>NC_090445.1:1214511976-1215921954 GCF_031143425.1 Pleurodeles waltl
AGATGTACACTGGTTAAGTGACATTTTCCATATATATATATATATATATATATATATATATATATATATATATATATATATATATATATATATATATATATATATATATATTTCTATTCTTACATGTTCCAGTTTTAAGTACCAGACACCTACCCTCTGGGCTACAGGCCACCAGTGACCTTTAACGTGCAACGCCGTTGAAGCATTTTCTTATCTCTTATACTAAGACCTTAATAGAAGGTAAAATATGACAATTAATATATCTTAGGGGTCAGAACACATACACTGAGGACTTAACAGCATTACCCCAGCATGCAGATCAGAAACCAGCAGCATCTGTTTATAAAAAGTGTGGCTACGCAAAAAGAGGCATATTCTCATATAAATAAAATTTGGTTTTATTAAAAAAGTGTAGCTTGTAAATGACAGTTATTTTATCCTTTTGTTGGTGTATTTGTATTAGCATGACCCTGCCTTAACCCCTCCTTAAATGTCCCTGAATTCCTTCCTTTTGGGAATACGTCTCTAAAAGTGGGTTCGCAAATAGCATTTTGTAGTACGGGAGTGATACTACTGTACCATTCATTTTCATGTTCTAAAATGCAGTTTGTGACTACTCCTTTCTTTAATTGTTATATTACTATATTGAGTTTGGATGCATTTACCACCTTGATTCAGGACAGATGATGAACTCAGTTTTAACTGTGTGTCCTTGTATATATGGCAGCTTAGTTCACTCTTAGGAGTACTAAAAATAGAGATGGATTAAAGCAAATTCTTTCTCAGGGAGGCCAATATGTTTTATGCTGCAGATTGTAATGTTGTTATATATGCTAATTTTATGCTATAAGCCTGTGTAGAGAATATGCTTATCATGCACTTCTATATTTAGTAGATGAGCAATTGATACATGCGTTAACATGGTGCTAGCACAGTGAACACAAATTTGATGAGGAAACAATTGTTATATGGCTATATTTGCAGATGTTGGGAGTACTGTTAGTTTACTTGTGTTGGTATTTGGATTTTGTATTATGTTATGGTTATTATATTAATGTTAAACGTGCAATGATATTATGTAAGGAAGGTTTTATTTAAGTATATTCTATATTTTATGGCATATTGCTGATGTCAATAAATTCAATTGATTGATTGAACAGGCCCCATGTCCTTGACTAAAGATGTAAACATGGCAGAAGTAGACAAAATGTTTTTTGGCTTCCTGTACTTCATTTAAAAAAAAAAAAAAGAAAATTCACCAGATCAGTTATCACTATTGTCTCTTTGCTTTCTAATAAAGATATGGGTGACGGAGGTTTAGACTACTTTAACCATTGCTCAAAGCCCAAATGTTTGATAAAGTAAAATTGAAACATTAATGTCTTGCTTTGGGGCTGAATAAGTAGGGGACCTATTCCAAAATGAAAAAAAACGTCCTCAATTATTCCGTGAAACCTCTTGCACGCTGGTGTTGCAGTTATCCATACGTGTTTGTATAGTGATAAAAACAAGTGCTTCACATTAGATAAACACACTAGTTATGCTCTTGGATCACTCCACCGGAAGCATATTGTCTTACCCAAAACATAATGGGCCTTACTTGGAAGTCCCAGGAAACCCCTTCAAAACTTAAATAAAATTAAAGAGGGACCAGGAAAGTGCCGAGGACAGTTCTCATAAACCATCATTTAGTGTGTTCAGCTCCACCATTGTTGACATTACATCACATTTTGGCACCACAGATGACTGAAGCAAGTGCATTAACGCAATAAACATGTTTTCCACAATATCTGCTAAATACGTTATATGTGCTGATCCTAGTTAATCATAAAAAACCTGTTTGTAGTCTGTGTATGGTAATTAACATTGTTGCTGAGGCTGACTCATGCATATTAAAAACTAAGAACTATATCCAGTTGCTTCTCATCCAAATAGATGATTGCTTCTGAAAGTTTAGTTTGAGTCAAATGAAATATACTTTGTATAACTTATGTTGATTGAGACCGTGGTTACTAAAGAAGCCTGATACTTCTTGTTTGCTTAAAGGACTATCTCAGCCTTGAGAAGAGAGCTTTGTCTCTGAGATAGAGTAGAGTGGCAGTGGACTTGCCTTCTAATTAGTGAACATGAATATGAGAGACCCTAGAGGCCTAGTGTCTGTCTAGCCCATTAAAGAACAAACCAAATAGGGCCAGGCCATTACAAAGCGTTGGTAAACCCCATCTTCTGAGTCAAACTCGTTTTGTCTCTGGCAAAATTTATTTTGATTATATTTTTAGTAGCAGTTAACAATATTGGAAAGATCAAAGACTGCTCACACCTCTGTGAGTTTGACTCTGAATACCATTGAATGTAGTGTTTGAAATCTATGAATTCTACACATAACCGTGTTTTATTCAGTCTACTAAGAGGTTACGCCTAAAGATTTGTTCTGTTGCGCATTTACATTGTTGGAAACCCGCTTCAAAATGTAAGTAAATTTGATTGGTCTTGATCTAGTTATTTCTTGAAAGCAGCATTCTGGTAGCCATGTTTACTGTGCATTCGAAACTAATGTAACCCTAGTTTAGGGGATCAACATTATGTGAGAAGCTGAGCAGACACAAGGCTTTACCCAATTTCTGACTGAAGTTCTCTATGGACTTCTAGCATTAGTCGACTAAACAGAGTCTCAAAATAACTTTGTTCCACATATAGTAGTGATGAAAAGTGATTGTACCATTACTTTCTGTGGCACCAGCAGGTAGGAGCAATTGTGTGGTGGGGTTGGGGCTCCCTTTCAAGGGCAGCAACTGATTGCTGGGTATGGCAGATGGGCCAAATGTTGTGCCTGTGCAGAAGCAGTTGTGTTTCTGAACCTTGGCATTCTCATGCAGCCACAATCACTGCCATGAATTTCTTTTTACCCTGTGGCTCAATTCTAGGACAGTTGTACATACTCTCATGGTCAGTGGATCCTACTATATGAAAGATGGCCATCTTCCTTGTAAGCCTTGTTTCCTGTTCTCCCCTATAAAAACAGTATGATCGATAGTATGCTGCTTTGTAATGCAGATGAAGTATATTTCATCGGGTTTTACATTGTATTGGTCGCTACCTTTGCTCTTTTTCAACATTATTCAGTGTTCTAAGCTCTTGATCTAGGAGTACTATTTAGTACTTTGTTCCTTCCCAGTTGTGTTGAGTGTTTACTTTCCTGAGCTCCTTTTACTTTCTATTTCCAAATCTGGCCTTTTGACTTACCATCATCAGAATTGATTTTCTGGATGGTTCACCTTTTTAACTATATCTGGAGTTGTTTTTTTGCCAGTTTGTCTTATTCACAATGGCTTCAAGAAGGCACTGCTCGCAACTCAAACCAGCTAGTTCAAAAGATAAATAATTACTTTACCTCCAGCTATTGACAGGTTGTGATACCAGTGTCTTCAATTCCCTGGTTTTACTAGGGGTCCCAGTGTGGATCTGGCATCTGCCCCACAACATGAGAATGAAGACCTTATTTGCCTATGTGCTCAGAACGTTGCCTTGAGGCAGGCTTTGACTAACACCAGAGGTATTACTGATTTTTGCTGTGGTATTTCTCTCTTTCTGTAAATGAATCTAAGTTACTGGATTTCCTGCGGACTCACTGTACATTTCATATTCTGGCATGGTCATTTCGCTGCTAGTGGCACTAAAGTACAATAGTTTGTCAGTTCCTTATTTGAACCTGCCTTAGCCAATCTGCTGATGCCTGCAGGAGATAACAGTATCAATAATTACACCATCATTTTGGTGCGTTAAAAAATAAAAGTTTGAGTGACCAGACAGCGAATTTGGCTGACAAAACCCTGTGCAACATAATGCAAAGCTATATGAATCTCCTTACCTACATAACTCATTTTCGACAACTTGCTGCTGAAACTACTTGGGGTGAGAGAGCCCAAATTACCTTTTTCGTAGATGTTTTAAAGAGGAAATAAAATGCCAACACATGTGCATTATTCATCTTGCTACTTTGGCTGAATTATTGGATGTTTCCCTTTTAATAAAACATTGCCTACAGGAGAAAAGAGGGAAAAGATGCAGTGCAGGAGGTAGTGTAGTTCCTCGGTCTTGCTCAAGCAGATTTAACAATCAACCCATGTAAATAAGCCTTCATCTCAAGGAGGACTATTGTCTCCTGCAGAACAAAAGTTCAGACGAAAAGCTATGTAATTTTAATAGAACGCACGCAAAACAAGGAAACAGCAAAGTACTTTGGTAAAGCACAGTAGTGAATGTATATCTTGAATCCCTTTTGTTGGTTTTCCCAATACCCCTAGTGATTCATACATCAATTTATTTCTTGTACTCATCTGGCTTCTTTTTGGGAAATAGTACTGTTATTTCTGTTTCAGCCAGCTGCATTGGATTCCAGGGCATCAGGTTTATATACAGTCCAGGCTTGAGCTTGCAAACAGCAAATTCCAACCCAAACAAAAATGATACAAGAACAATTATAGATGGTTATTCGTCCTCCCTTATTGTCTGACCTTGTTAAAGCCATGTCCATTTCTTTACTAATCTTCTGCACTCAATTCTGGAAACATGTTATTTGACGTATTTGTCCCATCTAACTGTGCTGTTATATTCTGCATTCCTTAACGAGAGGTATAATAACATAAACTGATCAACCAGTACATCACCTGTCCTCCTAGGTTTGTAAGAGCAATTGTTACCTCAGTAGAACTTATTATTCTCCTTTCAAGGAGAGTGTTTGTAAGGGTAAAAGTGTGTCTAAGATAGTATCTTTCTCTTTGAAGCCTCAATATTATCATGTCCTAGCCTTCAAAAATCGACTGTCTTCCCCCGAGCTCGCTTTGGGAGTTTGACACACACTGCTGTATTCTGATATATCATTTGGAAGGATATATTCGTTATTGGAATCTGAAGAGGAAGTCCTAAAACAGTGTTCCGAGTAAAGCCTACAAAACAGTTTGCTCATAATAGCTACATGGCTGCCAGGTGCATCTGTGTTTTTGTGTTTAGAAAGATACTTGATATAAGGCCATGTATCGACTTTTTGGGCCTAACCAAGTTACCATCCAAAACCTTTTACCTGCTTTCACTCACAAAGGACATACTTGGTTAATTTTCTGGAGTTGCTGTTTTCACCTCATTGGATCTCTGAAATGTTGCTGTCACCAGAGCAGAAAGACGGCGATGAGGGGAAAATTGCATTCTTTTTGTCATTTAGAGTATAGAGTAATACTGTTTGGATTCTTCGATGCTCTGGCTGTCTTTCCACGATTTGTTTTCTGCCAAGTTGGCATTGTCATCCAGTATTTGTGGCCTCTTCTTGCTGACAATTTCTCTTATTTTGTTTACTATAGTGTGAGGTGAAATAGTGGCTTCTGGAAGGCATTACAAGCCAGATGAAAAAATAAGTTACAGTTACGTTTTAGTGTTGATACCATGGCAGTTTCTGACATAACAGTTAGAAACGCCTTGCTGTGCCAGAAACAACATGTGGGGTGTAGGTTAGGCATCGCGGACATTACAGAATCTATCTTGCCTTGTACGTAAAGAGCCACTGAAGTGACAAACTCCATACTGCCTTATATGTAAACCACTACTATCATGCCAAAATCCATAGTGCATTTATTTGTATAGTAATGCTACTGTCATAGGAATCACATTACTTTGGAATGTGGGGGGCCATTGCATTTGGTTGTAGTGTACAGTCACCATGCACGCATCCATTTTGACATGATACAAATAGCACTGGTGTTAGGTCAGAACCTAACTTTCCTGAATATATAAAGAAATACAAAGCACCACTGCCAGCCTATTACTAACGTCAGCTTACACCCCGTCCTCTCCTCACTCCTGGACCTGGACTTGGACTACAGAGTTTATAGGAGGCTGTGAATGTCTGTGCTTAGATCTATTATGGCATTTCACCTTCAGCCAAAATGAGTGTCAGCTGCTCAGTATAGTGCTACAGAGATGGATGACAGCATGTGTTTCCAGCTTCTTTAGTGACTAGCACATATGAATAGTTTATCGCCGTTCTATGGGTAACCTGTTACATCCCTAGAAGATAGGCTACGTTTAATGGGTGTTTCCTGTGTGCTGAGGAACGATTGGGCCACTGAGTTTAGTGCAGGCGCATGCAGTGGGCACTTGCTAGAATGGGGCCATTGGTACTCTAAAAGGCTGTATCGTGTATTTGTATCTTTTCAGTGTAGATTCTGAAGCCTTAGGCCTTTGGCAGAGTAGTGATGTGAATAAGCGCAACAATCTATAAAGACGTTTGTTAAGCGTTTTTGGCCTCCAGGACTTACTGTTGGTCTTACTAAAGATCTTATTGATGTTTACCTAATCTTACCAAGGCTCTTTCAAAGTCTCTTTCTCGTAATAGCCGTGGTTAGGGAAATGGATTACGATCATCGAGAGAAGTGCCACAGTTTGCTGTAAGAGGGCAAGGAGAGAGGCACTTATGAAAAATATTGTGCTTGTTCTCAAATTATCCTTACAGTAATGCAAATAGATTATTCATCAAAAAAAGGAATTGATTAAATATTCTATTTTTTTTTAGGGTGTACCGTGTGACCTAGTAACAGGAGAAGAAGTGGTGCATGTTGATCCTGGAGGCAGACCAGCTAGTCACGCGGCATGCACTATCGAGATGTGCAGTGTTATAACACCTTGTATGTATTTATGATTTATTTTGAAAAAATGAGTTTTTTTTCCTTAAATTTAATTATTTTATTTGCATGTGTGCTCTTCATTCGTTTATGTACAACTATTTACTTACTATGATTTATTGCCATTCAGTTACTATTCATTAGTTTCAGGCATCAAATAGGACCAGAGCTTTTAGACTTTTGGCAGTTAATATGCTGCATGACTCACCATACAAAAGTCCAAATTTAATATAGTTAGCCACTTACTTTCCCCCTCCCATTTACAGGAATTCCGATTTGCAATTTCATAAATCCCTATAATTTTACTAAGATGCGCAGGAAATGTGCCTCTGGGTCTAGTTGCATACCTTCTTTGTGCTCCCACCTCCTGCAGCCCTGTTTTACCTTTTTTCGCTGCAGCTTTGGTGTAGCATTCAGCCACACCCATGGTTGCCCTCAGTGTCCCCTGCCTGCCCTTGCATCCCTCTTTGTGCCCCCACCTCCTGAAACATTGTCAAAGCCGATAAGTCTGGTGTGTAACTGTTTTTTAAATAGCCCTTTATTGAATTTTCTCATTGATTATTTGAGTTACGTATACGTACCACTTGCATTCATGTCTTGAAACATATTGACTCAGGTTCGATGTTATGAAAAAGATGATTTTGTCCATTTTTCACCATGAGATGACCCATTTCCTATATCCATTGTGTACGATCACACGACCATGAGCCTTTAAATAAGGGAAAAAATAAACAATTTAACAAACTGTAACAGTTCAGGAAAGAAAGCAAGGCAGCCAATAAACAACGTGTTCCTCAATAGGTACCCTCATAAAAAAATGAAATAAAAAAGTAAAACCTGATGATGTTCATACAAATGTTCTATTTATGATCTAATTTTAACATGGAACATTCTAAGACATAAAGGCTGACCTGACAAGACGTTAGTCATCCAAAACAATGTTATGGGTGCCCATTTATCATAGAGGCCTTTCATCGGGCTTTGCTTTTAACTTATCCATAATCACATCACAATCTTCATGCAGGATTACTCGTCCCAATCACTTTATGCCTAGTCTCCATTGTGGTAATCCCAGCTGTAGTCCATCTGCGTGCATCCAAGACGGAAGGTGGGGAGCCACTGCAGCCTTTCAACACATAGTAACCCTCCTCTTTGTGAAGATCAATTCCAGGCTGATTAATTTACAATTTTATTGCCTTAGCCCAGTGCAAATTTTCCAACAAACAGAGTATGGGTGCTGCAACAAAATTTCCTCTCATAAAAAGATAGAATGAAAAGAGAACCCTTTCCAAAACTGGGCTACTACTCCTTAGACCTATACCATAAATTAAGTTTGCTTGTGGACTCCTACATCTCAGGCAATATGCCAGGGCCTCTGGCTATATGCTGACAATTCTAGCAGGAGGAAAGTAGGTCTGATGTATATACTAGATTTACATATATTTGAGTCTCCAGTTTCTGTGTACTGTTTTTGCTTATTTAAGCATGCAAGACCATTCAATATCTGTCAGGTGTAGGAAGCTGCTCTGGTGTGTGGTGGACACCTGTGGTGTTAACACACCTTATACTAGGTCCAGGCAACCCCTTATTAGTTAGTAACAGGGTCTAGGAAGCCAGCGCTCTCTAGAGGCAGCTGTGAATGAGCAGTCAAGACTAATCTAAGAGGAGTGTTAAGCACTTGCAATACCACACTAGTCACACAGTAACTTATCACACATGAAAGGAACCACACAGTGTTACAAGAATAAAGGCACATCATTATTGTAACACTAAACTAGATTGCTTATAGACAGTCCCCCAACTGGAGGAACAACAAGCATTGTCAAGAAATAGTGGAAAAAAGCTAGGGCCCTAGGGGAGGGCCAAACCATATACTAAAATAGTGGAATGTGAAGTTAGGTCTCCAACCCAAGGATGTGAAGGAGTTAGTAGGGAGCTAGGGGTACTCGGGACCCAAAGAGGTGAGTACTTCGATAACCCCCAGCAACCAGGACAGCAAAGGTGTAAGTTACCTGGTTTTCCCATAGACTAACAAGGGGACTTGGAAAAGGAACTTTGCAAGAGCAGGACCAGACCAGAGGCTACCAAAGGTGGATTCTGGAAGAAGAGTACCTGCAAAAGAAGGGGACTGTGACCAGTCCACGATGGAGTATCCAGACTGGGCAAAAGCCACTAGCCACCCTTCCATGGATGAAGATCTGTGTCGACGAAGGAGGATGAAGACCATCTGCTGATTCCAGGAGCTGCAGAGGAGTCCCTGGAGTTGTGCAGAAGATGTCCCATGCTGGTCGTCGGATTGCAGAGAGGTCAGGAGTCAGGAAGATCACCCACCAACAAGCCTTGGCACATGCAAACTGGGGCAGAAGGGGAATTGCAGAGCTGAAGAGGATCAGCAAAGCCCTGAGGACCCGAACCTTGGAGGGTAGTCCGGGCTGACCCTCAGTTGTCGGTAGAGCCAGCAGAAGCAGTCACTTTCCCCTCACTCAACCCACTGGCAGCAGGCACAGTAAGTTGCCGTGAGGCCCAGTCAGCACACCTGGAGAGGAGTCCCACGTTTCTGGAGCAGCAAAGAAGAGACACTGCTTGGAAGGATAAAGTGCTGGAGGCCAGGGCTACTAGGAGCCTGAAGATCCCTCGGAGCAGGAGTCAACAAGCCTTCGTTGCTGCAAGAGTTGTGGTGCACAGGGATACCGTCCTACAAGGATAGGCAAGGGGTCACCATCTCCCAAGTTGGACAGAAGGCAGAGAGGATTGAGAGGACCACTCCGACCCACCACCTGTGTTGCAGGATACATGTGTTGCCTTAGGTGCCTTCGGAAGCAGGGTAATGACTCCTTCACTCCAAGGGCGATTCCTTCTTGCTTCTTGGAGCAACTGAAGTCTTGCCGACCCCAGAGGATGCACAGCTATGGAAATGTTGCAATTGCGGAAGAAGCTGGGGAAACAGTGTTGCAGGGCAAGGTTATCTCGGGAGTTGCAGTCTTCTTCAGTTCCTGAAGTGCCCATTTGCGGTTCCGGTGGCCAGGAGCAGAAGAGGTTGATGCAGAGGAGTCCTCCGCAAGGGGGCCCCTAAATAGCCGGAAAATGGGTTTTGATCACTTTGAATGGTAACCACCTAACGGAGGGGGTCAGTGACGTCACCTGCCTGACCTGGCCACTCAGATGCTCCCAGGGACCTCTGCACATCTTATATCCAAGATGCCAGAATTGAATGGCCACCTGGTGGAGCTCTGGACACTACCCCTGGGGTGGTGATGGACAGGGGAGTGGTCACTCCCCTTTTCTTTGTCCAGTTTGGCACCAGAGCAGGGACCAGGGGACCCTGGACTGGTTCAAAATGGATTATGCAAGTAGGGCTCAAAATGTTCCCTTGAAAACAAAACGGCGGCTTGTGGAGGCTACCCCTCCCCAGCGCTGTAACACCTATTTCCATGGGAGAGGGTGTTGCATCCCCTTTCTCACAGGAAATCGTTTGTCCTGCCTTCCCCTGCTTGAGCTAGTCAAGCAACAGGAGGGCAGAACCCCGTCGGAGGGGTGGCGTAGTGTGGGTTGCCTGCCATCCTTGGAAGACTGGTAGGAGCAGTACTTGGGGTCCTCTAAACAGCCCCAAGAGTGCATGGAATTTTGCCACTAATATTGGCATCGGTATTGGGGGTAGGATTCAGACATGTTTGATACCAAACATGCCTAGGTTCGGAGTTACTATTATGTAGCTGTAGCTGGACCACAGGTAGTGAGTGACCTGTGGCCGGTACACGGGTAAAATGGCTTCTCCTCACTTAAAAAGTCCAGTGCATTGGAACTGGAGTTCGTAGGGGCACCTCTGCTTATACAGGGATTCCCTCACACACAGGAACCTACACCCCGCCTTTTGGGCTGAAAGATCCTGCATAGGGGTGACTTACAGTGACCTGGTGCATTGACCAGCAGTGAAAGGGCGCATGCACCTTTTCACGCAGACTGCAATGGCAGGCCTGCAGACACAATTTGCATGAGCTCCCATGGGTGGCATAATACACGCTGCAGCCCCTGGGGGACCCCTGGTGTATCAATGCCCTGGGTACCTAAGTACCATATACTAGGGACTTGCAGGGGCACATCAATATGACAAATTATGGGGTGTAAAAGGTAGCAGGGTAACCAACTTTGGAGGAGAGAGCACAATCACTGGGGTCCTGGTTAGTAGGATCCCAGTGAAAACAGTCAAAACACACTGTCAGACAGGCAAAAAGTGGGAGTAACCATGCCAAAAAGAGTGACTTTCTTACACAACCCCCCACCCAGCCAAACAACGAAGGACAAAAAGACTAACCTTATCCAGTTGAGTCTTCATTGTCTAAGTGGACATTGTAAAGAAATGGCTCCCTTTTGCAATTACCCGCCATTTTTTGCCTGATGCTGACTTGACTGAGAAGTGTGCTGGGACCCTGCTAACCAGGCCCCAGCACAAGTGTTCTTTCACCTAAAATGTACCATTGTCTCCACAATTGGCACAACACTGGCACCCAGGTAAGTCCCTTGTAACTGGTACCAAGGGCCCTGATGCCAGGGAAGGTCTCTAAGGGCTGCAGCATGTCTTATGCCACCCTAGGGACCCCTCACTCAGCACAGACACACTGCTTGCCAGCTTGTGTGTGCTGGTGGGGAGAAAATGACTAAAGCGACATGCCACTCCCCTCAGGTTGCCATGCCAACATCACACTACCTGTGGCATAGGTAAGCCCTAAGGCAGGGTGCACTATACCACAGGTGAGGGCATAGGTGCATGAGCACTATGCCCCGACAGTGTCTAAGCAAAACCTTAGACATTGTAAGTGCAGGGTAGCCATAAGAGTATGTGGTCTGGGATTCTGTCAAAAACAAACTCCACAGCTCCATAATGGCTACACTGAATACTGGGAAGTTTGGTATCAAACTTCTCAGAATAATAAACCCACACTGATGCCAGTGTTGGATTTATAAACAAAATGCACACAGAGGGCATCTTAGAGATGCCCCCTGTAATTTACCCAATAGTTCAGTGCAGGACTGACTGGTCTGTGCCAGCCTGCTGCTGAGAGACGAGTTTCTGACCCCATGTGGTGAGAGCCTTTGTGCTCTCTGAGGACAGAAACGAAGCCTGCTCTGGGTGGAGGTGCTTCACACCTCCCCTCTGCACGAACTGTAACACCTAGCAGTGAGCCTCAAAGGCTCAGGCTTTGTGTTACAATGCCCCACGGCGCTCTAGCTAGTGGAGATGCCCGCCCCCTGGACACAGCCCCCACTTTTGGCGGCAAGTCCAGGAGAGATAATGAGAAAAACAAGGAGGAGTCACTGGCCAGTCAGGACAGCCTCTAAGGTGCCCTGAGCTGAGGTGACTCTGACTTTTAGAAATCCGCCATCTTGCAGATGGAGGATTCCCCCAATAGGATTAGGGATGTGCCCCCCTCCCCTCAGGGAGGAGGCACAAAGAGGGTGTAGCCACCCTCAGGGCTAGTAGCCATTGGCTACTAACCCCCCAGACCTAAACACACCCCTAAATTCAGTATTTAGGGGCTCCCCAGAACCTAGGAACTCAGATTCCTGCAACCTAAGAAAAAGAGGACTGCTAAGCTGAAAAACCCTGCAGAGAAGACGGAGACACCAACTGCTTTGGCCCCAGCTCTACCGGCATGTCTCCCCACTTCTAAAGACACTGCTCCAGCGACGCTCTCCCCAGGGACCAGCGACCTCTGAAACCTCAGAGGACTTCCCTGCATCTAGAAGGACCAAGAACTCCCGAGGACAGCGGCTCTGTTCACCAAAGACTGCAACTTTGCAACAAAGAAGCAACTTTGAAACAACTTGCGTTTCCCGCCGGAAGCGTGAGACTTGTCACTCTGCACCCGACGCCCCTAGCTCGACTTGTGGAGAACAATCACTTCAGGGAGGACTCCCCGGCGACTGCGAGACCGTGAGTAGCCAGAGTTGCCCCCCCTGACCCCCACAGCGACGCCTGCAGAGGGAATCCCGAGGCTCCCCCTGACCGTGACTGCCTGCTTTTAAGATCCGACGCCTGGTAAAGACTCTGCTCCCGCAGCCCCCAGAGCCTGAAGGATCCGTCCTCCAGTGCAGGAGTGACCCCCAGGTGGCCCTTTCCCTTGCCCAGGTGGTGGCTACCCCGAGGAGCCCCCCCCCCCCCCCCCGGCCTGCCTCCATCGCTGAAGAGACCCCTTGGTCTCCCATTGATTTCAATTACAAACCCGACGCTTGTTTGCACACTGCACCCGGCCGCCCCCGTGCCGCTGAGGGTGTACTTTCTGTGTGGACTTGTGTCCCCCCCCCGGTGCCCTACAAAACCCCCCTGGTCTGCCCTCCGAGGACGGGGGTACTTACCTGCTGGCAGACTGGAACCGGGGCACCCCCTTCTCCATTGAGGCCTATACGTTTTGGGCACCAGTTTGACCTCTGCACCTGACCGGCCTTGAGCTGCTGGTGTGGTAACTTTGGGGTTGCTCTGAACCCCCAACGGTGGTCTACCTTGGACCCAAACTTGAACCCCGTAGGTGGTTTACTTACCTGCAAAAACTAACAAACTCTTACTCCCCCCAGGAGCTGTTGAAAATTGCAGTCTAGTTTTAAAATAGCTATATGTGATTTATGTGAAAACTGTATATGCTATTTTGCTAATTCTAAGTTCCTAAAGTACCTACCTGCAATACCTTTCATTTGAATTATTACATGTAAATCTTGAACCTGTGGTTCTTAAAATAAACTAAGAAAATATATTTTTCTATACAAAAACCTATTGGCCTGGAATTGTCTTTGAGTGTGTGTTCCTCATTTATTGCCTGTGTGTGTACAACAAATGCTTAATACTACTCCTTTGATAAGCCTACTGCTCGACCACACTAACACAAAATAGAGCATTGGAATTATATCTTTTTGCCACTATCTTACCTCTAAGGGGAACCCTTGGACTCTGTGCATACTATTCCTTACTTTGAAATAGTGGATACAGAGCCAACTTCCTACAGACATATCTAGAGAGTCCATCTGCATTGGAGTGGTTACTCCTAGGTCTGTGTTCCACTGTATAGTCCATTTCCTGTAGGGAGATGGACCACCTCAACAATTTGGCATTTTCACATTTCATGTATTTAAGCCATAGGAGGGGTTTGTGGTCTGTTTGAAGAAGGGAGTGAGTGCCAAACATGAATGGCCTCAGCTTCTTCAATGCCCAGACCACATCAAAGGCCTCCCTCTCAATGGCTGACCAACACTTCTTTCTGGGGGTCAGCCTTCTACTGGTTGATCCTTGGCCCTCATGATTCACTTGTGAAAGCACTGCCCCTACACCTACCTCAGGAGCATCTGTTTATACAATGGATTGTTTGGAGTAATCAGGGCGTCTTAGGATGAGAGCAGAGCACATGGCCTGTTTCAGGTAATCAAAGGCCTTCTGGCAGCTAGCTGTCCAGAGAACTTTCTTTGGCATCCTTTTGAATGTGTGGCCATTTAAGGGGGCTACAATGGAGCTCTATTCCTTAGTTAACCTCCTGTAGTACCCCGTCAAGCATAAAAAGACTCTAACTTGGGTCTGTGTAGTAGGGGCAACCCAATCCAAGATTATTTGGATTCTGCCCTGGAGTGGCTGAAATTGGCCTCCAACTACCAGGTGGCCCAAATAAACCACTTAATCCTGCCCTATCTGGCATTTTGATGCTGTGATAGTGAGGCATTCTTTTTGCAGAGCCTCCTTGTACATTTCCAAGGTGGATGAGATGATCATACCAGTTGTAGCTGAAGACAGCTATATCATCTAGATATGCTGCATTAAAGTTTTCAAGGTCTTGTTCACCAACCTTTGAAATGTTGCAGGGGCACTCTTCAGAAAAAAAGGCATCACTGTGAACTGATAATGTCCAGTAAGTGTGGAAAATGCTGTTTTAGATTTAGCATCCTCTGACAACTGCCAATACCCAGCAATCAAATCAACGTGCTTAGATACTTGGCAGCAGCCAGAGTATCTATCCGCTCATCTGCCCTAGGGATTGGATGAGCATCTGTCTTCGTGACTGTAAGGAAGCCTCTGTAGTCCACACAGCACCACATCTTTTTTACCATTCTGAGGGGCTGTGTGAAGGCTCAGTGACTCCTAGGTCAAGCATCTTTTTCACTTCTGCTTTGATGCATTCCCTGACATGAACAGGCTGCCTGTATATTTTGTTTTTGACGGGCAGTCTGTCACCTGTGTCAATGGTGTGTTCTCACAATGTGGTTTGATCAGGCGTCAAGGACAACAATTCAGAGAACTAACCCAGATTTCTTCAGTCATCCTTCTGTTAGTCAGTGAGGCAGTCAGCAAGAACAACTCCTTCTACTGAACCATCTACTGAGTTGTGGGAGAAGAGTTCAGGGAGAGGGTCACTCTTTTCTTCCTGACCTTCATCAGTGGCCATGAGTAGAGTCATGTCAGCTCTGTCATAGTAAGGCATTAGACAATCCACATGAAGCACCCTGTGGGGGCTTCTGGAAGTGCCTGACTTCACTTTTTATCTCCACAATATTGTGGGGGCCATTCCACTTATGTTGGAGTGCCCTCAGAGATACAGACTCCAGGACTCACACTTTCTGTCCTGGCTGGTAATCACTCAGCACAGCCTTCTGGTCATGCCACTTCTTTTGCAGTTATTGGCTGGCCTGAAGATTGTTAGATGCCCTCTTCATGTATTTAGCCATTCTGGATCCTAGGCCCCATACATAATCTAGTATGTGCTGTTTGGGGGGCTTGAGAGGTTGCTGCCAACCTTCCTTCACAAGGGCACGTGGACCCCTAACAGGAAGTCTAAACAAAAGCACAAAGGGTCTGTAGCCCACTACCTTTTGTGGAACTTACCTGTAGGCGAAGAGGAGGCAAGGCAATAGCCATCCCATCTTCTGAGTTTTTCTGAAAGTCCCGTAATCATGCCTGTGAGGGTTTTGTTGAATCTCTCAACTAACCTATGTTTGTGGATGATAAGGAGTGGTGAATTTGTATGTTACACCACACTCCTTCCACATGACTTTAAGGTATGTAGACATGAAATTGGCATCTCTGTCTGACACCACCTTCTTAGGAAAGCCGACCCTGGAAAAGATTCCGAGAGGGCCTTGGCCACTGCAGGAGCTGTAGTGGTCCTAAAAGGAATTGCCTCTGGGTATCTGGTGGCATGGTCCACCACCACCAGTATAAATCTGCTCCCAGAGGCAGTTGGAGGGTCCAGCAGGCTATGAATATCCACCTCTACCCTCTCAAAAGGGTACCCCAACCACTAGTAGTAGAATCAGGGGGCCTTTGCAGTGCCACCTGTCTTGTCACTGGATTGACAGGTTACACCAGAGCGACAAAGCTCCTTTGTGTCTTCAGACATGTGGGGCCAGTGAAAGCGAGGGACACGTCTGCTTTGCCCCAAATGGACTGCAAAGGGAATGCCATAGGCTAAAGTCAACAAGAACTCTCTAAACCTCTGAGGAATAAACAACCTCCTGGTGGCACCAGGTTTGGGGTCCCTTGCCTCAGAATAAAGGAGGTTGTTGTCTCAGTAGACCCTATGGGTCCTACTAACATCCCCTGCTTCCTGAGCTACAGCTTGCTGCCTCAGATCTTCAAGAGTAGAACAGGATTGCTGTTCTAAACCAAGTCACTCCCTAGTGGGCCCTCCTGCACATGAGAGCTCAGCTGTATCAGCTTTAAGTTCCTCTGGTGTAGGTTCTACCCAGGGGAAAGGTTCCTCTCCCTCAGGAGTGGGATCCTTGCTGGAAGATTGAACAGGGGTTACTTGTTTACCCTGTCTGTCTCTCTTTTTAGGAGCTCCTTGGGCTATTATTTCAGACTCCAGTGCTCCCTGCTCCCTTTGCTTTTTCACCTGTGCTCTGGTTAAAGCAAAGTTGTGCCTAGGTGTAGGAGGCTGGTCTGGCTTGTAGTGGGTACCAGAGGTACTTACACCTTGTGCCTGGTCCTGTTATCCCTTATTTGTGTAGAAGAGGTGTTTCTAGCAGCTTAGGCTGATAGAAGGTAGCTATAGCAGAGCAGCTTAGGCTGAAATAGGAGACATGTAAAGCTCCTACTATACCACTGGTGTCATATGCACAATATCATAAGAGAACACAATACACAGAAGTACTAAAAATAACGGCACTTTATTTTTATGACAATATGCCAAAAGTATCTCAGTGAGTACCCTCAGTATGAGGATAGCAAATATACACAAGATATATGTACACAAACCAAAATTATGCAGGTACTAGCAAGAAAAGTAATGCCAGCAGTGTAAAGTTACAATAGATTGCAATAGGAGCACATAGGTATAGGGTCAACACCAACCATATACTCCAGAAGTGGAATGCGAACCACGAATGGACCCCAAACCAATGTGAGCTTGTAGAGGGTCGCTGGGACTATAAGAAAACAGTGAGGGTTAGAAAAATAGCCTACCCCAAGACCCTGAAAGGTAGGTGTAAAGTGCACCTACTACCCCCAGAGAGCACAGAAGTCGTGATAGGGGGATTCTGCAGGAAGAACAAACACCAGCAATGCAACAACAGTGGATTTCCGGACCTGAGTACCTGTAAGACAAGGGGACCAAGTCCAATAGTCGTGACAGTGTCGAGAGTGGGCAGGAGCCCAGGAAATACCAGCTCAGGGTGCAAGGAAGCTGCCACCTGTTGGAAGAAGCTTGGAGTTCTGCAAGAAAGAAGAGGACTAGGAACTTCTCCTTTGGAGGATGGATGTCCCACGTCGCGATGAAGCTTTCAGAGGTGTTCCCACGCAGAAAGACTGCAAACAAGCCTTGCTAGCTGCAAGGGTAGCAGTAGTGGTTTTTGGGTGCTGCTGTTGCCCAGGAGGGACCAGGATGTCGCCACTTGGAAGAGGAGACAGAGGGGGCGCCCAGCAACGTAGGGAGCCCTCACAGAAGCAGGCAGCACCCGCAGAAGTACATGAACAGTCTTTTAGAAGAAAAGTGAACCAGAGTCCACCCGAAGTCACAAAAGGGAGTCCCACGACACCGGAGGACAACTCAGAAGGTTGTGCACTGCAGGAAGGAGTGTCGGGGACCCAGGCTTGGCTGTGCACTAAGGAAATCCTGGAAGAGTGCACAGGAGCCGGAGCAGCTTCAAATCACGCGGTATCCAGCAATGCAGTCTAGCGTGGGGAGGCAAGGACTTACCTCCACCAAACTTGGACTGAAGAGTCACTGGACTGTGGGAGTCACTTGGACAGATTTGCTGAGTTCCAGGGACCACGCTCGTCGTGCTGAGAGGTGACCCAGAGGACCAGTGATGCAGTCTTTTGGTGCCTGCGGTTGCAGGGGGAAGATTCAGTCGACCCACAGGAGATTTCCTCAGAGCTCCTAGTGCAGAGAGGAGGCAGGCTACCCCCAGAGCATGCACCACCTGGAAACAGTCGAGAAAGCCGGCAGGATGAAGCGATACAAGGTTGCTAGTCGTCGTCTTGCTACTTTGTTGCGGTTTTGCAGGCGTCCTGAGCAGTCCGCGGTCGATTCTTTGGTAGAAGGTGAAGAGGGAGATACAGAGGAACTCTGGTGAGCTCTTGCATTCGTTATCTGAAGAATTCCCCAAAGCAGAGACCCTAAATAGCCAGAAAAGGAGGTTTAGCTACCAAGGAAGGAGGATTGGCTACTAAGAGAGGTAAGAGCCTATCAGCAGGAGCCTCTGACGTCAGAAGGAGCCTCTGACGTCACCTGCTGGCACTGGCCACTCAGAGCAGTCCAGTGTGCCACAGACACCTCTGTTTCCAAGATGGCAGAGGTCTGGGACACACCGGAGGAGCTCTGGGCACCTCCCCTGAGAGGTGCAGGTCAGGGGGAGTGGTCACTCCCCTTTCCTTTGTCCAGTTTCGCGCCAGAGCAGAGCTGGGGGATCCCTGAACCGGTGTAGACTGGCTTATGCAGAGATGGGCACCATCTGTGCCCCTCAAAGCATTTCCAGAGGCTGGGGGAGTCTACTCCTCCCCAGCCTTCACACCTATTTCCAAAGGGATAGGGTGTTACATCCTCTCTCAGAGGAAATCGTTTGTTCTGCCTCCCTGGGCCAGGGCTTCCTGGGCCCCAGGAGGGCAGCAACCTGTCTGAGGGGTTGGCAGCAGCTGCAGTGGAGACCCCGGAAAGGCAGTTTGGCAGTACCTGGGTTCTGTGCTAGAGACCCGGGGGGATCATGGAATTGTCCCCCCAATGCCAGAATGGTATTGGGGTGACAATTCCATGATCTTAGACATGTTACATGGCCATGTTCGGAGTTACCATTGTGATGCTGTACATAGATAGTGACCTATGCACAGTGCACGCGTGTAATGGTGTCCCCGCACTCACAAAGTCCGGGGAATTTGCCCTGAACGATGTGGGGGCACATTGGCTAGTGCCAGGGTGCCCACACACTAAGTAACTTTGCACCCAACCTTCACCAGGTGAAGGTTAGACATATAGGCGACTTATAAGTTCCTTAAGCGCAGTGGTAAATGGCTGTGAAATAACGTGGACGTTATTTCAGTCAGGCTGCACTGGCAGGCCTGTGTAAGAATTGTCAGGGCTCCCTAAGGGTGGCAAAAGAATTGCTGCAGCCCATAGGGATCTCCTGGAACCCCAATACCCTGGGTACCTCAGTACCATGTACTAGGGAATTATATGTGTGTACCAGTATGCCAATGTGAATTGGTAAATTTAGTTGCTAGCCTGTTCGTGACAAATTTGGAAAGCAGAGAGAGCATAACCACTGAGGTTCTGGTTAGCAGAGCCTCAGTGAGACAGTTTAGGCATCACACGGGGAACACATACAGGGCATATACATATGAGCACTGGGGCCCTGCCTGGCAGGGTCCCAGTGACACATAGACTAAAACAACATATATGCAGTGAAATATGGGGGTAACATGCCAGGCAAGATGGTACTTTCCTACACCAGGGATATCCAGCATTGCAGCATGTGCCTCCAACTCCACTTCAGCCCTAGCTGAAGTCTCCAAATCATTACCTAACAGACACTCTACAGGTAGATCAGTGGATACCACAACTTTCTTTTGCCCAGTAACCCCCACCCCCAAGGTAAGAGTCAACAACTGCCATGGGGTGGCACTGAGTGTTGTTAAGAGCATCAGTCACTTGGTATGTGTGACCAAGTAGGTGTTGTTCAGGTGACACTAGTTTTTCAGTGACCATTGTGACATTGGCACCTGTGTCCCTGTTGGCTTCAGCCTTAACACCACTTATTAATTGATGCTGACTGTACTTATCCATATTAAAGGGACAAACAGCTAAGTTGGCAAGGTCATTGTCACCCCCAGAGACCAAAACTGACTCAATGGTCTCCCAGACTAACCCAGAGCCCATTACAGTCCCAAGGTGAGCCCAGCTACACTTTTGGACTAACTATTGCTACCACTATTATTACTACTGCTAGGGGCACTAGGGGTAGAAGTGGTAGCAGTACTAGTCTTGGTGCTCTTTATAGGACAGGTGCTGCCACCTGCCCTATGGCCTTTTTGTCTACGAATGTAGCACCAAGGTTTCTTATGGGAAGAGTAAGAGGACTTACACCCACCCCATAAGAGTTTTGTGGGCCTGATGAAGACTCTTTCTTTGTTTAGTCCCCACCCTTGTCCTGATTCTTAGGAGAATCCTTCTTCTAGGGGTCGCCCCAGAGGAGGTTTTCCTACCCACCCTGGTACGGACCCATTTGTCTGCCTTCTTACCCAATTCTTGGGGAGAGGTCGGATCGGAGTTTACCGTGAACTGATTGCAGTCTATCAGATGTGCAATTATTAAGGATGTACTCTCTCACAAGCAGATTGTATAAGCTTTGAAAATCATGCACATTGCTACAATGTAACCAGCCTTCCAGGTATTTGACAGAGCAGTCCACAAAATCTACACAATCTTGGGAGGACTCCTTCCAAGTCTCCCTGAACTTGATTCTGTACTCCTCAGTGGTTAAGCCAAAACCATCAAGTAGTGCATTCTTGAGTGCCTGATAGTTATCAGCATCCTCTTCTATGACAGTGGTTACAGTGCAGCATATTTTATATCCTGAGAGCAGAGCACCCTTTTAATGCCCATGAACTTAAGTTGGGCTTCCTGAACAGTTAGCGTAAAATCCGGGTAGATGGAGATCTACGGTCCATAATATTGCAGTGGACCTTCTCCCTGGCCAAGCTGAGCACAGTGTCAGGATCCAGGATCTCGACAATTCACGAGACAAGTGATTAAGGATCTATGGGGAGGGGGTTGCCCCCTGTCCCCGGCTCCAGGGAGCGCAGTGCTCTCTCAACCAAAAAAGCTGCACCAAACAAGTTCTTACCGAGGGTGTTGAGTAGCAGTGTCTGCACAAATCCATCTTGGTGTCCAGTATTCACTGATGTGGGTATTGCTGTAATTTAGATATTGTTGCATCAGGTGCATGCCTCCAAGTCTTCATTCTTTGTTGCAACTGTTAGCATCTATTTTTTCCAACCAAGTCACCCTCTCAGTAATGGCAGCTGCATCATTTTTGATGTCTGAAATCCTCCTTTCTGCTCTGTCCAGTTGCAGGATTTGTCTATCCACGCGCTGCCTAAGGTGGCCTAAGCTGCTGTTCTAGGTGTCACTTTTGGCATCAGTTGAGACCAGACCTCGCTTTAAGTCTAATAGCAGTGGATACCCCTGGGCCATGTGTGTCCCTATAAGGAGCGCCCGCTGTAGGTCCTCTATGATCTTTCTGGTGACTGCCAGGTTTGCAGCTCTCAAAAGGAAGTCTGCTCTGTTTTTTCTTATCCGCCTCCCCATTGCCGTAACCTTTGTCTTTCTCCTGTTGTGACCCCGCAGTATGCAGCTGAAAGGTGAGGTGAGAGTGCCCAGAGTGTGTATCTAGGAAGGTAAATGCTGGTGTGTTCAAACAGACCAGTCCAACCAGGACAGCACAGTGTGGAAATGGTTGCTCTGCAAGCCAAGGACATACACCAGTTGCAGGCCTCCCAAGGTCTTATGTGTACAGTGCCATTAGGACCTGTTCTGTTTCAAAGGTGAGGCTCAGCATATACAGTGACGTCTCCTAGGACTGAATGCTGTTGATATCTGGTAGTAGTGCCACTTAACTGCGTGATATAGGGACGATCAATAATGGCAGGAGCCAACCCTGACCACCTATCTCTGTCCAGCACGTTTAGCCTGGGTCCCAGGTACCTCACAATCAGTCAGATGGTCTCAGCCCCTGGGTGGGGAAAGGAAGTAGATAGGTGGTTGCAGTTGCTCCCAAGGCAGTGATTCACCTCCTGCCTCACTGCCCCCTTGATAACTCCCCTACACTCCCCACACTCATTTCCTCCACTTCAAACCCCTGGCTCGGTAGCCTCCGGCCTACCAGCTACCCCTGACACAGTTGAGGCTCTGAGGTCTGCATGCACATGGCTGACAGATCGTGTAGATCGTGTAGATAATCACCATACGCCTTAACCACCTCACAGAGACCGTTCATAGTACGGGCCATAAGCACCTCATTATCCGCATATATCAGGGCTGGCAAACTCTTTCTATTTATTATAGGGACATCCTTACATCTTTCCACCAAAAAATTGTGCAAACCATTTGTGTATAAAAGAAACAGAGTGAGGTCTAAAACACATTCCTGTCTCACACCTCTTTTAAAATTAAAACATTCAGTGCATTCCCCATGAGTCACATATCTCACAATTGCATTTGTCCCCAAGTGTAAGTATCGGAGCAATTCCACAATTTGAGGCTCCATGCCCATCGAGGTTAAACGTTCCCATAAATTGCTGCTGATTATTTTGTCAAAAGCACAGCTAAGATCCATAAAAGCAAGATACAGGGTTACCCTTATTCGCCTGCTTATATTTACCGATCAACATGAGCCAATTCAAACATCTATCCTGAGTGCCCAGCCCTTCCCTAAAACCATACTGCACCTTACTCAGCACATCATGGTCTCTCATCCATTCCTCAATACGCTGTAAAACAATTCGGCCCAGTATTTTCACAGAGGAGTCGAAGAGTGAGATCAGGCAGTAGGATTTGGGATCACGCCCGTTTCCCTTTTTGAACACGGGGACAATACACGCAGATTTTCAAGAAGAAGGGATTCCTGCACTCACTGCCGTATTTAAGACGTTAAGCATTATAGGTGTCCACAACTGAAGATAACTATTGTATAGGTCCATTGGGATTGCATCAGGGCCCGGCGCTTTGTAGCTTGAGCTGTACTGCATAGCTGCCAACACCTCATCAAGTGTGAATCTGATGGCCAAATTTTGGGTATAACCTGCCAGCACATCCATTTCCTCCCCTTGGGACCCCCCCAGGAAAACCCTACAAAAAATGACTCACCTACACGTCAGGGGGAATATTACAGCCCAGCCCTTCACATGTGATTATATTTAACAACATTAGTGTTAGTACATCACTGAAGAATGAGAAAGATTCATCTGTTTTATATATTTTTTTAATTCAAACAATGAGAAAAAAATGCATTTTATAGCCAAGTGAAAAGAAGGAGTACATCTAATGGCCAACTAATGTTTCGGCCCCTTTTGTCGCCTGTAGTGATTAACAAACATTAAAAATCCATGTTTTTTGCTAATATACCTGTGGACAGTGGTCACACTGGTGTTCCATAGCCGTCTTGAAAGTCCATGATATGTAAGATGATATAATCGTGAATTATTGAAAAGCAATGGTGATGAGAATACTAGATGTGATTTGAAGGACAAAGTGAAGGACTTTGCTGGTTGTGTGTGCAAAGAATTTCTAGATAGATTAGTTTTGCTAACTCTTAGGTTCGAGGGAACAGTTGAATAAATGTGAAGAGCATGCTTCAAATTAATCCAATAGATTTGACTAATGGTAATTTGTTCAGGTGGATAAGTAAATAACTAAGCTATTAGATAGTATGCATCATTGATGACTAGGGCTGATTTGCTGTTGGCCTATTTCCTGAAGTCCCGTTTGTGGTGTCTTTTGATGGTCCTTGGCAGTGTAAGAAAAATTTGAAGAAAGGTATTGTAAGGGAACTGAACTTCCATTTGTTCCATTTAGTGTGGCTGAATGGTAATAGCTGCCACTAGCCCTCCTCCAATTGCATCTGCTTCTCCAACACCACAGGAAATGACTCCCACATCACCTTCCTCTCACTCTCCAGTTGAGCCTCCACATTCCTATTCCACCACACACAGCCCCAGTCCCTCTACCCCTCCAGTGGACTGCAGGGCACCCCCCTACCCTCATGTTATGTGCATTTGTAAGGCACATCTATTGCCCGCCAGGGCATCCTGACACTGACCAGGTGTGTGCGCGCCTTGTCCTGCCTACGGTAAGTTGGATAATTGAAAAGCCAAGTCTTAAACTTCTTGCGGAATTCAAGAAGGGAGGAGGAGGCACCGATGTGGAGTGAGAGGTCATTTCCACATTTTAGTAGCGATGTAAGAGAATACTTATTGTCCTGATCTGGTTCTGTATATGTCTGTGAGTAGGAGCCCTGCGGAATGGAGGAGATGACCCTTGAGAAGACAACAATATTGACCTTCCCAGGGAATACAGACTTAAAGTCTGTTCCACTCAGCTCCTTGCCAGCTGATGACACTCACCTACCACTGAATCACTCTACTATAAAGTAGATATGCATATTGTTCATTAAATCATCTATGCTGTTTCTTCCAATGCTATAAGGGATGCCCAAACCAGCACAAGGCATCTTTAAAGATCCATTTAGGGCCTGGGTGGTCACCATTAGCACCATAAGTTGCACACTACCTACCACCAATTCAGCAGCCAGGGAGGTTAACAATTCTGTCATTCTACGTAGACATTTCCGCCTCCTTCTCTCTGGTTTTAAACCAGACGTGCAACACTTAATCAGTCTCCCTTTTGATGGGAACACCTTTTTTAGTCCACAAGTAGACCAAATATTAAGGAAAATAAACAAGCATGTGCAATGCAGTGGGTCTCACATTTGCTCAAGTTAGAGCTATTATCATAGTAAATTCCTAACTGGACTTTTCTTGCCACATAAAATGAAAAGTAAAACAATTGACATAAGCGAGCCGATTCAAAGCGCCACTGTGGCCATGAGTATGAGCGGGAAGGAGAGACACAAAAGGAAAAAGAAGTTCGCTTGCAGTCAGACGTATCGGCAAAAGTGCAAATATCCGTGTAACAGGCTCCATGGCCAAGGTGGTAACAAAACTGCCCCAAGGAGGGACACACGTAAAACATTTACCAATGATAACAAAGGATTTTTTAAAGGCAAGCCCATGAACGAGTGATAGTCTGCAATGGGTGTGGTTAAAAGCCCAGATAGATTACAACACGTCAGAGCACTTGCGCGATCGACCTTAAAAGGATACAGAGATCACCATGACCACCGGGTATCCACAGGCACCATCATCCGAGGCTCCTTTCCGTAGCAATAATACATGAGTGCAGCAAAAGCCGCTTTCCCAGAATTCCCCCAGTCATACCAATGCCATTAGCAGTGCTACCACCAGCAAGCAAACAGAGGGTACTCATGTGGGTCATACAAGGAGAATTCCACTGGAAGCAAGGGCAGAAGCAGGCCTAAAAAGGAAGTTCTGCCCCAGAACACTGACTTGCCTTCCGTTCCCGAACACCTCACCTCCTCACTCATTCCCCCCAATCACGCTACATCTGGGTCAGTGGAAGGCTTCAGGTGTTTATTCCTCATTGGGGTAAATCAAGTCAGACCTCTGAGTTCTAAGAATAATACAATACGGGAGCTGTTTAGGATGCTTAATCCCCACCAAACATTCCACCCTGTTCACACTCCCTAAGCTCAGAACACTTCTTTTTACTCCAAGAAGAGGTGCAAGAGCTCCTTCAGAAGGGGCTATAAAGCCAGAACCTTTAAACACCAAGTCACGTTGGTGTACTCCCTGTACACTTTACTGCCAAAGGGGAAAGCTTTGTAAGACCAGGCCTTGAACTCAGACACCTCAAGTGATACATCCAGTTGAAAAATATCTTTGACTACTCTCCAGGATATTATCCTGCTCCCCCCGCAAGGCAAACTTTATGACCGTCCTGAATCTGAAGGACCCTTATGTTCATATACCATTCAACCAGAGCATCTGCGATATCTTTGCTCATTGTTAAGTGGAGAACATTACCACTTCAAGGTTCTACCCTTCGAGGTCACTACAGCTCCAAGGGTGTTCACAAAATGTCATGCGGTGGTAGCTGCTCAACTCAGGCTGGGATTCACATGTGTTCTGCAAACTAGATGATTGACTGATCAAGGGCATCGGCAAACATCAATTCTTGGCACACACCAAAGCAGCTATCTCCCTCCTTCACCAATTGGAATTCATAATAAATGCCCCCAGGCCCCACGTCCACCCTCTGCAAATCCATCCTTCCCTAGGTTCAATTCTAAATGCTGTTATTTGCAAGGTTCATCCCATTCCCCAGAGAGTGTTAGCCTTCCAGCAGGTACTGCCTCTTTTTTAAGCCAAATAGTATCTCTCATTCAGATCAATCGTGCGTCCCTTTGGAATGATGACTTAGCCATAGGTCCACATTCCAGAGTCCACTACAGCAGTGTCTATAAACACATTGATCACAAGCGGAGGGTTGTCTGCAAGATCTAGTGTCGGTAAGGCCATTAGTAGAACAGAAACAATTTTCTGCAGGGCAGGCCTTCAGGGAATCCAATAGGAAAAGCAACCACCATGACTGACGTCTTTCCTAGTGTCTGGGGGCACATAGACTTGACAGTTGAGGGTCTCATCACTCCACAACAGTGGAGTGACCACATCCTCTGCCTCGTGCTCCTTGATATCCAACTAGCCATCAAAGTTCTCGTTTGGGATACTAAGGGCAAGATAGCATTGATCAGGACCGACAAAATGAACGCTATGCGTTATCTCCAGAAACACGGGGGCACTCATTTGCCACAGCTGTCAGCCCTGGCGTAGAAGATTTGCCTTTGGGAGATTCACCATCGGATACACCTGTTAGTGGAATACCTCCTGGGAGTTGACCGCCTTCCATCCTTGGGGAGGAAGCTATACCCAAACTCTCTCACCCTCATTCTGGCAGCCCCCACATGGGCCTGACAACTGTGGTTCTCTACTCTACTCAAGATGTATGCTACTCCGCCGAAGAAGCTCCCCATTGGGGTCAGACCATCTCACTTACGAACAAGGCAAGATCAGGCATCTAAATCTGGCACCTAAATACTAAGAATCTGGTTTTATACATCTTCCTCAATAATTTATGGATGTTTTAAAAGAAGCATACCAGCCTACTACGAGGGCTTGCTATGTAGCAGAGTGGAAAACGTTTGCCCACTATTATGACTCTGGGTGTTAATACCCTCCTAAACCACTGGGTCCAAAACACTTCACTTCCAGAAATCAGGATTGGTGTAGACTTTCATATGCCTATATCTTGGAGTAATTGCTGCCCATATGCATAATAGAGAACATTCTTCTTTCTGCACAATTCCTATTGTTAAGCCTCTTATGGATGGCTTAAATAGTGAGTACACTTAGAGTGCCACCTATCACTCTATTGAACCTTATTAATAGTCCTCACTAGACTCATGGGTCTCCCATTTGAGCCATTTCATTCCTGCCCTTTGCAGTTCCTTCCATGGAAAGTAATTTCCTTATAGCCATCGCTTTTTTAAGGTACGTAAATTAGTTTCAAGAACTACATTTGCAGGAATCCTTTGTCAAGGTCCATCAGAATAGGGTTGTCCTCCAAACGAATCCACAATTCTGTCCAAAGGTGGTATCCTTGTCCTGTCTCCGTAGCCAAGAGGGCTCTTCACACTTTAGATGTAAAAGTTGCCTTAATGTACTATGTTGACAGAATTAAGTACTTTCACAAAACTCTGTGGCTTTTTGTTGCATTTGCTAAACCTCGTAAAGGGCACCAAGTATTACAAGCTGGTCTAGCTAGATGCATCGTTAAATGTATCGAGGCATGTTACCTTAAAGTAAAAAGGTTCTTCTGATTCACCCAAGGCCATGTTCTACTAAGAAGTAGTGTGCAGCCATGGCATTTCCAGGGAATATTCCCATACCTGGCATCTGCCAAACACCTTCACCAAAAATTACCCTGTGCATATTCTCACCCATCAACAAGTCAGAGTTGGACAACCAGTATTATGAACTCTTTTTTCAGACATCTACATCCCCCATTGACTAGCTCAGAAGGGTACTGCTTTACATCATCTGTTTGTAGTTTGAAGTTCTGTAGAATCACATATGCCCATCCTCCTCCCTGGAACATCTCTGTAACATTAAGTGTATCCTTTATCTTTAAACCCCATTGGCATAGTCACCACTTTCTCACTACCGACCATTATATACGTAAGCTCACCCCTCTGTGCAGAAAACAGTCTAACAATGGAGTCAATGCTCATGCTTATTCCCAACAAAGGACGAAGTCAGAGGATACCTTGTGATCTGAAACAACTTCTTCAAATTTTGTTAAAAAAAAAAAAAAAACGAAAAACGTACAATGTTCAAGCTCAATACTTGATGGCATGGGTACGTAGAGCCCCTTCTCCCCGCCATCTTATCCTGCAACATCCTTCCACTACGGCACACTACCTACCCCAATGGCATGGGGAATTCCTTCCCTCAAAGGCTGGGTGACCCAATGTGAGCAAGGCGAATGATATCGCTGGGGAGGGGGGTTGTTCTCATGGCTGCTGCAGCCTGCTGCATCTGAACTGCCTGCAGTGACTCCAGCAACAAATAACCTGGCTCCGGGGGGGGGGGGTGCTTACCACGATTGAGGTGCCGAGTGAACCCATAAACTCTAAAGTGTGGGGGATGGCACATAACTTGGGGCAGGGACTTGACCACCTGGCAGAGTCTCCTTGAGGCCCAACAGGGGGACAAACACTGAATACCTCACAGGTGCCTTGCAGGAAAGTGGGAGGGAGTGATTCTGTAGCCAGCAGACAATACAGCAGGGGCCTGGTGGGGGAGCAGGTGGCCTCCTGTGGACTTTTCCCTTATGTGATTTACATCGGGCAACCCTCTGGTGGATAGGGTGCTTGGTAGCCATGCAGCGGGGCAGGGGAGAGACAGCTGCTAGCTCCCCACCCGCTTAGTCTGATAGACTGCAGCCAGTGGCGGAATGCCAGTGGCCCTGCCTGAGAGCCGCAGTCTTGCGGCTGCCTCAGGGGTGGAGGCCAGCGCCTGACTTAGCGCACATAGAGAGTGCGCAATGCAGTGCCTGCGACTATGATAGAGGTGAGAAGCCCTCATAGCTCGTGATCTTTTGGAGCTGTGGGAGAGGGGTGAATCTCCCAACTTGCCAAGATGTAGGAGAGTCAGACCCTGGAGACTTCTGCCTAATCCTCTGCTTGCCCCCGAAAGCTTCCTCTGACTGTCGGCACTTAGAACTGCTGCAGGGCAGTGATGCCCAAGGGGATTGTTGTGTTCATCTCCTCCCTGACCCCAAATGAACAGATAGATACAATTAAACATGCTATATTATGAGGGGATGATATTGAAGGCCTGAAGAATCCTAAACTGCCCGAACACAGCGGGGTATTGACCTGTAACAGCTTTACTACTTTGGCCACCTGAAGGCACACACTGGTGCGGGCGCACATAGCACTGTTCCCTGGATTCTGGGCACCTGGGAGGACAGGATGGAGGGAACTGACTGTCTTTGAGGAGGTGAGCTGATGGCCCCAGAGGCTCTGGGGCTCTTGGGGATGCCATGAGCAGTTAAGTGGCGAACTACAGCTGTGTCCTTTGCGGAATGCACTCACTTATGGGCCCCGGGCCAGAACTGATGGCTCCCGGTACCGGAACCCACTTTCTCCCGGTCTGGAGCCGATTACACTTTTCCTTTTCCTTCCACCACCTCCGACTGTTTGTTCTGCAGGAGGCCACTTCACCTGCTGTGGATCGGATGAGGAAGAATGCATTGTCCTGTCCTTGCCCTTGGGAAGGACAGACCCCAAAAACTGGCACAGGATAACACTAGCACGCATTATACCACGCCGGGCCATGCACAGGATTCCCAGACAGGATCCTTGGAATATTCAGGAGCTCTCCCCTGAGCGACAGGAGGAGCCTTCACACGCTGCCCTATTAGAGGCCATCAAGGGGTCCAGGGTGCTGCAGGAGAGACAGATTGCTGGAGTATAAGTGGAGGTGAACCTGTCCTGGGTGGGCTTGCGCAAAGTTGCAGATAAGGAGTATGCAGCAGAAATTAATGTCACCTCCCTCCAGACAGAGATGCAGCAGGTGGTGGGTCTGTCTAAGGTCACTGCCACTCTCGAGGACTGAGTTGAAGATGCAGAGGGATGCTCTAGAAAAAACAATGTGAGCCTTGCTGGGCTTCCCAGAGCTGGCAGGGGGCAGACAGCAGAACAGTTCCTGGAACAATGGGTAAAAGATAAACTACAGCCTGCTGGACTGTCTAGCACCTTTGTTATTGGGCATGCACACACAGCTCTGGTGCTGCTTCCTTCCCTGAGTGCTCCTCTGAGAGCCCTCATCGCTCCTCTTCTGAATTATCGGGACAGTGATGTGATCCTGCTGCAGTTAGTAAGGCCTCAACCCCACAATTTGAGGGCCGAAACATTGTGATTTACCCTGATTACACACAAAAGGTGCAGGAGCGTTATAAGACGTTCCTGGAAGTTAAAAACGGCTCTCCGGACCATGGGCCTTCGATATATGCTCCTTTACCCAGCTAAACTTTGAGTCTTTGATGCAGGAGAGTGCCACCTTTTTTGAGCAACCTAAGGATAAATGGTCTTGGTTGGAAGTGGCGGGTGCAGTAGTGGGGAGTCCCTTGGCTGAAGTGGAAGCGTTCCATGCTAGTGGTAAGTGCAGCGGGAGCTGACTAAATTGTCCTGGGAGTGCAACACAACGTGTGACAGGCAGCACTGGCCATGTGATCATACTCAAAGATGGCACCATAGATGCAGTGGCAATTGACCTGCAGATAGAACTGGAGGCCCGCAAGGAGATCTCCACAAGGAGGTTAAGGATTCAGATTCTCTTGAGGATACTGTGGATTTCATTCCGGACACTGGAACCTGAAGGATGGGCTATCACTTCTGAGGAACATACTAACTTTGAAATTGGACCTCAAGGAATGTCCTGCAGTGTGATAGAGAATGGGGAGCTGAGTGAGTGGCACTGGATAGGTTGCCAGTTCTCCTGATGGTGATGTTGAGCTTGCACCCTGAAGTGTGAATCGCATTTGACTGTGGCAGTGGTACAGGAGATTGTTAATGTGAGCTGTGTGAACGTTCACAGGAGCTTCCTGCCCATTCATGAATACAAGAGGGACAGTGGAGTGTAAAGGGGTGGCAGATGCAAGCGCTGCTGTAGTATGGAGATTATTTACAGTTACACCACTAGTGTAGGAAGTTGGCTCTGTATATACTTTCTCAAAGTGAGAGATAGTGTGCACAGAGGCCAAGGGGTCCCCTTAGAGGTTGGTAGTGGCAAAATTAGATAATACTAATGCTCTATTTTGTGGTAGTGTGGTGGAGCAGTAGGCTTCTCAGAGGGTAGTGTTAAGCATTTGTTGTACACTCTCAGGCAATAAATGAGGAATACACACTCAAATACTTAACTCCAGGTCAATAGGTTTTCTATAGAAAAATATATTTTCTTAATTTATTTTTAGAACCACAAGATTCAAATTTTAGGCAGGTACATAAATTGTAAGGTACTTCACACAGGTAAGTATAGAACTTTGATTTAAAACAGTAGCACACGCAGTTTTGTTTAAAATGGCAAATAGCTATTTTAAAAGTTGACACTGCAAAAATCAACAGTTCCTGGGGGAGGTAAGTATTGGTTCATTTTTCAGGCAAGTAAAGCACTTAAAAGTTCAGTGTCCTGGGCATAGGCAGCCCACCGTTCGGGGTTCAAGGCAACCCCAAAGCCACAGTACCAGCAACACAGGGCCAGTTAGGAGCAGAGGTCAAAGGAAGGCCCAAACAACATAGGTGCCTATGGAGAATAGGGGTGCTCCGGTTCCAGTCTGCTAGCAGGTAAGTAACTGCATCCTCTGGGAGCAGACCAGGGCGGGGTTTGTAGAGCACTGGAGGGGGCACACACAAGCACACAAAACACACCTTCAGCAGCACAGGGACGGCTGGGTGCAGTGTGCAAAGTATGTGTCGGGTTTACCGTAGAGAGCAATGAAGGGGTCAGGGGGTCACTCAGGCGATGCAGGCAGGGCACAGGGGGGCTTCTCGGGCCAGCCACTGACTGGGCTAGGATGAGGGCCGCCTGCTGGTAACTCCTGCACTGGTGGGTGGTTCCTCTCATGCCTGGGGGCTGAGGGTGCAGTGCTTGGTCCAGGAGCCGGGTTCCTTTGTTACCAGCCAGTCGCAGTCAGGGGGAGCCTCTGGATCCTCTCTGCAGACGTCGCTGGGAGGTGGGGGGGGGGGGGCGGTGCAGGGAGGTTGATTCATGGTGTCCACGTCATTGGAATCACCTGAGAGTCCTCTCTGCAGTGTTGGTTTCTCCAAACTCGAGCTGGGGGCATCGGAAGACTCATGCTTCTGGCGGGAAGTTGGAGTCTCTTTAAAGTTGCTTGTTTTGTTGTTTCTGGACAGAGCCGCTGTCCTTGGGGGAGGGGATTCTTGGTCCTTTAGGTGCAGGTCAGTCCTCAGAGGTCACTGGTCCTGCTGGATGCTTCGTTGTGCAGGTTATTTGCGTCTGGAGACAGGCTGGTAAAGCTGGGGCCAAGTCAGTTGTCTCAGTCGTCTCTGCAGGACTTTCAGGTCAGCAGTCCTCCTTTCTTCAGGTTGCAGGAATCTGATTTCCTGGGTTCAAGGTCGCCCCCTAAACACTAAATTTAGGGGTGTGTTTAGGTCTGGGGGGCAGTAGCCAATGGCTATTGTCCTTGAGGGTGGCTACACCCTCTTTGTGCTTCCTCCCTGTGGGGAGGGGGGCACATCCCAAATCCTATAGGGCAAATCCTCCAAAACAAGATGTAGGATTTCCTAAGGCAGGGGTCACCTCAGCTCAGGACACCTTAGGGGTTTTTCCTGTTATCTCCTCCGGACTTCCCCCAAAAGTGGGGGCTGCGTCTGGGGGGCTGGCATCTCCACTAGCTGGAGTGCCCTGGGGCGTTGTAACATGAAGCCAGAGCCTTTGAGGCTCACTGCTAGGTGTTACAGTTCCTGCAGGGGTGAGGTGTAAAGCACCTCCACCCACTGCAGGCTTTGTTTCTGGCCTCTGAGAGCACAAAGGCTCTCACCCCAGGGGTCAGAAACTCGCGTCAGTGGCAGGCTGGCACAGAGCAGTCAGTCAGTCCTGCACTGACGGACTGGGTAAAATAAATGGGGCATCTCTAAGATGCCCTCTGTGTGCATTTTTTAATAAATCCAACACTGGTATCAGTGTGGGTTTATTTTTCTGAGAAGTTTGATACCAAACTTCCCAGTAACCTTCCCAAATCGTGTAACGATTATGGAACTGTGGAGTTCGTATTTGACAAACTCCCAGACCATATACTTAATATGGCCACACTGCACTTACAATGTCTAAGAATACACTTAGACGGTGTAGGGGCATATTGCTCATGCAGCTATGCCCTCACCTGTGGTATAGTGCACCCTGCCTTAGGGCTGTAAGGCCTGCTAGAGGGGTGACTTACCTATGCCACAGGCAGTATTTTGTGTGCATGACATCCTGAGGGGGATGCCATGTCGACTTTGCCTTTTTCTCCCCACCAACACACACACTCTGCAATGGCAGTGTGCATGTATTAGGTGAGGGGGTCCCTTAGGATGGCACAACAGATGCTGCAGCCCTTAGAGACCTTCCCTGGTCACAGGGCCCTTGGTACCACTGGTACCTTTTACAAGGGTCTTATCTGTGTGCTGGGGTGTGCCAATTGGGGAAATAATGGTACATTTTTAAGTGAAAGAACACTGGTGCTGGGGCCTGCTTAGCAGGGTCCCAGTACACTTCTTAGTCAAGTCAGTATCAATATCAGGCAAAAAGTGGGGGGTAACAGTAACAGGGAGCCATTTTCCTACAACTAGGTATTAAAATTATTTCCTTATTGTTTATATGAGAGGTTGGGGGGTGGGTTCCACTGTTCGGTGTTTTGAGGATATTTGTATTTGTGTGAGGTGGGTTTGCGATGCTGCACATCCCGGTACAGCGATTACTATGGGCATGTGCGTGTTTTTTGTTCGCTACTTGTCGTGGGTGGGGAAGTGGTAAGTTTTATGGAAATTTGTAGTTGCTTGATCTTGTGGATTCATTGCCATCTTGAGATTTTGGGGGGGTGGGGTACACAGGCTTACCAACTGGTATACCAGCTAGATGACTATCCTGAGAAAGTATAAACGCATCTTGTGGAACGTGCGGATGCTAGGTTCCTATAAAAAACGTTAGAGGGTGTTATCCCTCCTCAAACGGCATGGTATTGGTATTGCATGCCTACAGGAAACACACTTCAGTGATGCTGAAGCTCAGAAACTGGCAGAGAAAAGGAGGGGTCAGGTATATTATGGAAATTACTCGTCATTTTCCTGTGGGGTGTTGGTATGGTTCACCCCGGTGTTCCATTTCCACTGACTTATATGGAGATTGATGTAGAAAGGCGCTATTTAATGCTGAATGATAGCTTGGATGGTTTTGACGTAGTGATGGTGAACTCCTATGGGCCGAATGTAGATGAGTCCTTCTATATCACAGTAAAGTATGATGTTTCCTCAGCGGCTGATGCCAGTCTGTTCTGGGTGGGGGACTTCAACTGTTTTATGGATGGTATGCTTGATCATCATCCACCCCAGGAACATACTAAGCTAAGGATGATATCCAAACTGCGGGAGATCAGGGTGCAATTGGGCTGTGTGATGTCTGGCAGGAATTCCATCTCACCAAGCAGAAGTACACCTATTTCTCCCCGACCCATGGTACTTTCAGCAGGCTTGATGGTATTTTAGTATCCACTCATCAGGCCCCCAAAGTACAGGAAGTGTCTCATCTGTCCTGCTACCTCTCTGATCTTGCACCGGTAACTTGCTTGTTTGAATGAGGGGATGGTCCTCGGTCCCCATACACTTGGAGACTCCCTTAGGAGATATTGCCGGACCCTGTGGGCATAGATGCTCTAGCAGGTGCCCTGATGGATTACTTTGAGATAACTGGGCTACTACCCAGAGCCGCGCGATGCAGTGGGAATGGATTAAAGCTTGAGGGGACAGTGTGTGGGTCTTGCCTTAGTGGTGTACTAAGCATTACAGATGGAGGTCCTTCAAAAAGGAAGCGCTGGCAGAGATCCAGAGGCTTCCCCCAGAAGATGTTCAGGGTTTCTGAGATGAGGTGGCGTTACAGCATCAGGTGGCATCGGCGAGAGACCGCCATGAATGCTTCACTCTGAAGTCTTATCATCAGTTGCAATATAGGAAGAGGGACAGCTCTGGGCAGCTTCTGGCCTGGATCCTCCATGGGAAGACACCACATCCTCCTGTTTTACATCTTAGGACTTCTCAGGGGTGGGTTGCATATACCCAGCACAAAATAGTAGCGTCCCTTAGGGAACATCTGAAACAGGTCTATACATGTCCACTTCACCCTGACCAGGAGCACAATGCCGATTTCCTGGTAAGCGTTCTGGTCCTGCAGTTGGGGGAAATAGCAACTCAGGAGCTGGATGCAGACCTCACATGGGAGGAGGTTAGGATGGCGCTTGCATGCCTTCTGGGAGGGAAAACACCAGGAAGTGACAGCTTTTCAGGCTAGTTTTATCAAACCTTTACTCCAGAGGTTACCCAGTGGATGGTTGAGGTATAGCAAGAGGCCCGCGATCAAGGTGTTTTGCCACCATCCATGTGAAAGGGTTGCATAACTGTGACAAAGTAGCCTCTTTCTAGCATGGTTACCCTCACTTTTGGCCTGTTTGTGGGTGTGTGTCAGTATGTTTTTACTGTATCACTGGGATCCTGCTAGCCAGGACCTCAGTGCTCAATTCAGTTCATCCAAAGAGCTCCATATGAATAACCGTGCAAAACCATATAAATACATACTAAATTAATACACTTTCTAAAAATAAATAAAACTCTAAACCATCAATGCATTCCTACATACACATTACAAGCACTACCAATAAATGGCAATATTTAATCTAAAAATAACATAAATGTAACCTCCCACTACAGACACCAATTCTTAAATTCAAAGAGTCCTCGCCCAACGAAACTGAGGAACATACCCCTCCCTTCCTTCATCTGTAGAATTTCTCTTTAAAACGTAACAACGTACAATTTCATAGGGAATCGAGGGGTCCCACCTTCCTCAGAGCCCATAAAAAAAGGAGAAGAAAAATGTAGGAAGACCCCTACAGTCCCTGCGATATTTAAATTAATTTCCACCCCAGCGGCCGAGAGGCGATCTAATCACAGAACATCAATATAACTGCAAGAAGGTTTGAAAACATTTTAAAATCCTCTAACAAAATCTTTCATTAGGAGGGTTATAACATAAATCTAGGGCCTCTCTATAAGATCTAATAGTTAACCGCAAATAGAGGGGTTTCAACCATAATTTCCTCTGAGGGGCTAAAGCTGGACAGACAAATAAAATGTGTTTGATATTCTGTACCCCACCTTGACACAAGTCACAAAAATTTGTGGCGCCATCCCATTTAGAAATTAGATCCCTGAAAGGTATTCTATCTAGTTTAATCAGTATAAAAAATCGCCTCAAACCATGTGGAAGATTCCAAGTCAGGTAAGGTTGCACCACTTTCATAGACACAGACTTGATAAGCTTCTCGAGACCTTTTTTTTAGGGCGGCACGCATCAAGATCCATTAAAAAGCCTTTTGACCATGTCACTTCCTTTATGATGTTTTTAGGATTATAAAGGGTATTGAAGGAGTGAGGTCCGGGTTCAGCTCTAAGAGCGGAGTAGCAAAGATGCAATTTCTAATTTTTAAAAACCTGGATTCTTCTCTCAAATTATTAAAAATGTCATTAAAAGCCAGGTTTCTCAGAGTAAATTCCTCGCTGTGGATAAGGCAATGTGCCCTTCTAATCACAGCTGTGAGGCCTTGCACAAAGATATTCGTGATGCCAAATTCAAGCCTTAGAGCTGCCCCTGAAGCTGAGTTATTGCAGAAAGCCAGGCGTCTTAGGATCCTGCCTTCTGTCTTGTCAAGGAAGTCCCATTTATTTATGTCTATACATTCTATTGCCTATAAGAGTAGCTGGTATCTTAACCTGATAGGCAGACAATAGATGCGAAAAATGGCATTTACCATTTGCATTGAAGAAAGCCGTCAAACCTTGAGCATATGAGATAGCCTCAATAATATTAATACGAATATGATCTTGATCATTTATTGTGGCGGAAGAGATTTTACTCAAAAACCGATATGTATCTATCCGCTCCAACTTATGTTGGCCCAGAACCCAGGAGGAACAGATTTTCCTTCTGTTTTTCTCCCCATGAAGCATACAACCTGAGAATTAGATGTATTAATTCTCAAGTAGTGCTTCACAGAGTAAAGATTTAGAGCGGCCAGACATTGATCTAGGTCCTTTGGGGTGAGATTGAACACAACTATGTCATCCGCATTTAGTAGGCAGGCGATTGGTCGGCCACCCACCGCAGGGTCATAGTCATTTGTACTCCTAATTAAGGATTTTGGGGCGGTCATAGATGTTTAGGGAAAATAGCAGTGGGGCCAATAAACAGCCCAGTTTCAGGCCATTTTTGGTTAAAGATTTTTAGGACAATCCCTGCTTTCCACTCATGAGGATTTTACACCAAGTTCAAGAGTGCAGGGCAATCACCAATCACAGCAGGCAAGGCAGAACCCCTATTTCCTGAAGTTTTCTCCACAGGATTTTCCTGTCCACCCTATCAAATGCTGTGGAGTAATCAATATATGCAGCATACACTATTCACCCCCTAGTCTTATATAAGGTATTGTGGGCCTTTCTAAAGCCTGCCTGTTCCACCGTAAGAATACCATTTCCTCAACCCATTCAGTTAATTGCGGTAAGATGCTTTTTGCATCTAATAAAGCAATTTGAAGATAATTTAACAGTGCTGTTCTATCTCCCTTTTTACATAAGGGGAGTATTATACTACCCGTCCAAGATTCCGGGGTATTGCCTTGAGAGTAGCAGGCGCAAAATACTGGGTGAAGAAGTCTTTCCCAAACCGAAGGCTCCCTTTTAATTAGAGTCATCAGAACCTCATTGGGGCTTATGGCACCCGATGAGAGCATTGAATTTATAATTCCCTCTAATTCAGCCACAGTGGGTGCACTCATATTATCCATTTCTCTCCCTCCATTTAATACTGTCACCTCTCTCCCAGGGTCCATGACCCAGTTTTCAGCATAAAGGACCCGGATATACAGTCTGCAGTCTTCCTCTGCTATCGGGGAGCGAAAAGGGTTTTACGGTTTCCGCACCCCTCAGAAATGATAGCCGAAAATTTACTAGGGTTTCTCTTTGCAGCTGCTTCCCTCAGTGCGATCTACCTGTGATCCGCTTCTTTACTTCGGATGGCCAGTTTCACCTGTGATCTTCTTCTCTTAAGTAGTGATATTTTCCTACTCCTTTCCATAGTCTTACACTCCAACTGTCACCTTACTAGCTTGTTAATTTCTCTATTCAGATTCACAATGGGCAGCTGAGCTTTTTTAATTCCAATTATACTATGCTCAGGCTGATTACACGTAATAATGTGTCTCATTAATTTGGGAAAATATATTAAGGCATCCTTCCTCCAAACCTCTGTTTCCCACACTATTTTCCAACAATGACTTTATCGATGTTATTTTAGCTGTCAACCAAAACATTCTCCTATTTTTCCCATTCATTCTAAGGTTTACACCTTTTATAGACCAAGGATCTACTGCCCCTAGCTGGATTTTTAAGTTAAGTTTTAGATTCATATGGTCACTTTACAAGGTATCTATTATTTCCATACCCTCAACTCTTTGAGCGATATTGTACGAGGTGCAAATATAGTCTATAATGGAATTACTCATAAGGGACCTATGAGTGTAGGCTGCAAGCGAGTCCGAAGAGAAACGCCCATTCAGTATAATACCGTTACAGGACCTCAGACCTTTCAATAAGATTAGTCCTCTACTGTCTGTCCTAATTCTGGGAGGAAATAGGATAGGTGGAATATTCTGTGCTTTGTCCCGTTCTGGGTCACAATAGATGTGGAGCGAAGAATTTGAGATTTTGCTATTTAAATCCCCCATTATAATTTAATCAACAGACCTTCCTAAGGCAAAGGCTTGGTTAAGCATCTGTTGAAGAATAGTGTTGAATTACTTTTCAGGGGATATATATGCATTTACAATAATCAAGGAGAATTTCCCACCCTTCACCCCACTAACATGTACTCGTACTATTTGGAAACAATTTGTAGTCATGGGGAGGCTATCAAATTCCCAGTTATATCTATCGCTTAAAAGCATAGCTATATCCTCTTTTCCCGTATAACTGGGGCATGAGAAGTCATTTAAACACCAGGTCTCTTGAATACATATCAGATCAATCTTCAATGAATAGATTACGTTTAATTTTCCTAGATGTTTCCCTGATACTTCAGCATTCCAAGGGACCAGTGAGAGGTCAGTGTTAGTAACTTGACTGTACCAGCTTGCACTTCAACTGAGACCTGTTCAGGGTCCCCGCTAACCAATTCCAGTTTTCATGTTTAGGACTGGTGCCCTGATGTATGGGACCTTCCAAAACCTTCACTACATTTGCACCATGGAATAAAGAAACTTGCACAATTTCACCAGAGGATAAAGAACATTTTCCCCCCGATTCACGTTACTATTTGTGGAGTCTAGACCATGAGTAGAATACTGCCCGCCAAGGTATGTTAACTTACACCAGACTGGGATAAAATGTATACCTCTGCATTGGAGTTACGCACAGTTGACCAAAATTACTTTCAAAATGGTTTTAGAGGTAAACCATACCTTTGCCTTACACCTCCCTATGCTGTGGTCAAGAAAGACACTCACAAAATCGATACTCTCAATTCATTTGAGTTCCTCTATTTCCAAAAAACACGACAGTAGAAAGAAACAATTTAAACTTATATTGTAGTCAAATGTAGTCAGAAACTCCAGCCTATCCGGTAACTCCATATGCCTAATAAGCCTAATCCCTTCTGGATTTTTCTCCCACATTCTGAGTGACTAGTCTAGAGCAGGTGTCCGAAGCTCTTAATGGGGCAGTGCCAGGTGAAATTACATTGATTGAATCAAAGTGGCACAAGAGATCACCGGATAGTCTGTCGGTGATCTCGCGATGAACCCATATCTGGCATTTGCTGTAAAATAGGGAACGCCTCCTCAGTCCCGTTCTGGAAGTTCTCCATTAACGGGACCTGTTTTAGCGCATCTGAAAATTCCACATGCTCCCTTTCCTCAAACTTAACCTTCCTTGCCTTGTTTTTAGAGATTCGCCGGTTCCTTTTTTACCCCGCCTGTTTCCCTCTTATTTTAGTTGGTTTACTGGCCTTTTCCATCTTGATTTCATTCTGTTCCATCGACTTTGAGGAGAAGTGAGCCGGGTTCCTTTTTCTGAACATCTTGGACCAATGGTGGAGTATTGCATACTGAACTCATGTTGGGAAAGAGGTTGTCCAGAGAATATACCTCACTCTCTTGGGAAGCCGGATTCACTAGCGTTGAAACTGCTTTATCCAGTTGTGATTTTCCTGCTAGGGTTCCTTTATTGGAGTGGGTGGATATGTCACCTATGTTCGTCAAATCTCCAGCAATTGAGGACTGCAAACAGGTACCATTTATGTTTAGTCCCAATCCTTGACATACATCCTTTACGGTCGTCTTGGCCGACTTATTGGGAGGGTGGCTCGCATTTTGTTTTACTAGTAGAACTTTCAGTATGGAAACAAGAATATCTTGAGTGTGATCAGAATTTTTTATGGATTTTTCGAGGAGTTCCAGAATAGACGAAATAATTCTTTTGAGGCACTTAAAGGATTCAGAAAGGACTATGTGCCCATCTGGGCAATTGGAAAAGTTCCCTGCACAGACCAAATCCGGGGTTTCTGAAGACCTTATATCTGAAAGGAAGTGGTCTGATGGAGTGCTACTAAAAGGTTTTAGTATAGGGGAACCAGGATTAGATTGAGCTACTGCGGGCATTATGGGGATGAGTGGAGGGTGAATTCTGGGGCTGGGCACCTCATCTGGGTCAATGTCAGGGAGGGTAAATTCCATAATTTCAGCATGACTGGCCCTACTCAAGAGGGGGGGAGGCGTAGACAACAACTAAACCCCCCTGTCAGTAGTGCCGTCATCCATCATGTAATGTAAGTCATTACCCTGGACGGAACCTTGGGAGATATTATTGTTGGTAACGAGAAGATTTCCCACCTTGTCCACCGATTTCTCACATGGGTCCTTTAGGAGAAATGGGAGAATAGAGTTCAAACTTTTGCATTCAGATGCTGGACACCCTTATTTCTTAAGGTGTTCGATTTGTATTTTTTTTTTTTTTTACAGGCCCGACTGATAAATGATCTGCTCCTTCTCATGCGTTTAGAAGTCATTTTTATTAATTCTGATACTTTTACTCCTTTTTCTACTTTGTTTTACTTTATTCCTGAGTCCACTCTCCAAGTAAACCAATTGTACCATGAAGAAGATTGTTTAGCGATTCCCCCAGGACCTAGCATGATATTGGGTATAATTTTTCCTGCTGCGCCCTTCTGTTGCAATCTACATTAAGGAATCCCTCTGGGTCTCAAAGAGTCTCAATCCACAGACAGGCCACAGACCTCAGGGCACCCATTCTGTAACAATGCAAACAGGCTGAGGCTCAACAAAGCAGGGCAAAGCAGAGCGAAGCACAGCCGGAAGGAAAGAAATAAAGGAAGAAAGTGGAACCAGCAACAAACCACAGTACCTTAATGTCAGAATACAAGCTTAATTCCCGGCTCACCCAGCTCTCTTCTGCCCACTGTTCTCCATGACCTGCTAACCTGTATCCTCTGTGCAGCTAGCTCCTTGATGCTTCCTCAGTGCAGTTTGGGTGCTTTCCCTTGTGTGTTCAGAGAGGGTCTCTCTTCTTCTTTACCCCTCTGCCTGTTGTTGTCTTTTGGGCGACCCCGGGATTTATCTCCATGGGAATCCTGCAGGTTGTCTCCCTAGCCCCGCTGACCTTTTCCTCTGTTGGCAAAGACTTTTCTCGACTTCCTTGGGCAAACTGCCCAAATCAGCCTAATTCTGGCACTTCCGGCAGCTCAGCCTCAGGGGAGGAATGCGCTCACTCGTTCTGTCTCTGGCTTCCCTGGCTCCACAGGATGTGGGATCCAGCAGGAGCCTCTCTCCCAGGCACCATCTTTGCTGTCTTTTGCTCAGACGGCCGTGGAGGTAAGAGGCCACGGTAGCTCCGCCTCTCTCGCAGTCTTTCTGGCCGCCAAAACTCCCAAATTCTCCCCGTGCCAAGAGTAGGAGTGGGAGAAAGGGGAAAGTGTTCTTCCCACTGTGTCTTTTTCACGGCACTACCATGCCGTCGCTGCCCCTACTTTGCTCTTCCTTTAGCGGAAGAAAGGGATGAGCATCCTTCCCGCAGCGACTTTTCACGGCGCTGCCGTGCCGCTTCCGCCTTTGCTCTTCCTGGAGCCTGCCTGAAGCCCAGAGCCTGCCTGCTTGTGCTCCGCCCCACATGTCGTCACCAGCTCTCGTCTCATGTTGACCCCAGTGCTCATATTGAAAACCCTATATGTCAGTGTGTTTTGCCTGTCTCACTGGGATCCTTCTAAGCCAGGACCCCAGCGCTCATAGTTTGTGGCCTAATGCATGTGTTGTCATTAGTGCTTAACTGTGTCACTGAGGCTCTGCTAACCAGAACATCAGTGCTTATGCTCTCTCTGCTTTTACATTTGTCACTATAGGCTAGTGACTTAATTTACCAATTTACCAATTTCAATTGGCACACTGAACCCCCCCTTAAAAGTCCCTAGTTTATGGTACTTAGGTACCCAGGGCATAGGGGTTCCAGGAGCCTTATGGGCTGCAGCATTTCTTTTGCCACCCATAAGGAGCTCAGACAAACCCTTCCACAGGCTTGTCACTGCAGCCTTCGTGAAATAGTGCACACACTATTTCACAGCCATTTTTACTGCACTTAAGTAACTTATAAGTCACCTATATGTCTAACCTTCATTTACTGAAGGTTAGTGTAGGAAAGTACCATCTTGCCTGGCATGTTACCCCAATTTTTACTGTATGTATGTTTGTTTTTTGCCTATGTGTCACTGGGATCCTGCTAGGCAGGACCCCAGTGCTCATAATGTATGCCCTGTATGTGTTCCCTGTGTGGTGCCTAACTGTATCACTGAGGCTCTGCTAACCAGAACCTCAGTGTTTATGCTCTCTCTGCTTTTAAAATTGTCACTGCAGGCTAGTGACTAATTTTACCAATTCTCATTGGCATATTGGAACACCCTTATAATTCCCTTGTATATGGTACCTAGGTACCCAGGGTATTGGAGTTCCAGGAGATCCCTATGGAAGGCAGCATTTCTTTTGCCACTCACAGGGAGCTCAGACAATTCTTACACAGGACTGCCACTGCAGCCTGAGTGAAATAACGCCCACGTTATTTCACAGCCATTTGTCACTGCACATAAGAAACTTATAAGTCACCTATATGTCTAACCCTCACTTGGTGAAGGTTAGGTGCAAAGTTACTTAGTGTGTGGGCACCCTGGCACTAGCCAAGGTGCCCCCACATTGTTCAGGGCAAATTCCCCGGACTTTGTGAGTGCGGGGACACCATTACACGCGTACACTACATATAGGTCAATACCTATATGTAGCGTCACCATGGGAACACCGAACTTGGCCATCTAACATGTCTAGGATCATGGAATTGTCACCCCAATACCATTTTGGTATTGGGGTGACAATTCCATGCATCCCTGGGTCTCTAGCACAGAACCCGGGTACTGCCAAACTTACTTTCCCGGGTCTCCACTGCAGCTACTGTGGCTGCCAACCCCTCAGACAGGTTTCTGCCACCCTGGGCCCTGGGCAGCCTGGTCCCAGGAAGGCAGAACAAAGGATTTACTCTGAGAGCAGGGTGTTGCACCCTCTCCCTTTGGAAATAGGTGTGAAGGGCTGGGGAGGAGTAGCCTCCCCCAGCTTCTGGAAATGCTTTGATGGGCACAGATGGTGCCCCTCTCTGCATAAGCCAGTCTACACTGGTTCAGGGATCCCCCAGCCCTGCTCTGGCGCGAAACTGGACAAAGGAAAGGGGAGTGACCACTCCCCTGACCAGCACCTCCCAGGGAAGGTGCCCAGAGCTCCTCCAGTGTGTCCCAGACCTCTGCCATCTTGGATGCAGAGGTGTTGGGGCACAATGGACATCTCTGAGTGGCCAGTGCCAGCAGGTGACGTTAGAGACCCCTCCTGATAGGTGCTTACCTCTCTCAGTAGCCAATCCTCCTCTGTGGGCTATTTAGGGTATCTCCTCTGGGCTATTCCTCAGATAACGAATGCAAGAAGAAATCTCCCGTGGGTCGACGGAATCTTCCCCCTGCTAACGCAGGCAACAAACTTCTGCATCACCGGTCCTCTGGGTCCCCTCTCATCCTGATGAGCGTGGTCCCTGGAACACAGGAGCTGGGTCCAAGTGTCTCCCACAGTCCAGTGGCCCTTCTGTCCAAATTTGGTGGAGGTAAGTCCTTGCCTTCCCACGCCAGACAGTAGTCCTGTGTACTGCGTGATCTGCAGCTGCTCAGGCTTCTGTGCACTTTTCCAAGACTTCCTTTGTGCACAGCCTGTCCCAGGTCCCCAGCACTCCGTCCTGCATTGCCGAACTCGCGGAGTTGGACACCGACGTTGTGGGACCCTCCTTTGTGGCTCTGAGTCGACTGCTGTCCTCAGATTTTCTAAGTGCCTGTTCCGGTACTTCTGTGGGTGTTGCCTGCTTCTACGGGGGCTCTCTGAGTTGCTGATCGCCCCCTCTGTCTCCTCCTCCAAGGGGCGACCTCCTGGTCCTTCCTGGGCCCCAGCAGCACCCGAAATCCTCAACCGCGACTCTTGCAGCTAGCAAGGCTTGTTTGCCGTCTTTCTGCGTGGAAACAACTCTGCATCCTCCAGCATGCCGTGGAACATCTTCTGACCAAAGGAGAAGTTCCTGGCACCTTCTATTGTTGCAGAATCTTCGGCTTCTTCCACCCGGAGGCAGCCCTTTTGCACCTTCATCCGGGGTTTAGTGGGCTCCTGCCCTCCCTGACACTTGCGTGAATCTTGGACTTGGTCCCCTTCCTTTACCGGTCCTCAGGTCCAGGAATCTGTCTTCAGTGTTTTGCTGGCAGTTGTTCTTGCAGAATTCCCTATCTCGACTTTACTGTCTTTCTTGGGTAGTAGGGTAACTTTACTCCTACTTTTCAGGGTCTTGGGGTTGGATTTCTTGGACACCCTTAGTATTTTCTAACAGTCCCAGCGACCCTCTACAACCTACACTAGGCCTGGGGTCCATTCGTGTTTCGCATTCCACTTTTGGAGTATATGGTTTGTGTTGCCCCTAGGCCTATTTCTACCTATTGCGTTATATTGTGATTCTACATTGTTTGCACTACTTTTATAACTGTTACTTACATGTTTTTGGTTTGTGTACATATAATTTGTGTATATTATTTGCCTCCTAAGGGAGTGCATCCTCTGAGATACTTTTGGCATATTGTCACTAAAATAAAGTACCTTTATTTTTTATTAACTCTGAGTATTGTGTTTTCTTATGATATAGTGCTATATGATTTAATTGGTATAGTAGGAGCTTTGCATGTCTCCTAGTTCAGCCTAAGCTGCTCTGCTATAGCTACCGCTATCAGCCTAAGCTGCTAGAACACCTCTATTCTACTAATAAGGGATAGCTGGACCTGGCACAAGGTGTAAGTACCACAAGGTACCCACAATAAGCCAGGCCAGCCTCCTATAGTTAGGTGCAAAGTTACTAAGTGTAAGGGCAACCTTGCACTAGCAAAGGTGCCCCCACATAGTTCTGGGCCAATTCCCGGGACTTTATGAGTGTGTGGACGCCATTACAGGCGTGCACTACATACTGGTCAATACGTATATGTAGCTTCACAATGGTAACTTTGAATATGGCCATGGTACGTCTAAGACCATGAAATTATCCCCCATTTCAAATCTGGTATTGGGGAGCCAATTCCATGCATCCTGGGGGTTCCACCATGGATCCCCAGTACTGCCAAACCAGCTCTCTGAAGCTTGCAATACAGCTACAGATGCTGCCACCTCACAGACCGGGTTCTGCAATCCTGTGGTCTGAGCAGCTCAGTCCCAGGAAGGCAGAACAAAGCATTTCCTTTTGGAGGAGGGTGTTACACCCTATCCCTTTGGAAATAGGTGTTACAGGCTGGGAAGGGGTAGCCTCCCCCAGCCTCTGGAAATGCTTTGAAGGGCACAGATGGTGCCCTCCTTGCATAAGCCAGTCTATACTGGTTCAGGGTTTCCCAGTCCCTGCTCTGGCGTGAAACTGGACAAAGGAAAGGGGAGTGACCACTCGCCGGTCCACCGCCACCCTAGGGGTGGTGCCCAAGCTCCTCCAGTGTGTCCCAGACTTCAGCCGTCTTGTTTTCCAAGGTGTGGGGACGCTCTGGAGGCCTCTGAGTGGCCAGTGCCAGCAGGTGATGTCAGAGACCCCGTCTGATAGGTCCATACCTGATAAGGTACCCAATCCCCCTCTCAGAGCTATTTAGGGACTCTCCTGGGGGTTTCTCTTCAGATTCTACTTGCAAGTTTCCAGCAGGAATCCTCCGCAACTACTACTTCATCCTCTGACCTCGGATCGACCACAGACTGCTCCAGGAACCGCTGTAACAGCAGCAAAGCATCCAGAAGGGCTACTTTTCCTCTGCAACTTCCGCTCCAGCCAGCAACTGCTACAGTTTCAACGGTGTTGAACGCTCTGGGGACTCCCTGTCTTCACCCTGCACCAGAAGGACTGAAGAAATCTCCCGTGGAGTGACTGAGTCACTTCCCTGCTCACGCAGGCACCTTCTAATTTGACAACCGGTTCTCTTGGACTCCTCTCCTGACGACGAGCGTGCTCCCTGGAACACAGGTGGTAGACCCCTTCGACAGTCTGTCCTAAGGTCCTTCTGTTCCAATCTGGAGGAGGTAAGAGCTTGCATGCCCGAGTACGACAGTACCCTTGTGCACTGCATCTTCTTCACCTCCTGAGGCCTCTGTGCACTATTTTGCAAAATTCCTTCATGCACAGCCTGACCCAGGTCCCCAGCACTCTATCCTGCGATGCTCAACTCGCTGAGTTGACCTCTGGCGGCGTGGGACCCTTCTTTGTAGTGCTGCACCAACCGTATTTTGCACCTCTTTTGTCCCTGTGTCCTGGGACTCCTGTGGGTGCTGTCTCGTCGACTTAGGGCTCTCTGAAGTGCTGAGAGCCCCCTCTTCCTCCTCACACAGAGTTGAGGCCCCCAGGTCCATCCTGGTCCAGACAGCGCCACTTTGACGCAAAGCGTGACTTTGCGGGAACCAAGGCTTGTTGAACTAATCTATCGCCAAAACTAGTCTGCATCCAACATCTAAGACATGTAAAGCTCCTACTATACCACTGTTGTCATATGCACAATATCCTAAGAAAACACAATACACAGAAGTACTAAAAATAAAGGTACTTTATTTTTATGACAATATGCCAAAAGTATCTCAGTGAGTTATATACACAAGATATATGTACACAAACCAAACTTAGGTAAGTAATAGCAAGAAAAGTAATGCAATCAGTGTAAAGTTACAGTAGATTGCAATAGGAGCACATAGGTATAGGGGCAACACAACCCATATACTCCAAAGTGGAATGCGAACCACGAATGGACCCTAAACCTATGTGAGCTTGTAGAGGGTCGCTGGGACTGTAAGAAAACAGTGAGGGTTAGAAAAATAGCCCACCCCAAGACCCTGATAAGTAGGTGTAAAGTGCACCTACTACCCCCAGAGAGCACAGAAGTCGGGATAGGGGGTTTCTGCAGGAAGAACAAACACAAGCAATGCAACAACAATGGATTTCCGGACCTGAGTACCTGTAAGATAAGGGGACCAAGTCCAGTAGTCACGACAGTTTCGAGAGGGGGCAGGAGCCCAGGAAATGCCAGCTGAGGGTGCAAGGAAGCTGCCACCTGTTGGAAGAAGCTTGGAGTTCTGCAAGAAAGAAGAGAGCTAGAAACTTCTCCTTTGGAGGATGGATGTCCCACGTTGCGATGAAGCTTGCAGAGGTGTTCCCATGCAGAAAGACCGCAAACAAACCTTGCTAGCTGCAAGGGTCGCAGTAGAGGTTTTTGGGTGCTGCTGTGGCCCAGGAGGGACAAGGATGTCGCCACTTTGAGGAAGAGACAGAGGGGGCGCCTAGCAACTCAGGGAGCCCTCACAGAAGCAGGCAGCACCCGCAGAAGTACCTGAACAGGCACTAAGAAGAAAAGTGAACCGGAGTCCACCTGAAGTCACAAAAGGGAGTCCCACGACACCGGAGGACAACTCAGAAGGTTGTGCACTGCAGGAAGGAGTGTCGGGGACCCAGGCTGGGCTGTGCACGAAGGAAATCCTGGAAGAGTGCACAGGAGGCGGAGCAGCTGCAAATCAAACGGTACCCAGCAATGCAGTCTAGCGTGGGGAGGCAAGGACTTACCTCCACCAAACTTGGACTGAAGAGTCACTGAACTGTGGGAGTCACTTGGACAGAGTTGCTGAGTTCCAGGGACCACGCTCGTCGTGCTGAGAGGGGACCCAGAGGACCAGTGATGCAGTCTTTTGGTGCCTGCGGTTGCAGGGGGAAGATTCTGTCAACCCACAGGAGATTTCTTCAGAGCTCCTGGTGCAGAGAGGAGGCAGGCTACCCCCAGAGCATGCACCACCTGGAAACAGTCGAGAAAGCCGTCAGGATGAAGCGATACAAGGTTGCTAGTAGTCGTCTTGCTACTTTGTTGCGGTTTTGCAGGCGTCCTGAGCAGTCAGCGGTCGATCCTTTGGTAGAAGGTGAAGAGGGAGATGCAGAGGAACTCTGGTGAGCTCTTGCATTCGTTATCTGGTGAGATCCCCAAAGCAGAGACCCTAAATAGCCAGAAAAGGAGGTTTGGCTACCTAGGAAGGAGGATTGGCTACCAAGAGAGGTAAGAACCTATCAGAAGGAGCCTCTGACGTCACCTGCTGGCACTGGCCACTCAGAGCAGTCCAGTGTGCCACAAACACCTCTGTTTCCAAGATGGCAGAGGTCTGGGACACACTGGAGGAGCTCTGGGCACCTCCCCTGGGAGGTGCAGGTAAGGGAAGTGGTCACTCCCCTTTCCTTTGTCCAGTTTCGCGCCAGAGCAGGGCTAGGGGATCCCTGAACCGGTGTAGACTGGCTTATGCAGAGATGGGCACCATCTGTGCCCATCAAAGCATTTCCAGAGGCTGGGGGAGGCTACTCCTCCCCAGCCTTCACACCTATTTCCAAAGGGAGAGGGTGTTACACCCTCTCTTAGAGGAAGTCCTTTGTTTTGCCTTCCTGGTCCAGGGCTGCCTGGACCCCAGGAGGGCAGAAACCTGTCTGAGGGGTTGGCAGCAGCAGCAGCTGCAGTGGAGACCCTGAAAAGGCAGTTTGGCAGTACCCGGGTTCTGTGCTAGAGACCCGGGGGATCATGGAATTGTCCCCCTAATGCCAGAATGGCATTGGGGTTACAATGCCATGATCTTAGACATGTTACATGGCCATGTTCTGAGTTACCATTGTGACGCTGTACATAGGTAGTGACCTATGTACAGTGCACACGTGTAATGGTGTCCCCGCACTCACAAAGTCCGGGGAATTTGCCCTGAACGATGTGGGGGCACCTTGGCTAGTGCCAGGGTGCCCACACACTAAGTAACTTTGCACCCAACCTTCACCAGGTGAAGGTTAGACATATAGGTGACTTATAAGTTACTTAAGTGCAGTGGTAAATGGCTGTGAAATAACGTGGACGTTATTTCGCTCAGGCTGCACTGGCAGGCCTGTGTAAGAATTGTCAGAGCTCCCTATGGCTGGCAAAAGAAATGCTGCAGCCCATAGGGATCTCCTGGAACCCCAATACCCTGGGTAACTCAGTACCATATACTAGGGAATTATAAGGGTGTACCAGTATGCCAATGTGAATTGGTAAATTTAGTCACTAGCCTGTTAGTGACAAATTTGGAAAGCAGAGAGAGCATAACCACTGAGGTTCTTGTTAGCAGAGCCTCAGTGAGACAGTTAGGCATCACACAGGGAACACATACAGGGCACATACTTATGAGCATTGGGGCCCTGCCTGGCAGGGTCCCAGTGACACATAGACTAAAACAACATATATACAGTGAAATAAGGGGGTAACATGCCAGGCAAGATAGTACTTTCCTACAGTAACACTGAGTATTGTCTTTACTTGTGTATAAGTACTGTGTAACTATACTTGGTATTGCAGAAGCTTTGCATGTCTCATGGTTCAGCCTAAGCTGCTCTTCTATAGCTACCTCTATCAGCCTAAGCTGCTAGAACACTACTACATTTCACTAATAAGGGATGACTGGACCTGGTAAAAGGTGTAAGTACCCAAGGTACCCACTAGAAGCCAGGCTAGCCTCCTACAATCACCATGTGTTAGTCAGGCACAGTAGCCATCTTCCTATCGCCCACTTACAATTATCAACACGGACTCGAAGGTTCTCTGTAAGGTACTTGCCCTTCGGTTGCAGCCAGTGATTTCCTGATTGGTTCACCTGAACAAGTGCAAGTTTATCCTGGGACAAAGCACTACTATGAATCTGAGACAACTGACGCATGTTATTCACAAGGTTAAGGATAGGAGAGAGGACATGGCAGTGGTCTCTATCGATATTGCCAATGCTTTCGATACGATGGATTGGCACTATCTGATAACTGTATTGGAAGCAGCCGGATTTGGCCTGCAGTTTTGGACATGGGCGCGTCTGTTGTATACTGCACTGAGAACCAGGGTGAAGGTTGGTTGTTTATGTTCACAATCAATGGTGGTAGGAAGGGGCACTCAACAGGACTTCCTGCTTTCGCCCCTACTTATTGCCATTGCGCTGGAACCACTGGCAAATCAAGTTCAGGAATTGTTGGATTGGGGTATTCGAGTTGGGGTTGTGAGTCATTAGGTGTCTATGTCAATGACACCTTCTTCTTACTGCTCCCTGTGAGTCTATACCAATCCTTTGACAATACCTGGATGCATTTGGGTAGCTCACTGGCCTACGGATCAACCAGACAGAGTCACTGGTGTTCTCGTTGGCATTGCTGGCGGCTATGGACCCTGCTTCCCTTCCGTCTCTGCCTCTACGATGGGAAACTGAGCATTTTTGGTATTTGGGGATCATAATGGCTTGCAGGGAGCAACATCAAAAGCATTGAAACATTGACAGAATCACGGTGGGTCTGAGCGCCTCGGTGAAATTTTGGAACACCCTTCTACCTTCTCTAATAGGATTAGTGGCTTTGGCAAAAATGATGTTTCTGCCACAGTGCCTATAAAAAATTGCAGCACTCCCTCAACACTCTTCCTTGGACCATCTTTAAGACATTGACATTTTTTTTTCACAATGCTTATATGGGTGGGAGGCAGGAGTAGAGTAGCCCATTAATTTCAGTACTTGCCCACACTGGAGGGTAGGCTTGTGGTCCTGAAAATGAAGTTAAATTATTTGGCTTCCCAGTTGCAGTGTGCAGCCCATTGGCTGTCTGAAGGGGCGAGGTGGGGGGAATGGGAGAAAGCTCTGTTGGCAGACGAGACACGTGGAACTACACTGCCACAGTTGCTGCTTTCAGGCAGGCGGGGATCGGGCGCCGGTCCTGTACCTCATTAAACACACTGCATCCTTATAGGAGCGAGCCATAAAAGTGGCGCTGGGTAGGGCCCCCCTTTGCCAGAGAGCTTGCTTTCTGGGATTTACCAGCCTTCTGTACTCGTGCACTCAGTAGATTTCACTGCACAGTGGCTGGGCGGATGTGAGACTCTTGGGGACTTTCATCCTAATGAAGTAGCTGCCATAGTCTGGAAATATGGCCCACGTACCGGACTGCTCTACCCACCTCACTCCTGTACCGATGGTTGCTGGAGCTGGGGGGACCCTGCCAGCTGGTCTCACATCCTCATAATGCCATTGTTGCTGATAAACCCAAAATCCTGTTTCCGACCAGAGCTGCATGAGAAGAAGTGTTGGGGATGCCCCTTGAGGACACACAATGGAGTGGGTCTTGCTCTATGGTCCGGATGGTATCCTGTAATCCACAATTTAAATTGGTCCATTTCAATTTCGTGCATTGTACAGATATTGCTTCTACATTGCTACATAGGGTAGACACCAGTACAGCTGGTCGATGCCAGGGGCAAGTGGCTTTCTTTCTGCACCTTGTATGGTACTGCTCACCAGTCAACACTTTCTGGGCCTCTGTGGTGAGGCTCCTGGCAACAGTGTTTGTTGCATTGATAAATCAGGACCTAGTCGTCTGTTGGGAGATGTTAAGAAGCGTAAAGCCAGGAAAATGGAATTTAAATTCCTGGAATTGCTCCTTCTGGTGGCAAAAAGGAGAGTCGCAATTACCTTGTTGGGACAAACAGGCCCTAGTGTGGATGGCTACGTGAGGGATGTTGGTGAGTGGGTGGTGGCTTAAGAAGAAGTACACCTTCGAGAATACAGCCTTGACAACAGCGTGAAAGATGATCTCCAGGCTTGCAGGGGTGGTACTGACCAAGTTTGAGGGTGGGGTTCACAAGATGTATCCTCTGAGGGTGAGGCGTAAGTTTCTGTTGTCATAGGTACTGTGGTACCTCAGGTACCAGGAGGGGACAGTATTGGAGTGTATACATACATGTGATACTTAACGTAATGGACTCTATTCTGCGATAACTCACTTTTGCATGTCTATTGTTTGGGTATGGCTGTAATGTTCAAGTCTACATATTTGTATTGCTTTTGGTAACTGTAAACAATAAACGATGTCTAAATAATAAATAAATAAAAAACTATTCAGAACAGCAGTCGGGAAGTTACTGTTGTTAAACTACGTTGAACTTCTCTGGCTGTTGTCAATCTAATGTTGACCAAGTGACTGTGGTGTTCTGTTCATACCCTGCTACATACCGTGCATCTCTTCCAGCATCTCCACCAGTATGGAGCGCTATGTTCAGGGCATGTAACGGGCCTTTAGCCCCTGGCATGCACAGCTCACCAGGTATATACCAAATCATTTCACCAGTTGTGCACCCATATTGAGTGCTCAAAGCCTTAGCTTAGAACCACCTATATTGCCTGCAGCCTTTTTCCCTCTAACATGGAGGCGTACTCCTCACTTAGGTCGAAGTCATGTATTTATTTTCCTCTGGTAGTGCACGGCACCCTAACCTGCAGAACGTGTAACACACAACCATCCAGGGCGTCGCAAACTGCAGCACCAAGCCCCCCGCCCCCCTTTCATACTGCAAAACTCATGTGTGCCAGCAACAACGTCGCTGTGGGAGCCATGTCCAGCAGGAGCCCCACTACGCTCAACCAGACACTTCGTGGGTGTGGTCTCAGTCTGATGCACTAAGGCCCTGGGTGCAGCATCAGCCACTGACCAGCAGCCCACTCCCCACCGGTCCAGTACTTATCACCCTGAGCCCAGTGTGCATCCCACTAGGTAAGCTGAACATGGCGGGCATTGCAGCCGCTATCTTGAATGAAGGACGCAGCTCTGCGGCTCTGACAGTATTATTGCTGAAAAGTGTCACTAGAGCCCCACATGCCCAGGAGGGCACCGCAGCACAGCCAGGGCGAGCTCCAAGTTAATTGAATATACAGGTTTTAAGTGTCTTCTTGTGAAGTCCTCAGAGACACTTTCTACTCCATTGCTGAGCAACTCCTGCCCTTAATCTAATGTATTTTAATCTCTCCTGATACTCCTTAACATCAAGATTTTTTTAAAATAAAAAATAAACGCTGAGATCAATGGGGTCGTTTTCTCATACTTTCCAGTCCCTACGCTTATGTTTCTGTTGTAACTGCCAGAGCTGCTGACTTTGGAGCGTCGGCTCAACATCCTGTGATTCTGGACAAATCACATAAACTCCCCAGAAAAAATTAATGTGTCATTATGTAACGTAAGTACTTTCGGGTCGCGTTCGCGCTATATAAAACCGCAAATATGAATATATATATATATATATGTTCGATGGCATGTGTAGCTGCAGATATACAGGCTGTGCATATCCCGCCATCTAGTGTTGGGCTCGGAGTGTTAGAAGTTGTTTTTCTTCGAAGAAGTCTTTTTGAGTCACGAGATCGAGGGACTCCTCCCCTTTCGGCTCCATTGCGCATGGGCGTCGACTCCATCTTAGATTGTTTTCTTTCCGCCATCGGGTTCGGACGTGTTCCTCTTCGCTCCGTGTTTCGGTTCGGAAAGTTAGTTAAATCTCGGAAAATTTGACGGTATTGTTTGCGTTCGGTATCGGGTTAGTTATAGCAGATCAAAACTGAATAAAAGAAGAGCTCTGGTAGCCCTTCGGGGCTTCTATCCCCCGGCGGGGCCTGGTCGGCCCGACCGCGTGCGTCTTCAAGGCTCATGGAACGGACCCCATTCCGCATCTGCCCCGAATGCCACAATAAGTATTCTTACACAGATCAGCATTTGGTCTGTAATTTGTGTTTGTCCCCCGAACACAAAGAGGATACTTGCGAGGCCTGTCTGCATTTCGGTCGAAGAAGACACTACGGGACCGTAGAGCTTGAAGGCTTCAAATGGCATCGACGCCGTCAGGACACCATGACGTCGAAGAAGAGGAGACTTTCTCCATTGCCGACTCAGACTCGGACGAGGCCGAAAGTGAGCAGCCGGCGAAAACCGTGAGTAAACCTGCCCCGACCAAAACTCACGCCAAAATCATGAAGACCCAGGGGACGTCACCGCCGGGAGGCCATGGCTTAAACCGTAAAATCGGTGACCAACCATCGGCACCGAAAAAAGGCACACACGTGTCGAAGTCATCCGACTCCGGTCGAGATACCGGCACAGAGTATACTCGACACCGAGATACTGGCTCCGACCAACATCGAGATACCGGCTCCGAGCAAACTCAGCACCCCGAAACCGAAAAAAGTGGCTTCGGAGCCGAAAAGGACTGTGGAAAAAGTTTTGGTGCCGAAAACAAGCTCTTATTCCGAAGAACAAGGCCTTTCATCACAACTACAAGGCCATACATTTGGACAAGAGTTAGAGATGGGGGAGCCGGACTATACGCAAAGAAGGCTCCATATTCAAAAAGACACAGGGAAAATTAGAACTCTTCCCCCCTATTAAAATGAAAAGGAAACTTGCTTTCCAAGACACAGATAAACAGCCAAAAGCAAAGGTGGCCAAAGAAAAAACTCCACCACGTTTTTCACCACCACCATCGCCACAACACTCACCGCAACTGCCACCAATTGAAACACCCCCAATGATGCAATCTCTGACTCACACAGGGATGAGCCACGATGACCCAGATGCATGGGATCTATACGATGCACCAGTATCTGACAATAGTCCTGAGTGCTACCCGGCAAGACCGTCACCACCAGAAGACAGTACTGCTTACATGCAGGTGGTGTGCAGAGCAGCAGCATTTCACAATGTAGCACTGCATGCTGAACCTATTGAGGATGACTTCTTATTTAATACTTTGTCATCAACACACAGCCAGTACCAGAGTCTGCCGATGTTACCAGTGATGTTAAAACACGCAAAACAAGTGTTTCAAGACCCCGTCAAATGCAGAGCCATTACACCTAGGGTAGAAAAAAAGTACAAGCCTCCCCCTACAGACCCTGTGTACATCACACAACAACTAACACCTGACTCAGTGTTAGTAGGCGCGGCACGCAAAAGGGCAAACTCACAGACTTCTGGGGATGCACCACCACCCAACAAAGAAAGTCGAAAGTTTGATGCAGCGGGGAAAAGGGTTGCAGCACAGGCAGCCAATTAATGGCGCATTGCCAATTCACAAGCTTTATTGGCAAGATATGACAGGGCTCATTGGGATGAAATGCAGCATTTTATTGAACATCTTCCCAAGGAGTTTCAAAAGCGTGCACAGCAAGTGGTGGAGGAGGGCCAAAGTATCTCCAACAACCAGATACGATCGGCAGTGGACGCAGCGGTCACTGTTCGGAGACACGCATGGCTCCGCACCTCTGGATTTAAGCCAGAGATCCAACAGGCTGTGCTTAATATGCGCAAGGAGGTCCCGGGAGGCGTGTCAAGGGCAGGAGCCCTTTAAATTTCTTATCGCGCTCCCGCCGTCGCGGGAAGCGCAAGGAGGTCCCGGGAGGCGTGTCAAGGGCAGGAGCCCTTTAAATTTCTTAGCGCGCTCCCGCCGTCGCGGGAAGCGCAAGGAGGTCCCGGGAGGCGTGTCAAGGGCAGGAGCCCTTTAAATTTCTTATCGCGCTCCCGCCGCGCGGGACGCGCCCGGGCCAAGGGCGGGCCCGTCCTTGCCCGTCCTTGCCCGTCCTTGCCAGGAAGAGGCAGGGCAGGGCCACCCCCCTGACATTCATCCAAAGTTGCATGGACATGCCAATCTACACGTATGGCTGCCTGAAGGTACTGTGTTGATACTTACTCCTAAATAGGTCCTTTTATAGAGGGCCTTTGGACCGTATTCTCCACCTATTGTTGCGACGCTCTTTCCATTACCCGATAAATATTGGAGTGGGGCCAGGCTGGGCCTCTGCCTTTTTATACTGGCAAGAGGTCTGCTTATATTTATAGTGGAAAACATATAGCTATCGTTCTTATATGTGAAGATAATTGTACTAAATAGGTCTATCCCTATCAGCCCTTCTCCTACTCTCCTTTATAATTACATATTGGGGACTGGTTCACAGAGCCAATGCACTATTTAGGCAGCTTAATCCATGGGAAAACGCAAGGCATCAGAACCCCCAAGGGGAAAGATGAATTCTGTAAAAAAACTTAGGAATGCGGGTGAGAACTGCACAATAGCTGAAATAGACGATCTTATCGAGGAGGTAGAGTCACTACTATGCAGTAGGACCACTATTCGGGAGGGTCCAGACAAAAAGATTACCTCCTATTACGCGAAGAAAATCAAACCAGTGGAAGATAAAGCGATAGAGATCGTTTCCCTGCAAGAGGGGGAGGCACCATCTGATGTCAGGACTGATAGCCCTAGGGTTGCTGCAACTAGACCCATACACCTATGCAGCATTGATAATGGTAGGAAGAAGGGCCATATCCAGGAGTGCGAAGTTAGGTGCTCCAATAAATATGCAGTCCTGGCAGAACTCGATAGTAGTAACATACAGAATGCACAAGAGGGGGAACCCGTGGATAAATTACACCCATTTATCCCAACTGTACAGCTAGATAGTGAAAGGACCACTCCTCTCAATTCAGAATCAGGGAACCCTCTAAAAAATAAAACAAGATCTATAGCAGACCTCTATGATCTAATCACCGGATTAATCCAGGAAGTTAGGGATTTGAAACTTGAAGTAAGAACCTTAACAGATATTGTGGAAAAGGAGGGGGGTAGGGGTACCTATAGAGGCCAATGCGAAAGGGAGTCCCCCCCCATATCACTCCATCTACAAGGTAGATCCACATATCCTCAAAATTTGATTACTAACCCTAACCTTACCCCAGCTACAGCTAAGATTGTACAACAACCACAGGGATGCACGATAGGGGTCAATGTGGAACATATTGGTTCACGCAATTCCCAGAGAAGAAATGATAGTAACTTATGCCAAGGAACAGGGAAACCACAAAGAGATCCCCGTTTGGTAAAAGGACCCCAAAAAGGAATTTTGGAACTTACTCTGAACTCCTGTCCCCAAGTATCTAATGATTATAACAAAAACACTATATGGAATCCATACTCTGAGGAGGATAGGTTTCCTACTAGGACCAATGTTGTTCATCTGTTAAATGTTCCAAAATTGCCCTTAAATAGCAGAGAAGATGAGGACTCCTTAAAAAACAAGCTTATACATTGGATTAGGGCCAAAAGACACTGTTTATCCATAATCCGATCAGATATTAGGGGGGCAGAAAGAATCCCTGGAGAGAGGGGGAAACTTGACGTTATTGCATTAACACTCAAGGATGGAAGATTAATCAGAGGTTTGATTGACATGGAACAGAGAACCCCCGCCCCTAATTCCAATGCTATGAGGTTTAGCTTGGATCCATTAATTACCAAACTTCGAGTACAAAGGCATAAACTTAATCACAATGAGGGACTGCAAAAGAGAAACTATGATTCAAACCTTGAGAGAGTAGATTGACTAATCCAGATAGATCAGGCACAAGTGGAACCCAATGGGGACCCAATAGTAGGGGAGCCCCATGAAGGGAATGATCTTCATGCTATAGGGGCAGGGAGCGCAGTGGAGCTTTTGTATGGTAGGAAAAATTTAACAACTTACCCGAGTGATACTTTCAATGCCACAAGCCTAAACGGAAGGGGTCCTATCACCATGATTTCATGGAATGTAGCTGACTTTAAAAATAAGCTTATAGACCCCGAATGGCAGGACTATATTGATCGACACCATGTCTGTCTCTTCCAGGAGACGTGGCTTAAAGATCCACCGTATAAAGTAGGATATAAAACCTACTTTATCAGTGCAACTTCAGCTGCCAGAGGGAGACCGTCTGGGGGGTTGGTTGTATGGGTGAAGATCTCATTAAATGTTGAGATACGCATGCAAGCCACTGAGTCAGAGGACATTTTATGGTTGATAATGGGAAAAAAAAATAAGATAATAACCCACTTGTCTAATGTATATATAAGACCTAGAAAGTCAAACGTGGAGTCTCCTGAAATAACTCTACTAGACGAGCTGCTCAAAAAAATTCCAGTAGGTGAGACAATTATGATAGGGGGTGACCTTAATTGTAATTATGAACCTATAACTGGATTCGAACATTTAGCAGAAGAGGAAGACCGAATGAGAACAATTCCTTACCTAACAATAGAAAAAACTGTCTCAGGCACAGTGGCCGCATTGCAAATCATGAGCCTTACATTAAACCATGGACTGAGGGCATGCAATGGCAGAGTGGGTGAAGTCGGCCTTAATCTGGTTACCTTCCAGAGAGGCAACTCAACTTCAAAAATAGATTACATTCTGCATAGTATAAACACATGGGAAAGACTAGCGACCTTTAAAATTGATAAAAGAAGGGATAGCGATCACTTCCCGCTAATAATTGAATTCAAGGCACACTTCTTAGATTTGGACTCGAAATATATAGAACATGATAAGGTGGAGTTACAACCCACCCTCAGTAACAACAGAAGGGTTGTAAAATGGGCAGTAATACTAGGCAATCAGGTCACTATGATAAATATTTACAACATATTTTCTGATCTCTTGGAGCCTTATGCAGAAAATAAACCTAGTGACATTCCTATTACGGCTATCCACCATTCATTGAGCACTATGTTAAGACCTGTCCTGACCAAACAGCTACAGAATAAGCACAAAAAGGAGAAGGCCCAAACCACCCCTAACAGTCCATGGTATACTATCAAATGTAGAGAGAGGAAAAGAGTACTGGTAGAGGCACTAAAGCAAAAAAATCAATTAGCCGTACAGCAGGCAAGGGCCAGTTATAAGAAAACGCTGGCTACTGCCCAACGCAACTGGGAGGACCAAAAATGGCAAGACCTGCTGGTAGCAGCAAAAAGCAATGATGCAAGGACCTTCTGGAAAATAGTTACCCATGGTAGCAAAGAGGGGATATTTACTACAGACCATCACATAGACCCTAAAACATGGGTTAACTACTTTACATATCTTTACTCTGACCCCCCCCCACCTTCGATTTCTATCCCTCAAGACATAAAACCCCAGTTACTTGGGGTATTTTACCCGAGTTACAGTTTAGTCTGGAGGAGACGGTGATTGCCATTGAAGCAATCAAGCCAGGAAAAGCCCCCGGTTTGGATAAGATCCCGGGGGATCTGTTCAAACATAGCATAGAAATCTGGGCACCTTATCTAAACCTACTAAGTAACGCTATAGCAAGGGGAGGCCTAATGCCCGAAACATGGACAGGGGCAGAAATAATCCCAATCCACAAAAAAGGATCCAGGGAAGACCCAGGGAACTATAGACCAATTAGCCTCATAGACGTCACACAAAAAATGTATGCTAGACAGATCCTGAATAGAATCAATACCTGGATAGAAGAGAACAGCATAATGTCTATATACCAAGCAGGCTTTAGACAACAGACCAGTACAGTTGACCAGGCCTTTAGGCTATTGACAATAATATGGAAATACACTAGACTAAAGAAAGGCCACCTGTATATCGCGTTTGTGGACCTGCCCGCAGCCTTTGATCTGGTGCCGAGAGACTCCTTATGGGCAGCATTAGGAAAACAGGGCATGCCAGGGAACCTCCTGGGCCAGCTGGAGAGGCTACATGAAAATACATTCGCAAAGGTCCAGTGGGGGCCAAAAGGAGAGTTGACAGACCCAATACCTATCAAGAGGGGGGTGAGACAGGGCTGTGTGCTCGCCCCAACACTTTTCTCATTATACATCAATGATCTGGTTCATTATCTGAAACAAAGTAACCACGACTCACCAAGATTGAATGATGATCCAGTCCCCGCCCTCCTTTTTGCAGATGACACCATCCTATTGTCTCAAACTCCAATGGGCCTGCAAACTCTACTAGATAAATTCAGTGAGTATTGCAGCTTGAAGGGGTTAGAAATAAATGCAAACAAGACTAAATACTTAACTGTTAACCCTCACAAAGCACTCAAGAGAAACATTTGGATTAGAGGGCAGGCACTGGAACGAGTTAAAAACTTCAACTACCTAGGGATACTGCTTGATGCCAAATTGTCATGGGTGCCGCACATCAACAAAGCTGCTGTCTCCTTAACTCATAGCTCCATGGCAATTAGTAAAAATTACAAATGTTCAAGGTCGAGCACTGTGTCACCAGTATTCGAGATCTATAGGTGCAAAGCACAGGCCGCTGCTCTGTATGGCGCAGAACTCTGGGGATTCACAAAACTAACTCCATTGGCCACTCAGGAAAATAATTTCATGAGGGGGGTATTGGGCCTCCCTCCATCCACTCCGCTGATTCCCTTAGCCTATGACACTAATATGAAACAAATAGGCAAATTGGCAGCCCTGAGGCCCCTGCTCTACTGGTGTAGACTTTGGACAACCCCTGAACTGATCCAATACAGGCAAGCATTAATTGAGATCATGGGCTTGGACAAGACTATTTCCCTCCCGTGGCTTTATTATATCAGGCAAAGCTTTTACAATTTAGGGCTGAAATTCTATTGGGATGAATCGCATATACTCACAACCCAATCAAAGATCCGACTAAAGCAAGTATTTTGGGACTTCATCTTTAATAGCCCTTTTCATAGCAAGGATTCAGGTAGACTAACCTTAAGTTTTCTGGATTTTAAACCACTACCGAGCGCTGAGGAATGGATCGATACTATTCAACCTAGACGAGCAAAAGTTTTTTTTATGAAGTATCGATATGGGATTCTCCAGGTCAAGGCTTTTACCTTTAAATGGGGCCTCCTGAATGGGAGTAATCATGAGGCGACCTGCGAGCTATGTAATATGGAGACACCAGAAACGACGGATCATGTCCTTTTAAATTGCATTGCCTACGATAAACTAAGGAAGAAATGGATCCGACCCATCTGCAGGAACGTTGGAATCAGGAACTACAATGAAGCTGCCAGATTCTTGAGATCCAGCTCGATACCATATGTTGTTTTTGGTCTAAGCCGGTTCTTAATAGCAATTTCATTCATCAGAGACAAGGCGGGCCTGAGGTTGTAGGCGCTTTAATTCAGGCAAAACTCCCAAAGTCAACCTATGGTCCTGAAATCGATAATTGGGAGTCACCCTCTGCAATTCAATGGCCTTGGGACCTACAATCGGCCAAGGATATATCTAGCCCAGGGGACATTGTCTATGCCCGGGAGGACTGTAGTTACTGGGAGGTTGATTAAGTTACCTAGAATGGTCATTGTCACTTATGAAACTTGTTCCTGGATTCTGATATTTATCTACTTTTATCCCAAAAAATCTCCTTTTAGTATTTTATGGGTCTTACAAATGAAATACTGTAATCGACTTTTATTTACTGTTTTTAAGACCAACATCAGATAACTTGTTTCTAGCAGACAAGTGAATATTAGCTGCTGCTAGAACAATGTGCCTTTTTGCATTACTCGATCGTATATGACCTCTAAGTAATATAGGCACGCAAGAAAGAAAGGAATCGTTGGGCCCTAGGGATTGTTAATCATCTCTTAAAAATTAGTCAAATAACCCCTCACGTGATGATGGTATCTATATTGCTAAGATTGTAGAGGCAACTTGAACCTACTGGAGGCAAATAATCATTCAAAAGCATATATCCTATTTTCATAATGGTCACTTTTTGAGCTAGTCCATAGTTAATGCTACTACTAGTGAGATAGCAATTTTAACTGTTTTTTGTATAAAGGTTTATATTTTAGGAGTATTTTATAAAATGTTATAATATTTATATGGTGATTTGCACGATGATGTGTACTGTATATTTTATAGTGTTTTAGTGATTAATTGTTGATTTTTAATAACATTTATACCCATAACTTGCCTATTTGTATTGTATGGCCCTGAGGGAGCTTTGGTCTCGATCTTTTTTTTAGTGTTTTTTTGTCTTTTTTCTCTTAAAAAGTGTCTTTGTTCCTTTTAGAAATGTAAGAATTTTGTCAGTATGCTTTTATGGTATTGTTTTACCGAAATAAAGCTGAATATACCTATAATATGCCTTTTAATGGACAACAGTTGTTTGGGCCGGAGGTGGATACAGCTATAGAGAAGCTAAAGAAGGACACTGACATGGCCAAAGCCATGGGCGCCCTCTACTCCCCACAGAGCAGAGGCACCTTTGGAAAGCCACACTTTAGAGGGGAGTTTCGAGCCCAAAGCACAGAACCCTCAACCTCACAAGCCAGACCCATATACCAGGGCCAGTATCAAAGAGGAGGCTTTCGGGGACAATATAGAGGTGGACAGTTCCCTAAAACCAGAGGGAAATTCCAAAGCCCAAAGGCCCCACAAACTAAACAGTGACTTCAATGTCTCAAATCCCCAGCACATAACACCAGTGGGGGGGGGGCTCACAGATTATTACAAAAATTGGGAAGAAATGCCTACAGACTCGTGGGTCCTAGCCATTATCCAACATGGTTATTGCATAGAATTCCTACAATTACCACCAAATGTGCCTCCAAGAACACACAACATGTCCAAACAGCACTTGGATCTATTACAACTAGAAGTCCAAGCGTTGTTACAAAAAGAGGCAATAGAACTCGTACCCAACCATCAGAAAGGAACAGGTGTTTATTCCCTGTATTTTCTAATACCCAAAAAGGACAAAACTCTGAGACCCATCTTAGATCTCAGAACACTAAATCTTTACATCAAATCAGATCACTTTCACATGGTAACACTTCAAGACTGACCCCCTTGCTCAAACAACAAGACTACATGTCAACATTAGATCTCAAGGATGCGTACTTCCATATACCCATACATCCTTCACACAGGAAATACTTGAGGTTTGTAATCCAAGGAGTACATTACCAAGTCAAAGTGTTACCATTCGGGATAACAACAGCACCAAGGGTATTTACAAAATGCCTTGCAGTAGTAGCGGCACATATCAGAAGACAGCACATACACGTATTCCCGTATCTAGACGATTGGTCAATAAAAACCAACACTCAAACAGGATCTAGTGTTGATAGACCGCCAAACACACACCTCGCTTCAATGGTGGAATCCTATAAATTTAAACCAAGGGCGGCCCTTCCAAGTCCCAGTGCCTCAATACGTGATCACAACAGATGCTTCCATGGTAGGGTGGGGAGCACACCTCAACCAACACAGCATCCAGGGACAATGGGACACTCAGCAAAAACAACTTCATATAAATCAACTAGAACTACTAGCAGTGTTTCTAGCATTAAAAGCATTTCAACCACTAATAGCCCACAAATACATTTTTGTCAAAATAGACAACATGACAACAATGTCACCTAAACAAACAGGGAGGCACACACTCAACACAGTTGTGTCTCTTAGCACAGAAGATTTGGCATTGGGCGATTCACAATCACATTCGCCTAATAGCGCAATACATACCAGGAATTCAAAACCAGTTAGCCGACAATCTCAGTTGAGATCACCAACAGATCCACAAATGGGATATTCATCCCCAGATACTACAAACCTACTTCCAAAACTGGGGGACACCGCAAATAGACCTATTCGCAACATGCCAAAACTTTACATCCAGGTACCCACAGCCTCACTCCAAAGGCAATGCGTCATGGATGAGTTGGTCAGGGATATTTGCTTACGCTTTTCCCCCTCTCCCACTCCTTCCGTATCTAGTAAACAAATTGAGTCAAAACAAACTCAAACTAATACTAATAGCACCAACTTGGGCACAACAACCTTGGTACACAACACTACTAGACCTGTCAGTAGTACCTCATATCATACTACCAAACAGACCAGATCTGTTAACTCAACACAAACAACAGATCAGACACTCGAATCCAGCATCGCTCAATCTAGCAATCTGGCTCCTGAAGTCTTAGAATTCAGACATCTAGACCTTACACAAGAATGTATGGAGGTCATGAAACAGGCTAGAAAAACCTACTACAGGACATTGCTACGCAAATAAATGGAAACGATTTGTTTATTACTGTCATAATAATAAAATTCAACCATTACACGCGTCTGCAAAAAACATTGTAAGCTACTTACTACACTTACAAAAGTCTGTTAGCTTTTTCATCCATTAAAATACATCTCACAGCAATTTCGGCCTATCTGCAAATTACCCATTCAACTTCCCTATTTAGAATACCAGTCATAAAAGCATTTATGGAGGGTCTAAAAAGAATAATTCCACCAAGAACACCACCAGTTCCTTCGTGGAACCTCAATATTGTATTAACACGACTCATGGGTCCACCATTTGAACCCATGCACTCTTGTGAGATTCAATACTTAACCTGGAATTTAGCCTTCCTAATAGCTATCGCATCTCTCAGAAGAGTAAGTGAAATACAAGCCTTTACCATACAAGAACCCTTTATACAAATACACAAACATAAAGTGGTTCTACGCACAAATCCCAAATTTTTGCCAAATGTTATATCACCATTCCACTTAAATCCAACGGTGGAACTCCCAGTGTTCTTTCCAGAACCAGACTCTGTAGCTGAAAGAGTATTACATACATTAGACATAAAAAGAGCACTAATGTATTACATTGATAGAACTAAACAAATTCGTAAAACAAACAATTGTTTTTAGCTTTCCAAAAACCTCATGCAGTAAATCCAATATCCAAATAAGGCATTGCCAGATGGATAGTTAAATGTATTCAAACCTGTTATGTTAAAGCAAAGACAACTGCATATTACACCAAAGGCACACTCCACTAGGAAGAAAGGTGCCACCATGGCCTTTCTAGGAAATATACCAATGACAGAAATCTGTAAAGCAGCCACATGGTCTACGCCTCATACATTTACTAAACATTACTGTGTGGATGTGTTAACAACACAACAAGCCACAGTAGGACAGGCAGTATTACGAACATTATTTCAAACAACTTCAACTCCTACAGGCTAAACCACCCCTTTTGGGGACATAACTGCTTACTAGTCTATGCACAGCATGTGTATCTGCAGCTACACATGCAATCGAACGGAAAATGTCACTTACCCAGTGTACATCTGTTCGTGGCATGAGATGCTGCAGATTCACATGGGCCCTCCCACCTCCCCGGGAGCCTGTAGCCGTTATAAGTTGATAAAAATAAACTTGTACATTTGTAAACTTGTAAATATAACACTTTTAATCACAATATGTACATACATACTTACTCCATTGCATGGGCACTATTACTATATACACAACTCCTACCTCACCCTCTGCGGGTAAAAACAATCTAAGATGGAGTCGACGCCCATGCGCAATGGAGCCGAAAGGGGAGGAGTCCCTCGGTCTCGTGACTCGAAAAGACTTCTTCGAAGAAAAACAACTTGTAACACTCCGAGCCCAACACTAGATGGCGGGATATGCACAGCATGTGAATCTGCAGCGTCTCATGCTACGAACAGATGTACACTGGATAAGTGACATTTTCCATATATATATATATATATATATATGTGTGTGTGTTCACTAAAAATAGTGCAGATTTCTTTATTAAACCATCCTCACCTTACCCAACGACGCGGGGCACGGACAAGCCTTGAAATACAAAAGGAAGCTGTTGCCCATTGGAAACGAGTAGTTACCAGCTCACTTGCTCTTTTGTAGTCTGCATAATGTCGTGGACAAAGGACAAGTGGATCAGCTGGCATTCGATCACACTTCCTGTTCGCATTTGAGAACTAGGGGCATGAGCGGTTGTCAGCTGAACCACTCCTACGTGGCCTTAACATTGGTTGATCTTTTTTTTATTTTTTATTATTGTTTACTAATGTTACACGAGGTTAGACTTATGTACTGCTTTGGCTTGGTGAGTAATAGATGTAGGTCAAATATCACTTCATATGTTAAACCATCTCTACCTCTAAATAGCGTTCACCATGGATCCTCTGTTAAGGAATGTATACTAAGTTAGAAAGCTGTTAGCAGTGTTGAACTTTGAGCCAACCCTCATTTTATATCTGATGTCAGCTGGAACTGAACAACATGTATAGAGGGATCAATGAGATGATAAAATGTTCTAATTAAAGTGTGTGCATGTTATGGTTGGTGGTGTGTTTACTTTGTTTCCGAATACATCTTAGAAACTGTAATGTGTATAGTGATTTCATATTGCTGACAGCAATAAAGACGATGATTATGGTGTTTAATCATAATTATATTAAGGTTTCAGAAGAAAATGAGCTGCAACTAGTAGGTTTCCATCTTTATTAAAGTGATATATTATAAAAACATTTAAATGTATCTAGAGTTTTAGCGCTACAATTTTCTATATACAAAAAATACAATGAAACAATACACTGACCTCAAAACATTGAAACGTGTCCATCGGCGGCTATATAACTTTATTTTTTTTCAGGAAATCATCTCCTGTTTTTACTTATTTTGTTATTAATAGAGTCAGGTGCTGGCCTTGTTGTCATGGCTGACAGCATGGAGACTATAACCATGAGGTCTAATTTCTGCATTTTCTCATTTTTAAAAATGAATGCAGACGTTGACATTTTAACAACAAGTTTTTATATATAAAAATGAAAACATAAGCCTTATTTGTATTAGGATGTTAACATTTTGTCAAACCTTCCATTGTCCCCGCTGGGGCAGGTCTATCTCCTGCCTGTTAACGTGACCTGCATCCCTTCTCTGACTAATGGAAACTGCATGTGAAAATAGTATCCTGACTTTCTTTCGACCCAGCACAAAGAAGATACTGCGTACATATTAAGACCCAGGCCCAAAATATTCAATGAGACCCAGAGCCTGGCTCTGACGTCAGTAGGGATGCCTACTCTCTAGTGGGCCCAGGATTACTGCCTGCTTTAGGTAGTGCTCCCAGCATACTGTTTTCAATCCATAGTATTGGAAAGGCTTTTTTGCCTGTTAAAGGTGAGAGCACAATACCTACTGGCCTGCTCATTTACAGCTCTGCTTGTGGTTCTTGCCCAGACACTGTGCCGATCTCTGCCTGCATGTATGCTGAGTGCATCTGCATGGATAGTAAATGATAGCAGATAATACTTGCTAGCACTTGTGTGAATGCTGAAGCCAGTAGGAGCCTCATTGGATTGCCCTTGGTTTGACATGAATCAAAATATTTAGATTTTCTCTGTGATAATCCTCTTAGCATCAATAGAAAACCCTTCCTTCAGTGTTGCACATTATTTATGTATAGTGTTTAGCTTGGCGGGATATGTGGTTATTGTGTTTCTCTGACTCTCTACTCCCCGCGACATCTTCAACTGTTCACTACCCTGAGAGTCCAGTGTGGTAGGGGTATACTTGCCCCACGTAGCAGTCTACGGCAGTTGTTCCCAACCTTTTGACTCCCGAGGGCCCCCACTGAATCACTGTTGAAAGCCGGGGACCCCCAAGCAATTTGTACAATTTAAATTTCAAGAATTAAAACCGTAATTTGCAAAAAATACACAAAAAGAACCCACCAAAAAAATACTTAAATTACTAAAGATATAATTATTTTATTTTGAAAATATGCACAAAAATCAAAAGATTTTAATGGGAAGGTCGATACTGCATCTCGATGACTAACTTTTCAATGTTTGGTTTTATGTAGGGAAGCAGAATCCTCTGGTCAGATTCTACATTTCCCAAGCCATTTGTTTCTATTTTTAGGTACATAAGATCTGAGAAGCTTTTTCACATATATATGTGGTGGGGAAAGGAAGTAAAACCATAAGGGCCTCTCTTCTCTACATAACCTCTCTGTCACTTGTAATTCATTTGTTTAATAGCACCTCTCATACCACTGTAGGGTGTCGGAGCGCTCTACAGTGGACTACAAAGTGTAGTATTCACATGTCATCTATACTGGTAGGCATTTTGTAAGCGTGCTTAGTTTGGAGATGTGCTAACTCGGGATTCAGAACATAACACTGTGGTTAGCGTTGACTTTAATGATAAGAATGTATGCCTATGCAAGCAAACATTTTTTAACACAAATTGTTAATTTCTGCCAAGCGGTTTGCATGCAGCTCTTTGACCGCAGTTCATAGCTCTCTGTGCTACATTACAATTGTAATTTATGAAATGCACAGTGACAAAATAATCTGTCACAAAAGCAGTAACCCACTGTGCTGTGCACATAAAATATTATTCTTTGCATAATGTACGTTCTTTGCAGCAGGCATGTTAACCCTCTGCGCTACCTTAGATGAGTCAGAACTATCCCTAGTCAAACCTCCCATCTCTCTCCTGCAGGAACATTAATCATATGAGTTCTCTTGACCTTTTTATTTTTTGCGTGAAAGTTGGTGGATGAATTTGAAGTGCTTTTTAAACTGCTGCATAAATAAAGTAATGAATAGAAAAACACGCTCGTGTTTCTGGGAGGCCCCAGATGGAGAGGTGTCTTCCTGCCAGCTCAGGCCTGCGGACCCCCCGAGAATGTGTCATGGACCCCTCGGGGTCCGCGGACCACAGGTTGGGAACCACTGGTCTACAGTATGCCCCTGCCTGCCTTGTAGCCTCAAAGCCTAACAACCCTTCTTTAGTGTATGACAAATTTTATTTATTTATTTAGCCCTGTGATCACTATACATTGCTTCATATTTTATTTTAGAGTGGTTTTGCTGTCGCCCTAACCCTATGCAAAACATTCGTTTTTATCAAGAATAAATTGCACCATTTACTGCAATTGTTTGAGAATCACTCACTTGGTAAGAAAAGATTGTAATTATTTTTTCCAAATTTTGTTAAAAGGTATATAGAAATACGCACGTGCTCTACTTGCAGTCATCTGCTTCCACGGTTTGTATTTTTTATATCTCAAAATAATTTGAAGGGTAAATGCTTATGTGTGCTTGACAACTTAGTACTGGTGGAAATTTCTGAGCATTTCCTGTCATCTTATTAACAAACCTCTCTGATAACACTATTTAGCAATACTCTTTGCAGCCTATGCCTCTTCCCAGTTGCCAAATTTAGCAGACACCACCTCGTCCAACAGACTCATAGATCCATTCCTTGTATCTATTTCATGGAGGTTTGGAGTAGAAGTTTAATACTGTTTGCTGCCAGTTGTTCTGGATTGGGAACATTTGCAACATTTTTCATAGATCCCCTAGAGGTTTGTATGCTTTTACTGGCCAGAATGCTTTGTAAGTACTCCATATTTAACATTGCCATGTGCAGTGCAATAGTTTTGAGTTTGCATTGGACGTTTGCAAAATGCCTTTTAATTTTCTCACAGTGAGCTTTTCTTGCAAAATACAATATTCTTATTTTTTGCTTTAAGATGAAGTTGCAGTGATTGATGAAATTCAGATGATTAAAGATACTGCAAGAGGATGGGCGTGGACAAGAGCCCTTTTAGGTATGTATTATATATGATTTTTAGTTAATCACATCTGTGGTTTAGAGTGTTGATTTGGGATAACTGTAAAGCAGTATAGTGTTTATGGTCCCTTTTGTTAGTCCTACGAAAACGGTGAAGTTCTTTATAGAAACAAATTATTAATCAAGTTTGTGTGCAAACATTCCACGAACAGTTCATAAGCAATGTGCATACTCCAGGCTCACATGTAAGAAGGATGTGAAATGTATACCCAAGTTTCTGATGGATACTTTGAACTGTAGATTCTGCACATTTAGAATATCTCCCAGGCGTCAGACTGGATACGGTGAATTTTTCAGCTGTGCTGCTGTGTGCTGGTAATGTTGTGTTGTGTGGCTCTACTATGGCTCTGTATCACCCCAGAAGCAGCATATCAGTTCCACCACATGCACTGTCAGTAACTAACTAATCCCCCCATCTTTTATTTTATTTTATATATTTCCAAATTATTTTTCTATCTGTTTTCTAACTGGGTGCTAGGGAATGTGTCTCCTCCTAATACTACAGACTTTAAGTCATGCCTATGCTTCTGCAAGTAGATGTCGGTTAGTGACCCCGGAAAGTGTGTCTTTGGCACCTTGAAGAAATCCCAGGAGGTGAAGCTGTAGCTCTCCGAGCATAAGAAGAAATTACAGATGACTCACAAATGTAGCAGGCAAGGTCCTGAGGCTGTTACCGCAACCACTTCTCTTTTAGCTCAAATCTTAAAAGTCGAAGTCAGTTTCCAAACACACGAAAATGAAGCGTGACTCAACCCCATTCCACTACCCTGGTTCCAATGATATGGTGGGAAGGCATCAAGAATTAAGGTGCACTCCATTGAGACTACCGGTTTCAGCACTGATAATTCAGCTAATCCTGATGTGTTCATAGTTTCTTGGGCCATTGCTGACCCTGCGGCACATCGAGAACTTAAATGTAGCAATGCTGCAAATCTTTACTGTGGTTCCAGCTCCCTTTGGTGCACCTTGGTATTCCACGAACTGCAGCGGCCTCCACACAGGTTAGTGCGGATGGGTTCTTCCCCAACACCATCTACTCTCTGTGTACCCGTTACTGGACCAGTACTGACTCTGGTACAAGCTTCAACATCGGCCCCATGACCAGTGCTAGTTTCTGCTGTACTGCCGGGCTATGAATTAGCCAAAGCACAGCCAGTTGTCATGCTATCTGATTCATTAACCCAGGACCTCTACTATAAAGCAACAATCAGCAGAGGTTTTGTTCTCTTTTTGGCTCTGACTTGGCATGTGTACCAAATCAGGGAGCAGTTTCGAATCCTGATGATGACTGTGGGAGTTGGGGGGTTGGTTTGCTTCTACATCATTAAATTGGTGATGACACATACTTTGACTTAAAACCAAATGCCAGTGTGCTGGCTTGACTTCTCCCCTAAAATAGAGCTTGACTCTCCACATGGGCCACCAGTGGAGGAGAGTGTCTCATTGGAGGTCATGGTTTGGAGGGCAACTGAGGTGCTAGAATTGCATTTGTCCTCCACTGAGACGAAGACAAATGTTCTAAAGGAGATTTTACTACATGAGTCAGTGATATCGAAGCCCTTGCTTGCTTGCAGTGACACCCTCATGAATACCTTGATGGCTACATGGTCAAAACCATGTTGTTATCCTATTGTTATCCACCTGTTAGTCACTAAGTGGCGCTGACCTCCACCCAGTGATCCAGATTTCCACAACAAGCACTGTTATAAACACTCTGTTTTCCCCTCGAGGGACCTTTCACTTTGAGATAAAATGTGTGTTAGTCAATTAATCAAGAAATTAAGAACTATGTTTTCATCTTCACGTGTTTTGTTCTTTAATTGCATCATGCAAACATGACAATTCAGCTGATGCCAACACATAAATGTTATTCAATCATTTATGCAGACACATATCATTATTATCAATTATAAACAAGCAGAGCTTGTTGAAGTTGAGTAATTGTGTGTTACTTTTTGTTTTGAGTCAAAGATCACTGTGTAATAATTTGAAATAGCTGAAAGGACATTGTGCTACTTTTTGATCGTTTATTCTAGCAATTGGTAAGAGCCCTCTGTTCTAATATTATAAAAGTGAGCATGAAAGGCTGGAAGTTAGAGAGGAGATCTTTGTGTCAGCACTTTCAGAACAGGATGGACACGGCTTGAGCACCCACATTAATCGAAGATTGCTGTGGAGCAGCAAGTAGCATGCATTGACTGCCTTGGAGGCTTTGTTGGTTTTTCGATGCACACAGCTGCTCTGTGACCAGGATTGCTGTTCAGACAGAATAATAGACCTGTTATGAATTACATTTGTGAGTGTGCAGCACCTTTGAAATTCAAGATAGGCTAATTAAATACCAATCGGAGTACTGCCTAGAAGTAAAAAGCATGAGTGTTAATGCTCGAAATACAGTAAATATTTCTTGTTGTTCACAATATTCATTCATTTTTTTCATTGCTTTATTGTTTTTATTCTGTGTGTTTACAATTCATATCACATGCACTAGATTCTGCTTCTAAAATAAAACATTTTAAAATGCATTTTCTGTTTCCTACTGCTCCTTGAGTGATCCATTTATGAAGAAGAATTTGAGTCCCTGTCTTGTGTGATGGGGCTGGTTGTTACCAGAAACACTTATTGCACAAACATTACTCAGCTGGTTGTGTATTGGTTGCAGTCCAACTGGTTTTCTGATTCTCTGAGGCCTTAGTACCAGTGGGTCCGAATACAAAAAACAGTTTTTTCTAGAAAAGGCTCTAGAAAAAGTATTGGCACTGTATCCGGAAAGTCTCATTGTGACTCCTTAGACCAGCTCTTTTCTTCCCAATCTCCCAGATACAGAATCCAAACTGATGTTTTTGCCAGTAGAAATTTCTTCTGCAAGCGTGGCACTAGTGTACATAAAAGCGGTATGTCTGTTTAGACGACTACATGCATGCTTTATAGGGCATGGGCAGCAAGACTTTCTGGCTATCATGGAAGAATTTAGGGCCTCTCTGGTCTGGACAATCGTTAATGGAGCAGATGTAGCAAAATCTATTATCAATGCAGGCCTGGATACAACAGACTGGATTGGCACCATGAGAGCAACAAGATTTCCCAGCAACATACAGGCATCGTTATTGGACATGCTGTTCAGTGGGTCCAGACTCTTTGGTGAGAAGCCAGACTGCAAAGTGGAAAGGTTTGAAGGCAGCTTGGCCACATGTATTGCTTATGGCTGTTGACTACTGCAAAACAATGTTCCCATCATTTCTGCAAATGTAAGAGCAATTGCAGGGGACTAGGGCTATTGCAGGGGGCTGTTGCAACAAAGATGCAGTAAACTGTTCAGTCAATTTGGGGCTGTGGAGGTGGCACCAGCAGACATCCTCATCTGCTGAAACAGTTACCAAGCCTCTTTAGTTTGCCCTCTGACAGATAGGTCTGACACATTGTTTGCAGGGGTTATGCCCTGCCTTTTGCCCCCCCACCCCCTAACCCCCCCCTTATATTCCTCCTGCAGCAGAGTGAGTTTCAGAGGATCTTGCTGCAGGCAGCACATCTTTTGCTTTCAAAGGGTGCCAATGAATGGGTACCAGACCTACATAGAGGCTAGGGCTTTCTTGTCCTGAAAAAGGACAGAGGCCCCAGCCCTATACTTGAACTTCAGCCATTAAATGCCTATGACAAAACACATTAAAAATCCTCACATTGGCTCAGATTCGCCATTCTCTTGCCTGGGGTTGGTGAAGATGCAAGACCTTTAGTATTTCTTCTCCACTGGGAAGATGTAGCCTGGGGAGCCTTGTGAGTACAGGGATGACTCTAAAATTGCACCCTTCTCCTCCATGCATAGATCTCCCTTTCTAGTAGGATCCTCTAGGGTTCTGAAAAAGTCAGTGGTCAGAGTCACACCTCCTCTGTTGAGGTACCATAAAACCCCCAAACCATTTGTAGGATCTATGTGGGGGCACTCCAGAGTCAAGGTAGGGCACTGTTTGCCAACCCGACTCTTACTTTGGAAGGAAAGATTGTGCTTACCTATGCCAGGTTTAATGGTACCTCTGCAGGGGCCTCAGCCTCACTCACTCCTCTGAGGATAAGAACGAGTTGAACCATTTCTGGTTGCTCCACTGTGTGAACTTCTTAAAGATTTGATCTTTTTGGGAGCCGTCAGCGAAGTTGTGGCAGAGTGCTCCTGCCTTTACTGGCTTTTGAGAAAACCTTCGACGAAAACCTTGTTCACAGATGTGAACATTTTAACAAATTTCCCTAGTTCCCTTAGGAATGGTTCCCCCAACAATCCTCCTTTGCCACTGGTCCTGCTTTGGATGATTCAAGGTCATGAAATCTGGGGTCCAGCATAATGAGTAATGTTTTCCATTCTGTATGCATGGTGCAGTTGCCATAACCCAGGAGACACATTCACACTCATGGACAACTTGAATCTGTTAGCCTTCTGCATGGGTGGTAAAAGGTGCTTAGAGCATTATTTTGCAGTAATTCTTCTCTGAGCCTCTCACAGGCAAGTTAATGGATCTCCTTTCCTCAAGCCCATGGTTGTCCGGAGAGCAGGCTGGGGGCCCCTGGGGCATCACAGTTTTAGGGACCCGCCACATTATCTTCCTTCAAATAAAGAGGTTATGAATGACATGCTGCTACCATCAAAGTCTTTCTTCCAAGGGAAATGAGAGCATCCTCTTTACCTCTGCATTGTCCAGTCATGGGTTACTGAAGCTTTCCCCTACACACCCATATGGAAGAAAGGTCTTAACATCTTCCAAAACGAACAACTCTGTGTTGTGCCCTGGGGCTTGGTGCCGCAGAAATCATGGTCAGGCAGAGCCTTTAGTTAGAGTGACTCTGGAGTGTATTATTGGAATATCTTGCTCTTTAAATTTCTGGGTTCCTGCCTGTGCTGATTCCTGAAGGAGAGCGATAATTTAGGCCCTGGTAGACATTGATCTTTCAGTACAGTCATGCTGTGGACAGTGGTAGGTCTCACTCGCTGTTCCACAGCCTGACCAAGCTGGTTGGAGTGGTTCATGACATTAGCATGGAGGAGAAAAAATGATGTGACCGCTTTGATGTGATAAACATGACAAGGAGGAGAGCCCAAAAAGAAAGAAAAGGCTACACCCACTACTCGACCAGTGAGCCTCCTTGCCGCTTGGCTTGTGCACCACTGCCTAGATGTCATTGCCTTCTATGGCCTCGTGTCACCTGTGTCTCGAGTGACGTAGAACTACCCTGCTAGGTGAGTCGGGGGAGGGCAAGTGTCAGCATGTCCCCTTTGGGGGGGGAACAGATCTTCTTGCTCAGAGAAAAAATACTCCATTATAAGCAGCCTCAATCACACAAGAGCATGGGTACCATCACAAACCTTTTTCATATCAGTGCCTCTTCCCAAAGTATTATCCACAGCATAAGTGAAACTTTAAAAATCAAGCACAGCAACCCTAATAAGAGATAAAAAAGGGGTACTCCGTGAGCTGCTGAACAGAAAAGAAAGAGGATGTGGAAGTCATAGGGTTTTATTAAATGAGTTTATGGGCTCTGACTTGTTGTATTGTTATGATTTGATTTTTGGGTGTCTGGGAAATGTGATTTTGTTGTGTTTCTTCTGAAGCCTGTTATGGCTGCTGAGTAGAATAGAAGAGAAAGAAGGCTCATAAGCCTTGCCTCAGGTCCTGACATAGAATTCTGTAATTCAGAACTCAGATGACAAGTAAGAAACTTGTCTATAGCAATGCTTAAGTCCCTATTGTGTATCTCCACATCCACAAGTAGATGTTAATAAGGTTTGGCCTTCTTCAGGCCAGTAATGGCCCAGTGAATATTCCTTGCCAACCTGACAAACTCACTGGTAAGAGCTTGTGTGACGGGCATTTCACTTTATTCTGACCAAGGTAACGTGTGTTATCTTGTCAAATTAGACCAAAATTCATCTAGATGAATATAAAGAATATGACACATTTAGACGTGTCTTCATTGAGTCATGACAAGTTAGTACATTTTGATGGTTTCTGCTTAATGGAAAGCCTACTCACCGAGATTGCTATCTAAAGAAAATATATATTTTTTATTTAATTAGTCACTGTTTTGATTTCAGGTCTGTTAGCAGAAGAAATTCACGTATGTGGAGAAGCAGCTGCTATAAATTTGGTGACCAAACTCATGCTCACAACAGGAGAGGAAGTTGAGGTACCTGATTGTAAACTTTGTTATAATGTCAGACAAATTGTGATGTTATACTGGATGGCAAGATAGGAAGGTTTTATGAAAACAATGTAACAAGGTTAATGAACAGCGTGTTACTTTTATAATACTCTTGAGTTAATACCACCTACTATAGTGGAAGGAGAATCTCTGACTTTGCTTTTCTCCTTTCTCAAAATCTGTCGACATTCAAACCTCTTAAGGCTTAACAGTAAAGATAAAAGATGTTCCATTTTCAGTATGTTATATATGTTTCTTTTACTGGTGACTTCTTCAACCAGGCATATTATTCCTTGGTATAAGTATTTTTCAGTTTTTCGGCGCTACCAATTCGTAGCTTTTATCAAATAGTTTTTAAGGGCGAGCGCAAATCGCTCCGTCCCATGTTGTGATCTCTTTGGGCTTCAAACCACGCACATGTCACGTCAGTTTCTTTCATTGGTTCGTGAGCTTGCCTTTTAAAATCAGCTTGCTTTCATTAGTGAAAGGCATGCATAAGTCATGCCTATTCCGGTGTTTAGCCCTCCTCGAGCACAGCAACCAAGTACTGAAAACATACGAGTCTCCACGTTTTCCATCCTGTTTCCGGACTACGTTTTCTCTTTTTTCGCAGCGCGATCTCGCTGGGCAGAAGTCGATCGCTTTGCATGACATCGACCCTGTTACATAGTTAATTGCACTTTTGCTGGTTACGTATATAATTGCACTTTTGCCGGTTACATGGATAATTGCACTTTTGACGATAGATTTCACTACGAATGAACTTTTATTTCCCTTTTTGTGTCTGCTTTGCACTGATGGTGGCCGTCAGCTCGCTTATGTGAAACTTTTACTTTTCAGTTTATATGGCAAGAAAAGTCCAGTTAGTTATGTGAAATTGTTTTATTTTAATTTTCAATTTATGTGGCAAGAAAAGTCCGCTTAGGAGTTTACAATGCTAATTGCTCTAACTCAAGCAAACGCGAGACCCGTTGCATTGCAAATGCTTGTTTGACATTGTTGTTTGTCTTTATAGATGTAATTCCACCTGCTTCTTTAAAAACACTATTTTTTAAATGAGGCATTTCCCAGCTTTGAGCTAATTCCTATCCTGTGAGATACTATACAAACCTCTGTTTTCCTTTGTCCTTTCTCACACAAGATTGTATGCAAGTGTGTGAGTATGTGTGATTTGCGGGGTATCCACTGAAACCACACCCCCGTGAATTCATCCCCAATGTCTAGTTTTCAGAAAGGCCTTGGGTTAATACGCGTGCTGTAGGACAATAGACCAACTCACACAAGTGGTCAAGGTTTTTATCGAGAGAAGTGTGGAAACACAAGGTGACTTTTGTCAATCCCTGGAAGTTTCTAGAACTTTCTATCACAGAAATGTGAGAAAATTCTATAATTATAGCCATTATTAGAGGTTTGAAGGGCATTCTGGTAAGAAAATGATTGTGTAAGGAACTGGGTTATTACTTTTTTGGGGGGAGGGGGTAAGTACCCACCTCAAGTAAAGATCATAATCCTTGTCAGGGTGAACTACTAATTAAAGACATTAAAAAGACCTGAGCTCAACCCCCTGGTAGCTGTGGCTCAGGGAAGACCGGCCTAACTTGGAGCTAATGTGTAAAATATTTATGCAGTAATGCATGTTTTGAACACTTCTGTCCAAACTGAAATTTCCAATTCCTGGAAATCAGCGGTTATCGTTCTGGTTTTTAAGAAGGGATGTAGGCAGGACCCAGGATGCGCCCACCCAATTTCATTACTTGACTCAACTGTTAAGAGTGTGGGGCGTATTATTTTAAGCCGCATTGAGGACTGGGTTTAAGCCAACAGTGTCCTCTGTCCAGCCCAGTATGGGTTCAGAGTGGGTAGGGGAACAATGGAGCAGTGTTTGAACCTAAATCTACTGGTGGGCAAATATGTAGTGGCAAAGAAGGGAGCGATTCACCTTGCCTTTATGGACTTGAGTTGTGCATTTGACAGGTTTAATCGCTCCAAGCTCTGGAGTATTCTAGAGAGCTTGCAGTTGCCACAACTATTCGTCAATTTCCTTAGAGCCCTACACATCGGCGTTAACACTTCAGTCAGATGTGGCACTGAAGATTGTTGTGTAGCCATTTTAGTTATAGCTCCATGCACGTTATTTTAACACACTAGGCCGCTGTGCACTTTAATCTAGATACATTTTATCCAGCTTTGTCTTATTATTGTTACAATAACCATTTTTATAGTCTTGTTTTATTTTCTGTTTATGTAACTGTTTTTGCCTAGGCCAGCACTCTGTTCTCAAACAAGACATTCTTGATCACTCTGCGCTTCTTCCAAGGCTACAGCGCGGTACATTGTTGGTGAACGTGGTAGAAGTTTTGTCTTCAACATTCGTAGAAAACACACATCCTTACATAGGGACATTTTCTCAGAACATCAGCTGTGTTATTTTAAAAAAACTTCCTTGTCCCTTACGCGTTAGAGGGAGATTCCAGCCAGGGAACCACGACTGTATGCTGATTGCTGAATGCTTCGCTACAGATTCTAAAGCAGACCGCAGGCCTTTGCTCAGGTACGGGGGTTGATATCTTCCCAGGGGAACCTAAAGGGCAGACTTAGAGCTTAACATGCTGTGCTCTATCATAGCCTAGGTAGTAGACAATTTATTCGGTATTAAAATATTCAACCATAAAAACAAATAACAATACAGTACACAAAACCAATTAGCAATAAATCAATATATAAAAATGTCAATCCTAGATTCATAAAAAAAAAAAAAAAAACATCAGTATTGAGAATTATAAAACCATTCTTAAAAATGCTCTAAATGACTGCGCCATGTGATGGCTCCCTTCAGAAAAGATCCCAGCCCCCGCCACACCAATACATCAGAAGCCATTCGCAGCCACAAAAAGGCAGGGCGATATTGCACAAAACCCTTGGGCCGCAGCAGGGGGAATAAAAAACGACACCTAAAAGGTGCATAAAAGACACAAAATATTGAAAAATGAGTCAGTCTCCAAAGACACCCCGTCACAGGGACAAGGTCTAATGGATTTTTCACCAAACTGGCCTAGCGAGAAGCATAAATTACTTCTAATAACCCCAAGGTGAAATCGTGTAATAAGAGACCTTTCCCTCACATCACTTAGCTCTAAAAGATAGGACTCAGGGCCCGCCCCATCTTAAGCATGATAAAATCCCTAACAGATTTTTCCTTAAAACCTCCTCCTCTCTTATGACCCCCAGGATTCTCAGAAAATGTTCCTTTACCTAGTTTTTATCTCGGCTGGTCAGACCCTCGGGAGTCTCAAACATGTCAGGCCGCCCCAGTTCGTAGGCCACCTTTCTTATGTACATCAGCCAGAGGATATTCTTCACATGGTCACAAGCCAAGCAATCCCGTGAAATCTCTCTATTAAAAGAGGCATACTCATTAATCCAAATAGAGATCCATAACAAGAGGGGAGAAAGTTGGATGGTATCTTGTACAAACTCAAGATCTAATTCCAAGTGAAGGTAAAAACCAGAGGTGTTTTGACCAACTCCCAGTAACCTTCTGCAGAAATGATTTTCTTCTACAGCAGGGGCTCGGGTGTCCATATACACCTAAAGTGCAGCACCACACAACAGGACTGGGAGACATTTACGCCTGTAAACTTCAAGCAAAGGCTTAATGGGTTTATTTCCTACTCTAGCAGCAAAGTCAAATGTAGCACCAACAGTAGCATAGAAAAGCGTTCCTCATCTGGCAATACAGGGTTTCCATGTACCTTTGTCATAAAAAATAACCCCTAAATAGGGGAAGTCTTGGACCCTGCTAATAGTTTGCTCTTTGATCTTCAACTCCTCCACCCTGCTAAGTGGTTTTCCGCAGACCATAAAATGTGATTTTTTGCAATTAATCTCTAAGTCCAGAGCAGACATAAAAGAAACATAGGCTCAAACTGCTTCACGGAGGCCATTCATAGTGCGGGACATAAGGACCCCATCATCAGCATAGATCAATACAGGCACACTATTACCGTTAACCTTAGGAATATCCCTACAGTGTTCCACCAAAAATCAGACAGTCCATTTGTATATAAAAGAAAGAGAGGTGGGGCCAGGACACAACCCTAGCGTACGCCCCTATTAAGCTTGAAAGCATCCAAACACTCCCCGTTTGTCCCCACCCTCATATTTGCAACCGTTCCTAAGTGGAGGTACTGAAGCAACTCCACAATGTTAGGATCCATGCCTTACTGATTAAGCCTCTCCCACAGTATAGCCCAATTTACATTATCAAAGGCACAGCTGAGGTCCATAAAGGCAAGATAAAGGGTGCCCTTCCTGGCTTGAGTATATTTCCCAATCACGATCACAGATTTAGGTACTGTTCCCGGGTACCAAGCAGATCTCCAAGAGGCGTGAATTCCCACAGTGACTGCTGCATTGAGAACATTTAGCCGGATAGGCGCCCATAACTGTGGACAGGATTTATAAAGATCCATGGGGATCGAATCCGGGCCTGGAGCTTTGTTGCTGGTGCTACCCTGGAGTGACTCCCTGACCTCATGAAGTGTAAGCCTAATAGCCAGATTGGGAGTCGCATCAAACTCTCTATCCCAGTTATTTTGTAAAGGGCTTCCCTGAAAAATTTTGCAGAAATAATTTACCCAGACCTCCGGGGCAGTTTTGCAGCCCAGGCCCTCAGATGTTTCCGTTTTAAAAAAGCCCCTATTTACCACCTTCCAAACAAACCAGGGTTCTTAAGCACTGTTGCGCACTCCAATTCCTCCCAAGCTATTTCCTTAAGTTTTAGCTTTCTGTCCCTCAGAGCACTTTTGTACTTAACCCTTGCATCTCTGACAAGGGCCCTATCTCTGGGGTGTTCTTTTAGGGCCTTCTTCAAGTTTTTCTTAGAATCATAACAGGGCCATACTGAACCACCCATACCTGTGCTTACTGGGGGGATGAACAACTGATAAAAGACAGTCTTTAAAGGCTATGTTTATACTGAGCATCGCAACCATAACTTCCTTTGGACTAAGAGTCTCTGCCAGAAGTGTACCTGTGATCAGATTTAGGTTGTCACCCACAACCCTTTCTACAACTTGCTGAGTATTTACCAGCTTCCAACCAACTGATCTTTTATCCTCACTGATGCAGGCCCACCCCGTCCTAGTTTACACAAGGCTCCTGGGAGATTAAAGTAGACTGTGAGGGGGTTATGATCACTAAGGAGCTTTCTTAGCACCTCTCCTCCTATCACCAGGTCTTTTAGTGGTGGGGACACAAAGATATAATCAGTTGTTGAACCAGACCCTCTGCCCACAAAAGTTGGGAGCTGGTAAGTGTCCACCACTTCAATGTCACAGATATTCAGAAGACCCATCCTCCTTAGTCCCTTAATCAAAACCCTACCTCTAGAATCCTGTACACCTTCAGCAGAGTGATCCTCACAAGCAGACTCAAAAGGATTTACCACTGTGCTAAGTCGTCCTATTTTAGCATTATAATCTCCCGACACAATAACACAGAATTCCAGCCCCACCTCCTCCATTCTACACTTCAGTTCCTTGAAGAACTGAAAAAAGGGCCCCGATTTGGCACCCCACATCCCAGACAGCATTATAAAAAATAACCAAAAAAAATTGAAGCTGTTGGGAAGAATTACCCAGACAAGCAATATACCCTGATGGTTACAGTTAATTTGAAATGCACCCACTATTTTGGAGAAACTGATTAGGGTAATCAGACCACCTTTAGAGGGGCCTCCAAAAGACCGCGCAGCCGGGACTGTAAATCTATTATATCCATCCCATGCAGCCTGCCCATCCGACCAGGTTTCTTGAAGCATAATAACATCATAGTTAGCCAGGCACCTGACCCATGCCTGATCAGTTAGTTTAGCATCTTACCCTGCAACGTTCCATGAAATATGGCAATACTGCGCAGTCTTCCCCTCTTGCACCACCCTAGACATATCAGCATTAGGGGATACTACCAGGTTCGCTGTATGTCTCCTAGCACATCATCAATCCACCCCATCCAGGTCAGGGTCTCTAATGAATGAAATCAGCTCTCCTACTGATTGGCTGCAGGGCACTTTGACCTTGGGGGGGATTCCTACCGATTTCAGGTAAAAACTCAGCACCCTGTCGCATATGATTATAAAAAATACCCCAAAGGGACAATGCCAATTTTTCCCTCTCTTGAGGAGGCTAGGCTATATGTGGAGAGAAGCCGTTGGGCCAGGCCGGGATATCTAACATTTATAATAATACAATCCTCATTAACCTCTTTTTTTTTTATTTTTAGGCCCGACCCAGTCAATTCTTCTAACATACAAAATGTGCCTAAGGTCTTTACGTGCAAATTCACAGTTTTTACTCAACCAATGGGCAGTCTTATTTTTTAGATGGACCGTGGATTCATTGGAGCCAGGGGAAGAGCAGGAACGTTTGTCAACACCACCACATAGTGGGCACAGGCTGGGGGGAGCTCCAAACGGACCAACAGGGAACTTTTCTTCGACAAGTACTGATTACGATTTCCACCATTCTGTTGAGAATCCCCCCCCAATTGCCACAAACCCACTATCAAGTTGCCTGCCACCACTAGATCTAGTTTCTGCCCTCACACTTGTTGATTGGACAGTTGGTGGAACCGGCACAGACTCAGCACAGGCGACCTATGCTGCAAGGTTTGCAAATTAGTCTAGGTAGGAGCTAGTCCATTGATTATAGTGACAATATGATAGCGCTGTTTTTATGCTTCACTCTTCTCGTCACAATTTTAATACTGTCATGTTGTGTAGTCATGGTTATTGCAGCTCACGCTTTGCTATCTAAGATTCAGTTGTTTTATTAAACTCATTATTGAAAGATATACTGATTCTGTTTGTCATTTATATATGAGACTGAATTGTAAATGAGAGAAACGGATGAGACCTGAGTGACCGCGACTTCCTTGAGAAGCCAAGTATGTCATACGCTCGGCTGCCCAGCCATCCCTATCCTTGGGCAGAGATGAGGCACTGCTAGTTAGCTGGAGTAAAACCCGAATTGGAGCGACAGGTGTCACCCGCAGTGGGTTAGACTTAGTCTCCCACACCGCAGGTGATTCTGCCCCTCAAAATCCAGTAGTCTCATTAGAATAATGAGAGCCTACGCAACATGGCGCCGCCAACGTTTGGTCAGGCTCTAATTTTCGGGTCCTCCGGAATGTCTCATTATATACAATGACGCCTCAATACCGTGTACGGAGACATCCGTGGTACTGGGGATTTCCACCCCAGCTACGTAGGCTATCCTATCTGAGGCTGGAGGTTGTTCAAGCTTGAACTTTAAAAGGAAAAAACTCCATTTGGTGTGCCTTCTCTGAACATATAGTTTGTCTATGATGGCGAATCCACAGCAGATACAAATAGCTTTTAATATGAGACAACCTCTGACTGCACATTTATTAGCAAATGGCCTAACATTCAGGGGGGTCCAGTCACATTTGTGGTGGATGCCCATGCAGCTTATAGAACAGAACTTTTTTATTCTTGGGTCACATTTCCAGCAGTTGATGGGAACACAAATACATTTTATCATTATACACTTGCAAACGCACCTGGACAATACAGGGCATACACATATTTAGAAATACCATTATCTTATCAAGAACATAATAATTGGCTTGATGGCACCCTACCCCACGCAATTTTACCAGTAAGGTTAGGTCCTCTAAGTAACGATGGTCCTACCTGGCCTTAATTGGCCACCTGTACACCACATCCTGCAGTTGCAAATTTAGCGGTAGCTGAGGTTCGTTGCTTCGTCGCTTATATACGCAGTTAACAGCGATATATTGACAATTAGTACAATTCGTAATGGAAACGTTACATATAAACCCAGCACTCGCTGCTCCAGCACATCCACATGCAGTAACGCCAGGTATAAACCCTGCAACTGTACATTCAATCATAGGTAAAGAACCCGCCAAATGAGTGGAAACTCCGTTTTGGTTAGCACAAAAAATAAATGCTCTGGAGGCAGTATTTCCCCATACGGGACCTCAGGATAAACATAGAATATTAACGATGTGCTTGCTGTTTGGGATGGTCCCGACAGTGGATAATTGTAATACCTGGGGCACGGTATTTGCTGCGCTCTATACAACCGCACACGGGCACTTGCCATTTACCGGAGGTGTTAAAACAAATTCAAGATGAATACGGGGCTGCCCCGGCCCTAGATTTGAGGATGCAATTGATTGGCAATTTTGCCACAGTATCGTCAATCATTTTTAGTAACCATAAAGGGGAAACGGTCGCACTGGCAGTTCGCATGCGGCTCTGTGACGTTCCGCAATAGGATCAGAAACGCGAGCTGCCTAAGATTATTGCAGAGACCTATTCTAGCATTGGTTGAGACAGTTTAGGGGCCAGACCATCTAAACCACAATTTCAGGGCAAATCTAATAAAGATTTTCCCAAGCAAGCTCCTGAGGGTAATAAGAAACATTGGGATAAAAAACAACAAACTCCTAAAAAAGAGAGGGGAGAATCTCTGCGTACGGAGACCCAGCAGAATAGATATAATCTCAGAAATAGAGATAATATAAAAACGCCTCATAGATATCGATATACTGATACACGCCAATCTCATTCCTTTCAGGACTCATCGGAAAAACGAAATGAGAAAGGTGGGCGATCAGAGCGAAGAACAGAGTATGTGAAACTGAGACAGGAATCACAACGCTCATCGGAGGTTTCTGTTAAGAAGGAAGAGAAACCCGCCCAATAAAAACCCCAATTCAAAAAGAAAAAAGTGGCAGTAGTCTCAGTCCGACATGCCACTCAGGAAGAGGGTCCTCTTGAAGAAAAGGAAGTGGGCACAAGCACTGCTAGACAGCGTGCCAGAGGTCACAATAGTTCGCCGGAATCTTCTAGAGCATCTGGAGGTGAAAGCAACTGATGACTTTATACTAGTAGAAACTGCGGACATGCGTGTCTCCACGCCTGATAGGGTGTATAAAGTAACGCTACAGTTAGAAGGAGACATTGAGCGCATAATAGACGCAATCTTTTGGGATCGCGTAGTAAACATATATGATGTTTTGTTGGCCGAACAAGATTGGCCACCTGAATTTGTCCGTACCTGCCCATATGGATAAAAATGTAATTAAGCCTTCCTTCTCGGCCCTTGTTCCAGAGGGACTCGCAGAATCATATGCCATTGATTGTGCTTTGGCACAGGCACCTGCATTATACCGAAATCACGTAGGATGGGATAAAGAGTCCCCCCTACCATGTAATTCCAATCAAAAATGAAACTCAACCCCAACCTCAGTATCCAATAAAACATGAAGCAAAAGCACCTGTGATAGAGATACACAATTAGAGTACCAGGGCGTATTTGAACCATGTGTCCCCCCAATGAATAATCCATTATTCCCAGTAGCTAAACCAGACCATTCATATAGAATAGTCTTAGACTACAGACACCTAAACAGTCATACACAAACATATGCTATACAAAACCCACATAGCACAGCACTAATGAATAATATAGAGAGTAAAAAATACAAACCAACACTGGACATTTCTAATGTTTTTTTCTGCCAGAATATAGCGCCTGAGAGTAGAGACTTAACAAGTTTCAGTGCACTAGGCTCCCAGAAAAAAATTCTATTGTTTACCTAAGGGGTATAAGAACAGCCCAGGACTGTTCGCAGCTCGTGTGACGGCAATTTTGCACAAGATTGACCCTGAAGCATTGTCCTGTGTAGATAATATCTATCTTACGGATGATGAATTACTACAACATTTAAGGCGGGTAGCCCGCATTGTTATAGGATTTGCTGAATTTGGCTACAAGTTCAACTTTAAGAAAACTAAAATTGCCTTCCTCAGCATACTGTTTCTGGGATATGAGCTGTCAAGTGAAGGAAAGAGCCTACCGCCACAATTCTTAGGAAAAGGCGCACAACTACAACCTCCAAATACGATAAAAAAACTCCAATCTCTATTGGGTTTCCTAAGTTTTGGCAGAACTTACATTCCAGATTATGCTTCACGCATAAAACCTTTATATGATTTGATACGTCTTTATTTTTCAAATAAATTCTGGACAATTGAGCATACACGCATTCTCAGAGAACTGCAGACAGACATGCTTTCAGCACAACATTTACACACAAGGGACAACAAAACCCATTTGGTCATCAGAGTAATAGCTGGTGCCATCGGTTTCACCTATGTGACATTTAATGAAGGTGAGACAGTCCCGATTGCGTACAAATCACACTTGTACTCAGCAGCAGTACAACGCTTTGCTCCCACTGAGAAAATACTCACTGCTGTGCAGATGGCAGTCATTAAAGAAAGACCTCTAGCCCAGGGTAAACACATTATTGTCGTTTCTCCAATCCAAGCCCTGGAGGGCTGTTACAAAAGCCAGTGTTCCAAATGCAAAAGCATTACATCCACGCTGGATACAATGGGCTACGTCTTTGACAGCCACTGATGTAGACTACATTTTTGATCCAAAATTACAAATTCAAGAATTTTTGCAGTATGAACTAGAATACCCAGTTCCAGCAAATACATTGCCTATCAAACAATATCATAGTCATGTACACCGATGGCTCAGCACAACCCGCAATTGGCACAAAACACCGATATTCTGCTGCTTGCGCTGTCGTAAGCGGCTACATGGAAGACGATAAATGTTGTCCCCTACATACATTTACGCAAACCCTAGGGGATTGCACAGCACAATTGGCAGAGCTAAAAGCGCTTTTGATGGCACTGGAACATATGGATCCTGCACAGCCTACGCTGGTTGTTTGTGATTCATATTATTGTGTCCAGTCCTTCAATGAATATCTACATTACTGGCGCCAGAATGGGTTCAGAGACTCCAAAGGCAACACCATTAAACACAGACTTCTGTGGAGGAAAGTAGCAGATCTCAGAGACGCTACCAAATGTCCATGTTGTACATACACTTGGACACCAGCGCATTGGAATACACGTCGCTGGAAATACATTGGCTGATGAAGCCGCAAAGTCAGCAGTAGCTCCGGCTGCTGTAGCTGCAGTAACACGTTTAAGTACGAAACCAGCCTCAGACATATGGGCTGCCGTGAAAGCTACGGCTGATGGTACTCCCTATCCTAAAACATTTCCGGCTAAATATTCTTACCGAATGGGAGATCGCCTGAATGCTGAAGTTAGGATACCAGGTGTAGACGTGAGAGATATTACCAGCAAAGACATAAGACCAGGGTTGATTACAGCAGCACATGAAGGGGTGGCATCTGCCCATGCTGGTGTGGCGGATACAATTTCAATCTTACAAGCCTGTTATTGGTGGCCAGATCTCTACAAAGAGACCAAGCAGTATGTCCTTTGCTGTGACATCTGCGAACAAATCAAAATTTCCACTGCCAAACGCCCGGTGCAGACACCCATCTTGATTTCAAAGAAACCATTGCAATGTGTGTACTTGGATCATTGTGGTCCCCTAACACCAGATAGTGCATACAAGTATATATTAGTTGCTTTTGATTCATGCTCCAGAGTTTTATGGGTGTGGCCACTGACGCTCGGACTGTTATTAAAGATTACGAGCCTTTATCGGTACATTTGCGGTTGCGGCTTTCCATTCGGACCAGGGCCCTGGTTTCGCCTCAAAGGCATTCAGGGACGCCATGGCTTCGTTGGGGGTCCAACTGCAGTACTCGTCTCCATTTCATCCCGAGGGAAAATAGTGTTGTGGAGCGATTTAAACCATGGATTAAAGCAATCCTTAACAGCCAGAGTCTTAGGTACGGGTCGTAGTTGGCTTGGTCACCTATATGGAGTCCTGAGAGCACTTAATAACCTGCCTAGAAGGACCCTGGGGGAGTCGTACTTCATATGAGTGCCTGTTCAGAACTCGAATGTATGTTCCGAATCTTGATAGTCCTGGCGTGGAGGCAGCAGAAACACCTTTTGACATAAATGAACGTGTCACTGTCTTACAGTAATTGCAGCAGTTTTGTGACGATAGTTCTTCTATCAGTGCTGCCTCCACAGGAATAAAGGACGTGCCTGTAACATCTACAAGCTGGATTCCCAGAGTTGGGGATCTTGTACATGAAAAAGTCGCTGTGAAAAGGGAATTTGGCCCTTCCTATTGAGCACCAGTCCCAGTATTGGGGATACACAGTACCAGAACTGTACCACTGTTGGCAGGTGCCAAAGAAAATCGTTTTGTCTCTATCGACAATGTCAATCTACACCATGTTGCCGATCCTGCACAGCAGACCAAGAGGAACATCCAGTAGTTCCCGAATCCTCTCTCACTACTGGTCAAGAGGTCCCTCTACAAGTTGTTAACAGCAACACTGATGCCTCTCCGAGCTTGGGGAGGGTGGAAAATGATGTTGCATTGGTTCCACTAACATCGAACAATACAGAAATGATTGACCGATTAGACTCAACTTCAACACACGGATGGTGCTATTTATTGTGTACCACCATGGGAAACACCAACTCCACCAGTGCCCATAGCTCCAGCTTTTGCACGAACTGCTTCTGGATATTTTGCGGACTTAAATGATGACGTACGAGACCCATTCGCCTCTTCAACACCTGAATTGTCAAAACCACGTAAGCTAATGAACTGGCTTAAAATAACATATTTTATTTTTCCATGGAACTATTTATGGCTTTCCTTGACTGTCCTAGCCTTCCTACTTTGGATTGGTTTTATTACTTTATTCTTGTTGATACATGGTCATTTTCACCCTGAAAAATCAGCAGTTGAATTGGTGGAGGAGGTCTTAAAGCCACATTCTTCATCACATAAGGTCCGAAGAGTCTTATCGTTTGTGAAAATTTCCGCAGTACCAATTCCTGATGGTATTGTTTTTGGATAAAGTAATATTTGATATATACGGTCCCACTGAAGTTATTCAAATACCATATGTGTTCAAACTATCAATGAACGATATAATACCAGGCATTTTTTCTGATGATTGGGATGTGAAAACAGTTGATTCTATGATGACTGAATTGCAGTATTATACTGTATTTGAAAAAGATGATGTTAAGCAATCTAAAGAAAATTATGGTGATATGTTTTGCTATAATTATTATGGGCACCATTTCATACATAGGGCGAGCAGCCCCAAAACTGTTTTTAATTATACTCAATGGGAACATTGTCCAACTCCACCACCGGGGAGTTCCAAAACATATTCTGAAAATGTTACATATTTTTCTGGGCGCAATGTAAAAAAAGCTGAGTCATATTACTTTAAAGTACCACCTACTAAAGATATACATATCCTATTGACAAATACGAAATTTATATATTCGGAATCCTTTGTTTCCCGGTTGTCTATAGAAGGCTATGAATATTGGCTGAAGTCGATTGATCTGAAAAGTGTATGGGGAACTAGACCTTGGCAAATTAGGGGAAAGGAAGCTTTATTTAGAGCATGCCTCATACCTGTACAAATGATATTTTTAAATAAAACAGTACAGCAAACCAGTTTGTTAAGCCATAGCTAAAATTAAGGAATTAAACACGCCCAGTATACCTGCCCCTGCAAAGTTTTATAAATGGCAAAAATATACAAATGCAACTGAAGATCTGCTCGACGAATGGGTCCAGAATGGTACATTTAATGTTTCACCAGCACGTCCTGGCGGGTGGTTATTGTGGCCAATAGATACCAATGGGTGTCATCAACGTTTTATCAACTCCTCGGGGGGTTTTAGAACTAGTAGGCCGGACCCTCGTTATATATCATCCGAACATGCGGGTATAGTTACAACATATAGTGTAGGGAAATTGTGCCAGCAGTGGTTAAAATCATCCTCACTATATGCGGTTAGAGAACACCTCAGTCTCCTGTCTAATAACACTGACTTACAGGACTTCCTATTAGGCCCCAGAATACACCGTAGGAAGCGTTTCTTATATGAAGTATATAATGAAATTTGGAAGCTTTCCCAACAAGAAGCAGCTGACAGGTTATGGCAAATAGACCAGGAAAATCTGAAAAATGCATTAGCTGTTGTGGATAATGGGATTAATACCTTGTCCGAACGGATATACACTTTAAATAACGTTGGGCCATATGTACTAAAGCATTTTCCCATAGACACAGAATGGGTAAAATCCTTTGGTACATCTGGCCCATTGTCTCTTCTGCTATAGACCTTATACAAACAGATATGTCTTCTTTACACCATGGACAGAATCAGCTAAGGTCCATTATGCAGTTGGGTTGGACACTTCAAACGTTGAAGGCGGGTCGCGTTTCCTGGCAGCATGTCAGTGCGAGGGAGATATTTTCTTCCTTTTCATTTAACGCGACAACAACTACTAATGGCTAACAAAGAAGCAACTTATGTCATGCTAAACATCGAGAAATTAGAAAGGTTGCCTTTTACTGTGGCTGAAATACCATCTGCTTAGTGGCTAATACATGGGGTCATCAATCTGCCTATCTCTACACTACAATTCACTTCTTGTTTAAAACACATTCCGATAGGCAGATATGAAAGGCTAGGAGATGGTTACATCCATGAGGTGTGGGAGCTTCCCGTCTCGTACAAATGGCTCAGTGGCATGAAAGCTTTTCTTAGCGGTGGTGAATGTGAGACTTCAGTCAGCCATTCAATGGTTTGTAAACAGCTGTCCTTGCATGGGGCGTGTAACGCTTCTGCAGCGAACTTAGCTTGTTATCTGAAGGGAGTTCCAGTCCCCTTGATTAGACCTACATTCCAGGTGCTTTCAAACTGCAGCTACGTCCTCCTCAATGGTGAAGACTGTTGTGGTATGCTTGCCGGAATAGTTTACGTTGTTTCGGCCTCTAAGGTCGTTACATGCTGCGGGAACGTACTTTACCCCCTCACTAAAATTAAAGAGGTAGCTGACATTTGGCCTCACATTGCTACTTCAAATGTGAATTTTGACAAGTTGAGCAGACTCAAGGCTCTATTGTTTCAAAAGCATGTGGCCCTTACATCTGCACGCAAGACCTACGTACCGCAAGACCTACGTACTTCAGGTGGCAAGGTGTTCAGCAGAAATACAGTCAATTTTAAATACAAACTTTCTGAGACACTTTGGTGAACTTGTGGGACGAATATTTAATGCGTCCAGTACATCTGGAATCGCACATTTTTTTAAAGCTGTTGGTTCTAGTTTAATTCACACCTTCTCCCCCATATTCGGTTTAATACCATCAGCAATCCACTCAGTCTTCTCTAGTATTTTCAGGGGATTTCTGATAACTTTGGCTTTATTAGCTGGAATCTTGCTGCTGCTATTTTTCATGCGCAATGGCTGTCATGCTGCAACAAGGAGGAATGAAGGCGCTCCCATCAGCGCAGCGGTGTCGTGAACGCATGATGCAGTATTTTGGAGCAACACTCCTGGAGCAATTGGAGTGTGGCTGGTCTTTGTCATTCAGAGCAAAAACAAACAGACCAGTTTTGCATTGTGTGCAGCCCGTGTTTCGGTGCCTCTGGTGCTCTTTTGAACATGCACTGGAAGTATGTCTTTCGATGCAGCGCTTGCCTACATTTGACGCTGATGTTCTTGCTGAGGGTTCATTACCAGACAGGCGCATTGAGGTTGCGTTTGCTACGAGAAGCTACTTATGAGGTGCCCTTCCTGGAGGATGTCGCTCACGGCTCTTCACTGGGCACACCACAGAATGCTGCCTTGGCTGTGGCTGAGGCTACGGAACACAGCTGCTTCCTGATCCTTCTTGGCGATGACTTTCCAACTTTAACATCGGCCGAACTGGAAGATCTCCTGTCCTCTATGGTCCCAGAATCGATTGGAACCTTTCAAAATTGACTTTGCCTTTTGAAATTCAGTTTTATGCCACATGCTCATGTTTTCAATTGTCCCTTTACATGCTCATGTGTCCCTTCGACTTGTCATCATTGACATTGCTTTTATATATATATATATATATATCTATATATATATATCTATATATATATAGATAGATAGATATATATATATATATATATATATCTTAGGTTGAGCTTTTTAGTAACAATTTTGTATGTCTTTAGGCTTTGAACCACCTTCAACCGACAAGGGGAGGGTGTTGTGTAGCCATTTTAGTTATAGCTCCATGCACGTTATTTGAACACACTAGGCCGGTGTGCACTTTAACCTAGATCTATTTTATTCAGCTTCGTCTTATTATTGTTACAATAACCATTTTTATGGTCTTGTTTTATTTTCCATTTATCTAACTGTTTTTGCCTAGGCCAGCACTTTGTTCTCAAACAAGACATTCTTGATCACTCTGTGCTTCTTCCAAGGCTACAGCACGGTACATTGCCAGTGAACGTGGTAGAAGTTTAGTCTTCAACATTCGTAGAAAACACACATCCTTACATAGGGACATTTTCTCAGAACATCAGCTGTGTTATTATAAAAACACTTCCTTGTCCCTTACACGTTAGAGGGAGATTTGAGTCAGGGAACCACGACTGTATGCTGATCGCTGAATGCTTTGCTACAGATGCTAACGCAGACCGCAGGCCTTTGCTCAGTTATGGGGGTTGATGTCTTCCCAGGGGAACCTGAAGGGCAGACTTAGAGCTTAACATGCTGTGCTCTATCATAGCCTAGGTAGGAGGTATCCCATTGATTATAGTGACAATATGATAGCGTTATTTTTATGCTTCACTCTTCTCGTCACAATTTTAATACTGTCATGTTGTGTCGTCCTGATTATTGCAGCTCACGCTTTGCTATCTAAGATTCAGTCGTTTTATTAAACTTATTATTAAAATATATACTGCTTCTGTTTGTCGTTTATATATAAGATTGAATTCTAAATGAGAGAAACAGATGAGACCTGAGTGACCACAACTTCCCTGAGAAGCCAAGTATGTCATGCGCTCGGCTGCCCAGCCTTCCCAATCATTGGGTAGAGAAGAGGCACTGCTAGTTAGCCGGAGCAAAACCTGCTTTGGAGCGACCAGTGTCCCGCAGTGGGTTAGACTTAGTCTCTCACACCGCGGGCAATTCTGCCCCTCAAAATCCAGTAGTCTCATTAGAATAACGAGAGCCTACGCAACAAGATGAGTGCTCTGACTCCTTCAACTTGTCTAGCAGGATCAGGTAAGGGTGTGTTTTGGCACCTATCTTATTTTTGCCATACATAAACGGGTTGGACCCCTTTTTGGTCATCACTGGTAAAAATAAAACAAGGGTTAAGTCCACCTTGGTTCCTTCGCTATGGTATGCCAACAATGCACTATTACTTTTGTGTACACTTAATGGTCTTAAAGGTTTTGTGGACCTGTTTGTTCAATTTATGGGGGAGTTGGAGCTTGACGTTAACATCGCCAAGACCTGTTTTATGGTCTGTAGGAGGCGGCCTTCTAAGTTTAGACTAATCACTATTAAGGGGCAGGTTGTTAGAAGGGTGGCCTCATTTTCCTATCTGGGGGGGGGGGTCACATTTGATCAGCAGTGCACATGGACCTCTTGTCTTGCTAATCAATGTTCACATTTTAATTAGGCCTCTGAGTCCTTGTTTGTTTTTTTGTATGATGGGGAGTAAACCGATTTTACCACTTCTCCAGATCTATAAGATGAAATGTTTGCCAGTTCTTTTATACGGTGCTTCTATCTGGGGATATCGTAACTGTCAGGCCATCCAGCAGGAAAAGAATCGATTTTGCAGGAAACCACTGGGTTTGGATCCTTCCGGCTCTAGTTTTTTTTTTACATGATGAGTTGGACTTTGACCTTGTAGAAGACCTTGTGAAAATTCCCCCGTTGCTCCTATGGATCTCAGTTTGGAGCGATGAGCACAGTGAAGATTATTGAAGAAGCAGAACACACCAATGATAGTCGGTGGTAGAACAGGACCTAGGTGCAGTTTGACATAAACTGGGATGAAGCATGGGTCGGATACAATAACCACCTTCATCCTGGTCCAAGGTATTACCTTCCTTCTTTAGTCCTTCAAGTCCTAATCCAACACCGGAGTACACTTCTAAAGCCCCCCAGGACCTCAGGGGTGGCACTTGGAGACTTACAGGGTGGCACACAGAGACCAGCAGGAGAGTCTAGTCTAAGTCGAGTTTCCACTGGTATCTGGGCAGTTACAGTAAAAGGCCTCTTGTAGCTTGTTGTGTCTATGTATCTTGAACAGGGGGTCTGCCTTATGACCCTTGAAGTTCACTTCTTTGTTTTAGGTATAAGAGGGAGCAGGTCCAGTCGCCTAGGCTCTTTTCTGGTCTCAGACAGCAAGTTCAGTCCTCTTCTGATCTTCCACAGGTCCAAGATTTTTCTGAAGTGTGTGCCTGGAGAAGCCGCATTTATGCTTGGCATGAGTTAGTGAGTGGGAATGACGCCTGTGCTCATCCTAACCAATGGAATAACAATTCCCTGGGCTAACCCTACCCTCTTTGTGCATTTCCAAGTTGTACAAAGTTTTTAGACACACTAAACTTGGATTGCGAGTGCTGAGGGAGTGTATGTGGAGTGTGCTGTGATAATCCTAGTATCCTCCCACATAAAACACCAAAATCCATTTTGATGCAGTCCCTGTATCCACAATAGCCTTCAAGAAGGAAGTCTGGTAGAACAAAGCTGTTTTCAGCACTCAGACTTCGAATACACAAGAATCATTTTGGCATCCTGCCTTGGATCTTCGAAGTTCACCCCAGATGTTATGTGTAAACTCAGCAGACCTGTCAAACAGGCTGTGACACTGTATTGTCAAAAAGAGGCACTGTGATTGCAATCTCTGTGCATGTGGGTATAAACTAAGGACCCTAACCAAGTGTCAACTAACAATTGTCTATGACGGGGATGCCTCTTTGAAGTGCACCCTTAGTCATATGAAAACCCCATCAGCCATGTTAATGAGGAACTGACATCCAAGCAGTACTTGACAGTTTGATGTCAAAAAGGGTATTCCCAGTCCCCCCTGCCGATTCTGTCAGATTTAGATGGTGTCATCTCTGTCCATTCATGTCAGCTTATGGTTTGCTCCTGGGAGAAATTGGGTACCTCTTTCGCACATAGTCAAATGTTAATTACGGGCTAGCCAAAGTGGGGGAACAAAATGCAGATTTAGCTAGCAGGAATTTCAGGCAGGGCAAAGGTAACTATGTAAAAGTTACTTCTCCAGTATTCGGGTATCTTTCATAGATTCACATGCTTGAATCATTCCCCGTTTTCGAAGTGGGAGTCCCACAGTACATAGAAAGCAGTAGAGTAAACATTTTTTTTTTTTTTTTTTACATTGCAGCCAGTGGTAAAATACATTCACTTTCATAGCTTATTAGCTTCATTAGAAAAGACCAAAAGTCCAGCCAATTAGACGAGACCACCCTTTCGAACCCTCAGCACAGAGGCTCAGTCTCTCAGATTTTCTACCGCCCGTCATTTATAAGGGAGTCTCCCTGAGCTCTGCTTAGTTTAGCTTTTTCCTAAGGAAATTTTTCCAGATATTCTGTTCATACATCGTCAGCTGTACTTTCTTCAACATGTCTACAGCAAAGAAAGGTTTATTTTGACCTTGCAGCACCTGTGGTAAGCTAAGGCTTCACTGGGAGGACCCACACAAGGACTGCATCTACTGTCTTCACCCAGAACATACGGTGAAGGACTGTAAGATTTGTAGAGCCTTTCCCAGCAAGACTCTCAGAGATAGAGAAGCCAGGATCCTACTTTGGCTTCAGAAACGTAAGTCCAGAGAATCTCTCTCTGTTGAGGATGATAGTGATACCTCAGTGGCCTCAAAGAAGAGGAAGAGATCTTTGCAGAGTTTTTCTCCTAAAAGCAGTAAGGCAGCCAAGAAACTACATTATTTCAAGAAAAAAATGATGAATATCCCTCAACTTCAAAGGAACATAGTGGCAAGGTTCGCTCTGAGCCGTCCACTCCAGCTACCACTTCAAAAAGACTTAAGAGATCATCAAGTTCTCTGCTACCGTCGACATCAAAGATCTCAACATCGTTGAAAAGGCCGCCGACAAGTGCGTAGTCGACGGCAGGTTTCAAATCGTCTACGACTACAGCGATGGGGACATTTATAGCTCCATCGTCGCCCATGATCATAACTTCGTCACTGTTGTCTCCAAAAACTGTAATGTCAGTGAGTCCAAAGTATGGCTCTTCAGCTACCCAAGCGATAAAGATCACAAAGAATTCATCAATTGAGAATAAATTAAAATCTCTATTGTCAACGTCACACCGTTAACATCCGCGTCGACGGGTAAGCTACATAGAACCCCATCGACGACAGTTACACTGACGGCAGCTTCGACGGCACGCAAACCTGCTTCACTGTTGTCTACCACACCATCAATGACTGCACTGTTGACGGATCATTTTTCTGCACCCAGAGCTATAGATTCTGGAGAATCTTCTTTCTTGCCTTTGAGAATTTTGGCAATAAGACATACATCCAGTCAACAGACTCTTTTGCCTGCTCATACTTCACCTAGTAAGGTATCGCTGGCACCTCCACAACATCTTTGTGATGATGAGGATGAGGGAGAAAATTACTCGGATGATGGTCTGTTTCCGGTCACACGTAACCCTTCAGACCTGAGAATAAAATGCCAAGAAGAAAATGATGAGGTAGAGTGTGAACAGGAATACGTACAACACTCATTTAGGGAACAAAGACACCCTGGGGCTCAAGAGTTACAACAGGGACCAACGATCCAGATGCCAGTATAATTGATTGCCAACCTCCAAACCTATGATACAGGATTATTATTCTAGGTTCCCTCCACCAGGATCAACCACTCCTGTGCAGCATCCTCCAATGCTGTTGAGCCCTCCCAATCAACCATCAGACTCTCAAAGACCTATTCCAGTTCCATCGTCAGCTCAGGATAACGATCCGCTTTGTCGGATGACGAACAAGAGGAGGGCGAGATACAGGCCACGAAGTCACTTCTCAATGAATGGGATGATTAACAAACACAGTCACCGTCCCCTTCTACGCCACCACCGGTCGATTCTTCACCACAAGACATTGGTGGTTTCCATAGTGTGGTGGAAAGAGCAGCAAAGAAGTTCCAACTGCCCATCATGTCTAGACAGTCGGATTTTTCCCTCTACGATTCTAAGGAGGGTACGAGGAAGTAGGTTCGTGCTATACCGATTGTGGACTTTATCTGGGAGGAGGGCCTTAAAAATAGGATGACACCATCTGCGGCTCCAGCTGTGTTTCCAAGGCTGGACAAGAAATTCAAAGCACCAGACAACTCACCAGCCTGTTGAATTTGTCATTGTAAGGAAATGCCTGCTTGGAATGGTTACCCCCTAACTTTTTGCCTTTGATGATGCTAAGTTATGATTTAAAAGTGTGCTGGGACCCTGCTAACCAGGCCCCAGCACCAGTGTTCTTTCCCTAAACTGTACCTTTGTCTCCACAATTGGCACAACCCTGGCACTCAGGTAAGTCCCTTGTAACTGGTACCCCTGGTACCAAAGGCCCTGATGCCAGGAAAGGTCTCTAAGGGCTGCAGCATGTCTTATGCCACCCTGGGGACCCCTCACTCAGCACATGCACACTGCCTCTCAGCTTGTCTGTGCTGGTGGGGAGAAAAAGACTAAGTCGACATGGCACGCCCTTCTGAGTGCCATGCCAACCTCACACTGCCTGTGGCATAGGTAAGTCACTCCTCTAGCAGGCCTTACAGCCCTAAGGCAGGGTGCACTATACCACAGGTGAGGACATGAACACTATACCCCTACAGTGTCAAAGCAAAACCTTAGACATTGTAAGTGCAGGGTAGCCGTAAGAGTATATGGTCTGGGAGTTTGTCAAACACGAACTCCACAGTTCCATAATGGCTACACTGAAAACTGGGAAGTTTGGTATCAAAATTCTCAGCACAATAAATACACACTGATGCCAGTGTGCAAATGATTGTAACGTACACCCAGAGGGCATCTTAGAGATGCCCCCAGAATACCTACCTGACTTCTAGTGTAGGCTGACCAGTTTCTGCCAGCCTGCCACACACCAGACATGTTGCTGGCCACATGGGGAGCATGCCTCTGTCACTCTGTGGCCAAGAACAAAGCCTGTACTGGGCGGAGGTGCTTCTTACCTCCCCCTGCAGGAACTGTAACACCTGGAGGTGAGCCTCAAAGGCTCACCCCTTTTGTTACAGCGCCCCAGGGCATCCCAGCTAGTGGAGATGCCCGCCCCTCCGGCCACTGCCCCCACTTTTGGCGGAGATAATGAGAAAAACAAGGAGGAGTCACCCACCAGTTAGGACAGCCCCTAAGGTGTCCTGAGCTGAGGTGACCCCTGCCTTTGAAGGATTCCCCCAATAGGATTAGGGATGTGCCCCCCTCCCTACAGGGAGGAGGCACAAAGAGGGTTTAGCCACCCTTAAGGACAGTAGCCATTGGCTACTGCCCTCCTAGACCTAAACACACCCCCTAAAAGTCAGTATTTAGGGGCTCCCCAAATCCCAGGAAATCAGATTCCTGCAACCTGAAGAAAGAAGGAGGACTGCTGACCTACAAGCCTGCAGAGAAGGAGGAAGATGACAACTGCTTTGGCCCCAGCCCTACCGGTCTGTCTCCAACTTTGAAAACCTGCTCCAGCGACATCTGACAGGGACCAGCGGCCTCTGAAGCCTGAGGACTGTCCTGGAATACAGGACCAAGAAACTCCCGTGAACAGCAGCCCTGTTCAAAACCAGCTACTTCTTTGCAACAAAGCAGCAACTTCCAAAGACTTCATGTTTCCTGCCGGAAGTGTGAGACTCTATACTCTGCACCCGACGCCCCCGGCTCGACCTGCAGAAAACCAACACCTCAGGGAGGACTCCCCGGCATCTGCGAGCACGTGAGTAACCAGAGACGACCCCCCTGATCCCCCACAGCGACGCCTGCAGAGAGAATCCAGAGGCTCCCCCTGACTGCAACTGCCTGTAACAAGGGACCCGACGCCTGGAACCAACACTGCACCCGAAGCCCCCAGAACCTGAAGGAACCGAACTTCGACGCAGGAGTGACCCCCAGGTGACCCTCTGCCTAGCCCAGGTGGTGGCTGTCTCGAGAAGCCCCCCCTGTGCCTGCCTGCACCGCTAGAGTGACCCCCGGGTCCCTCCATTGAAACCTACACAAAACCCGACGCCTGCTTTGCACACTGCACCCGGCCGCCCCTGTGCCCCTGAGGGTGTGTTTTGTGTGCCTACTTGTGTCCCCCCCAGTGCCTTACAAAACCCCCCTGGTCTTCCCCCGAGGATGCAGGTACTTACCTGCTGGCAAACTGGAACCGGAGCACCCCTGTTCTCCAAAGGCACCTATGTGTTTTGGGCACCTCTTTGACCTCTGCACCTGACCGGTCCTGAGCTGCTGGTGTGGTAACTTTGGGGTTGCCTTGAACCCCCAACGGTGGGCTGCCTATGCCCCAGGACTGAGACTTGTAAGTTTTTTACTTACCTCCTAATATAACCTTTACTTACCTCCCCCAGGAACTGTTGATTTTTGCAGTGTCCACTTTGAAAATAGCTAATTGCCATTTTTACAAAGACTGTACATGATATTGTTTTCATTCAAAGTTCCTAAAGTATCTAAGTGAAGTACCTTACATTTAAAGTGTTTGTTGTAAATCTTGAACCTGTGGTTCTTAAAATAAACTAAGAAAATATATTTTTCAATAAAAAATCCTATTGGCCTGGAGTAAGTCTTTGAGTGTGTGTTCCTCATTTATTGCCTGTGTGTGTACAACAAATACTTAACACTACCTTCTGATAAGCCTACTGCTCAACCACATTACCACAAAATAGAGCATTAGAATGATCTACTTTTGCCACTATCTTACCTCTAATGGGAACCCTTGGATGCTGTGCAAACTATTTCTTACTTTGAAATAGTATATACAGAACCAACTTCCTACAGTCACCCTAAGCCGGACTCGGTGATACCTCAAGCAGCCCAGCGTAGGTCCAGGAATCCGTCCTCTCTGCTTGCTGCGCCCCCGGATAGAGAAGGACAGCAATAGGATTCAATTGGGAAAAGGTTTTCAACTATGGAGGCCACCATGGTCAGAGCAGCTAACTCCTCGGCAATTTTTGGAAGAAACGACCGTCAAATGTGGTCGGACATCTCCCAGTTCATCGACCTCCTTCCTGAAGATACTAGAGCCGGACCTCCTAAAATATTGCAAGAAGATGAGAAGATCTCTGCCGAGATTATAGACTGTGCTATTGTGCATCTTCTACAGGTTTCGGCCAGTTAGTCGGGGCTGCAGTAAGACGTCAGGGGTGGCTAAAAGCAGCATCCTTCCGCCCAGAGGTTCAACTGAAGATCCTAGACATGCCTTACGAAGGAGAACTGCTATTTGGCAAACACTTCAATGATGCCCTGGAATCGATAAAGGCAGACACCGAAACAGCTGGATCCCTGGGTACGCTGCAATTTAGAAGGCAGCCCTTTCGAGGGGTAAGAGGAAGGGGACTTTACTCTGACAGAGGCAGACTGCATCAGTATCGGCAGTATCAACCCTACCAAAGTCAATTCCGTACCACCACTAGTCAACAGCAGCCGCACACTTATCGGCAATCATCATCTGCGACCTTCCGACACACCACAAGGAGAAAGTCCTCTTATAGAGGCAAGGACGCGGCCAGAAAACACTGACCTCCATCAGTTGTCTGCAACCAACCCCTATCCCAACACTCTGATAGGGGGCAGAATTTCCAAATTCTCCCACCGATGGTTCCAGATCATATCAGACAGATGGGTCCTCGATATTGTCAACAAGGGGCATACACTGGAGTTTCACCAATCTCCTCCAGAAGTACCACCACGGGGGCTCCCACCTGCCCATCTAAAAGAACTCCTACTACTGATTGCCATCTTGATAGACAAGGGAGCAATAGAGATCATACCGAAATCTCAGAGGGCAACAAGTTTCTACTCTCGCTTCTTCCTCATACGGAAAAAGACAGGAGACTGGCGACCTATTTTAAACCTTCGGTCTTTGAACAAATTCCTGAAAAAACAGTCATTTCGTACGATCACTCTCTAAGATGTGCTACAATTTCTCAACCAAGGAGATTTCATGAGGCCCTTGGATCTCTAGGACACATACTTCCACATCCCTATCCATCCCAGTCACAGGAAATTCTTATGCTTCAAGGTTGCAGGCACCCATTACCAGTTCAGAGTGTTACCGTTCAGCCTCAGATCAGCCGTGCAAGTTTTCACCAAGATCTTATCTCCGGTTGCAGCCTACCTCAGGCAGTTGGGAATCCAGGTGTTTCCGTACTTGGACGATTGGCTAATAAAGACACGAACGGCGTCCAAGGCGACCAGAGACACAGAAAAGTGCCTGTCCCTCTTCAAAACATTAGGACTACCCAAAATCTCACCTAGAACCGTCAAAGAACGTCACCTTTCTAGGAGCTGTTTTGGACACGGAGCGAGCAAGAGCTTTTACTTCTCCGGACAGACGGAAGAAAATTCTAAATCTAGCGTACCGTCTCAGTGAAAGAAGGTCCACTTCTGTCTGGACTTAGAAATCTTTTCTGGGGATACTCTCCTCGTGCATTCCGTTGATAGTGAAGTGTTGCCTTCACATGAGAACACTTCAACAACAATTAGACAGTCAGAGGAAACAGATAAGCGAATCTTTCGACAATATTGTCCAAATAACCATACAAACGAGACAAGCCTTGGAATGGTGGAAGAACACCCCTCTCATCTCTGAAGATCTCTTTTCTAAAGGACAAGCAAGTGCATATTCTGACAATGGATGCGTCTCTATAGGGATGGGGCGCAGACCTAGAGGATCTAACAGTGATAGGGAAATGGTACTTACAGGAATCAGTACTCCACATCAACATATTGGAATTAAATGCAGTTTTCCTGGCGTTCAAAGCCTTCCTCACCAAGATCAGAGGTTCATCGGTTTTCATCCGAACCGACAACACCACAGTCATGCATTACCTCAACAAGCAAGGGGGTACAAGATCGCAGGCACTGTCTCTTCAGGAGCTGTGGCATTGGGTGCTTCACCATCATATAGTGATCAGAGTGGAATACCTCCCCGGAATATCTAACACTTTGGCAGATGTACTAAGCAGAACAATGACGACCTGCCACGAATGGGAGCTCAACCAAGCAACTCTGTTGTCTCTTTCTTCGCTGGGGCAAGCCCAGTCTGGACCTGTTTGTGACGAGAGAACAAAAAATGCCAATACTTCACAAGCTGGCAACTGCAGAGGGTCGAAGAAGAGTGCATCTTTGATCAAATCTTCAGGGATTTATGCCTATGCTTTTCCCCGCTCCCACTTATCCCGAGACGACTTCAGAAGATGAAGAGAGAACCTTGCTGATTACTATTGATAGCCCCCATATGGCCGCGCCAGTTTTAGATCATGGAACTACTGCTTCTCTCGGAACAACCTCACATTCGATTGAGACCAATACCAGACTTGTTAACGATGACTCAAGGGCAGGTCCGTCATCCCAACCCGACTTCTCTTCGATTATCGGCCTGGCTCCTGAATTCTATGAGTTTGGCAACCTAGATGTTACACCAGACTGTCGAGAGGTGGTCGCCAGTGCCAGAGCCCAGCTTGGCAGCCATCTCTCGATTCCGCCATACTGCAGCTTTACCATTTTTATGGTCCTCTAGGATAATAAAGCCATTCCTAAAGGGATTATTCAGGATGTTTCCTCCGATTCAACTCCCTTCTCCTCCCTGGCATCTCAACATTGTTCTGTCGCAATTGAGGAGGCATCCCTTTGAGCCTATTCACAAAGCTGAGCTGAAACATCTCTTGGAAGACGGCACTTCTTCTAGAGCTTACTTCCGCAAAGAGGGTTAGTGACATACAGGCATTCAAAATCTCACCACCTTTTCTTCAATTTAAATCAGACATGGTCATTCTGAGGACTAATCCTAAATGTATTCCTAAAGTTCCCTCGAACTTTCATTCGAACAAACTAGTAATATTAAAGACTTTCTTTCCAAACCCTCAAACTTCAGCAGAACGGGCGCTGCCTTCCTTAGATATCAAAAGGTGTCTCAAATTCTACATCCAAAGGACGAGCAGTTTTCGTAAAGCTGATTAATTGTTCGTTAGCTATGGTCAACTCACTAAAGGGAATGCTATTACCAAGCAATATATAGCTTGGAGGATCGCACAGCCATACAATTCTGTCACCAGCTAACGGGGAAAACCGCTAACAGCCAACGTCAAGGCTCACTTCACTAGAGCGGTATCTACTTAAGCAGCTCTCTTTGCGGGAGTGCCTCTACACCAGATTGCAGAGCAGCAACGTGGACTCACAGCCACACCTTTACTCAACACTACTGCCTAGAAGCTGCTGATAGGATGGATGCAGCGGTAGGACAAGCAGTTTTGCGTAAATTAATTGCATAAGGTGAGTCAACAATCTTAACCCACCATCCTCGAATACTGATGTTTGCAGATGAATTTCCATATGGATGGATATATATATATATATTTTTTTTTTTAAATATCTGTATTTATGAAAATATGTATATAATGATGTTTGTTTATAGATATAAATAAATGTTAACATCTTGTTTGCACTGCTGATTATTCTGATTCAAGCGTGTTAATCTATGAAAGATACCCCAATACTAGAGAAGAAGATAAATTACTTACCTGTAACTGTGGTTTCTCCAGTATTGGTATCTTTCATAGATTCACATGCAACTCACCCTCCTCCCCATGGGGGCTCACCTCTTTTTTTTCTCTGTCTTAAAGTCACTTGTGCTGGAAAATCTGAGAGACTGAGCCTCTGTGCTGAGGGTTCTAAAGGGTGGTCTCGCCTGATTGCCTTTTCCAATGAAGCTAATAAGCTATGAAAGTGAATGTATTTTACCATTGACTGCAATGTAAAAAAAAATAAAAAAAAATTACTCTACTGCTTTCTGTGTACCGTGGGACTCCCACTTTGACTACAGGGAATGATTCAAGCATGTGAATCTATGAAAGATAGCAATACTGGAGAACCACAGTTACAGGTAAGTAACTTATATCTTTTCTGTAATACTTTAAAAAAAATCTGACACGAATTGGATTTTTATACCTATTAAAAATAGATGTTTAATTATTTTGAGCTAGTCTTGTTCCTGAGATATAGTGTTGCCAGTGTTTTCTTATGGAACAGTCAATCTCGTTACAGTGGTAATAGCTTTGAGGAGCCAATCACTGTAACTACATGTTTAACATTAGACTTTTATGTGTCCTACTTTGACATACCATGCAACCTCTCTTTTGAGTTATTATTGCACCACATGGTGGCAGATCCCAGTAAAATATGCTTAATTTGTCCCAGTGAAATTTGTTGGCACTGTCACGCACCTGATTTCTGCTCCAAGCACAAACTAGCATGAGATAACGGGACACCTATATGCCAAGGCAATGAAGAGGAAACAATTTGTTATCACTTCACAAATTCTTAAGAGCAACTTTTACTTTGATGTAGGATTTTGACTTTGTGCGACTCCTGTATATAAGAAATACTCATGTACTGTAAAAACGACAGAATTATCTGTCTGCATAAGTAATTTCACAAGAAGTGATTTGAATAGCATTTACTAATATTTTTTCAGTTCTTTTATGGCACTTCTTATCCTAATGTAGTATGTCAAAGCACTCTACATCTCACATATCCATATTATACAGAGACTCCTATCCATTCAAGTATGTAAATAAATGTACTGGAAACGTTGCATAAAACAATGAGGGTTACAATGTGTAGGAATCACATGTCATTCTTATGGGTAGGCATTATATGTTAAGAGTGCATGGTCAGGAGAAACCCTGGATTTAGGGGTAGCTCAACAGTTGGAGGTTGTCTATACAAATAAAGTTTTATTGCTATCCAAAGTAAGGCTTTAGCAATTTAAGAATAACAGCATATTGAGAAACAAACTATAAGGGTTTTTAATCCAGGCCTCTGAGTTTGAATGCATGTGTTTGGTAGTGGGCCATGTGTAACTGTACTACATTAGAAGGATTGAAGCTTATGAACTGTAAGTAACAAAAGTGTCTCTTTGCCAAAAGAAGTAACCCACTTAACTAGCTACATAAAATACAAATCTGGGCATGTAGCAGACATATTAATCCTATATGCTAATTTGAATCAAAATTGATACTAGACAATACAGGTCTTTCCAGCACACTAATTACCCACCATTATTCTTACCCGCTGAAAATGTCTAGGAACACAGATCTCTGCAGCAGTTGCCTTAACTCCATAAGATATTTTAAAATGCAGCATTTGTGTGACCAATTAAGTAAGCCAGAACAGATTTACTGTCGAGATGGTACATGTTGCTTTGTGGCAATGTTGACTGTCAGTCTCTGCTTTTCATGACTCCTCCCCTGTTGACTCAACTCCCTTTCTGCTGCTAGGCCTTGATGGGTTCCTGGAATTTTTTTATTTTTATTATTACAGTATTGAGGACGTGTGGTAATGCTGGTGGTAGGACTGTATTCAATCCCCACAGATTCTATAACTTTCTCTCACAGAACCACAAGAAAATGCCATGATTTTAGACTAAGTTTGAAGTTTGCAGGGCATTCTGGGTAAGAAAAGGTAGTCTAATCCAGGCGAGCCACATAACACTGTACTCGGCTGGGTGTCTAGTTTTTAGAAAGGTCTAGTTTCTAGCCAATCTCATGCCAAAATACCTTCGCTCTCCACATCAACAGAATTAATGAAATTCTAAAAAATAAAAATAAAAAAAATAAAAAACTGGGTGTTATTTATGTTGTGTTTGGGAACCTTCCTGACCCTGTGATAGGCCTCCTTAAACAAATGTGAGTCATTTTTTATCGGGAGGATCTTTGAAATGTAGGTGATATGACTTTTGCCAATCTGTTCATATTTCAGAAGATTCTCCCACAGAAAAGCGGTATAATTGTGTGATTTTAGCCATGGTTTTTATGTTTGCAGGGCTATCTGTGTAGAACAAAAGCAGTGTAATCGAGGCAAACCACAACACCCTGGACTCCCTTGGGTATCTAATTTTGAGAAATGCCTGGGGTTGATAGGTTTCACTCAGTGCTCTTTGACCGCTGACTGAAATATCATAGGTACCCTCATCACTGAACTAATTGAATTTATTGAAAAAACCTTGCCCAGCACTTATAGAGTTATGTTGTGTCCTGTTACAGCCTTTTAGCCAAATGTAATGCTTTATGCAAAGCCAATCTGTAATCTTTATAAATGTTTGTTAGCTCTTAAATCTGATTTGAATATATATATTGCACAAGTGTACTCTAGTGTAAATAGTTCCAAACAGCTACACGTTATTAATTACAGTGTATTTTAATGTTAAATTGCCAGCGTTATTCTTATCCATTTACTAGTTGAAACATCTATGTTAATTTTGCACCACAGGGTTATCATGCACAGCTTTCTATTGCCTTGCTAGAACCTGTAAACTCACTGACACAAAGTAACCCTGTGCTCCTGCACTACCTTTGCTAAGCTTTCCCACTCGCACAGGGCGGCTGTGCTCAGAGCAACGCCATCAGTAGCATTCTGCAGATTTCTTTAAGTTGGGGGATTTGGTTCTGAACGGCAAGCTGCTAAATTTCCAAACCCTTGTGGCAGACTACCATCTCCCCCCCCCCGATCAACTCCTTACTTACGACCACCTTAAATAATCAGTAAATGCCCTATTTCATTTCTGCCACCCAGCACTAACCCTACAAGAGGTGTGCCAGAAGCTCTACACCATAGGGACAGGTGACAAACTGATAGAATGGGTATACAGACCTTTCCTGCAACTCTGAGACCGTTCTAGGTCTTCTAATCATACTACCTGGGTTATTGATATGGCCAAATGTAGGAGGCTGGCCTGGCTTGTAGTGGGTACCAGTGGTACTTACACCTTATGCCAAGTCCAGTTATCCCTTATTAGTAGAGTGTAGTAGTGTTCTAGCAGCTTATGCTGATAGAGGTAGCTATAGCAGAGCAGCCAAGGCTGAACTAGGAGACATGCAAAGCTCATGCAATTCCACTTATATCATATAGGTACTATATCATAAGAAAAACAATACTCATAGTTACTAAAAATAAAGGTGCTTTATTTTAGTGACAATGTGCCAAAAATATTTCAGGGGATATACTCCCTTAGGAGGTAAGGAGCATGCACAAAATATAGACAACTAACCCAATCAGGTAAGTAAAACAGTCAGAAAGTAGTGCAAACACTGTAAAACACAATAGGATGCAATAGTCCTAGAGACAACACAAACCATATATTAAGAAAGTGGAATGCGAACCACGAATGGACCCCTAGGCAAGTGTAGTGTGTAGAGGGTCACTGGGAGTGTAAGAAAACACTAAGGGTGGAAAGGAGACCCCACCCCAAGACCCTGGAAAGATGGAGTAAAGTACTACTATTTCCCCAGAAACACGCGAAAGTCGTGACAAAGGATTTTGCAAGGACCACAACAGACTGCAAAGCACAGAAGATGGATTCATGAACCTGAAGACCTGCAAAGGAAGGGGACCAAGTCCAAGAGTTGCTAAAGTGTCCAGGGGGGCAGGAGCCCACTAAACCCCGGATGAAGGTGCAAAATGGCTGCCTCCGCTTGGAAGAAGCTGCAGGTTTTGCAACAACAAAAGGAGGTAGGAAGTTCTTCTTCGTGCAGAAGATGTCCCATGGCGTGCTGGAGGATGCAGAGTTGTTTCCTTGGCAAAATACTGCAAACAAGCCGTGCTAGCTGTAAGAGTCGCGGTTGGAGAAAAAGGGTGCTGCCCAGGAAGGACCAGGATGTCGCCACTTGGGAGAGGAGACAGAAGGGGGCCCTCAGCAATGTAGAAAGCCCTTGGACAGGAAGGAAGCACCTGCAGAAGTTCTTGAACACGGGTTCAAGAAGACTGAACACGGCGGTCGTCTCAACACTGCAAAGAGAGTTCCCACGACACAGGAGATCAACTCACAGGGAGCTGAACATCGCAAGACAGAGTGCTGTTGACCTGGGCTCGGTTGTGCATGCAGGATTTCTTGGAAATGTGCATAGAAGCCCTCGTAGCTGCAGATCAGGCGGTGCACAGGATTACGGTCTGAGGAGGGGAGGCAAGGACTTTCTTCCTTCAAATTCGGGCAGTTGAACCAATGGACAGTCTGGGTCACTTGGGTCCACCACCTGTGTTCCAGGGGCCACTATCGTCAGGATGAGAGAGGACCCAGAGTACCCGTGAAGCTGAAGTGTGGTGCCTGTGGGAGCAGGGGACCCACAGGAGATTTCTTCGTGGCTTCCAGTGCAGGGTGAAGGCATGCACCACCAGGAAATAGTCAAGAAAGCTGGCAGGATTAGGCGCTACAATGTTGCTGGTAGTCTTCTTGCTACATTGTTGCAGTTTTGCAGGCGTCCTGGAGCAGTCAGTGGTTGATCCTTGGCAGAAGTCGAAGATAGAAGTGCAGAGGAGCCCTGATGAATTCTTGCAAGTCGTAATCTGAGGAAAAGCCCACTGGAGAGATCCTAAATAGCCCTCAGGGGAGGATTGGCCTCCTAGTCAGGTATGCACCTATCAGGAGGGGTCTCTGACGTCACCTTCTGGCACTGGCCACTCAGAGGCCTTCAGAGTGCCCCCACACCTCTGAAAACAAGATGGCAGAGGTCTGAGACACACTGGAGGAGCTCTGGGCACTACCCCTGGGGTGGTGATGGACAGGGAAGTGGTCACTCCCCTTTCCTTTGTTCAGTTTTGCGCCAGAGCAGGGACTGGGGGTTCCCTAAACTGGTGTAGACTGGCTTATGCAAGGAGGGCACCATCTGTGCCCTTCAAAGCATTTCCAGAGGCTGGGGGAGGCTACTCCTCCCCAGACCTTTCACACCTATTTCCAAAGGGAGAGGGTGTAACACCCTCTCTCAGAGGAAATCCTTTGTTCTGCCTTCCTGGGACTGGGCAGCCCAGACCCCAAGGGGGGCAGAACCCTGTCTGTGGGGTGGCAGCAGCTGTAACTGCACAGAAAACCCCAGAGAGCTTGTTTGGCAGTACTGGGGGTCCATAATGGAGTCCCCAGGATGCATAGAATTGGCTCCCCAATACCAGATTTGGAATGGGGGGACAGTTTCATGATCTTAGACATGTTACATGGCCATATTCGGAGTTACCATTGTGAAGCTACATATAGGTATTGACCTATATGTGGTGCACGCATGTAATGGTGTCCTCGCACTCACAAAGTCCGGGGATATGGCCCTGAACTATGTGGGGGCACGTTTGCTAGTGCAAGGGTGCCCTCACACTTAGTAGTAACCTTGCACTTTACCTTCAACAAGTGAAGGTTAGACATGTAGGTGACTTATAAGTTACTTCAGTGCAGTGAAAATGGCTGTGAAATAATGTGTGCGTTATTTCACTCAGGCTGCAATGGCAGTCCTGTGTGAAGGTTTGTCTGAGCTCCCTATGTGTGGCAAAAGAAATGCTGCAGCCCATATGGATCTCCTGGATCCCCAATACCCTGGTTATCTAGGTACCATATACTAGGGAATTATAAGGGGGGTCCAGTGTGCCAATTGAAATTGGTAAATGTAGTCACTAGCCTATAGTGACAAATTTAAAGGCAGAGAGAGCATGAGCACTGAGGTTCTGATTATCAGAGCCTCAGTGACACAGTTAGGCACTACACATGCATACACATTTCGGCCACAAACTATGAGCACTGGGGTCCTGGCTAGCAGGATCCCAGTGAGACAGGCAAAAACATAATGGCATACATGTAAAATTGGTGGTAACATGCCAAGAAAGATGGTACTTTCCTACACCAAACCTCTGCAAGATACGGACTGGGCTAAAATACTGGACTTTCCCCACAAAGTATTCCACGGCTGTCACTTTAAGTACATTCATAGAGCTTCCTTGGGAATAAATTCCGCCCGTTGCTTGCCATTGGCTTTGTGGTTTGTAACTAATTTCTTTGCTTTCAACTTTCGGGCTTTATTTGTTTTAGGCTATTCAGCTTGAGTTTGTTCCTTCCCTTGCCCAAACCTTATTTAGAGTATCCTTGAGAGATCTCCCTTTCTGTCAACATGTCTGTACATCTTGTTCTTATCTCATCACATTTGCTGTGCGTTCAGAGAACAAGGTAAATGTCCAGCTCTATCTTCGGTAGAAACTTAGGGGCACATGTACGTACCATTTTTCCTGTCGCAAACTGCCCGATTTGCAGAATCGGACCGTTTGCAACAGGAAAAAAACATTTTGGTATGCACAGACCCTATTTTGCGATTCGGTATTCTATTTACCGAATCGCAAAATAGGTTTGTGAGTCGCAATTAGGAAGGGGCGTTCCCTTCCTAATTTCGAGTCGCAGCGCAATGTAGCATTGTTTTGTGACCGTGAATGTGGTCAGAAAACAATCGCAGTTAGCACTAGTTTCAAACTGGTGGTAACCCATTCGCAAACGGCAATGGGTCCTCACGGGACCCCTTCACCTTTGGAGTGGCAGCGAAAATAGTTGTTCAGAGCAGGCAGTGGTGTCTGCTCTGAAAAAATGAAAAGAAAACTTTGTTTTTGAAATGCATCTAATTTTCCTTTAAGCAAAATAGGTTGCTTTAAAAAAAAAAAGGAAAAAAAAAAATGCCGCATTTAAAAGGAGTCACAGACATGGTGGTCTGCTATCTCTAGCAGGCCACCATCCCTTTGAGGGCAACCATTCCCAATGCGGTCGCAAATTGCGACCTGCCTCATGAATATTCATGAGGTAGGTCATTTGCGACCCTATTGCGAATCGCAAACAGCGTAAAGTACACTATTGTACATAAGGTTATGTGGCTCGCCATTTGCGGGGTCGTACATCTGGCCCTTAGTGTTTAATTTTCTTTCTCTGACTTCAAAGTGAGAGGATTTATAAGACAATCGTGTTGGAGACTGTGGTTAGGAAAGGGCTTTTTTTATCACATGACAACATTTAAATCAATGTCATAATATATCAGAATTAGTACAGATGAAGCCCATTTTTGTTAATTCTGAATTGTGCAGGAAACAAATACCTTTATATGATTCAAATAAATCATTGCATTAGGTGATGCAATTTCCACACATCACCGTCTATGCACTGTATATTTTTACTTGAAAGACTTTGTACGATGTAATGGTAATTTCAATCAAAAATGTGTTGTCTGTTATGGCAGTGTTACCACACCATGAATACTCCACTCCACTCTGCACCACTCTACACCACTGCACCCTACTCTGCATCATTCCAATTTACACCACTCCATGCCACTACACTGTGGGACACTACACTCTTCTCCACTCTGAACCACTCCACGCCGCTGCACTCTGCTACTTCACACTACTCCTCTCTACTCCACTCTGTACCACTCCACTCTATGCCAATGCACTTTGAGCCTCTCTACAACACTGCGTCTCTGCACACTATACCACTCCAGTCGAGGCAACACCCATCTAGTCCACACAACTCCACTTTATGCCAGTCTGCAACACTGCACTGTATGCACTGCATTCTATGCTAGTAGACTCCATGCTAGTGTACTTTACTCTGTAACACTGAACTCTATGCTCCTACATCCATACACTGTCCGTCACTTGAATCTACTGTGTCATGGCACTCTACACCACTTTACTCTATGCCAACACACTCTATGCATCTCCAATCTACCCTACACCTCTCCACTCTGCCACTTCACTCTACTGTGAAACAATCTACTCTTACTTCTGCACTCTACGGTACTGCATTTTATGCCACTGCACTCTACCCTACACCTCTCCACTCTATGCCACCGCACTCTACTCTGAAACAATATATTGTACACCACGGCACTCTATGCCACTCTGCCCCACAGCACTCTACTTCAATGCACTCTACGCCAGTGCAGTCTAAACAACTGCACTGTACACCACTGAACTCTGACACTGTTCTGCAACACTGCACTGGCCACCACTATACTCTACACCACTTGTAGGAAAGTACTGTCTTTCTTGGCATGTTACTCCCCATTTTTACCTGTATGTCAGTATATTTTTGCCTGTCCAACTGGGATCCTTGCTTATACTCTCTCTCTGCTTTTAAATTTGTCACTATAGGCTAGTGACTTTATGTACCAATTTCAATTGGCACACTGGACCCCCCTTATAAGTCCCTAGTATATGGTACCTAGGTACCCAGGGCATTGGGGTTCCAGGAGATCCTTATGGGCTGCAGCATTTATTTTTCCACCCATAAGTAGCTCAGACTAACCCTTTCACAGGACTGCCACTACAGCCTGCGTGAAATAGTGCACACATTATTTCACAGCCATTTTCACTGCACTTAAATAACTTATAAGTCATCTATATGTCTAACCTTCATTTAATAAAGGGTAGGTGCAAAGTTACTAAGTGTGAGGGCACCCTTGCCCTAGCAAAGGCGCCCCCACATAGTTCAGGGCCAATCCCGGAACCTTGTGAGTGCGGGGGACGCCATTACACGTGTGCACTACATATAGGTCAATACCTATATGTAGCTTCACAATGGTAACCCCGAATATGGCCATGTATGGTGTCTAAGATCATGGAATTGCCCCCCATTCAAAATCTGGTATTGGGGAGTGTAGGAAAGTACCATCTTGCCTGGCATGTTACCCCCATATTTCACTGTATATATGTTGTTTTAGTTGTATGTGTCACTGGGACCCTGACAGCCAGGGCCCCAGTGCTCATAAGTGTGCCCTGTATGTGTTACCTGTGTTATGACTAACTGTCTCACTGAGGCTCTGCTATCCAGAACCTCAGTGGTTATGCTCTCTCATTTCTTTCCAAATTGTCACTAACAGGCTAGTGACCAATTTCACCAATTTACATTGGCATACTGGAACACCCTTATAATTCCCTAGTATATGGTACTGAGGTACCCAGGGTATTGGGGTTCCAGGAGATCCCTATGGGCTGCAGCATTCCTTGTGCCACCCATAGGGAGATTTGACAATTCTTACACAGGCCTGCCAGTGCAGCCTGAGTGAAATAACGTCCACGTTATTTCACAGCCATTTACCACTGCACTTAAGTAACATATAAGTCACCTATATGTCTAACCTTTACCTGGTAAAGGTTGGGTGCTAAGTTACTTAGTGTGTGGGCACCCTGGCACTAGCCAAGGTGCTCCCACATTGTTCAGGGCAAATTCCCCGGGTGCGGAGACACCATTACACGCGTTCACTATACATATGTCACGACATGTGTATAGCGTCACAATGGTAACTCCGAACATGGCCATGTAACATGTCTAGGATCATGGAATTGCTATTCTGGCATTGGGGAGACAATTCCATGATCCCTCGAGTCTCTAGCTCAGACCCGGGTACTGCCAAACTACCTTTCCCGGGGTTTCACTGCAGCTGCTGCTGCTGCCAACCCCTCAGACAGGTTTCTGCCCTCCTGGGGTCCAGCCAGGCTTGGCCCAGGAAGGCAGAACAAAGGACTTCCTCATAGAGAGGGTGTTACACCCTCTCCCTTTGGAAAAAGGTGTCAGGGCTGGGGAGGAGTAGCCTCCCCCAGCCTCTGGAAATGCTTTGATGGGCACAGATGGTGCCCATCTCTGCATAAGCCAGTCTGCACCGGTTCAGGGATCCCTCAGCCCTGCTCTGGCGCGAAACTGGACAAAGGGAAGGGGAGTGACCACTCCCCTGACCTGCACCTCCCCTGGGAGGTGCCCAGAGCTCCTCCAGTGTGCTCCAGACCTCTGCCATCTTGGAAACAGAGGTGCTGCTGGCACACTGGACTGCTCTGAGTGGCCAGTGCCAGCAGGTGACGTCAGAGACTCCTTCTGATAGGCTCCTTCAGGTGTTGCTAGCCTATCCTCTCTCCTAAGTAGCCAAACCTCCTTTTCTGGCTATTTAGGGTCTCTGCTTTGGGGAATTCCTTAGATAATGAATGCAAGAGCTCATCAGAGTTCCTCTGCATCTCTCTCTTCACCTTCTGCCAAGGAATCGACTGCTGACCGCGCTGGAAGCCTGCAAAACTACAACAAAGTAGCAAAGACGACTACTGCGACCTTGTAACGCTGATCCTGCCGCCTTCTCTACTGTTTTCCTGTGGTGCATGCTGTGGGGGTAGTCTGCCTCCTCTCTGCACTAGAACCTCCAAAGAAATCTCCCGTGGGTTGATGGAATCTTCCCCCACCAAAGAACTGCATCACCGGTCCTCTGGGTCTCCTCTCAGCACGACGAGCGAGGTCCCTTGAACTCAGCAACTCTGTCCAAGTGACTCCCACAGTCCAGAGTCTCTTCAGTCCAAGTTTGGTGGAGGTAAATCCTTGCCTCCCCACGCTAGACTGCATTGCTGGGAACCGCATGTTTTGCAGCTACTCCGGCTCCTGTGCACTCTTCCAGGATTTCCTTTCCTTTTCTAACCTGCAGTGCACGACCTCCTGAGTTGTCCTCTGGCGTCGTGGGACCTTACTTTGTGACTTCGGATGAGCTCCAGTTCACTCCACTTCGTAGTGCCTGTTCCAGCACTTCTGCGGGTGCTGCTTGCTTCTGAGAGGGCTCCTCGTCTTGCTGGGCGCCCCCTCTGTCCCCTCATGCAATTGGCGACATCCTGGTCCCTCCTGGGCCACAGCAGCATCCAAAAACCCTAACCGCGACCCTTGCAGCTAGCAAGGCTTGTTTGCAGTCTTTCTGCACGGAAACACCTCTGCACGACTCTTCACGACGTGGGACATCCATCCTCCAAAGGGGAAGTTTCTAGCCCTTGTCATTCTTGCAGAATCCACAGCTTCTACCACCCGGTGGCAGCTTCTTTGCACCCACAGCTGGCATTTCCTGGGCATCTGCCCACTCCCGACTTGATCGTGACTTTTGGACTTGGTCCCCTTGTTCCACAGGTACTCTTGTCTGGAAATCCATCGTTGTTGCATTGCTGGTGTTGGTCTTCCTTGCAGAAATCCCCTATCACGACTTCTGTGCTCTTTGGGGAACTTAGGTGCACTTTGCACCCACTTTTCAGGGTCTTGGGGTGGGCTGTTTTTCTAACCCTCACTGTTTTCTTACAGTCCCAGCGAACCTCTACAAGGTGACATAGGTTTGGGGTCCATTCGTGGTTCGCATTCCACTTCTAGAGTATATGGTTTGTGTTGCCCCTATCCCTATGTTCCCCCATTGCATTCTATTGTGACTATACATTGTTTGCATTGTTTACTATTGCTATTACTGCATATTCTGGTATTGTGTACATATACCTTGTGTATATTTGCTATCCTCACACTGAGGGTACTCACTGAGATACTTTGGCATATTTTCATAAAAATAAAGTACCTTTATTTTTAGTATATCTGTGTATTGTGTTTTCTTATGATATTGTGCATATGACACTAGTGGTACTGTAGGAGCTTCACTCGTCTCCTAGTTCAGCCTAAGCTGCTCTGCTAAGCTACCTTTTCTATCAGCCTAAGCTGCTAGACACCCCTCTACACTAATAAGGGATACCTGGGCCTGGTGCAAGGTGTAAGTACCCCTTGGTACCCACTACAAGCCAGTCCAGCCTCCTACAGGGAGCCAATTCCATGCATCCTGGGGACTCCACCATGGACCCCCAGTACTGCCAGCTACAGCTGCTGCTACCTCACAGACATGGTTCTGCCCTCCTGGGGTCTGAGAAGCTCAGTCCCAGGAAGGCAGAACAAACTTTTCCTTTGGTAGCAGTGTGTTAATCAATCTCCCTTTGGATATAGGTGTTACATGCTGGGGAGGGGTAGCCTCCCCCATCCTCTGGAAATGCTTTGAAGGGCACAGATGGTGCCCTCCTTGCATAAACCAGTCTACACCGGTTCAAGGACCACAGTCCCTGGTCTGGTGCGAAACTGGATAAAGGAAAGGGGAGCGACCACTCCCCTGTCCATCACCACGCATGGGGTGGTGCCCAGAGCTCCTCCAGTGTGTCCCAGACTGCAGCCATCTTGCTTTTAGCCATGCTGAACAGCAGCCATTCTGGTGTATAACATGGTAAAACACATTGGCAAAGCCAATTACTCTTCCATAGACGAGACCTATTGGCTTTGCCAATGTTTGTTAGTACTATGAGGTACCGAGGTCCCTGAAAGAACTGTGAATGTGGAAGTCCTTATTTTAAACATGCATTACACACATCATAATATAGGCTGCTACAAAATGCGCAAATACATTTCAGCTACATACAAAAAAGTCCTTCTAAAATACAGATTTGAATAGTATACAGTTTATACCTAGTACTAAGGATTTTTTTTTTATAACAGTCCAATAAAACTACACACTCCACAGTTCACCTTGCAACACCCTTAGAGTACTTCTCTAAAAGAAAATATCTTAGTCATCAGAAAGCTTCAAGTGACTCCTTTGATTAAAGTCAGTGCAGGTTTCCAGGCCCCTTTACATTTGCAGATTTACCAGTTGTGCACATTTGCATTTCTTTAGGGAAGGAGACACCCTGGAAAGAAGGCATTTTCTTATCTGTCTACACCTCCCTCCTTTAGAGCACAGGAGACTCTCTGCCTTTCAGTCCAGCTGAGAAAACTGATCTGTGCTAATTACATTTTGTCCTTTAGATGAGAGGCTAAAATTATGGACAAATGCTGTCCCCTAAGCCTTTCACCATGTACAATGGACTGCAGGGCGAAATTACGGGCAGCCCGTGAAAATTACGGAGGGGTGGTCACCCTAAATGAGGCTGAATAAACAAGATCGCCTTACTGATTTACAGTTTAATTCGGCCCTGAATATGATATAGTGGCAGAGAGAAATGTGCCTCGGCACAAATGCAGCTCCCAGATCGTCCTGCATTAAGAGTTATTTATGAAGTCATTTTAGACGTTTCACGTTGGCTTATCATGTGGCTTGAGTGTGTGTTGCTGGCACTGTAATGAGAGAAGCTATTTGGAGCACACACTTGCAGTAACAGCGGTGGTCAGCATGGAATGGAGTTCGAAGAGGCACTCCATTAATTTAAAGGTATTACTTACGCATTAATACTATTGGTGTGCAATATTCCACTGTAGTTGCTTAGTGCAGACTTACTTGCAGCAGAGGATAAACTCTTGTCTCTTGCTGCGTTTTTCAGTTCCTCCTCAAACAAGTATTTGCAATGCAACGGGTCTCTCATTTCTCAGCGTTAGAGCTTTTATCAGTTGTAAACTCCCAAACGGACTTTTCTTGCTTCATTAAATGGGAAAAAAAAAAGAGCGCGATCGCGCTGTTAAAAAATGGAAATGGAAATAGAAACGGTCTCAGGGTCGATGTCATGCAAAGCGCTCGACTTCTGCCAAGCGAGATTGCGCTGCGAAAAAAGAGAAAAAGTAGTCCACAAGCCGGATGGAAAACAGCGAGCCTCGTATGTTTTCAATACTTGGTCGCTGCGCTCGAGGAGGGCTAACCACCGGAAAAGGCATGACATATGCATGCCTTCCACTAATAAAAGCAAGCAGATTTTAAAAGGCAAGCCCACAAACCAATGAAAGACACTGACATGACATGGGCTGGACTCTGAGCCCTTTTCTAACTAGTACAGCATCTTGCAAGCGATACGCGTGCGCTAGCTAGCTATGGCAGGCTCTAAAATGAGGCGATGGACGCGAACGACGATTAACTTAACTTCTTTGACATTTAAATAGATTTTCTGTTGAATCCGTGAACTCACAGCAGATTGAAGCAAAACATTGTTTACATGATATGCCTTGAGAAAGCCCTGGCGCATACGCTATGTGGGGCGAAACACGTGTTGGCTGAGTTTCTGCTTTACTCTGTGATCCAGCTATTTGTATTATCACTTGGAGTTACCTACCTTCCAACAATAAAACTTAAATTGGGAAGAAAACATTCTTTCTCGCAGCCCTTCTTCATGAACTGCACTGAATTCAATGCAATTGAATGCCCTGAAAGATCTATTCTAATAGTGGGACCTTACCATATACTAGTAGTGTATCTTTTAAATGGAGGACTAGGGTCCCTGTCCTCCGGTTCAAGCTCCCACGTTTGCTGAATAAACTGACATTTTAAACAGGAAGTTTCTTGTTTGGACCCCTCTTTCTGGTGTCGACCCTAAAAACGTTAAAGAGGGAGCAGCAGGAGGGGGAGGGTGGAAGAAATAGTGCCTCAGTGATATGTTGTGGGGAGCAGCAGAGGGGCACTAATTTGGTTAAATCAATCAGTGCTTGCTCCATAGGCAGACCGGAAATGATGTCAGGCCTGAAGTGGACAAATGACAAGTCTGTAAAGAAGAACGTTACGCAAGCCAACAAATGGTGAACGACAGACAGCCCCTAAGCCCTTTTCTAACTACAGCAGCATCTCGTAAGTAATAAGCATGCGCTTGTGCATGCTATCACAGGCTCGACCCAAAATATGCCTTTGGCATATAAGAGGCTCATCGTTATCACACATCTGCACAAGTGTGTTTTCTGCTGAGTGTCATATTGTATGTTCTACACAAACAATTTCACTCTGAGAGGTAAAAAAAAAAAAGCCATTGTTAATAAAATGCTGTTCGTGATCTCACAAGTAAGATAAAATGATTTTTGGCAAATAATGCACAGCAGGATGGCTCAGCGAACTAAACACTTGGCTCTCAACCATGCAGTAAAAAAATACTAATTTTATATTTTATTTATAGGGCTTAGAAATTATGCAGATGCAGTGTTAAGTGGTATCTTCCGAAGTTAGTTTCAACTGGATTTGCCTTAAAAATCTATTATTAAGAGATCTATTGTTTTCTATGGCATTGGAATCTTTTTAGGTTTTAATGAGAATTAAAATGTACAATTTGCTAGGTGAAAATGCCACAAATGTTCCTTTTTTTTTTTTTTTAGGTTGAGCAATGCAGCACACAAGCGCTGCTTTTCCGTTGTCTTGGTATCTATGTGGGCTTTTAATCACGCCCTTGCTAAAATCCTTTGTTATCATTGGTAAATGCTTTGTTTGTCCCTCCTTGGGGCGGTTTTGTTACGGCCTTGGGGACCAATCCTGTTAGATGAATAATTGCACGTTTTGCCATGTTTAACTGCGAGGAAACTTCTTTTTTTGTTTGTGTGTCTCTTTTGCGCTCATGCTCATGGCGACCATGGCGCTTTGAATCGGCTCGCTTACGTCAACTAATGTTTTACACTTAATTTTTCCTTTTGTGTGTCTTCTTCGCGCTCATGCTCATGGCGGCCATGGCTCTTGTTTTTTTTTTTTAGTTTCCAGCAGTAAGTGAAGGCTGGGGAGATGGAAGAGGTTTTTCGTTCATCTGATACCCAGTGCTAACTTAGGGAAGGTACCACATTTATTTTGGCAGCATCCGCACACAATCAGATTAGCCTGGTGGTGAATTCCTTAGTGTTTCTGATTAATAAAACACCGTAATTTATTTCCGTTAAATGAAAAATGTACTTTGGCTAACCTTTTTGGGTCGATCGTGTTTATTGGTCTACCAATGCTTACAAAATAAGTACCAGACTGATTTGTACTTTAGTCTGCCAAAACTGAGCTGACAGTGGCTGGCAAGTAGCTCCTTCTGCTGTGGTTAGCCTTACACTTGTGTATTCCTTTTACTTTGCCTCCCCATTTGTTTTGTCTTGGAGTCACACAGTTGTTAAAATAATTCAAACACACCATTGATGAACCCCTTAGCTGGCAGGCCTTTTCACCTCCTTTGCTGAGCCTTTTTTTTTGCTATTTGGGGCAGTTCGCGCTTAGGCACTCATAACTTTTTGTTCACATAAGCTACCTACGGCAAATTTGAGTCCTTTTTTTCTAACATCCTAGGGATTCTAGAGGTACCCAGACTTTGTGGGTTCCCCTGAAGGAGACCAAGAAATTAGGCAAAATGCAGCAAAAATTTCGTTTTTTTAAAAAAAAATGGGGAAAAAGGGCTGCAGAAGAAGGCTTGTGTTTTTTTTTTTCCTGAAAATGGCAAAACACAACGTGGACACACCACATTTTCAGAAAGAAAACAGAGGTGTCTTTTGCAAAGTGCCTAGCTATGGATTTTGGCCTGTAGCTCAGCCGGCACCTAGGGAAACCTACCAAACCTGCACATTTCTGAAAACTAGACATCTAGGGGAATCCAAGATGGGGTGACTTGTGGGGCTCTCACCAGGTTCTGTTACCCAGAATCCTTTGCAAACCTCAAAATTCAGCCAAAAAAACACCTTTTCCTCACATTTCGATGACAGAAAGTTCTGGAATGTGAGAGGAGCCACACATTTCCTTCCACCCAGCATTCCCCCAAGTCTTCCGATAAAAATGATAACTCACTTGTGCAGGTGGCCCCGGAGCCTGCAACAGAAAAATGCCAACAACCTGTAGAGATTGAAGGAACAGCACAGCGAGCTGATAAGCACATATTTTTCTTTTATACATCTTTTAGGCTGGCTCTGCTTTGTGGACCCATGCAAGTGAGGTATCATTTTACTTGGGAGACTGAGGGGAACGCTGGGTGATAGGAAATTTGTGCCACAGCAGTGATCCTACAAAGAAAAGTGAGGAAAATATGATTTTTTTAAAGCAAATTTTGTGGTTTGCCTAGAAGTCTGGGTAAGAAAATGTTGGGGGATCCAGGCAAGCCACACCTCCTTGGACTCCTTTGGGTGTCTTTTTTTTAAACATGTCTGTGTTTGGTAGGTTTCCCTAGTTGAAGGCCGCACCCGGGACCAAAAACATAGGTGTCCCCCTTGCCCCCCAAACACAGGTAGTTTTGCAATAGATCATTTTGGTGTGTCCACATACTTATGTGATGTTCAAAACACTAAAATTGTGAAAAGAAACACTTATGTTAAGGAGATCCCTCACCCACCAACCAGGTTGGTGGCATGCTTCATCATCGGGGTCCCAACCGAGACACCTAGCGTGTCACAGGTGTGCTGCGACGCCTGATTACAGCGGAGTAGGTTTTGTCATTTTCACCACACATACTGGTTGGATTTGGCATGGGGGTGAGTGATGGTTCAGTGGATCAAATTGTATTAACAAGAGATTTCACAAAAATGAAATGCACTGTTAATAACTGAAAGGCGAAAAAAACTGAACCAATGACTCACAGCTCGTGAGCTGTAAAGCCACGGCAAGGCACCAACCGCTTTACAGTCCATTCACACACGACATGCAGAAGACCATTCACGCCGCCAGCCACGGGCTCAGCACATTACAACACTTGCATTGACAGACAGCGCCACTCAAGGGCCCATCACTTACATACAGCAATCACACCAGCTGATGGGAGTGTGTGTACTGTCGTTTGGCTGGCAGTGTGTTGCAGTAGCCAACAGCAAGTCAATATGTACACCGTCAGCAAAGCGCCACTCCACACACAATGGCATCCCTTTTGTTTTTGTTTTAAAAACAAAGAAACCACTAACTAATTAGAAATGATTACAAAACTACAAACACAAAAGCTGTAACTAAATACATGACAGAAATGCCAAACATGAAACTGAACACATGAAAATATAAAACAGGCAGTTTACACTCATGGTAGTTCCCAGTAATTCTTCTGGGTGTTGTAATTATTGAAACAACCACCCACACACAGCCTAGGCTTGGAAGGACAATCTGGGCAGTACATTCGATTCTCCCTCCGGATACCTTTTCGAGCACACACTCTACATATCTTAGCTGGAAAGTCTTTTTTGGGCGTGGGAGGAATGTGCTCAGCAAAGTGACAGTCTTTCAATCTAGCCACATCCTCCACCACTGCTTCTCTAGGAGCTCTTGCCTGTTCCACCACAGTAAGGCTCTCTATCACTGACTCCTGAAATTTCACATATGTCATCTTTGACTCTGGAGACCTATCCTTAAACACAATAAAAGCATTAAAAGTTGCTAGGTGGAAGAGGTGAATTGCTAACTTCTTATACCAAACGTAAGACTTACGAATAGCAGTATAAGGTTACAACCTCTGATCAACTCTATCTACACCTCCCATGTGGTTATTATAATTTAAAATGCACACAAGTTTGCGCTCTTCAGCAACCTGGCCCCAAACAGTCACGGGGGAAGTACTCTCATCATGGATGGTACTTAGCATGTAGACATCCCTCTTGTCTGAAAATTTCAAAGTTAGCAGCTCATCATTCCGCAAGGCACTGCACTGTGCCTTCTCAAGTTTTTTACAGACAAGCTCCCTTGGACAACCTTTCCGGTTACAACGAATTGTGCAACAAGCAACAGTGTCCACTCTAAACAATTCCTTGAACAACTGCACTCCTGTGTAAAAGTTATCTACATACAAATGGTGACCCTTGTTGAACAGTCGTCTACCAAGTTCCCACACAATTTTCTCAGTAACTCCAAAAGTGGGAGGACAACCAGGGGGGTCAATACTGGAATCCCTACCAGTGTAGACACTAAAACCATACACTATCCTGTACTACTTTCAGGCAGCATATACAATTTAATTCCATATTGTGCCCTCTTGCTAGGAATGTACTGCCTAAAAACCAAATGACCCTTCGAGAGGACCAAAGACTCGTCCACAGCTACTTCTTTGCCTGGAACATAGACCTCTGAAGACCGATCTACAAAATGATCAAGTATAGGCCTAATCTTAAAAAGACGGTCAGAATCAGGGTGATCTCGTGGCAAGGCTAATGCATTGTCAACAAAATGCAGCATCCTAAGAAGAAGCAAATATCAATTACGACTCATGGTTGCAGGAAATATAGTTGTTGCTATCAAGGGACTAGTAGACCAATAAGAAGCCAGTGACGGCTTCCTTATCAACCCCACCAAGAGGGTCAAACCCAAAAACCTTTTCATCTCCTTCAAATTTGTGGTAATCCACTGGGTAGCTCTAGAGTGTGGCTAAGTCTAGCAACTTTGTCCCTCAAATGCTGCTCCACATACAAATTAGTCTGCTCAACAGTCTCTTCCAAAAACACATCATCCACAAATAACTCAAAGAAATTGACAGCCAAAAAGTTATCTGTATTGACTCTACACCCTGGGAGACCAGTAAAGGCAGGCAACTCTGGCTGCTCCATGTTTGGGGCAACCTAGAGTTCAGGTCTTCTAACGAGAAGCCTTTCAGTCCCAGGTTGCTGCACTAATGGCACTTCAGTGTCCTCCTCTAAAACAGGCCCTTCATCTGCACTGAGTGTGGCTTCCTCATCAGAAGATTCCTCTCTGACAGAAACTTCACTGCCAGAATCTCTCACTTCCTCCTCTGCCTCAGATGCAGAGTCCGTCTCATAATCATGATCAGACAATGACTCAAAAAGCATACCACCCACCTGCTGAGCGGTCATCCTGCGGCTAGCCATGATCTTTCCTACAAAAAATAACTGTACAGATGCACCACCAACAATCAGCACTGTGTAAGATAAGTAATAAAGTGTAGCTTTATCAGTAAGAGTTATAAACTGAAAAATCTATACCGCTCACTTGCCTGAAAAAGCTTGACTCACCAGCAACTACTCTGCACAGAAACAGCAATCACCAATGATATCGCACTAACAAGAAATAAATAAAAGCAAATTAGTAATAAGACAACACAAATATCTTTGTGCACAAATCTAAGGACAATTTCACACACAATTCAGCATTTAGTACACCACCTACAAACATGTCATTCATGCATGGCAACAATACTCCTTTGGAGTAAATTGTTTTTACTTACCTAAAACATGCAACTATGCAAACCACAGGTCAACCACTGCCAAAGCCGCATGGAGCCACAGCAAAGAAAGCAAATGCTTTGAACTAGAACAAAAAGGAGATTTTGTTTTTATCACAAATGCAAATAATTTGTCAGTTGAAACACAGCCCACCATCAAGCATTTAGAAATTGGTGCCTAAGTGGATTCTGCCATAGGGGCAGATAGGCCTACTAAAAAATAGGCCTATCTGCCCCAAGGAGGGCAGAAAATACCTTTAGTAGTGTGACCCCATGGGGAGTGACCCTTGCCCAAGGGGCCACCCCCAAACAAAAAAACACACGCACACACTATCCCTGGTGTCTAAGTGGCTTCTGCCCCCCCTTGGGGGCAGATGGGCCTAAAAAAAATAGGCCCATCTGCCCCCAAGGGGGACAGAAATGGCCAGCAGTTCAATGCCCCCCTTGGGGGGAGCGTCTCTTGCCCAAGGGGACACCCCCCACATAAATAAACATATAAAACTAAATCCCTGGCGTTCTAGTGGTTTCTGCCCCCCCTTGGGGTCAGATCACCCTAAAAATAATAGGCCGATCTGCCTCCAAGGGGGGCAGAAATGGCCACAACAAACATGCCCCCCTAATGGGTTCGACCCTTGCCCAAGGGGCCGCTCCCTGACACAAAAGCAGCAGGAATGCTCAAAGAGACACCGCGGGAAAGGAAAAGTCTCTCCTTTCCCCCAGTGCCTCTTTGTTTCAAACCCCCACCCGCCGGAGGAGAAACTCACCTGTTTCTCCCTCTATCTCACTGGAAGCAAATGGCTTCCAGTGCGACCGGCACCCTGTAATGATCTCAGCGCGATCGCGCGCTGATGTCATTACGGGGGTGGGGGTGGAAGGGCTTCCCCTTCCATCCATGCCTTGGGGGGGTGGGAGGGAAGCCCACAGAGGGAGCACTAGCGCTCCCTCTGAGCTCAGTGCCCAGGACGTAATTGTTACGTCCTGGGCACATGAGCTCTGTGCCGTTGTACGTAACCATTATGTCCATGGCTGTAGGAGACTGGCCTGGCTTGTAGTGGGTACCAAGGGGTACTTAGACTCTGTACCAGGTCCAGTTATCCCTTATTAGTGTAGAAGAGGTGTTTCTAGCAGCTTAGGCTGATAGAAGGTAGCTATAGCAGAGCAGCTTAGGCTGAACTAGGAGACATGCAAGGCTCCTACTATACCACTGGTGTCATATGCACAATATCATAAGAAAACACAATACACAGATATACTAAAAATAAAGGTACTTTATTTTTATGACAATATGCCAAAAGTATCTCAGTGGGTACCTTCAGTATGAGGATACCAAATATGCACAAGATATATGTACACAATACCAAAAATATGCAGTAATAGCAAAAGGAAGTAATGCAAGCAGTGTAAAGTTACAATAGATTGCAATAGGAGCACATAGGTATAGGGGCAACACAAACCATATACTCCAAAAGTGGAATGCGAACCACGAATGGACCCCAAACCTATGTGAGTTTGTAGAGGGTCGCTGGGACTGTAAGAAAACAGTGAGGGTTAGAAAAATAGCCCACCCAAGACCCTGATAGGTAGGTGTGAATGCACCTACAACCCCCAGAGAGCACAGAAGTCGTGGTAGGGGGATTCTGCAAGGAAAACCAACACCAGCAAAGCAACAACAGTGGATTTCCGGACCTGAGTACCTGTAAGAGAAGGGGACCAAGTCCAAGAGTCGCGACAGTGTCGAGAGTGGGCAGATGCTCAGGAAATGCCAGCTGAGGGTGCAAGGAAGCTGCCACCGGATGGGAGACCCTTGGTGTTTTGCAAGAACGAAGAGAACTAGGAACTTCCCCTTTGGAGGATGGATGTCCCAGGTCGTGAAGAAGCTTGCAGAGGTGTTCCCACGCAGAAAGACCGCAAACAAGCCTTGCTAGCTGCAAGGGTCGCGGTTAGGGTTTTTGGATGCTGCTGTGGCCCAGGAGGGACCAGGATGTTGCCACTTGGATAAGGATAAGGAGACAGAGGGGGCTCCCAGCAAGTCAGGGAGCCCTCACAGAAGCAGGCAGCACCCGCAGAAGTACCGGAACAGGCACTTAGAAGAGGAGTGAACCGGAGTCCACCCGAAGTCACAAAAGGGAGTCCCACAACGCCAGAGGACAACTCAGAAGGTTGTGCACTGCAGGTTAGAGTGTCGGGGACCCAGGCTTGGCTGTGCACGAAGGAAATCCTGGAAGAGTGCACAGGAGCCGGAGCAGCTGCAAATCACGCGGTACCCAGCAATGCAGTTTAGCGTGGGGAGGCAAGGACTTACCTCCACCAAACTTGGACTGAAGAGTCACTGGACTGTGGGAGTCACTTGGACAGAGTTGCTGAGTTCCAGGGACCACGCTCGTCGTGCTGAGAGGGGACCCAGAAGACCGGTGATGCAGTCTTTTGTTGCCTGCGGTTGCAGGGGGAAGATTCCGTCGACCCACGGGAGATTTCTTCAGAGTTCCTGGTGCAAGAAGAAGGCAGGCTACCCTCAGAGCATGCACCACCAGGGAACAGACGAGAAAGCCAGCAGGATGAAGCGATACAAGGTTGCAGTAGTCGTCTTTGCTACTTTGTTGCGGTTTTGCAGGCGTCCTGAGCAGTCAGCGGTCGATCCTTTGGCAGAAAGTGAAGAGGGAGATGCAGAGGAACTCTGATGAGCTCTTGCATTCGGTATCTGAAGAATTCCCCAAAGCAGAGACCCTAAATAGCCAGAAAAGGAGGTTTGGCTACCTAGGAAGGAGGATTGACTACTAAGAGAGGTAAGAGCCTATCAGAAGGAGTTTCTGACGTCACCTGCTGGTACTGGCCACTCAGAGCAGTCCAGTGTGCCAGCAACACCTCTGAATCCAAGATGGCAGAGGTCTGGGGCACACTGGAGGAGCTCTGGGCACCTCCCCTGGGAGGTGCAGGTCAGGGGAGTGGTCACTCCACTTTCCTTTGTCCAGTTTTGCGCCAGAGCAGGGCTGGGGGATCCCTAAACTGGTGTAGACTGGCTTATGCAGAGATGGGCAGCATCTGTGTCCATCAAAGCATTTCCAGAGGCTGGGGGAGGCTACTCCTCCCCAGCCTTCAAACCTATTTCCAAAGGAAAATCCTTTGTTCTGCTTTCCTGGGCCAGGGCTGCCTGGACCCCAAGGGGGCAGAAACCTGTCTGAGGGGTGGGCAGCAGCAGCAGCTGCAGTGCAAACCCTGAAAAGGCAGTTTGGCAGTACCCTGGTTCTGTGCTAGAGACCCGGGGGATCATGGAATTGTCCCCCCAATGCCAGAATGGCATTGGGGTGACAATTCCATGATCTTAGACATGTTACATGGCCATGTTCGGAGTTACCATTGTGACGCTGTACATAGGTAGTGACCTATGTACAGTGCACACGTGTAATGGTGTCCCCGCACTCACAAAGTCCGGGGAATTTGCCCTGAACGATGTGGGGGCACCTTGGCTAGTGCCAGTGTGCCCACACACTAAGTAACTTTGCACCCAACTTTCACCAGGTGAAGGTTAGACATATAGGTGACTTATAAGTTACTTAAGTGCAGTGGTAAAGGGCTGTGAAATAACGTGGACGTTATTTCACTCAGGCTGCACTGGCAGGCCTGTGTAAGAATTGTCAGATCTCCCTATGGGTGGCAAAAGAAATGCTGCAGACCATAGGGATCTCCTGGAACCCCAATACCCTGGGTACCTCAGTACCATATACTAGGGAATTATAAGGGTGTTCCAGTATGCCAATGTGAATTGGTAAAATTGGTCCACTAGCCTGTTAGTGACAATTTGGAAAGCAGAGAGAGCATAACCACTGAGGTTCTGGTTAGCAGAGCCTCAGTGAGACAGTTAGGCATCACACAGGGAACACATACATATAGGCTACAACTTATGAGCACTGGGGTCCTGGCTAGCAGGGTCCCAGTGACACATAACAAACATACTGACAACATAGGGTTTTCACTATGAGCACTGGGCCCTGGCTAGCAGGATCCCAGTGAGACAGTGAAACACCCTGACATATACTCACAAACAGGCCAAAAGTGGGGGTGACAAGGCTAGAAAGAGGCTACTTTCTCACAATGGCACAGAAGGGGTTAAATGGCTAAGGAAAGCCAGATCAGATCTCGACATAAAACCTGGTTGTTTAGTCTTTAACATCATGCTATTATTGTGTCGTGTAATCTGTTTCTCGCGCCACAGCGCCTTGTTTTGGCAGCTTTGCGCTCTATACATTAATTTGATTTTAATAGATTTTTCTCAGGAGAATTATTGTTGTATTTTGGAGAAAAGCTCAATTTCAGTTTGAGCCTCCTAGAAATCCATTAATCCAAGATTGCATGATATCTGCAAGCTATAATTTTACCATGCAGAAGGTTGTCAAACTTGTAAGAGTCCACAAATTAATTACACTTTTTTTCTTGTTCTAGTGATAGCGTTGTAGTAGGATTCTGAGTGACATTAAATAAACAGCGAAAATTAAGCTAGTTGTCTACGCTGTCACTGAAAAAGCTTCGGATTAAAGCATACCCTTTATTTACTGTTGACCATCTAAAATTATTTTAGGTAAGACCAAACCGTATGTTCTATCCCTGCTATCAACAACTATGCAGAGCTAGACGAGTCATGGGAGAGTCATACACAACGTGGCTTCACCTGCCTCAGCCCCATCCTCCCTTCTGTCTGTGGTGGCGTGCCACCTCCCAACCTTTTAGTATTTTACCCCCCAAAAAAGAACATCTGTTATGCTGCCCCCACACCACCAACAATACCCCTTCGAAATATTAAAAATATTGCCCCTGGTGTCCTGCCCACCCACTTCCCCCACCTTCTTCATTACCTTCCCCTCCCCACCCACATTTTTTTAGGTCAAGCGCGCAAGCGCTTTGACATGTTGTAATCTATCTGTGTGCTTTTGACTACGCCCATTGACACCTATCACTATCACTCGTTCATGGGCCTGCCTTTCTAAAATCCTTTGTTATCATTGATAAATGCTTTACGTTTGTCCCTTTTTGGGGCGGTTTTTTAACCACATTGCATACAGCCCTTGTTACATGGCTAATTGCACATTTGCTGATACGTTTGACTGTGAGCAAACTTCTTCCTTTTGTGTCTCTCCTTCGCGCTCATGCTCATGGCAGCTGTGGCTCTTTAATTCAGCTTACTTATGTGAACTGTTTTACTTTTACTTTTCAGTTTATGTGCAAGAAAAGTCCATTTAGGAGTTTATAACGCTAATAGGTCTATCTTGAGCAAACGTGAGATCGATTGTACTGCTAATGCTTATTTTTACATAGAATGCCATGTACCTTGTCTTTCCCTGAAGCATAATTCACCCTGTCTTGCCTCATGACATAATGAACTGTACCTCCTTACGTGTAAACCACTGCCTCATAATTCCAGTGGCCTAACATTAGCTTTTGACACAATATTTGTTAAATGAATGTTCTCATCTTACTTTAATGACGTGCTATTGAGTGAATTAGTGCATGATACCCTGAACACTACAGGTTCAAGGCAATGCTTCACCTGGAAAACTCTGCATGATAAAGCTCAGAGGGTTCCTGATGATGAAGATTGTGGTAAAGAAATGTCCTTGTCTGAGGTGAGGACAGTCATACAAAATTCTGTAATAGAAATGCATTTTTTCCACGTTTAACAAGCATAATTTTTCATAGAACATACACATATATTACACATATAAATATATGCATGTGCATACGTTGCACAAAATTCCTCTGTGGTCAGCTGCATAAAAATTATGCATGAGGTGTGCCCGCACATACAAAACATATGCAGTACACTTGCGCTGTGTATTTCCTTCGTAATTTCTTAAGTAACTCAGAGAGCATTGCTAATGTGGTACAAGGACAGCAGCATGTGTCCAGTTGTGCAGTCCTAACATGATTTTCTGCTCAAACGATTCTCTCAGGGAACAAAAGCACTCGAATTAGCATCTGAAGAAGATAAAAGCAAGCTATGTAAAATATTTGAAACACAACTGAGATTTAAGATAAATTTGCCCAGGCTTACACTAGAGCTGAAACAATAAGTAGAGGTACTGTTTGGAGAAAGCAAGGCTAGTGGGAAACTATGCACAAGGTACCCTGAATATTGGAGAAGCCTAACCAGGGGGCAGAAAACAGCATTTTTAGTTGGCACACCATCACCAAGAGGAGAGTCAGAGGTCTGAAAGTGGAAAACACTTGAATTCAAGCAGTGGCAGATATCCGAAAAGTGGGTGTTACGGAGAGGATGGAAGAAGGGGAATCACTAAACACCCCACAAATTTCACGCAAAGCCAGATCTACTAAACAGACTGACGTAGCTTTGCATGACATCCTGGCACTCACAGTGCTTTACTTCCTTATTTTTGTAAATCTTTATCACAATGTACAGATGACTTCATTTGATTTCAAATTCATTTTAGTAAAAAGAGGCAAGTGTTCATTAGACAGAAAAGCCAGTTCACTTGGTTAAAAATAGCCAGTAATAGCTATGCCTCCTTTCCATTGCACTGTGCCTGCTCCAAGCCTGGGATTCAGATTACTAAAGTGTGTTTAGAATCCTTAGTGCTTTTAGGCTTGCAGTACCGCCTCCTGTCTAAAGGGGTAGAGCTGAGCAAAAAATAAACACATGGCGAAACACTGGTCCCCACAAGGTCTTTTTTTTAAAAGTTGTAAAAATTGACACAGATTTTTATGAAGTCTTTTTCTATCAGTTAAAGACAATACCTTGTGGGGACTTGGGTATCGCCCCCCCCCACAATGCAATGAAGTCACCACAGCGTGAGTGTGATATCATACCAAAGTCCCCACAAGGATGGTAACCCAAACACACACACACACACATATACACGTCACATACTGAATTTCTAGTTCAAAGCCGTAACTGAAGTTGCAGCAAAATGGATGGAGGAAAGTAACAATACAAAGTGTTTTTGCAACAGTGAGCAACAGAAAGAATGTTTGAAATCGTAATTTATCAGGTAAGGCCGATAATCTGTGTAACTGTAATCTGTGGCTAGTATATAAATGAAAGTTGAGGTACCATAAGGATAATTTTGTGGAGTATAAAATTATCAATACAACATAAAGTTCATTTACTGGTTATTGATTCTCCATAATTAAAAATGTCCATTAATTTTAATCATCATATTCAATATTAAAATGTGTGTGATAATCCATTAAATAAATAATCCCCTTTTACAGTAGTTAACCTTGAGCATCTGACATGTGTTTCGTAAATTACTGCTTTTTCTCAGGGATTGTAGTCAGTGTTTTGAATAATTGCTACTTGCTGTTTAGAATGGTCTTCCAAAATAGAGGACCAAGAAATCTGTTGATATTTTTGTTTTATTATTAACTTTTTTAAATAGTACTTTGGCATTTCCATCCATCTCATATATTTTGTTCACCACTGATAAGGTCAGCCAACTTCTGCAGTAGTGTGTTGCAACTGTTACTTTCACAAAACTCTACATCACAGCTGACTATGGTGAGAAAAGGGTGGGGGGAGAGAGGAAACTGACACTATTAGTTCTGTTTTAGCCACCAGGGAAAAAGTAAAGGACATCTTGCCCCTAGAGAAATAAGTTAGAACTGTCCTACATATTTTAATTTCTCCATCGAAGGCATAAAGTCCCAGCCGTCTAGCAGTTTCTTTAAATATAAGCGTTTATGAATGATCACTCCTTCAAACAAATAGTGCCAACATTGCATCATTACTCCTTTACATGTTCACTCCTTTGCAATGATCAAGTCTAGCGAAAGAGAAAAATAACTGAAAGTTAAAGAAGGACAAATTGACAGTTTATTCTTTACTGAAACTATTGAAAAAAATGGCAGCGTATCAGGTGGATGCAATTCCATGAATGCACTTGTTTGCCAAGAGAGACAGGTAGAAGAAGGTCTAAACCTTGAATCCACCAGGACACAAAAGGAAAGATTTTATATATAAAGCTCTTCCACCAGCATATCCCATCTTCCAAAAAAGACAGACCAAACCAGAAACCCTAAGTAAAAGCCTGCAATTGGCAGGAGCAACAAACTATACACTCTGTAGGAAGTAGTTGAAGAAAAGATGCAGACTGCACAGGAAAAACAGCTTTACAAGATAATGTAAGACTGGACACCTCTTATGGAGGAAAAACTATGTGAAAGGTGTTGGCATGAACTGAAAAAAAGCAGGTAGCACTAATGATGATATGGAATGGCCCTACATCACCAGCATGCCCACTAGTAGGTTCCCTAGTCACCAAACCAATATTAAACCTACTAGTTACATCTTATGCAGTAGGACCGATATTGATTGCAAGTAATAAAGCATACGATATAGCGGATACAGAGGCCATGCCAGGAGTTGTCATGCAACTCCATTATATGCCCTTAGGAGTTCATCATTCTATTCTCCAATGCCAATAAAATTAAACCATTGTATAGGTCACACCTTCGTTCAATGCTGTAGCACCATTAAGGCTAATAACATCTAGGGATATACAACAAATGGGTCTGTAGAAACCATTAATAATTGTTAGTCCACCTTAAGTTATGAAATGGAGTTTGCTTTCTTAAATGATGGCAAACATATTCTCAGTAATTTAGATGACTGGCGCATTATCGGTATAGATGTCCTGGCATGCCAAGAACAGAAGAAGCTGAGACCTAAACTGCCAATCTTTTGCCAATCATTATGTACAAATGTAAGTGGGCCTTGGCCAGTCCAACATCTTAAGCCAGAAGAAATCCCCACCAAAGCAACTTGCAGCGAGTATGGCGACTATAATTTCCTCATTACTTGGAAGTGGGAGTGATGAAGATGGCTAGCATGAGCCTTATCCTCTGAAGACCAAGGCTGGGCCCAAGATTGGTCTATCTGAACCTCAAGCAACTGTTGTTATTCTAATGAAAAGATGCAAATGTGTAGGGGATTTGTACTGAGGGAAATAATTGGCACCAAAGAGGATTGTATTAATATTTGGTCTTAGAATATTGCATAGTTGGATAATAGAGGGTATGAGGGAGAGTGGTTATGGGTTGTTAAAGCTGTTGGATCTGTTGTTTTCAGGAAACATGGGCTCAGTCAGATAACATTATGGACAGTTACACCATATTTTAAGAACCTGCTAACACTTAAAAATGGGTAGACTAGTGGGGCTCTCAGTTTGGGTATTGTGCAAATTGAACTGTAAGTCACAGCCATTCGATGTAATCCCCTTTAACATCAATTGTTTACAAGTGAGTGTCATAGACTTTACAATGAGATCAATAGCATTAATATTCTTATTCCTCCAGGGTGGTCACCAAAGGCCTAACGGGTTTGGCAAAGTTTAGAGAACTATGTGAACCATATGAGAAACATTTTTTAACTTCAGGTGGCCAACTGCTAATAATTTGTGGTTGTTAGTAGTTGTCAATAGTGAGGTCCTTGAAGGAAATCTGTGTCGAGGTATAATAAAAACAGTTTAGCTATTACAATTTTTCTTACGAAATATGGGCTTTGCTTTTGGAATGGCTGAACTAACTCTGACTCCCTGGCATAAAACACATTTAGTTTTGGTGATAGAGCCTTTCTTATTTATTAGTTCTTGATTAATGTGGAGAGCTGCAAATATGTGTTTGAAATGAAGATTGAAAAAAGGGTCACAGTCCCTTAATGTTAGTTTACGTAATCACACTAGGGGGATATGGAGCCCTTTGATTCCCTTTCTGTAGAGTACCATTTGGAAATTTCTCCATCTAATAATATAACAGCATGTTGGAAACATAAGAAATACCACAGACTAATTCCTATGCTCAGTGCCAAAGATTTCGTATCCTTATTTTAGTCAAAACTAGTGGTGTAAATGTTATCCTGGCCTCTTCCCACTTGATGCTATCTGAAGTAAAAAATACTATGCTCCCAACATATCCAGCATACTAACTGAAAATACAGCATTCCTAATAATAGCATCTGTTATGACATAGAATGCTATATTATATAGAATAATAAATAGATGGGTAACTGTGAATTCCGAGGATGTTTTTTTTTACCAGTGGGGTCCTGAGTGACAGACAATGAGAGTGAAGCTCCGTTTTCTGTGGTGTCACTCAGAATAATGAGGTGAAAAAAATCCCTTTAATTTAACCTTTACCCATCTATAAGTTTATATTGTGTGGCCCCTAAAATAATCTGCCCCTGTTTTCAACTGCTATGCAGGAGCAGAGGAGTCATACATAAAATAGCCTCACTTCTGTGTCCAAAATGTAAAAAAAAACAATATATATCTATAGCTATCTATCTATATATATATATAGACTCCTGTCCACTCTGTGCTTTCCCTTCTCTCTCCTCTCCTACAGAAGCTATGTGAATGTGCCCCTGTTTAGGCGTACTGGAAGGAAGTTGCAGACACACTATTTATCTCGACTGGCCAGGGTATCCGGCTGATACCACTCTTGGCCGTATTAGTTCATACTGTAGATATTGAAAGTGGAAGCCGGAAATATGTGCCTCTAGCCCTCCTCTTGGCCAAGTGGCAAATAGCGTGTAGATGGGGCAGAGAAAGAGCACCCAAATTTAAAGAGTTCCCTCGAGACCTAATATACTGTAAGGACCAGTTAATCACTTATGCTGAGCTCCTCCCAGAGAACTCAAGACCCCAAATATTTGGGGCCCCCTGCATACGCACTTATCAAATGAAAAGGCTAACTGTCAGGGAGAAAAGGATTCCTTTACACTATCTCACCATGCACAAATGACAAACAAGTACATCTGTTTGTTAGTCCCATTAGGCATTTACTGCTAATCATAATGACACAAAATGCTGGCAATATACCCTTGATATGCAACCATGCTCTCCTTATCACCTCCGGCCAGACAGTGCACTCTCGTAACGACCTACAGTGTTATTATAGCACAATATAAATATGGAGATCAGTATTAACTGTGTAATGTCTAAATATACGATGTATAGATGTTATATTGTAATAGTATTTATATAGCACTTACTACCCCTGACGAGGCGTTGAAGCGCTTTTCGGCGAGTAGCACGATACTCCAAAACCCAAAAGGAATTAGTGGGGATTAGTATAGGGAAATATGAGTACAGTTTTAGTATTATTATGAGTTAATTTGAGCCGCCGATATGTGAGTTTGTTAGTTGGATTGACTGGAGTAATGGAGGGTTGGAGGAGGGAAGAATCCATAAGTGTTAATTGGGAGTTTATGGTAATAGGATTTCGGCTTGTGATGAGTAAAGGGGGATGTAGGAGGGAAGAGTCTGTGGAAAGAGTTAGGGAGATCATAGTAGCAGGGTGAGATAAATGAGGGAGAATTTAGTAGGGTTGTTTGGGAGCTAATGGTTGTAAAGTGAGGTTTGGGTGAGTTAGATGTGGAAGAGGAGGGAAGAGCTTAGGTAGGGATTTTTTGGAGAAGTAAGTAGTAGAATGGATGTGGGATGAGTCAGAGTGGGAATGGAGGATAAATTGATAGAGACATGACATATGGTGATGGGTAGACAAAGTTTGATATAAAATGAGCAGGGATTCATAAGTATCTAATATAACAACTTATCTAGGAGCTATGCAACGACCTATGAACATGTTAAGCATAGAATAAGATACACAAATAAATATATATATATATATATATATATATATATATATATATATATACACACACACATATATGTACATACATATTTAAAACCATGAGTAAATATACATTAAACAGGTTTAAAGAGTATGTGTGTAGTATTTTTGAAATATTTTCTAAAGAACTATACATAAATAGAATATACACATAATCAGATAAAACATATTTATCAACATAGGCATATGCAGTCCATCGCTGTTTGAATATGGTTGTTATGAAGGAAAGAGCCAACTCTTGAGTAGTTTTGCATCATTACATTATACTGCATGTTAGTAACGGTTTGTAGAAGTAGATTTGGCGGATAAGTATCTTTTTGTTGTTTTGAAAGTAGCTGAAGCACAATTTTTCTTTGTGTTATTAAGGTATCTTAAAATTTCCCAACTAATCTGGAACACACAGGTGTCAGTTTTGCTCTTTAAGATACCGTTGCGATCTCAATTCAGTTCTTTCTTTATTCGATCACATAAAAATGCATCATACAAGAGCACATCATAAAAATACAATATACAATAACAAAGATAAAAAAAGAGTAAAAAAGGATAAAAATAAAGGCATTAAATAAGACATATCAATTTGCAATATAAAAATGCAATTTTATATCTCCTGATTTCGTAACAATGGGGTCAAATGCTGTTTATTCAAGGGGCATAAAACTTGCAAAAACAAAGTGCAGCTATGACTGGGGAAACGTTTAATCACAGGGGCATAGTAAAGTAGTGTGTGCAAATTGATCCTGAGGAAAACACAGCAACCATCTGATCAAGCTAGTCTGAAGTTCTTTTAGTAGCACCTGTTCTCTGGAGTTCTGAACAAACACCAGGTAGGGTGGTACAGCGTTCAATGTTTGGACGAGGTAAAAGCCTCCATTTTGTGAGCCCAGCTTCTCTGCGCCACTCACACAGCCCAGTGAGCAAGAGTCCTAGAAGGCTGGTAAGACCATAGACTTTCTGTGTATTTTTGTTATTTGTAAAAAAGTGTTTTTTTCCCTACCCGTATCTGTTTACATTTAGCTCCTGTTTTGTCTGCAAACTTAGTGCCTTTACCCCTTAGCTGCTGGACATATCCCCCGCCCCATTCTCATGCTAAGTCCTTTTTGGCTTTTTGGGGAAGTTAATACTTAGGGTTGCATAACTTTTTTTCCACATGAGTTATCCGTGCCAAATTTTAATTCCCATTTTCCAACATCCTGGGGATTCTAAAGGTACCCAAGGTTTGTCAACTCCCATGGTGGGGACCAAGGAATTAGCACAAATACAGCTAAAAGTTTTTTTTTTTTTCGGGAAAAAAGTACTACAAAAGAAAGCATCAGTTTTCCCCTGCAAATGGCATCAATTCAGGGATTGCAGTGCTAAAATCTCCTTCTTCCCAGCTTTTAGGAACTGGCAGACTAGAATCAGAAAACCAAAATTATCAACACAGTGTTGGCATTTTACTGGGACATAGCCCATTTTTCCTATTTTTTGTGTGCTTTCAACCTCCTTTCAGTTAATGACAGAAATGGGTGTGAAACCAATGGTGGATCCTGGACAGCTAGACATTTCTGAGAAGTATAAAAAATTCTGAGTTCAGAAAGGGGTCGTTTGTTTAGATATTTCAAAGATTTCCTGTAGAAAGTTATAGTTGAAATAAATAAATATTGAAAGTGATTTGGAAAAAACAGCCATTTCTGTCTACGTTTTCATCTGTAACCTTTTCCATCTATGGCAGATTTTCAAAAGCAATATACAGTTCCGCTGAACCCTTCTGGTTGTTGGGGTATATAGGGCTTGTAGATTCACAAAGAACCCACGGTATCCAGAGCCAATAAATGAGGCGCACCTTGCAATGGATTTTCATTGTGTACTCTGTATACAGCAATTAATTTGGTAAAATATAAAGAGTGAAAAATAAGTATCCAGGAAACCTATGTATTTCCGAAATGGGCACAAGATATGGAGTTTAGAAGCAGTGGTTATTTGCACATCTCTGAATTTGGGGTCCCCGTATTAGCATGTGAATTACAGGGCATTTTTCAAAATTACTTCTTTCTTGCACACTGTCTTTCATTCGGAATGCGGAAACCCAGGGAAAGACAAATGGTAATAGCACTTGTCCTCCTGTTCTGTGTTCCCTCTGGTCTCTCAATAAAAATGGTACCTCAGTTGTGTGGCTAGGCCTAGTGCCTGCGACAGGTAATGACCCAAAACCCAACGTGGACACATCATATTTTTCCACTGCGAATTGACGTGTGTTTTGCAAAGTACCTAGCTGGGGATTTTGGGCTGTAGCTCAGCCGGCACCTAGGCAAACCTGTACATTTTTTAAAACTAGACACCTAGGGGAATCCAGAATGGGGTGACTTGTGGGGATTTTACCAGGCTCTGTTACCCAGATACCTTTGCAAATCTCAAATGTTGTCTAAAAACCACTTTTTCCTCACATTTCAGTGCTGCAAAGTTCTGCAGTCTGATAGGAGCCACAAACTTCCTTCTACCTAGCCGTACCCGAGGTCCCCGATAAAAATAGTACCTCACTTGTGTGGATAGGCTAGGTGCCTGTGACAGGGAAGGGCCCAATACGTATTGTGGCGATAATGATAACTAAGGTGAGTGTACTAATTAGTCCTGGGATCGGGAACCATTTAGGGAAATCTATCATACCTAGACATTTCTGAAAATTAGACATCAAGGGGAGTTCAGGCAGGTATCGATTGTGTGGATTGCCAGCTGTTCAACATCTACATGACCCCGCTAGCCACCATCGTCAGAAGCTATGGAATAAACATAATCTCCTACGCCGACGACCTCCAACTCATCCTCTCCCTCTCCATTGAACCCGCCAAGGCCAGACACAACTTTCACGAAGGCATGAAAGCAGTCACCAACTGGATGAGAGACAGCTGCCTCCAACTCAACACAAACAAGACAGAAGTACTCATCATGGGCCCTCAGCCCAACGTATGGAGCAACTCCTGGTGGCCACCCACCCTCGGAAACCCACCCACCCCCGCCAGTCAGGCCCGCAACCTTGGAATCATCCTGGACCCTGACTTCAGCATGAACCATCAGATCAACTCAGTTACCTCCACCTGCTTCCACACCCTCCGCCTCCTATGCAAGACCTTCAAATGGATCCCCCTCGAACATAGAAAGACCGTTACACATGCCCTCATCACCAGCAGACTGAACTACGGCAACGCACTCTGCGCTAGAATCAACAAAAACTCACCCACAAATTGCAAAACATCCAGAACGCCGCTGCCAGACTGATCCTCAACCTCCCCCAACACTGCCACATCTCGCAACACCACGTACACTGCACAGGCTCCCCTTAGAGAAAATAATCACTTTCAAGATTCTCACCCATGCACACAAAGCCCTCCAGAACAACGGACCAGCCTACCTGAACCAGCGACTCAACTTCCACATACCCCACAGGGCCCCGCGCTCAGCCCAGCTCTCTCACAGAAGTACCCCACATCAGGAAAACAAGAAAAAGAGGATGCTCTTTCTCCTACCTCGCAGCCACCACCTGGAACGCCCTACCCATCATATCAGACAAACCACTTCCCACCCCAGTTTCATGAAGGAACTGAAGACATGGCTTTTTTTATTTTTTTAATCCACCTCACTGGTACACGTTACACCCTTTCCCATCCCATCTATCCCCCACCCGCCCCATCCCTGCACCTTGAAACCCTAACGGGTGAGTAGCTGTGCTTCATAAACACAGATTAATTGATTGATTGATTTCTCAAAGTTGTTTTTTTCCCCAGAATACATTGTAAAGGTAAAACATTAATTAAAAATACTATTTTTTTCTAGCATTTCTGTGACGTAACCTTCAGCAGTGTACAGGGATCTGCAAACTTCTTACCACCCAGCTTTTCTCAACTTGCCCCGATAAAAATGCTACTCCACTGGTGTGCCTGGGCTTAGTGCCTGTCACAGGAATGGATAACACAAGGGTCAATGATAGTCCTAGCATGAGGGCTAATGTTGACCCTGGAGTGATTCATTCCTGATGCGGACACTAGGCGCAGGCACACAAGTTGGGTAGTGTTTTTATCAGGACACGTAGGGAAACGCTGGGTGACCGGAATTCTGTGGATCCCTGCACATTCCTGTTTACGTGACAGAAGTGCAAGGACAAATAGTGTTTTTAGTAAGAAAACTTAGGGGAATCCACACAAACCACACCTCCGTGGGCTCCCCGGGTGTCTAGTTTTCAGAAATGTCTTGGTTGGGCAGGTTTCCCTGTATGACCGCCGAGCCCAGGACCAAAAACGCAGGTGCCCGCCTTACAAACCCAAGTTGTTTTGTAATAGATAATTTTGTCTCCACAATACATTTTGGGCCCTTCCCTGTCGCGGCCACTTGCTCACCCACACAAGTAACGCAACATTTTTCTCAGGCGATCTAGGGAAACCCTAGATGGTAGGAAATTTGTGGCTGCTTGCAGATTCTAGGACTTTCCCTCATGGAAATGCAATGAAAAAAGTTTGTGATTTGCAGGGGATTCTGGGTGAAGAAAAACTGGTGAAAGCCACACAAGTCCTGCTCCCTTGAACTCCTCTGATACTAGTATGGTAAAGGTTATTCACCACTCACACTGGTTGGTTTTAGCACCTCTAGAAATTCTGATTTTAAAGCATAAATAGTTATCAAGGTATCTGAATATTGAAACCAAGCCGTCTGAAGGTGAGCCATAAAGCCTCTTCACAACACCAACCACTTTATGGTCCATTCACACGCCATGCATGCACAACACTTTCATACCGGCAGCCATGTGCTTAATCCAACTGATCATTGCACTCAGATCAACTTACCACTTCCAAACAAGGGCCCATCACATTCATATGCCACAGGACGGAATAAGTTTGACAACATTTTACCACCTGTCAAGTAACCACCTCCTTCTTCCTGAACATTACTGAACACATGCGTAAGGAACGTTTACTAATGGCTCCCATGTCAGCCACATGAGGCTCAGGAAGACCTCTTTAATGTGCCTTTAGCATACTCACTGTGCTAAATCCAACTCCATCCAGTTTGTGGATGAAAGCTGGGTGTGTCCGAAAATGTCCTGTGAGGCCCATTCATTGAACTGAGTGAGCATATCTACCTTTGAAACTAAGGCAGACTTGCTGGGGACATTTTGTGAAGTTCCCTAAAGAGAACGTCATAAACTATGAAGAATGGTAGTGTTTGGCACACAGGGTGGTCCATGAGAACGTACCATATGTCCCAGGCACCGTTATGTGCAGTGATGTGACTGTGATGCACTTATCATACAGCAAATTGAACATCTACTAAGTTCTGACGGAGGATGAACATGGCAAGCAGGCCAAACACTGACCCATATGTGTCATTGTCATTCAGTAAGAGAGCGGCTCCAATGGGTTTTAATGCATAGGTGTAGATGATGCGCATCTGTACTACCTTTTCTATCTGCCTTCTAACTATGCAATATCCCTGTGAAAGCACACCTACTGTAAGCTTTTCTTACCCATTCATGTCTCTGTCCTCATTAGAGTCCAGACTAATCCTGCATAATTGCCAAGTGAGCCTATACTAATGCCTTCCATCCCTAGCTACTTGAAGCTCAAGAAAATAATGTCTTTCATGCGCCATTACTGCAATTACTGTGCTAAATCTAACTCATTCCAGTTTGTGGATGCAGGTTGGGGGTGTCTGAGTATGCCCTGCAATGCCTATTCCTCAAACTGAGTGAGCACATCTACCATTGAAACTAAGGCAGACATGATGGTGAATACTATCTAAGGTCTTTAAAGTAAAAAGCTAAACAGATATCCTGTGGTAATCAATTACACAGGTGGGCTTGTGGATTTAGGCCATCTGACCCCAAACCGTGATGGAGGAAGTGCTCTCATCATGAATTGTAGTGAACATGTACAACATCACACCTATCTGAAAACTTGACTGCGAGCAGTTGGTTGGAACACTGCACAGTACTTTAGGATTTCTGGAGCTGCTTGCAAACAAGCTCCCCTGGAAATCCTTTGCAGTGACAAGGAACTGTATTACATGCCACAGTGCCATATACTTCTGTATAGAAATTGTCCACATAATGGTTATAACCTTTGTGAGGAGTGGCTTGACAAGCTCCCATACAATCTTTCCTGTCACCCCTAGCATGGGAGAGCAACCCACAAGTTTTAGTGTGGATTCCTTCCCTGTATATACACACTCAAGCTGTACACATAGCCAGCAGAGATCTCAAACAGCATGTACAGCTGGATGCCATAGCAAGCTCTCGTGTTTGCAATGTACTGCCTGCACAGCAGCTGCTCTTAGTACAGGATCAAGGACTCATCAACTGCTATATTCTTTCCAGGAGTATAGATCTCTGTAAATCTGGCAGACAAATGTTCCACGACAGGCTGAATTATGAACAAATTGTCATGGGCTGAATTGTTCCAGGGCAATTCAGCAGAATTGTCATTAAAATGCAGCATGCACTGCAATAGCAAAAAATGATCTCTGCTCATATATGGTGTGAAGATGGGGGTTACCGAGACCGTGCAAGTCATCCAGTAGGACTGCAATATGGCTTTCACACAACCTGACTTATTCATGGTTGGGAGATGACCTTGGCCCCAGTGTCGCATGAAGCTGTTCCTCCAGGCTATCAAACAGTCACACAAAACTGTATCGACAAAAAACAGAGGTGGACTAGCTGTTATATTAAAACAAGGAATAAATCTCAGCAAAACAGAATACTTCTCCATACAAGGTTGTTGAGGCCCTTCTCACCAGATGCAACCCTACACCAAACTCCTCCAGTAACTTCTTCCTTCTTTACAGACCACCACCTAGCAATTCTACATCCCCAGAAACTTTTCTAGATACAGTTTCAAACCTTCTAACAGTATACTCCAACCTATGCTTTCTTGGGGACCTAAACATTTGGTTTGACAAACCCAATATGCCCCATCCAACAGCTATCATCACTAGTCTATTCACATAGAACCTACATCAGATTGTACACATTCCCACAGACATCGCTGGACACATCCTAGATGGTGTTTTTGCAAACCCAGAACTAGTTACTGTTCAAAGCGTCATACCAATCACATGGTCAGACCACCATTTGGTTACTTTCCATCATAAAACACCACTCATCAACACATCCAAGACCACCTTACATACATCCACCTATCGCCATGGAACAAACTCACTTTTGAACACATAGAAACACAACTAACAGCCATCTTTGATCTAGAAACAATGAATCATGTTAAAAAATTACAGGAAGCTTTCGATCTCCTAATACCACTAAGAAAAACTAAACAGAACAAAAGAAAACAAGCACCTTGGAGAAATACTGAACTAAAAAAGATAAACCAACAAATCAGATGGCCGCAACAAACCTGGCTCAAATTAAGCAACATTCAAGACAAACTTTAGCTAAGCAAACATAACAGATTATACAAATCAACAAACAAAAAAGCTGTAAAACAAAAAAGGTACTGCTCAGACAGAATTCAAAATGCTATATCTGCAAATAAAGAATTTTATTAAATTCTCATTGAATTTTGCAAACCTAAATGCATGGAAGGAACTTATCCCAGTACTCAAGATTTTGCAGACAAACTGGTAAATCATTATACAACCAAGGCAGACACATTGGAGACCTAGTTAAAGCAAAGAAAAAACCACCAGCACCAACCTATTTCCGAAACATCCCGTAAGCTAACCCAGCCTTTGTATTCCTTCAAACAAGCATCACAACGTGAATTTATGGATCTGGTCAAAGCAAGGAGGCTTTTTGCAGCTGCCCTTGTGAACTTGTCCACCACACATCTTCAGGAATATTATTTTATCTACCTCTGCTGCCACACCAGTAAGAAGAATCTTCTTTAACTACTGGCATATTTACTGAAGATCTTAAAAAGGCATACATACGCCCATTATTAAAGAAAACAAACCTGAACCCCCATAACCCCAACAACTGCAGACCAATTACAAATGGACCTTTCCTGGGCAAACTGAAAGAGCATCATTCACCCAGATGTCACAGTTCATTGAAGATAACTCCATACTTTCATATTACCAAACTGGATTCTGCCCAGTAAGAGGCACTGAATCTGCCTTCATTGCCATTTGGGATGATCTTAAAAACACAATAGACCGCAATGGAGTTTCTGCATTACTTCTCCTGGACCTCTCAGTTGCCTTTGACATACTTGACCATGACACTGTAATACAAAGATTCTGTGAAGTTGGCATAGAGGGCACTGCTCACAATCGGATCACATCCTACCTTCAAAACAGAACTAATGTCATCCATATTCCCACTTTCTTATCCAAACCCTTCTTCACAAAAGCAGGGGTCCATCAAGGGTCAATCATCTCATCAATGCTTTTCAACATCTACTTGATGTAATTACTAACAATGATCAATGAATTTATACTCACATGCTACAGCTATGCAGATGACACACAAATACTTCTTAAACTCGAATGCCCCAAAAACATTGTAAACTCACAAACCTTCAGTTGCCTCAGAGCCGTTGATCAGTGGAAGACATGGCGCTATCTCAAACTGAGTGCTTCCAAAACAGAAGTACTCACATGTGGTGATTGGAAAAATTATGACTCACTCTGCTTCTGGCCTGTCGATCTGGGGCCACCTCCTAAAATATCTAAGAAATTAAGAAACCTTGGAATTACCATGGACACCAAGGTAACAATGAATGCTCAAGTGGACAAATTAGCAAGATCAAGCTTCATCACCATAAAAACTCTGCAACATATCTTCCTCCACCTTTGATTTCCTCACATGGTGCAGGCTACTATCTCTCTTGTACTAACTGGATTACGTCAGTGACCCCTACCATGGATTATTTCTATCTACTTATGAAGAAAAAAAACACATTCAGAACTCGGCTGCAAGACTACTCCTACATGTAAAGCCACAGGCCAACATATCCCATGCCTTGAGGGCCCTACATTGGTTGCCAGAAGATCCACCTTCAAGTTGCTCTGTATTACCCACAAAGTAATACATGAAACGGGACCGCATTTCATCAGAAATGAAATCGCCAAATACATTCAGCAAAGAAACCTCCACTCAAGATTGGCACCTGCCCCAAAACAGCAGCATACAAGAAAAAGACAATAGGTGGTACACCTTTCTCTGTTCAACCGGCCAAACTATGGCATTCATTACCTCAAACATAAGATCCACGGATAACTCTCTTATCTTCAGAAGGCTACTCAAGAGTTGGCTCTTTCCTACATAACCACCATACTCAAACAGCAGTGGACTACATATCCATGTGTACATAAACATGTTAAAATTTGATTGTGTATATATATCTTGATATGTGTTTCTTTGTACAAATATGTATAAGAACAACTATTTTATCTTAAAAAGTATACATGGGTCGTGGCCAAGCAAGATGGCCGCCAGGAGCGCTTCTAGGAAGCTCCCCACCATCCTGGCCTAATCCTGATGTACCTGGGACTTTAAACGCTCCCTCATGGAGGGAGTGAATGCCCTGACCCCTGTAGCAGGCTGGTCCCCCTTGCAGGAGGTTCAGAAATCCTATGCCTCAGCGGAAAATGTGGCCCTGCCTCTGCCACGTGGAGAGCAGCCTGGCTGAGAGATTGGGAGGCCATTGCTCTCCCTTGCCCGGCGGCTCCCTGCCCTGATCGTGCCTTGCGCGAAAGATAAGGCTGGCTAGTGCGGGGGTAGGGTAGGCCTGGGGGCTGCCTGGGCGTTCCTGACCCGTGCCGTGGGGTCTGGGGTAAATTCGGGCCTGAGGAGCAGACTGCAGGGCCTGGGAGGAGGCGGGCCCTGCCCCCCAGCCCTCTCTCCTGGTGGACGGCCTGTGAGCGCGGCCTGGAGGATGGAGTTGGCAGACCGCTCGGAGTGGGAGCCCAGGAGGACGGCTGCGGCGGGTTGGTTGCCACTTCGCCGCAACGAGGCTACGGGGGTGTGGCCCGGCGGGGTGAATTGTGTGGCCTGGTGGAGGTGAGGCTAAGCCTCGACAATTGGAATGGTGGCATGGACATTTTTGAATCCAGCTGTACTGATTCTGAGGTGCTGGTAAAGTGTTATTCTGTCAAGGTGTACTGGTGCCGGAGTGCAGATTTTATCTAATATTGAAGTAGCGACTAAAGTAGGGGATGGTTGGCAGGATGAATGGACATAATTGTGGGTCACAGTTGGAATTTTACTGTGTATTGAGCTTGGACCTGGCCTAACTGAAGCGAGATACAGTCCAAGGGAATTTTAATATTGATCCTGCAGACCAAATGCGTTGGTGGCGCATCTCATCGGCCCTCTTCCCCGTGGTTGATGGTGAGATGGGCAAACGGCCGTGTCGCAGGGGAACACCATAAAACAATACACTACTCCTGCTCCCTTGTTGCAGCTCCAGACGTGAATTGGTGGGCCCGGGGATGAACTGGACACTCCAGCTACTGCGGAGGAACCGTTGCGAGCTGAACTTCTTGCGGCAATTCAGGGCTCGAGGGTGGCCCTTGAGGGGAAGATAGACAGTGGCTGTGGAGGTGGACCTTCTCTGAGCGGACCTCCGGAAGGTCTCTGATAAGGTCAAAGTTGCTGACGTGTCCCTTTTCGAGTTGCAGATGGAGGTTGGTGCTTTGTGGAAGCAGATGGCATAGGTCATTATAAAGCTGAGGCGATGGAGGCGAGACTGGAGGATGCCGAGGGTAGGTCCAGATGCGACAATGTGTGCCTTCATGGGTTCCCGGAGCATGCAGAGGGTTTCACTGTGGAGGTCTTCGTGGAGCGATGGATCAGGGATGTACTGCAGCCTGCCGGGTTGTCCAATGTGTTAGTTGTGCAGCGTGCTCAGAGGGCCCTCACCGCACCTCCTCCACCTGGCACCCCTCCGAGGGCTATCATTGCACGTTGTCTGAACCATAAGGATCAAGACTGTATCCTCTGGGCTGCAAGTGAAACAGACAAAGGTGTTTGTGAAAACCACAAAATTTCCATTTATCCAGACTGTACAAACAAGGTATGGACATCGAGGAAGAGGTTTCTAGAGGTGAAAGCCAAGCTTTGTGCAATGAACATTCGTTACATGTTATTGTACCCCGCGCGCTTAAAGGTGCTCTCGGGAGGCAAATCCCACTTTTTTTACCACTCCGAGAAGGTCTCAAGATGTGAGACAAAGTTGCACCTGGCAGGCTGGCTCAGTCGCTGGTTCTTTCTCCAGTGTGAATGATAAAGATTGGAGGAAACGAAGGGAGAACCAGATGGAGTGCTCCACAGAACATGGAACCAGTGATGACGGCAGAATTGAAATTCAGCAGGATGGTACAATGGCGGTGGTGTCTACTGGCATGTCCACTGGACTGACTGTGGCACCTGATCTGGGAGTGAAGATGATTTCCATTGACAGTTAACTTTATTTTTCTTGTGTCGATAGTGTTGTAACGCTTGTCTCAGTGGGGCATGTTCTTATGTCAGAGGTTGTGGTTCTAGGCTGTTGTCCTGGCAGCATTTACAAATATGGATCTACAGTACTCTTTGATGTATTTCTTTTAATGTTTGTCTGGGGTAGGAAAGGGGGTTGGGAATTACTTAGTTAGTGCATGTTCACATGTGTTTTCTGGTTACAACAACAGTGCATACTTGTATGTGATATGTGAAATAAATCCTCAATCTGCTTTTTCCCTTAAGGGGAGGGGAGGCGAGGCGGGAAGAAGTGGACGACGGATGGAAAATACAGAGTACTAACATGGGTTGACAGATTAATATGCTGACATTGAATGTCAGGGGGCTGAAAGACTACACAATGAGCTATAGAGTACATTCTTTCTTGTGGCGGCGTAAGGTTCAAATAGCCTGTTTACAGGAAATGCATATGATGGACGAGGAATCTCAAAAGCTTGCTAAGAAATGGCTGGCCAAGTGTTCTCCTCATCCTTTTCCTTTTATGAAAGAGTAGCAATATTGGTTGCGCCAGGGGTCCCATTTACACATGTCTACAGCGAAGCTGATGTGGAGGGGCGATATATACTCCTACAGTGCACATTAGATGAGGTGCCCCTTAATGTTCTTAATAGTTATTCACCCAACACAGATGATCATTGCTTCTACCATAATATAGCTGAGGTGCCGGGGGTAGGGATGGATTTTCCTATTGTCTGGAGAATACAATTGTAAATTGGATGGTGAGAAGGATTGTCACCTCTCTAAACAGGGTACTAAATCATTAATGACAAGATCCCTCATGACGGTCATTCATAATTTAGGATTATGGAACGGGTGGAGGGAACTGCACCCGGAGTGAAGGGAGTATACCTGTCACTCCAAGACACAGCATGTATAGACGATTGGACCGATTTCTCCTGGGTGGCTCAAACCGCTCGCAGGTGTTGGATATAACACATTTGGGGAGGTTTCTGTCCGATCATGCACTGGTATTGGTGCTGCTACAGTCGGGTTTAGATGGCGGGGTGACACGTAGCTGGCGCATGCTCCCAGATTTTCTGGCAGACGCTTCGAGTCATGAAAAAATGGTAGCTGCCATTAAGGGCTACAAAGACATGAATTGGGGCACCATGGCCACCAGAGGGACGGAGTGGGAGGCAATCTAGTCCGTTCTGAGAGGGGTGTGTATAGGCACCACTTGTGGGGTGCGCAGACAACTGGAGCAGGAGCTCAAAGACTGGAAGGGGAAACTAGCGGAAATACAGCACCAGACCCTACTAACGACGGAGGCAGAAAGTGAGCAGCTCCAATTGTATGGGGAATTCAGTAGATGTTGGAAGACACTGGATAAGGTAACACTTAGATCATATAGACAGCGGCTACACAGGGAGGTGGACAAATCCGGTAGATTACTGGTGTGGATCCTAAAGCCTGAAGTGGAGTCTCCCCCCATTCTGGATATCAGAAATGCGGCAGGTGTACAGGTTACCAATCACAGGGATATCTTAGAAGTACTAGTGGAACATTTGCAAGCAGTGTCACGCGCTGGCTTATCGGTGCCGGGCAAGTACGTGGAAGAGTTTCTGCAGCAGAGGCGGCTCCCACAGTTGGACCTTGAGAGTATGAGAGACTTGGAGGCTGAGATAACTGTAGAGGAAGTAGATGCAGTCACACATTCTCCCCCCTTCTGCAAGAGAAATTACTGGCATTGTTCGAGGAGGCCCGAGCATGGGCATCCTGCCGGAGCCCCTGCATCAGGGCTTTGTTTGTTTGATGCTCTTAACTGGGGGTGATCCAAGGGACTCCTTTTCCTATCGGCCACTCACCATGTTGAACTGTGATGTTAAGATCATTTGTAAGATATTGGCTACTAGGCTGCATGGAGTGGTTTGGGGCTTTGTTCTTGAAGAACAATGTGGTTTTATACCCGGCCAGAGTACGGCTTTTAACCTCTGTTCTTTTAGCACATCTCTTGCATGAAACAATGGGTGGGAAGGACGATCTGGCACTAGCATCGTTTGACCTAGAAAAGGCCTTTGATAAGGTGGAGTGGGGCTATCTCCTGGCGGTCATTGCGAGGAATGGAGTTTGGCCCCCAGTTCTGTTCATGGGTTCGCTTGCTCTATACTGCACCTTCAGTATGTGTTCGGGTTTGAGGGGAACTGTTGGATTCCTGGGTAGTTGGCAGGGGAACCAGAGAGGGGTGTCCACTTTCTCCACTCCTTTTTGCCTTAGCCGTGGAACAACTAGCAATATGGTTACATGAGGAATTGGCCCCCTGGGGCATTCAGGTGGGACACATCACCCACATCATTTCGTTATATGCAGATGATGCTTTGATATATCTCTGATTGCCGAGTATTTTGGTACCCCTGTTGTTGCGGTTGTTGGAGGTGTTCGGGGCTCTATCGGGTCTTAAGGTGAATAGGCATAAGTCACTCCTGTTTCCTCTGGGGCAACTCTGTGGGAAACATCTGGTGGACTCGGCGGTGGTGGGGCTCCGGTGGGACCTGGAGAGTTTTTGATACCTAGGTATTTGGGTTACCCACACTGTAACGGCGCATAATACATATAATGTGGAAAGAGTAGTGACTGGCCTTGAGCGCTCAGTATCGTTCTGGCACAAGCTGCCTCTCTCTGTAATGGAAAGAGCGGCTATAGCAAAGACGGTGTTTCTTCCACGGTGTTTATACCTGGTACAAAATTCTTTATTTCCATTTAACTGATTGGCTCTTTAGTCGTCTGGACAGTTTACTGATTTAATTGGTGTGGGCGGGGTGCTGCAATAGAGTGCCGCGGTCCACACTGCAGAGAGATCTAGAAGACTGGGAGTTGGCTATCCCTAATATTAGGCTATATTACTATGCAGCTCACTTACAACACGCTGCAAAGTGGATGACTGAGTTGGATAACGGGTAGAAGCGACTATTTGAAGGAATGATAGGCAATAACACGTTAGCACACATACTGATGGAAAGTGTTTGGTCGGAAACACCTGTTCCATATCTGGTTAGAAATACTGCATGGGTCTGGAAGCAGGCTGTTAAAATGATTTCCCGTGCTCCCTTTGATAGGGAACTTAAGATGTGGGACTTGGCTTCCTTCCAGGATATGGATGACTTCATGTCTATGGAAAGCTGGAGAGCAGGGGGATGTCTTGTAGCAGGAGATTTATACCCCAATGGGAAGTTCATATCCTTTCAGGGATCACAAAATACATTCGGTTTGGGACGGGCCAATTCCTGCAGTATGCCAAGGTGGAGAATGTGGTGCGGGATATCAGGTGTGATTTCCCAGCCGCCCCATGGTCTTCGAAGGTGATAATGGGCTGAGAAGTTGGAGGGGTGGGAATCATTTAATTACCTTATTTTATAGAGCTCTTGGGGGGGATGAATTAGGTGCGATTTGTGTGTGGGTGACCTGGGAGTGGGAAATAGGGGATCCAATGGAGGACATTGATTGGGCTAATACCTTGTCACTGGTACGCACTGTTTCATGCAATAATAGATTTAAGCTTGTACGTTTCAACTTTGTACACTGTACATATTTCACAGCTGATCGCCTCAACAAAATTGACTCAACTAGAGAGGTTGGGTGTCCCAGATGTGGTGATTTGGGTGCCTCTTTTCTACATTTGGCTTGGTCCTGTGGGGAGGTGAAGCAATGTTGGCGGAAGGTGGCTGGGAAGGTTGAGGAGGTCACAGGTTTGGGTATTGAAGCAACACCATTGACATGCCTCTTAGGAGTGGTAAAGAAACCACAGGGAGGGGAAATCCCATACAGACTAGCACAACTAGCTCTAGTGCTGGCTAGGCTCAGGGTGGCCATAAGCTGGATGAGCACTAGGAGCCCTTCCATTCGTTATTGGATGCGAGATATACTAGAATGGGGGAGCCCCAGAGGAACAACATATGCGGATAGCACGCAGGGATGAGGGGGCACTAACTGATTTGATCGCATGGGGATACTTAGTGGAACGTTTTACTGTCACAGATGACTTAAGCTCTGAATGGAGCACAGACACTGATGATTAACTAGTGGGGTTGCACATCTCAGATACGATGGTGACAGCCAACTGCGGTTGTGTTGAAATTCTGGTACTTACAGTATACATATGTATTGGTTTCATAAGGGTATTGACTAGCAGGGAAGGCTGAGGGGAAACATCACTGCTTCAACTGCTGTTGATACATATGTCTTACGTTGTATGTACTCTGTCATCAGAGAAGAATCTGTGATATCTCATATTACTATGCAGTGTATTGTTTTTGTTGGTTCTGCATTAAACAGTTATGAAAAAAAAAGTATATATGCTCTTTAGGCCTGTTTAACAAATGTATATTTTGCTTCAATTAAATGTATATATGTATTTGTATGTGTAGATATCATAAATATGTGTATGTTTCTCTCTCTCTCTCTCTCTCTCTCTATATATATATATATATATACATATATATATATGTATGTGTGTATTGTTCTACACTTGACATGTTCATAAGTCATTGTGAGAAAGTAGCCTCTTTCTAGCCTTGTTACCCCCACTTTTGGCCTGTTTGTGAGTGTATGTCAGGGTGTTTTCACTGTCTCACTGGGATCCTGCTAGCCAGGGCCCAGTGCTCATAGTGAAAACTCTATGTTTTCAGTTTGTTTGTTATGTGTCACTGGGACCCTGCTAGTCAGGACCCCAGTGCTCATAAGTTTGTGGCCTATATGTATGTGTTCCCTATGTGGTGCCTAACTGTCTCACTGAGGCTCTGCTATCCAGAACCTCAGTGGTTATGCTCTCTCATTTCTTTCAAATTGTCACTAACAGGCTAGTGACCAATTTTACCAATTTACAATGGCATACTGGAACACCCTTATAATTCCCTAGTATATGGTACTGAGGTACCCAGGGTATTGGGGCTCCAGGAGATCCCTATGGGCTGCAGCATTTCTTTTGCCACCCATAGGGAGCTCTGACAATTCTTACACAGGCCTGCCACTGCAGCCTGAGTGACATAATGCACACATTATTTCACAGCCATTTTCACTGCACTTAAGTAACTTATAAGTCACCTATATGTCTAACCTTTACCTAGTAAAGGTTGGGTGCTAAGTTACTTAGTGTGTGGGCACCCTGGCACTAGCCAAGGTGCCCCCACATTGTTCAGGGCCAATTCCCCGGACTTTGTGAGTGCGGGGACACCATTACACGCGTGCACTACATATAGGTCACTACCTATATGTAGCTTCACAATGGTAACTCCGAATATGGCCATGTAACATGTCTATGATCATGGAATTGCCCCCTCTATACCATCCTGGCATAGTTGGCACAATCCCATGATCCCAGTGGCCTGTAGCACAGACCCTGGTACTGCCAAACTGCCTTTCCCGGGGTTTCACTGCAGCTGCTGCTGCTGCCAACCCCTCAGACAGGCTTCTGCCCTCCTGGGGTCCAGCCAGGCCTGGCCCAGGATGGCAGAACAAAGGACTTCCTCTGAGAGAGGGTGTTACACCCTCTCCCTTTGGAAAATGGTGTGAAGGCAGGGGAGGAGTAGCCTCCCCCAGCCTCTGGAAATGCTTTCATGAGCACACATGGTGCCCATTTCTGCATAAGCCAGTCTACACCGGTTCAGGGACCCCTTAGCCCTGCTCTGGCGCGAAACTGGACAAAGGGAAGGGGAGTGACCACTCCCCTGTACTGTACCTCCCCTGGGAGGTGCCCAGAGCTCCTCCAGTGTGCTCCAGACCTCTGCCATCTTGGAAACAGAGGTGCTGCTGGCACACTGGACTTCTCTGAGTGGCCAGTGCCATCAGGTGATGTCAGAGACTCCTTCTGATAGGCTCCTTCAGGTGTTGCTAGCCTATCCTCTCTCCTAGGTAGCCAAACCCTCTTTTCTGGCTATTTAGGGTCTCTGTCTCTTGGGATTCCTTAGATAACGAATGCAAGAGCTCATCCGAGTTCCTCTGCATCTCTCTCTTCACCTTCTGCCAAGGAATCGACTGCTGACCCCGCTGGAAGCCTGCAAAACTGCAACAAAGTAGCGAAGACGACTACTGCAACTCTGTAACGCTGATCCTGCCGCCTTCTCAACTGTTTTCCTGGTGGTGCATGCTGTTGGGGTAGTCTGCCTCCTCTCTGCACTAGAAGCTCAGAAGAAATCTCCCGTGGGTCGACTGAATCGTCCCCCTGCAACCGCAGGCACCAAAGAACTGCATCACCGGTACCTTGGGTCTCCTCTCAGCACGACGAGCGAGGTCCCTTGAATCCAGCAACTCTGTCCAAGTGACTCCCACAGTCCAGTGACTCTTCAGTCCAAGTTTGGTGGAGGTAAGTCCTTGCCTCCCCACGCCAGACTGCATTGCTGGGAACCGCAAATTTTGCAGCTACTCCGGCCTCCGTGCCTTTCCGGCGGAAATCCTTTGTGCACAGTCCAGCCTGGATCCACGGCACTCTAACCTGCATTGCACGACCTCCTAAGTTGTCCTCCGGCGACGTGGGACTCCTTTGTGCGACTTCGGGTGAGCACCGTTTCACGCATCCTCGTAGTGCCTTTTTCTGGCACTTCCGCGGGTGCTGCCTGCTGCTGAGAGGGCTCCTTGTCTTGCTCGACGCCCCCTCTGTCCCCAGACGCAATTGGCGACATCCTGGTCCCTCCTGGGCCACAGCAGCACCCAAAAACCCTAACCGCACGATTTGCAGCTAGCAAGGCTTGTTGGCGGTCTTTCTTCAGGAAAACACTTCTGCACGACTCTACACGGCATGGGGGATCCTTCCTCCAAAGGGGAAGTTCCTAGCCCTTGTCGTTCCTGCAGAATCTTCAACTTCTACTGTCCAGTAGCAGCTTCTTTGCACCCACAGCTGGCATTTCCTGGGCATCTGCCCATCTCCGACTTGCTTGTGACTTTTGGACTTGGTCCCCTTGTTCCACAGGTACCCTCGACTGGAAATCCATCGTTGTTTCATTGCTGATTTGTGTCTTTCCTGTAGAATTCCCCTATCACGACTTCTATGTCCTTTGGGGAACTTTAGTGCACTTTGCACTCACTATTCAGGGTCTTTGGGTGGGCTATTTTTCTAACCCTTACTATTTTCTAATAGTCCCAGCGACCCTCTACAAGGTCACATAGGTTTGGGGTCCATTCGTGGTTCGCATTCCACTTTTGGAGTATATGGTTTGTGTTGCCCCTATCCCTATGTGTCTCCATTGCATCCTATTGTAACTATACATTGTTTGCACTGTTTTCTAATACTATTACTGCATATTTTGGTATTGTGTACATATATCTTGTGTATATTTGCTATCCTCATACTGAGGGTACTTACTGAGATACTTTTGGCATATTGTCATAAAAATAAAGTACCTTTATTTTTAGTATATCTGTGTATTGTGTTTTCTTATGATATTGTGCATATGACACTAGTGGTACTGTAGGAGCTTCACTCGTCTCCTAGTTCAGCCTAAGCTGCTCTGCTAAGCTACCATTATCTATCAGCCTATGCTGCTAGACACCCTATACACTAATAAGGGATAACTGGGCCTGGTGCAAGGTGTAAGTACCCCTTGGTACTCACTACAAGCCAGTCCAGCCTCCTACAGTCATTGCATAGTTTCTATATACGTTGCTTTATTAGATGCTTATGAGTATGTTTTTTTTATCTATCACAGTAGGTAAATATATTAACTATTTATCTACAAGCATTTCAATACTGAGGAAAGCTAAAATACTGTTATGAAAGTACACAAATAAATGAACTTCAAATACTGTTACTCTTGTAAGTCTGTGTTTCTACAAAACAACTTTAAATCACAGTATATTATATTTTTACACATTTATTCCATTGATTATTTAATCATGTATCTATATATTAACTACTCTAATCCTACTGCACAAGAGAAACCCCCCCCCCCCAAAAAAAAATGTTACTCTCTCAAAATCTGTAACCTGTCTGACCATCACCCCATACCTCTATCTATCCTCTAGCTACACTCTCTGACTCATCCCAAACCCATTCGACTACTATGATCACTAAAATAACTCTTCCCAGACTCTTCTCTCCTCAACCCCTCCTGGCTCTCCCCAAACTTCAGGTTACGACTATGAACTCCAAAACAACCCTTCTAAATTCTCCTTCATTTATCTCTCCTTTGACTCATTCCAAACCCCATTTAACTACAGTGATCTCTCTAATACCTTTCTACAGACTCTCCACCTCTCCTTTACTCATCCCAAACCTCATCTTACTACTATGATCTCCCAAGTAACACTTCTGGATTCATCCCTCCTCTATCCCTCCATTATGCTATTCAAATCAACTAACGACTTGCATGTCCTCTGCTCACATGAACTCATGCCTCCCTATACTAATACCGTACTCATATTTCCCCATACTATTCCTTTTTGGGGTCCAGAGTAGCGTGCTACTCACCCAAAAGTCCTTCAACACCTCGTCAGGGGTAGTAACCGCTATATAAATACAATCACATTTAATAGATGGTTTCATTAGCTCCCTCCCTCCCTCGACTGTCCTTTCTATACGCAAGAAAGCAATCCTTCAGCCACCCTTTATCCCTCTTGGTAACTCTGTAAGGTTATCAGAAATATAAGGGAAACACAGGGCCACGATGATCTCCCTAATGTACCTAATTCAAGGAATTTTGGGACCATGGTGACACGAGGCAATCCAAGATAATAAGACTATTAATGTCAACCTCTTAATTTAGCCATACGGAGCACCACAATAATAGAGTAACAAGGCTAATTTGGTTTTAGCCTATTCCAGGCCAAGCTCCTGGTGAGCTATGAAATGGGAGGTAGACGGAGGAAAACCCAGCAACCATCGGCAGACACTGTTCCTTTCTGTTTGTACCCTTGCGGTATCCCTGTAACCCCAGACCCCTGACCCATAAACCAGGGAGGGGAGAGACGTCCTCTTGTAGATTTCTAGTACAGAGGTAATGGGCTTCCAAGGAGAAGATGGTACCAACTGCACGAGAATACCAACTCACCTGCTTGTGACACACGCGGACAAAGAACAAGCCTCATCAAACATTGCCCCCAAATAAGGTAACTGATTCCCTCTGGCAATGGAATTACCACTTATGCAAATGGGGCACATTTTAGTGTTCGTAGGACCATATATCATTATGTGTGTCTTTGAGAGGTTAGTCTACAGTTCCAGCTCCTCCATAAACAAAGGACATAAACAGCTGCTTTCAGCTGTTTTCAGTCCTGGCCAATAGCACGGCATCCTCTGCACAAAAGAGAGCCGGCATTGGTGTATTGCTCACGGCGGGCATATCAGCCCCAACATTTTCTAAAACCGATTCACGCTTATTGATATAGGGCAGAAATAAGATTGCAGCAAACACACACCCCTGTTGTAGTCCACATTTGACAGAGAAGGTTGCGGTGCACTTATTATTATTGCCAAATATGACAGCAGATTTCATATCTGAGTGGAGATGTCATAAGAAGGCATTAAGGTCAGCTTCCACACCTCTTTGCATTCTCAATTTTAGATCTGCAATAGTCTGTAGCTCTTAAGAATTATCACGATGTAGTCTACAGTGTCAACAGTGACAAATGAACTCTTGGTACAGATAAAGTGATCACGGTAAATTTTGGTCTTGGAATCTTCTGTGTATAAATTGCTTAGTGTGGCAGGTTCCTTCTCCCAGACTCTTACCCATCAGCAGTGTAGACATTCAGTGTTTTGTCAGAAGCAATTTTGACAACACCACCATCTACAAGACTCAGTTATTTTTGCAGCTTGCAGTTGCAAACCAAGCTCAATCTGAACTTCACATTCAGTGGTCCTTTTAATGCTGCTGTGCACTATTAAAGATTTGTGACTGGTTAGTCCTACCAACAGATGACACTTTAGGAAATTACATTTCAACTCCTGTCTCCAGAAGACACCAATAATACAAGGTCTCTGGTGACTGATAAGCCAGGCTTTTGCTCCACAGAGTTCCAATTACGTCTTTGCCAAGTATGAATATCTGAACACTGGATAGCATTTCTCTGAACCTCTTTCATAGCTTCCAGTATCACTGCCTGCCCCTGTGTTCATTATATTGGGTGGAGGATTATCCTAAAGTTGCAGAATGCTGTATTAACCAGTAGGTACTATCACAGAAGTACAAGATTTATATGCATTTTCTTTATGGACGTTATTAGAGTTGGAGTTGAACCCCCAAATGTTTGTCCTAGATATTGAAAAATACTCACCTTGACTGTCATTGTTTTTTATATATGCATAACGTGAGATTAGACTAGGCATAAGAAGGGTGTTGGCTGATAACCTTGTATGTAGTGTGTAAGATGATGTGTGAAGTCTAAAATAGTCCTCCATACACATTACAGTAGGCTGTTTGCAGCATATTAACATATGATGATGTTGTTGTCATTTCTATAAGCACAGCTGTTTCTCTAGTAACACAGCATCTTGTTTCTGAGACTCTTAAGAGTGACATAAGTTAAAGGAGTTAGATTTGTGAAAAGGTAGTTTCTGCAGAATAGAGAGTGGCCCATTGCTGTTTGTAGGGGGCCAAGGAAGAGTATTCTAGGCTACAACTGCAAGTAGGAAGAAAGTGTGATCACCCAGGCCTGTCTTAAACTAGGAAACCTGCAGTCAATGAGCAGTAAAGGAGCAAAGGTGCATATACCCTGAAATCTACCCTGGGACAATTGGACGACCACCATGGAGTTCCTTGATGCAGATTACAATTTTAAGATAGCATTTTGTTTATTGTTTGCCAGTGCACCAAAGTCAGATGTGACGAGATGCGAGAATGCTAATTCAGCCTCATGTAATAAAACAGCAGCATTTTGGATCGTCTAAATATGGACGAAGCTATTTAGGAAGTCTAAGATGAGGTGATTTGCAGTCATTCAGCTAAGGGTGATGTTTGGCTGCTTCATTTGTTTGTGGCGAGTAGCAGTCAGAAAAATGAGAATTTTCCCAAATACATTCATTAAAAAAATAATTTTCAAAATGGTTTTATTCAAATTAGTAGGGCAGAAAAGAGTTTCTTCAAAGATTGCTCCAATATTGTGGGCGCCAGTCACAGGAATGGAAGGTGAGCCAAGCTCAGCATACAATATTCAGACCAAAAACTGGGATCGAAAATGAGAATCTTTGATTAGCAGACTTGAGTCTTATGGACTCACTTTGCTTTCACTCAGCAAGGGGCAAAAGGCACGATTTGAAGGTAGACTGAGTCGCATAACCATGATGAGATGGGATTAATCAACACATGACTGGAAATAGATACCATAAGAGTGGATCTGAACTTGAGAGTTTGTAAAAAAAAAAAAAAAAAAAAGGTTGACTAGGACTGTACACTTTGGGAAAGAAGCAGAATGGAGAATTAATAAGGATTTAAAAAGACAATTTGATTTAAATGTGGTCTGTGAGAAATGACTGTAGCAATTTATTGTAAGGTCCACAACTCTCATTTCATCAATATAGCAGAATAAAAGGAAAATGGTTTTGAATATCATGTGGAGGTGCATGAGGATGATCGCTGCTATTCAGCCATCATCCAGCGACGTACAAAGATCTGGAGTTCAAACTAAGACCTTCTTAGTGCCTTGGCTGTCTAGATCCTGTCTGGATTGGCAAACCTACAATGGCGGACCACGTAACTGGGGGGCTATCACAGCAAAAGTGCATTCTAAAGACCTGTGAATAAGAAGTGCCATGATTAGTCAGGATTGACAAGGGTTGCAGACAGAGGAGGGATGGGAGGATTTGATGGACACTGAATGGGTCTGGATAATGTTATTATTTTTCTCATATTTTTTTGCAGATGATTCATTTCCAAGTTGTAAAACTTGAATAAAAATGTGTTTTGAAATAAATCGTACCCTGACTGCATAAAATCACAAGAGCTTTCATCAAAAAGTGAAAGCTGCTCATTTAACACATTGATTTTAGCAGACAAGGCAGGAAACAGATAGGTTGAAAATTGGAAAGTACCCTACTGTCAGCTGAGGATTTCTTTGAGTAGTGGAATTACCAGAGTCTTTTCCCAGTCTCAGTAAGAGATGACTAACAGAGGGGTAAGAGAGCGTGTTATAATAGTTTTAGAGTTCTTCATAATACTGCTGAACAAGGGTCACTTCAGAGCCAGAACAAATTCAATTCATTTTGGCTCATCTAAAGGAGCAAAGACAGTACAGACTTAAACAGATCTGTTTGGGTGTCATGCTTATGGCAATTCATGATATAATTAGACTGCAGAGAATTGTCAATTTTGGATATAAAAAAACATAGATAACTTGGTGCAAAGAGTAGAGTATTGAGAGTGATTAGTAGAGGTTGCCTTAGTGTTAGAAATATTTTTCACAGTATTGACGGCTTTCTTAGTTGGATTTTTGACAAGGATAATTTGGCCAGGATAATGGGAGTTTTTGGCTATTCATCAATTGTTTTGAAGTTATGATGTGTAATGGGGCTTAGATTTTTATTATGTTTGTATTACAAGTGCAACTGCCATTCCTGCTGTTTCAGAAAATGCATAATGGCTTCCAGTTCAGGGATGAACCAAGCTGTGAAAAGGGAGACACATTTGGGTTTGAGAGGAATAGTGATATCAATGGCAGAGTTGAACAAGGTTTTACAATTCGGGATGTAGACATGATTTTTCTCCCATAAGTCAGAGCTAAAAGATAAAAGTATGCAATTAAAAGCAGAGCGAGCTCAGTATTGGCCCAGAAGTTGAAAGCATTACACAATGAGTCCATGGCAGCCTCTTCTCTCCAGCCCTCCCTGTTTGGAGCTCTGGTTATATTGTTGCCAAAACCAGGCAGGGACACAATGGAGCTAACCGCTTACAGACTACTAGAGCTCCTCAGCGCGGACTACAAATTACTAGCTAAAATATTAGGTTTTTTTTCTGGGTCCGAGAATTCGCCCAAATTGCCTGACCCCACTCCAGATATTTAGTCCTTGACCGCGGGAAAGGCCTTGGAACACTCATGAAATTGCCTGGGGTCAATTAATCTCGAACTGCATAAGTATCAGTAAGAGCACCTGTCACGGATGCCCTCCATCCCCTCTGTTATTTTCATTAGCTATGGATCCACAGGCACACATTCTGCGAGACGAAGGGCTATGACGTGGGATCCCTCTGAGGGACAGGCAGCATTCGGTAATCTTTAATGCTGATGGTATGGTCTTACATCTCAGGGATGTCCAGGGCATTCTCACCCATATAGCACACATGCTTGCTGTATTTGTAGGGGTATCTGGCCACAGAGTTAATTGGAGCAAGTCCTGTTCCCCTTTGTGACCTCTATGCCTGATTTTGTGCTACAGATAAATAGTGTTCCCCTAAGGTGGCAACATAACACCTTCCCTTATCTGGGAATCCATATATACCATTCTCTATCAGACCTAAGGTATGGCAATTTGGGCCGGGCGGTCACCAGCTTGCGTTCAGAAACGGCATTGGGGTAGGGATGCATAGGCCTAGTCAAAATGGTCAGGTTACAGCGCCTCCTCTACTTACTTGCCAGCCTTATAAGCCTACATTACAAAACTCTCTTTTCGTTCATTGTAACACACTATGGGAGACTTTATTTGGCATGCAACCCGCCGCCAGGTGACATGAAATAAACTCTGTCTCCCCCGGATTAGAGGCATGGGTGTACCAAATTTTGACCGAGCCCCTCCAGCTCCAGTGTGTGGCTTGGTGGCTGTCTGGCCACCAACTAGAGGACATGGTATCGGTTTCTCCCATGTCGGATGTACCCCAGGTATTGAGCTTGTTCCACCCACACTAAAGGCTGCCGATGCCGCAATCAGCCCTGCTGCGAATGGCATGTCGATGCTTCCGACGCAACCTCTTATTTCACAATCAGTAAGACCACTCGCACCAGCCATCCCTTTCTTAGCTGTGCACCTCAGTGTTCACCTTTCAGTGGGAACCAGGCATTGGCATGAGGCTAGGATGTGCACGTTGGGCAATCTATATATTGATTGGGTACTTCAGTCAGTGGAGGAGTTTGTCACTGCGACTGGGCAACTCCCAGGACAGTTCCTACTGTACACCTCTCTATCCTGATCCCTGACAACACGCTTGGGCGACATACAGCAGGAGTCAGACATGCTGTTCATGATACAACACTTGTGTGTGTTGGGTGACGTCTGTCAACTGGTTTGCTGGCATGAAAGCTCCCTGCCCACACACACTGCTATCTCCCTGACCGTGCTACAACAGCATTGGGTCGCCCCTATTCTGACTTGGAATAGCAACACATTGTGAAGTACACTACCCTGGTGCCTCACAGTGCCTGCTTTCACCTAATAGAAGGCTTTGTGCTGCACAGGGCATATTTTGCCCCTCAAAAAAATAAACAAATGCTTCCAGCGCACGGGCTCAGCCTGCTCATGCTGTCACACAATAGACATGGACCTCCTTCACATGTTTTAGGTGTGCCCAACACTCTCCCAGTACTGGCATGCAGTCACATCCCATCTAGATAGATGGGATACATAAGATTGCACAAATTGGGGCATGCCTATTGGGCCGGCAGAATTTGGAGCATGCCTACTGGGTCAGTTGCACTGCACCAAGAGTATTAGGGCTTATGCTCAGTTCATTGATTTGGCCATGCTGCTTGCAAAACATCTGATCACACGCAGATGGCGAGCTCCTGGCCCCTCTGCTCTGGTGGGCCAAAAGCAGGGCCTTACATTGAGAAGAAGCCAAGGGCCTGCGCAAATATCCAATAGCGGCAGCGTGGGACTCCCTTCTGGTAGATGCCACACATGAATGACTACCCCCCACATCAGAACCTGGGGCATCCGCTAGCTTTCCTCTGTAATAGCCCAGAGACCACAACATGTGTTGCTTGTTTCCAGTCCAGAGAGGACCTGGCTTGGCAGTTCGGGCTGGACTGTTCCCATGAGGAACAGGGTCAAGACTGATTTCCATATGGCTGGGTCCAAACTGGAATGGCATGGGTGGCAAAAAAAACAATGGATTTCGTCCCAGATCTCTGTACTGGGGTGAATGTTTGACATTGTTCAGCGTTCCGTCCATCACTTGTTGTTTTTGCATAGCCCAGAGACCACAACATGGCAGGCTCTACACTGTCAAATATCTACATAGTGTTGCATAATGAGGTACACTGCAACATTATCCTTTGACCCTTACAGACAGGTGCAGATTTTGTTAAAAGTTAAGATAAAATGTTTTACCTCCTAACATGTGCCAGTAAATCTGTACTTCTAGTGTTCATATTAAACATCCAGTACTGTTGAAAACATATTCTATGGAACCAGTGGCTTGACAAAGAGTTAGTGTTAGAGATTTGCATTAGTTAACATTGGTTCACCGTACTGTCTTTAATATCTGAATACTATGATACAGTGTACTAAATACATGAAAATACCTAATATAAAGAGTAAAAAAACAAAAAAAGAGTAAAGCGATTAAACTTGCCCCAAGTTCAACAAAGAGATCGTTTTGCAGTGTTATTGCACAACTTGGCTTTCAGGTTAGTTGTGAAAACTACCATATGGTGATCAGTCCAGATAAGAGGAGTGGGCATATATAGCGTGTGCCCATATTAGTACAGATTAGGTCAAAGGTGTGTTCTTCCATAAGCATGGAACCAACTACTTTCTATGTGTAGCTCTTAGGATCACAAAGATTGAGTTGGCAAAATTCCTCCATGTATGTGGGGCTGTCTGAGAAGCTGTTAAAGACACCTGTAATAACTCTCTTCATTGAACAAGTAGAGGCATTGGTTACCTTGTGCAACAATTTGTTTATCGGGTAATCAGAAGAATCTTTGAGCCTTGTCTTACAGATGAAAAGCACCCAGTAATACTATAAGAGTCCATACATATCTTAAACATGTTCAGCAAGAGTTAATCAGCATGCTAGGCAGGTGGATGGCGAAAGAGACAATATCACAAGACACAATGTCTGCAAAGTTCATAAAGGAAGGAGCCTAAGCTTTCCAGAACTTTGTAGATGGGTGCAGACAGGGTTGTTTTTGGCATGATGCTGCTATCCTGCAATGCATGTTTGCCTTGGCATCTACCTTCGGTTCAGTTGGTTGGTGGGTTAGTGCACAAGGTCTTTGAAGTCTATTGTCACAGCAGCGAGATTCCACCATCTGCACTGAACAAAGTGATGCCCAGCATACACCCGTAGCTTGTTGGTTAGAAGAAACTGAACATATTCCAAGCAAAAAAGAAATAAGTGGAACCTAATGATACACTAAAATCTAAAGTAACATGATACACATAGTATCAAATTAAAATAATGAAACAAAACAACAAGAATAAGGCTGGGTGGCCAGGAACCTGAAAGTTACCAAGATAAATAAGAAAGAACTAGTGGCGTCTTTGTGCCATGAGGGGTGCCATCGAAAACCAACATGCAAAGATATTGTAAAGAAATTGGAGGGCTCGAATGGCATAGTATTGACTGCAGAACAGAGAAATTAAGCAACTGAATGACAGTGCACTCCTTTGAGACTCCTAATAGAAATTGATGGACAACTGAAAGTGAAGAATCTTTCTGAATCCAGTGCTGTGGGTCTCCCTTTGACTTCAAACAAAGCAATTGAGACTGCAGACAACTTGAAATGGGGCTTTTAGGCCAGGGTGCTTAGAGTTCTGGTTAAAGTGACCACAGAACAATATGTGTGAGGAGAATTGCTGTTTCTGTAATCAACATGAGGTATCGCTCGTTACATGACCTATAAAGCCACCCCACACTAGTGAAACCTAGCCTAATGGTCAGAGCCACATATTTTTTCCATCACAGTTATGTGCCATATCTTACTAGACTGCATAGAGATTAGAGTTGGAGCTGTTGTCTTCCATGGGTGGACTGTAGGATCATCTTCATGCCCCAACGCATGCTAGTGGGTCTGATGTTTTCACCAGCCAGTGACATACTTCATGTGGGACAGAACATCTTTCTAGAATATTTGTATCTTATTGCTCTTTGAACACACGTGAAGTATTGTTTCTTGCTGGCCACAGTTTCTCCAGTAAAGAATTGATTTTCCTGAAAATATTCTGCCAAATTTCCAGATGTGAATTACCTATGTTAAAAAGTGTTTCCTTTTATTGCTGAACATATAAAAAATGTGGCACCCCTTCTCTAGATGTGGATTCTTAGTTTCCTCTTTTTGCAGAGGAAGACTTTATTGTAAATAATTTCTTTTAACTCATTGTTGTAAGTTTTGTTTTCACTTGAACTGATTGGTAGTTAAGATACTTAGCATATTTTAAATCATAACACTGGTTTCTTAACAGGTACAAAACTATAAGAGGCTTACCCCAATTACTGTACAAGAATGTGCCCTGGAAACATTGGATAATCTACAACCTGGTGACTGCATTGTTTGTTTCAATAAAAATGACATTTACTCTGTGAGTAGACAGATTGAAGCTCGTGGATTAGAATGTGCAGTCATATATGGAAGTCTTCCACCAGGTAAGGACTATATTTCTCAGTTTAATTAGGTATTTTCCATCAAGTATATCTGGATTCAACTAATGCCAAGTATTCAGTATATATTCATTTAAAAAAACGTTAGTTGGCATGTCTCTGTTTTATTTTAACAACCTTTTTTTTATTTTTGAAACCAAGTTGTAGGACATAAGCCAAAAATTGTAGGAAACTATAAATAGATTCCATAAACATTGATTGTCAGAGGAAGGTAATACTGCTTAACCCCACAGAAAGCAACAAACAGCAGTGAATGAGAAAAAGACAAACCGAACTCGAGTGTCAAATACTGGAAGGAGCAAAGGTGCACATACACCGGCCACAATCAGTAACTTGATGAGAGAGGGCAGACATTCCCCCTTTTAGTTCAGTTAAAAGATATTTGTACAGGTGTCTATAATTTTTCATATTTTCCCATTGTGTCTTTAAGCCCAGCAGTAAATGTCTCTCTGCCATACATCCTACTTATTTTTCTTTTTTCCATATTTTAGTCCACCAAATCAAAATAAAGAAGCTTGCCTGGTTATGAATACTTTTGAGCACATAGTTAGCACGTAACCAAGAAAAATAATGTGACAAATTTTCATGTGATGAATGTTAAAGAATAGAAATTGTCTGTTTCTCCAACAAACAGAACTAATGGATCTAGATGGATTTTTATGCCAGTGATTTTATTCATCAGCGACAACACCTTTTTCCTCAATAGTTCTGAGCATTTACATGGCCGCCACTTGTTAGCAATCTTGCTGAGACAACAACACTCCCTCCATCAGAGATACGATTTCCAAAATGTTGCTGTCAACCCGAGTAGGATTCAAACGTTACCCCGGGAAAACTTTGCAGATGAATAGACAGATTGGCAGCTTTTTGTTTATTTTTTATTTCTCCGGTATGTCAGTCTTTAATTCAGATCCTAGATCAGCATGTATTCATTGTGGGAAATCTACCTTTTTCGGCATGGTCCCCCCAGATACCTTTTCCTTTTTCTGGACCCCGTTTTTACTGGACATGGAACCTTGTGCACTAGTACTCCTGCTGTGCAGGAGTAAATTGCTTGTCATTCCTTTTAAAGCATGTTAAAATTGACTTTATGCTGATTGACACATTTAACTTTCCTGGCAGGCTGTAGTATATTGTGTGGAAATCCACCCATGACCTAGAAAGTTAAATACATTTGTGAACTGCAGCACCTATTGTGCTATCCATTACAGTGGCAGTTAACTTTAGGCCTTCCCTGTGTTAGCTGACATGAGCAGCTTTAACCCTGCTGCACAGACATGTCAAAGTCACCCTTTTGACAGGTCCAAAAAGCTTGTATTAAATAATGTAACTAATTGCACTTTGCTGCCCACAAGGTTCTGTGCGCTTAATTTTTGAGAGTGAACCAGGTGTGACATTATAAATGGCATGTTCCCATAGTGACTGGACCAAAATGGCATTGTCACTGGTCAGACTGTAACTGTCAAATAGAAAAAGTCAAAGTATAAATTATACACTTTAATCTATAACCTTCAAAGTATAGATTATATACTTTAATCTATAATCTTTGACCAGTACCAGCTACAGGACCATTCAAAGACTTATTTTTATATTTAATACAATGACTTTTGTAATGGTAAAGTAAGACTTATTAAATCCTTTGGTTAACAATTAGAATGCATAGATTTCAGAAAACCTGGCTTCCAGTTAAAAGATAATGTTAAGAGGGTGGTCACTGGTAGAGGTGTTCTCTTTACTGTTTACCTTGTTACATAAAACAGAATTAGGAATACTCTCCTCCACTACAGAGAAGAGTGATTCTAGCATGCATACTAACCATTATACTTACGTGGAACAAAAATTGATAAATTGTTATGAAGTATGATTGAATGTACAATTAATACAATATGCACAACCTGTGTGATCACGTGTTTGAGGCATGTGTGGCTGTAGATACACATGCTTAGCATAAACTCCCCCCCCCCCCCCCATCTAGTGTTGGGCTTGTGAGTGTGCAAGTTGTTTTTCTTTGAAGGAAGTCTTTTGAGTCACAAGGTAGAGTGACTCCTCCTCATGCTGGTAATATGCATGGCCAAGAACTCCACTGCTGGTCTGTTTTCTTCCACCATCTGGTTTGGACATGTGCTCCTCTGCTCCAGTTTGACACCGTAATTGTTTCATCTTTCCAAACTCTACCATCGGTATTGTCCATTGTGATTGTGATGATTTTCTCTCGTCTCTTTATCGACTTTGACGGGATTATTTAAATCGACAGCAGCCCTATTGGGCTGATTTTGGGTTGGACTTTATCTGCTACATTCCCTCCACACCATGTCCACCTGGTGATTGAACAGACACCTTTCAGATTCTGCCCTCATTGCCAAGCCCGGAACCCTCGCACCCATCTCCATCAGGTGTGTAACTTGTGCCTCTCTCCGGACTATCAGAAAACCACCTGCGAGGCCTTCAAATCCTTTCTGTCCAAGAAAACACTCCAGAATCGATATGCTCAATTACTCGAGATGTCCTGTGCCAGCACCAAGGACACAACGGACCATTTTGAAGCTGAAGACTCTAAGGAGGAGGCCCACACCCAGGTGTCAGCAGCAGATAAGGGCTCCTTTTCAACCTGGAACAGCTCAGGTTCCAAGCTCCAAACGCAGAACATCATGCCAGGACAACCTGTGAGTACAGTGCATCCTCCATCCCGGCCCCAACACCAGCAACCAATCCCAAACACTCTGGACTGACCAAAATCTTAACTTAGGCCATGGCCAGCACCAAGCAGCTGTTTCGATATGCCCATCCCTCATCATCAGAGTCAAGCCAAAACGTCAGAATCTAGAGTGTCAGCGCCAAAACACCGCTCCACCTTGGCGTCCAAATCACCCATTGACCCAAAACCTTTGGCATTGAAAGGCCCAGGATCGAAAGGCTCAGACTCATGCTCAAAAAGCTTGGGCTCGAAATGCTCGCTGTTAGACTTTTCATCCTTGGCGTGGTCTCCCTTAACTTTTTGCCTCTGTTCCCCAGGTTGTTGATGTGTGCTGGACTCTGATTTTGCTGTTTTTGTTGCTCTGGGCACTTTACCACTGCTAACCAGTGCTAAAGTGCATATGCTCTCCTGTTTAAATTGTATGTAAGTGGTTTATCCATGATTGGCATATTTGATTTACTAGTAAGTCCCTAGTAAGGTGCACTAGAGGTGCCAGGGCCTGTAAATCAAATGCTACTAGTGGGCCTGCAGCACTGGTTGTGCCACCCACATAAGTAGCTCTGTAATCATGTCTCAGACCTGCCCCTGCAGTGTCTGTATGTGTATTTTTACACTGTAAATTCGACTTGGCAAGTGTACCCACTTGCCAGGCCTAAACCTTCCCTTTACTTACATGTAAGGCACCCCTAAGGTAGGCCCTAGGTAGCCCCAAGGGCAGGGTGCAGTGTATGGATAAGGTAGGACATATAGGAATGTGGTTTATATGTCCTGACAGTGAAATACTGCCAATTTCGTTTTCACTGTTGCAAGGTCTGTCTCTCTCTCATAGGATAATATGGGGGCTACCTTTAAATATGATTAAAGTGTAGATTCCCCTAGAGAGTAGATGGACATGTGGAGTTTGGGACCCCTGAACTCACAATTTAAAAATACATCTTTTAGTAAAGTTGATTTTAAGATTGTGCGTTTGGAAATGCCACTTTTAGAAAGTGAGCATTTTCTGCTTAAACCATTCTGTGACTCTGCCTTGTTTGTGGATTCCCTGTCTGGGTCAGTTTGACAGTTGGGTTGTTTTTCACCTCACACCAGACAGTGACACAAAGGGAGCTGGGGTGTGATCTGCATTTCCTGATTAGCCATCTCTGCTAGGAGGGAGGGGTGGAGTGGTCACTCTCATCTGAAAGGACTGTGCCTGCCTCTGACAATGCTGTCTCCAGCCCCCTGGTGTGTGTCTGAGGCCTTGCCTGGGCAAGGCAGGATTTCACAAGAAGGTGTGAATCCCCTTTGAAGAAAGGTGACTTCAAAGACTAAAATGGGTATAAGAAGGGCACCCAAACTTACAAACTTTAGAAACACTTCTGGAATCAAGAGGAACCTCTGCCTGGAGAAGAGCTGATAGCTGAGGAACAAGTGCTGCCCTGCCTGTGACTGTGCTTTGTGGAGCTTTCCTGCAGTGCTGCTTCTGCCAGAGTAAGAGGGCAAAGACTGGACTTTGTGTGCCTTCCATCTTGAAGAAGAAATCTCCAAGGGCTTGATGTAGAGCTTGCCTCCTGTTGTTGAAGTCTCAGGGATAGCAAAGACTTCTTCCTGCCAGCACCTGGAGTCTCTGGAGAGACCCCTACTCTGCTCTGTGGTGCCCTTCCAGTTCCTGGGACCCTGAAAGGAGAGGCTGGCAGCCTAAGGACAAAAATACACGCACCGAGCGCCGTGCGGAGAAAAGATCGACGCGAATCCGATCGCGGCTGAGAAAACGACGCGACGCCGGCTCCGCAGCTGAGAAACGACGCCGCAGGAAACGCGACCGGAGAATCGACGCCCGGAGCAGGAGAAACGACGCGCAGCATCGCTGACGAAGGCTGAGAGATCGCAACCAGCGCCGCGGGACTTTCGGACCGTCGCGTGGCTGGCTTTTTTGACGCGCCTCGCCGTGCCGAGCTGTTTTCGACGCATATACCCGTGCAGGGTTATTTTCGACGCACACCGCCCGTGCGGGGTTATTTTTGCCGCAAACCAGGTACATTTTCACGCTAGCAGCGCTAGTGTGGTGTTACAACTACCTAAAGACTCTTTTTATTTTAAACCTTTAAAAAAATCATAACTTGACTTGTGTATGTTGGATTTTTGTCGTTTTGGTCTTGTTTTGTCTAGATAAATATTTCCTATTTTTCTAAACTGGTGTTGTGTCATTTTGTAGTGTTTTCATTAAGTTACTGTGTGTGTTGGTACAAATACTTTACGCCCAGCACTCTGAGGTTAAGCCTACTGCTCTGCCAAGCTACCAAGGGGGTAAGCAGGGGTTAGCTGAGGGTGATTCTCTTTTATCCTAACTAGAGTGAGGGTCCTTGCTTGAACAGGGGGTAACCTGACTGTCAACCAAAGACCCCATTTCTAACATTGGTGACCAGCGGTCGGGATTTGGACTTGTATTTGTACTTGACATACAGTAATTAAGTGTACACTACTGTTTTGATCTCAGACCACTACGTGACCACATACTACTAGTCTTGTGATTTTTGTTTTTACTTGGACTGTTTTTCTCGGCATTCAGTTTCTTTTTTTTCGCTGATCCCGTGATTGACTTTGCTGAAACTTCATTTGAGAACTTGCTTTTCTGTTTTTGGAACTGTGCATATTTTTTTAACCTCTCATCATGTCTCAGTCTGGAGATGCCCTAGCTGAAGCTGCTTTTGACTTGGAGAAATTGGAGAGCTACAAAGTGGCTCAGTTGAAGCAGTTTTGTAGTAATGTTGGCTGTCCCATTAAGAGCTCATCCAAGAAGGATGAGCTGCAAAAGGCGCTGAGGGCCTGGGTGACAGCCAAAGCAGCTGAGGGGCACACAGATGAGGAGCCAGAGGGGGAAGAGGAGTTGCAAGTCACTCACACTGATGTAGTGGGTGGGCCTGCTATGTCTCAGGGGAGAATCTCCAGGGCAGGTAGCAGTGTGTCCTCCAAGAGTCTGACACCTGGAGAGTTACAGGACAGACAGGCAGAGAGGGAGTACCAGTTGGAGCTGAAAAAGCTCAGTCTTGAGGAAAGGAAGATAAACATGGCTCATGAGCTCAGTTTAAAAGAGATAGATCAGAGGAGTCAGCCCAGTAGGGATGGTGGCAGAAATTCTACAGTGCAGCCTGAGAGAAGGGTACACATCCCAAAAGACCTTGTGAGGGATTATAAGAGGGAGGATGATATCTACTTGTGGTTCAAGGGTTATGAGTCAGCTCTCCACATGAACCTGGTCCCTGAAGCTCATTGGGGGGCAGCCCTGTGGAAGCATTTTGAGGCAGAGGGGAGGGACACACTGACGGCCTTAGGGGATGCTCAGAGTCTCACCTACCCTGCCATGAAGGAGGCCTTACTTACCAGGTATGGTCTCACCCCTGAGCAGTACAAAGAGAAGTTTAGATCCTACAAGAGAAAGGAATCCCAAACATGGTTGGAATGTGTTGATTCTTGTTGCAGGTCACTGGATGGTTGGGTGAAGGGCAGTAAGGTAAACACGTATGAGGGGCTTTACAATTTAATTGCTTGGGAGCACTTGTACAGTTTATGTTTTCCAGAGCTGCGCCAGCACCTCATTGACAGCAAGCTGACTGACCCCAGGAAGCTTGCACAGGAAGCGGACCGCTGGGAGAGCACCAGGGTCCAAAAGAGGTATGGGGGAGACCACGCCAAGGGTGGGCAGGGTCCCTCTCAGAAGAAAGGGGGGGGTAAGGGCAAACAGGATGAGTTCTCTAAAGGGCCCCAAACTGATTCCCAGGGTAAGGATTCCCAACCCCCCAGTGAAAAGAAGCCATGGTTCTCCAAAGGGAAGCCAATGGCAGGTGGTCCCCTACGTAAGTGCTATTCATGTGACCAGGTGGGTCATGTGAGGGGGGACCCCAAATGCCCCAAAAGTACACCGGCACCCACTGGTGCACCGTCCCAGGGTTTGGCCAGTGTAGCGCTTGGGGAGGAGTTGGTTTCAGGTGGGTGGGAACCAGCAGAAATGACCCTTGTCTCACTAGGGGACAGTGAGATGGTCCAGAGAAACCTAGTGCCTGATAACACTAAGAAGTACAGGCAATGGGTGACCATCAATGGACAGAGGGTGGAGGCTCTGAGAGACACAGGAGCCAGTGTGACTACAGTGAGGAGTCACCTGGTGTCTGAAGAGCAGATTGATCCCCGGGTACTTCACCAAGTAGTTGCAGTAGACAACTCTGAGCGCCTCTGCAGAGTGGCGCAGGTTCCCTTTGAATGGGGGGGGGTCTCAGGTTCCTGGAAAGTAGCTGTGAGTCCAACCATGCCTGTTGATTGTTTGCTAGGCAACGACCTGGAGGATTCCCCTTGGAAGGAGGTGGAACACAGGTCTCACTTGGAGATGTTGGGTCTGCCTGGGTGGGTATGCGTATCCACCCGGTCTATGGCAGCCAATCAGGGTAGTCAAGAGCCCCTGGAGCCTGAAACAGTGGCCCAGGGGACCGCCAAGAAGAGGAAAGGCAGGAGGCGCGGGAAACCCGCCCCAGAAGTTCCCACGGTCCGGGAGGAGGCAGAGCCTGAGGGTGATGCCCCGGAACCTACAGGGGAACAGGTGGCTGAACTGGGGGAGGTCCCTGAGCTGTCGCAGTGGCAGCAGGAAGGGGGACCCACCAGGGAAGTATTCTGCACAGCGCAGAAGGAATGCCCTACTCTTGAGGGACTGCGGCAGCAGGCTGCAGCCCAGGCGGCTGGCGGGGCGCCAGGTACTCACCTGATTTATTGGGAGGATGGCCTCCTGTATAGTGAGCCTAAGGTTCCTGAGCCGGGGTCAGCTCGTATGCTGGTGGTACCCCAGGGCTTCAGGACCTTCCTACTGGGTTTGGCTCATGATGTGCCTTTGGCAGGACATCTAGGGCAGGACAAGACCTATAAGAGGCTTGTCTCCCACTTTTACTGGCCCTTGATGAACAAGCAGTCAGCTGCTTATTGTAGATCTTGTCAGACTTGTCAGGCAAGTGGCAAGAGTGGGGGGAAATGCAAAGCTCCCCTCCAACCTTTACCGGTAGTCAGTACTCCCTTTGAAAGGGTAGGAATTGACATTGTGGGGCCTCTGGATCCCAAGACAGCCATGGGCAACAGGTTCATCCTGGTCTTGGTGGACCATGCCACACGGTACCCAGAAGCTATTCCTCTAAGGACGGTCACCGCCCCCGTGGTGGGACGTGCCTTGATGGGGGTTTTTACCCGCATGGGGTTCCCCAAGGAGGTAGTATCTGATAGGGGTACAAACTTCATATCCACTTATATGAAGTCTCTGTGGAAGGTGTGTGGGGTAACCTACAAGTTCACCACCCCTTACCACCCCCAAAGTAATGGTCTGGTTGAGAGATTCAACCGCACCTTGAAAGGCATGATTCAGGGCCTGTCAGAGCCCTTGAAGCGTAAGTGGGACGTCCTCTTGCCATGCCTTCTGTTCGCTTACAGGGAGGTGCCTCAAAAGGGACTTGGCTTTAGCCCCTTTGAGCTCATCTATGGCCACCCTGTGAGGGGACCGCTCAGTCTGGTGAAGGAGGCTTTGGAGAAAGCTCCTAGTAAACCACCCCAGGATGTATTTAGCTACATGCTGGCACTAAGAAACCAGACTGCCCGCTTCAGGAGTCTCGCTCAGGAGAACCTGGAAGCAAGCCAGGAGGACATGAAACGGTGGTACGACCAGAATGCCACTCTGGTTGAGTTTCAGCCTGGACAAAAAGTGTGGGTCATGGCACCAGTGGAGCCTAGGGCTCTCCAAGATAAGTGGACTGGGCCTTTTGAGGTGGTGGAAAGAAAGAGCGAGGTCACCTATCTGGTAGACTTGCAATCCCCCAGGAACCCCTTGAGGGTCCTACATGTCAACCGCCTCAAACCACACTTTGAGCGAACTGAGCTATCCATGCTCCTAGCGACAGATGACGGGGTGGAGGAAGAGAGTGAGCCTCTTCCTGACCTCCTGTCTGCAGGAGAGAAAGATGGGTCTGTGGAGGGAGTGATCCTCTCCCCCTCCCTGACTGAGGAACAGCAGAGGGACTGTCGCCACGTGCTGGGACAGTTCGCCTCACTGTTTTCCCTGATCCCAGGAGTCACACACCTGTGCACACATGATGTGGACACTGGGGACAGTACACCTGTTAAACATAAGGTTTACAGGGTGACTGACAGGGTGAGGGCTTGCATTAAGGAGGAAGTCTCCAAAATGTTAACCCTAAGGGTTATTGAGCACTCCAGCAGTCCTTGGGCCAGCCCAGTGGTCTTGGTCCCAAAGGCTACTGCTCCTGGTGCCACTCCAGAACTTAGGTTCTGTGTGGACTACCGGGGTCTCAATGCGGTCAGCAAGACTGACGCACACCCCATCCCCCGAGCTGATGAGCTCATTGATCGGTTAGGAGCTGCCAAGTACCTCAGTACGTTTGATTTAACATCTGGGTACTGGCAGATTGCCTTAACTGAAGGGGCAAAGGAGAGGTCAGCATTCTCTACCCCCGATGGGCACTTCCACTTCAATGTGATGCCCTTTGGGATGAAGAATGCCCCTGCCACCTTTCAGAGGTTGGTCAACCAGGTGTTGGCAGGACTGGATGAGTTCAGTGCCGCCTACCTGGATGACATTGCTGTGTTTAGTTCCACATGGGAGGAACACCTGCAACACCTCTGGAGAGTGTTAGAGGCCCTGCAGAAGGCAGGCCTCACTATTAAGGCGAGCAAGTGCCAAATAGGGCAGGGTTCTGTTGTGTACTTAGGACACCAGGTGGGGAGTGGCCAGGTGGCACCCCTACAGCCTAAGATTGACACGATTCTGGCTTGGGAGCCTCCCAAGACCCAGACTGAAGTGAGAGCCTTTTTAGGTCTCACAGGATACTATCGGAGGTTCGTTAAGGGATATGGTACCATTGCTACCCCCTTAACTGAGTTGACTTCTAAGAAGCAACCCAAGAAAGTGATCTGGACAGAGGCTTGCCAGAACGCTTTTGATGCCCTGAAGGCGGCCATGTGCACAGCACCTGTGCTGAAGGCACCTGACTACTCCACGGAGTTTGTTGTACAGACAGACGCCTCAGAGCATGGTATTGGAGCAGTACTCTCACAGCTGAATGAAGAGGGCCTAGATCAACCCGTAGCCTTCATTAGCAGGAGGTTACTACCCAGGGAACGTAGGTGGAGTGCCATAGAACGTGAAGCGTTTGCTGTGGTCTGGGCACTGAAGAAGCTAAGACCCTACTTGTTTGGGACTCACTTCCGAGTTCAGACCGACCACAGACCCCTCAGATGGTTAATGCAGATGAGGGGTGAGAACCCAAAACTGTTGAGGTGGTCCATTTCCCTACAGGGGATGGACTTTACGGTGGAACATCGACCCGGTACAGAGCACGCCAATGCTGATGGTCTGTCCAGGTTCTTCCGCCTTAGTGATGAGAACTCCCATGAGGTTGGGTAGTTGCTCCCCACTTTTAGCTGGGGGGGACACGTGTTAGACTTTTCATCCTTGGCGTGGTCTCCCTTAACTTTTTGCCTCTGTTCCCCAGGTTGTTGATGTGTGCTGGACTCTGATTTTGCTGTTTTTGTTGCTCTGGGCACTTTACCACTGCTAACCAGTGCTAAAGTGCATATGCTCTCCTGTTTAAATTGTATGTAAGTGGTTTATCCATGATTGGCATATTTGATTTACTAGTAAGTCCCTAGTAAGGTGCACTAGAGGTGCCAGGGCCTGTAAATCAAATGCTACTAGTGGGCCTGCAGCACTGGTTGTGCCACCCACATAAGTAGCTCTGTAATCATGTCTCAGACCTGCCCCTGCAGTGTCTGTATGTGTATTTTTACACTGTAAATTCGACTTGGCAAGTGTACCCACTTGCCAGGCCTAAACCTTCCCTTTACTTACATGTAAGGCACCCCTAAGGTAGGCCCTAGGTAGCCCCAAGGGCAGGGTGCAGTGTATGGATAAGGTAGGACATATAGGAATGTGGTTTATATGTCCTGACAGTGAAATACTGCCAATTTCGTTTTCACTGTTGCAAGGTCTGTCTCTCTCTCATAGGATAATATGGGGGCTACCTTTAAATATGATTAAAGTGTAGATTCCCCTAGAGAGTAGATGGACATGTGGAGTTTGGGACCCCTGAACTCACAATTTAAAAATACATCTTTTAGTAAAGTTGATTTTAAGATTGTGCGTTTGGAAATGCCACTTTTAGAAAGTGAGCATTTTCTGCTTAAACCATTCTGTGACTCTGCCTTGTTTGTGGATTCCCTGTCTGGGTCAGTTTGACAGTTGGGTTGTTTTTCACCTCACACCAGACAGTGACACAAAGGGAGCTGGGGTGTGATCTGCATTTCCTGATTAGCCATCTCTGCTAGGAGGGAGGGGTGGAGTGGTCACTCTCATCTGAAAGGACTGTGCCTGCCTCTGACAATGCTGTCTCCAGCCCCCTGGTGTGTGTCTGAGGCCTTGCCTGGGCAAGGCAGGATTTCACAAGAAGGTGTGAATCCCCTTTGAAGAAAGGTGACTTCAAAGACTAAAATGGGTATAAGAAGGGCACCCAAACTTACAAACTTTAGAAACACTTCTGGAATCAAGAGGAACCTCTGCCTGGAGAAGAGCTGATAGCTGAGGAACAAGTGCTGCCCTGCCTGTGACTGTGCTTTGTGGAGCTTTCCTGCAGTGCTGCTTCTGCCAGAGTAAGAGGGCAAAGACTGGACTTTGTGTGCCTTCCATCTTGAAGAAGAAATCTCCAAGGGCTTGATGTAGAGCTTGCCTCCTGTTGTTGAAGTCTCAGGGATAGCAAAGACTTCTTCCTGCCAGCACCTGGAGTCTCTGGAGAGACCCCTACTCTGCTCTGTGGTGCCCTTCCAGTTCCTGGGACCCTGAAAGGAGAGGCTGGCAGCCTAAGGACAAAAATACACGCACCGAGCGCCGTGCGGAGAAAAGATCGACGCGAATCCGATCGCGGCTGAGAAAACGACGCGACGCCGGCTCCGCAGCTGAGAAACGACGCCGCAGGAAACGCGACCGGAGAATCGACGCCCGGAGCAGGAGAAACGACGCGCAGCATCGCTGACGAAGGCTGAGAGATCGCAACCAGCGCCGCGGGACTTTCGGACCGTCGCGTGGCTGGCTTTTTTGACGCGCCTCGCCGTGCCGAGCTGTTTTCGACGCATATACCCGTGCAGGGTTATTTTCGACGCACACCGCCCGTGCGGGGTTATTTTTGCCGCAAACCAGGTACATTTTCACGCTAGCAGCGCTAGTGTGGTGTTACAACTACCTAAAGACTCTTTTTATTTTAAACCTTTAAAAAAATCATAACTTGACTTGTGTATGTTGGATTTTTGTCGTTTTGGTCTTGTTTTGTCTAGATAAATATTTCCTATTTTTCTAAACTGGTGTTGTGTCATTTTGTAGTGTTTTCATTAAGTTACTGTGTGTGTTGGTACAAATACTTTACGCCCAGCACTCTGAGGTTAAGCCTACTGCTCTGCCAAGCTACCAAGGGGGTAAGCAGGGGTTAGCTGAGGGTGATTCTCTTTTATCCTAACTAGAGTGAGGGTCCTTGCTTGAACAGGGGGTAACCTGACTGTCAACCAAAGACCCCATTTCTAACACTCGCCATCAGAAGTCTCAGTATCAAAGGTTGTGTCAGAGCTGAATTCATACTCTTACAGAAAGCACACGGTTGAATCCGAAACAGTGGAACTGGTGCTTCAAGGCATGCTGGAGGAAATAGACCTCAGTTTTGAGGCACTTTGGACATAGCTATGCCACCATAACACAGAAAAAAGGCTGACAAGGCGACTAGCCCTGTGCAAACCATTCCACCATCGCCACAGCCTGCTGCACAACCCTCGCCTCCTACACCAGCATCACATTCTCCAGAGGATTCTATTCATTCCTTTGGCGGGGTAGGGATGATGGAGATCAGTACTCCATTCCACGTCAGAATGACCCATGGGACATTTATACCATGGACCCACTTACTGACACAGACCCTGATTTGTACCTGGCAAAAACGTCTTCCCCAGATGACACCACTACCTATCATTACCTCATAGGTAGGGAGGCTGCATAGCATAAGGTAACACATGCACACCACACAACCACTAGAGGATGATTATTTTGTTTGAAACTCTCTCCTCCAACCAGCGCTTGGCACATATCTGCCGATGCTTATAGGTATGCTTAGACACACACAAGACATCTGCAAAAAGGCCCAGTTAAGGCACGTTTTATTACTCCATGTTGATAAAAAGTATAAATGTTTGCCACAGCAAGGAAAAGAGTGAATTTGCAAATATCTAGTGAGTCGCCCCCACCACACAAGGAAAGTAAGAAGATGGATGCAGTAGGGAAAAGGGTTGCTGCTCAGGCTGCCAATCAATGGAATATTGCCAACTCCTTTGGTCTGTTCTCCAGTTATGATAGAGCTCATTAGGATGAGATGAAAGGGCTCCTCAGACATCTCCCTTAGGAACATAAAAGGGCATATGAGATCACCTCCAAGGGTAAATTAATTGCGAATACCTCCATTCGCTGTGCGCTTTATGCAGCTGACAAAGCAGCAAGAGGCATTAATTCTAGTGCGCTCCTCTGACGCCACGCCCGGCATAGAGTTTTAGGTTTCAAACCTAAAGTGCAACAAAACATCCTTGCATTTTTTTGAAGGTGAATACCTTTGTCCCTCAAGTAGACACACTACTTGAGAAAATAAAAAATTAAAATAAGCAAACTGCCAATGCTATGGGAGCGTTGCAAACTTCATCACAGTGTGGCTCCTTTCACCACTCCACCTATTGTGGAGGGATAAATCACACTCCTACGGAGTCTACTACCTCTTACCAGCATCCCCAGACACACACCACCTTCCTAGAAGTTCCTTCAGAGGCTCCTATGGGGCAGTAATTCCAGGGGTAAAGCCAAGGGTGGTTTCACCAAGTCCTCCTCCACCAAAGCCTGATTTGCCAACCATCCTCCGATCAAAATGCACCCATCGGGGGGTGACTACAAGGGCTCTTCCCCTCCGGGTGAAACATCTCCCAACAATGGGAGTTGGATATTATCCAACATGGTTATTGTCTGGAGCTTACTTCCACACCTCCAAACCAGCATTCCACCTCACAAACCCAGACTTTCGCTATAACATCAACAGTTGTTCACAGAGGAAATAAGGAGCATAGTACCAGTGCCAGCACACCAGCAAGGCACAGAGTCTATTCACTATACTGGTCCTTGAGACCAATCTTGGACCTCAGGCCCCTTAACCAATATATCCTCTCAAAGCACTTTCACAAGGTCACCCATCAGGATGTCATTCCTCTACTACAACAAACCGACTTCATGGCAGCACTCGACGTGAAAGACAGCTATTTCCACATTCCTATTCACCTAGAGCAGATTTGTAATAAACAACCATCATTTGCACTTCAAGGTGCCGCTGTTCACGGTCAAACCACCCCCAGGGTTTTTACAAGATGCCTCTAGTAGCAGCCCACATGCTCAGGCAAAACATACAAGTATTTCCTTATTTAGATGATTGGCTCATTAATAGCGCTACTCATCAGCAGTGCTTCCATCACCTTCGGGCCAACATAAAATGAACTCATCAACTAGGATTTACCATCCATGCAGTCAGATCCCATCTCCAGCCTCTCCAAATACAACCATACCTGGGAGCCCTACTTGGTTCACAAAGAAGGATAGCTTACTCCATTGCCACCCGAATTCAATCCTTCCAAACTCCTATTCCTCTATTCCAGCCCCATCAGCAAGTAACATTGAGAAAAGATATGCTTCTCCTCGGTATGATGGCTTCGTGCATAGCCAGATTCAACATGCTTCTTTTGCAAGAGTGCTTAGCACGCCAATGGTCTCAAGTGAAGAGTCAATTGGAGGATCTAGTTTTGGTAGGCCATCAAGCTTACCACTCTCTGCAATGGTGGAACACCAACAATCTCCTAAAAGGATGGCCTTGCTGGATCCAGTTTTGCAGAGAACCATAACAACGGATGCCTCCCTCACAGGCTGTGGACCGCATTCACAAGATCTCACTGTACAGGGACGCTAAACACTCAGCCAGAAACATCTCCATATCAATCATCTGTAGTTGCTAGCTGTTCACCTAGCACTCGGAGCCTTCCTTTCCCACCTCATTGGCAAGGTAGTCCTAATCAAAAGAGACAACATGAATGCCGTGTACTATCTCCAAAAGCAGGGAGGCACCAGGTCCCATCAGCTCTCTCTTTTATCCTAAACCATTTAGAAATGGGCTCTCTGATACAACATTCACTTGTTAGCCGAGTACTTGCCTGGAGCGGATAACGGCTTTGCTGAGCTCTTCAGCAGGAGATGTCAACAAGTCCACAAATGGGAACTTCCCCTGCAAGTCCTCCTTCCATACTTCCAGCATTTTGGGGGAGGGGGCTGTCACTCAGAAGTAGATCTTTTTCCACTGCAGAAAATCCATAATGCCCAAATTTTGCCTCCACCGTCCAAGGGCAATGTACTATGGATGAGTTGCTCAGGGATATTTGCTTATGCTTTTCCACCTCTCCCACTGCTTCTGTTTGTTGTTCGCAAACTTTGGCAGACATCTCTCACCCTCATCCTAGTAGTTCCCACATGGGCACAGCAACCATGGTTCACCACACTCCTAGAACTTTCAGTAGTACCCCAGGAGGTACTGCTGAGCAGGCAGGACCTTCTCACACAGAACCATTGAGAAATCGGACCCCAGATCCCTCAACCTGTCGATCTTGCTTCTGAAGTCCTAGAGTTTGGTTATTAAAAACCTACCTCAACCCTGTATGGATAACCTTAAAGAAGCATCCATACCAACTACTCATGCTTGTTATGCTGCAAAGTGGAAAAGGTCCGTCTACTACTGTCATTCAGAACAATTTGTTCCTTTAAAACCCAGTGTACAAGACATTATCTATTCCATTTACATACTACTGATCTAGCTTTTACATCTTTAAGGCTACACCTAGCGGCAGTGGCTGCATTTCTTCAGAACAGACAACACACTTATTTATTCAGCATTCCTTTCATTTAAGCCTTCTTAGAAGGTCTTAAGAGTCATTCCTCCTAGGGTGTCACCTCTTCTTGGAATCTCAAAATTGTACTAACAAGATTGATGGACCCTGCATTTGAACCCTTCTACTCCTGCACCCTATGGTTTTTATCCTGGAAAGTATCATTTCTAGTTACAATTACTTCACTTAGACATGTCGGCTAACTTCAGGCACTAACTCCTTCCCCCTGTGCTAAGCCTTTTTTTGGCTATTTGGGGTAGTTTGCGCTTCGGCCTCCATAACTTTTGTTGTCTACATAAGATATCCATGCCAAATTTCCGTCCTTTTTTCCCAACAACCTGGGGATTCTAAAGGTACCCAGGGTTTGTGGATTCCCCTGGTTGGGACAGAGAAATTAGGCAAAATATAGCTAAAACTTGGGTTTTTGGGGGAAAAGTTCTGCAGAACAAAGCATCTGTATTTTTCCCTGCAAATGGCATCAACAAAAGAGTTTTCAGTGATAAAATCACCACCTTCCCAACTGAGACAGTCCAATTTTTAGGTCGAGCGCGCAAGCACTCTGCCCTGTTGTAATCTATCTGTGGGATTTTAACCACGCCCACCGCACACCCATCACTATCACTCATTTATGGGCTTGCCTTTCAAAAATCCTTTGTTATCGTTAGTAAATGCTTTACATAATCCCTCCTTGGGGCAGCTTTGTTACCGCCTTGGCTATCGACCCCTTTGCATGGATAATTGCACGTTTGCCAATACCCTTAACTGCTAGTGAACTTATTTTTGTGTTTCTCCTTCACACTCATGGCAGCCATGGCACTTTGAATCAGCTTGCTTATGTCAACTGTTTTACTTTTCATTTTCAATTTATGTGGCAAGAAAAGTCCACTTAGGAATTTACAACGCTAATAACTCTGACTTGAGCAAACGCAAGACCCATTGCATTGCAAATGCTCGTCCTATTTTCTGTGCTTTCAACCTCCTAGAGTTAGTGACAGAAATGGGTGTGAAACCAATGATTGATCCCAGAAAGCCATACATTTCTGAAAAGTAGATAACATCCTGAATTCAGCAAGGGGTCATTTCTGTAGATCTTTCAAGGTTTTCCTATAAACAGATAGTTGAAATAAAATATTGAAAGTGAGCTGTAAAAAACAGCCATTTCTGTCTTTTTCATCTGTAACTTTTTCTAGGTATGGCAGATTTTCGAAAGCAATATGCCTTTACGTCTGCCGGACCCTTATGGTATCAGGGATATATAGGGCTTGTAGGTTCACCAAGAAGCCAAGGTACCCCGAGCCAATAAATGAACTGCACCTTGCAATGGGTTTTCATTGTGAACCGGGTATACAGCCATTCATTTGGTGAAATATAAAGAGTGAAAAATAGGTATCGATGAAACCTATTTGGGTATCCCCATACTAGCTTGTGAATTACCAGGCATTTCTCAAAATTACTTCTTTCTTAAACACTGTCTTAAATTTGGAAGACGCAAATGCAGAGAAAGACAATTGGTATTAACACTTGTTCTGCTATCCTATGTGCCTCTATGTCTCCCAATAAAAATAGTACCTCACTTGGGTCGGTAGGCCTAACGTCTGCAACAGGAATTAGCCCAAAACGTAATGTGGACAGATCACATTGTTCCACTGAAAACTGACATGTTTTTTGCAAAGTGCCTAGCTGTGGCCATTGGGCTATAGCTCAGCTGGCACTTAGGGAAACCTAGCAAACCTGTACATTTTTAAAAACTAGACACCTTGGGTAATCCAGCATAGGGTGACTTGTGGCGCTTTCACCAGGTTCTGTCACCCAGGATCCTTTGCAAACCTCACAATTTGTATAAAAAACACATTCCTCTCACATTTCAGTGATGCAAAGTTCTTGAATCTGAGGGGAGCCACAAACTTCCTTCCAACCAGTATTCCCCCAAGTCTCCCGATACAAATTGTACCTCATTTGTGTGGGTAGGTCTAGTGCCGCGACAAGGAAGGGCCCAAAACACAACATGGACACATCAAAATGACCTATAACAGAACAACCAGTTTTTGCAAGGGGGCACCTGTATTTTTGGTCCTAGGCTCAGCGGCTATCTAGGGAAACCCAGACATTTCTGAAAACTAGACGCCTGGGTGAGTCCAGGGAGGTGTTGCTTGCATGTATCCCCCAATGTTTTCTTACCCATAATCCCCTGCAAACCTCAAATTTAGCTAAAAAAAAAAAAATGACATTTTTCTCACCTCTGTGTAAGATCAGCGTGTCGACAAAAAATTCCTACCACCCAGCATTCCCCTTAGTCCCTGGATAAAAACGATATCTCAATTGTGTGGGTGCCCAAAGCAGATTCAGCCTAAAAACTTAATTTAAAAAAACACTGTGCATATGAACACTCTTTGGTTCCCCCTCTATCTCTACATATGTTTGGCTCTTCCCTGTCGCAGGAACTTAACAAGGAAGGCAAAGAACTGACGTAGGCGCACCTGAGTGGAGCCTATATAGGTGACCGTGACGTCACAGACATTGCCAACGCCACTGCCGACGCCATGCGGATCCGAACGACGCCACACGACTTCGCGTGCAAGGGTATTGCTCAGCACAAGTTCTGGATTCCAAGCTGACGCCAAGAAATTCTAAGATAAGGAATCTGCAGCTAGATAGTCTCTACCAGATAATGCACTACCGAAGGTAAGTAACTTGTTCATCTAATAGGGACTTCTAGCGCAGCTACAGTGGCTAATGAGGAGAGAGCATTGTATGCTATGGTGGTGCATAGGGCAGCTGAGGTCTTGGACCTAGCTGTGCCTACAGTGCCGGCCAGGACTAACCTCCCAACTGAGGGGCTTCAGCCGGGGGTTTCCACATCGGAACAGATGTTGCCGTTTAATGAAGCCCTCACGGATGTCCTGCTGGGGACGTGGTCCAAACCCAGCCTGTAAATGGGACAGTTGGCCATCGCCCAGCTCCGGGTGATCCTAGCTTCTTGGCACAACACCCCAACCCAGAGAGCTTTTGGTCCAAGCCTCCACTTCCCATGGTGCCCTCCCTTCTGCTCCCCTGGATAAGGGAATCAAATAGGCTGGACCAGCTTGGTAAGATGTTTTCTTCCTCCAGCCTGGCATTGCGGTTGGTAAACACCTCATGCCTATTGGGCTGTTTTTCCCATACTTTATGGGATACAGTGGTGCAGATGCTGCCTCAGGTCCCAGAGGACGTGCATGCCACTCTCTCACAAGCAGTCAAAGATGAGAGATATGCAGCAAAGTTTACTGTCAGGTGTGGATTGGACATGACTGACTTGCTGATTAGAGCGATTTCGTCGATGGTGGCCCTTCGACACCATGCCCTGCTTCATACATTTGGCTTTTCAGGGGATGTCCAGGCAAACCTCATGGACATGCCCTTTGATGGGTCCTGCCTATTTGGTGAAAAGGAAGACTCGGCTCTGGAGCGCTTAAAGGACTCCCAGGCTACAGCCAAGTCTTTCCAAAGCCTCGTCAACAGTCTGTGTCACCCGTTTCGAGGCTTTGGAAGGGGCGGGTACCACAACACCCACAGACCAGCCACCGTCCTACACCGGGCTAACATCTTGCACTGGGACACGGTCATGGTGCTTTCAGGCCCAGAGGGTCTGGCCAGAAGTCCTCCACCACTCAGCCCCCCCACCTCCACAACGTCCAAGTCCTCCTAATGTGATTCTGCAAGACCATGTGCGTGCAATTGGGTGGAGGATTCAATTTAATCTCCCTCACTGGCTGTCCATAACATCAGACAAATGTGTTTTGCAGACTATATAGAAGGGCTATTCCCGCCCCTTCCACTCTTTCCCTCCCCCAGTCCTCTGTCAAAAGAATGGCTGATGGAGGATCACTTAGTCTTGCTCTGTGAGTAAGTTACAGCTCTTTTGGCCAAGGAACAATAGAAAGGGTCCCAATATCAAAAATAGGCAGTGGTTGAATTTCCTGCTACTTTCTGATACCCAAAAAGAACAAAGATCTTTGCCCTATTCTGGATTTGCGGGACATCAGTCTCTTCCTCAAAAAGGAGAAATTTCAGATTGCTCTCTCTGGCTCATGCCTTGTCTGCCCTAGATCAAGGAGACTGGATGGTAGCTTTGGACTTGCAGGGTGCATATTCCCATCCTGCCTGAACACAGGTGTTACCTGCGGTTCAAGGTGGGCCACAAGCACTTTCAGTTTACCATGCCCCCCTTCGGTCTCACCAGTGCCCCTTGGGTGTTCACCAAAGTGATGTCTGTGGCAGCAGTTTACCTGCTCAGGTTAGGGGTTTCTGTCTTCCCCTACCTCGGCTGGCTGTGGAAGGCTCCTTCACCCCAGGTTGTCGTCTCCCACCTTCAGACTACGGCAAACCTCCTGCATTTGCTGGGTTAACTATAAACGTGCCGAAGTCGCACCTGAAGCCCTCTTAGACGCTCCCTTTTATTAGTGCTGTTCTGGACACAGTGTAGTTTCGGGCCTATCCTCCTGAGCAGCAGGTCCAGGATATTCAGGTTATGATTCCGATGTTTCGGTCCCTATCCTGGATTTTGGTGAGACATACTCAGAGGCTGTTGGGCCTCATGGCCTCCTCCATGCTGTTAGGCAAACATTCCAGATGGCATATGAGGGCTCTGCATGGGGACCTGAAGTTCCAATGGGCACAGCATCAGGGAAATCTCCCCAACACAGTTCAAATCTCGAAGGGAACTGCAAAAGAACTACAGTGGTGGTTAATGAACTGTGATTGGGTCAGAGGCAGACTCCTCTCCTTTCCCCAAGCAGAGATTACAGTAGTGACAGATGAGTCACTTCTGGGACGGGGTGGCCATCTGGGAGAGGTGGAGGTCAGAGGCCTCTGGTCTCCGACGGAATAACGGACTCCATATCAACTTACTGGAGCTCCAGGTGATTCGACTGCCATTGAAAACATTTCTTCCTGTTGTAAACATGAAGATGGTGCAGGTGTTCACGGACAACACCACCGCAATGTTGTACTACAACAAGCAAGGCGGTGGGATTGTTGACCCTTTCTCAAGAGGCCCTGCTCTTCTGGACATGGCTGGACCAGCAGGGCATTACCCTGGTCATTCAACGCCTGGCAGGTTCTCTGAACGTCAGGTCATATGAACTTAGCCGCCAATGCCTAGTGGATCACAAGAGGTGTCTCCGCTCGGAGGTGGCACAAGGACTCTTTCAGCAGTGGGGATAGCCTTGGTTTGATCTGTTTGCCTTTGCAGAGAAAGCACAATGTCCGCAGTATTGCGCATTGGAATTTCCAAGGTGGCACTCGCTCAACAGCGCTTTTCATCGCAAGTGGAACTCAGGTCTCCTGTACGCATTTCCCCCATACCACTTCTGCCCAGAGTTCTCAAGAAGATCAAGAATGACCAGGCGCAAGTATTCCTGCTGGCTCCGGACTGGGCAAGGAGGGTCTGGTATCCCAAGCTTCTGAAAATAAGCATTAATCCTACGATCAGGCTGCCCCTTCGGGACAATCTTCTGTTGCAGCAGCAGGGGAAGGTTCTCCACCCGAACCTGTCAACTCTACTCCTTCATGCATGGAGATTGAGCGGTGACAGTTGACAGCCTTCACCCTTCCTCCCAAAGTCTGTAAAGTTATTCTAGCAGCCAGGTGTCCCTCCACTGAGACAGTATACGCCTGCCGTTGGAAATGTTCTGTACAATTTTGTACAGAAAGATCTATTGATCCTCTTTCTGCTTCTCTCTCTGACATTCTTTTCTTTGTCTTATCCTTTGTCTAGCAGGGCTCTGCCTTGGGAACTCAGAGGCTAACTTTCTGCCTTATGGACGTTCCTTCGGTTGCCTGATCAGCCTTCGTTATTCAAGTCACCTATTGTACATAGATTTCCCAAAGGGCGTGTACATATATTTCCCCCTATGCCCTTTGTTATGCCTCAGTGGGACTTGAATCTGGTTCTCACATTTCCTATGTGTGCTCCCTTTGAGCCACTGCACAACTGTCCCTCTGTCTGCTCTCAGGACAGCCTTCTTAGTGTCGATAACATCTGCTTGGAGGGTGAGGGAGATGGAGGCTGTTTCATCTAAGCTACCATATCTCACCAAGTTCCCGGACAAGGCCGTACTCAGAACCCGTGCCTCTTTCCTTCCTAAGGTGGGGACTCCATTTCACCTGGGTCAGAACATCACCCTGCTCACTTTCTTTGCTCCACCGCATTCTTCAAAAGAAGAGGAGCGACTCCACCGACTAGACCCAAAAATAACATTGTCGTTCTACCTAAACCGCACAAAAGAGTTCCGGGTGTACGACCAACTCTTTGTGGGGTACATGGGAGCAAAGAAAGGTTAGGCAGTGCAGAAACTAACCATTTTGTGCTGGTTCGTTCTCTGCATTAAGATCTGCTATGCACTGGCCAAGCAGCAGCCTCCTGAGGGCTTTAGAGCTCATTCCACCAGGGACAAGGCTGCTACCACTGCACTAGCATGAGGTGTTCCATTCCCGGATATATGTCAGGCAGCGAGGTGGGCGTCCTTGCACACGTTCGAAAGACATTACTGCCTGGACAATCTTAGAGACAGGCACTTTGCCCGTTCAGTCCTACAGGACCTTCTAGTGTAAGGAGATCTGTCCACATCCCACCGCCAGGAGGTTATGGCTTATATACTAAGGTAAGGAATCGCATTATCTGGTAGAGACTCTGTCACAGATGGCTCCAACGGTGCTCAAGGGTATTGCTCAATAAGAGTTCCGGATTCCAAGCTGATGGCAGGAAATTCTAAGGTAAGGAATCTACAGCGAGAAGTCTCTATCAAATAATGTAGAGGCAATGTACACCCTGGCAGAGAGAGACAGAAAATACTATTATTATGGTACAACCATATAATCATCAAGTACACACACATACTGGTTGGATTTGGCACAAGGGTGAGTGATGGTTCAATCTAGAACATTTTATTAACCGAGATTTCACAGAAATGAAATGCACTTTTACTAATTGAAAGGGCAAAAAACTTAACCAATGACTCGCAGTTTGTGAGCTGTAAAGCTGTGACAAGGCACCAACTCCTTTACAGTCCATTCACACACCTTTCATATGTAACACTTGCAAGACCATTTACTCCACCAGCCACGGGCGCAGCACATTACAGCACTCACATCAACAGACAGCGCCATTCGTGGGCCCATCACTTTCATATGCCCACATGCCTCATGCAGCAATCACACCACCTGACAGTGTGTGTGGACTGGCATTTGGCTAGCAGTGTGTGTGGTGACCAGCAGCAAGTCACTACTCACACACCGCCAGCCAAGCTCCAGGTCTCACACAACGCCAACCAAGCGCCAGCTCACACCAACAGGCAAGCGCCAGCCCATGCACACCACCGGCCAAGCGCCAGCCCATGCACACCACCAGCCAAGCACCAGCCCATGCACACCGCCAGCCAAGCACCAGTCCACACACATCGCTCGCCAAGCTCCAGTCCACACACACCACGTCCAGTGCTTAATTTGTGTTTGTTTCCTGTGTGGAGCACCAGCACTTATTTTTGAGGGCCGGCGCTTATTCTTCTGCCCCATGGATTTGCTCGGGAAAGACAGCAGAAGAGAAAAACGAAAAAGCGTCACAATGGGAGAAAGTAAAAAGCTGCAAAATTGAGCTGAAGGGAAAGGGAGTGGCTTTAAATGAATTGAAGAGGCCTCGTATGGCTTCAGGATTACGCTGCCTCAATATTCCATATAGCCACATTTAATTGCAGCAGCCGCGTATTTAAGAGGAGGACTTTGAGCACTGGCACGTTTTTATTTCCAAATTAAGCACTGCCGCCATCACAGTTTTAATTTTTTTTTTTACAAAAAAAAAAGCACAAACCTAACTGTAAGTGAACACATAACTATAAACACAGCTCTAACTAAAAACTTCACATTACTGCCAACTGTGAGACTGAAAAAATATAAAGCGAAACAGACCAGGCAACGCTCACAGATGCTCCCAAAATGTTTTTTTTGTGTGGTACTTTCTGAAACAGACCGGCACGCAGCCCAGGTTTGAAGGACAGTCAGGGCAGTGCATATGATTCTGCTTCCATATGCCTCTTTGCATACAGACTCTACATCTCTTACAGGAATTGTTTTTTTTTTTGGGGGGGCCTGGGAGGAATGTGATCAACAAAGTGGTGATCTTTCAATCTAGCCACATCCTCCACCACGCCACCTCTAGGAACTCTTGCCTGTTCCACTTCAACAAAGCTGTGTATTACAGATTCCTGAAACTGAACAAAAGTCATCTCTGACTCTGGAGAAACATACTTGAACACAACAAAAAACATTAAAGGTTGCTAAATGGAAGAGGTATGGATAGCCAATTTCTTATACCAAACGTAAGCCTTACAAACAGCAGGGTAGGCTTCCAGCCTCTGATCTACACCAAAGATGTGCCTTTTGTAGTCTAAAATGCACACAGGTTTGCGCACTTCAGCAACCTGAACAGTCCCAGATGAAGTACTTACATCATAGATCGTAGTCGGCACGTAGACATCCCTCTTGTCTGCAAATTGCACAGCTAGCATTACACAAGGCTCTGCCCTGTCTCCTCTCAAGTTTATTTTACACACAAGATCATTTGGATAACCACAGGCAACAGTGTCCACTTTGAACAATTCACTGAACAAATGCACACCAGTGTAGAAGTTACCTAGGTACAAATTATGACCTTTGTTAAAGAGTCCTCTACCAAGTTCCCACACAACTTTCTCACTAAATCCAAAAGTGGATGGACAACCAGGTGGAATCCCCACCAGTGTAAACTTGGAAATTATGGACATATCCTGTACTCCTCTCAGACAGCAAATACTTCCTAATTCTATAACGTGCCCTCTTGTTAGAAATGTACTGTCTAAAAAACAAAGGTCCCTTGAACAGGACCAACGACTTGTCCACAGGTATTTCTTTCCCTGGAATATAGATCTCTGAAAATCGATCTACAAAGTGATTGAGAACAGGCCGAATCTTAACAGACGGTCACAATCAGGGTGATCTTGTGGCAACGCTTAAGCATTATCAACAAAATACAGCATCCGAAGCAGAAGGAAATACTGATCACGACTCATTATTGCAGGGTATATGGCTGTTTCCATCAAGGGACTGGTAGACCAATATGAACACAGCGGCGGCTTCCTTATCAAGCCCATCAAAAAACTTAAACTCAAGAACTTCTACAACTCTTCGAGATTTGTGTGAGTCCACCGGGTAGCTCTAGAGCAGGGTCTAAGTCAGGCACTGCTGTTCCTCAAATACTGTTCAGCATACAAATTAGTCTGCTCAACAGTCTCACCCAAAAATACATCATCCATAAACAACTTAAAGAAATTTATAGGCAAACAGTTTTCAGTATTCACTATACACCCTTTGACACCAGTAAAGGCAAGCAACACCGGCTGCACCATATTTGGGGCAACCCAGAGTTCAGATCTTCCAGTGGAAAGGCGTTCAGCCCCAGGCCGGTGCACTATCGGCACATCATTGTCCTCCTATGAAACAGGCACTTAATCTGCAATGAGAGTGGCTTTGTCATCAGATGATTCCTCTCGGCCATAATATTCACTGCCAGAATCTTGCACTTCCTCCTCTGCCTCAGATGCAGAGTCAGTTGCATAATCATGGTCAGCGGAAGATTAAAAAATCATACCAACAACCTGCTGAGCAGACATCCTGCGGCTAGCCATTATCTTTCCTAATAGAAGTAACTTGACATATACGTCAGCAACAACCAACACTGTGTACAATAAGTAATAAACAAAGTGTGGCTTTATCACAAAGACCTATATACTCAAAAACAATACCACTCACTTGCCACAGACAGCTAAACTCCCCATTACCTACTATGCACAGACACAGCAAGCACCAACGATATCCCACTAAAAAGGAAAAACATAACAAAATAAGACAACACAATACTCATAGTTCCCAAATCCAAGGAGAATTTCACACAGAATAAAACATAAGCTATTTATGCTGCTATTATTACACCATTTACAAAAAACTCACCCATGCATGGCAATGATACTCTTTGATTTAAACAGTGCAAAAAAGTTTTTATTCCCCAACAAAAGCAACTATGCCATCTGCAGATCTACCGCTCCTGAAAACTGCAAGCAGGAGTCACAAAATAAGGAATCTAAAGTTTTGCACTAGAATAAAAAGGGGAAATAAACACTACGATAATAAATGCAAATAATGCACCAGTCCACACCCCCCAAGTTGGGGGTCACATTGAGGTACACATATGGCCAAAACATTCACCCCACTAAAGGGACGAGACCCTTGCCCAAGGAGCCGCTCCCCACAACAACAGCAGCAACATAGTGAATGAAACATCCCTGGTGTCTACTGGTTTCTGCTTCCCTCAGGGGCAGAAGGGCCTAAAAAAATAAGAGGCTGATCTGCAGGGGAGGGGGAGGTGGGCATAAAATGTCCAAAATATGTGTGCCCTAAAGGAAGCAACCATTTCCCAAGGGTCTGTTCCCTGAAATCGACAAAAACATTTTAAATCCCTGATGTCTAGTGGTTTCTGCCACCCTTGGGGGCAGATGGGCCTAAACAAGAGAGCGATCTGCGCCATGGAGGCAACAACAACCAAAAGATGTGCCAGCTAAGGGGAGCGACCCTTGCCCAAGGGCCCGCGCCCCAAAATTGCTAAAATTTAAAATCCCTGGTGTCTAATGGTTTCTTGGGGACATATGGACCTAAAAAAAAAGAGGCTGTTCTGTCCTCCAAGGTGGGCAGAAACGACCAACATATATGCCCCGAAAGGGAATGACCCTTGCCCAAGAGGTAGCTCCCCAATAATTGCCAGAATGTATCAAACCTGGTGGTCAAGTGGTTTCTGGCCCCCGTGGAGACAGATAGGCTTAAAAAAAAGGGCCAATCTGCCCACACAGTGTCAGAAACGGGCAAAATATAGGCCCCCTAGAGACAAACAACCCTTGCCTAAGGGGCCAGTCCCCAAATAGACACACAAAAAATCCCTGGTGCTCCATGGTATTCCTGCTGCACGATTACAACGCCATGCGCGATTGTGCAGCAGGAATACATTTCAGAGAGACACAGAGGGAAAGGAAAAATTATTTCCTTTCCTGTCGGTGCCTTTTTGAAACCCTCCATTGAGAACAAAACGTACCTGTTCTCTCTTCTGGTGCTGGAAGCAAATGGCTTCCAGCACCACTGGCCGGCTCTGATGACGTCAACGCGCAGGATGCATGCTGGTGTCATCAGATCGCCTGGGATGGTAGCGGAAGCACTCCTGCTGCCATCCCTGGTGGGGGAGTGGTGTAGGGGTAACCCACAGGGGTGTGCTCCCGTGCTTACCATGTGGGTGGGTGCTAGGACGGCTGGGAGCCATCAGACGGGCACACTCACTGTGGCATCGGACAGCCCCTGCCATCCCACGCATGCAAGGGGTTAACTTGAGAAGAACCCTTCTTCTAAATACATAGAGATAGGGTGGTTCTACACACTAATCCTAAATTTATTCTAAAGCTGGTGTCTCAATTCCACCTTAATCAATCTAATTAATTGCCAGTATTTTTCCCCAACCTGACTCTGTTGCGGAAAGGGCTCTATATATCCTAGATGTAAAAAGAGCCCCTAAGTATTATATAGATGGAACCAAATCATTTAGAAAAACACAACAACTCTTTGTTGCTTGTTGAAATCCACACAAGGGAAAGGCCATTTCTAAATAAGACGTTGCACATTGGATTGTCAAATGCATTTAGACATGCTATGCTAAAGCTAAAAGAACTTTATCCCTCCTAGAGCTCACTCCACTTGTAAAAAGGAGCTACAATTCCTTTCTAGGGAATATTCCTATAGCTGATTTATGTAAAGCAGCTACATAGTCTACACCACATAAACTTACCAAACATTATTGTGAAAACGTGCATGCTTTTCAACAAGCCAATATCAGCCAAGCAGTTCTACCTGCATTATTTAAAACAACTGTAACCCCCACAGGTTAGCCCCGACATTGAGGAGCACTGCTTTTCAGACTGTGCAAAGCATGTGTATCTACAGCTACACATTCCTCAAGCGGAAAATGTTACTTACTCAGTAAGCACCTGTTTGTGGCATGTAGTACTGTACATTTGCATGCACCCACCCTCCTCCCCAGACACCTGTGTGTATCAAGTTATCACACGTTAATTTACCATGGACATCTTACTATACCAAGCTGTGCATCACATTCCATCCTCACCTGCCTTGCAGGAAAACAATCTAAGAATGGAGTCGAGGCTCATGCACATTACCAGCAAGAAGTAATTCTCCCTCATGACTCGAAAGGCTTTCTTAGGGGATAAACAACTTGCACATTTCCAAGCCCAACGCTAGATGGTGGTATTATGCTAAGCATGTGAATATACATCACTTTATTCCATGAACAGATGCTAAATGGGTAAGTAACATTTTCCTTCCTTATCCTTCTTTTTCTCTTTGACAATGTGATATAAAGAAAGTGCGCTGTCTGCAAAAAACAAGAAATAAAGCTTGTTAAAGACAAGAATTGTAAGATATTGACAAACATATGGCACTTTAGAAACCTCATCAACCATTTTCTTTGGAACACAGAATAACAGATATAAAATAATGTGTTTAATCATCAATAGTTTATGGTCATAGTTGCCCATCCGCCGTTGATACAGTTGGACTAGTGACTTGAATATGTGTGCACTATTGAAGAAATAGACCCAGCTTTTTTGCTTTTGAAAAACTAGCTGACAGGTGACAGTGTAAAGCTGGAACTCATTTTGTAGCTCTCTGTTTTGCTATATCTAACACTATTAGAAGTTCCAACCTATACTAATCTCTTACCTTGTGATACAGCTATTGACAAACAAGGGTAAGGCTTTGAATATCATTATTATCTATAATTCTGCAAACAGAGGCAGTGCTACTCTATTGCTGAGCTTACATAGCTTGTTCCAGGAGCTGGATCAGAAGAATAACGACAGGAGATAATTGAACAATGTTATTAGCTAATGTACAGAATTTAATTTCACGTGTCCTAGAATCAATTCCAACTTATCCTAAACAACCACACTCAAAGAAATGTATGCTCTGAGGTGGCCTATACAGCAAGAACTGAAAATAGTATTGTTGGGTATACCTTTAAACTTTTTGAAAATTGTTGTAGAGTATTGGATTTCAAGGTCATCCAGGACCCAGAAGTTGACCATGAGCCATTCTTTTTCCATTTCCCAAAACCACACGAAGTTTAAATATTGAAAATGAGCATTTAGAATTACTCTTTTCTACCCCACTAACAGAAGGAATGTCTGCTAGGGGAACTGATAATGAACCAACAAGCTGGCATTACATGTAATGTCCTACACCACTTTCTGATTTTTCTAATATAAGTGGTGTCAAACAGTGGCAGAATCATCCATGTTACTAAACCGTTTATTAACCAAAATACTTAATCCAGGATGTAGATCCTAGAATTGTCCTTTGACAAAGATTGCAGAGTGAGATTAAAGGATGCTTATAATAAGTCCCAAAACAATCAGATATGGGTAAGGGGAGAAACAAATATTAGAGCGAAAAAAGGCACACAGCTGTAGGCTCACAGCAAGCCTTCTGATTACAGTTAATAACTCTGATCCCGGGACTTTTTGCCAAAATATCTAAGATAGGATGCCAAAATGTGAGGAAGTGATATTTTCTCTTGCTTTTTGCATCCCACTGCTGATTTCCATTACATAACGACCAACTTTCCAAAGGTTTAACAGGTACAAAAGATTTTCCTTCTATGAGACATTATGCTGTGAAAGGTCTGGTAAAGCAGGAGCTCATAACCACATACTGTTGGCAGTATGTTTGGTACCAACCCATAAAACCCTTAGTTGAGCTAATTTTTTTAAATAACTGTTTTCAGCAGTGCACTTTCTAAAACACATCATAGGCCACAACAGTAATAGTATGTTTGCCTGGTGTTTTAAGTTTATAGATGTTTAAGATGCCTTTGTTTCACAGTGATAGTATGTTGAGAAAAAAATTATTCTATGATTCCCAATGTTTCTTTTGTTTTTGTGAGCAGCATCTGGTTTTATAGACAGCTTCTTTAGCCTTAGCGCAATAGTCCATACCTCTTAACCGTTTATTCAAGGAGGGCCTGTGTTCATGCGCCATTATTGTGCAGTACCGTATTTTGCAACTGTTGTACACCTTGTAACATGTGTACTGTTATGTTTGGGGTCTCCCAGTTCATCAGTGATTTCCAAGATGGATATCTTGGGATCTAGTAAAACCGGTCAGCCACCATCCTCCCAAGTGTGTTCTGTATTTGTGGCCTGTGTCAGTGAATGATTTGGCAATATCATATTGTGTATATGTAGTTGTACATCGCATGCAGCAATGTTTTACAGAGTTTTTTGGGGTAGCAGTATCCTCTGTGGAAGCACTTACATTTTATGAGGCAGAGGTGTGGTGAAGTAGCTATCAAACACAAGCACCTTTTAGCCTTATCCCATTTTGCAGCCTCCATTTTCCCTACTCCAGTCTCCCATTTATTTCACAGGTGTTCCATTGGATGTAGCTTATTTAGTACTAATGACATGTATATTCTGGAAATCCCCTTTTATCCCCATTTGTCCATGGTCCCTCTTAGCTCTATCAGGTTGAATTCAGGAATGAATGTTGTTTTGGTTATGTAGTCCTCCAAGGCATGTCACAGCTGTAAAATTAGAAAAAATGGCATTTGCCCAGGGAAAACACCAGTACAAATTGCCCATAGAACTTAATATAATTAACTTCCCCAAAATCCCCTAGCTTTTGATATGTCAGTTAGACCCATACCTTAAACCCGTTCAGATGGGTTAGTCATGTTCTGTGCCACAAATCAATCAATCAATCCATTTATAGAGCGCGCTACTCACCCGTGAGGGTCTCAAGGCGCTGGGGGGGCGGGGTTACTGCTGCTCGAAGAGCCAGGTCTTGGATCCCCGCCGATACCAGAAAAACTGTTACCCACGCCCTCGTCACAAGCCGCCTGGACTACTGAAACACCCTATAACCAGGAACCACCGCAAAACTTCAGAAACGTCTTCAACGCATACAAAACGCCTTTGCACACCTCATCCTCAACGTACCTCCTCACAGCCACATATCCGCTCACCTGAAACACCTGCACTGGCTCCCCGTCAACAAAAAGATCACCTTCAGGCTCCTCACCCACGCACACAAAGCCTTCTCTATATTCTTGCCTTTTTCTCCTGTTGTCGTCTTCCCTCTAGTTCCCTGTTTTGCGCTCTCCCGCCTCCTGCTTTCCCGCCACTGCCCCCGTGCGACCCCGCCCCCGCTTCCATTCGTTGTCCCCCCTCCCACCTCCCAGCTGACCCCTCCTCCCCCCCCTTCCCTGGCGGTTTAGTAAGTGAGCCTTCCCGCCCATATAATCAATTTCAGTGTATGACACCAACACTGCAGATGGATCCTGGTGACTTTGGATATTTTTGTTGAAGGAGGCCCCATATAGTAGATGTTGAAGGCTTGGTTATTAAATTGGCTAAATTTTAAACTAGTGGTCGGTTGTTTCTGGACCCAAACACCCAGTCATTAACTGGAATCAGCTGAGCTGCCCTATAGTTTAATCTAATGTCTACTGTCCTAAATCCACCATCATAAGGTGGTTGACTGCATTTATGGATGGATACCCTTCAGATTTCACCCTTCCACAGGTAGCTGCGCAGTCCGAATGTAAATCTGGAAATCCAGTGAAGAAGATGGGAGGGATTTTATACGGGTAATATTGCAGGCTATATACGAGTCGGGAGATAATATTGAACAAAGCATTCCTGCCATCACGGTCAGTGTGTAATATGCTCTGTGCATTTGTGTCCTTCTGGACTTCTTTTTTGGCCATGGAGACATGTTGAAAGCCAGTATAACTTTGGGTCCTGCATTTCAAAAAGGCCCAAGTACGTAAAGTCCTCTTTAACCCTTTTTAATTTGGTCATGTGCTGGGGTTGTGGAAGTTTACACCTCAGTGGGACATAGGTGGATTTATCTTTAGGTGGATGATCAGGAGTAATGCATTGTTCTTAAAGAATTCTGGAGGGATGCTGTTGGGGCTGTAGATTTTGTCCAATGGCATTCCACTGAATACTTCTTGTATTAACTCTAGTGAAATGGGAAAGTCTTGGGCCTCACTGTCTTATAGTTGAACTTTGCTGACAGCAAGATCCATTATCAGGTTTTCTAGTTGTATGCTATTTCTGTATTAGTCAGCCAGTGCAGTCATTTCCACGATTTGTCACCTGCCTCGTAGATTCTGTACTGGGTCGCCACCCTGGTTAACTTGGCAGCCTCAAGCAGACTTTGCTTGAAGGTGGTTTGATGGTTTCCAGTTTAAGATGTGTATTCTTATTTTATGCCTCAGCCAGTTTGTTCTAAATCGGCCCTTACTTCATCCAGGAACCATATCTCTCTTTATCTGATGCAAAGCCCCTAAGGTCCTACTCCATCTTATGTAGGCACAACTCCATCTTGACTAATGAAGGTCACCATTGTCTCACTCTCAAAAAATGGAAGTCGCCATCTTTTCCGATTTATGCTGAATCATTGTCATGTCTGCCATTAGACGGAGGTGTCATCTGACCGTATCCTTCTAAGAACTGTAAAAGTATCAAGTTATTTGATTGGTAACGTAGATACAATAATTAATGTGACATTCGTCTGGGTCAAATGTCTACATTTAACCATGTCAAAGTTATATAGGAACACATACACACATAACCGAAATAATTTAATCTCAGTGGACATCCTTTTACCTTAAATGTTCATAAGGAAACGTCTGGGTCACACACCATGCGGCACATAATCTATGTCAGACATTCCTAAACCTAAGTCAGAAATTCCAATTACTGATAAGATTTAGTATACAAGGACTACCACTTGAACACTTGTCAGGCGAGGTCCTTCGACCAGTTTATTGCCCGAATTTCTGCCAGCACACTTCACAGGTGCGACATCTCACCTGAAATCTGAAGCTGATAAAGCGAATCCCGGAGGAGAACTGACCGACTGCTACTGCAGCGTGCGTTTGCCCTTCGCAGGGAGCACAGTCTTCTCTCCGCTACTAATAAAGACAGCCTTTGCTGTCAACAAGGTATGCAGTGAGTCTTTTCTTCCTACGAAACTCTAGACTGCAAGCTGCTCTACCTTCTATGCTCTTTTAGCGTAAGTCATAGAAGTAGGCAGTTGGGTTTTAGATCTTAGATTATATTTTAAAACATGCTAGAAATGTTCATTTTATTGTTATTATTTATAACCTGCTTTCTTGCTGTTCTTATAATATTCTGTGAAGGTATTTTAGACATACAGGGAAACAGGTGATTCCTGTAGTAATAAATACTTTTTACTTAAAAGTGAACATTCTTCTTAGTATTCTTCTTAGTACAGTGTGTGTGATACTGTTAATAACGAAATAAGTTTTGTTGCTGTTACCACGGTATCCCTGATCCCTTTATGGAATTGTTAGTAACCCAAAAGCAATTCCTCTACCTCAGTTACGTATTAAATAGTATTTTGCTGGGCTACAATTACCTGTCTTTAACATGAATCTCTGGTGCATTGAACCAAGTTCACTTGTCTCGCTTGTGGATGGGAAAGCACACTTTGTAGAGCTATGTCAAAGTAGTAACTTAAGCAACATATCCTTGGACAGAGCTGATAAGTATCTACATGGCCTTGCCCCGAATGGTTGTCTTCATGGCTTCCCACGCTGTAGTCTTGGACTGTACTGAGTCCCAGTTTTCAGTTAAGTAGGGATCTGTTGCTTCTTGTAAGAAGTCTCTGAATTTCTTGACTAGGAGCCACCATAAGTTTAAGCGCCAGACGAATCCCCAAACCAACCATCTCTGCATGGTGCAAGAACTACTCCAGTTAGGAATTATATGAAAGGCGCCACGGAAGTTGTGTACTCTGACAACTTCTCAGAATTCAGCTGCTGCCTTGAAGAAATAATCCGGATTGTGTATGGTGGGGGCATGAGTAGCGTATATCCCATATCGCCCAAGTGCCATGAGTACTATGCACCACAGACACCGGATATTGGTATTTAACTGGCGATGGCAAATGTTCTGTGTGAGACAGCAGAATTGTTGGTTTCTGATAGAGCCTTCAAGCAGCAGATTCCTTGTCTTCTAAATATTTACATGGTGTCAGACTGGATACCGAAACTTTGTAGTTGTACCTCTGCATGCTGTTGGTAGTGCAGAGCAGCTCCAGAATGACTCCATTCTCCTCCAGAAATGATTTGCAGGCCTATATAGGCACCATTCCTTTGCGCTGATGTCAGTTCCTTTCCTTCATGCCACCATACTCCGCTTCCTCACGCCTCTCTGAGATGTACACCTCATAACCTCTATCCAAAATTAACAATGCGCAAGGGTATGTCTCCCTTTGCCCCTAAAAACCTCAGTTTACAAGTCCTGTAGGGATTGTTACATACAAATGCCTGTGACAGACCCTTATCAGGTGGGTTTGTGGTGCCTGGGATTGAGAGCAACTGTAAGGCCTGCAGCGACTGTGTCAATGAATCCAAACGCCACTCAAAGCTGCAAGGCAAAATGCTATATTGCCCAATGTAAGAAGGCTCCTTGGCAGGACCAGTCCAAGTGGAAGGTTCAGTCCCAACCCCTTTCTCCCTCCAGTTCTGTCTGGTGTTCCATAAGACCTCCGACCTTTCCTTGTCCAGACCATCCAGGATGGTTGGGATGCAGCCAAGTTTACAATTCGTTGTGGTTTGCACACTACTTATTCCATCAGATGGGCCTTTAGCACCAGTGTTGCCATTCACTGCCACACTTCGCTGCAGTCCACCGTTTTTTCAGGTCATTTCCAGGTGTCCATCATGCACATGCCGTTAAATGGGACTCACCTGTTTGGGTATAGGGCAGAATCTGCTCTCAAGCATTTTAGAAAAAATCAGAGCCACGGCTCGTGCTCTGGGACTATCTACCTCACCTTGCAACCACACCGGACCTGTTGCTCCTTTTTTGCCTTCGCAGAGGTGCCCATGGCTCAAGGCCACCTTTCTATCTTGCGGCAGCAAGTGCAAGCCCTTTTGGCCGAAGGGGCTGTTGACAGGGTGCCTATGTCAGAAGTAGGCCATAGTTGCTATTCTCTTACTTTCTGGTGCCTTAAAAGGAGAGAGGCCTTCATCTGATTTTAGACATGCGCTCTCTCAATGCCTTTCTTTGGAAGAAAAAATGTAAGATTCTCACACAGGCCCAGGACTTGTTTGCCCTTGATACAGGAGATTGGATGGTAGCATTGGAATGCAGAGTGCCTACATCCATATACCTGTCTTGTGGTGGGACAGAAGAATTTTCAGTTTGCTGTGCTCCCCTTCGGTCTCATCAGTGCCCCTTGGTGTTCACAAAAATAATGCTGGCGATAGCAGGGTCAGGGGTGCCAGTCTTCTCCTCGCTGTTGAAGCCAGGTTTTCCCCAGGCAGTTGTCAACTTCCTCTAGACTATGGTGAACTTCCTCTTTTCTTTGTGATTCAGTATAAACGTGCTGAAAGTCACACCTGACTCTTTATGAAATGCTCCCCTTCATCAAGTCATTCTGGACACTGTCCACTTTTATGTCTTTCCCCAGAAAGAATCCAGGATGCTCAGGTTATGATCCTGATCTTTCATCCTAGGTCCTGAATTTCAGTGAGGTGAACTTTGAGGATGCTGGGATTCATGGCTTCCTGCACCCTGTTGGACTCCTGTATGTCTTTCTGCTGATACCACTCCTGCCTCTAGTTCTCCAGAAGATTGCGGCCAACTGGGCCCAAGTCATCCCAGTGGCTCTGGATTAGGCACAGAAAGCATGGTGTCCAGAACTCTTAGGCCTGAGGATCTGTTCTCCAATCAAGCTGCCCCTCTAGGAGGATTTGCTGTTGTAGCAACAGTGCAGGGCTCTGCACCTGGGGCTTCACAATCGCCTCCTTCATGCCTGGAGATTGAGCAGTGACAGCTGCACACCTTCGGCCTTCAAGATGTCATCTTGGCAGCCAGGTATCCTTCAACAAAAATTGTATGTGTCAGTGGTTCGGACAAGTTTGTGCTTTGGTGCAACACATGCCAGATTGACCCCCTCCAGTCAAACTGTCTGACTTTTTGTGGTTTATTTTGTCTAGGCCTTGCTCTAGTTAAAGGATACCTTTCAGCCTTTTTAAGGTTTCTGGATCAGCCTTCTATGTTTAAGTCTCCAGTTGTTAGGTGCTTTTTGAAAGGTTTACAACGTTCGTTTCCTCCTTCTCCCTTTGTCATGCCGCAGTGGACTTTGTTAGTACTCACATTTCTGATGTCCACTCCCTTTGAGTTGCTTCACAGCTGCCCCTTGCAGCTTCTCGCCCTTCATGCCAGTGTTCCTCGTCGTCCCAACATCAGTGTGGGCAGTGAGTGAGCTTCAGACTCAGTGTTAATCCCCCATACACCACGTTCTTCCCAGACACACTGGTTTTGTAGGTTCCGTCATTGTTGCCTAAGATTGTGACTCCGTATCAAGTGGTTCACTGTGTCCTACCCACCTTGCCTATCTAAGGAGGAGGAGCAACTCCATTGCTTGGACCTCAAGAGAGCTCTGAGCTTCTACATAGAGAGTACCAAAGACCATCAGGTAGACTGTCGACTCTTTATGCGGTTCGCTGTAGCAAAAGAAGGGCAAGAATGTACAGAAGAAAAATATTGCTGCTGGGTCGTGCTCTGCATTAAGGTCGGTTTGAGCCTGTGCCGGCTCTGTGCCTCTCAGTTTTCAGGAGTGACCCATGCCAAATTGCCCAAATTTTATGGGGCCATACACCTCATATTTAGGTGGCCTATCCCCGCTGGCACTCCTTTGTGCCCTGCGTGTTCAGGAGAGTCCCCTACTCGTTCCCAGCCAGCAGGGTATGGCCCCGGCACCAGTGGAGCCCTTTGGTTCCATGGATGGATCCGGACTGGTGCCAGTTGTACCACCACGACCGACATGGAGCCGGAGGGGTGCCGTCCAACTCGAACTCTGGATCTGACTGGAGCCCTGCCCTCCAGACCGGAGCCTGAGCCCTATTCCTACAGGCTAGGACTTGGAGATAATTGGGAGGAGCCACTGGACCCTGTGGAATACCGGCCCCTAGATTCCAACATTGACTGGTGTGAGGAATTGGTGGACACCAGTGGACTGGACACTGCCCCAGATACTAGCCTAGTCTCTTCTCCTACCTTGGCTATGGAGGAGGGAGCTTCTGTTGCTGTGGTTGGATAAGGGTGGCTGAGGTCCTGGACCTTAGCCTGCCCTCAGTGGCGTGAAGACTAATGTCTTTACAGAGGTGCTTCACCCGGGAGTGACCTCCTTCCCCCACTACCTCTTTTCCCATTCAATGAAGCCCTTATGGATGTCCTGCTGGTCCAAGCCCAGGACAATGGCTCCTGTGAACAGGACAACTGCCTGCCACCGTCGTCCTGCCCCAGGGGACCCCATTTTCCTCATGCAACACCATACCCCAGAGAGCTTGGTGGTCCAAGCCTCCACTTCCCATGTAAACCCTGCCACATACCCTACCACTCCACTGGAAAGGGAATTCAAGAGGCTGGACACCTTAGGCAAGAATTTATTTTTCTCCACCAGCTTGGCACTGTGGTCTGTGGACACTGTGTGCCTTTTGGGCTGTTACTCTCATGCACTATTGGATTTGGTTGCACAGGTGCTGCACATGGTCCCAGAGGACATTAAAATATACACAGTGTTCAAAAGGCAATCATTTATGAAAAAAGTAATGAATAGGCAATGATATACAGAAAATCCTGCTTGCAGCAAATGACTGTGAAAATAGTTCAGATTTAAGAAATCAAATATTTACATGATAATCCCAAACAATAGAAGTGAGAATAAATTACAGCAAAAAGTGCTAATAACATATATACGGTATGCATAAACCAAGAGTGTCAACAAGACTAGAGCCAAATAGGAACAAAGTTTGAGTTCAAATCGCATATTTTATTCCACATTAGACCTTTCATGAATGTGTTTATGGTTAAGGCATACTTGTCGAACTTTTGACCCCAAAAGAAATCATTTAATGGGGTCTTCTTCAGGACAGATGCACCAACGTGTAAGTAAAGTGGGAATTGTAAGGACTATAATAAGAATGGTATATGTCAAAGGGATGAAAGGTATAATGGCTGGATGCTCACCTGATAGCAATGAAATTTTGTTTAGCAAGTAAGACTCTCAAAAAGGGAAGTCAATATGCCGTGTCAAGACAAAGTCACTATTAGGATGTAGTAACAAGCAATAAAGGCTGTATCAAATCTGTCTGTCCACGTGTGGTGGTCAAAGTGAACAATAAACATAAAGAAGTGAAAAGGTTACCAAATCAAGGAAACCTAAGGTGTTAAATCTCTCTTTATTTGACCGAATGGACCCTGCCACTAAAAGAAAGAGAGATCACAATGTGAAAAATTAACTACTACAAATCAATCAATCAATCAAATAATTTCTTAAGCGCACTACTCACCCGTTAGGGCCTCAAGGCGCTGTGTGGGGGGGTGGGAGGGGTTGCCGGTTACTGCTCAAAAAGCCATGTTTTAAGGGGCTTTCTGAAGGTTAGGAGGTCTTGCATAGGTTGGTGGGGAGGGAGTTCCAGGTCTTGGGGCAAGGTGGGAGAAGGATCTGCCGCCGGAGGTGGTGCGTTGGATGCGGGTGACTGTAGCGAGGGCGTGGTCGGCGGAACGGAGATGTCGAGTTGGTATGTGGAAGTTTACTCGTTCGTTGAGGTAGGCCAGTCCAGTGTCGTGGAGGTCTTTGTGAGCGTGGACGAGAACTTTGAAAATTATCCTTTTGTTGATGGGCAGCCAGTGTAGGGATCTGAGGTGGGTGTATATGTGTTTGTGGCGAGGGAGGTTGAGGATGAGACGTGCAGCTGCGTTCTGAACTCGCTGGAGTTTTCTTTGAAGCTTGGCTGTGGTCCTTGCGTAGCGGGCGTTGCTGTAGTCCAGTCTGCTGCTGATGAGGGCATGGGTGGCTGTTCTTGTTTCTGAAGGAATCCATTTGAAAGTCTTGCTTAGCATGCAAAGGGTGTTGAAGCAGGAGGATGATATGGCGTTGATTTGTTGGGTCATGGAGAGAGATGAGTCTAGAACGATGCCAAGGTTACGTGCGTGGGTGGTGGGTGTTGGGGGTGGTCCGAGGGTGGTGGGCCACCAGGAGTCGTTCCATGCCATCTTGTTGGGGCCGAAGATGATGATTTCTGTTTTGTTTGAGTTAAGTTTAAGGTGGCTTGCTGTCATCCATTTGGCGATGTCGAGGAGTCCTGTGTGCAGGTTTATCTTGGCGGTGGCTGGGTTCCTGGTAAGGGAGATGAGCTGGGTGTCATCTGCGTATGAGATGATGGTGATTCCATGGGGGCGGAGGATGTTGGCGAGAGGGGCCATGTAGATGTTGAAGAGGGTGGGGCTGAGGGAGGATCCTTGGGGGACCCCGCAGATGATCTTGGTGGCTGGATACCGGAAAGGAGGGAGGCAAACTCTCTGGGTTCCTTTGGCGAGGAAGGAGGTGAGCCAGTCCAGGGCATTGTGTTGAATTCCACTGTCAAAAAGGCGTGCGCGGAGGGTTTGGTGGCATACAGTGTTGAATGCTGCAGAGAGGTATAGGAGGATGAGGGCGACTGTCTCGCCCTTGTCCACTCTAGTCCTGATGTCATCTGTGCAGGCGATGAGGGCGGTCTCATTGTTGTGGTTCTTGCGGAATCCAGACTGGGAGGCGTTGAGTATGTTGTTTTCTTCTAAGAAGTGAGACAGTTGAGCGTTAACTATCTTCTCAGCAACCTTTGCGGGGAAGGGGAGAAGAGAAATGGGACGGTAGTTACGGGTCTGCTTTGTTTTTTTTTAAAAGAGCGTTGACTTCAGCGTGCTTCCAAACGTCTGGGAAGGTTGCGGTGTCAAAGGAACTGTTGATGACTGCAGGGAGCTGGGGAGCGATGATTTGGCTGGCCTTGTTGAAAATGTGGTGGGGGCAAGGGTCTTTTGGGGAGCCTGAGTGAATGCAGTTCATGGTTTTGCCGATTACTTTGTCGTTGGTGGGGGTCCAGGTGTGTAGTTGGTTGGTGCAGGGGGTGCTGCTGTTGGTTTTGTCGGTGGTGGTGATGGTGGGTGTTGATGCTGTGAAGCTGTTGTGTATATCTGTGATTTTGCGGTAAAAGTAGTTGGAGAGGGAGTTGCAGAGGTTTTGGGAGTGTGGAGGGTTGATGGTGCTGGATGTGGGTTTGGTGAGTTCTTTGACGATGGCAAAGAGTTCCTTGCTGTTGTGTGTGTTGTTGTCTATGCGTACTTTGTAGAAGGACCATTTGGTGGTCCGGATGAGTTGGTGGTGTTTGCGCATGGCTGTTTTGAGGGCAGAGAAGTTGCTCATTGAGGGTTCTTGGTTCTGTTTGTTTTCAGTGGGGTGAGGGAGTCTGTGCAGGTTGTTAGCCATTGTGTGAGGTTGTGGGCGGCGGTGTTTGGATCGTTGGTGATGGGAGGTGGAGCTTGTGTGAAGTTGGCGATCAGGTGTTCTTGGTAGATCTTGTTCCACTTGCAGTAGGGTGTAGTGTGTTGTTGGTGGTGGGTTGGGGGTTTCATGAAGGAGAAGTGGGCGCAGTGGTGGTCAGTCCAGTGGAGTTCGGTGGTGTGAGTGAAGGTGATGTGGCTGCTGGAGGTGAAGATGGCGTCAAGCGTGTGTCCAGCTGAGTGAGTGGGTGAGGTGACCAGTTGCTTGAGGCCGAGGTTCGTGAGGTTGTCCAGCAGGGCTGTGGAGTTGCAGCCTTGGGTGCTTTCCAGGTGAAAGTTGAGGTCCCCAAGGAGTATGTACTCTGTGGAGGTGAGGGCGTGGGAGCTGATGGTACCTGCGATGGTGTCGCAGAATGGGGGGGGTCTTGGTGGTCTGTAAATGAGGGTTCCTCTAAGGGTGGTGTTGGCTTTGATGTGTATTTGAAAGTGTAGGTGTTCTGCGTTGCCTAGGGTATCGTTGGTGTTGGTGGAGATTTTGATGGTGTTTTGTTTATTATGGCGATACCTCCTGGTTTGTTTATGCGGTCTCTGCGGGAGATCTTGTAACCTTCTGGGATGGCTATGCTGATGTTGGGTTCTAATGAGGGGTTCATCCATGTTTCAGTGAGGAAGGCGATGTCGGGAGAGTATGTTGTGAGCAGGTCCCAAAGCTTGATGGCGTGCTTGTGGACGGAGCGGGTGTTAAGGAGGATGCAGTTAAGGTGGTTGCGGGGTTTGGTGTTATTGCGGTGCTTGTTGGTGTTACTGGTGTTAGTGTGAGTGCAGGAAAAATGGCATGAGTGGCATGTGAATGGTCCATGTGTGTGTTTGGGGTTGGCCTGGGCGCAGCTGGGGTGCTGGCCTGGGTTGAGGGCATGGAGTTCTGTGGAGTAGTGCAGCTTCAGGGGGTTGGAGAAGCGTGGACCAGGGAGACGGGTGCTGGACGCAGTCCAGGCGCGGACGGGCTTGCCTCCGGCACGCCAGCGGCGCGCCCGCTGCGCACGGCCGCCATTAAGAAGGGGAGGTGGGAGGGGAAAGACCAATGGGGGTGTGAGGGGGCGGGGCCTCAGGGGATGCAGCAGCAGGGTCGGGAGAACCGGCAAGAGCCGGATAAGAAAACGGGCGGTAACACAGGGGGTAAAACGAAGCGGATTTGAAAAAGGGCACAGGTACAGTAAAAAACAGTGCATGAAACGAAAAACGATTTACAAAAAACTAAATACAAAGTGTAAAGCTCACTAGATACACCTGCCACTAGGCACCAGGGATGAGGCGCAGACGGGTGCCTGCGGGTGGTGGAGGGCCTCGAACTTCCTTACAGCGGCAAACGGCAGGGTCAGGGGCACGGAGGCAGGCTGGTGGAGCCAAAGTGTACTCCTGGCCAAAAGCCTAACTAGGAGCTAACGTAGGCTACTCTAGTCAAGATAGAGACGCAGAAAAGACATTTTTTAATATCCACATGCATATGCATCAAAAAATTGACCACAATCTAGTAATGAATGAGACAAAACATTACAGTGAGCACAAAAAAAAAGTCTTCCCCTTGAACGAGGCAAACCCTTGGAAGCATAAAAGGCTAGTGTCAAGACGCTTCCCTGTAATACAAAACATGATAGAAAATGTGGCCTGCAAGGGTCAAAGGAAAGACAAAGAACTCTGTGGGTTGAGAAAGCCAAATCCCTGAGGGAATGTACCCACAGAGCTGCAGATTTGTTCGTCAGTACGTTGGAGTGTGGAAAAACATGCAAACAGTGGGACGCTCTACAATGTGCCCTATAAAGGTGTCCATAGAAAGAGGGCTGATAACCTGGCCGCTACACTGGTGAGTGAGAGCACCACCTTTGAGGGAGGAACAAAAACCTGTGTTTAAGGTACATAAACAGAAGTAAGAGCTGTGAGTGCGGGCCCTTACATCAACAGGACATGCACTATTGAAAGTGCCTGATTGAAGGTTATAGGAAGCTGGCTCTCTATATAGTGCACTAACATGAAGTACACTGTGCAGAGAAGTCTAGTGGATCCCCAGTTGGTATTGTAGAGGCAGAAGTGGATAGAGCTAATGCTCTATTTGTGGTAGTGTGGGCAAGCAGTTAGGATTATCAGAGGGTAGTCCTAAGCATTTGTTGTACTCACAGAGGCAATAAATGAGACATTCACTCAATTAATAAATCTGAGACCAATTTAGAAAAGTAGCAATTTTTTTATATATATATATGTTTCAGACCTAAGAACTTCGTAATCAGGTAAGCAGACTTTTAAGCATAAATACTTTGCAGTTTCAAAAATAGACAGTACAATTTTTAGAGTTCTCTCACTGTTATCCTATAGAGGAAAACAATGTTCAGCATACACAAGGGTTAACAACAACTTACAAAGCCTATCTCAGGGAGTTAAGGTAAGTACTAGGCACTGATCAGAACCACAAGAACAGGTCACACCAGGCGGCACTGGGGAGGCCGGGTGCTGAGGTGCAGTAAAGGCCTGGGTGCCCAGTGGTTGCATATGGTAGTTTGATCAAGTGCAGGTTGCAGGCTCTGGCTGGGAAGGCAATCAGGGACTATAAGTAGTAGACTTGGGGTGCTCAAGGACGTAGCTGCACTTTTGGTCCTCTTCTCCTGTGCCCAGGGGTGACAGATGCAGGGGTGTCTTTGACAGCTGAGGAGCCCTGCTGGCACCGTAGGTGGGCTTCTCAGCAAGTCAAGATCGCCAGGTGCAATGGTCACTTCAGGTGTCGGGTTTCCAGGATGCAGAGTCCTTGTTGGATACTTTGTTGCTGAGCTGGTCCGCCTCTCACAAGAGTCTGAGTCTCTTTAGAAGGCAGACAGGCTGTCTGGATTTCTTGAAGCTGCAGCTGCAGGACGAGTCCTTATGTGCAGAGTCCGGTGAGTTTAGCAGGCATGCCGGAAGGGCTGGTACCGGTCCAGCTGCTGCTGCTTCCTCTTCTTCTGTGGGGTCGACTCGTCATTGTCCTTCTTTTTCATAGGTAGTCAGAATCCGCGTTATAGGGTTTAGGTGTGCCACCTAAATACTCTATTTTGGGATATTACAGGGAGGGCCACACTGTAGCCAATGGGCTAATCTCCTTCAGGGTGACTGCATCCTTCTTATGACCACTTCTGCTGAAAAGTGGGCATAACCCTAACCGTAGTGGCCTGATTCCTTCCAAACAAGATGGAGAAATTTGAAAAGTAGTGTCCACTTCAGCTTGTCCATCTTAGGGGTGGTACTGGCACGAAGTGGGCACTCCTCCTAATTTAACTAATTGTCCTGCCTGTGCTGCTGCCAAAAGTGGGGGCAGGGGGGGTCGGGTCATCTCTGCCATCTGGAGAGACCTGGGTTGCATTTCAAAGGCGGCAAGGCCTTTGAAGGTCCTCGACCTGGAATGTCTTTCCTGCTCTGGCAGAGGTGTTATCACCTCTGCTCAGAGCAGGCCTTTGTTCTGGCCATCCAAGAGCATTGGCCCTCACCTCAGAGGGCCATAACTTGATCTAGGGGGCTGCACTGGTTTATACCTGTCAGTGAACACACCTTTAGCTGATAGGTTTTCAGGGTGCACCTCTAAGGCGCTCTTTGTGTGCGTTTATTAATAAATTTGTCACTGGGGTCAATGAGGGCCTAGTATTCTGAGATGTTTGATACCAAACATCACAGGATTCAGAAAAGCCATCACGTAGCTGGGGAACTTGTAATGACCAGTGTCCAGCACATGTATTTAAATTGGCTTCCCTGGACAGTTACTATGTCTGAGAATCGACAAAGACATAAAGGGCGTATCTGCTCAAGCAGATATGCCCTCACACGTAACATAATGCACCCTGCCTAAGGGCTGTAAGGCCAGCTAGAGGGGCTGTATGCCATGTTGTGATTACAGTTTTGGAAGCACTGTGTCACGCAGCCTGCAATGGCAGCCTGCATAAGGTTGCCGCTGAGTCCCTCAGAGTTGTGCTGCAGCTCTTAAGGGGCCCTCTTCTGTACCCAGACCCTAGGTACCAGGGTACCATTTACTAGGAGCTAATCGGGGCTGAAGGGACTGGTCACTTGGGGCTAAAGTGACTAGGTGTCTTGTTTTAGGTAAGGAACACTGGCACGGGGGACCTGGTTAGCAGGAACCCAGTGCACTTCAGTTGAAGTTGCATCCAAAAACCAGGCAAAGAAATGGGGTGGGGTACTGCAACCAGAACCCAGCTCCCTACAAAGGTGTACCAGTATGAAGAAACAATTATATAGTAATAATAATAATAAGAAGAAGAAAAATGTCAAAAGGAAATAAAAACCTAAAAAAGTTCTAGTGAGGTAATAAATAGACTATGCATGCAGGTAGACCTATAAAAGTTGCAGAGAAGGCCTGTTGTAAACTCCGTTGAAAAACAGGAGTTGAACTCCTTAGAGTAAGTCTGCCTCCACAGCTTCAGAAACAATAATTAATTAATAAAGAGTAAGTACTATACCGCAAAATGATGGACCAAATCCATCAATGGGCCATAGTAAGGATCAGGAAAATAAAAAAGTTCTATGAAAGAAATTGTAGTTGGAGAGATTCTACTGGACAGAATTCGTCAATAGGCCCTACTAGGGCCCAGCTGATTGGGCAGTCCCCAGAAGAATATATATGTGAGAGTAATTTGTAGAAAAAAATGCACACGGTGATTAGCCAGTCGCATAAGGTGAAGAGATGTCAAACAAGAAGTAAATCAGGGTTCCAACTCACAGGATAAAGAGAGCGAAAAACCTAGTAAGGTGGAAGACCTGAATTAAAAGGAGAAGGACGATAACATAACTCAGAAATAATACTAAATGTAACAGTCATTGTTAACTAGATTTCAGCCTTTCGATCCATTTCGATTTGTGGAGCAACATCTTGGATTGGTGGTTGCCTTCTCTTGGATCACGTGTGAGACCCTCAATCACTTGCCATTTGATATTGTCCTGGAAATGTCCACATTGTTTATAATGTTCTGTGAGGGGTGGTCCGATGGTGCTGCGGTGTATCCTGCTCGGATGTTAAAGTATTCCTACTCTAACTGTCTGTGAAGTTTATCAACATAGATGTTTTGACAGAGGCCAATGCCAGTGCCTCAGTGCTACCTTTTTTATACCATTGCTAGCAATACTGAAGGTACCAACAAAAATCAGCCAGTCCAGGTCAATCTGTTTGACCCTGGGAATCAATAGGGCATCCCTGTTTGTGTACCAAGCCCTCTTGCATGCCTATGTAGTATTAGGGGATACCCCTTATCCCGTAGTCTAGATATCAGAAGATGATATTCATGGAACAAATCTGCCTTCAAGGTGCAATTCCTTCGTATTCTTAAGAATTGCCTGTAGGGCAGTTGTCACAAAGTGCTTTAGGGTAGTGTCTCAGGTACATAAGGAGAGATTTTTTTCTCCGTGAGCTTACTATATAAACTAGTGTATAGTTTCCCATCACCGGCTTTTATGTTCAGATCAAGGAAGGCAATGCGGTCTGTGTTATGCTGCATAGGAAACTGTATATCTGGCGACCCATCATTGAGCCATTGTATGAATATGCCCAGTGAGATAGTGTCCCCTATCTAGATCATAAAGGCGTTATCAATATATCAATGCCACATATGGATAAAAAGGGATTTTGGTCCTTATATAGATGTGCTTGCTCATAGTCATCCGTGAAGCGATTAGCTAAATCTGGGGCAAATCCGGCTCCTATCTCTACTCTCTTCTTCTGATAGTAAAAATGATTATTGAATTGTCAGCATTTATTTGATAATGTAACCTCTGTAAGTTCCACTATGAACTGAGGTGTGACACAATGGGGTTTCTCCCTCGAGTCTAAGGTGCAAATAATCACCCGGAGTGCCTCCTATTGTGGAATGTTGATGTAAAGCGTCAATGTCACCAAGAGAGCCTGTGTGTTTGTCAAAGGTCATACCTTTTGTAAGTGGAATCAGATGCATACTGTCTCAGGTATAGTAACGAGTCAAAGGAACAAACAGTTTGAGAAAAATGTCGATGTATTTGCATAGTGGTCCAAGTCTGGAGCCACAACCCGAAACAGGTCGTCCACGGGGTTTGTCAGATTCCTTTTTTTCTGTTCAAAGAGATTGTATTGGATTTTCAATGTAACCACACAGCCAACTACTGTAGCACAGAGCATATCACTTGCTACATCTCAGTGCTGGCTGCAAAAAAACTCTTATCCACCCTCATCCCCAGGAGTCCACAAGTAGAGCTGGCAATACAACACAGTGCAGAAGGTGCTCTGTAGGAGCTCAGTGAGGCACTTTCCAACTGCAGCATCCCTCTTGCACCCTGGAAATTACTTGGTGAAGTGCAAGGGCCGTATTGATTTATGACATCGATGAGCAAAATCTTTAGCAGTAAAGTAATTCGGTGAGGGCCCCCTCAATTCCTCAAATGTATGCCCCATTTCTAGTAGTCCCTAAGACAGTCTTTTCGACTCCAATAATGTCCATAGCCTCCCTGCCCACTTCGACATGCAGGGGATCTGGTCAGTTTTCCATTCCATGGCAAGCAGTTGTTTGGCTGCAGGAGACATATTTGTTATGACGCCAATCTTGTAGGGACAAAGTATTAACTTCAGGTAGTCTTACATTAAGGATCAACGTTGCTCGGTCAGGGCATAATGGTGAGCCCACCCCCTTTAATATAGCTAAGACTTTCCTTCCCAAAAAACTGGAACCTTGGGCACTCTCACCGCACGTGTAGCAGATCGCCCCTCTGGCCACACCCTGTCCAGCATAGGTCATCTGCGTTGTCATACATGTGTTGCACTTTCATTGGCATCAAAAACCAGCCCACCATTATTTTGTACACAGTTTTGCTGCTCTGGACACTTTTACACAGCGAGGTGATATCAGCCCATAACATTTTCCACTGATATATTGAAATCTGCCTCCCCAGAGCCAAGTGCCACTGCTCCACTCTGTAATGGAGCCCATCTGCAAAAGTATAATATAAATGTTAGAGGTAAGACCTTTGTTCCACCATATGTAGTGAAGAGTTTCTCCCATGCTCTCTATTGCCTAAGGGCCACTGCTTTGATGTCGGGGTGAAGCGCCCAGTGCCACAACTGAAAATAATGGAGCCGGTCCATTTTGAAAGACTTGCACTCCTGGAACAGGTCCCCAAGCATTCTTTAACCCCCTTCCTCCCATTGCCTAAACTCTCCTTTAAGCAGACCCTAAATTAAGTCCTGATTGCCCAACTAAGGCAATTAGGGTGAGGGGAAAGTTATAAGTGACACAGTCCCACTCGTAAGATGGTCCCACACCGCATGACTGGCTTCAGAAGCTCTGAATAGTAACAGACTGGTGGCCGGTCCTGTTTAGGGCACCAAGGTTCCCTTGATGAGATAAATGTACTGAGCAAAGAGGTTGAGGACCTCTTAGTCACAAAGGATAAGGGGGGGGGGAAAGGCAGCAAGAGGGATATTAAGTCCTTTTTTAATATGTAGGCTACAGCTAGAAATGCTGCTCACACTAGTGCTGATGTACATATTGATACACCTTTATCCTTCGTGGCCAGTCAGCATAGGTATTCATCTTAGCAGGTAAGGGGCGCGAGTACCACTACTCCCATTGTGGGTGTAGAATGCCATAGCAGGTTTGATATCCTGTGGACTACTGATGAAATTACACCTGATCATATCCATCTGTCCTGTTATTCTAATAGTGCCCCTGCTCCAATTAGGGACAATACGAAGGAGCAAGGTCAGCACATGGACCATGTGTTCCGTTTCAAGATGATGTGTTGGAAATACATTGCCTGGAAGCGGAACCATCTGTATGTGGCCTTCGTGGATTGAGGGCTGCTTTGGACCTGGTTGCAAGGGAAAATCTGTGGAGGGTGTTAGAAAGTTACAGCACCCGTGGCAGCCTTTTCAGAATCTTAAAATCCTGCATTCGGACTTTTGCTGAGGTCAGGTGGAATACAAGTGGGGATCTCATGCCCAGAATACCGTAAAATTGTGGTGTAAGACAGATGTTTACTCGCCCCCACACTGTTTAGGCTAGATATTAATGGTGTAGTTGAGTGGATGACAGACTGCAATCATGATGCACCAAAATCTGAAGATATTACTACCCATGTTATCATGTTTGCTGATGACACGTTGCGACTCTACAGAACACCGCTAAGTCTCCAGTCTCTCCTGGACTGTTTTACATCTTTTTGTCTATCTAGGGACCTCGAGATTAATCCTTCAAAATCAAAATTCATGGCACTAATTCCCCATTGTTCCTTCAGAGGTAGGATGATGGTAGAGGGGGTGGCCTTGGAACAAGTGACACATTTTGACTATCTGGGCATCGGATTATCTGACAATTTTGTCTTTGGCTCTGCAAATATCAAAAAGCAGAGCTATAATACACCATAGAGCAGTGGTTGTAGCCATAAAATACAAAGCCACTTCTAGTGGAACGATTCCCCAACTCCTGAAGTCTATAGGACCACTGCTTTGGCTGGTGCTACCTTTGGAGCAGAGATATGTGGTTGTGCTGATGTGTCCTCACTAGTTCTAACTGAAAACAAATTATTCAGGTCACTTCTTAGTCTGCCGTTGAACACACCTCTGGCACCTATTCAGTTTCATTTCGCATTAAGCAAGGTAGACTCTGCATTTATTATGAACACTTTGATATGTTGAAAACGTCTCTGTCCAACATTGGTACTGGCCTCCTACCGGGATGCCCTAGTCTAACTTATTAACACAAATGAAAGCTTATAGAGTAATGCCTTTTCCGCCCTCTCAGTAACCTCCAAATTAATTTGTCCTTGGAGCATAACCATTTAACTCTGATCCTGTAATCAGCCCAGCTGCTGGTGTCTAGCAGACATCTCTTCAAGCTCTGTCTCCAGAGCAGTCCAGCTGATTTGGAACATAGGCATTAAGGATAGCCAGTGTGTGAGCCCGAGCCCTCCATTCTACATAAAAGTATCACCCTTCCTGCAGATATCTCCGCATTCTCATCAATGAGAATGGATAATCCTTATGAACTGGATCATCACTTCCCCACTTCCAGTAGTTAGAGCTAAATATTGGGTGGGATACATTCGCTGGGCCATGTAATGTGTATTCCAGGGTCACAAGTGTGTCTCCTGGGGACACACCAGGTCCAGAAGCAGTCCTCAGATCTCCCTCCAAATTTTATGTTGCTTGACACAGGAATTTAGCCCCTTCACATACCATGTAAATATCTTAACCATGGAGCAGGAGGTGAGGAAGGATTGTATAATCTCCTAGTGCTCCAGGCCTACCCAGTTCTTGGAGCAACAAGTTCAAACTTTCGGATAGAATCCTATTGCATGTGACAAAAAACTCATGCCCGTGGAGCCCTGCAACAAAACCCCCCTCCCAACTCCTTCCAAACATCCTAACACCAGTGTAGGAAAGTACCATCTTGCCTGGCATGTTACCCCCATATTTCACTGTATATATGTTGTTTTAGTGTATGTGTCACTGGGACCCTGCCAGCCAGGGCCCCAGTGCTCATAAGTGTGCCCTGTATGTGTTCCCTGTGTGATGTCTAACTGTCTCACTGATGCTCTGCTAACCAGAACCTCAGTGGTTATGCTCTCTTTGCTTTCCAAATTGTCACTAACAGGCTAGTGACCAATTTCATCAATTCACATTGGCATACTGGAACACCCTTATAATTCCCTAGTATATAGTACTGAGGTACCCAGGGTATTGGGGTTCCAGGAGATCCCTATGGGCTGCAGCATTTCTTTAGCCACCCATAGGGAGCTCTGACAATTCTTACACAGGCCTGCCACTGCAACCTGAGTGAAATAACGTCCACGTTATTTCACAGCCATTTACCACTGCACTTAAGTAACTTATAAGTCACCTATATGTCTAACCTTTACCTGGTAAAGGTTGGGTGCAAAGTTACTTAGTGTGTGGGCACCCTGCCACTAGCCAAGGTGCCCCCACATCGTTCAGGGCTAATTCCCCGGACTTTGTGAGTGCGGGGACACCATTACACGCGTGCACTGGACATAGGTTACTACCTATGTACAGCGTCACAATGGTAACTCCGAACATGGCCATGTAACATGTCTAAGTTCATGGAATTGTCACCCCAATGCCATCCTGGCATTGGGGAGACAATTCCATGATCCCCGAGTCTCTAGCACAGACCCGGGTACTGCCAAACTACCTTTCCCGGGGTTTCACTGCAGCTGCTGCCAACCCCTCAGACAGGTTTCTGCCCTCCTGGGGTCCAGCCAGGCCTGGCCCAGGAAGGACTTCCTCAGAGAGAGGGTGTTACACCCTCTCCCTTTAGAAAAAGGTGTCAGGGCTGGGGAGGAGTAGCCTCCCCCAGCCTCTGGAAATGCTTGGATTGGCACAGACGGTGCCCATCTCTGCATAAGCCAGTCTACACCGGTTCAGGGATCCCCCAGCCCTGCTCTGGCGCGAAACTGGACAAAAGAAAGGGGAGTGACCACTCCCATGACCTGCACCTCCCAGGGGAGGTGCCCAGAGCTCCTCCAGTGTGCTCCAGACCTCTGCCATCTTGGAAACAGAGGTGCTGCTTGCACACTGGACTGCTCTGAGTGGCCAGTGCCAGCAGGTGACGTCAGAGACTCCTCCTGATAGGCTCTTACCTGTGTTGCTAGCCTATCCTCCTTCCTAGGTAGCCAAACCTCCTTTTCTGGCTATTTAGGGTCTCTGCTTTGGGGAATTCTTTAGATAACGAATGCAAGAGCTCATCAGAGTTCCTCTGCATCTCTCTCTTCACCTTCTGCCAAAGGATCGACCGCTGACTGCTCACGATGCCTGCAAAACCGCAACAAAGTAGCAAAGATGACTACTGCAACCTTGTATCACTGATCCTGCCGCCTTCTCGACTGTTTTCCTGGTGGTGCATGCTCTGGGGGTAGCCTGCCTCCTTCTTGCACCAGGAGCTCTGAAGAAATCTCCCGTGGGTCGACTGAATCTTCCCCCTGCAACCACAGGCAACAAAAGACTGCATCACCGGTCCTCTGGGTCCCCTCTCAGCACGACGAGCGTGGTCCCTGGAACTCAGCAACTCTGTCCAAGTGACTCCCACAGTCCAGTGACTCTTCAGTCCAAGTTTGGTGGAGGGAAGTCCTTGCCTCCCCACGCTAGACTGCATTGCTGGGTACCGCGTGATTTGCAGCTGCTCCGGCTCCTGTGCACTCTTCCAGGATTTCCTTCGTGCACAGCCAAGCCTGGGTCTCCGACACTCTAACCTGCAGTGCACAACCTCCTGAGTTGTCCTCTGGTGTCGTGGGACTCCCTTTTGTGTCTTCGGGTGAGCTCTGGTTCACTCCTCTTTTAAGTGCCTGTTCCGGTACTTCTGCGGGTGCTGCCTGCTTCTGTGAGGGCTCCCTGACTTGCTGGGCGCCCCTCTGTCTCCTCATCCAAGTGGCGACATCCTGGTCCCTCCTGGGCCACAGCAGCATCCAAAAACCCTAACCGCAACCCTTGCAGCTAGCAAGGCTTGTTTGCGGTCTTTCTGCGTGGGAACACCTCTGCAAGCTTCTTCACGACGTGGGACATCCATCCTCCAAAGCGGAAGTTCCTAGTCCTCTTCGTTCTTGCAGAATCCACAGCTTCTACCATCGGGTGGCAGCTTCTTTGCACCCTCAGCTGGCATTTCCTGGGCATCTGCCCAATCTCGACTTTGCCGCGACTCTTGGACTTGGTCCCCTTGTTCCACACGTACTCTCGTCCGGAAATCCACTTTTGTTGCATTGCTGGTGTTGGTCTTCCTTGCAGAATTCCCCTATCACGACTTCTGTGCTCTCTGGGGAATATAGGTGCACTTTACACCTACTTTTCAGGGTCTTTGGGTGGGCTATTTTTCTAACCCTCACTGTTTTCTTACAGTCCCAGCGACCCTCTACAAGCTCACATAGGTTTGGGGTCCATTCGTGGTTCGCATTCCACTTTTGGAGTATATGGTTTGTGTTGCCCCTATACCTATGTGCTCCTATTGCAATCTACTGTAACTTTACATTGCTTGCATTACTTCCTTTTGCTATTACTGCATATTTTTGGTATTGTTTACATATATCTTGTGTATATTTGGCATCCTCATACTGAGGGTACTCACTGAGATACTTTTGGCATATTGTCATAAAAATAAAGTACCTTTATTTTTAGTATATCTGTGTATTGTGTTTTCTTATGATATTGTGCATATGACACCATTGGTATAGTAGGAGCTTTGCATGTCTTCGAGTTCAGCCTAAGCTGCTCTGCTATAGCTACCTTCTATCAGCCTAAGCTGCTAGAAACACCTCTTCTACACTAATAAGGGATAACTGGACCTGGTACAGAGTGTAAGTACCCCTTGGTACCCACTGCAAGCCAGGCCAGTCTCCTACAACCAGAAGTAAAGGAACAAAGAAATTACCATCACAGTGGTGAGCCGCAAAGAGGCCTTCCCCTCAGGGCCCCCCACAGCCTGGACAAGGCCCCCCTAAAGTGAGCATGCAGCAACCAGTCCAAAGAAGCAGTCCAGGACCAGGCACTACAACAATGTAAGATTCCCCTTAACAGGGAGTTAGCAAAGGTCTGTCTCCCCTCATTTGCAGCTGAGTAATCCACCCAACACCCCAAACTTAAAAATATATAAGAAAGTTGCATTCGGGACAACACAGCTCAACCATGTGCCACCCCCAACTGAAAGTTCAGTGCAGTACAAAGCAGTTCAACCATATGCTTGTCTTACCTGCCACGACAATTTCCACCTCCATTGTGCCCTCTCCCCCGTGTCCATCCTCCTCTGCGTCTGCCGCTGAGCACTGACCTTCTACCACCTTTTCCTGCTCCACCACAGTTTGCCACAATCGTCCCTTGGAATCAACTGTGGACTTGATCCCTGAGCCGATACATGGCTCCCAACAGCGTGATCCAAAGCATGCACGTGTTCCATGAGGGGCCCCAGCACCTCTTGTGAGTCCTCCACAGTGCATATTATGTGGGTCCTGGTACCCACCAGGAACCACAATGCACAGGAAAACATCCAGCAGTAACATATTTCCCATTGTCGGAGTTCCGCACTTACTGAGCCAAAGAAGCGTTATCTGTTAGGGGTGGCCAGCAAGAAATCTTGGTACAAACCCACTGCAGGTTCTCGAAAAGTAACAATGTGCATCCTCCTGGCCCCTCTCATAACACCATGTATAAAACTCATTATATATTGGAAATTATTGCTATTTTTATATTGGTATACAGATTTATAATATATCATATTGTTACAATATTTTTTGTAGCTATTTTTGTATGAAATTTGTATAACTGTTTTGTGTATAAAGGAATTGTGTGTGTATGTGGTCTGACTGATTTAACTCATTGTTAACAATGTTTCTGATATGATAACACAAGATACAATTAAAATTATCATATGCCTTCACGACATGAGACTGATTTATATGAAGGCCATGAGTTGAATGCAGCCTAGGATTGGACATGTAGTTATCAAAGTAAATGTGGACATACATTATCATATGAATGTTGATATATTGTGATTCTTTGTTGCATATTTATACACAAAGTACTACCATAGAGTAGCTTTTATTGTGTTTAGATTTACCCTCTCATAACACCATCCTTAAGGTGTGACGTGCCCAGTTTAGCTATAATGTCTCTCAGGCAAGACCCAGAGGAGTTGCTAAGCACTCCTTCCCTGTGCGCCTGGACAGTTGCTATATCTGTTGGGGGATCATTTTTAAACACATATTAGAAGAGAGCTTTATAATAGTCCACCACATTGTCCACTTCTCATCCCGGGACATTGCGTATCCATACATTGCCCATCCTGGAGCAGTTCTCCAGGTCTACACGTTTGTCCCACAGTGCCTTAATGTCTTCCTCCATCTTCGAATGGGACTCTTGGAGCTTATTTGCCTTCTGACTCATGCTCACACAATCATCCTCATTAGTAGCTGCCCGGTCGCCAAGCTGCTGCAGGTCCTTTGTCATCTCCAAGAGACCAGCCGCAAAACTCGCTTTCACAGCCTGCATTTGCATAACCGCCATATTTGAGATTTTGTCATGAAGGTCTCCCAGGCAGTCAGATAAATCCTCCTCCTTGACTGGTATCCCCACATTAGCTTTTTTTCACTGACATTGCAGCTGACTGTTCTGGGAGGCCGACTCCTCCGTTGTGGCTGCTCCATCAGTGCACCCGCCATTGGTTGCCCCAGAAGTCTCCCAGCTGCCTCTGGGTCCCTGACTTGCGGGTCACAAAGCTTCAATGACCAGCACTCTGAAGCCTCCACCATCTCAGGTCACCTTACCGATGTGGCTGTGGTGGATCCAAGACACAACAGCTCACACTCTGACCTAATCTGCAGCCGTAGAGCCCCTCATGTTTAGTCAGCTGCCACCAGCCCTCATGCGTCACACCCCTCTAGTCCAACAGACCTCTCTGTGAAAGATGGCACTTCTGGGCTTAAAAGTAGTCCGCCAGGAAGAAGCAAGAAAAAATCTCTGGAGTGGGTCCCTGTAGAAAAATGAAACTGTTGGCATGGTTACCCCTTAACCTTTTGCTGATGCCAGCTTTGATTGAACGTGTGCTGGGACCCTGCTAACCAGGCCCCAGCACCAGTGGTCCCTCCGTAAAACTGTACCTTTGTCTCCACAATTGGCACAGCCCTGGCAGACAGATAATCCCTTGTAGAAGGTACCCCTGGTACCAAGGGCCCTGTGGCCAGGGAAGGTCTCGGCTGCAGCATGTATTATGGCACCCCAGGACCCCTTACTCAGCACATGCACACCCCTCACAGCTTGTGTGTGCTGATGGGGAGAAAAAGACTAAGTCGACATGGCACTCCCCTCAGAGTGCCATTCCCACACCCCGCTGCATGTGGCATAGGTAAGTCACCCCTCTTGAAGGCTTTACAGCGGTAAGGCAGGGCGCACTATACAACAGGTGAGGGCATAACTGCATGAGTACTATGCCCCTACAGGGTCTAAGCCAATTCTTAGACATTGTAAGTGCAGGGTAGCCATAAAGAGTATATGGTCTGGGAGTTTGTCAAACACAAACTCCACTGTTCCATAATGGCTACACTGAATACTGGAAAGTTTGGTATCAAACTTCTCAGCACAATAGAGCCACACTGATGCCAGTGTGTGATTTATTGAGAAATGCACACAGATGGCATTTAGAGATGCCCCCTGCATGCCAGCCCAACTGCTAGTGCTAGGCTTACTGGTCTGCCAGCCTGCCACTTCCAGACTAGTTTCTGGCCTCATGGGGTGAGGGCCTTTGTGCACTCTGTGACCATGAGCAAAGCCTGTCCTGGGTGGAGTTGCCTCACACCTCCCCCTGCAGGAACTGTAACACCTCGCGGTGAGCCTCAAGGTCTCAAGCCTGGTGTTACAACGCCCCAGGGCACTCCAGCTAGTGGAGATGCCCGCCCCCCGGACACAGCCCCCACTTTTGGTGGCAAGACCAGAGGAGATAATGAGAAAAACAAGGAGTAGTCACCCTCCAACCAGGATAGTCCCTAAGGTGTCCAGAGCTGAGGTGACCCCTTTCTTGGAAAATTCATGCATCTTGGCATGGAGGATTTAGCCCAATAGGATTAGGGATGTGCCCCCAACCCCAAAGAGAGGAGGCACAAGGGGGTTGTAGCCACCCTCAACAGTAGCCATTGGCTACTGCCCTCCAGCCCTAAACACACCCCTAAATCTAGTATTTAGGGGCGACCCTGAATCCAGGAAATCCGATTCCTGACAAGCTAACAAGAAGAAGGACTGCTGACCTGAATAACCCGCAGAGAAGGAGGAGACAATACTGCTTTGGCCTCAGCCATACTGGCCTGTCTCCACATTCAAAGAACCTGCAACAGCGATGCATCCTGCGGGCCCAGCGACATCTGTCAACTCAGAGGACTGCCCTGCTATTCCAAAGGACCAAGAAACTCCTGTGGACAGCGGCTCTGTCCAAAGCTACAAAGAAGGGACTCCCACCTCACTCCTGAAGCGTGAGTCACCAACACTCTGCAACCAACGCCCCAGGCCATGTCCAGTGAAACCAGCACCGCATAGAGAACCCCCAGGTGAGTCCAACGACGTGTCCACCCTGAGACGACCTCTCTGCACCCCCTTGACGACGCCTGCAGAGAGAATTCAGAGGACTCCCGCTGACCGCGACTGCCCGGTAACAAAGAACCCGACGCCTGGAAAAAGCAGTGCACTCGCAGCACTCAGGCCTGAGAGGAACCAACTACCGGTACAGGAGTGACCAGCAGGTGGCCCTCATCTTTGCCCGGTCGGTGGCTGGCCCGAGAAGCCACCCCGTGCCCTGCTTGCATTGTCAGAGTGACCCCCAGGTCCCTCCATTGATTCCAATACAAAACCCGCCACCTTGTTTGCACACTGCACCCGTCTGCCGCTGAGGGTGTATTTTGTGTGCCTGTTTGGGACTCCCCAGTGCTCTACAAAACCCCCCTGGTCTGCTCCGCTCCCCAAGGACGCAGGTACTTACCTGCTAGCAGACTGAAACCGGAGCATCCTTAGTCTCCATAGGTGTCTGTTATTTGGGACTCTCCTTGACCTCTGCACCTGAACGGCCCTCTGTTGCTGGTGCTGGGTGTTTGGGGTTAACTTGAACCCCCAATGGTGGGCTGCCCATGCCCCAGAGACTGACCTTGTAAGTACTTTACTTACCTGACAAACTAACCTTTACTTACCTCCCCCAGGAACTCTTGAATTTTGCAGTCTCCACTTTAAATAGCTTATTTCCATTTTATGCTATACTGTGTACATTACTGTTTTGATTCAAAGTTCTATATTTATCTATACCATATACCTTACAATTTCTGTATTTACGTGCAATCTGAATCTTATGGTTCTAAAATAAATTAAGAAAATAATATTTTTCTACATAAAAACCTATTTGCCTGGAGTTAAGTCTTTGAGTGTGTGTTCCCATTTATTGCCTGTGTGTGTACAACAAATGCTTAACACTACCCTCTGATAAGCATAACTGCTCGACCACACTACTACTAATAGAACATTAGTATTATCTATTATTGCCACTGTCAACTTCTAAGCGGAACCCCGGACTCTGTGCACACTATCTCTCACTTTGAGATAGTATGTACAGAGCCAGCTTCCTACATTGGTGGCTCAGCGGTGAGGTCTAAGACTTTGCATTTGCTGGACTTCTCAGCCAATACCTGATCACACGACTAAAATTCCAAAATTTCCATTAGAAAATTGATGTTTGAATTTTGACTATTTTTCGACATTTTTAAAAGTCCCGCTAGGGCCTTGTGTAAGTCCCTGTTAGAATTTCTTTTTTTTTAAAAGTTTGTAAAAGTTAGGATTTAAGTTCTAGAAGTAGTTTTTAGTTTCTTAAAAATGAATACCAACTTTTAGAGAGATCATAAATAACCCAGAGGAGATGGTGATGGAACTCAACCTCACCCCTTACCTGCATCTAGGGTTGTCAGAGCTAAGGTCCCTCTGTAAGATAAAAATTATCAAAACTGGGTCCAACCCTACCAAGGTCAAGCTCCATGAGCTCTTAGCATAGCATACAAGGGACCACCACTCTGAGATTAAAGATCTTCCTTTAGATGTGGAAGAAATTAGTGAACAGGAGGAATAACTCAATCCTCCTGTCCTAATTAGGGCCAGGGCTCCAAGAACCCTGTCTCCACAAATCATAGTCAGAGAGCCAGGTTCTTCAACAGGAGAGTCCAGCCCCTCTGTAAGCACTGAGGACGGCCTCAATGAAGAGGACATCCTTCTAGCAAGGATGGCCAAGAGATTAGCTTTGGAGAAACAGCTCTTAGCCATAGAAAGGTAAAGAAAATAAATGGGTTTAACACCCATAAATGGTGGCAGCAATGTAAATAGGTTCAGAGAGAATACTGACATAGTAAAAATCTCCAAAGGGATTGTAACTAAATATGAAGAAGTTGATAACATCACCAAATGGTTCACATCTTTTGAGAAAGCTTGTGCAACCAGAAAAGTAAGTAGATCTCACTGGGGAGCTCTTTTGTGGAAAATGTTCACTGGTAAGTGTAGGGATAGCCTCTCACACTCTCTGGTAAGGATGCAGAATCCTATGACCTTGTGAAGGCTACCCTGATTGTGGGCTTTGAATTCTCAGCTGAGGAGTATAGAATTAGGTTCGGGGGGCTCACAAAACCTCAAGCCAGTCCTGGGTTGACTTTGTTGACTTCTCAGTCAAAACACTAGATGCTTGGATAACTGGCAATGGAGTAAGTGACTATGATGGGCTGTATAATTTATTTATAAAAGACCATCTGTTAAGTAATTGCTTCAATGATAAGTTGCATCAACATCTGGTAGACCTAGGTTAAATTTCTCCCCAAGAATTGGGAAAGAAGGCAGACCACTGGGTCAAGACAAGGGTGAACAAGACTTCCACAGGGGGTGACCAAAAGAAAGGGGTCACAAAGCCTCCTCAGGGGAAGGGTGGTGAGAAATCCAAGGACAAAAACAAAGAGTCTTCTCAAGGGCCCCAAAAACCTACTCAAGAGGGTGGGCCACGAGCCTCTTCACAGTCCTCAAATGGTTACAACGGTAAAAACCTTGATCCCAAGAAGGCCTAGTGTCACAACTGTAGACAGCATGGAAGCCAAACTGGAGACAAGGCCTCTCCCAAGAAAAGTCCCACAACTACTACTCCAGTTAGCACTGGAATAGCCAGTCTCCTGGTGGGATCAACAGTGTGTCCATAGCAAATCAGGGTTCGCACTGAAGCTTTTTATTCTCTGAGGGTGGGGTGGATTTAGCCACACTAACTGCCTGGCCACCAAACATGCAAAAATACAGGTAGCAGCTCTTGATAAATGTGAATAAGGCAGAAGCCCTGAGGGATACAGGTGCCAGTGTCACCATGGCGACAGACAAACTGGTTTCCCCAGGACAGTATCTGGCTGGACAGACATATCCAGTCTCCAATGCTGACAATGAAACTAAAGTCCATCCCATGGCAATGGTGATTTTAGAATGGGGAGGGGTTACTGGCCTGAAACAGGTGGTGGTCTCTTCTGCAATTCCAGTAGAGTGTTTGCTAAGGAATGATCTGGAGTCCTCAGCATGGGCTGAGGTAGAGCTCAAGACCCATGCAGCCATGCTGGGTATCCCTGAACTGGTGTGTGTTAAGACAAGAGCACAGATCAGAGCACAGGGTGAACAAGAAGTGTTGGACTATGGAATAATGGCCAAGCCTTCCAAGAGAAAAGGTAAGAGGACTGGGCCACCTGCCTCTAAACAGCAAAAGACACAGTACTTCTCTTCCCAGGAGTATGTCCTATCCTCTGAGGGAACTGAGTCCATGGAGCTGGAGCCTTAACAGGTAGAGCTCTTGGGCCCAGGGGGACCCTCAAGGGAACAGCTGTGCCAGGGACAGAAGTCCCACTCTTGAAGGCCTGAGACAGCAAGCAGCTGAGCAAGAAAACAGAAATGTCAGTGGATCCCACAGGGTCTATTGGGAGAAAGGACTCCCTTACACTGAGGCAAGAAATCCCAAACCTGGTGCCACTAGGAGAGTGGTGGTGCCTCAGGAGTTTAGGGAGTTCATTCTGACCTTAGCCCATGACTTTCCACTTGCTGGGCATTTGGGACAAACCAAGACTTGGGAGAGATTAGTCAACCATTTCTATTAGCCCAATATGTCCCATAAGGTAAGGGGGTTTTGCAGCTCCTGGGTTACCTGTCAAGCAAGTGGCAAGAAAGGTGGCCATCCAAAGGCCCCCCTCATTCTACTTCCAGTGTTGGGGGTCCCCTTTGAGAGGGTAGGTGTGGACATAGTGGGTCCACTTGAACCTCCCACAGCATCAGGGAACCAATATGTACTGGTAGTAGTGGATCATGCTACCAGGTACCCTGAGGCAATTCCCCTTAGTTCAACGACTGCCCCTGCAGTAGCCAAGGCACTCATATGTATCTTTACCAGAGTGGGTTTTCCTAAGGAGGTACGGTACCAACTTCATGTCCGCTTACCTGAAACATATGTGGAATGAGTGTGGGGTGACTTATAAGGTCACCTCACCTTATCATCCACATACCAATGGTCTTGTGGAAAGATTTAACAAGACATTGAAGGGCATGATCATGGGTCTCCCTGAAAAACTCAAAAGGAGATGTGATGTCCTCCTGCCAAGTCTGCTTTTCACCTACAGTGAGGTGCCACAGACAGGAGTAGGGTTTTCCCCCTTTGAACTTCTGTTTGGCCATCCTGTAAGAGGACCATTGGCACTCATAAAAGAAAGGTGAGAGAAACCTCTCCATGAGCCTAAACAAGATTTAGTGGACTATGTACTAGGCCTCCGCTCCAAGATTACACAGTACATGGAAAAGGCAAGCAAAAGCCTTGATGCCAGCCAACAACTCCAGATGTTGTGGTATTACCAAAAGTCTGCAATTGTTGAATACCAGCCAGGGCAGAAAGCCTGGGTTCTGGAACCTGTGGCTCCCAGGACAGATGGAGTGGCCCTTATCCAGTGCTAGAAAAGAAGAGTCCGGTCACTTAGCTAGTCGACCTGGGCCCTAGTAAACCACACCAAGGAGGGTGATCCATGTTAACCGCCTTAAACTCGGCAATGACAGGGCAGACATAACCATGTTGATGGTTATTGATGAGGATCAGGAAGCAGAGTGAACCACTCTTTGATCTCCTCTCAACTGACCCTAAAGATGGCTCAGTAGATGGAGCTGTCTACTCCGACACCCTCTCTGGCCAACAGCAAGCTGACTGCAGGCAGGTTCTACAGCAGGTTGCTGAGCTCTTTTCGGTGACCCCTGGACAGACACACATGTGTACCCATGATGTGGACATAGGAGACAGTTCACCTGTCAAGAATGCAATATTTAGACAGTCTGACCAAGTCAAGGAAATCATCAAAGTGGAGGTCCACAAGATGCTGGAATAGGGAGTGATTGAGCACTCTGACAGTCTCTGGGCTAGCCCAGTGGTCTTGGTCCCCAAACCTTACACCAATGATGGAAAGAGAGAGATGAGGTTTTGTGTGGACTACAGATGGCTCAATTCTGTCACTAAGATAGATGCTCACCCCATACCAAGGACAGATGAACTAATTAACATATTAGGTGCAGCCAAATTGTTAAGTACCTTTGACTTGACAGCAGGGTATAGGCAAATCAAAATGGGACCTGAAACAAAAGAGAAAGGAGCATTCTCAGCACCTGATGGGCATTATCAGTTTACTGTTATGCCCTTTGGCTTAATGAATGCCCCTTCTACCTTCCAAAGGTTGACGACTCAAGTCGTTGCTGGCTTGGAGTCCCTTAGTGCAGCATATCTAGATGATATTGCTGTCTTTAGCTCCAACTGGCAGGATGACCTGGTCCACCTGAAGAAGGTTTTGCAGGCCCTGCAAGCAGCAGGCCTCTCTATCAAGGCAACCAAATGTCAGATATGGCAGGGTACAGTGGTTTACTTGGGACACCTTGCAGGTGGAGGCCAAGTGCAGCCATTACAACCCAAGATCAAGACAATTCTGGACTGGGAAGCTCTAAAAACCCAGACTCAAGTCAGAGCATTCCTTGGCTTGACTGGCTACTATAGGAGGTTTGTGAAGGGATATGGATCCAGAGTGACTCCCCTCACAGAACTCACCTCCAGAAAGATGCCCAGGAAGGTTAACTGGACCTTGGACTGTCAAATGGCCTTTGATACCCTGAAAGGAGCTATGTGCTCAGCACCGGTTTTGAAAGCTCCAGATTATTCTAAGCAATTCATTGTGCAGACAGATGCCCTTGAACATGGGATAGGAGCAGTCCTGTCCCAAACCAGTGATGATGGCCTTGACCAACCTCTTGCTTTTAATAACAGGAGGTTAGTCCCTAGGGAGCAGTGTTGGAGTGCCATTGAGAGGGAGGCCTTTGCTGTGGTTTGGTCACTGAAAAAGTTGAGACTCACTTTATAGTTCCAACTGACCACAGCCCTCTCAGATGGCTCATGCAGATGAAAGGAGAGAACCCTAAACTGTTGAGGTGGTCCATATCCCTACAGGGAATGGACTTTGTAGCTGAACACAGACCTGGGACTGCCCATGCCAATGCTGATGGATGTTCCAGGTTCTTCCACTTAGAAAATGAAGACTCTTGGGAAAGGTTAGTCTCATCCTCTTTCGTTTGCGGGAGGGGGGTGTAGGAAAATGCCACTGTTGGCTTGGTACCCTCTAACTTTTAGCCTTTTGTTGAAGCCAGCTTTGATGTAAAGTGTGCTGGGACCCTGCTAACCAGGCCCAAGCACCAGTGTTCCTTCCCTAAAACTGTACTTCTGTCTCTACAATTGGTACAGCCCTCACACACAGATAAGAGCCTTGTAAAAGGTAACCCTGTACCAAGGGCCCTGTGGCTAGGGAAGGTCTCTAATGGCTGCCGCATGTATTATGCCACCCTGGGGACCCCTCACTCAGCACATGCACACTGCCTCACAGCTTGTGTGTGCTGGTGGGGAGAAAAAGACTAAGTTGACATGGCACGTCCCTCAGAGTGTCATGCCCACAATCCACTGCCTGTAGCATATGTAATTTACCCCTGTAGCAGGACTTATAGCCCTAAGGCAGGGTGCACTATATCACAGGTGAGGGCATAGCTGCATGAGCACTATGCCCCTAGTGTCTGAGCCAATTGTTAGACATTGTAAGTGCAGGGTAGCAATGAAGAGTATATGGTCTGGGAGTTTGTCAAACACGAACTCCAAAGTTCCATAATGGCTACACTGAATGCTTTGAAGTTAGGTGTCAAACTTCTCAGCACAATAAATCCACACTGATGCCAGTGTGGGATCTATTGAGAAATGTACAAAGAGGGCATCTTAGAGATGCCCCCTGCATGCCAGCCCAACTGCTAGTGCTAGGCTGACCGGTCTCTGCCAGCCTGCCACTTCCAGACTAGTTTCCGGCCACATCGGGTGAGTGCCTTTGTGCACCCTGTGACCAGGAACAAAGCATGTCCTGGCTAGAGGTGCCTCACACCTCCCCTGCAGGAACTGTAACGCCTGGCTGTGAGCCTCAAAGTCTCAAGCCTGGTGTTACAACACCCCAGGGCACTCCAACTAGTGTAGATGCCCGTCCCCCTGACACAGCCCCCACTTTTGGCATGAAGTCCGGAGGAGATGAGAAAAACGAGGAGTCACCCTCCAGCCAGGACAAGCACCTAAGGTGTCCAGAGCTGAGGTGACCCCTTCTTTGGAAAATCCTCCATCTTGGCATGGAGGATTTAGCCCAGTAGGATTAGGGATGTGCCCCCCTCCCCAAAGGGAGGAGGTACAAGGAGGGTGTAGCCACCCTCAGGGACAGTAGCCAGTGGCTAGTGCCCTCCAGCCCTAAACACACCCCTACATTTTGTATTTAGGGGCAACCCTGAACCCAGGAAATCAGATTCCTGACAACCTTATAAGAAGAAGGACTTCTGATGTGAAAACCCAGTAGAGAAGAAGACGACAACTGCTTTGGCCTCAGACCTACCGGCCTGTCTCCAGATTCAAAGAACCTGCAACAGCGACGCATCCTGCAGGCCCAGCGTCCTCTGCCGACTCAGGGGACTGCCCTGCAATTCCAAATGACCTAGAAACTCCAGTGGACAGCGGCTCTGTCCAAAGCAACAAAGAAAAAACCATGTTTAGAGGGACTCCCACATCACACCTGAAGCGTGAGTCCCCAACGCTCTGCACCTGACACCCCCGGCCTGTGTCCAGAGAAACCAACACCGCAGAGAGGACCCCCAGGTGATTCCAACGACGTGTGCTCCCTGAGACGACCTCCCTGAACCGCCACAATGACGCTTTCAGAGAGAATACAGAGGGCCCCCCTGGCCGCGACCGCCTGGTAACAAAGAACCCAACGCTTGGAAGAAGCACTGCACCCGCAGCCCCCAGGCCAAGAGGAACCAACTACTGGTGCAGGAGTGACCAGCTGGCATCCCTCATCTTTACCTGGTCAGTGGCGGGCCGAGAAGCCACCCTGTGCCCTGCCTGCATCGTCAGAGTGACACCCGGGTCCCTCCATTGATTGTAACACAAAACCTGATGCCTTGTTTACACGCTGCACCCGTCCGCCGCTGAGGGTGTATTTTGTGTGCCTGTTTGGGAGCCCCCCAAGTGCTCTACAAAAAACCCCTTGTCTGCTCCCCGAGGACACAGGTACTTACCTGCTAGCAGACTGGAACCGGAGCACCCCCAGTCTCCATAGGTGTCTGTTATTTGGGCCCCTCTTTGACCTCTGCACCTGAACGACCCTGTGTTGCTGGTGCTAGGTATTTGGGCTTAACTGAACCCCCAACGGTGGGCTGCCCATGCCTCGGAGACTGAACTCATAAGTGCTTTATTTACCTTATAAACTACCCTTTACTTACCTCCCCCAGGAACTGTTGAATTTTGCAGGCTCCACTTTTAAAATAGCTTATTGCCATTTTATGCTATACTGTGTACATTACTGTTTTGATTCAAAGTTCTATATATACTTATGCCAAGTACCTTACAATTTATGTACTTACCTGCAATCTGAATCTTGTGGTTCAAACATAAATTAAGAAAATAATATTTTTCTATATAAAAACCTATTGGCCCGAAGTTAAGTCTTTGTGTGTTCCCATTTATTGCCTGTGTGTGTACAACAAATGCTTAACACTACCATCTGATAAGCCTAACTGCTCAACCACACTACCACAAATAGAGCATTAGTATGATCTGTTATTGCCACTATCTACCTTTAAGAAGAATCCCTGCACTCTGTGCACACTATCTCTCACTTTGAGATAGTATATACAGAGCCAGCTTCCTGCAGTCCCCACATTGCTAGAGTCAAGGGCTACCCTCAGGACCTCTCAGACCCAGTCCTCTTGGGATGCCAGACGGCCTTCAGCATTGCAGGCATGCTAGTCAAGGTCTGCAGGGAGTGGGCCCAGCCAAATACCTGCAGTCTCCAATGCGCGTCGGCGTGCCCCAGCAAGGCCGCCTGCTGTCTCATGCTCTGCAGGGGGTCCCAGGGAAGTACTCCACTTGAGGGCCAGCCTCGCTTTCATCTGCCATAAGATGTCTTCCACCCGCACCTCTCCCTGTAGCGCACTCTTCCAAGTGCAGACCTGCGGACACTCACATTCAGGCTGCCTTCGCCTCCTCCTTAGGTGCCTGCAGGTTTCTGCTGCTTGCACCTGCTGTCAGTGTGGGCCGGGGACTGCCATGTCCACCACAAGCAAGGCCCCTGCAGGATTTCATCAACAAGACATCCGCTCTCCTGGGACTTAGGCCATGCCCCCACCCCAATTCTTAGGTATTTTAGGAAGAATGTGTATGACCGGGGTTCTAGGGTGCTAAAAATTGTGGAAAGCATGTTCTTTACTGTCCAGGTATCCTGCTTCTAACCCTCTTGCAGTTACAGTCTGTATCAAAGTTGGGTACCTCAGATGTAGGGTTATAATTCAGATTGGTATAGTTTTGTCTGAGAAGGTCTGCGCAATATGAATCTCGTCCTTGTACGCTGGTTTGATTATGATTCTGTATACCTCAGGACAACCTTCTCAAAAGTTAGATTTTCTGTAGGCACAGTATTGGGGGTGGGAGCAGAAGGTGGAACTCACTCTGAGTTCATTGGTGTTTTCTACACCAATTTATTCACGGTTCGCAAAAAGTCTTATTTTGTGAAAGAAGTTTTGTAGTTTGAGTTTGATAAAAATAGAGTCAGGTCTGGTGGCAGTTACAAAGCTTAGACTATTACTTGAGAGTGACACTTTGTGGGAGGTCAGTGTCTGACTAGATACATTGAAGATAGATGCTGTTTAGGAATTGGCCATTGTTGGGTTCACCATTAAAAGGTTTGCCTCCGTGTCTGTCTCTCCCCTTGTGTGTCTCACTGGTGGAAAGGTCGTCCTCTGCCCCGTCCTTGACATCCGCCTCTCTGGGGATGATGACTGACCTGGAGGCTATTGTTCCCACCTTTCTGTCTCTAAAAAAGAGGAATGTGCAGGAGTGCCTGGTGTGGAACTTCTGGCTGTGCATATGTTAGGCTCGGAATCAGAATTTTCTGAATTCAAGCTATCTGAAAAGGTTACCATCCATTTGTGAAATTGCCATCCTCTATTAACAAACCTCCCTTTGTTATCCTGCTGATTATATTTGTCAACAAGGTAGAGGTAAGTCACATTTTTATATTTTTTTATCATAATTCCTAATGTCTTTTTCTAGTTTGTTCAACATTTTATATTGTGTGAGAATTCTATATTCCAACACAGCTTTTTTAGTGCTATAAAGGCTATTTAGCAGCAATCAAGGATTGATCGTCCAAAATCTCTTTAACTAGTTAAGCTGTTTCTTTCGCCTACATTTTGACCTGCTCCAAGGCATTATCAATACCCAAGACCATCCTATGTCTCAAGCAGTTATTACCTATGAAACTGATCCCCTCCTGATGTTTGGGGTTGTCAGTGAAAATTGCTGGTTCACTCTTAAATTGTAACCCCAATGGAATTGTATTGGATTGTAAATATTGGATAAGTAGATGACCATGTAGTTGTTTTCCAATCAATTTCTTTTTAAAGGTTTTTCAGGTTTCTCAATGTTAACATTGAGGGTGTTGTCAATTGGGATAGATGTAGCTCCCAAAGTAATTTCTGTGTGTATTCTTCAGTATTAGAGAGAGTTTCCTAATCTGATGTATCAGGAAAGAAATAAAATATGTCCAAACAGAAGATCATTCTCAACAGGTAATCTAATTGCAAAGTCCCCCACAGTAGGTACTGCGCACGATAATCATTTAATCATACAAAGCATGGGGAAAACCCTTTAATCCAATGTAACTTGGGGTATGAGAGTAATTGAGATATACACAGTGGATAGGATATACAGAAAATCATGCTTGCAGCTAAAGACAGTGGAAATAGTTCTGATTTAATAAATCAAATAGTTACATGACAATCCCAAACAATACTGAGATGCTACGTGCGACATTGCAGTGCAAGTGAGAAGTGACAGCAAAACGTGCTAATAAAATATATACAGTTTCCATAAACCAAAAGAATCACAACCAACGGGACTAGAGTCTAATAAATAGGAAAAAAGATACAGTTCAAACCACATATTTTAGTTTAACTTTAGTCCTTTCATGAATGTGGTTATGGTTAAGACCTACTACTCGACATTTCAACCCCAAAAGAAATCATTCAGTGGGGTCTTCCGCAGTACGGATATACCAAACTGAAAAGAAAGTGGGAATTTACTGGACAACAATGAGAATGGTATAAGTCAAAGGGATGTTAATTATAATGGCTGGATGCTCAATACTGTCTAGTAAGACCGTCAAAAAGGAAGTTAGTATGCCTGTTTCAAGAAAAACCTGCAGTTATTACATAGTAATGTGAAATAAAGGCTCTATGAAATCTCTCTCCACATGTGGTAATCAGAGTGAACTGTAAACAAAAAGAAGTGAAAAGCTCACTAAAACCACAAAATCAAGGATGCAGGTTTCTGATTAGATGTGAACTAGATAAGACTGACTCGCTAGGCAGAGCAATTTCCACGTCAGTGGCCTTACAATGCCACTCCTGGCTGAGAACTACTGGCTTTGCTGGGGATTTCCAAGCCTCACTTATGTACATTCCCTTTGGTGACTCCTGTCTCTTCAGAAACAAGGCAGACTCAGCGCCAGAGCACTTTAAGAATAGCAGAGCTACAGCCAGGTCCTTGGGCTTTCCAATTCCCAGGCTTCCTTTTGCTACTACGGAAGAGGTTTCCAGTGACACCTTTACCCACCCAGCCACCACAGCATGCAAGCTTCCCAGCCTCTGTGTGTTTGAGGACATAGTACCCACAGTACGACCCTGTGGGTTGGGCAGCCAGAGGTTGGGCCAGTCCAACACAGGTAGCCGCAGCCACCAGACCTCTTTAGTTCGCCCTGCAACCATCATGGACAATCAGCGGGAGGCCGGATTCGTCATCACTTGCACCACTGGAGATCGGTAACATCGGACTGCTGGGTTCTCCAGACTGTCCGAAGGGGATACTCCTTCCATCCTCTGTGTGACTACCCCACCACTCATGCCACCCACTTGCGACTGGCTGAGCATCAGCATCAGGGGAATCTCTCCAACATGATCAAGGACTCAGAGGGAACTGCAAAAAGTCTGCAGTGGTGGTTAACGAACTGCAATTGGGTCAGCGGCAGACCCTTCTCTCTTCCCTAATCAGATCTGATAGTGGTGAAAGATGCATCACTCCAGGGCTTGCGCTGCGTCTGGTAGAGGTGGAAATTAGAGGTCTCTGGTGGAATCTGGTCTCCACATCAACCTACTGGTGCTCCGGGCGAACCTGCTCGCATTGAAAGCCTTTCTGCCCTCCATCAAGGGAAGGCTAGTGCAGGTGTTCACGGACCCACCACTGCCATGTGGTTCAGCAACAAACAGGGCGGGGTTGAGTTGTGGAACCTTTGCTTAAGAGGCCCTGCATCTCTCAACATTGCTGGAATGTCGGGGCATATCCCTGGTGGTTCAACACCTGGCCAGCTCTCTGAACACCAGGGTGAGTGAACTCAGCCAAAGATGCTTATGAATGGTGTCTCCATATGGAGGTGGTGCAAGCAGTGGAGAGAGCCTTGGTTAGATCTGTTCACCACCGCCGAGAACAGTGTCAGCAGTTTTGCATGCTGGAGTTTCCAAGGTGACCCTCGCCCTGAGACTCTTTTCGTCTCGAGTGGAACTCATGCCTCCTGTACTCCTTTCTGGCCATATTACTCCTACCCAGAGTTCTCAGGGAGATTTGGAACGACTAGGCTGAAGTCATCCTTATGGTTCCAGACTGAGCTTAGAGAGTTTGGTATCCCGAGATCGTGAGCAGGGCCATCAGTCCTCCAATCAGGCTGCCCCTTTGGGAGGATCTTCTGTCTTAGCAGCAGGGGAGGCTTCTCCATCCAAACCTGTCAACACTTCACATTCATGCGTGAAGACTGAGCGGCAACAGTTGACAGCTTTTGACCATCTGCCTGAAGTCTGCAATGTTATCTTGCAGCCAGTCATCCCAACACCAAGACGATCTACAGCTGCCTCTGGAGCATGTTTGTGGCATGGTGTGCACAAAAGCAAAGTGACCCTCTTTATGCTCCCCTTTCTCAGGTTCTCCTGTTTGTTATATCTCTTGCCCAGCAGAACCCAGATTTGGGCACCTTAAAGAGCTATCATTATGCCATTTCAGCCTTCCTGCACTTGCCAGACCAGTTTCCACTTTCACCCTTTATCATGCCTCAGTGGAACCTCAATCTCATACTTAGTCTTGATGTGTGCTCTGTTTGAGCCACTCTATATCTTCATTCTCAGGCACCTTACCATCAAAATGGCCTTCCTAGTGGTGATACCATCTCCCTGGCAGGTCAGTGCGCTCTAGGCCTTGTCACCTAAACATCATCCCAGGCAAGCTGGTTCTTCGCACTAGAGCTTCCTTTCTGCTGAAAGGTGTGATTCCCTTCATGGAGGCCAGTCCATCACCTTGCCTACCTTTTATGCTTCGCTGCATCCCTCTAAGGAAGAGGAGCGACTCCATTGACTGGACCTAAAAAGAGCACTGTTGTTCTACCTTGACTGCACAAAAGAATTCCGGGTGGACGACCACCTCTTTGTGAGGTATGTCAGAGCCAAGAACGGGAAGTCTGTGCAGGAACGGACCATCTCCCGATGGATCAGGCTGCGCATTAAAATCTGCTACACACTGGTAAAGAAGCAACTCAGAGGGTTTTCCTGCTTATTCCAACGGAGCTAAGGCTGCGACCACTGCGTTAGCATGTTGAGTTCCTGTCCTGACATATGCCATGCAGCAATATAAGCTTCTCTGCACATGATCACCAAGCACTACTGCCTTGACATTCAGGTTCGTTGAGATGGGCACTTTGCCTTTTCGGTCATGCAGGACTTTCTAAGTGTGAATTTATTTCACAGACCCACCTCCGGTGAGGGATGTCTTGGTGTAGGAAGCTGGCTCTGTATATACTATATCAAAATGAGATATAGTGTGCACAGAGTCCACGGGTCCCCAGAGGCTTAACAGAGGCTAAAATAGATAATACTAATGCTCTCTTTTGTGGCAGGGTGTGGTCAAGCAGTTAGGCTTAACAGAGGGTAGTGCAAAGCATTTGTTGTACACACACAAGCAATAAATGAAGCACACACTCAATGACTAACCCCAGGCCAATAGTTTTTATATAGCAAGAATATATTTTGTTACTTTGTCTAGAACCACAAGTTTCAAGTTGCAGGTTTTCAAATAAATAGCAATTACCTCTTTTAAAAGTTGACAGTGCAATGTTCAGACCTGGGGGGAAGACAAGTTAGCACAGTTTCGAGGTAAGTACAAGACGTACAGTTCCAGTCTCCTGGAGTTAGGATGTCCACGGGTTGGGGTTCAAGTTAACCCCAAACACCCACCACTAGCAGCACGGGGCTGGCCAGGTGCAGAGGTCAAAGTTCAGGTCAATTTAATATGGGCTTCAATGGAAACTGGGGGCAATCGGAATCAGGCCTGCTTGCAGATAAGTACCCACGTCTTTGGAGGGAAGACCCTGGGGACTTTAGAGGACCACTGGGGGCCGCAGGTCAGCACCAAACACACACCGTCAGCGGCACATTGGCAGCCGGGTGCAGGGTGCAAACACAGCGTGGTGCTCCCAGTGCTTTCCAGTAGGGGTACCCTGGGGTTAAAAATAAAAAATGCTGCAGGCTAAGTCCAGGGGGTCGGTTCCAGAAAGCCAAAGGGTGGACATAGAGGAGGGCCGCCTGCTGGACGTTGCTGGACCGGTGGTCGGACTCCCAAAGGCCAGGGGGCTGCGGGTGCAGTGGTACCTTTGGGCATTGGGTTTCTTCTTATGGTTTTCATGCGGTCGGGGAGGGTCCTATAGATTTAGTCTACAGGCATCGTCATGTTGGACAGGAGGTGTCAACCCAGGGTGGACCCTAGGTCAGAATGACCTGGGGACCAGCTCTAGTCGGTTGGGCCACCTGGACACGGGCCTTGGGCGCTGGGTGCAGAGTGGGCAAGACTGGCGGATCCGGGGAGGTTCTGGAGTCCTTTGTTGGTGTTTCATTCTGGACAGGGCTGCTGTCTACTGGCGATCTTGGTCCTCTGGGGTGCAGGCAGTCCTCTAGAAGCTTTTGAGAGGTCACTGGACCTGCAGGATGTCACCTTTTAGTTGCAGGGCTTCAGAAGCTGGAGACAGGCGTGTAGGGCTGGGGCCAAGTCAGTTGGTGTCTTCAGTCTTCTCTGCTGGGGGTCAGATTAGCAGTCCTCCTTCTTTCTTCTTCTTGAGGTCGCCAAGAATCTGACGAGCTAGGTTCAGGGGAGCCCTTAAGTCCTGCTACTGTCCCCGGGGGTGACTACACCCTTCCGGTATTCACCCTCTTTTGGGATGGGGACACAGACGTATTGGTCCCTGTCCTCCAAACCAAGATGGCGGATTTTGCAAGGAGGGGGTCACTTCAGCTCTGGGCACCTATAGGGTAGTCATAGCTGAAGTGGTCACTCCTCCTTGCTTTCCCTAATTGTCCTGGCAGAATTGCAGCCAAAAGTGGGACTTTGTCTGGGGCGTGGGCATCTCCACTATCTGGAGTGCCCTGGGGCACTGTAACAAGAAGCCTGGGCCTTTGAGGCTCACCCCCAGGTGTTACATTCCTGTAGAAGGCAGGTGTGAAGCACCTCCACCCAGTACAGGCTTTGTTTATGGCCACAACGTGCACAAAGGCTCTCACCCCATGTGGTCAGAAACTCGTCTGGCAGTGGCAGGCTAGCACAGACCGGTCAGTCCTGCACTAGAAGTTTGGCTAAAATACAGGGGGCATCTCTAAGATGCCTCCTGGGTGCATTGTTCAGTAAATCCAACCAGTGTGGGTTTATTGTGCTGGGAAGTTTGATACCAAACTTCCCAGACTTCAGTGAAGCCATTATGGAGCTGTGTAGTTCGGAATGGCAAACTACCAGTCCATATACTTTATATGGCCACACTGCACTTAAAATGTCTAAGAATGGACTTAGACACTATAGGGGCATATAGCTCATGCAGCTGTGTCCCCACCAGTGGTATAGTGCCCCCTTCCTTAGGGCTGTAAACCCTGCTAGAGGGTTGACTTGCCTATGCCACAGGCAGTGGTTTCTGGGTATGAGTGCCATGTTGACTTAGTCTTTTTCTCCCCACCAGCAGACAAAAGCTGCAAAGGCAGTGTGCATGTGCTTGGTGAGGGATCCCTCAGGGTGGCATATTACATGCTGCAGCCCTTGGGGACCTTCCCTGGCCCAGGGCCCTTGTTACCATGGGTACCCTTTACAAGGCGCCAAACTGTGTGCCAGGGGTTTTCCAATTGTGGAAAGAATGGTACAGTTTTTGGCAAAGAACACTGGTGCTGGGGCCTGGTTAGCAGGATCCCAGCACACACTCAATCAAGTCAGCATCAATATCAGGCAGAAAGTGGGGTTTGTGGGTAGCCATGTGTTTTGCTTTCACTAATGACCGAGCTGACAAAAATCTCTGGAATGCACTTCTTAGTTTAAACAAGACATTTATTATTACTTCACCACGAGGATCCTGAGAGTGGAGATTAGTAAGTTGGAGGCACACGTTTAAAAATAGTCACAGCAATGAAAGGAAAATATATCAAAGTGATTCTCAACTGCAATCTATACAGCAAATATATGTGATTATATTATAACATAACTGTCAAGCAAAGAATAAAAGTCCAAATTCATCACCGTAGGGCCTATCACTGCTCGTCATCTTTCTCATGCCAGCAAGTTGATGACCCCGTTCAACTGCAAGAAAGAGATTTCTCACCCTCACGGGACAGTTCAGGCAGTTGACGTCCACTCCTGATTGAAGTCTCGGAAAATTCCCCTCACTGCTGCCCAGGGACACCTTTTATAATATTCAAAACATGCTGGCTACTGTAGGTCAGAGTTGGAAGAAACAAGCGTCGAAAGTTGGCCAGGTTTTCAAGGCTGTTTCTCCCAAGGCCGAAAAACACAAAATATGTGATTCCTTATCATGCTGTCATGTTCGGTAAGAGAAAATACGAAAAACACAAACTTAGTTTACCATGTGGAAAAACACAGCTCAACTGCAATGTCTAACGCCACGATAAAGCCAATAGGCAGCTAAACTGAATACAAAATGTAATGTATAACGCCACGATAAAGGCAATAGGCAGCTAAACTGAATACAAAATATACACAGTTGTGAAACACAAAGTCAGTGGTCAAACATAATTATTTTCATTACACCATGCCAAAAGGGGCACTTGCCTACACTTTGGTATACATTCCAAGGCAAGAAATCTTCAGCCTAAAAGTCTTTATCAGATTAGCAAGTTACTTACATTCAGTAACACTTTTTCTGGTAGAGACAATGTCTAGCCGCACATTATTATATATATATATATATACCCACCCATCATCCCCGCTCTGCAAACAGATTTATAGCGTCAAGGCTGTTCTTTTCTGGGACTAGTTTTCCACACCAGTTGTCAGTATTGTTCATGACTCCGTGCTCCTGGCATGGAAACTCGCAAAAAGAAACTAACATCAGCTCTCTGGGGGGGCACCTATATAGGCACTGTGCATGTCACCTCTAGCTCAAACAATGCCACGCAGAGCCGAACGGCGCCACCTAGCAGCGCACAGGGGTGCTGCTCACAAAAAATATCCGGATCCAGACTGACGCATGGGGATAATTTTAGGGTAAGAAATCTGCCGCTAGATAATCTCTACCAGATAGGGTGTTACCAAAGGTACTGCTGAAATGTTTTTAGACCCAGTTTGACCTCTGGACACAGAACTCAGAATGTAAGGAATCTGTGACTAGATAGTCTTTACCAGAAAGTGCATTACCAAAGGGTGACTTGACGGTTGAGCCCTGGGGCTATTAGACCATTTAAAGTTCCCTCATAATACAGTCATCCCTGGAGAAGGTATGCCAAGAAGTCACCAGTGCTTGCAGTGTACAGTTTATTATTGTGGATGGCACATATAATCTAACTATAATCAATGAGCAGTCCTCAAGAAAGCCAAGCCTGAGGTTGCCATTAATCTACCCAAGGAGTAGCTGTGTGTTTTTTTAGAATGGTAAACTGAAAGGTTTTGTGAAGCCAGACAGCTGCCCCTCTAGATCTCTTGGTGAATCAGAAGTAGTAAATCTGTGTAACCCTATGTCTTTCCAGAAACCCAATTTAGTTCTCCTCATGTTCATTTCCTGTAACTGAAACGCCTTAGGGGAGAATTTTTACTGTATGTGTAAACTGCCCATCTTTTAAATTTTCCAATTAATTTATTTACATTCCATGACCATAGTTGATCATTCTCTTGTCGTATGTCCTGCTTTATGGGGTTTGTGATAAGTACCATTGAGGTTAATTTAGGAAGTGCATTATTTGCTACGAGTAACACCTCAAAGTAAGGAACTGGGACATTACCCCAACCCCCAATACCAATACCTTGACCTGTGAAGTATCTGCCACTGATAAAAAAAGAATCAAAGTTCTGGGGATCAGACTCCATGCCAGTGATTCTTAACCTTTTGACTTCTGAGGACCCCCACTGAATCATTAATAGAACCCAGGGGCCCCCTGAATCAGTGTTGGAATCTGGATACCCCTACTAAGTCATTACTGGATGCCAGGGACCCCAGTCTAAGCACTTTTGATGATTTCAACTGCAAAACAATATACAAAAAATACAGATACAAGCATTAATCAAATAGACAGACAAATGCTGAAATATTTAATTTAATTTACACACCTATATAAAAAAAATATCATCTGATAGTGTTGTGGCTGCAGATTCCTTACCAGTGAATTCTCCCCAACTGTCAGAATGGCTCTGGAAGATTTTCGTGAGCAGTACCCCGGCACATCGGTAGGTGACATTGATAGGCTTTGCGTCTGTCTTCTGTGCTGGATATTACATTGTGGGTCCTTTATAGGCGCCACCTAGGCACTCTGAGGTCAGTTACTTTTTTCCTGCGCTAGCAAGGCGCTGAGCCGATGAGAGCTACCCCTCAGTCAATTTGTGACTGGCTTTATTATTTTAATTTTTTTTTATTCTTGTCGAGTTTTTTTTTATTTTTACTCTTGGTGTGTCAAGGATGTCATGTAGGAAGACGGGATTCAAGCCCTACGGGTCCTGTTATTGGGCAGTGTCCGTGCCAAATCTGCATCTTGTGTGACTTTAGTGTCTGGAGCGTGACCATGACCGGAAGTCATGCTCCGAGTGCCGATCCATGTAACCGAAGGCTTTGAGGGTGCGGTCCTTCCAGCTGATAGCAGCCCAGTGCAAATCAAGATCCCGGTGGAGAGGAAGGTCCCGGGATCAGTTGCAGAGTCCGAAGTCGGTGTTGTCCCACTCAATGTCCTCGGGACAATCCGGTAAGTCGAGGCACAAGAAAAAAAATCCAGGAAGCCAAAGTGCTCTTCAGCATCTCCTCGTTCGACGAGACGAGGGAGCTTTGACGCTGTAGGCTTTGCGTAACCTGTGCTAGGGCCGACTCAGTTTCTGGGAGCCAGAGCAACCCGTGCCCAACTCCATGTGTTCTATCAGGCCATGCATTTAATTTTTGCGGAGTCCCATTGGGCCCTTTCGGGTTCCATGCATTAGACCTCAGCACCAAGGTGCTCCCAGGGATGCTGTCCTGGTTCCGGACTGGTGCCGGTCGTGCCACCTCGACCTTACCCGATGCTGTTCCTGACGCTCCCAGCACTGTCTGCACCCACGGGTTGCACCGCCCCAATTGTAACCGCAGACACCAACACCGAGCCGGATGGGTGATGTACGATGCCGACTCTGGCCTGGGGATCCAAATTTCTTGACACAACACCCCACCCCTGAGAGCAAGCCTCTACCTCCCATGGTGCGTTTCCTTCCGCTCCCCCGGAGAGGGAATCCAAAAGATTGGACTCATTTGGGAAGAAGATGTTCTCTTCCGCCAGCCTTGCATTATGGTTCTTGATACCCTGATCCCTGATAACCTGAAACCGGTCCCAGGATGCTTGTTTCTGGTCCAGGGAGGACCTGGTCTAACAGTTCGGGCTGGGCTGTTCCCATGGGGAACAGGGTCAAGACTGATTTGCATATGGCTGGGTCCAAACTGGAATGGCATGGTGAGCAAAAAAACTGATGGATTAAACCCAGATCTGTGACTGGGGGTGAATGTTTGATTTGTTCTACATTCCGTCCGTCAACTGTTCTTTTTGCATTTGTCGCCCCAAGAGGGAAGGGTAAGCCCCGATGTGGGTCCCATGCTCACGATGCCACAAGATTCAAGCTAGCCTGGCTGAAGAGGGGTGATACCCTGAAACCGGTCCCAGGATGCTTGTTTCTGGTCCAGGGAGGACGAGGTCTGGCAGTTCGGGCTGGACTGGTCCCGTGGGGAACAGGGTCAAGACTGATTTGCATATGGCTGGGTCCAAACTGGAATGGCATGGTGAGCAAAAAAACTGATGGATTAAACCCAGATCTGTGACTGGGGGTGAATGTTTGATTTGTTCTGCATTCCGTCCATCAACTGTTCTTTTTGCATTTGTCGCCCCAAGAGGGAAGGGTAAGCCCCGATGTGGGTCCCATGCTCACGATGCCACAAGATTCAAGCTAGCCTGGCTGAAGAGGGGTGATACCCTGAAACCGGTCCCAGGATGCTTGTTTCTGGTCCAGGGAGGACGAGGTCTGGCAGTTCGGGCTGGACTGGTCCCGTGGGGAACAGGGTCAAGACTGATTTGCATATGGCTGGGTCCAAATTGGAATGGCATGGTGAGCAAAAAAACTGATGGATTAAACCCAGATCTGTGACTGGGGGTGAATGTTTGATTTGTTCTACATTCTGTCCATCAACTTTTCTTTTTGCATTTGTCGCCCCAAGTGGAAAGGGTATGCCCAGATATGGGTCCCGTGCTCACTATGCCACCAGATTCAAGCTAGCCTGACTGACAAGGATCATGTCTTTGGATATCCCTGCTTGAAACAGTCTACTTTATCCTGTTTACTGCCATAGTGGTTGCTTGTCTGCACATAGTTATTTGCTGTATTTGGTGACCCTTTTTAATGTCGTTATGTTCCGGACCAGTGTTTTTTAGTTATTTTTTTGTGCTTTTAGGGTCAAGATTCCTCAAGGCTTTGTGGTGGGGGAGTAAAGAGGGAGGTGGCTTTGCTTTGGCTCCACACCTATTGCTTTTCCCTGGTGTAATACTTTTACTGTAGCTGACTATGTGACTATAAATAACTTAATTGCATTGCACTAAGCTTCTTAATATCCAGGGATGTTTCAGCACCTGCAGGTCAAAAAACTACTTAAAGGGGGTTGAGTTCGCCGGCCATTTGTTGACTGACTTTAGGGGCACTGAGTTTGAAATGCAAGTCTCACCCCCCCCCCCCCCCACACACACACACACACACACACACACACACACACACATCAGCAGCATCAGCTGAACCCAGGGACGCTGCACCCACAGCAGCAGCACTAAACATCAAGAAACTGCCTATTGGTGTTTTGAGTTTTGAAGTCTGATTTAAGTTACAAGTTGTGGTAATTTTGCATGAGTAAGATGGAAATACAGATCTCTCCACCACTTCTTTAGTTGGGGATGATACAATCCACAGGGAACAGTGGAGGGTGGGACTCGGGGGTGGGGGGGGTAATGGGAGTTCACAGGTTTGATTGTTACCTAGGGCCTACAGGCATGGAGACAGCAAACACACAACAAACACCCCACAAAACAGTGAGGAAACGGCGGGGCTCACAAGCCGGGGAAGGGTCAGACACACCATGTAGACTACAGGCATACATACCTGATGGAGGAGAATAATAGATACACTGTATTGTCCTGGAACGTTAATGGACCAGGTACTAAAATCAAGCGAGGGTTGGTAGCGGTAGATATTAAAAGGCATAAACCGGACATAGTCTACCTTCAGGAAACTGTAGGAGGCTGGCCTGGCTTATAGTGGGCACTTGATGGTACTTACACCTTGTGCCAGGTCCAGTTATCCCTTATTAGTAGTGTTCTAGCAGGTTAGGCTGATAGAGGTAACTATAGCAGAGCAGCTTAGGCTGAACTAGCAGACATGCAAAGCTCCTACTATACCACTTATATTATATAGCACTTAATCATAAGAATCACAATACTCAGTTACTAAAAATAAAGGTACTTCATTTTAGTGACAACGTGCCAAAAATATCTGAGGATATACTCCCTTAGGAGGTAAGTAAAATACACAAAATATACATACAAACCAAAATCAGGTAAGTAAACAGTTAGAAAAGTAGTGCAAACACTGTAGAATACAATAGGATGCAATAGGTCTAGGGGCAACACAAACCATATACTAAGAAAGTGGAATGCAAACCACTTAGGGACCCCAGGCCTAGTGTAGTGTGTAGAGGGTCGCTGGGAGTGTAAGAAAACACTAAGGGTGTCCAAGATACCCCACCCCAAGACCCTGAAAAGTAGGAGTGAAATTACCCTACTTCCCCAGAAACACACTAAAGTCGTGATAGGAAATTCTGCTAAGACAATAAATGACTGCAAAGCACTGAAGACGGATTCCTGGACCTGAGGACCTGCAAAGGCCAAGTCCAGGAGTCACAAAAGTGCCTGGAGGGGCAGGAGCCCACTAAACCCCGGATGAAGGTAGAAAATGGCTGCCTCCGGGTGGAAGAAGCTGAAGATTCTGCAAAAAGGGAAGACGCCAGGATCTTCTCCTTTGCACAGAAAATGTCCCACAGCGTGTTGGAGGATGCAGAGTTGTTTCCACGCAGAAAGACCGCAAACAAGCCTTGCTAGCTGCAAAGGTCGCGGTTGAAGAAAATGGGTGCTGCCCGGGCCCAGGAAGGACCAGGAGGTCGCCCCTTGGAGGATGAGACAGAGGGGGCGCTCACCAACACAGAAAGCCCACGCAGAAGCAGGCAGCACCCGCAGAAGCACTTGAACACGGGTTCAAGAGAATTGAGCACGGCGATCATCTCAAAACTACAAAGGAGGGTCCCATGAAGCCGGTGGCCAACTCAGCAAGTTGAGCAATGCAGGACAGAGTGCTGGGGCTGTGCTGTGCACTAAGGATTCCTTGCAAAAGTGCACAGAAGCCCTAGCAGATGCAGTTCACGCAGTACACAGGATTACTGTCTGGCATGGGGAGGCAAGGACTTACCTCCACCAAATTTGGACAGATGGACCACTGGACTGTCGGGGTCACTTGGATCCAGCTCCTGTGTTCCAGGGTCCAGGCTCGTCAAGATGAGAGGGGACCCAGAGGACCGGTGAAGCAGAAGTTTGGTGCCTGCATTAGCAGGGGGGAAGATTTCTTCTTGGCTTCCAGTGCAGGGTGAAGGCAGACAGCCCTCAGAGCATGCACCACCAGGAAACAGTCGGTAAAGCCGGCAGAATTAGGCGCTACAATAATGCTGGTAGTCTTCTTGCTACTTTGTTGCGGTTTGGCAGGCGTCCTGGAGCAGTCAGCGTTCGATCCTTGGCAGAAGTCGAAGAGGGAAATGCAGAGGAACTCTGGTGAGATCTTGCATTCGTTATCTGACGAGAAACCCACAGGAGAGACCCTAAATAGCCCTCGGTGGAGGATTGGCCACCTAGCCAGGTAAGCACCTATCAGGAGGGGTCTCTGACCTCACCTGCTTGCACTGGCCACTCAAAGGCCTCCATTGTTCCCTCACACCGCTGCATTCAAGATGGCAGAGGTCTGGGACACACTGGAGGAGCTCTGGGCACCACCCCTTGGGTGGTGATGGACAGGGGAGTGGTCACTCCCCTTTCCTTTGTCCAGTTTCACGCCAGAGCAGGGGCTGAGGGATCACTGAACCGGTGTAGACTGGCTTATGCAAGGAGGGCAACATCTGTGCCCTTCAAAGCATTTCCAGAGGCTGGAGGAGGCTACTCCTCCCCAGCCCTTAAACCTATTTCCAAAGGGAGAGGGTGTAATACCATCTCTCAGAGGAAATTCTTTGTTCTGCCTTCCTGGACTGGGCTGCCCAGACCCCAGGAGGGCAGAAGCCGGTCTGTGGGTTGGCAGCAGCGGTAGCTGCAGTGAAAACCCCAGAGAGCTAGTTTGGTAGTACCCGGGGTCCATGCTGGAGCCCCAGGGATGCATGGGATTGGCACCCCAATACCAGATTTGCCATGGGGGGGGGACAGTTCCATTATCTTAGACATGTTACATGGCCATATTCGGAGTTACCATTGTGAAGCTACAAATAGGTATTGAGCTATATGTAGTGCACGCGTGTAATGGTGTTCCCGCACTCACAAAGTCTGAGGAAATTGCCCTGAACTATGTGGGGGTACCTTGGCTAGTGCCAGGGTACCCTCACACTCAGTAACTTTGCACCCAATCTTCACTAAGTGAGGGTTAGACATATAGGTTACTTAAGTGCAGTGTAAAATGGCTGTGAAATAACATGGACGTTATTTCACTCAGGCTGCAGTCGCAGTCCTGTGTAAGAATTGGCTGAGCTCCCTAAGGGTCGCTAAAGAAATGCTGCAGCCCCTAGGGATCTCCTGGAACCCCAATACCCTGGGTACCTAGGTACCATATACTAGGGAATTATAAGGGTGTTCCAGTGTTCCAATCAGAATTGGTAAAAATGATCACTAGCCTGCAGTGACTATTTTAAAAGCAGAGAGAGCATAAGCACTGAGGTTCTGGTTAGCAGAGCCTCAGTTAGGTACCACACAGGGAACACATTCATGCCACAGACTATGAGCACTGGGTTCCTGGCTAGCAGGATCCCAGTGAGACAGGCAAAAACAAACTGACACTTAAGTAAAAATGGGGATAACATGCCAGGCAAGATGGTACTTTCCTACAGAAACCCAGAGGCCCATACTGCTGCTTTATTGGTAGGGGAACATACTCCGTACTAGCATACAAAGGATTTCCCACGAGGTCCAGAGGGGTGGTGATCTTAATCAGGAGACAACCCCCTCCCCTCCCACACTTTGAGACAGTTAAAATTTGGAGGGACCCTGACGGAACTTTTGTAGCAGTCCAAGGGTGGTGGGGTAGACAGGAGCCAGTGTTGGTGATTGTTTACGCCCCACCTCGACTCCAGCAGCAGACGTATGCCAAAGTGACAGAGGTCCTCCTATAATCAATCTCTCCCCTTCAACCTGTGGGGGGAGACTTTAACAATGTTATTAACCTTGAGCAGGACTGATCTCACCATACACTAATTTCTGCACAGGGAAACCCACTGGTCGACATGGTGACTGCCCTAGACCCGACTGACCTATGGAGGCATTGTCACCTGGGGGGCACACAATTCTCATACTTTTCTTGGGCTCAGAGCCTTTTCCAGACTGTCGGACCATTTCCCTCTGTGGCTAGTAATCAGGACCCAACCAAACAAAGAGAGGGGGTGCTGGAGACTGTGTACTTGGGAATTAAAAGATGAGGAGATACCTCAAGCAGTGAGAACTGAAACTGAGTTATATTTTAAGTAGAATAGAGGCTCAGTGACCTCAGCAGTTACGCTTTGGAAAGCGTATAAGGCCATTCTCAGAAATAGGGCTAAAAATATCATAGCACAAAAAGGGAAGCGAGAAAGGCCGGACATAGAGATGATGGCAAGACAATTGATTGATTTAGAGAAGAACCTACGGGCCACACCAGACCCGCATATGCTGCACAAACTCTTACTCTTGCAGAAGGAGTATCACGCACTAGCACAATGAGGCAAAACCTGACTACACAGCACCACCTATATGAAGCAGGAGACATAACAGATAGAATTTTAGCCTGGTTGGGTTGGGTGGGGCGGGAAACGGAAGCACACTAGGTACGTACCATTGAGGGGAAAGAGGGGGCCCGCTTCAGTACTGACCCAGAGATCGCTAATGCATTTGAGACTTTCTATAAGGAACTCTACAGTAGACTCACTCTTGCAGATGTGTCTCTAATTGAGATTTATCTGGAGGGGATACCACTGCCACATTTGTCAGCAGAAGACAGTGGTTCCCTAGAAATGGAAATAGATCTCTCAGAAATCAATGCTGCTATAGCTACAATGCAGCCCGGCAAGACATATTGGCCGAATGGCCTTCCAGGTAAACTCTTTTAAAAAATGCAGACATTTTGGGCCCCTACATTCATCTTCGGTATATCAGGAGGGCAGAGAGACACAGTTGCCTCTGTGGGATTTGAGAAGAGCCACAATAGTGGTAATACCTAAGGAAGGGAAGTCCCTAGGGAGAGCAACTCCTACCACCCAATCTCGCTTTTGAAAATAGAGATGAAAATTCTGGGTAAGATACTTGATGACTGTTCAGTTTCTTCCTTGATCCATCAAGATCAGACAGGCTTCATGTCTAAGAGGTGTACTATGCTAAATCTCTGTAGACTTCATGCCTGAATGGAGACTGCTAGGAAGCGCGAGGACCCCCCATCCTTTGCTAGCTCTGGATGCGCACAAAGCGTTTGATACGATTCACTGCCATTCATGATGAAAACACTAGAGAAATTTGGCTTTGGAATTAAATTTAGGGAGTGGATCATATTACTGTATACACAACTGGTAGTGGCGGTTCAAGTGAACAGGCGACAGTCGTCAAAGTTTTCCATTGCGAGAGGCACGCATGGGGGGTGCCCTCTCTCACCCTTGCTGTTTGCCCTTACGATTGAGCCCCTGGCATGTGTAGTACGTATGCATCCAGGTATCTCAGGCTTTCGCATGCACAAGGGCAGGGGGATGCAAAAAAGATCTTTGTATGTGGGTATCATGCTTCTGTATGTCACTGAGCCTAGAACACTGCCCCAAATTCCGGCCACATTTGAAGAGTAAGGGTCTTATTCGGGATACAAGATTAATTGGGCCAAGTTGATCCTCTGTCAGCTGGGGGTCATTGTGAACAGATAGAACCCCCAAATAATTTGCAAATTGACAAAGACTGGTTCTCTTACCTAGGGATTTATGTATCCCGTGACCATGATAAGTGTTGAGAGTGCAACGTCCTGAGTTTCCTGGATGAGTTCCATAAAGACGCACAATGATGGGGGAAGCTACCATTGTTTTGCTTTGACTAATGACCGAGCTGACAAAAATCTCTGGGATGCACTTCTTAGTTTAAAGAAGACATTTATTATTACTTCACCACAAGGTTCCAGAAAAAGGACATTAGTAGGTTGGAGGCACACGTTTAAAAATAGTTACCGAAATGAAAGGAAAACATATCAAAGTGATTCTCAACTACAATGTACACAGCAAATATATGTGATTATATTATAGCATAATTGCAAAGGAAAGAATAAAGTCCAAATTCATCACCGTAGGGCCTGCCAGTGCTCTTCATCTTTCTCATGCCAGCAAGTTGATGACCCCTGTTCAACTGCGAGAAAGAGATTTCCACCCTCACTGGAAAATGTCAGGCATTTGACGTCCAATCCTGACCGAAGTATCAGAAATTCCCCTCGCTGCTGCCCAGGGACACCTTTTATAGCTTAAATAATCATGGAAAAAAGCGTTCTGAAAGGCACTTCCCTCTCAGATGTTAATATTCAAGACATGCTGGCTACTGCAGGTCAGAGCTGGAAGAAACAAAGTTTGAAAATTGGCCAAGATTTCAAGGCTCCTTCTTCCAAGGCCAACTTCTTCCCTGCACTAAAGAAAAACACAAAATATGTGCTTCCTTATCATGCTATCATGTTCGGTTTGAGAAAATACGAAGAACACAAGCTTAGTGTACCATGTGGAAAAACACAGCTCATCTGCAATGTCTCAACTGCAATGTCTAACGCCACGATAAAGCCAATAGGGAGCTAAACTGAATACAAAATGGAATTTGCAACTGGTGAACATTGAACAACTAATATGCACAGTGGTGAAACACAGTCAGTGGTCAAACATTCTTATTTTCACTACAACCATTAACACTGTTTGGTAGAGGAGCAATGTATAAGATGATTTCTCTACTGAAATTATTATGTGTGCCTGTCTGAGGAGATTTTCGACAAGATCGATCGGTTGGTTCATACATTCCTCTGGGGTGATGAATATCCCAGAGTATCCTTACAAATGCTTCAGCGGAACTCCTGTTTTGGAGGGATAGCACTGCCTGATGTTAGGGCTTACTACTGGACTGCACATCTCATAGCAATTAACAATTGAGAACACGCACCAGGGGACCATCCAACATACCTCCTAGAGAGGAGTCATTTTACACGTAAGTCACACTTGCAATACATGTACAGAGGGAAAGGGCTGAAATCACTTATTGTGCCTACACAATTACCAATAGTAGCATAACGTAAAGCTGTGACAAAGATGGGTTGGAATGCAAAGCTCACCCAGGAGACCCTGTTGTGGGAGAGTACTTACCTGAAAGAGCTAGGGAAACTCCGGGACTTCCAGGCCTGTGATACACTAGGCATCTTCAAGTTAGGGCACCTCATTCATAAGGGAGTATTGAAGACCTTTGCCACCCTATGGGAAGAATATCACCTCACACAGATGCAGCAATATCACTTTATCAGATTAAAACATGCCTGGCAGGCAGAGCACCTAGACATATCGGACCTCCTGGAATATGCCCGGCAGGAAGGACAGCTCCTTATGGGCCAAATAGCAGAGAAAGCAATTTCATTGATGTACAAAACATTGAATAACAACATGGCTGACATGCTATGGTGCTTGAGATAGAGCTGGGAGGAAGACCTGGGATCCCTAGATGACACTGATTGGGAGATTGCCTTCATGCACCTAAGCAAAGTGACCATACGCATCAGACTATGATTAATACAATTCAAAATTCTGCATAGAACATATTAAAATAGAGTGAGACTCCACAAAATGGAGGAGGGCCCTATCTGCCTCTTGCATGCATTGTGGGACGGACATGGGCACTTTTATATGCACACATTATGGACATGCCCACATATTCAGATATACTGGTCTAGTATCTTAGGAGAACTTGTGCGGTACTTGATGTGCAAATTCCACTTGACCCACGCTACTTATTGATAGAAACCGCCCCCCACCCCCAAACTCCTCTTTTGTAGCTTGGGCCTGGTAGTGGCCAAAAGAGACATGGCAAGGCATTGGGGATCCCCTGAACCCCCCAAATTGACGTAATGGAGAGCAGGGTTGGATCACTACATTGTTGTGTAGCCATTTTAGTTATAGCTCCATGCATGTTATTTTAGCACACTAGGCCTGCCGCTGTGCACTTTAACCTAGATATATTTTATTCCGCTTTGTTTATTATTTTAACAATAGTCACATTTGCATTCTTGTTTTATTTCTCTCTATCTAGCTGTTCTTTGCCTAGGCCAGCACTGCTTTCTTAAACAAGACATTTCTTTCACTATGTGCTTCTCTCAAGGCTGCAGTAAGATAGGTTGCCGGTAAACGTGGTAACGCTTTGTCTCTGGTACTCATAGGAACATACACATCCTTATGTAGGGACATTTTCTCAGAACATCAGCTGGTTTATTATAAAAAGCTTCCCTGTCCCATACATGTTAGAGGGAGATTCCAGCCAGATGACCACGACCGTATGCTGATTGCTGAATGCTTAACGACAGCTGCTTCTGCAGACTTCAGGCCTCTTGCTCAGGTATGAGGGATCATGTCTTCCCCGGGGACCCTGAAGGGCAGAACTAGAGCTTAACATGCTGTGCTCTAATATAAGCCTAGGTAGGAATTAGTCTATTGACTCTAGTGACAATATGGTAGTGTTATTTTTATGCAACAGTCTCCTTGTCACAATTTTAATCCTGTCATGCTTTATCGTCCTGGTTATTGCAGTACATGCTTTATTTTCTAAGATGCAGTTGCTTCATTAAAACCTTAATGAAACATATACTGCATCTGATTGTCCTTGTATATGTGAGACTGATGTAACTGAGAGAAACGGATGTGGTCTGAGTGACCACGATTTCCCTGAAGAGTCAATTGTGTCATGCGCTCAGTTGCCCAATCATCCCTTCTCTTGTGTAGAGATGAAGCACTGCCGGTTAGCAAGAACAAAAAAAACCAGATTAGGCCGACAGGTGTCACCTGCAGTGGGTTAGACTCAGTCCCCCACATTGTAAGCGATTCTGCCGCTCAAATCCACTGGTCTCACTGGAATAATGAAAGTCTTCGCGACAACATGATGGCAGAGAGAGTGACTTATCAGGCTCATGGAATATTCACTAAGGTATGGGGCCCCTGGAAAGCATAGTAGGATCTGTAAGATTTGTAGGGAATGCATTACTGGGAGGACAGGGACATGTGTATGTAAATGGTATTTTTTAATGTTTGGAATGATAGACCTGATCGGGATAGTAACGTAACACTCAATTTATGCGAGGCATCGATTTGATCTTCTGTGGTTGTGCCCTGCTATGTTAATGCTTTTGCTGTCTTGGTGCCCAAGGGGGCATGATAATGTGTTTATACAAAATGCAAATAAAACATTTTTAAGACAAGCATTTGCAATGGAAAAGGGGTTGCATTTGCTTGAGTTAGTTATTGGCATTCTAAATTCATAACTGGACTTTTCTTGGCACATAAATTGGTCAATCCTGCCTCATAATGTGGTGTTTTACTGCCACTTAATTCTAGTGGTCCTGCATAGAACTAAAGCTTTTCCATTAATCTTCTTCCACTATCTGCAGCCAAAAATAAAAAGGTTGCCATTTAGCATCCTAATTTAAATCTGCCATGCTAATTCCAATAGAATACCACTTTCACCACCCCACCATCAGATGTCCTGGCTGGCTAACACAATTCTCCAAAATAAAGACACAAGACAGCCACAGAGGAGTAACGAGAGAAATAAACAAGAAGAGTCACCCAGACGTATAAAGAGCGTTCAAACAGTCATCTACACCCAATAGGAGAATATGTTTAGAAATTATATTTAGGAAACCTTATTTAGGTAAGATATTATTGTACATCGTATTTTGAAATACGAGTGTGAGAAAGCAGTGAAGACAACAATGATGAACAGAATAGAAGCATCACTGAATGAATAGGTTACCAAAATAGTTAAGAGTCTAGAATATTAGATTTTGTTTATTTGAGGAGGAAGGTATTGAACTTTCATTTAAAACAGTAGTACACACAATTTAGGTTAAAATGGCAATAATCTATTTTAAAAGTGAACACTGCAAAAATCAACAGTTCCTGGGGGAGGCAAGTTTGGTTAAGTTTAGTCCTGGTTAGTGTCTGAGTGATAATGTTGAGTTCATTATGTGTTCTGGTGTGAAACTGCTATTATAGAATAGGGGCGTGGTTTTTTCTAGACTGTTGGCATAGGACCCTGGAAATGGAGTCTGCCCAACAGTTGTATGCCTAATAAAGCGTTTTTAACTTGAACATGCTTGTCACTGAAGAGTCCAGGTCACTGAGAAGCATAATTTTCAGTCCATGAGTTTCTTTCTAGCAATCATTGTTCTGGGGTGCACTGAGTCAATTGGTTCAATGGAACCAAAATAAATAGTTGTCTCCAGGAATGCACATATTAGTTCATTTAAAAGCTAGAACTGAAAACTCTTTGGCCCAGAGTCATCAAATCAACAATTAACCTTACAAGAGCCCCTCTCAGAGATGGATGCACAGCAAGTTGACATGTTAAACCACGTGTTTCCTTATTTTGAAACAATTATTTCATCCCAGAATACTCAATACAAATGACCGGTGCAAAATTCTACATTATTACGGCAACCACAATCCCTTACTTTCCTTTATGCAGTTCAACCACTTAGTGACTGAATCCCTTTTGGCTTTTGAAATAGGCTGACCATGGACAACAGCTAATAGTTTAACATGCAATATTTCATGTTCCATACTCTTTGACATTTCAGTATGTCACTAATAAAGAGGGTTAAAATTCCCTGCATGGCACACTGTATCTCAAATTGCAATCAGACTTGATTTGATTAATCCATTGGATGTATTTTACTTTGACTAATTAAAATTAAGATGTGTAACCCCTGAATCATATAAAAGATTTGCCTCTCATTTTCACTTGTACTGCCTATCTGCAAGTGCTTCACACTTCATCTGCCGATGCAGCGTTTGTTTGTGCTTAAGCAGATAATGTGTGCGCACCTTATTTATAGAAAACTTCATATTCTCCACAAGATGCTTTTTTTCGACAATTCAAGCTACACACATCAAAGCAATTACCCAGCAGATCAATGGAAGCAGCTGTAAAAGAAACAGCTCCTACTCGAACGCCACCCCCTATCTTGGCCCCAGGAGGAAGCAGAGACACCCATGGATGGAAGTGGGAAAGGAGGGACATTGGCCGCGGCCAGCTCATGAGAGAAAATGAAGGCGAAACTGGAAACTTTGGAGAAAGGTTGCCCAGTGCTGACCGGTGCGACTGGGGTCTTCCTTCACACACAAGCCCTGTCACGACCCTGAACCCAGGAAATCAGATTCCTGCAACCTGAAGAAGGAAGAAGGACTGCTGACCTGAAAGCCCCGCAGAGATGACTGAGACAACAACTGACTTTGCCCTAGCCTACCGGCCTGTCTCCAGACTCAAAGAACCTGCACAGCGATACATCCGACAGGGACCGGCGACCTCTGAGACTCAAGGTCCTAAAGGACCAAGAAACGCCAAAGAACAGCGGCAATGTTCAGAACCTGCAACAACTTTGCAACAAAGAAGCAACTTTTAAAGAAGTCTCTCTTCCTGCTAGAAGCGGCTTGAGTTCAGGAGAACCAACACTGCAGAGAGGACTCCCAGGCGACTCCAATGATGTGGACATCCTGAGTCGACCTCCCTGCACCCCCACAGTGCTCTACAAAATCCCCCTGGTCTGCTCCCCGAGGACGCAGGTACCTGTAAGCATACTAGGACCGGAGCACCCCTGTTCTTCATAGGCGCTTATGTGTTTTGAGCCCTCCTTTGACCTCTGCACCTGACCGGCCCCATGTTTGGGGTTGCCTTAAACCCCCAACGGTGGGCTGCCTATGCTGAGGAGACTGACTCTGTAAGTGCTATACTTACCTGAGAAACTTAACCAAACTTGCCTCCCCCAGGAACTGTTGATTTTTGCAGTGTCCACTTTTAAAATAGCTTATTGCCATTTTAACCTAAACTGTGTGTACTACTGTTTTAAATTAAAGTTCGATACTTACCTGTGTGAAGTACCTTGCATTTTGTGTACTTATTTCAAATCTTGAATCTTGTGGTTCTAAAATAAATTAAGAAAATATATGTTTCTATATAAAAGCTACTGGCCTGGAATTGTCTTTTGAGTGTGTGTTCCTCATTTATTGCCTGTGTGTGTGTACAACAAATGCTTAACACTACCCTCTGATAAGCCTACTGCTCGACCACACTACCACAAAATAGAGCATTAGAATTATCTAAGTTTGCCACTATCAACCTCTAAGGGGAACCCTTGGACTCTGTGCACTCTATCTCTCACTTTAAGATAGTATAAACAGAGCCAACTTCCCACAATGAGCCATTGCATTAATCTACAGAACTGCTCCGAGCCCCCTCCCACTACACTTAAAGACACAAGTTGCGGAAGGGGAATGTCAAAGGGGACACACCAAATCATCAATTCGAGCAACACTCGGTACATATACCCCCTCCAACTCGGGCCCCCCAACTGGACCTGGCAGCCCTCCCGCCACCCCCCAACCCATAAACCTATCCCAACTCAAAACCATGAGTAAAATATTAGTACTCATCCGCTGGTGAGCGGACTATGCCAACAGTCTTCCCATCCGGCTTTGATGGGTGGGCAGGAGCCATCAAGGAGTCAAATACACTCCAAGGGGTCAATCATCTGCAGGCACACAAGGTCTCGGGATGCCGTCCGAACACATAACTGCATCCCCTGTAGGTCTGGTTCCAGCCATTATCGCTTAAGTGATTCTCTGCATCCTCCTGTACCTGCGAGGACGCAGAGGCCGACCTCTTAGGAATGCCTTTGGCAAATCTTGCAGCAAGCTTTGGGTCTGAGGAAAAAATGTACTTTGCTGTTGTGCTGAACACGCAGCTGAGCCGGGTAGATGATGGAAAATTTAGAATCCGTATGTATGGCTCAAGGTACGCTTGATCAGGAGAAACTCAGAGTGCGCCGCCTGCACCCCGGGGGTGTAATCTGGGAAAAGACTGAGTTTATTGTTGTCATAAATGAGTGGGCGGTGGTCGCGAGCCAAACGCAAGACTGTATCTCTGTCTCTGTAATTGAGCAGACGTGCGATAATGGGCCTCACCGGGGACCCAGGTGATGGCCTCGGGCCCAGCAGGCCTGTGTGCTCGCTCCACCACTACGACCGGGGAGAGCTCGCCAGGAAAGATCAACTTGAGCATCGCCTCTATATAGTCCTCCATGCGTCCCATGGTGGTAGATTCTGGAAGGCCTAGGATGCGTATGTTGTTGCGTCTGGATCTGGCTTCAAGGTCCTCATTCTTGTTCCAGATTAATTCTAGCACCTTTTCAATTTGAAACATTCTTTCACCCTACCGGCTGCGCCCATCTTCCAGATCTGAAATTCTACCTTCTGCCTGCTCCAAGGGAGTATCATGATCATCCACCCTGTCCTTCATGCGGTCCATGCAATCAGTCAAGTGGTCCAGCTTAGTGTCTATAGCCGCCAGACTGTTTTTAGGTCCAGGAACATAACTTTAACAGATGGCAGCTGAGTATCATCCTCCGGAGGCTGCTCCTCCAAAATTCGCCCAGCGGTTCATTTGGGTGACACAGTACCAAAAATATCTTAGAGGCAATACTCCTTATGGAGGTAAGTATTATACACAATATATACACTAGACATCAAAATAAGGTAAGTAATTAGACATAGGATAGTGCAAACAATAGGAAATGCTATAGAATGCAATGGGAGAAAATAGGTTTGGGGGCAACACAAACCATATACTAAGAAAGTGGAATGTGAATCACAAATTCCCCCATAGACAAGTGTAGTGTGTAGAGAATCGCTGGGAGAGTGAGAATACAGAAAAGGTAAGTAAAATACCCAGAAAAGCAGGAGTAAACTACTGCAAGTTTCCTCAGGACACACAGTTGTGATCAGAGTTATTGCAAGAACAGAACCAAGCAACACTGCAAAAACACAAATAATGGATTCCTGGACCTGAAGACCTGCAAAGTTCCAGGAAGGACAGGAGCCCCTGCCAACCCAGGAGAGGGTGCAAAAGAAGAGTCTCCGGTTGGACGAAGACTGCAAAAATGCACCCCAGGAAGAACCTCGTCCTGAAGCTACTCCAATTTATCTTCCAACATGGATATTCAGTGGTCCTCTTCTCTTAAGCAGTTAGACATGTTCTGTAAATCTTGACAGAGCAGTGAGACTTCTTCACCTACTACTGCTTTACTGTCCAGGGATGAGCAAGTATCGCTAATGGCCTAGAGCAGTGGTTCCAAACCTTGTGACTCCTGAGGACCCCCACTGAATCATTAATGGAAGCCGGAAACCCCAAAGCCATTTTACAATTTAAATTTAAAACAATAAAAGAGAAATTCGCCAAAAAAATATGCATACAAGTATACACCAAACAAATACTCGAATTACTAAAGATATAATTATTTTATATTGGAAATGAAAGCAAAAATCAAAACATAATGGGAAGGCTGGGGCTGCATCTCGGCGACTGACTTTTAAATTCTTGGTTTTATTTAGGAAAGTTGATTCCTGAAGTCAGATTCTACATTTCTCAAGTGATTTGTTTTTATTTTTTATGTGCATAAGATCTGAGAAAGTTTTTTCACAAATATGTGGTTGGGAAAGGAAGTAAAACGATAAAGGCCAGTCATCTCTCCATAGTCTCTCTGACACATGTAATTCATTTATTTTATAGCATCTCTTATACCAGTGTGCGGTGTCGGAGCACTTTACAGGGAACTACAAGGTGTAGGATTCATATGTCATCCACACTGGTAGGCATTTTCTAAGAGTGCTTAGTCTGGAGAAGCACAAACTCCGGATTCATAACACAACACAGTGGTTAGCATTGACTTTAATAATAAGAATGTATTCCTATGCAAGTAAACCTTTGTTTGCAGCATAAGGAAAGTGAGGAACTGGGAAAAACATAACTTTCTAATTTGTACCATGCAGTTTGCATGCAGCTCTTTGATGGCAGTTCATAGCTCACTGTGCTAGATTATTATTGTTACTTATGAACTACACAGTAACAAAAGTAGCTCTGTGACAAAAGCAGTAGCCCACTGTGTTATCACACACAAAGGGAGCTGGGGTGTGACATTTACATCCTGATGACACATTACCAGGCTGATGGGTTCCTGGGCTAGATGGGGGGAGGAGCTCACACATCTGAATAGGGCTGTGTCTCTCACCACACAAAGGGCTGCATAATCCACTGTAGAGCGTCTTGAGCCAGGGAAGCAGGACAAGGACCTTGTGCACTACAAAAGCCTCTTTGAATTCTCCCCCACTTTAAATGCTCATCTGGGTACAAGTACTGAACCCCAAACCCCACCAAATCAGAACTTTGTTGGAGCCAAGGACGCTCTGCCTGGAAGAAGAGCTGCTGTGCTGCAGGAGGGACTGCCACTTTGCTGTCTATTTGCTGTGTTGGCCTGCTGCTTCTTGCCTGGGAGTGAGAAGGATTGGACCTGCTCTCTTCATCCTGGAACTCAAGTTTTGCCAAGGGCTTGCTGGCATTCCCCCTGTTCTTGCAGTCTCAGGGACATCAAAGATTGCCTGCAACTCTGCTGCTTCTGCTGCTGGACACTGCCATCTGTGAGTCCTACCCTTGCCTGAGGTGCCAATCCAATCCTATGCCTTAAAAGTGGGTTTTGCAGCTATTTGCAAAAATCTACGCATTCAAGTCATTATTGCTCATTGCTTAGTAACTATGAGAAATCAGAGTTTATCTCTGAGGGTTATTTGGAATTCCGTAACAATCAGCCAGCCAGTTTGTTTTCAAGAACCCTTCTGCGTAAGGTGTCTTACATTCCATGGAAGCAGCAGTGTTCATTAAAATACTACATTGAAAAGCTCAGAAGAATTTAGTACCTCTATTCTAGTGTAGTTCTTTCTATGAAATGTGTTGTGGCAGTGGTGGCTTTCTGCTCGAATACTTGACTTAAGGAAATATGTGAGGTAGCAACCTGGAGAATTGAACATGTTTGCCTAGCACAACTAACTTGACAGTGATGCAAAACCTGTGATGCAATAGTGCAGTTTCACTTTGAGGAGTTTGTTTTACTGAATGATCATCAGGCCACCATCCGAAATACTCATAGATTTATATTTTGTTCATTGTGTGTAAATCTGTGATACACCCAGTTCTGAAGATAACAATGTTTTTCTATCTGTAACTGGTGTTCCTCAGCATTGGTATATATAATACATTAGTATTGGGCTTACCATCTTCGCCGGTGAGGTGAACAATGAACTTGACACTCTTTGTTCTGTCTTGGGTTCCTTTTAGTGCCTAGATCGGGTACCCATATTTTAGCTTTTAGTCCCATTGCCAGTGCCTTTAAGAGACACACGTTTTATTCACTTTTATTCATTTTATTATATTTTAGCTGAGCTTGCTTTAAGCTTGTTGTTTTATATTTTATCAGTTGCCTTCCTAAGAAAACATGCTTGTTCTTGTTCTATGTTTATCTGTTCTTTGCACAACATTTCATTCTGTGCCCTGATCAAGGCTGTCATATTTGTACACAATAGTTTACTTGGTATTGCTGATCCAAGAGTTATGGAGTCAACCTTCTAAACCTAGACACATTATCATGTCGGGCTTATTTTGTTATATAAACACTACATAGGCCGAAGAAGGGTAGAGGCGACAGTCCAGCCAGCCATCTTACACTCTGTGCCACTTCATCAAAAGCTTCACTGATCTTGACCTTGTCTTTCCAGCCAACCTGGAGGACTGCCAGCAGAACAACAGACAGACCCTTGCCTTTTTCCAGGTATGTCATCAGGGGCTTGTCCCTTCGACTAGTATGGGCAGAAGGGCTAACACTGCTGTGCTCTCATGTTAGATGCTAGAGTGTAGGTAGGGATTTCTTAGACTTATGATTATGCCAGGATGTTGTGACTGTTTACCCTAATGGTCACAATCATCTCTGTTTTATATTTGATCTTCCTAATAATTGCAGCTCATGCCTTTTATCATAAAATGCAGTTGCTTCAATAAATGTATTGAAACCTATCCTGCGTTTCTTTGTCTGCCTTCACATGTGACATACGTGCAAATGCGAGAAAGTGGTAAGATCTGATCCACAATGACTTTCCTGAGGAGTCGGAGTGTCATGTTTTTAGGCTGCCACAAATCACCTTTACTTTGTAGGTTTGGGTGAGGTGCTGCTAGCTAGCCGAGAAGGTCAGACCGACAGCTTCCAGTCAGTGTGGGACTGACTCCGTCACCCACATCCAGTGGTGCTGCCGTCCGAAAACCAAGCAGCCTTATCCCTATGGTAACAGTGCGTATAACTGAAGATGGCCTCCAGGGTCAGAACCCGCGGCCTGTTGATTTGCTGAAAGGACCTGAATGATGTGGGCAGGCTGCTATCAATGTTGCTATTAAAGTGTTAGGTATATGATTCCTTCCTAATTTCCATTTTGATGTTTATGAATTGAAGCTACAGATTTCTATCCCTCTGTTCTATTTGAACATCATTATAAATATATGATTGAATTCAATCCAGGATGGCCAAATGAGTTTACATTTCTACTATACATAAACTGTTACTGTTTCATAGTATCATTTTTAGCTCTGATACTTGGATGACTATACTGCTTATTCTATAAAACACTACTTGTAAAGTACTACTGTATCAAAATATAAACTTTCTTTGTGTCCCATATATCACTTTGGATCAGTAACAAATAACTTGTTTTATCAACTTCCTCCTGGTTTGTCTGCCCATCATGATGTACTCATTGTACTTTCACACATTTGAAAGGATTGAACATAAGAAAAAAAACAAAAATGGGAAAAAAAATACTTTGATAGTAAATACTCTTGACCAAGAGTATTTAGCTTTTCATTATAGTATTTTAGTACTCTTTGCACCAGCTGGTACTTTTAACTCACTTCCGAATGAGTTGTTTGAGAAGGCAGCGAGTTATGAACCTAACCTCCTTATATTACTTTGCGGGTCACATTCTACATAGCCTTGATGCGTTTATTTAATCACGTTGCTTAATTCCTTCAAGTTTTTGGATTTGTGGAATATGAACGTTGATCTATGCGCCCTTCAGAAATCGGAGAGCTGATAATCTGATATTTCAATTATAGTCTCAAGTGTATGATTACTCCATTTGCTTAGGTCTTGTAGCTTCTAAATACTGTCTTGTGCCCACACCAGTTAGCTTTGACTTTTTCCTGATCTTGGTACATCCATTAATATGCTGTGCATACTCAAAATAACATGATGTCCGCAGCAGATTTTGGCAGATCACTTGACAGATTTATTTTCAACCCATTTATAGATATTTTCACAGCCCAAGGCCACATATTTGCCTGCAGGTGCCTATGAGGTGGTGGACGCTGTCTCTCAGGCATTTTGGTTTCAAGGTTGCCCACTTTTATCTGTTCCTGCAACTCTGACCACTAATGTATATCTAAAGTTTCTGCCAGGGATTAGACGCCTAGACTTTATTCTATGTGTGCTACCACTTTCATCAGTTTGTGCAGGGTATCCTTTACTGACTGGTATTTCATCCTGGAAACCACGATAAATCATTTGTATAGAAACTTTAATTTCCATTTGTTGTAACTTTCTCTGTACTCCCTCAAGTATTGATTGGTAAATAGCAGAATTAATAATAATGTTTGACAGGAAATGGGGCTCTGGGAAGCTTTTAACTAAGGCGAGCATTTTACATGCAATCTCCACCACTTGATTTGAAAATGTGACCTCTGAAAGAATTTTTTTCTGATTACTGAGCCACCTGCAGGGGTATGAATACTTGTTAGACCTGGCATCCGTGATGTGGTTTTCCCTTAACATTTTGCCTTCAGACCTCTTGTTTTTGCTGACTTTGTTTTTGCTGGTCTTAGGGCTCTGCACACTTTACCGATCTTAACCTGTGCTAAAGTGCTTGTGCTCTCCCCTGAAAACATGGCAGAAATTGGCTTATATCCAATTGTCATATTTAATTTACTTGCAAGTTGCTAGTAAAGTGGCACTACCTGTGCCCAGGGCCTGTAAATTAAATGCTACTAGTGAACCTGCAGCACTGAGTTTGCCACCCACTTAAAGTAACCCTTTAAACATCTCTAAGACCTGCTATTGCAGCTTGTGTGTGCAGTTGTAAACCGTTATTTCATTTACACTTGAGTAGTCTATGTCATGTCTCCACACAAAGGGCTGCATATCCCTGTATTTAGTGTGGAGCCAGGGCCACGAAGGCATGGTACCTGTGCACCTCAAAGGCATGACTCTAGAAGCTACTCCCACTTCAAAGAAACAACTGGGTGTACATATACTGAACCTCAGACACCACTACTTCAGTACACTTCTAGACCTGTGGATACACTGCCAGGAATTAAGACTGATGTGCTGCTGAAAGGACTGCTTCTCTGCTGTACTGTGCTGAACTGCTGCCCTCTTGCCTTGGTGAAGAGGACTGGACCGACATCTCTTGAACCTAACTTGAATCCAAGTGCTGGTTGGCTGGCCTCCTGATCTGAAGCCTTAGGGACACAACAACCTTGTATCTGCACCTGGACTCTGTCTTCTGTTAGTCTGCCCTGCCCAGTGGTGCCACCCCTGTCTGGAACCCTTGGAAATAGGCCCAATTGAGTTTTTGGGTGCTATGCAAGCCTCTGTGGATCCAGTGGAACTGTTGCATCTCCTCTGCTGTGTGGTGTGACTCAGAGTAGAACCAACACATCTCCGCTGGTGCAAAGACCCCCATCGCCGCAGCAACCCATCAGAACCGCCACTGCGCGACTCAACCTTGGTTCAGTGTCTTGCATCCTTCGTCAGAGGAAGCCCCGCAGCTCTTCAGAACAAACACATCACCCTGACTGCGCGCAACATCCTCGATGACACTTCATATCGCAAATCATGTAGATGGGATCCTCAATGATGATCCAGGCCCTCGCATCACAGCTTTGCCTTATCTCAGAACTGATGCATTGCTTTGGCTGCATGACGCATTTTCGATGCGGATGCTTGCAACTCCTTGCAAACCAGGATTTAGGGTTTTTTGTTCACCGGGGTTAGCTGGGTCCCTGTAGCTAGCACGCTTACCATTGCTGTCGACCTGAATTTGTGACTTAGTCCTGGTCTAGCACCACCAGATAGCCACAGTTGGTAATTTGTGCTTTTTTGCACTATTTTCACAAAAATCTTTACAATTGGATGTCTCCAGTCTTACTAATTAAAGTTTTTTTTTTTTTGTCAGTTATATTTTTCTAACCTTGTGTTGGATCCTTTTTGAGTGGTGTTTTCACTTTATTACTGTTTAAAGTGTTGAACAAAATGCTTTGCATATTGCCTCTAAGTTAAGCCTGACTGCTCTTTGCCATGCTGCCAGAGTTGAGTTCCGGTTGATTTAGGGTTGGCTTGTGCCACACCCTGACAAGGATTGTGCTTGCTGCTTAACCAGGCCTCACACCCCAGTCAACCAACATCCCAATTTCTTACATTGGTGATCAACAAAGAGGATCTGGACTTGGTTACATTATTCCTGATTAGCCTTTTTGCTTTTTCTTAATTCTGTCCCTGACTGTTGTGCTTGAGACCACACCTGCAAGAATGGAGTTTGAGCTGGCCCTCATGAATGTTTACACTGTGGCCCAGCACAAGCAATTCAGCAAGGAGAGAGGGGCCATCCAGCTAAGAGCATCACCAGGAAAGTGGGTCTTCAAATGGCATGGGGGGCCTGGGCAGAAGCCCATCAGTCACTGGCTCAAGCCACAGGAGAGTATGAGATTGGAAGGGCCTGGAGCGGATCTTCCAGTTAACCACCTGCAGTTGAGGGTGGTGACTTCACCCCTGGAGTGGAGCCCGCTGTCAGAGTAGGGAGTAGTGTCTCTCCCCATAGGCTGTCCCCAGAAGAATTGGCACAAAGGAAAGAGGAGAGAGAGTTCAGTCTGCAGATGGCCCAGTTAAGGATGGACGACAAGAAACTGCTCATGTAGGCAGAGGAGAAAGCACTGGCCCCGGAGGCGAAGAACGGTACGACAGAGAGAGCCATAGAGGAGAAAAAGTTGTTACTGGCTCATGAACTGAGTCTGAAGGAGTTGGACCTCATGACCAGACAGGCAGAGTTCAGCAGTGAAGGTAACAGCATAACTGCAGTGCCCTCTGTAGACAAAAGGGTCCATATTCTCAAAGGTGTGGTGCCTGGTTTTGTTGTGGGAGATGACATTGAAAAGTTGTTTCAAGCTTAGGAGATTGCTTTACAGGTGCAAAGGACCCCTGAGGAGGATTGGAAGGCTAATCTGTGGAAGCATATTCCTAGCGAAGGGAGGGACACCCTGCTGGCCATAGAGAAGGGGGTGAGGATGAGGTATCTCCTCATCAAGGAAGCCCTTGTTAGAAAGTATGGCCTTACCCCAGAGAAGTATTGGCAGAAGTTTAGGGATACTTAGAAACTGACCCAACAGACCTGGGTGGGTTGTGTGGATTCCATTGCAAGGCGCTGGGTGGTTGGGTGAAGATAAGTGAAGTAGAAGATGACCAGAGGCTGTACAATGTGATTGCAAAGGAACACATGTTCAGTCTTTGTTTTGCAGATCTGTGCCAAAACTTGATTGACAGTAATTTCACTGACCCAAGGGAACTTGCTAAGGAGGGACAACTGAGTTAGCACAAGGGTCCAAAAGAAGGTATTGGGAATTGGGTCACTGCAAGGGTGGACAGGGTTCCCACCAGAAGGAGGATTGGAAGATAAAAATATAACTAAGGAGTTCTCTGAAAGACCCCAGAAGACGTGGTTCCCTGATAATAAATATTATGGGAAGGCATCCAGCAAGTGCTATGAGTGCCAACAAGAAGGGCACTTCAGTGGGGATTCCAAGTGTCCCAAGCCCGCACAGCAGTGACTAGGGTTTACTAGTGTAGCTCTCTGGGAAGAGATTGTCCCAGTTAGTGGTGGAAAGAGGTTACCCTAGTGTCCCTGGGCGACAGAGAGATAGTGCAGAGAACTCGCATGCCTAGTAATACTAGGAAATACAGGCATCAGTAGGCAGTGGGCGGACGCTCTGAGAGACACTGGAGCCAGCATGACAACTGTTGGATGTCATCTGGTGACCTCAGAGCAATTAGTCCTTAGTGTATTCCACCAAGTACTTGCAGCCGACAACCATTAGCGTCACTACCCAGTGGCACTAGTCCCCTTTTTAGTGAGGAGGGTCTCAGGTTCCTTGAGGGTAGCTGTGAGTCTGTCCATGCCTGTGAATTGTCTGCTTGGAATTTCACTTGGAGCACACCATCTGGAAGGAGGTGGAGTTCAGGTCACAGTTAGAGATGTTAGGATTGCACGAGTGGAAGTACCTCATCACATGTTCCATGGCTTCCCAAGACGGTAGGCAGAAGGACCTGTAGCCAAGAAGAATGCTCGGTGCCTGCCAAAAGGAGGAAGGCAAGGGGTGGGTGAAACACGCTTCTGTAACTTCCACGGTCCGGGAGGCAGGTTAAACCTGAGGTGAATGCCCTGGAGCCTACAGTGGAGGATATTGCCTCCCTGGGGAACTTTCCTGAGCTGGCCAACTGGTAGCAGTAAGGGGGATCCCACCAGGGAAGAGTTCTGCAAGGCGCAGATAGAGTGTCCTACTCTTGGGGGTCTATGGCGGCAAACCGAGGCCCAGGCAGCTGGTGACACCTCTGGTGGTCACCAGATGTACAGGGAGAATGGACTGATCATTTTTTATTAGAATGGTATCCTGTATAGCGAACCTAAGGTGCCTGAGCAGGGCTACAGGCCTTCCTACTGGTGCTTCCTCATGATGTACCCCTGGGAGGTCAATCTGGGAAAGACAAGACCTTTGACATGTTTTTCACCCATTTTTATCGGCCTCAAATTAGGAGAGCTTCAGATGCTTTCTGCAGGTCCTGTCTTACCTGCCAGGCCTGTGGTAAGTCTGGAAGGAAGCACAAGGCTCCCCTACAACCTTTTCCTGTCATTGGCACCCCATTTGAGAGGGTGGGCATTGGCATTGTTAACCCTCTGGACCCCAAGACAGCCATGGGCAATAGGTTCATACTGGTGTTGGTGGACAATGCCACCTGGGACCCAGAGGCTATCCCTTTGAGAATGGTCACTGAGTTTGCAGTGGTCATGGCACTGATGGGGACATATAACAGTGTGGGGTTCCCCAAAGAGTTGGTGTCGGCCTGTGGTACCAGCTTCATGTCAGCTTAAATGAAGGCAATGTGGAAGGAGTGTTGGGTAACTTAGAGGTTCTCCACTCCTTACCACCCCCAAACCAATGGTGTGTTGAAAGATTCAACAAGACCCTCAAAGGCATGATCATGGTCCTGTCAGAGCCCTTGAGACAGATGTCAGAAGTCTTCTTGCCATACCTGTTGTTTGCGTACCGGGAGGTGCACCAGAATGGGGTTTGCCTCTGCCTCTTTGAGCTTCTGTGTGAGCACCCGGTGCGTGGACCTCCCAGTCTGGTAAAGGACAGGTGGGAGCAAGCTCCTAGGAAGGCTCTGCAGGATATGGTCAGCTACATGCTAGCACTCCATACCCAGATAAAGTACTTCTAGAAGCAAGCTAAGGTGACTCTAGAAGCCAGCCAGGAGGTCATGAAACAGTGGGATGACCAGAAGGCCACTCAGGTCGAGCTTCAGCCTGGCCAAAAAGTGTGGGTGAGGTAGCCTGTGAAGCCCAGGGCCCTACCAGCCTGTTGGTCTGGGCCCTGTGAGATGAAAGAGCCCCTATCTGATGGACCTCAAAACTCCCAGAAACCCTTTAAGGGTTTTGCATGTCAGTCACCTTAAACCCTACTTTGAGAGGTCTGAGTTAACCATGCTCCTATTCACAGATGATGGGGTGAAAGAGGATAGTGAGCCTCTCCCCTAACCCTGACCCTAGAGCAACAGAGACTGCTGCCAGTTATTGGGGCAGTTTAATTCCTTATTCTTACTTACCCCAGGACTCACTAAATGGTGTACCCATGATATTGATACTGTGGACACCACACATGTGAAAAGTAAAATGTACAGGCAGTTTGATAAGGTGAGAGCCAGCATCAAAGAGGAGGACTCCAAGATGCAAGAGTTAAACGTTATTGAACCCTCAAGCAGACCTTGGTACAGTCCAGTGGTTTTGGTCCCCAAAACTGCTCCTCCAGGTGCCACCAGAAGTTAGGTTCTGTGTGGATTACTGGGGGCTCAATGTAGTCACTAAAACTGATGCACACCCCATTCCCTGAATTGGTAGCTCATAGATCAGTTGAGAGCTGCCAAGTTCTTCAACACATTTGAATTAATGTCTGAGTACTGACAGATTAACTTGACCGAGGAGGTCAAACAGAGGTCTGCCTTCTCTACCCCACAAGGGCACTTCCAGTTCTGAGTGATGCCCTTTGGGTTAAAGAATGCCCTGCCACCTTCCAGAGGTTGGTCATCCAGATCCTAGCCAGGCTGGAGAACTTCAGTGCCGCCTATCTAGACATTGCGGTCCTGAATTCTAGCTGGAAGGCTCACCCGTGTCACTTTTGGGAAGTACTTCAGGCTCTTCATCAAGGCCAGTAAGTGCCAGATAGGGCAGTGTTCGGTAGTCTATTTGGGTCACCAGGTGGGAGGAAGCAGGGCAAAGCCCTCCCGACGAAGATTGAATCCATTCTGGCTTGGAAACTCCCCACGCCCCAGAAAGAGGTCATAGCCTTCTTAGGCTTCATTGTCTACAACAGGAGTTTTGTCTGGTGGTATGGAATCATTGATGCACCCTTGACAGAGCTGAAGTCCAAGAAGCAGAGACGCCAGGTGGCCTGGACAGAGGTGTGCCAGAACACTTTTGACACCCTGAAGGAGGGGCCATGCGCACTGCACCATGGGCTCTAGGCCCCTGACTTCTCCGAGGAGTTTATTGTCCAGACGAAAGTATCAAAGTGTGGCACAGGGACTGTGCTGTCACAGCTAAACAAAATCATCCTGGATCAACTTGTAGCCTTCATCAGTAGGAGGTTACTTTCCTGGGAACAAAGGTAAAGTTCAACAAAGATGAAAGCCTTTGTAAAAGTCTCTGCACAGAAGAAGCTGAGGCCACACTTGTTTGGTGCTCACTTTCAGGGTTAAGACAGACTGCAGACCCCTCAGATATCTAATGCAGATGATAGGTAAAAATCTCAAATGGTTGAGGTGGTCCTCCTCCCTACAGGGAATAGGCTTTACGGTGGAACACTGTCCTGGAACAGACTACTCAAATGTGAATGGCCTCTCAGGGTTCTTCTGCCTTAGTGAAGAGAACTCTCACTTTCAGCTGGAGGGTGGGGGAATCATGTGTTAATCCTGGCATCCTTGGCATGCTTTTCCCCTAACTTTTTTACTTCAGACCTCCTGTTTTTGAGCCCTTAGAACTCTGCATACTTTACCACTGCTAACCAGTCCTCCTAGCCAGACAAACTCAGTGGGAAGTTTTATGGTGACTGAATGGGCCATCACTGGTAGGATGAGAAGTAGGAGTTGAACCCAGCCCCACTTAAAGTTGAGTAGACTGTGTCTTGTCTTCACACAAAGGGCTGCATACCCCTTGTAGTTAGTCTGGTGCCAGGAAGACAGGGATTCTGTGCACTTCAGAGGCATGCCTCTAGAAGCTACTCCCCACTCCAAAGGCACAACTGGGTGTATATATACTGGACCTCAGACACCACCACTTACGTACACTTCAGGGAATGTGGATACTCTGCCAGGAAGAAGGACTCCTGTGCTACTGAAAGATCTGCTACCCTTCTGGGCTTCTGGTGTGAAAGAACTGCTGTCTTGTTGTGCTGACCTGCTGCCTTCTTGCTTGGGTGAGAAGGACTGGACCTTCATCTCTTAAACCCAGAGTGACTCCAATGAGTAGTTGGCTGCCCTCCCGATCTGAAGCCTCAGGGACACAACAGGCTACGAACAACTTGCACCTGGACTCTGCCATTTGTGATTCTACCCTGCCCAGTGGTGCCACCCAGGTCCTGGACCCTTGGAAGTTTGGGCTTAAGGCACTCTGCCAGTCTCTGTGGAACTAGTGGAACTGATGCACCTTCTGTGATGTGTGCCACAACCCTTAAAAGAACCAATGCATCTCTGCTGCGACCAGATATCCTCAGTTGGCACTTTGTGGTGTTATTTTCACGAAAACATTTAAAATTGTATACCTCTGGTTCTACTTTCCCATGTAAATGCAGTATGGGAAAACATCTACGAAGAATCCATGATGCACAATCTTTGGAGCTTAGTATTGCCCACTCATTTGTGCTTTGCTACAGCACTGGGGCAGAGCATGGGCCTAAAAAACTGGTGGGCCTCGGTTACAGGTTCAGTGACCGTTCATTGATGGGTTTTTCCTTTATATGCGATTTCAGATAACATACATTTAATATCAGAGTCTCATTCCTCTCACACTGCCGATAGCAACACTCAGGTTTGCAGCACCCTCTGAAGTGGCTCTGTTTCCTAGAGTCGTCTTCTCTCCAGGGTCGCCATAATCAGTGTACATTTGGAAAGCTGAGTGGTGAATACTGCTTAACTGCGACTGGAGGTGTGCCTTAGGGCTGTGTGGAACAGGAATACTGAGATATGCTTGGACAAGAAGTCTCTTGTATTGGAGCTGCAGGCCTGGTGAAGTGCTGTGCACTCAGTGCTATGCACTTTAAAGACAGAGCAGAAATCATAGTAGTAGAGGGCTTGGAGGTGTGGTCATCCTTAGTGCTTGTTAGCTTTTTTGATCCTTTGTATAACAAAGCCATCCAAAAATAATAAACATTGTGCTGATGTCAAACCCTGTTCGGCGAACTACAAGGCAGACAGGGCTCCCACTGTGGGGATTGAAATGGTTTGCCACTGGTGTCCTGGCGTCCATCCTTATATGGTTCTTCATATTGTTCCAAGAACAACTGTTTCTGCACTTAACTCTCAGGTTAGCTAGGTTGACCAGTCAGACACTTCTCTCGGAGGTGTTGTGGGGGCAAGAGCTCAGAACTCAAAAGTCAACCAACAGATGCAGTAAAGTAATGTCCGCCCCACTGCTTATCTTTATAAAACAGAAAGTACTTTTTAATCTCATAACAAAATGTAATACTATACAGTTTAACATGTATAACAACACGGTTGCTGAATGCTACGTTGTATCATTGAGGCATTTTAACCATTTCCCTTCCTGATAATCGCCCTTCTCTCTGTTACAGTTAAGACTCCATCTTTCTAGGGAATTTGCCTCAGTTGTAGTTCTTTGACTTTTAATCCCTGTTTCTATAGTGTAGCCTAGTCAATAGTTTCTTGTTTCTTAGGCGTAATTGAGCAGTTTCAGCAGACCCCACACCTTTGTGTCTCTTGTCTCTGGAAGCCAGCTAAATTTCATGATTTACCTGCTTTTAGATTTCTGACAGTCATTGTCAGATAGGCAGAAAGAACCTTCCACGAAACAGGTCTCTCCGGGCACACTCCCTTTGGATCTTCGCCTTCCTCATGAGTTCCCCTCACTGGTAACAAATGGACATCTCTCCTGGCCAGTCTCTCCTTCTGGGTTATATCTATTGTTGCATTTGTGAGTATCATTCTTTTCTGGTGTCTTTTTAAAGCTGGGATGTGAGGAGTCAGTTCTGATGCCCAATTCTACAGAGTTTTGAAGATTGTAGGCAGTGCTCTATATATTTGGATTTGTTTCTGAAGGAGCTTGATTGAGCGGGCTAGGTTAAGGGGCCTCAGCCACAGATACAGATCCCAAGAAACATTTCTTGTTTTTTCATCTCTCCTAATACCACTGCAGTTTACTGCTGTATTGCAAACCATGCTTGGGAATGCTCGCACAGGTGAAGGGTCCTTGCAGGGAGAAATTTATAGATGGGGTGGTAAGTAAATCCAAGAATTTGGGGTCGATTTCAAGATAGACCTGCAGTACGTATGAAACTCATCTCATATTCCATTCGATTAGTCCTTCTCAGAGTTTTCCCCTGACATTATGTATTCCCCTGGCACATGAATGGCTTTTTGAGTCATATTAGCACTTCACCTGAAATGCACCAGAGAAGCACGTTAGTAATATGGATTTCAGTAATACCAAGTGGAGTGGTTTAGCTGTGCTCCCATTTGGTTCTCCTTTCTGTATATCTAGAAATGATCTTGCCTTAGGAAATAGAGGCTTCATTTGCTATTGCATTGTGCAGAAAGTGCAAAAATCGAGTTACCAAAATGATATCCAATGTATAATCAATTTAAACTAGTGTTATAGTTAGTGTAATTTCAACATTTGTAAGTGATCCATATTGGTATGCATTAGAGGGCCAGTATTCTGCTAGGCTTACTATGATACTTTTGGGAAAACCCCATTAATTTGTCCTCTCTAATAATTTGAAAACTCACCTCCAAGTTACACAATCTCAACGTCTATGTAGGTTTGAAGGCATGCAGTTTTAACATGTCAACAAATCGTCTTAAATGTGAATATGAAAAACTGCCTTGGAAACATTTAATGAACTTTGTTTTAAATACTTCTTTTGTAGGAACAAAACTGTCTCAGGCCAAGAAATTTAATGATCCTGATGATCCATGTAAAATTCTAGTTGCAACAGATGCTATAGGAATGGGGCTTAATTTGTAAGTATGTCTAATATATGTTTAAATCCTGCGTTGCATTAGTCATGTATCAATAGAATTTCTTTGAATTTTATCATATCATTGCTAGTTATTGAATTCAGTTAATTGAGTTCCTCAGTAAAATAGTTTGTCTATTGATTATGACCCAAAGAAGGTTTGGAAAAACTCTGTGCCACCTCCATAACATGTAACCACAGTTTTGCTTCTACATATCTCCCAATTCCCATCCTCATCTGTCCTGAGCTGAGCCTTTACATACTTCTCGTTATCTAAATGTGTTCAAATCAAAGTCTATTCACTAGTGAAGCATTCCACGGCTTCACAACTGTCTCAGAGGTTGCTTGTGTGTTTGAAGGGGCTTTAGTATATTGGTCTTCACCATCACAGTTATTTTCTCAAACCACAATGAGAATGAAAGACATGTATCTGCAGTCCTGTTGCTTTGGGCCCTGACACGAGAGACTTTGATCTCAAGGCTTTTACCTAGTGAAATATGAATTACTTCTCTTGAAGATTTCCAGAACATTGAAATATAACATAATGATAGGGGTAGTGAAACTTGATGTTTCTACGTCTGTGGCATGTGGAAGTGTAATCCAGAGTTGGTTCATCATTTTGGGGACGTAGGCAACTTTCTTGTGTAAGAAAACAGGGATGGATTCCTGTTATAGGCTCTTTGGCCCATATACTCTAATTCTGTTTGAAAACGTATGTGGTCTTTGTGGATTGTAAACTGATCAAGGATAGTGTCTTATATTTCCACCACTAGGATTTACCTTCTTGTGGCCAAGTAGATTGTTCTCGGTGCAGAATCAATTCTAATTGGTTAAATTTTCAAAGCCAGTCCGATTTGCTGGAACACCCTAGGGTTATAGCTATTTTTTGTTGTTCTTCCTGCACAAAACATATGGGCTCAGCTGACGGTAATTTGATACACTGACAGCAATTGACAGAAGGTTGTGTGTTGCATTGTGCAGGATTTGAAGCAGAACATTCTAGAGGAGTTGAATTCAAGTGCGCTGCAGTATACTTCCCATTTTGCATTTCACCAATTTATTTAGCCAACCTTAAACCCGAATTCCCTTTCAAATCCATGGCATTTGTAGAAAACAACAAGAGACTTGCGCTCAAGTATTTCTTAATGAGTTTGCTCTTTTTCTTACTTCTGTCCATGTTAAGTGTTTTCAAATATTAATCTCAATAATCTTCATTAGTGAGCAAGGACCAGCCTACTTTCTTGAAGTGTGCATAGTAGGTAAGTTATTCTGGCTTTAGATGGTGAATAGGTTCATATGCTTTGAATAGATCCTTTTTGGTATGGTCCTCAACCACAGACGTTATTAAAATAAATACAGCAATGCCTCAGTTTGTGAGCCATTTATTAAACTCCGAAGTCAGTGATTTATTAAGTTCGACAAAAGAAGTTAGACTGTTGCATTTTCTTATTTGTGAGTACACATTAACTTAGTCATGCTTTTCCTGCGATCTCTTTATTTCAAGGTTTTGTGGGAGAAATCCTTGAAAAATATTTCCTTTAGAGAGCACTAAGATGAGAAGTGAAAATCGTATGTGACTGAAGTAGAAATACTTTTGCTTTGAAGCGTTCTGTTTTTTCCTCTCTTTGTCTCCATTAAGCTTCAAATCAATGAAAGGCAGGGGTCAGTTTTAAGTCTGTACAAAGTACCAAAGGGACAGAGATAGCCCCCGATATATTGACTTTTTCCCATTAAGACTCTGCCTGCCAGCTTTGCGAGACAGTGTTCACATGGACTGATATCCGTTGTTCAAAGCCTGTCAATGGACCTCAAGCCTAAACTACAAAGAAAAGCCTATGACTGCTGTGATAGTGGAACCCACCCAGCCCTTCAAAATACAGGAAGCCGTTTTCATCCAGACTTCCAGTGTGCTCTTTCCATTCTCCCCACTCAAACAATGGTTGTTGAAACTTGTCTGCCCATTTCTTATACAATGCTTAAGCTTTAGCTGGATGTTAAGACAGAATATTAGAAACAAAAATATTGTGGGACAATATATTGTGTCAATTATATTGAGGGCAAAAATATAATGACGGTAAATGTCTATAGATAAGCAAAATGTTACTATATATAACGTCATATATGTGCCTTGACGGAAAATATATCTTCAAGGTACCTAGATGCTGAGTTAAGAATCGTAAATTTATACTTACCTATTTGCACTTACTTTCTTGATATTGTTGTTCTCTATATTTTTGACGCAATAATCTGTCCACACAGTATTTTATTTCTGATATTCTGTCAGTGATCTCTTAGCTGCTAAGGCCTCCCACGCTAAGCCATATTTTTATGCGTGGGGCTCTCCGTGCGTAGGCCTTCATAACTTTTTTTTTCTCCATAAAAGATGATCTGCCCAATTTTGTGTCGCTTATTTTCCACATGTTAGGGATACTAAATATTCACTCAAGGTTTGCCTATTCCCCTGAACAAAGTGAATGTTATTTATCTTTTTTTATTAAAAATGGCATCAACGAAAGGTTTGCTGTTAGGATCACCATCTCTCCAGCTATTTGGAATAAGCAGAGTTGTAAAAAAAAAAAAAAAAAACAGAAAAACCCACTTTTTTACCACGGTTTTTTGCACTTTTTAAAGTGCTACTCGAATTTTTCTCTTTGCGGATTCTACCTACTGGTAGTTTGTTATGGAAACAGGTGTGAACTCAACAATAAACCCGGAAAGCTATACATTTCTGAAAACGTCAAACAGAGTAGTATTGAGTACAGTGATTTGTGTATCATCTTTGACCATCTACATTATACTTGCACAAGATGCCTATGAAATCAAGCTTAGGCTGAGCTTTGAATGAAGACAGAGACATGCAGCTATGATCAGAGTCCTGACTATTGCAGAGTGGGTGCCTGGTGCACCTTTACTAACGCCTCCCTGTGGCAACTGCCTAGGCTCAGAAAGACTGGTGTTTTATATGTCTTTTGCACATTTTTTTTTTCACTAAATTCAACTTTTTCCTTTCTTTAGTAGTAAGCTGGTGTGTCAGAGGATATCTTTGTTGCCCCGTGCAACAGACTGTGTTAGCATAAGTACATTTAAAAACTGGGTTAAAAAAGCTGGGGCAGACTCACCTGTTCCCTAAAGAGCTCTTCTAGAAAAACTAAAGGCTTTAGAGTTTGGTGGACAGTATTCTGTAAAAATGTGACTCATCTCCCATCCACTGTTATTTGCGGTGCATTGATTGTCATGCTCTTGTAATATGGAGACCAGAACATCCACCAGGTTTGATGGAGTATAAAAGTAGCAAGCAGGCCTCAAGCATGATCTATATAAATAGTGGAGTGCTCACTGATCTTTGGGTCACTCCTACTTTGACTATCTGCCTACACAAGAATCTTATGAAAACATACCTAGGCTAAGCTTTGATGTCTCTTTCTTACTTGGATTCCTAGATAACAACTCACAGGTGCGAAGTGCACATTTACTAATGCCTCTCCATAGCAGCCTGTTTAGGCTCAGGAAGACGTGTCTTATGTGCCTTTAGTGCACTCACTGCTCTAATTCCAGCTATTCCCACTGTGCTGGAGTACATTTGTGGGGAGGAGTCCAAGGATGTCCCGTGGTTCAGTCCTTAGACACATTTGAAAAGTGCGGTAAACAAGCTGAGGCAGACTCCTTAGTTCCCTATAAAGTACTTCTAGAAAGAATAATGCCTTAGGGTTTGGTGCATAGGGTACTTTGTCAAAACGTTGCGGATGTCCCATTGACCATTATGTGCTGTACATTTATTTCAATGCACCTTTAATATGGCAGAAGGAACACCCGCCACAGTTTTGAAGGAGGACGAAGGTGGCAAGTAGGCCATCAGCAAGAACAATGGCCTAATTGTTTAGGGGAGCCAGTAAATATAGTGTATCAGATCTAACCTACGAAGTAAAACGGTCTTGGGTTAGGGTACTTCTTTGGTTGAGAAGTACCAAATATTTTCTTAATTAAATGGAACAATTTGAAAGGCTGCTAGCCAAATAATGAGCCATGGAAGGTATGTACCATTTAAAGTTGCATACTAATTATTAATCTGACTGCTCCATGTTAGTAATTTTCCATTAACTTCACTTTATGTGGTAAAAAGTGAAGCAAGCATGAAAACATAGACCAAGCTGAGATGGGCAGTGCAGACAGTAATATCAAGTTTCTTGTGACTTTCTTTGCAGAAAACGGGCTCTGCCTCAGGGGTATGGATTACTGTTTTTCTCTGTTGCCTGAGTGTATCAGCAAAGTGCCGATGCTGTAGCCTTGCAACGTCCTCCACAAATGATGAAGTAAAGACTACTGCTTCTACAGCAGTAAGACTTTCAATAACCCCAAATGAAAGTTAAAGAAGGACAGAAGTTCTTCAGTCTTCCCATGGTCGTCTAGTGATCAACAACATATGCGTTATATGTTGCCAGTTGGTTCAGGTGGTTAACCAACTTCTTATACTGTGTAAGAGTTTTAGGATTCGCAGTATATGGTTGAAGTACCAGGTCATTTTTATCCATTCCATCCATGTACTTGTTGTAATCAAGTACAAAGTTAGGTTTGTGAACGTCTGGCAACAGACCCCAAACCGTTGCCGGACAGTGCTCTTGTAAATTACAGTGAGCTCATATACTTGCTGCCTGACAGAGAATTTGACCACACAGTTCTTTACAACACATTTTCTTGTCCTTTTTTGCAGCTTTATAGAAGCAGGTTCTTGGAGGAATCGATAGCATTGAATTTGAACTGTACCAAATGCCACAGTGCCAGTTTGTACATCTTGCTGAACAGCTGGACTCCTGTAAAGAAGTTGTCCACATAAAGTTATAACGTTTATGAAATTTTGATTACACAAGCTCCTTAACAGTCCAGATTTTGACCAAAATGTAATGATATGGGTGGTTCCTGGGCAATGCTTCAGAGTGATCAGTGAAATGTAGCAGTAAGCTGCAGAATAAAAAAAAAAAACAGCTTTTGACCGATGTGGAGCTGGATGTTGCCCAAACCGTACATGTAAATCAGTAAGACAGTAGTGTTGGTTTGTGCACTAGTCCCATGGTAAGTACAAGGCCCAGCATTACTTTTTAATTCCCAAGTAAAGTTAGAATCCACCAGTGTGCCCTAGAATGAGGCTCCAGAGTTCTTCCATGAACCGTCTGAAACTTTTGGGCACAGAAATTTGCTTACTGTACGGTTTTTGTAAGGAAGGCGTAATTCGGAAAAAGATGAAGTAGTCACTATTGACTTTACATCCTACATCTGCAGAAAATGGGGGAGTTTGTGGGTGACTTCTAATAGGGGGACTGCCAAGTGAACACTGTCCCTGTGCATGGCTAGTACGTCCTGGCATTTCGGATTGAGCTACATTGCTGCTGTCTCTTAGCTGCACAGATTGAGCTTGTGAAGGAATATCACAACTGCCATGGCCATGTTCTTCAGAATCACTGGAGGACAAGTCGTTAATCAGATTCTGATGCATGATCCTTTCCCTCAGATGCTGTCTCAAAATCAGACCCTGCATGAGACTGCTCCTCCTTTTGAGTTAGGGCCTGGGCAAAACTCATCCAACAAGATGCCATTTCTGATTAGTGTCTAAATCTTTCTTCCTGACATATTGTGTGGTAGGTATAATTCAGAGTTACTTCTAAAAATGCTGACACGCTGAGAATCCTGTGTGTGTGATATAAGTGAGAATGCAATGCAATGTAATGCAGTTCTGCGCAAATGAGAATGTACAGCAGAAGGGAAAAAAGAAAATACAGTTGGCTCAATAAAAGGAAAAAACGTTGGTTTGGGACAGTCTGCATGGTGAAGCACTTCTCCAAAGTTAAAAGTGGAAAATAGAAGAACAAAAAATCTTTTAACTTGCAACACTCGCAGTAAGGCAAACTAAAATGCATTTTTATTATCAAAAAGCACAGGTTATAGTACGTCCCGACAAGGAATGGAACTACTTTGTGTGAGAATGCTCTCCTTGTGAAAAGACAGAATGGCGCCACTCACCATGAAGTCAGTCAATAGATGAAGTTGACTGGCCCTTTGCCCGATTTTGTATGCTGTTGTGGGCCGAAGTAAAATGTTAATGACACCAATGGCTGTCTACTTAACCTCAACCTTTTGTCACCAGGGAAAAGCGGGCCCCTTCTCTTTAGCTGATGGGTTACCACCCTAATTTGCGGGTTGGTACATTTTCAGTGGTTTACGACTGGAATTAGATTAATTATCCTTCATTCATCTCATGCCAAAACACTGTTTGGAAGGGACACCACAACACGCCCCTTCCACTTAGCAATTTAGTGTTGAGTCAGAAAGACTGGGTAGAAATGTATAGACTCCTAAAATGCTCTTTGTGCATTGTTGGAAACATTTTGTGGCCTAAAGCTGCGGTTCAGAAGGTTTGGGACAATAAAAATGTTTAGTACATCAGACCCTAAGAGTATTACAATCACCTATGGGAAAAATGTGACATCACAGGCTACTGCAACCTGAAAAGTTCAATCTGTATGAAAATTTGAATGTCGTAATCCAGTCCTCAGACATAAATCAACACATCTTCACCATACTGTCTGATACACTCAAGACCCTCTAAACCTCCACAATTGTTAGGGACATAAATACCAAAACCATTCCTACTTTCTCTGCTGACTGATACCACTAGCTCACCATTGTCCACCCCAACTCATATATTACTTGCTCACTAATCCAGGATAGGAAAAAGTCATCATAATGCGATCATGAGTATTGGTAATTAATGTAGGAAGCTGGCCAGGTGTGTGGTGAGCACCTATGGTGTTATCACCTTATACCAGCTCGTAGTATCCGCTGTTAGTGAAGTGTAGGCAGTGTCTAGGAAGCCAGGGCTCTCTAGCGGTAGCTGTGGATGAACAGCCAAGACTTATCTAGGAGACATGCAAAGCTTATGCAATATCACTACAGTCACACAGCACTTAAACACATGAAAGAACCACAAAGTGCTACAAGAATAAAGATACTTCATTATAGTAACACAAATACTAAAATACTGTATAGGAAACCCCCCACAGGAGGTAAGTAAAAACACTATTATATACACATTAGCAATCAGTAAATAGCATAGAAAGCAAAAGGCATTGGTATAAGCAATAGCAAATAGTGAGGGCCCTAGGGTATGGCCACACCATATACTAAAAAGTGGAATGTGAAAGGCAGTCCCCTACCTAAGGATGTGAAATTGGGAGAAGGGAGCTATAGGAAACAGGAGCCCCAAAAGGTAAGTACCAGGGTGCCCCCCAGCGAACAGCAGAGGAGAGTTAAGTACTTGGTTTTCCTCAAACCTTACAGGAGGACTTTTGGAAAACGATTGTGCAAGACCCAGACACGACTGTAAGAAACCAAAGGTGGATCCTGACAGAAGAGGACCTGCAAAGGAATGGGACCAAGTCCAGTTCGAGATTGAGTGTCTGGTTGTGGCAGAAGCCACTGCCCACCCTTCTGTGGATGCAGGACCAGGTCGATGGTGGACGAAGAAAGTCAGCAGCGCAACCTAGGCGCCGAAGATGAGTTCCAGAAATGATGCAAGTGGTGTCCCACGTGGGCAGCAGAGAATGCAGTTAGTGGTGCTGGAAAACCGTCAACAACCCTAGGCAAATGCAAGAATCGACGAAGAAGAGTTTGCAAGCTTGAAGAGGACCAACAAGGTCCAAGGGACTCAACCCAAGGAGGGGAGGCTGGGGTGACCCTCAGCAGCTGGGAGAGTCACAAGAAGAGGAGGCAGCCCCCACAGACAACCCACTGGCAGCAGGCACAGGAGTCGCGGTGAGGCCCACTCATCACATCTGAAGGAGTCCCACGTCACTGGAGCAGCAGGCAGGCGACTGTGCTTTGCAGGAGGGAGTGCTGGATGCCGGGGCTGCACAGAGCCTGAAGGTCACTTGGACGAGGAACAAACAAGCCTTGGTAGCTGCAAGAGTTGCGGTGCACAGTGGTATGGTCCTGCAAAGTGAGGCAAGGGCTTGCAGTCTCCCAAGTTGGACAGCTGGTAGAGAGGACCAAGGGGACCACTCCAGACCACCACCTGTGATGCAAGATCCACGGAGCTCCGGAGGAGAGACGATCAACGCAGTTGGCCATTGTTGCAGTTAGTGCCTGCGTATGCCTTGCTTGGTTGGTTGGTGCCTTCACTCCAAGGGAGCTTCCTTCCTACTTCTTGTGCAGGCTGAGGACTCATCGCCCTCAGAGGATGTACAGCTGGGGAAATGTTGCAGTTGCTGGAAGTAGCCAGAGAAACAATGTTGCAGAGCGGAGTTGTCACTGAAGTTGCAGATTGTCGGTTCCTGTAGGGTCAATTTACAGTTCCATTGGCCAGAAGATGAAGTAAACGTTGCAGAGGAATCCTGCTGGATTCTTGCATGTCAAAACTGAGGACCCCCCGAGACAGACACCCTAAATAGCCCAGGAAGGTGAATTGGTCACCTGGCAAGGTGCCCACCTATCAGGAGGGGGCTGTGAAGTCACCTGCCTGACCTGGCCTCTTGGATGCTCACAGGGGCCTCTGCCCACCTTGGATTCAAGATGGCAGAATCTAGTGGTCATCTGATGGAGCTCTGGGCACCACCCCTGGGGTAGTGATGGACAGGGGAGTGCTCACTCCCCTTTCCGTTGTCCATTTTGCACCAGAGCAGGGACCAGGGGACCCTGGGCTGGTGCAGACTGGTTTGTGCAAGCAGGGCACCAAATGTGCCCTTCAAAGCATACACGTGGCTTGGGGAGGTTACCCCTCCCAAGCCATGTAACACCTGTTTCCGAGGGAGAGGGTGTTACCTCCCTCTCCCACAGGAAATCGCTTTTTCTGCCTTCCTCTGCCTGAGCTGGGCCCTCCCCCTCTCAGGGCTATTTAGGGTCTCTCCTCTGGGTGTTTCCGCAAGGCTCCTCCAGAAATCCTCTGCAACTACTACTTCATCCTCTGACCTCGGATCAACCGCAAACTGCTCCAGCAACCGCTGTAACTGCAACAAAGTATCCAGAAGCGCTACTTTGACTCTGCAACTTCAGCTCCAGCCAGCAACTGCAACAGTTTCCACGGTGTGCACGCTCTGGGGACTCCCTGTCTTCACCCTGCACCAGAAGGACCAAAGAAATCTCCTGTAGAGTGACAGAGTCACTTACCTCCTCCAGCAGGCACCTTCTAAGACGATGATCGGTTCTCTTGGACTCACAGGTGGTGGACCCCTTCGACACAGACTGCCCTAAGGTCCCGCTGTCCAAATTTGGAGGAGGTAAGAGCTTGCGTTCCCCGTTTGCAACAGTACACCTGTGCACGCGTCATCTTCACCTCCTGAGGCCTCTGTGCACTACTTGCAAGAAACCTTCGTGCACAGCCTGGCCCAGGTCCCCAGCACTCTATCCAGCTACGCTCAACTCGCTGCGTTGTTCTCTGGCGGCGTGGGACCTTCTTTTGTAGTGCTGTAGTAACCGCAATTTACACCTTCTTCATCCTGGTGTCCTGTGACCTCCGTGGGTGCTGCCTGGTCATCTGTGGGTTCCCTCCGGTGTTGGTAGCCCCCTCTGCCTCCTCAGTCTGAGTTGAGGCCCCCAGGTCCCGCCTGGGTGCAGGTAGCGCCATTTTAACGCAATCGGTGACATTGCTTGTACCAAGGCTTGTTGGATGAATCCAGCTACAACTCGCCTGCTTCCAACAGCTGCACGTGGGACATCCTTTGCATCACGCAGGAACCCACAGCCATCTTCTTTGGTGCTCTTCTGCAGATTTCTTCAAACCGGAGAATCCTCTCTTGCACCATCTTCTAGGTTGGTACGGGCTCCTGTCCTTCCTGGAATCTTCTGCGACTTCTGGACTTGGTCTCCTCTCTTCGCAGTTCTTTAAGTCCAGGAATCCACCATTTGTTGCTTGCAGTCTTGCTTGGTTCTTGCAATAACTCTAAGCACGACTTGTAGTGTGTCCTGAGGAAACTTGCTGTACTTTTGTATTTTTTATTGAAATCATTGACACACAGACTCACAAAATGCATCAGGAAGGTCCAAAATGGACTGTTCTCTATTGTTGCATCTTTTAACACTTTATGACATGTTGAAGTGATTCCAAAGACACTTTGCAGTTCATAAGATAAGGTGTTAGGAATTCTTGGACATGGAAAAAATGAACCAGAACACTGCATGGTAAAGAATAAGTCAAAGGAGGCTGCAATTAAGTTATCCACTCCTACACAGAAGTTAGAAGAAATGTATAAATATAACAATTACCAACTTTCATAATACTTGTACATTCAGACAAAAAATTTGAGTAAATATTTTCCCTGAAATGACATAAAAACCCATCTCTATGCATTAACTTTGTCTGCTATACTATACGATATGTAGTGGTTACCTTGTTACTCTCGATTGTAAGTAAATCATCCCCCACTGGTGAAATCAAAGACGATTGAAATATTATTATCAAAATGAACAAAACTATGTATAGTCTTGAGCAGCATTTTTGCTTGCTAGTTGCTGTTCGTCTTCTGTGGAAACATTTAAAACCAAAAATCAGCTGTTTATGATCTGACTATCTTCTGACCTACAGTTTGTAGGGCTCTGGTTGCAAAAGTTTAGAACTCCTGGGTTTAAACCCTGTGGCTGAGTTCCCACCATAAATATGGCAAAAAAACAAGCAAACTCTTGTTAGACAGGAAGAATCAAGATTCCCACCCATGTCCACATAAGTAATTAGAATGCCAGTGCCTTTTGTTTAATGCATTTGTTTCCCTTTGAAACGGCTGTTAGCCAGTGTCAGTTGGACATTGTTTTGATTGTTACTAGTTAAGAGCTCAGTGTTTTTATTATTTTTCATTGAGGGTCGCAGTAAATAAATAAACGCTAGAGTGGCTGAGTACCCTAAGTGGCAGAGCTATGAAAAGATTAAGGATCGTGCTGGCTCCCACTGGATGTCTATAACACCTCCTTGACGTCTGGTGATTTTTAGTCATTCTTTGGTTGCTTTATGAATATGCAGGCTCCTTGTGCTGAAACAATCTTGAAGTTCTTAGATGGTGCTCTCCTTCCCACATAACTCTAGCCAAATGGACTAGTGTGGGCCTTCTTTCCATCCAGGAAATGTTCCTCACCTTGCTGAGCTGTTCATCCCCCATTGTGTGTGATAAGGTCAGAGCAGGAAGGCTTCCATGGCTTGTTCTTAACCATTAAGGAAGAGAGTGATTACCAAAGACCTGGTCCCTGGCAAACATATTTTCTACACTAGTCTCAAAGTTCAACAATGTAAAGAACCTTTGGACAGAGAGGAGAATATTTATTGCTTTTTTAGGAACATTGACTGAAAGTCTGGGCCTGTGAAACTGCTAAATTTCTTTACAATTTGATAAATAGCTCCAGACAGGAGAATGTCATCTTGATATTTATCCTTTTACATGCTGGGCTTTTCTAGGTTGGCAGACCAGGTCAGGTTGGTTGGAAATGGCAAGAGTCGATTATAGATTGTCATAGAGTGAGCTAGAATTCTCTGGTTGCCCAATTACCTGCCTGCAGTGGAAAGGAAACATGTGACAGTAGCAGTAGAAACCATTGCAATCTTTCTACAAGGATGAGATTAGGTGTCTCCCACTTTCCACCAAGATAACTTGAGTGTTTGAGGGGGCACAAACTATACTGCACTGATACCCCCACATGCCTGGAACCACCTCAGAGCCTGAGACTCCTACTTGGGGGTTACACTTTATGGATCAAATCTGTTTATTGAGTTTTCAATGATAAAACATCGCATATGCATTACATCACAATGTTGCCAAAAGGTCCGCTGTTAGCTTACTCCATGTGAAACAATAAAAGAAAAAATTATAAAACTTCTGAAACAACTATGTTTCCCCACTGCTGGCCACCAGAACTATAATAAAACAATATCAGGCTTTATTACCATATAAATCTGAACCTATATGTACATCTCCTTGAAGGTACTCTACCACTTATTCAAGTCAGATTCAGGACCCTCAAGTACATTGGACATGTCAGCTCTGAAAATTCCCCGGATAAAATACGTAAGAATGGTTGCCAAAGTTTTTTAAAGTCCCCGCTCCGCTGCTGAGAGGTCAGGGTGAGCTTTTCCATAGCGAGGATAAACCAAAGCCTGTGCAGCCATGAGGTCATCGTCGGAATCTGCTCGGTCCCCCACACAGATAGCAACAGCTGTACTGCAGCATTCAAAGCTATAGCCATCTGCCGTCCCTTCAATGATCGCAGGGGAAAGGTGAGAGGGTTGGGGAGGCCCAACAGAGTATACGCAGGAAATCTAGGGATCTGAGTGTCAAAAGCCATGTCCACAGTGTCTATTATGTCCTTCCAATGCCGGTGTAATTTGGGGCAATGCCACAGTAAATGCACAAGCATGCCCCCTCCCCCGCACTCCCTCCAGCAAAGACTAGTTTTGTCGTGATCCCAAGCATGGATCCTAATTGGGGTGTAATACCAGGAGGAGGCTACCTTATGGGCTGTCTCTGTACCTGCTGCGTTGTAAGATGTGTGGTGCGCCCTATAAAAAAAAAATACTCTCCCACTCATCCTCTGATAGCTCCCTCCCCAGTTCCTTTTCCCATCTCAATTGACCCTTAGTCTTGGGTGGACGGCCCTCCCCCCGCAAGAGGGCATAGAGCTCAGAAACCACGCGCTTATCGCCCTTTTTCATTTGAATCCACTTTTCAAATGGTGTTAACGGTCTATCTACCAACCCCCTATTGGCTGGAAGCAGGGCCCAGTGTCTTATTTGGTAGTACATCATCCTGTCAGCCTCAGTTAGGCCATATAGCTCCCTCAGCTGATCAAAGGGAATAACCCCTTGCTCATCGAAGAGATATCCCACCCTTTTGCAATCCCCCTCATACCACCGACACAATGCTTCAGTCTGTAGGCCCGGACCAAAATCTGGGTACGCTCCCAGGGGAGTCATTGGGGATGGGAAAGTCGTCAAACCCACCCTACCGGCTACCCGGTCCCACACTCTCATCGAGACCTTCGTAACCAGGGATATATACAACCCCCTGCGCCCTGTGCCGATGTTTGAGCCAGGGTTCCTTCCATATGTGAGAGCCAACCATTGCCTGGTCCATAAAACACCAATGCTTCTCAGAAGACGGTCGGCTCCATTCCAAGAGGTAACGCAGCTGTGCTGCTTGGAAGTATCGGAGGAGGCATGGAACCGCCAACCCCCCTCCTTCTTAGGGCAACACAGGACCTGCTGCGGTAACCGCGCCGCTTTCCTTTCCCATATGAATCTCAGAATAGCCAACTGGAGAGTTGCTATCGTTCGCGGTGGGGGCTCCAGAGGGAGCGCCTGAAACAAATAAAGTATACATGGTAGGGTGGTCATCACTGCTGCAACCCTGCCCAACCAAGACAATTTAAGTTTCCCCACGTATCTAGATCGCGTTGCACCTCCTGGGTTAGTTTTGCATAGTTAAATTTTGCTGTGCGGGCGACTGTAGAGCCCAGCTCGATCCCCAAGTACGGAAGACCCAAGGAAGTTCATGTAAAGCGGAATTGGGAACCCAGGGCCCTTTCATGTTCTGTGCTGATAAACTTGCCCATAGCCTGCGATTTAAGCATGTTCATTCGGAACCCCGAGACCCGTCCAAACTCCTCTAACGCGCCCATTAGCACCGGTAGTGAGGTCATCGGCTCCGCCAGAGTAAGGATGACATCGTCTGCGTATGGGGGTTACACTTTAGTACAAATCATAGTGAAGATCGTAAAACCAGACTGGACTTGGTGGCCCAACTTTTGAGAGTCATGCACAAGGCCTTCTGTTATAACAGAGTAATTCAAATCTCACATGTTTTAGTGATGTATGTATGTGCGCATTTGTAAGGGAGAAATGCAGGGCCATTAAAGTGTTCCTTCAGGTACCAGGCTATCTTAATATAATACATTTTGGGCATTTGTGCAGTGCATCATTTAACTTTTTGTTAATGTTTTTGTAAGCCTGCCTGTGGTCCACCACTAATTGTTAAACCACTGTAAGGAGGTACATAGCACTGCTAATGCATCAGTCTGGACTTGAATTCAACTTACTCTTCTTGTACTTGCACCCTTAAATTGCTTAAAAATACAAACAAGTACTCCATACTATCATGCCTGCAGTTACAGAATAAGAATCCACAATCAGCTCAGATAATGTTCTACAGCTGTCCTATATTATGGAGCAACAAAGGATGGCCAGTTCTCCCTAGCAGATTTTATTTTGTATCAGGATTGTTTTTTAGCAATGTTTGTTGTGGAAGAAAGCTTTAATATACCTTAGATTTATGGCAGTCGACATTCTAAGTGTAAGAACCTTTATTATAGACGGAATAAGATGAACAAGAGGAAAACTTGTAGGGCATACACAGGAATTCAACTTTGTAAATACTGGAGCATAATATGCACCAGAGTACCTGTGTTTTATTTATAGTAGACTCTTTTATGCTAGATCAAGGATAGATTATTTCCTGCTGTCTAAATCAACCAGATAAGTATTGGTATACATATTATCTGAAATTATGTCCTATCACTCTTCACTACGTACTTGGTTTAGATAGGTAGAAAGGGGTGAGAGATGGATTGACTTCCGGCATGTAGTAGATATATAACTGAAGTTTGGAAGATTTTCACATGACAATTTGTCTGCGAGTACCCTTAGTTCAACTTTGTGACAGCAGAGAAAGACAACAGGAGATGTGTTTTAAGGAAAATTTGGAGCATCTTTAATCCTTTTAAACCCACGGAAAGACTTGTGAAGCTCTTATGATCTAGCTTGAAGGAAGAGTTAGATTTAGTTAGTTATGTTACAGGCACCCAGGTAATAGTATATGAGAACATCAAAGATTATTATATGCTAGAAAAAGTAGATAGCTATAGGATATATAAAAAGCAAACGTTTGCACAGCCAATAGTTCTGGCATTGGCAGCCAGCCTTTTGCTTTTGCCAATGCTTAAGTATAGCACCTATGCAGGATAGGGACAGTGTTGTCCTCTAAAACATATGAGGTGATGTGTTCTTAAGAACATTAGGTAGCAAATAAATCATCAGAGCCAAATAATAAGTCTCCAGGCTCAGGCAGGCTTAAAACCACTAAACGGTAGACACCATGAAGGTTTATTAAGGCTTATTAAATTTACAAAGTGCAGTACAGAAGGCAAAAATAATGGTTAGGCATAATGAATGATAAGTATAGGTATATAATATAGGCAGTTAGAATAAGGCAGTCGAGTGCAGCAAGAGTCTAAAATGAATCAAAGTCTCAGAGTAAAAATATTCGAAGTCTTAAGCAAGGGTCTGACCTCAAAATGTCAGGGCAAATTAGAGTGGTTCCTTTATGGCAAAAACACAGCAAAAGCCACCTAGTCCTGATAAAACAAATTCAATATTTCAGGAATCAACCAATCCTGATAAAGCATTATGTAACAATATCTAACCAAATAAAATAACAGTTACTCCCTATTTGGTCCTATGTCAGTTGATACAACAGTACTAGTTTAGGTCCATTGAAAACAATATCAAGCCTATTAATGAGCTGGCTTACAGAAACACAAGCAGGAAAAAAACTTGACCAGTTGTAAATTGTAAGGAAAGCTTTCTTCAGAACAGCATGTCAACGGTGTTCCATTCGTGCACATTTTTCTACATGCGTTGTGAGTAGAAATAAAAACTCACATCCTAGCCTCGTTGAGATTCAAGATGGAGTCAGTCTTAGTTTGTCCTTGCACAGAAAATTACAATTTGTAAAGTGCGGTGTTCTAGTTTTATTTGCAAAATGTTCAGTACACATGATAAACAATATTTAATTAGAAAACATCTTTATCAAATGGCCCCTTTGATTATTAGTCAGTCTTCACAAATACCCAATAATTTCAGTACAGCCTCTATCATCTTTTTCCTCTTGCTTCTTAAACAATCCAAAGCTTTCATTTCATCATAAACACAAGCCTTTATGCCCCCACCTAGACAACATCTTTTTCACACCATTCATAGCCACAACAGGAGGAATCAAAACACAAAATACATCCATCAATATTTGTCCAAATCGACTTTTTGTTAGGATTCATATCACTGCTTTCTCATCTCATTCACATAAGCTGCTTTCCACCCAATTATATGGGAGGTTAAAATAGACTGTTGTACCCCAGACATAATAAATTCCTCTCAAAATTGGTTCTTCCCCATTCAAAAGTGCATTGTCGACTACATAGCTCACATTGGAAGCACTCCTACCAAAAATTCTTCTTATTAATCATTCTGAGATTTTTCATACCCTATGCACATTGCCTCTTTTTTTTTTGCTCCACTATTAAGGATCCACTCTTGAATATCTAAATTTCTCTTCAGCCTTCTCTTGCAGCTCAGTCTATTTTTTTTTTCCCAAGTTCTGTTAATTCTCATTTTTCTCTCAATATATTACTTTTTAAATTCACACTCCACATCACTCAACTTACACACAAGCTTGTTTTTAGCCGTATCAAACTCTAAAATAGGATACATAACGAGTCTCCAATTTTCGGAAATAAGCTTTAATTCTTCAGTATCAGGAAGAGATTCCAAAGACACTTTGCAGTTCATAAGATAAGGTGTTAGGAATTCTTGGGCATGGAAAACATTAACAAGAACACTGCATGGTAATGAATAAGTCAAAGGAAGCACCAATTAAGTTATCCACTCCTACGCAGAAGTTAGAAGACAATAAATTTGAGTAAATATTTTCCTTGAAATTACATAAAAACCCATCTCTGTGCATCAACTTTGTCTGCTATACTACGATATGTAGTGGTTACCTTGTTACTCTTGTTGTAAGTAAATCATACCCTACTGGTTAAACCATAGACAATAGAAATATTATCAAAATGAACAAACATATGCATAGTCTTGAGCAGCATTTTTGCTTACTAGTTGCTGTTAGTCTTCTATGGAAACATTTTAAAACAAAAATCAAAATGTATCCACCAATTTTGAAATTTAAATTCAACTTCTATGAATATGCAGTTTGTTTATTGTAGGTCTGAGGAAAAAAAAAAAACCCGGTCAGCTTCAAAATATCTCGATAATCCAAAAGGAAAAGATCTCTCTCCTTTTTTTGTTCATGGTGGTTTTTCTTCAAAAACTAATTGCCAATTTGGCAAGTAATAAACTTTCACGTCCGATTCAACATTGGCTAAATAGGACCATTCATGAGCTGAATGCATTTATTTGGCACTCTTATGCCTGTTGCCTTCTTAATTTCTGGCTGTTCACTTTTATGTAATCAGTATTTTTCCTCCTGCTCTGGTTCTTCTCTAATTGTCTGGTCTTTGGACTTCCTTGTGCACTCTTTCTTCTTCTCACAGGTTCAGGCCAGTTATCTCCTTGATTGATGCACATTCTCATCTTCAGGTTCACTTATAGCTACTGCTGTATCTTACTCTTCACCTGCTACCTGGTTCACGTTTCGGTGAAGAACAGCTTGATTGTCTCTTTCCACAGCAAACTGTTTTTCTCTGGGGGTTCAAGAAACTTGCATTTTCCATGTCACTCTTTGATGTTTATTTTCTTGAGTAGTTGTTCTTGATCTAGAAATTCACCACCCCGATGGGGCGAGCTTGACACTGAATCAGTGGTTTTGACACCACTTCAGCTGCAGCGTTCACTCTTTTTGTGTGAGATGGGTGGATCTGCTATAGCAATCTGGAATATTTTACAGCAGTGTTTGTCACAAGGCTGGCCTGGTAGGGGCCTTTTCATTTTGGCTCCAGGCAAGACCTTCAAGCGTGCTTCTTAACAACAGCCCAAACTTCAGGCTGGGGTGTGTGACACAGTTCCTCTTTTTAGTGAAGGTGTTGCCAAGTTGACCTGATTAGAGAGAGAGAGCACAACATCAAATTGACTAGCAGTAATTCAGTACATCATCCATTATAGACACTAATGCAGCTAAAAGAATGCAAACACCCTCATGGAACTCCCCTTAAACCTTCATGCAGAGAATCCTGTCTTTTGATCTGGTGTGTTTCTGAAGTTCATTAACATGAGTAGAAATGTGTCAGGCAGTGTCAGTGATGTCGAGGCACATTCTTTCACCAACTTGGATTTCAGTAGGCCATTTATTTTTTCTACAACTCCTGACATTTCTGGTATGTAACTACAAAAGAAATTCTGTTTAATTTGCAGGGTTGTTCACAAGCTTCATCACTTTACTCTTTCTAAATAATTTGGCAAACCAAATATAGGGATTAATTCATTTGACTACTGCCACGCAGTCAGCTTGGCTAGTTGGGTATGGTTCAATCCACCTAGAAAATAAACACACAATTACAACAATGTACCTAAAGCCATTGGCAACAGACATCTCCACGAAGTCTAACTGAATCCCATTAAATGAGTCTTGTGTCTTGCCTATGTGACTCATTGTCAATAAAGTGGTCTTCCATGCATTGTTCTGCTGTCAAGTAACACAGTTGGCACAAATCTTCAGTTACAAATCTAAAGTGTGGGTTGTATCAATATTTTTTATTTTACAAAGCCTAGCCTATGAATTTTGATTAATATGAGCTGGACCCTAAATTTGCCTAGACATGGGAAATATAATTGAATTGGGCAGAATATATGGTTTTTCAGCTGTAGCCCATAAATCATGGTTCTTTGTACAATCATCTGTGTCCCATTTTATTTTCTCATCTTCTGGTTCCTCAGCCTGGAGCTCTTTTAGCGCATACAGTGTCTGAACTTGAATTAACAAGAAACGGTTTAAATTAACATTTGCATTGTCGTTCACATTGTCATTAACAGTTTCACATTATATTTGTTCTTGCTCTTTTGAATTAATTGTCACATGTTCTAGAGCACAATGTATTGCATAACTATTTCCCAATATAACCATGTCGTTCCCAGTTTTGTGGGCAACACACTTTGTTGAAGTAAGCCTCAGCAAGGCCTACTAGTGCAAGGGTTCACCTTTCTCTGCACAAAGTCCTCAGACCATGTAGGAAGAAGTTGGCACAGAAACTGAAATAAAAGACAAAGTTTATTAAACCTCATGAGGTGGTACTACAGTTCAAACAGCACCCTTCGGTAATGTTTGAAGTAGCACACTGAACTGAGAGAGCATGGTCCTTTTATACCCACGCAGGGGCTAAAAGGAGGTGGTACAATTATAGAAGCAAGACTAGCATACATGTAAGGTCATGTGGAAGTGCACAGTCAACAGGTAGGAGGAGCTAACAGTTTTCAAGGACTAACAGCTGCAGACCTTACTGAGCATGTGTGAAAGTGGGAGATGCTAAATATAACTTGTCACTAGGCAGATTTTCAAGAGTAGTTAACAGAAAGGTAGGACAGAGCACATGGTGAGCACATGGCAGCATGTGGCAGAGAAAATGGCTGCCATGAATACAAAATGGATTCCGCGAAATGTTCACAATAGTTACTAAATACAAGATGTCTTCTGCTAATGCTTAATCTAATCGCTGCTAAACTACAACAGACGACCTTTTCAGCATTAGCTGAAGACATTCGTCTTTCTAGGATAATCTAAATATTCATCTTGTATATTTATGCTCATCATTTCAGCTATTTCCTTATCTAACATATGTTGTGCTTTCATTTCTGTAATATTTCTTTTGGTAGGCATACAAGCAGCAATACACATGGAGCAGAAAATTGGACCACACTGAATACAGATACAGCATGTGAAAAATATTGCAATCATTACACACAGGATAGTCGGTAGTTTCCAGCCCCAGGCGGAAACAAGAGCCCAAAACCATCCAGAAAAAGTCCAAGTACCAGTCTGTGTGGATTTCTGTAGCAATTTTATGCAATTTAGATATTGCATCATATACTGAAGGTTAGTAATCAGGAATAAAAATACAGCAACTACTACCGATGATGCGACATGCACCACCTTGGTCAGCTAATATCACATCTAGTACTATACGATTTTGGAGCGCTACAGTCCTCGCAATTTGGAGCGCCTCAGTAATATTCCCAAGTGCCAGAACTGCCTGATTGGTAACAGCTTCCACAACCCGAGTCAATCGTCTCACTTTCCTACTGTTTAACGCAGCAACCACAAAGGGGAATAACCCTAAATTAAAATCAACATATTGTTGCAGGCTAGTATCCGTTTGGTCTACCTCATTTGTACTTATTGCCCTTTTATATCTATTTTTAACAATGTCATTGAACAGTTTAAAATCTCGGTGATATGATGCAGGGGCCAAAAACACAGGGGGTATTAGAAAAGATACATAACACACACCTGACCACCCAACAGGTAGTTGGTAATATCCATAGTTATCACAAACAAAATATGTATTATGTGAAGCTGTAAAACTACTATTATTTACACCCTCAATAGTTAAAATCAAGGTACAATCGCTTATCCCTACTGGAATTCGCCCAATGCCACGTATACATAAATCTGCTTTAGTTTTTGTAACAGAAATCACAAATTGTTCTTTCTTGTCAGAGTCTCTTATATTTGTGAAGACATATGGTATTGAAACATTGTCTGGTTGATACTCTTCCCATTCCCATTTAGTTCCTTTGGCTTGGGGATACCCATCTTTGTATTGGTAGCATACTTTATTAAGGCGAAAAAGAAGTCCGCCCTCTGTATGTTTTCAAGATGCAAACAAAAGCGTGTACCAAGCTTGACAAGAACCATTGTGTGAAAAAGGAAGAGGAATGAAAGGTGTTCCTTCTTTCTTTTGATGCGCAGGTATCATTCCACATACCCAACAGTTAGTAGTATTTGTAGCATTATGAGTATGATGCAACATCTGAATGAAAGTATTATTGAAGTACGATTGACGGTGCTTCTGCTCCTGATAGGGAAGCGTAAAGGAATAGTGATCCTCTGGTACTGGAGTGATGGCAACAAAAAACTCACGAGCAGGAGCCTTCTTTTCAACAAACCAAGTGATTATTGCTATAATCACCAAAACAACAACAAACCCCATAGTACTAATGATCAGTTTGTTATTCATTTTAGCAACAGTGATAATCGACCCTTTCAGAAATGAATTAAAAACAATCGTTGGAGCTCTTATCCCTGGGCAGCTGCTGATTTCTTCACCACGGGCCAAGACGGGTGTCACTATTCTAATGCATGGCTGATTCCCCCCCCTTGCCACATTGGCTCTACGTTTCACTAACCCAGGGCGGTAGCTCAACCAGTTTTTTCCCAAAAAATTTCAGATTCTTTCCTCGGTCTCAAATTATATCACAACACTCCAGAAGTCGTATGGTCCGGGAAGACCTCTGCAGATTCGTCAGGTGATATAGCACGGCCTTTCTCCGTAGTCAAAATCTCTCGATGATCGGTCAGCACAGCAGGTTCCACCAAGGTAGGTAGCACTCTCTTGCAGTGAGTACTATGGACCAAATTATTTCGGTTCGTCACTCGAACTGCTGTCCTTGTCGCAAGGAGCACCTGTTCTGGGCCTCGCCACCTTGGTTCCAAGCTGCTTGATCTTTCAAAGGACTTAATCATCCCCTGGTCACCAGGTCGGAGTTCATGGCCTTCACCTGTAGATCTGTCAGGAAGTGCTTCTCGAACCTGTTGATGAATAGAAACCAAATTGTCGGTTAACTGTGCCAAATAATCATTCATCAGGACACAAGGTACATCATATACAGAATTTGGCTTAGGAACTCCCCAAATATTCATTGGCCTCCCGAAAACCACTTCATATGGGCTAAGGCCGAGTCGAGAGTGTGGCACTGACCTAATAGACAATAATGCCAACGGTAATGCATCCGGCCAAGTTAAGGATGTGGAAGCATGTATCTTCGCTAACTTCAGCTTCAAAGTAGCATTATACCTTTCCACCAACCCTGCTGATTGTGGGTGGAAAACCGCATGGAACTTCTGTTTGATCCCTAATCCTTTCAGGACTTACTTAATAACTTCCCCAACAAAATGAGGTCCGTTATCATTCCATAAAAGTCTGCAAACACCAAACCTAGGGAAAAATTATTTCAAAAGCACCTTCGCTGTGGTAATGGCAGTATTATCCTTTGTGGGGCACGCCTCTATCCATTTACTGAAGGCACATACCACCACCAAGACATACTTTAAATGTTGTAGCGTTCATGCTGAATATAATATATTTGTAGAACTTCAAAAGGTGCAGTTGGTGTAGCAAACCCTCCAGCAGGAGTACTTGTCCCTTTTCCAGGATTGTATTGTAAACAGATCAAACAAGACTGTACTACTCTCTTAGCTGTACTGGAAATTTCTGGATGCTCCCAAACTTGCGTAAGCAACTTTGTTATTGTTGAAGCTCCAACATGTGCCAGCCCATGTGCCATCTGAACCATAGGTTGTACAAAAGCTATAGGCAATTTCCATTTATCCATCTGCTTATTCCGCCAACTGCCCTCATCATCCAATTCTCCATCTTCAGACCATTGCTCACGTTCTTTCACAGAAGCAGATTTCTGTATATCTAATACGTCTTGTCTAGCATTATGCCAACGTTCAGCTTGTTACTTCACTACATACATAGAAGTAGTACTTTGCTGCATCGCAGTCTCACGTGCTACGCGGTCCGCAAGAGCATTACCTTGCTCTATCTTATCGGTCACTTTCTTGTGTGCACTACATTTCACAATAGCTAGTTTCTTTGGATATGTTAATGCAGTCAAGAGGTTATGCACTAATTCTCCGTGCATTATCTGCATCCCGTGGGATGTGAGAAAGCCTCTCTCCTTCCAAAGCAAACCAAAATCATGAGCCACTCCAAAAGCATAGCGGCTGTCTGTATAAATGTTCACACATAAATCAGTACTAAGCTCACATGCTCGTGTCAAAGCTATTAGTTCAGCTGCTTGAGCTGACTTCTGTGGTATACTAGCTGTCTCCACTACCGTGTGTATTGTGGTGATTGCATAGGCAGCTGAGGTCTTACCATCTGGCAACTTCAAACAAGACCCATCAACCCACAATTCCCTGTCTACATCTAGAAGGGGCGTATCTTGTAAATCAATAAGACCCTTTGTCTTTTCTTTGGTAAGGAATATACAATCATGTGTTTCTTGTGACTGAGGCTGAGTCACCGGATATGGCAACAAAGTGGCTGGATTTAGTGTTGCACATCTCTTCAGTGTAATGTGAGGAGCCAGCAATGTCAACTCATATCCTGTTATACGAGCGCTAGTTAAATGTTGTGTCTTTGTTTGATTTAAAAGAGCATCAACCGCATGGGGTACTAACACCAACAGCTTATGTGACAAAACTATCCCTTCACTCTGACGTATTGACACAGCTGTTGCGGCAACTGAACGAAAACACCCAGGCAACGCTCGAACGACCGGATCAAGTACTGCTGAAAAATATGCACAGGGACGCTGCTTATCGCCATGTGTCTGTACTAAAACTGACAATGCACATCCATCTTTCTCATGTACGTAAAGTGCAAAAGGCTTCATGTAATCTGGAGTACCTAACACTGGTGCTGAACAAAGGGCTTGTCGTAGCTGCTGGAAAGCAGTCTCACATTCATCTGTCCATGGGAGGGGCATTGGAGTATTTTTAGTCAAAAGTGCTAGCAAAGGTTTGACAATGTGTGAAAACCCTAATATCCATTGCCTACAAAAAAGTAAGACCAAGGAATGCACAAACATCTTTCTGAGTAGAGGGTACTGGTGTGTCTAAAATTGCTTGAATACGATCTGATGTAAGTGCACGACCTTCCTTAGACAAAAGGTGACCTAAATAGCTTACCTTTGGTCTACAATATTGCAATTTCTTTTGTGACACTTTATGATGGTGTTAAGCAAGAAAAGAAAGTAAGGACAAAGTGCACTGTTCACATTGCTCAGGGGTATCAGCCGCCAACAAAATATCATCAACATATTGTATGAGAGCCACACCTTCAGGCAAACAAAAGAATCAAGTTGTCGTTTTAACGCTTGACTATAAATACTTGGACTCTCAGTATAGCCTTGAGGAACTCTGCAAGATCTATATGATCGTTTATTCAAAGTAAAACCAAACAAATATCGTCTGTCAGGATGAATAGGGATCGAAAAGAAAGCATTCTTCAAGTCTATCACAGAGAACGTAGTTGCTGTCGGGGGAACCAAAGTAAGAAGTGTAGTGATGTCAGATACCACAGGATATTGTGGTATCACAATCTTATTGACTTCTCGTAAATCAATAATGAATCGGTAAATCCTAGTATCAGTATCCTTTTTCAGAATAGGAAGAATCGGACTGTTACAAACATTATACAGGGAGTGCAGAATTATTAGGCAAGTTGTATGTTTGAGGATTAATTTTATTATTGAACAACAACCATGTTCTCAATGAACCCAAAAAACTAATTAATATCAAAGCTGAATATTTTTGGAAGTAGTTTTTAGTTTGTTTTTAGTTTTAGCTATGTTAGGGGGATATCTGTGTGTGCAGGTGACTATTACTGTGCATAATTATTAGGCAACTTAACAAAAAAATATATATACCCATTTCAATTATTTATTATTACCAGTGAAACCAATATAACATCTCAACATTCACAAATATACATTTCTGACATTCAAAAACAAAACAAAAACAAATCAGTGACCAATATAGCCACCTTTCTTTGCAAGGACACTCAAAAGCCTGCCATCCATGGATTCTGTCAGTGTTTTGATCTGTTCACCATCAACATTGCGTGCAGCAGCAACCACAGCCTCCCAGACACTGTTCAGAGAGGTGTACTGTTTTCCCTCCTTGTAAATCTCACATTTGATGATGGACCACAGGTTCTCAATGGGGTTCAGATCAGGTGAACAAGGAGGCCATGTCATTAGATTTCCTTCTTTTATACCCTTTCTTGCCAGCCACGCTGTGGAGTACTTGGACGCGTGTGATGGAGCATTGTCCTGCATGAAAACCAAGTTTTTCTTGAAGGATGCAGACTTCTTCCTGTACCACTGCTTGAAGGTGTCTTCCAGGAACTGGGAGTTGAGCTTGACTCCATCCTCAACCCGAAAAGGCCCCACAAGCTCATCTTTGATGATACCAGCCCAAACCAGTACTCCACCTCCACCTTGCTGGCGTCTGAGTCGGACTGGAGCTCTCTGCCCTTTACCAATCCAGCCACGGGCCCATCCATCTGGCCCATCAAGACTCACTCTCATTTCATCAGTCCATAAAACCTTAGAAAAATCAGTCTTGAGATATTTCTTGGCCCAGTCTTGACGTTTCAGCTTGTGTGTCTTGTTCAGTGGTGGTCGTCTTTCAGCCTTTCTTACCTTGGCCATGTCTCTGAGTATTGCACACCTTGTGCTTTTGGGCACTCCAGTGATGTTGCAGCTCTGAAATATGGCCAAACTGGTGGCAAGTGGCATCGTGGCAGCTGCACGCTTGACTTTTCTCAGTTCATGGGCAGTTATTTTGCGCCTTGGTTTTTCCACACGCTTCTTGCGACCCTGTTGACTATTTTGAATGAAACGCTTGATTGTTCGATGATCACGCTTCAGAAGCTTTGCAATTTTAAGAGTGCTGCATCCCTCTGCAAGATATCTCACTATTTTTGACTTTTCTGAGCCTGTCAAGTCCTTCTTTTGACCCATTTTGCCAAAGGAAAGGAAGTTGCCTAATAATTATGCACACCTGATATAGGGTATTGATGTCATTAGACCACACCCCTTCTCATTACAGAGATGCACATCACCTAATATGCTTAATTGGTAGTAGGCTTTCGAGCCTATACAGCTTGGAGTAAGACAACATGCATAAAGAGGATGATGTGGTCAAAATACTCATTTGCCTAATAATTCTGCACTCCCTGTACAGAACTTCCTCAACAACTCCAACTGCAATAAGATCATGCACAATTCGTGTGAGTGCTTCTTTGCCTTCCTGTGAAATTTTGTATTGAGGCAAACGTGGCAATACAGCTCCCTCCTTGACACTAATATGCACCGGTGGAATAATCATTTGTCCTACATCAGTATCTGAAGTAGCCCACAAAGTACTAGGGAGTGAAGCTAATGCAATATCCTCTTTAACAAGACAAACTCTTTCCATCACAGGATGATTATCATTTAAAATATCACGCACCCCTTCAGGAGAGCATCGTATTGTAGCCCTGAAATACTTGAGCATATCAAGACCCACAATATTGTCTGGTGTATTTGGAGAAAGCAAAAATGGACATGGAGCAGTAAATTTATCAACATGGAATGCAAGTGGTCTAGGGGAAGGTGTTCCATCGAAACCTATCGATGTAATGGTTAAGCCAGACAGGGTAGCCCTTGAAATCAATTGTTTAGACAAGGCGCTACGAGTAGCTCCTGTATCAACCAGAAACTGATCAGTAGAACCCAAAACATGTACTGTAACATAGGGACCCCTCTGATCTACTGGAACTTCAACTGATTCCTTACCCCATCCTAGGCAATCCTATGCATAAGCAGAATCTTGGAAATCAGGCTGCACATAGTTAGACATCTGGTATTGGTTCCGTCTATCAAAAGTGTTAAACCCATCCTGCCCTCGTACATTAGCATCAACGCTAGCATGATCATTCGTGCTTCTTCTAGGTCCTGAATATCCTGAGCGATTTCTCATTTGTCCCCGACCACGTGAACACTGCTGAACACGTAGTGCTGGACAATCAGCAGCCCAATGCCCAAATTTCTTACAATACGCACACTGATCAACAGACAAATTCAAACGAGTGTAAGAAGAACCATAAGATCCACGTCCACCTCTATCACTACCTCTAAAAGGAGGACCATAAGCTTGAGCCAGCATAACCTTCGTCTTTAATTCTTTAATTTTTTTATCCTCGCTACCTTTTGCTTCTTATTCCTGACGTTCATAATACTGAGCCATAGTCAAAAGAGAAACCGGAGTAGAGGTAGTCCATGAACTTTCACTAGCTTTTAAACAACTAGCTATTCCTGGTAACAGATTTGCAACATATTTATCGACAAACAAATGTCTGCCCGTATCATCTGACAAATAACTGGCCGCTAAAGTCATGAAATGCTTCTTCAAAGCGTGTAAAGAAATCAGAGACCGATTCATGTGCCTTTTGCTTACAAGACGCTAAAACAGTCCAATCTATCTTTTTAGGGGGAATAATCGTTTTTAACTTACTAATATGGCTGCAGGAAGATATAGAATCAACTGATATGGCTTTTACGCAGGTTCCCTATCCCCGTCCATCTGTCTAATTCTTTCCATGACGCCCCAAAAACTGCACGATCATCGATTTTTACGAACAGTTTTCCAGTTATCTGGCGGTAATATCAATCCGAAAAATAAATCAATGTCAGCCAAAGTCATAGTACAAGAACTAATTGCTCCCTCAACTTCCTCATAAAAGGCGGCTGGATTATTCCGCGGGTCAGGTAATGCTGTTTTAAGTGCCATTACATCTGCCCTATTCCAAGGAGTATACACCCAATTATAAATAAAATAACCCTTAGCATCAACAGAAGTTTTATCATCACTTGTACCCAATCCTTTAGGAGGAACATACAAAGGCGCGGCCTCCCGCATTGGTTTCACGTGAACTATCATAGTCTTATCTGTTCCAAAGATGAAAGCTTGCACCCCACCGGTCTGAGATGTCCGTGCAACTACGTCCACAGCCCTTTTCTCCTCTTGCAAACGGACTGCCGCAACACATAATTTCACCAAACGCCTGATTGCATCAGCCACCTGGGAGAAAACAAAAAGACCATCACGCATTTGCTTATGATCAGCTGCTACATCATCGGGCTCTAACTCATCAGAATATTTCCGATATAGTTCAATAACTTCTGTGCCAAATGCCTCAGTAAAATATAGCTGCTCCTTTTCCGTCCACCCTTTCATGTTGTCTAAAAGTTCAGAAGCAGAGACAACGCTACAAATTGTTTTACGAGCAATAGATCTAAGCTCAGACGCACGGTCAGCGGGCAACATAGAGCGACTGTCTCGCTTCTTCTGTTGCTCTGAACTGGAGACCTTAACTAACACATGAGGGGCAGAAGGAACGACATACGGAGGTGGAGGGCGATCTAGTAACAAAAAATCATCATGTGGTTTATTAAGGATAGGATAGAGAGGTTTCCTAACGGTGTATTGGCCAGTTACCTATAATTTACGTTCTTTCTCTTCTAGCTCCTTTAAGTCATTTATTTCTTTCTTTCTCATTTCCAATGCTTTCACATATACATTCTTCCGCTGCTCTTCCTCAAGCAAGGCTTGCTCACACTTCACTCGTCCACGCACTTCTTTCTCCCACCTTCGTATACAGTCAAACATATCTTGCCTAGATTTTCACTTACACATACATTGTTCCACATACTCAATCTTTCGCAAATCAAATGACCCATGCATAGGCCAACGTAACTCAGGATCCGCACGAGTGTATTTATTCCATAATGTGCTGTACATTATAGAAGAAAGACCATGTTTAACATACATATCTCTGTTGGGCGTCCCCTCTGGGGGTGCCGGTTGCGATTCTTCCAGTCTCAAATTGGTACCATTACAAAAGCAACACATCCTACGAAGTGCGCTAAAAACAGGTATGCCAAAAATAGTGCAGATTATGCAATATTATAATCAAAGTAGCACTTAAGGTGCCGTTCAAATCAAAATTAAATTGGAGAAAATTCTCCTCATTACCTGCCTATATAAATTGCAATTTATATATCAATTCAAAGGACACAAATTGACTTAATCACCCAAAACACGAGAGCCACAGTAAGTAGTGCTAAACTACATTACCAAACAAAGGCATCAAAACCCACAGCAAGTGCCGTAAAACGGCTCTTACCAATCACAGGGTGTCCAGGTTCCAACTCCCAAGTTCTAAAATCGACCAAATGGTCACTGCATGACGAGTGAACAAAAAGGATCTCAGTTGAGGACCGGCGCCACCTGGATGGTCAAATCAGAAAGAAGGGAAAAACGCCGTGGTGGCCAAGACTCGGGTCTCCTCAGGCATTGATCCCAATCCTTTGTCGCGACCAATCCGTTGGGCATCCGAGTCGCCGATGAGTCCCTGTTCGGGCGCCAATTTGTTGAAGTAAGCCTCAGCAAGGCCTACTAGTGCAAGGGGTACACCTTTCTCTGCACAAAGTCCTCAGACCATGTAGGAAGAAGTTGGCACAGAAACTGAAATAAAAGACAAAGTTTATAGAACCTCATGAGGTGGTACTACAGTTCAAACAGCACCCTTCGGTAATGTTTGAAGTAGCACACTGAACTGAGAGAGCATGGTCCTTTTATACCCACGCAGGGCCTAAAAGGAGGCGGTACAATTATAGAAGCAAGACTTGCGTACATGTAAGGTCATGTGGAAATGCACAGTCGACAGGTAGGAGGAGCTAACAGTTCTCAAGGACTAACAGCTGCAGACCTTACTGAGCATGTGTGAAAGTGGGAGATGCTAAATATAACTTGTCACTAGGCAGATTTTCAAGAGTAGTTAACAGAAAGGTAGGACAGAGCACATGGTGAGCACATGGCAGCATGTGGCAGAGAAAATGGCTGCCATGAATACAAAATGGATTCCGCTAAATGTTCACAATAGTTACTAAATACAAGATGTCTTCTGCTAATGCTTAATCTAATCGCTGCTAAACTACAACTTGACCACATGAATCTCTCTAGGTTGTTGTAATGCTTTCAACAAGTTCAAGATATATGTCCTGTTGCTTCCAGAAAACGTCTTGAAACCCTTTTGTGACCATGCTTGACCAAACGTTTGTACCATGCCAAAACCAGATTGGGCTTGCGAAGACCCCTTACAAAAATAAATGAGTACTCAATAGCCAGTAAAATTGAAATCAACCAGAAAAAAATCTTATTGTTAGTGGTATATCGACTGTGGGTTGTTAGAGAAAGAATCAGAACATAAATATTTGTGTGTTACCATTGCTAATTGTTTCTGTTTCCAAGCCCACAAGCAATTAATCAAATCAATAGCAAGTGCACTATTGATAGCCTTTCTCTCCTGTAATAGGAGTTTGAGGGGAATGATGCTGGAGCCAATAGTTTAAATAATAAATGCACACCTGTTGCCATCTATATCTTATGGTTATGAAGTTCCCTGTGGAAAAGCTGTTAACTTGTTGAATACTTTATTACTTATAGGCAATTATTGTGTTTCCCAAGAAATACATCACTGGCTCCAGTTTGCCTGAAATCTGGCCTAAAAGGCCAAATAGGTGAAAGTGAAGTGACATTTATAAAACCCTGCTTTAAACTAAGGGCTTTTAAGGTTGATTCACTTGACCCAGTGATGTGGACAGAAAGTATACATTTTTATGTCAAAACTGTGTTTGGAAAAAAATATACAAGTTGCTTTAGATAGTTAACAAGTGAGAGGCCTTTGGGCATTATCTGTCTCATTAGCTGAATTTAAAGTACATCTTAATAAGATCATGCAGCCTTTATTTCAAATCAAGGAGAAATGGGCATTATAAAAAATCTCACACGCTTGGATCACCCTAACTATTTATATGGTTCCATATAGAAAGCCTTTCATGGGATATTTTTACTCAGTATTTAAAAAAAAGTAAATTGATGTCATATAGATTTGGAAGATTTCCGACTCATGATTTTGTTCCATTATGGGTGGAAGATTTCTGACTCATGATTTTGTTCCAGTATGGGTTAAATCAAGGTAAAGAGATGTCTGCAGATTGTGCAGCCAAGCTACAGAGACTGTTATTCACAGTGTCTACATTTTCCCTGAACTGCTAATCGAGTGGCGATCCATGCTAAGAACAACTATTAAATGCAAAGGGAATCCATACATTCAGGCAGGCAGTGTTTGAGGGCTTGAACCGGAACAATTTGCACTTAAATATTTCCTTTACTAAATACAGCATTTCATTTAATAAATGCATGGTTCATGTAGAAAATAAATGAGCAAGCCTCACTCAGTAGTTAATTTATTCTGGATAATGTAGATGGATGAATGAAATGTTGACTATATGAAATATTCTGCTTTAATGTATGTCACTGTTTTAAGTTATGGAACAGTTTAAAATATTTTTGGCTTTTGTCATTGGTCTGCTGCTATTACTTCTACAACTTTTACTAATTTGGTATTACAAGCTTTTTTTAACTGTGACTATTTTAATTATTATTTTAATCTAATTGTGACAGTTTTAATTAACAGTATGCAATTAGGTTTTTCAGGTGCTGGCTGCCAGTGTAAATCGTAACACTCATTCCATCAGATAAGCAGCATATAATTAAATCTGCTACTTGTTCTGACATTAAATCACCCAAGTATGACTTTTCCATGATATTTGATATGGGACAGGCTGCCTGTTCTGCTCTTGATGCACCAGGTGATCTCTTTGATGAGAACCATCCACAAACAGTGTAAACTCAGCCAGTTTGCTTGGACCGTCTTGTGTGTATGGTCTTGGTTTGGTACACAATTCTGTCAGAGCAATACAATTGTGATCACCGTCCTCGTTGTCAAGATTTCAATCTGCAATTGGCAAAAGCATTGTAGGTTTCAGGGTAATGCATCTTGTGACTGAATCATTCTTAGACTCCAGGATTGTTGCTTACGTTTGTTTAAAAGACTGTCAGATGCTGAGTTTGTTTATAAGTCAGCAAGATCGCAACTGAATGAGGGACTAACACTAAGTGTATTACCCAGCACAATCCCTTTGCTTTGCTGAATTGACAGTCAAACTGCTGCTCTGGCTTTAGGCATCCAGGAAGTGTGGCAGCAATTGGCTATAATATGGCAGAAAAGTAAGTCACATGCCTCTTAATTTTGCCCTTTTTCTGTGTAAGCACCAATAATGTGCATCCTTCTCTGTTATGACAAAATAAGGAAGGATGTTTCTCATGATTTGGCATTCATGGAACGGGTTCCCTGCTGAGTTTGTATCTGAGCTCAAGGTAGGTTCTTGTGCATTTGTCTTTGAGTGGCACCAGATAAGTAACATTGCTATGAGTAAACTTCATTAAAGGCTTTGCAATCAGGTGGATGTTTGGAATCCGCTGTCTACAGTACCCAACCATTCCCCAAATCATCCACAGTTCTGTTTGTGTATTTGGTGGATTCATTCTCAGGATTACAGAAACAAGTGTTTTAGACACTTTTCTCCCCTTTCTCAATATGATATCCCAAATAAATGCCACTTTTTATACAAGTCTGCCTTTCTGTGGTACTTCATATTTATTGTTGGCCAGATTGTTCAAGAGCCCAAGTGTATCTAACTTGCAATCTTTTTTTGTTTTGGATGTTCCATCAGGTCATCAGTATACTGCCCAGCATTGAGATACATACCAGCTGCAGGTTTTCCAAATCTTTCTTTCAGATCTCGCTAGAGATTGAAGGGCTTTCTGTATAACCTTGTGGGATATGAAATCACATGAGAATTTTATTTAAAATAGTGGCTTTTACAATTCTGCATCCGCAGGAATCTGAGATAAAATCACAGCAGGAAACGGTACCCTAGGATAACATGGGACTACAATTTTATTAATTTTATGAACTCTGAACTTAGCCATTGATTCCTAGTAGTTCATGAAAGGGGTCTTCTCCTGGAGTTGGTGCAAAGTCTCTTCCAAGAGTGGGGAGAGCCTTTTTTTTTGGGGTGTATTTGCCACTGTTGAGAATGTGCAGTGTCAGCACTTCTGTATAGCTTGAGATCCGGCCTTCTGTATGCCTTTCTGCCAATAACACGCCTGCCCAGAGTTCTGAAGAAGATCAGTAACGACCAAGCCCAAGTTGTTCTTGTGGTTCCTAATTAGGCATGGAGAGTCTGGTATTTTCAACTGTTAAGCATGAGCATCGATCCTCCTGCAAGCTGCCTCTTTGGGAGGGTTTTGCACCCAAACCTGCAGACTCTCCTATCCACCTTCCTGCATGGAGTTGACCTTCCTCCCGAAGTCTGTGCTGTTATTCTGACAGCCAGGCATTCCTACACCAAATCAGTATACTCCTGCCATTGGGACAAATTAGTGGCATGGTGTGTATCAAAAAGTGGTGATCCCCATCTGTTCCTCTTTCTTTGGCCCTATTATTTGTTCCTTCTTTGGGCCAGCAGAATCTGCAACTAGAAGTCTCTATCAGATAAACAAGTTACTTATCTTTGGTAACGCTTTATCTGGTAGAAACTATAAAGCTGCAGATTCTTTACCAACCCTCCATCCTCCCTGCTCTGCAGTAGGGTTTTCCCTTACAAAGGGCCCTAGAATTTTACCCCAGTCTTCATCTTAGCTCCATGCTCCTGGTGTGAAAATTCCCGAAAATGAATTGACATCAGCACGCCGAAGTGGCGCCTATATGGGTACCACGTCCATCGCTTCCAGCGCTGCTAATGCAGAGCCGAACACTGCCACCTACTGGCCCGCAGGAGTATTGCTTGAAAATTCCTGGATCCAGTGTGATGCCTGGGGGTAATTCTGAGGGAAGGAATCTGCAGCTAGATACTGTCTTCCAGATAGTGTGTCCGAAGGTAAGTAACTTATTCTTCCCTTGTTATTAGTTCATTTGTATATGTTGTAGTCAAAGTAGTAAACGTACCAATAGTGAAAGTAGCTGTATCAACAGTAGGTACAACAACATTAATTGTAACAATCCGACAACCCTGCCCCCATATCCTGATGCGGTCTGAGTGTTTGTGAAACTTTATATGCAGGAGGTGTTGAGTCTAATAAATAATTCATATAAAATCTATCCTCCTCATCCTAATAATTCTGTATATTTCTCTTTTCTTTTTCTATTTTAAACTTGATTCCATCATTCCTGTTGTCTAAATTCATCATTTTTGGTTTATTGACAATTGCTGGAAACACACCCACTCCAAGCATTGCATCTCTTCTCCATGCTGTTTTCGGCATTCACCATCTCGAATCTAGTGACTGGCTCTCACCATTTATAACCTGGCTTTTCATTTCTTTTTCTTCTTCCTCAGTTCCTACACAATCACACTCATTCAATATCTCAAACTGTATAGGTATAGGTTGTGCTTTTCTCTCATAGATAATACCCCTTGAGTACTCAACTTCCTTCCCATTAAGAGTACCCTCTAAAGGAAATGGCATGCTCTCTTGTCATCACATGTAATCTCATTTAACTGTGTTCACCACATACACCTTTGTAGTCCTGAACTCAGCAGTATTTCATATGCAGGAGAATCTGCAGAAGGATTTTTAATTCCTTCTTTTACAGGAATGTTAGACTTTTTTCATACAGCACCCATTTTTGCTCAGTACTATCCTATGCAAACCATATGATACAAGCAGTAATCAACCAATTGCAGTATGATGTTGGCTTTAGGGTGCAACAACCAACCAGCCTATGACAGTGCACTGTGATGATTCACCAATTGCGACTTGTTACGACGAAATGCTGTACTCTGAAACCACAAGCAAACAAATAAGTTAAAACAAAAGTTCTTGTCTACTTTACCTAAAATGAAAAAAAAGACAATTTTGCTATAAGGAACATAGTGCCACAAAGGTACTATCAATCACACTAAGATGGGTTTCTGACCAACAGCAACCAACCCTTGATCAGCACGTTTATTCCTGTGCATCTAAGAAAAAAACATACAATCTCTAAACCATATTAGCACACACTCAACTAGATGTTTAGTACTTCACAATAGTTCCCGAACGTTGTGTCAGTGTAGCACCTCACACTCAATCAGTTTGTTTATTCTGGGCAAACCCCATAAAACAGAGTAAGAACGATATACAGAATAAGATAAATCTCTAAATGCAGCACAATATTGATTGAGATAATAAATACAGAATAAAATCAATTGTTCTTAACTCACAATTTATGACTTTAAAGATCCATACCTGAACTCTTCCTCTTATTACACCCACAATATAAACATTTGCCCAGACAGCACACAATAAGTATCAGTATGTAATGTTGTTAATACTAATAAAGTATTCCTGAAGCATACGGGACAGACCCATTTCTTCTGAGCTTGGTTTATGCAGTGCAAAACAATAGAACATGGGAAATGTTTTATACAGCGCCTCCATTGCGCATATTACAGACTTTACTCAACATGGCATCTTTGTCCCATTTATGCATGTTTCTTTATCGGTATCAAAGCGGCCGGTACCGAAACAGCGTACAGTTTTTGTTTTGTCGGTGCCGAAGTGGAGCTCATGGATGTCGATGCAAAGACTTGTTTTCGGCTTTTTTCTGTGCCAAGTTGGTATGCTGGGCATCCAAATAACTTTCTCTGCTCCGACCATGGCTGAAATGCAGTGGCAGACCGGTGACCCCTTCTTTGTTTTACCCGAAGGGAAAGGGGGCTTTTTACTTACAGTTTGTGCTGGCTGTAAAGGTTTGTGCTGGCTGTGATTGCACATCAGAGTCTGAATCTTGGACGGAAAAGACCCCCCTCTTGTTCTGCATCTTCTTGTGCATGCTCTTCTCCGAAGATGTCCGGTGTATCTTCTGTCTGTCGAGACGCCATATCCATCCGACGGGCCCTTCGGTCTCTAAGCGTTTTCTTCGATCGAAAAGAACTGCATGCCTCACAGTTCTGATTGTTGCGGTCTGGTGAAAGACACAAATTATACACACCGGGTGTTGGTCGGTGTGTGGTAATTTCGAATGACATCAAGAGCAGAACCGAAATGGAGAACGTTCCATCAGGGCTGCATTGTTCGATAGTTCAACACCACATGGAAGAGGTGGGCCCGACTGGGCCTTTCAGCCCCGAAAGGTCTGAAAAATTTGATTCATAGTGTAGAAAAAGGAACCGAGAGTTGAATATTAAGGAATACGTGTTCAGAAACAATACCGACGACGATAGAAAGATGGAAAGAATCCTGTTATAGACTGTTTGGAGCCGAGAACTCTGAGCTAGAGGAACACACATTCTAACCTGACGGCGGAGAAAAACAATTTAACAAACAACTCGATCCCCATGCACAGAGTCACTGAGAGGAGGAGTCACTCGATCCTGTGACTCGAAAACTTTCTTGAAAACAAAGACAAGTTGTACCACTCTGAACCCAACACTCGATGGCGTGCTTATGCACAGCATGTGAATCTACAGCACTATATGCCACGAACCGATGTCTACTGGTAACATTTTCCTTCCTTGAGTACCATACTGAAACTTAATAAGGAGTTTTTAGCCTGAATCAGTGAAATCTCATCTAAGTATGATTCGTAAGCCAGCACTGATTTCCTTTCACAAAAGTTTTCTGATAAGCTGCCCTTAATGCCATCCTTTGACTGATACCCACATTATAATCCCACGGTTGCTTTATCAATCTGGTTTGGAGGCCGCAGTTATGGAAGATGGGTCACCCCACTTAGTTTCAAGCCCTAGGCTACCCAACCAATCCCTAATATGTCTTAACCAAAATAAAGTGCTAATCTGATTCCATCTCAAGATCTTCTGAAGGCCATCCCTGTAAGTGGAAACTCAGAAGTTATCCACAGACGTATCCAGTGTAATTAAGGTTCAAGTATAGCAACATGTTCTATTTTCTTTAGGCTCAAATTATTTTGGGCTTATCCTTCCAAGAAGCGAGTCCAAGACATTCAGGCTATGATTCCGATCTTTCAGCCTTGGTCTTGGGTTTCGGTGAGACAGACTCTGAAGCTGCTGGGTCTCTTGGCCTCCTGCATCCTGCTAGTAACACATGCCAGGTGGCATATGCAGGCTCTGCAGTGGGACTTGAAGTTCCAGTGGGCGCAGCATCAGGGAAACCTCTCCGACATGGTCCAGATCTCGGAGGGGACTGCGAAAGACCTGCAGTGGTGGCTTTCGAATCCCGATTGGGTCAATGGCAGATCCCTCTCCCTTCCCCACCCAAATCTCTCTATAGTGACAATGCGTCACTTCTGGGTTGGGGCAGCCACATGGGAGAGGCGGAGATCAGAGGCCTCTGGTCTCCGGCGGAGTCAGGACTCCACATAAATATGCTGGAGCTCCGGGCGATCAGACTTGCGTTCAAAGCATTCCTTCCCTCTCTCAAAGGGAACGTGGTGCAGGTGTTCATGGACAACACTACCGCCATGTGGTACACCAACAAACAAGGTGGGTTGGGCCCTGGACCCTTTGTCAGGAGGCACTACGCCTCTGGACATGGCTGGAACATCAGGGCATTACCCTGATGGTTCAACATCTGGCGGGCTCTCAACGCCAGAGCTGACTAACTCAACCGCCGACGCACTGTCAATCATGATTGGCGTCTCCATCCGGAGGTGGCGCAAGGTTTCTTTCTCAAGTGGGGAGAGCCTTGGTTAGATCTGTTCGCCTCCGCGGAGAACGCGCAATGTCAGCTATTTTGCACGTTGGAGTTTCCAAGGCGGCACTCGCTCGGAGACGATTTTCGTCTCGAGTGGAACCCCGGCCTCCTTTACGCCTACCCGCCTATCCCTCTTCTGCCCAGAGTTCTCAAGAAAATAAAGTACGACCGGGCCCAAGTTATCTTGGTGGCTCCGGACTGTGCTCGAAGAGTGTGGGATCCAGAGCTACTGAGCATGTCCATTGATTCTCCACTCAGACTGCCTCTTCGGGCGGATCTTTTGTCGCAGCAGCAGGGGACGGTCCTCCACCCGAACCTGTCCAACCGCCGCCTTCATGCATGGAGATTGAGCGGCAACAGTTGACGGCATTTGCCCTTCCACCCGAAGTCTGTAATGTTATCTTGGCAGCCAGGCGTCCATCGACTAAAACTGTGTACGCCTGTCGTTGGAATAAATTTGTGGCATGGTGCACCAACAAATCTGTTGACCCCCTTTCTGCCCCTCTTTCAGAGGTTCTTTTGTTCATTCTTTCTTTAGCCCAGCAGGCTTCTGCATTGGGCACCCTTAAAGGGTATCTGGCTGCCATTTCCACCTTTCTTAGGCTTCCTGATCAGCCCTCACTCTTTAAATCTCCTCTTGTGAGTAGATTTGAAGGGGCTCACCCAGTTATTTCCTCCCACTCCCTTCATCATGCTTCATTGGGATCTTAATCCTGTACTTACTTACTTGATGTGTACCCCTTTTGAGCCAATGCATAATTGTCCCTTGCGGCTCCTCACATTCAAAACTGTTTTTCTCATCGCTATCACCTCTGCTCGCAGGGTGAGTGAGCTTCAGGCACTTTCTTCAAAGCCTCCATACTTGTCTGTGCACCCTGACAAAGTGGTGTTACGCACTAGGGCTTCCTTCCTTCCTAAGGTGGTTACACCATTTCATGTAGGCCAGTCCATCACTTTGCCTACCTTCTACGCACCCACACATCTTTCCCATGAGAGGAGAGGCTCCACCATCCGGACCCAAAAAGAGCGTTGGCGTTCTACCTCAATCGTACTAAAGACTTCTGGGTGTACGATCAACGCTTTGTTGGCTATGTGGGTGCGAAGAAAGGGAAGGCGGTGCAAAAGCGTACCATCTCTCGATGGGTGCTTCTTTGCATCAAAATGTGCTACGCTTAGGCAAAAAAGCAAACTCCTGACGGCTTGCGGCTCATTCTACCAGAGCAACTGCTGCATCCACTGCGTTAGCACGCGGAGTTCCTGTCCTAGATATCTGTCAGGCAGCTACGTGGGCATCCCTGCACACGTTTGCTAAGCGTAACTGCCTGGTTAGTCAGGTCCGTCGGGACGGCTAATTTGGTCCTTCGGTCCTGCAGGACTTTCTAGTATGATCTTATTTCGCAGCCCACCACCGAGGATGGCATTGCTTGGGTATCTATTCTGAGGTATGGAATCTGCAACTAGAAATCATTATCAGATGTACAGGTTACTTACCGTCGGTAACAAATTTCTGGTAGAGACATATTCTAGTTGCAGATTCCTTACCGCCCAACCATCCTCCCCGCTTGCAAACTAATGTCTAGGGATAGGGATTCCCCCCTTTCAGGTCCTTAGCTCTGGCGCACCAATCTCAGTGTTCTTAGCGGCCCTGCACTCTGGTGTGGGAAGTCGTTAAAAGAAACTGATGTCACTGCGCGAGGGCGGCGTCTATGTACTACTCCCGACGTCATCACGGCGACCACAATGCCTGCGGAGTCGACCAACGCCACCTACCGATGTGCAAGGGTATGGCTCAAAGAAAAATCTCCGGATCCAGTCTGACACCTGGGGGAAATTCTACGGTAAGGAATCTGCAACTAGAATATGTCTCTACCAGATATTTAGTTACCGAAGGTAAGTAGCTTGTACTTCTGTCAGTGAGGTGTAATTTATATTAAAAATATGAAAATGAAAAGGCCATTTGTATCATTCATTGTTAGTTGTCAAGCTCACAATTTGTACGATGTATTTCAGTAATGTGTTTATTTATGTAGTTTAGTAACTTAAAAATCTTGGGAGCAGTCAAATGTGCGTGAACCTTTTTTTTATCCCTTATTACCTTTCCAACTATACAGGGAGTGCAGAATTATTAGGCAAGTTGTATTTTTGAGGATTAATTTTATTATTGAACAACAACCATGTTCTCAATGAACCCAAAAAACTCATTAATATCAAAGCTGAATATTTTTGGAAGTAGTTTTTAGTTTGTTTTTAGTTTTAGCTATGTTAGGGGGATATCTGTGTGTGCAGGTGACTATTACTGTGCATAATTATTAGGCAACTTAACAAAAAAAAATATATACCCATTTCAATTATTTATTATTACCAGTGAAACCAATATAACATCTCAACATTCACAAATATACATTTCTGACATTCAAAAACAAAACAAAAACAAATCCGTGACCAATATAGCCACCTTTCTTTGCAAGGACACTCAAAAGCCTGCCATCCATGGATTCTGTCAGTGTTTTGATCTGTTCACCATCAACATTGCGTGCAGCAGCAACCACAGCCTCCCAGACACTGTTCAGAGGGGTGTACTGTTTTCCCTCCTTGTAAATCTCACATTTGATGATGGACCACAGGTTCTCAATGGGGTTCAGATCAGGTGAACAAGGAGGCCATGTCATTAGATTTCCTTCTTTTATACCCTTTCTTGCCAGCCACGCTGTGGAGTACTTGGACGCGTGTGATGGAGCATTGTCCTGCATGAGAATCATGTTTTTCTTGAAGGATGCAGACTTCTTCCTGTACCACTGCTTGAAGAAGGTGTCTTCCAGGAACTGGCAGTAGGACTGGGAGTTGAGCTTGACTCCATCCTCAACCCGAAAAGGCCCCACAAGCTCATCTTTGATGATACCAGCCCAAACCAGTACTCCACCTCCACCTTGCTGGCGTCTGAGTCGGACTGGAGCTCTCTGCCCTTTACCAATCCAGCCACGGGCCCATCCATCTGGCCCATCAAGACTCACTCTCATTTCATCAGTCCATAAAACCTTAGAAAAATCAGTCTTGAGATATTTCTTGGCCCAGTCTTGACGTTTCATCTTGTGTGTCTTGTTCAGTGGTGGTCGTCTTTCAGCCTTTCTTACCTTGGCCATGTCTCTGAGTATTGCACACCTTGTGCTTTTGGGCACTCCAGTGATGTTGCAGCTCTGAAATATGGCCAAACTGGTGGCAAGTGGCATCGTGGCAGCTGCACGCTTGACTTTTCTCAGTTCATGGGCAGTTATTTTGCGCCTTGGTTTTTCCACACGCTTCTTGCGACCCTGTTGACTATTTTGAATGAAACGCTTGATTGTTCGATGATCACGCTTCAGAAGCTTTGCAATTTTAAGAGTGCTGCATCCCTCTGCAAGATATCTCACTATTTTTGACTTTTCTGAGCCTGTCAAGTCCTTTTTTTGACCCATTTTGCCAAAGGAAAGGAAGTTGCCTAATAATTATGCACACCTGATATAGGGTGTTGATGTCATTAGACCACACCCCTTCTCATTACAGAGATGCACATCACCTAATATGCTTAATTGGTAGTAGGCTTTCGAGCCTATACAGCTTGGAGTCAGACAACATGCATAAAGAGGATGATGTGGTCAAAATACTCATTTGCCTAATAATTCTGCACTCCCTGTAGGTATTTTTTTACATCTGAACTGACTGCCAAAATGTTACCTTTTGAATGTATATTAATTTGTTTTCTTTCAGGAGTATTAAACGAGTCATTTTTTATTCACTGGTGAAGCCTACCATTAATGAAAAGGGAGAAAAGGAGATTGACACTATCACAACATCTCAAGCCCTACAGATTTCAGGTCGTGCAGGGAGATTCAGTTCAATATTTAAGGAAGGATTGGTCACCACGATGCATCGCGAGGATCTGGTGACACTGAAAGAAATTCTGAATCAGCCTGTTGATAAAATTGAGGTATGATTTAGCTGGGTGTGGGTTTTAACTGTATTCCCCTAGAACTATTTGGCCCAGTTTTCCTATGTTATGTCTTTCTGGACTTCTCTTTCACTATTGCTAAAGCCTTCTAGTATTCTGTGTGTAACACACTGACTGAGGGTTGGCACTCCATGAGACACTTGAAAAAAGCAGTCATGTTCTATCTACATTTCTATCTTCACAAGTACCTGGGTGGTTACCATAAAGTAGGTGATATTCTTTGTTACAGTACAGTACATTAATTGCACCTGTTATGCATGTTCAATTTTATGAGGACTGATTTCATAAGATAGCGACAAGAGTACTCTTTTCATTCTCTCAAGAGAACTATGATCATTGTTGCAGCCACTTTATAACAAAACTGCGCACATGCAGTACTTTGAAGGTATTGTCAGGTAAATTGCATTATTGTAGTGCAACCTTTATTGGACCAACATATCAACTATGAGTTTGTGCCATTGTGAATCATTTTACAAGATTTTTAGCTGCCGAAAGCAGGTCCTTGTCCCACTATATACCCGAGTTTTCAGAAAGAGATTGGGACCCAGATTTTACAGGCTCAGGTTTCATTCAGTTTTGTATGGTGCTCAAGGAGGGGATCACATGCTTTTTATTTAGATATCTCTCAGATTAATCTGGAGCCGGTGTAGAGATGCAGCTCTGTCTTTTTAGATTTAAAAAAAACCTCAAATCCATCAGTGTACAATCAAGAGACACATTGCCACAGATAAGTTATTGTGAATGGTGTGTGTAGTAGCAGGATCTTTAGACATTCCAAAAATATGCGGGGGCATCATACACCTACATATAACGTATGATACCAGAATAGTGAAGTAATTTAGCCAGTGGCCTCATGAGTGTTACAAAGACAAACATGTGATCTTGGGAATCAATGGTTGGGAAATTAGTTTTCATCAACAAGTCTTATCAGTCATGATTAGCAGAACACTCCGCATATGGTCATATGAGTGTTACAAAGCCAAGCATGAGATGTTGGGAATCCGTGCTTGGGAAATGATGTTTCAACAACAAGTCTGTCGGTCATGATTAGCAGAACACGCTGTATATGCTCAATTTAACAGTGTGTGTGAAACAACTGGAATGACGTGATCTGCAGTGAAGATTTTCACACACAATTTTGATTGATAATTCTTCTTGCAGATTTGTTTGACTCATTTGAAGGTGCAATCATCAAAGCGCACCACCATACATAGACCTAATATTGCATGCAAACTGAAATGGACAACATGTACGTTTTGTTACATCTGTAGGAAAGTGAAGTATTATGCAGTGAAGCTGGTTAGGCTTCACTCTGTAATACTCTGACAATACCCCAAAGGTGGTACTTGGATTCACAATAATAAATCATTAGCTCAGTCCTGGTAATGTGTCAAAGAGCAGTCAGGCTTTACTTGAGGAACACGTGTTAAGCATTTCAGAGTACCAGCATGGGCAATAAGCAACTGACACAACTCAAAAGAAATCCAGCACCATTTTTTTACAATAAGGCAGATTTTTATATTAATTTAGGCACCAAAACAAAGTAAGTCAGATACTTATAACCCGAGTTATGGAATTTCAAAAATAATTCAGTGCAGTTCAAGCTGTCAAACTTTTACCTTTGTGTCAGTGGGGAAAATCACTAGTAACACTTGGTCACTTGTGGGGTGACTAGAGAGGAATCCACTTGTAGTTAAGGTGGTGTGGGTTCCAGGACCAAGCTGCGACAGTCAGACCAATTTTACCTTGCTTGTGGGGCATGGGGGCAGAGATGTCCTGGCTGTCCTTGGTGCTGAACGCAGGAGTCACTGGTGCTGAAAAATGGTACTTGCGACACTCAGTCACTTGCAGGTCGAGTTTGTGGGAGCTCACAAGATGTTAACCTTGTGTGGGTACTTGGACCAGGAGTCACCAGGCAGAGCATCTTCACCTAGCTCGAGCGTCTCAGGTGCAAAGGTGTGTGTAGGAAGGTAGCCTCTTTCTAGCCTTGTTACCCCCACTTTTGGCCTATTTGTGAGCATATGTCAGGGTGTTTTTACTGTCCACTGGGATCCTGCTAGTCAGGGCCCAGTGCTCATAGTGAAAACCCTATGTTGTCAGTGTGTTTGATACGTGTCACTGGGATCCTGCTAGCCAGGACCCCAGTGCTCATAAGTTTGTGGCCTATATGTGTTCCCTGTGTGGTGCCTAACTGTATCACTGAGGCTCTGCTAACTAGAACCTTAGTGTTTATGCTTTCTCTGCTTTTAAAATTGTCACTGCAGGCTAATGATTAATTTTACCAATTCTGATTAGCACACTGGAACACTCTTATAATTTCCTAGTATATGGTACCTTGGTACCCAGGGTATTGGGGTTCCAGGAGACCCCTATGGGTTGCAGCATTTCTTTTGCCATCCATAGGGAGCTCAGACAATTCTTAGCCAAGGTGTCCCCACGTTGTTCCTGGCAAATTCCCCGGACTTCGTGAGTGCGGGGACACCATTACACGCGTGCACTATACATAGGTCAATACCTATATGTAGTGTCACAATGGTAACTCCGAACATGGCCATGTAAAATGTCTTAGGATCATGAAATTGTCACCCCAATACCATTCTGGTATTGGGGGGGACAATTCCATGCATCCCGGGTCGCCAGCATATAGCCCGGAAAACCAGGGGTAGATGGGCTGCTTGCTGGAGGTTGCTGCACTGGAATTTAGATTCACCATGGCCAGAGGGGTGTGGGTGCTGAGTATGTTTTGGCGACGGGTATCTTTGTCCGGTTCTGTCGCGGTCAGGAGGATCCTCCAGATTTAGGGTGCAGGCATCATCGTGTTGTACGGGAAGGGTCAACCAAGGGTGGACACTTGCTTAGAATTGCTTGGGGAACACCTCTAGACGGTTGGGTGACCTGGACATGGGCCGTGGGTGTCATGTGCAGAGTGGGCGGGACTCGCGGATCCGGGGTGATTCCAGAGTCCTTGGATGGAATTACTTCTTGGACAGGGCCGCTGTCCACAGGAATTCTTGGTTCTCTGTGATGCAGACAGTCCTCTGGAGGCTTTTCAGAGGTCACTGGTCCTGCAGGATGCATTCTTTCTTCTTGCAGGGGTTTTGAAGCTGGAGACAGGCTGGTACGGCTGGGGATAAGTCAGTTTGCGTCTTCAGTCTTCTCTGCTGGGGTTCAGCTTGGCAGTCCTTCATTCTTCTTGTGAGGTCACCAGGAATCTCACAAACTGGGTTTAGGGGAGCCCTTACAACCTGGATTTAGGGTGTTACAGGGGTCAGAGGGCAGTAGCCAAAGGCTGTTGTCCCTGAGGGTGGCTACACCCTTCCTGTGTCCACTCCCTTTGGGAAGGGGGTCACAGAGAGAAGCCAAACTTTTTCTGGCTAAGGTGAAGAAAGGACACAGAAGTCATCGGAGATCGTCTTCCCATAATTCATCGAAGAAGCATAAGAAGCAATGGCGGCACGACTCTCGGCATCATTCGGCTAGAGGTCGTTCACGATCCAGGTCTCCATCTAGATGGCATTGTGCGACATGGGAGGTTAGTCCTACTGTGACCCCACAGCCTCAAAGTCCTCAGGCTTCTCCGGCGCCATCGGTCTTCGAGATGGTTGGACCCCAAGAGAGTCCTCGCTTTTCATCTAGGGTGCAGGATTCTGATGCCCAGCCGACACAAGTGCCGCAAGAAGATCAGCGCTATCCTGCCTTCCCTGCTCCAGGAGTGGATCCGGCGGCATTTTTGAATGCCATGTTCAACATGTTTAATGCTTTGGCCTCTGCTGGTGCACCGGCTGGTACCACGGGTCCTTTTGCATTCTCCTTGGGCTCGCTGGCTCCATATAGGTCGGTGCCGTTCACGCCTTTTTTATCCGGCTGAGGGTGGCGGTTCGGCACCAATGACATCGCCTCATAGGCCTATGGCGCCGATTACATTACCTTATAGGCCTGCGGCGCTGATGACATCACCTCATACACAGTCGATGCCGGTGAAAGGACCTCATGTGTCCACGGCGACGATGGGATCAGCTCTGCTGCCGGATGGATCCCGAGTGGATCGTAGTGTGTCTCCTTCTCCTGGTCCGCGTCTATCGGTCCTAAAGCCGGTGTCATCTACGTTGGCTAACTCTGTCTACACCGAGGTTGGAGGCCAGGTTGAGGTCGTGGAGGAGAGCACTGAGGCTCTTGGAAGAACAGGAGTACCAGAGGCAGCTGCTAGTGTCGCGTAGGCTCTCATTATCCTAATTAGACTCCTGGATTTTGAGCGGCAAGATTGTTCACAGTGTGGGGGACTGAGTCTGACCCACGGTGGATGACACTTGTCACTCTAAATCCGGGTTTTGCTCCGGCTAACTAGCAGTGCCTCATTGCTCCCAAATGGAGGAGACAATTGGGCAGCCAAGCGCATGACATCTTAGTACTTCTCAGGGAAGTCGAGGTCACTCAGGTCACAGCCGGTTCTCTCATACACAGTACAGTCTCATATATAAATGACAAAGGCAGTTTAAGTTTTAAAGATTGGTTTAATAAAACGACTGCATTGTATATAGCAAAGCGTGATCTGCAATCACCAGAACTATACAACACAGTAAGATTAAAATAGTAACGATGAGAGTGAAGCACAAGAATAAAGCTATCATAGTGCTGCTAGATTATTTTCTCTCTAAGTTATATTTCGAGCACAGCATGTGAAGCTCTAAGTCTGCCTTTCATGTTCCCCTGGGAGGACATCAACCCTCATACCTGAGCAAAGGCCTGTAATCTGCATCTGCAACGGGGCATTCAGCATCTAGTTGTAGGTCCCTGGCTGGAATCTCCCTCTTGGTGTGTACTAGGACTAGGAAGTGTTTTTATAACTAACACGCAGATGTTCTAAGAAAATGTCCCTACGTAAGGATGTGTATTTTCTACGAATACTGGAGACTAAACTTCTACCACGTATACCGGCAATGTACCAGACTGTAGCCTTGACTGAAGCACAGGGTGATCAAGAATGCATTATTTGAGAACACAGTGCTGAACTAAGCTGAACAGTGTGATAGAAGAAATTAAAACAAGACCTAAAAACTGGTTATTGTAAAATAACAGTGCGAAGCTGAATAAAATAAATCTAGGGTAAAGTGCACAGCGGCCTAGTATGTTAAACTAACGTGCATAAAGCTATAATAAAAATGGCTACACTACACCCTCCCCTTATCGGTAGAAAGTGGTTTAAGCCTAAGCTAAAATGCCCTAAGGTAAAATATATTTAAAACCCTACTTAATTTTAACAAGTCAAGAGGACACATAAGCATACTATTTGACAATTTTAAAAATTAGCATGCGGCCAAAAGGCCGAATTCAAAGGAAAATGTCAATTTAGGACAGTTCCAAATCAAGCATCAGTCATGGAAAGCAGGAGATTCTCCACCTCGGCCGATGACAAAACCGGTAAATCCGCGCCAAAAACTACCAAGGAGCAGATGTGTTCCATAGCCCCATTGTCAACCAAGGCGGCATCCCGTGCAGTGCCTATGAACGAGTGAATGGTAGCTTCCTCCAGGAAGGGTAGATCGTAATCAGCTTCTCTGAGCAAACGCAGCCGCAGCACGCATGTCTGGTAATGAACCCTCAACGAGAACATCAACAGATCAGCATCAACCACTGAGGGGCGTTGCTGTGAGAGACAAACTACCAGTGCATGTTCAAAAGAGCACCAACGGCACTGAAACACGGACTGCACACAATCCAAAATCGGTCTGAATGACAGAGACCAGTCACACCCCAAATGTTCCAGGAGTGTTGCTCCAAAGTGCTGCATCATGCGTTCACGACACAGCTGCGCTGATGGGAGCGTCTTCATTTGTCCTTGTTGCGGCGGAACAGCCATTGCGGAAAAACAACAGCGAAATGCCGGCTAATAAAGCCAAAGTTATTGGAAATCCCCCAAAAATGCTTCTGAAAATTGAATGAATAGCCGAAGGTATTAAACCGAATAGAGAGGAAAAGGTGTGAACAAAACCAATACCAACAGCTTTGAAAAAATGTGCTACTCCAGCCGTGCGGGACCCATTAAATATACGTCCCACGAGTTCAACAGTGTCTCGGAAAGTTCGTATTTAACAGTGACTGTAGTTCTGCCGATGACCTTGCCACCTGAAGTGCTTAGGTCTTGCGTGCAGATGTAAGGGCCACATGCTTCTGAAACAATAAAGCCTTCAGTCTACTTAACTTGTCAAAATTCACCTTGGAAGTAGCAATGTGAGGCCAGATATCTGCTACCTCCCTAAATTTAGTGGGGGGAAACAACACGTTCCCGCAGCATGTAACGACCTTAGAGACCAAAACAACGTAAACTATTCCGGCCCGAATGCCACAACAGTCTTCACTATTGAGGAGGACGGAGCTGCCTTTTGAAAGCGCCTGAAACGTGCTTTTAATCAAGGGGACTGGAACTCCCTTCAGATAGCAAGCCAAGTTCTCAACCGAGGCATTACATGCCCCGTGCAAGGACAGCTGCTTACAAATCATCGAATGGCTGACTGAAGTCTCGCATTCACTACCGCTAAGAAAGACCTCTTTCATGCCATTGAGGCATTTGTACGAGAAGGGAAGCTCCCACACCTCATGGATGTATCTATCTCCCAACTTTTCATATCTGCCTACCGGAACATGTTTCAAACAAGAAGTGAATTTTAATGTAGAAATAGGAAGATTAATAACCCCATGTATCAACCACTCTGCTGAAGGAATCTCGCCCACGGTAAAAGGCAAGCTCTCTATCTTTTCAATGTTAAGCATGACATAAGTCGCCTCCTTTTTAGCCATTAGTTGTTGTTGTCACGTCACTGATGTGCTGCCACGGGACGAGACCCCCCTTCAATGTCTGGAGTGTCCAACCCAACTGCATAATGGACCTGGTCTGATTCTGTCCATGATATAAGGAAGACATATCAGATCGTATAATGTCTATAGCAGAAGAAACAATGTTGTTAATTGTATAAATCCGGTCGGACAAGGTGTGACTCCCATTATCCACAACAGCTAATGCCTTTTTCAGATTTTCCTGATCTATCTGCCTTAACCGGGCTGCAGCCTCCTTTGGGGAAAGTTTCCATATCTCATTGTATACCTCATACAAGAAATGTTTCCTATGTGGTATCTTTGGGCCTGACAAAAAATCTTGTAAGTCAGTGTTGTTAGACAGGAGACTGAGATGTGTCTTAACCGCATCTAGTGTGGATGATTTTAGCCACTGTTGGCCCAATTTTCCTACACTGTAGGTTGTAATTATTTCAGCATGTTCTGGTGATATATAGCGAGGGTCTGACCTAATCGTTCGGAAACCCCCCGAGGAGGTGACAAAATGTTGATGACACCCGTTGTTATCTATTTGCCACAATAACCACCCGCTGGGACGTGTCAGAGAAGCATTAAACGTACCATTCTGGACCCACTCATTAAGCTCACTAAAGGTTGCATTTGTGTACTTTTGCCAGTTGTCAAATTTTGCAGGGGCAGGCATACTGGGCTTGTTTAATTCTCTAATTGTTGCTAAGCCTAAACAACTTGTCTGTTGTACCGTTTCATTTAAGATCATTTGAACTGGGATGAGACATGCTCTAAACAATGTTTCTCTACCCTTGGTCTGCCAATTTTTCGTTCCCCAAACACTTTTCAAATCAACATTCTTTGACCAATATTCATAACCTTCAATTGATAACCTGGAAACAAATGAGTCCGAATATATACATTTCATGTTGGTCAATAACATATGTTTATCCCTAGTCGGAGTTACCTTAAAATAATATGACTCATCATTTTGTTGATGATGCCCAGAAAAATACGCAAACTTTTCAAAATAAGTTTTTGAACTCCCTTGCAGGGGAGTTGTGCAATGTTACCATTGTGTATAATCAAATATCGTTTTTGGACTGCTCGCTTTATGTATGAAGTGGTGCCCATAATAATTATAGAAAAACATGTCCCCATAATTTTCTTTAAACTGGTAAACATCTTCATTTTCATAGACAGTATAATATTGCAATTCTGGCATCAATGAATCAACTGTTTTCACATCCCAATCTTCAGATACAATGCCTGGTATAACTATATCGTTTATGGATAACTTTCACACATACAGTATTTGAATAATTTCAGTGGGACCATATATATCAAACATTACTTTGTCCCACACAATCCCATCAGGAATTGGCACTGCAGAAATGTTCACAAAAGACAAGTCTCTTCGAATCTTATGTGATGAAAAATGTGGTTTCAAAACCTCCTGCACCTGTTCAACCGCTGATCTCTCAGGAAGAAAATGACCATGTATTAACAAGAAAAAGGTAACGACAAAACCAATCCAAAGCAGGAAGGCTAGGACAGTCAGGGAAAGCCATGCACAGTTCCATGGAAAAACAAAATATGTTTCTTTAAGCCAATGTATCGGCTTACGTGCACCTGACAGGTCAGCAGTCGAAGAGGCAAACGAGTGTGATAGACCGTCGTTCTAGTTGGCAAAGTAACCAGAGGCAGTTCGTGCAAAAGGCGTTGCTGTGGTCAATGGCGGAGTTGGTGTTTCCTATGGTGGCACACTGTAGACAGCACCATCCGTCTGGCTTCTAGTCATAGTGACTTGATCAAATGTTTCTAAGTTGCTTGTTGTTAGTGGAACTAATGCAAGATCATCATCATCCACCCTCCCCAAGCTCGGAGAGGCATCAGTGTTGGTATAAACAACTTGAAGCAGAACTTCTTCTCCAGTAGTGAGAGGGATTCAGGAACTACTGGACGTTCCTCTTGGTCGGCTGTGTAGAATCGGCCACATGTTGAAGTTTGACATTGTCAATGGAAACAAAGCAATTTTCTTTGGCACCTAGTAACGGTGGTAGAATAACAGTTCTGGTACTGTGTATCCCCAACACAGGGACTGGTGCTCGATAAGAAGGGCCAAATTATTTTTTCACTGCAACTTTTTCACGCACATGATCCCCAACTCTGGGAATCCAGCCAGTATGTGTTACTGGCACATCCTTAATTCCTGAGGAGGCAGTACTTTTAGAAGAGTTATCTTCACTGAACTGTTGTAATTCCTGTAAAACAGTGACACAATCATTTATGTCAAAAGGTGTTTCCTCTGCCTCCACACCAGGATCAATTGAAGTACGACCACCCAGGGACCTTCTAGGCAGGTTATTTAGTGCTCTCTGAACTCCATACAGGTGGGTTAGCCAACTACGACCCGTAACTAAGACTCTGGCCGTTAAGGATTGCTTTAAATCGCAGTTTAATCGCTCCACAACAGAATTTCCCTCGGGATGAAATAGAGACGAGTCCTGGAGCTGGACCCCCAACGAAGCCATGGTGTCCCTGAATGCCCTTGAGGCAAAAGCCGCAAGGTCCGAATGGAATGCCGCAACTGCATATGTACCTACAAAGACGTGCAAATCTTCAATAACAGTCCGAGCGTCAGCCGAGCGTTGGGCCACACCCACACAAATCTGGAGCAAGAATCAACAGCGACTAATATGTACTTGTATGCACTATCAGGTGTCAATGGAATGCAATGATCCAAGTACACACGTTGTAATGGTCTATTTGAAATTAAGAGGGGTGTTTGCGGCGGGCGCTTAGCCATGGAAACTTTAATTTGTTGACTGATGTCACAATAAAGGACATACTGCTTAGTCTCTTTATAGAGACCAGGCCACCAATAACAGGCTTGCAAGAGTGAAATTGTAACCGCCACGCCTGCATGTGCAGATGCCACCCCTTCATGCGCTGCTTTAATCAATTGTGGTCTTACATCTTTATTGGGGATGTCACGCCTGGAATTTTAACTTCAGCGTTCAGCATACTTCCCATCAAATATTGATATTTATTAGGAAATCCTTTAGGGTAAGGCGTACCATCAACCGTAGCTTTTATGGCAGCCATAATGTCTGTGTCTGGTTTGGAACTCAAACGAGTTACTGCAGCTACAGTGGCGACTGCCACTGCCAACTTTGCGGCTTCATCAGCCAAAGTATTTCCAGCAACGTGTATTCAAACACGCTGGTGTCCATGTCCATGGTGTCCAAACATGGACTTTGGGTAGCGTCTCTTTCAGGTCTGCTACCTTCCGCTACAGGAGTCTGTGTTTTATGGTGTTGCCTTTTGAATCTCTGAACCCATTCAAGCGCCAGTAATGCAGGTATTCATTAAAAGACTGGACGCAATAATATGAGTCACAAACAATCAGTGTGAACTGTGTCAGATCCGTATGTTCCAGTGCCATTAGTAGAGATTTTAGCTCAGCCAGTTGTGCTGTACAATCCCCTAAGGTCTGTGTATAGGTATGTTGGGGACAGAATTTCTCCCCCTCCATATAGCCGCTCACGACTGCATATGCAGCAGAATATTGATGTTTAGTTCCAATCGCTGGTTGCGCAGAGCCATCGGTGTACATGACTACATGATATTGATCAATATGCAAGGTGTCAGCGGGAACTGGATATTCTACTTCATATTGTAGAAATTCTTGAGTTTGTAACTTTGGGTCGAAAATGTAGTCTACATCAGTGGCTGTTAAAGACGTAGCCCATTGTATCCATCGTGGATAAAGTGCTTTTGCGTTCGGGACGCTAGCTTTTGTAACAGCCTCTAAGGCCGGAATCGGAGAAATGACAATAATGCGTTTTCCTTGGGCAAGAGGTCTTTCTTTAATATCAGCCATCTGCACAGCAGTGAGAATTTTCTCCGTGGGTGAAAAGCGTTGTTCAGCAGCTGAATACAAGTGTGATTTGTATGCAATCGGGACTGTGTCACCTTCATTAAATGTGACATGAGTAAAACCGATGGCCCCAGCTATTACCCTGATGACCAAATGTGTCTTATTATCCTGTGTGTGTAAATGTTTTGCTGCTAGCATATCTGCCTGTAACTCTCTAAGAGTATGTGTATGTTCAATTGTCCAAAATTTGCTTGAAAAATCAGGACGTATTAACTCATATAAAGGTTTTATGCGTGTAGCATAATCAGGAATGTATGTTCTGCCAAAATTTAGAAGCTCAACAATGAGTGTAGTTTTTTAATCGTATTTGGTGGTTGCAATTGTGCACATTTTTCTAAAAATTGTGATGCTAGGCTCTTCCCTTCATTTGACAGCTCATATCCCAGGAACAGGTCGCTGAGGAAGGCAATTTTTGACTTTTTAAAGTTTAATTTGTAGCCGAGTTCAGCAAACCCTACAACAATGCGGGCTACCCGTCTTAAATGTTGTAGTAACTCGTCATCTGTGAGATATATATCATCCACATATGACAAAGCTTCAGTGTCTATCTCGTATAAAATAGCAGTCACACGAGCTGCAAAAGGTCCTGGGCTGCTGTTATACCCCTGAGGCAAACGACAGAATTGTTTCTGAGAGCCTAGTGCGCTAAAGCTTGTTAAATCCCTGCTTTCAGGCGCTATATTCTGGCAGAAGAATCCATTCGAGATATCCAAAGTCATTTTATATTTTTTCCGCACAATGTTGCTTATTAGTGCAGTGCTATGTGAGTTTTGTATACCATATGTACGTGTATGTCCGTTTAAATGTCTGTAGTCTAAGACTATTCTGTATGAATGGTCCGGCTTAGTTACAGGGAATAAGGGGTTATTCATCGGTGAGACATAGGGTTCAATCACACCCTGGTATTCTAATTGAGTAAGTATCTCTATCACCGGTGCCCTTGCTTCATGTTTTATTGGATACTGCGGTTGTGGCTGAGGTTCACTTTTAATGGGAATGACATGGTATAGAGAATCCTTATCCCACCCTACGTGATTTCTGTGTAACGCAGGTGCTTGTGCTAGAGCCCATTCTATAGAATAGGACTCAGCGAGTTCCTCTGGAACAAGGGGTGAGAAGGAATGTTTAATAACCTCTTCGCCATATGGGCAGGTGCGGACAAAATCAGGCGGCCAATCCTGCTCGACCAACAAAATGTCATATATTTTTACTACACAATCCCAAAAGATTGCGTGTATGGTGCGTTCAGTGTCTCCTTCCAATTGTAGAGTTACTCTATACACCCTATCGGGTTCAGAGACACGCATGTCCGCTGTTTCTACTTGTATATAGTCATCAGTTGCTTTCACCCCCAGATGCTCTAGAAGATTCCGGCGAACTATTGTGACCTCTGCCGCGCTGTCTAGCAGTGCTAGAGTCCAGTTCTTGTTCTTCAAGAGAACCCTCTTCCTGAGTGGCATGTCTGACTGAGACAGCTTCCACTTTTTTCTTTTTAAATTGTTGTTTTTGTTGTACTGGTTTCTCTTCCTTCTTAACAGAAACCTCCGAAGAGCATTGTGATTCCTGTCTCGGTTTCACATACTCTGTTCTCCCCTCTGATCGCCCTCTCTCATTTCTCTTTTCCAATGAGTCCTGAAAGGAACAAGATTGGCGTGTATCAGTATATTGATATCTATCAGGCGTTTTTATATTCTCTCTATTCCTGAGATTATATCTATTCTGTGGGCTCTCCACTCATGGAGATTCTCCCCTTTCTTTTTTTAGGTGTTTGTTGTTTTTTCTCCCAGCGTTTCTTATTACCCTCAGGTTGTTGTTTAGTATTGTCTTTATTAATTTTACCCTGAAATTGAGGTTTTTGTGGTCTAGCCCCTAGGCTATCTCGACCGATACTGGAATAAGTTTCCGCTATTATTTTAGGCAGCCCTCGCTCCTGATCTTGTTGCGGAACGTCACGGAGCCGCATGCGCATTGCAAGTGCAACTCCTTCCCCTTTAAGGTTACTTAGGATGATTGAAGAAACTGTGGCAAAGTTGCCCATCAGTTGCATTCCCAAATCTAGGGCCGGGGCAGCCCCGTATTCATCTTTGATTTGTTTAAGCACTTCCGGTAGGTTTGCTAGCATCGGTGTACCGTGTGCCGTTGTATAGAGCGCGGAAAATACCGTGCCCCATGTATTACAGTGTTCAACTGTAGGAACCATCCCAAAGGGCAAGCACATAGTTAATATTCTATGTTTATCCTGAGGTCCCGTATGGGGATATACTGCCTTCAGCGTATTAATTCTTTGTGCTAGCAAAAACGGAGTCTCCTCTCGTTTGTCTGGGATTTTACCCATATTAGAGTGTACAGTCACCGGATTTATACCTGGTGTTACTGCATGTGGTTGTGCTGTAGCAGCACGCGTTGGGTTTGTATTTAGTGTCTGCATCACACATTGTACTAATCGTCTGTATATTGCTGTTAACTCAATATATAAGCGTCGGACCTCAGCTACCGCCATATTCGCTGCTGCAGGATGAGGTGTATATGTGGCCAATAAAGGCCAGGTAGGACCATCATTACTTAGTGGACCTAACCTTACTGGTAATATTGTATGGGGTAGGACGCCATTAAGCCAATTTATTATGTTCTTGATAAGATAGAGGTATCTCTAAATATGCATACGCCCTGTATTGCCCAGGCACGTTCGCAACTGTATATGTATGAAATGTATTTGTGTTCCCATCAACTGCTGGAAATGTGACCCAAGAGTAAAAAAGTTCTGTTCTGTAGGCTGCGTGGGCGTCCACCACAAATGTGACTGGACCACCCTGGGCCGTAAGGCCATGTGCTAGCAAATGTGCTGTGAGCGGTTGTCTCATGTTAAGAGCTATTTGTACTACCTTGGGATTCGCCATCATAAAAGCACTACGAGTTCAGAGAAGGCACACCAATTTTTTTTTTTCCTTTTAAGGTTCAAGCTTGAACAACCACCAGCTGAAAAATAGGTTTACCTATACGGTGGTGGTGGAAATCCTCAGTACCACGGACGTCTCCGTATACGGAACTGAGGGGTCATTATATAAAAATGAGACCAAATATACCTGTGGACCCAAAAATTAGAGCCTGACCAAACCTTGACGGCGCCATGTCGGGTAGGCTCTCATTATCCTAATGAGACTACTGGATTTTGAGCGGCAAGATCGTTCACAGTGTGGGGGAATGAGTCTGACCCACGGTGGATGACACTTGTCACTCTAAATCCAGGTTTTGCTCTGGCTAACTAGCAGTGCCTCATCTCTCCCAAATGGAGGAGACAATTGGGCAGCCAAGCGCATGACATCTTAGTACTTCTCAGGGAAGTCGTGGTCACTCAGGTCACAACCGGTTCTCTCATACACAGTACGGTCCCATATATAAATGACAAAGGCAGTTTACGTTTTAAACATTGGTTTAATAAAACAACTGCATTTTAGATAGCAAAGCGTGAGCTGCAATAGCCAGAACTATACAACTCAGTAAGATTCAAATAGTAACGATGAGAGTGAAGCGCCAGAATAAAGCTATCATAGTGCTGCTAGATTATTTTCGCTCTAAGTTATATTTCGAGCCCAGCATGTGAAGCTCTAAGCCTGCCTTTCAGGTTCCCCCGGGAGGACATCAACCCTCATACCTGAGCAAAGGCCTGTAATCTGCATCAGCAACGGGGCATTCAGCATCTAGTTGTAGGTCCCTGGCTGGAATCTCCCTCTTGACGTGTACTAGGACTAGGAAGTGGTTTAAAACTAACACGCAGATGTTCTAAGAAAATGTCCCTACGTAAGGATGTGTATTTTCTACGAATACTGGAGACTAAACTTCTACCACGTTTACCGGCAATGTACCAGACCGTAGCCTTGACTGTAGCACAGGGCGATCAAGAATGCATTATTTGAGAACACAGTGCTGAACTAAGCTAAACAGTGTGATAGAAGAAATTTAAACAAGACCGTAAAAACTGGTTATTGTAAAATAACAGTGCAAAGCTGAATAAGATATATCTAGGGCAAAGTGCACAGCGGCCTAGTATGTTAAACTAAGGTGCATAAAGCTATATTAAAAATGGCTACACTACACTAGAAGAAGGAGAGATTGCTGAGCCCTTGGAGGGAATATCAGGGCCTAGACTCAGCTAGTGGGCTGGACACTTACCCTGAGTGGGATCTTTCATCTCCAGGGGAGTTTACAGAGGAAGCGGCTTCCTTCCATTCTGTGGTCAGGATGGTGGCAGATTTCTTGGACCTTCCATTGCCGACTGCTGAGATTAAAACGAACATTTTGACTGAGGTCTTGCATCCTTCATCGGCTTCAGCAGAACCCTTGCTCCCATTTACTGATGCTCTTACAGAGCCTATTTTGGAGGTTTGGAGGAAGCCTGTCACATCGCCAGCTGTAAACAGATCTGTTGCAAGACTGTACAGGGTGGCTCTGGGAGATCCGGGATTTTTATTGCAGCATCCGACTCCGGAGAGTTTAGTGGTCCAGGCCTCATGTTCGGCTCGTTCTGCACCAGGCTCCTTACCTGTTACTCCTTCGGACAGAGAGTCCAAGAGGATGGATCAGTCAGCCAAGAACACTTTTTCATGCTGCAGTATGGCCCTTAAATCGGTCAGTGCTACCTTTGTGTTAGGTAGATATGTGCACACCCTGATGGACATGGCTAAAGCTGTAGTTCCTGACTTCCCGCAGGATATGCAGGGGCAGTTTGGGGAGCTCCTGTAGGGCACTCAAGTTGCGGCTAAGCAGATCATCCAGTCTGATCTGGATACCACAGACTCAGTGGCCAGGGTGATGGGTACTTTAATCGCTACCAGGAGGCATGGGTGGCTGAGATCTTCTGGCTTTTCTATGGATGTCCAGACCACTTTATTGGGCCTGCCTTTCAATGGAGTAAAGTTGTTTGGGGCCAAAGCTGACTCTGCCTTAGAGCACTTTTTTAAAATTTTTATAAAGATATTTTTATTAGTTTTGCAAAAGGTAAAACAGTGATACATACATGTAACTAGGCGCCAACGGGCACGAACAATGGTCAATCCCGAGTCCTGGACAACACGCTGGATGGAAAGATTATGCACCTCCCTGTAGAAGTGTCTCGTGAATGTTTTCACCCATTAGGAGGGGGAGAAGGAAGGAGCTTGTTCAGGCTCTTTCCGGTGTTGAGCCAGTCGGTAATGCAGGGAGGTTGATTGTTGTGGCCTCCCATTTCCCCCACACCTTATTATATTTATTCGGGCACCCTCTAGCCTCGTAAACGAGTTTTTCACGCTGAGCACACCAATCCACTCCTCGCCTCCATTTAGTCAAAGCCGGTGCGCTTTTGGTTTTCCAGTCTGTCATTGTCTCTTTTGGCCACCAGGCACGCCACCCCCAGAAAGGTCCGTTCCGCCCTCCTCAGTCCAGTATGACCCATAATCCCCAGCAGGAGCGGCATTGGTGTCAACCCCATGTCCGTCTGTAAGGCCGTTGAGATCTCCCTTGTAACAGCCCCCCAATAAGCTTTAATAGTTGGGCAAGTCCATACCATGTGGAAAGTCTGCGTCTGGGCCCATACAACGTGGACAGTCGGCTGCGGTACGGAGACCTGCCCTGTGCAGCATGACGGGTGTTAGGTAGGCCGTATGGAGATAGTAGGTCTGTATTAGTCGGAGACGAGTCGTCATCGTTAAACTGTGTGGAGCTGCTAATGCTACGTTCCAGTCTACCTCTTCCATAGGACCCACCCACCCCTCCCATCTCCGGCGGAGCCCCTCCAGGGAGCCGGCAGTGGTGGCGATTAACGAACGATATATCTGGGAGACACCTCCTCTACCCAGGTACCCCATCAGAGCTTTCGCCTCCATAGGGCTATACTCAGGTATGTTGTCCCCTGTCTGGATTTCTGTTAGTAGGGCGTGGCGGATCTGGAGGTATTTATGGAATTGCGTCTTGTTTAGTGAAAACATTTTCTGGAGGTCTTCAAAAGAACGCATGTGTGAGCCGTCCCATACGTCGCCCAGTGTAGAGATACCTATGCTGTCCCACTTCTGGAATCCTTCCAAACCTGCCACTTCTCTTAAATGTGTTCCCTGCCATAGTGGGGTCTGTTGAATGGGGCGCCCCCACCACCCTGTCACCTTTTGGGACGTCCGCCAACCCCGCAGCACTACCCCGGTCACCTCTGGGGTCCCGCGCGAGATCGGGCCTCCGTACAGGGCATCAAAGATCTTTGAGTAACTCATTGTCTGGAGTTCTAGTCTGTACGCCGGATCTTTCCATCCACCCCCCACCCAGTCATTGATCACTAGTAGTTGCATTGCTAGGTGGTAATAATGGATGTTGGACATTCCCAATCCCCCTTCATAAACGTCTCTCTGGCAGGTTTTAAGCACCAACCGGGGACGGGTGCCATTCCATAAAAATTGGCGTGCCTGTGAGTCCATCTGTCTGAACCATCTCATGGGGATAGGGTGAGGGAAGTTCTGGAGGAGGTAGAGAAGTCTGGGGAGAACCATCATCTTATAAAGTGTGATTCTCCCATGCAGATTAAGGGGGAGGTCTCTCCATCGTTGGAGGTCATTTTTCATTCTCTTGGTTAATGGTGTGATGTTAAGTTCCCATGCTAGCTTGGGGAGCAAGGAGACATGCACACCCAAGTATTTAAAGCTATTCCTTCGTACTGGAATGTTTTGCTGCCAGTCTATACAGTCCTGAGATTGATGGAGTGGAACCAGCAAGGATTTACTAGGATTTTGGGTCAGTCCTGAGGCTTCCGAGAAGAGACCTAAAATTTTTAAAATGCGGGGGCCACTTTTAGCCGGGTTAGAGATGTACAGCAGGACGTTGTCCGCGTACAATGCCACGCGGTCCTCTTGGCAGACGGGCCAGGGCCAGCCCTCTATCAGCGGGTCTTCCCGTAGCAATTTCGCCAGAGGCTCTATTATTAGCGCAAAAAGCAGGGGAGATAATGGGCATCCCTGTCGGGTGCCACGGCCGATAGGGAATGGGTCAGAGATTACCCTGTTCACTTGGACATGGGCCGTTGGATTAGAATAAAGTAGCCTCACCAGTCCCCGGAATCTGGGCCCAAGTCCGTTTCTTTGTAGGACGTGTTCGAGGTAGGACCAGTCTACCGTGCCGAAGGCTTTCTCGAAATCGAGTAAAAGCAAAGCCAGGGTGGTGTGAGACAAGGTCTTTTGATGCGCCAAGGCTAGGTGTAACCGCCTAATACAGTGCCTAGTGCTACAGGTAGGCATGAAGCCACATTGGTCAGGATGCACCAACGTGGGCATTACGTCCCTTAGTCTTGAGGCGAGGATTGAGGCTAGTACTTTGACTTCGGTGTTCGAGAGCGAGATGGGTCGGTATGCCGAGCAGTGATGCGACGGAGGTTGGGTCTTGGGGATCACTACTATTGTCGCTAGGTCAATCCCTGGAGGGAAGTGGCCCCTCTGTTCAGCTTCTTCATACATATTGAGCAGGTGTGGAGCCAGAATATCACTACATTTTTTGTATATCTCTGGCGGGAATCCATCAGGACCTGGGGTCTTGCCTGATGCCAGGCTGGCAATCGCACTGGTTATTTCTGTGAGGCTGATTGCCTCATCCATCCTACTCCTGGCCGTCTGGGAAACTCTAGAAAGAGTTATGTCATTCAGGAGGGGGGATTCCCTTTCAATAGTGGGCCGAGGGTGTTCTGTGTAAAGGCGTGCATAATAGGAGGCGAAGCTCCGTGCAATCTCAATGGGTGCTTTAGAGAGAGCACCCGAATCGTCTCTGATCTCAGGTATGATTCTATTAGCCAAGGGGCGGGTGGCCAGCCAATGCAGAAGTTTCCCATTCTTGTCTCCCCAACCATATATTCGGGCGGCCGATGCTCTCCATAGGTGTTTTGCTGACTCAAGCACTAAGTGCCTAATTTCCTCTCGGGTCCTAGTGAGTTGCCTCAGAGTAGAGGCCGAGGATGAGGTCGTTTGTTGGCACTCCAGGTTCAGCGCCTCAGCCTCCAACTCAGACACTCGTGAGTCTTGAGCACGTTCACGTGCACGAAGGAGACACTTGGCATGTCCTCTTAGTGTGACTTTGCAAGCGGCCCATATTATACCTGGGGACTGGACCGTTCCCAAGTTCAGCTCAAAATACTGAGCAAGGCTGTCTCTAATTTCAAGGGTATATTCGTTATCTTGTAAGTACCATGCGTTCAGGCGCCACATCGGGCGCCTGGCGGGGTCTGTTCCACCCAGTCGGACTCGTACAGGTGCGTGGTCTGAGACCCCCCGAGGCAGTATATCAGCCCCTGTGACACCGGTGATGTCTAGAGCAGGCATAAATATTAAGTCAATTCTGGAGTGCGTCCAGTGGGCGGCTGATGTGTGTGTGTGTGTGTATTGACGTTCTTTGGGGTGCCAGGTTCTCCATACCTCGCTTAGGCCGAGGCTCTCCACCCATCTGTTAAGACTCGTAGCCCGGGAGGACCTACTAGTAGTAATGTCACCGGATACATCCAGTCTGAGGTCCAGAACAGCATTGAAATCCCCTCTATCAACGTGGTTCCCTGGGGGAGTCCCGCCACCACCTGGCGGAGTGAGAGTAGGAAGGCATTGAATCCCGCTGGGGGGGGGGGCGTGTGCGCATACAAGGTTCAGCGGTGAACCGTGAAGCACCCCTGAAGCTACTACGAACCTGCCCTGTGGGTCAGACAGCGTAGATGTAATCACCATAGGTAGTGAGCGGTTAAGTAGGATGGCCACTCCCCTGGATCCCCTGGAGAAACCTGCGTGGTAAACCCTATCAAATCCTCCCCGTGTGAGCATAGGGCATTTAGTTCCCAGGAGATGGGTTTCCTGCAGTAGGACCACTGAGGGGGAGTATCTACGGAGGGTGTTGAAAACTGCGGATCTTTTGATCTTGTCTAACAGCCCGTTTACATTCCAGGAGATAATTTGTGTCAGTGAGGACCAGGCGTGGGCTGCGTGGGTGTCGTACATTGTTGGGTGTCCGTCAGTGGAGACAGGGATGACCGTTTAAAACATAACAGTGAAATACTAAAACTATAGTAAATAAGTGACCGAGTGTTACTATCTAACCCCAACTCAAACTTCTCACCCCCCAACTGCCCCCCACCCCATACTCCCACCCCGGAAGCATCTGTCGCCCATGTTCCCAACCAGAACAAAACAGCCAGTAAGACTGTCATGGGAGTGGAGTGGTGGACCCCTCCATTCAGTCGGATCATTCTGCAATCATCAGTGAAAAGTCATCAAGTCATACTTGGCGAACCTCAGGGAGCTGCCGGGCCATCCGACGAAGCACCCCGGAGGGCCCCGGAGGGCCCCGCAGGGGCGACCCGGTCCCTTCGATCCCCTCCATGTGTCACAGCAGGAACTCCGTGTAACATTTCAGCCAAGCACCGAGGACTGGCTCAGACGGCCGCCATCCTCGGCTCGCACCTGGTCCTGCATCTCCGGGGGCTCAACGGAGGTCCCCTCCATCTGGGAGTCAGGGTCTCCAGCCGTCTCTCCACTTCTGGGAACGGCTAGGTCCTCTTGCTTCCATTTCCGAGATCTGGTGTGCCTCCGGCTCCTTCGGGGTCCTCCCATAGGGGGAGCCTATCCCGGGCGGGCTCTCCCCCTTGTTTCAGGGATCCCCTTCGGGCTCCAAGCCTTAGAGCACTTTAAGGACAGTAGTGCCACAGCCATGTCTTTGGGTCTACAGGCTTCCACTACTACCCCTTTCAGGTCCTTTTGGAGGTTTAGGGGGTTTGGGTGTGGAGCCATTTATTGTGGAAGACCCCAGACCACAGTCCAACAGCCTGTCAGACTTCCATATAGATCCTTTAGAGGGCAGGGGAGAGTTCGAACAAGAGGGGCCACCCAGCAGCACCCTGCATCATCCTCTTCCTCCGACGGAGCACAACAAGGGAAGCAGCCCTAGTTTTCTACCAGTTTTGAGTCACACTTTTCCTGTAGGGGAAAGGTTATTTATTTTTCTCCGCGAGTGAGAGTAAGCCACATCGGACTCCTGGGTTCTAAATATTGCGAGGAAAGGATATGCCCTTCCTTTTCGGGAGTTTCCCCCTCCCATCCCTCCCCGTCCTTCGTTTTTGTTCAGAAGACCAACTCCTGTTGTTGCAGCTGGAGGTTCAAGTCCTGTTATCAAAAGGTGCAGTGGAGTTGGTTCCAGAGCAGGAAAGGGGTCAGGGTTGTTATTCAAGATATTTCCTGACCCTCAAGAAGGATGGTTGATTGAGGCCTATCCTGGATCTGAGGATTTTGAATTGGTTCCTCAAGCAGGAGAAATTTCAGATGCCCTCTCTGGCGCAGGTGCTTCTGGCATTGAACAAAGAGGATTGGATGGTGTCTGTCGACTTGCAGGATGCTTATTTTCATATCCCTATTCTCAAGTGGCATAAGAAGTATCTCCGGTTTGTGGTGGGGTCACAACACTACCAGTTAGCGGTCCTTCCTTTTGGTCTTACTTCAGCACCTCGAGTCTTCACGAAGGTGATGGCAGTGGTTGCAGCAAGTCTCAGGAGGAAGGGAATATCGGTATTCCCTTACCTGGATGATTGGTTGATCAAAGCCAAGTCTCCAGAGCTCGTGCTGCATCACCTACAAATGACAACTCAGTTGTTGTTCAATCTGGGCTTTTCGGTAAATGTGGCCAAGTCTCACCTGGAGCCCTCTCAGCGCCTCCTGTTCATAGGGGCAGTACTGGACACAGCATTGAATCGGGCCTATCCTCCACCTCAGCGGATTCAGGACATTCAGGCGTTGATTCCAATGTTTCAAAATGGAGTGGTTGTTTCAGTCCTCAAGGTCCTACGCCTGCTCGGTCTGTTAACTTCTTGCATTCTGTTGGTCACTCATGCGCGCTGGCACATGAGGGCTCTTCAGTGGTGCCTCCACAAATAGTGGTTTCAAGACAGAGGGGATCTTGAGGAGTCGATAATGATCTCCAGAGACGCTGCAGCGGATCTACAATGGTGGGCGATAGACGGCAATATTTCCCAAGGAAGGCCATTTGCCGTACCACCACCAGTGGCCACAGTCATAATGAATGCGTTCACTTTAGGGTGGGGTGCTCATCTTGGGTACCTGGAGATCAAAGGTCTTTGGTCTCCAGTGGAACACACTTTTCACATCAATCTGTTAGAATTGCAGGCGATACGTCTGGCTCTCGAGGCCTTCCTCCCTTCCCTTCGCGGTCAGTCAGTTCAGGTCTTGAAGGACAATGCTATAGCAATGTATATCAACAAACAGGGAGGAGTAGGGTTATATCTTCTCTGCAGAGAGGCTCTGCAGTTCTGGTCCTGGGCTCAGGACCATCGGATTTGCTTGGTAGCAAATCTGGCCGGAGTTCTCAATGTACGTGCGGACAGTTCCAGTCGGCATTTCTCGGCCGATTACGAGTGGCGTCCCCATCCGGACCTGGTCCTTCACATCTTTCGGATGTGGGGTTTTCCGCAGATAGATCTATTTGCCACTCAGGAGAATGCGCACTCCCCGTCGTTCTGCAGCCTCCAGTATCTGGTGCAAGGAGCATAAGGGGACGCGTTTCAGATGTCTTGGTGCGACCAGTTATTTACGCGTGTAGGAAGTTGGCTCTGTGTGTACTATTTCAAAGTAAGAAATATTGTGCACAGAGTCCAAGGGTTCCCCTTAGAGGTAGGATAGTGGCAAAAATAGATAACTCTAATGCTCTATTTTGTGGTAGTGTGGTCGAGCAGTATGCTTATCATAGGGTAGTGTTAAACATTTGTTGTACACACACAGGCAGTAAATGAGGAACACACACTCAAAGACAATTCCAGGCCAATAGGTTTTTATATTGAAAAATATATTTTCTTAGTTTATTTTAAGAACCACAGGTTCAAGATTTACAATTAATACTTTCAATGTAAGGTACTTCACTTAGATACTTTAGGAACTTTGAATGAATACAATATCATGTACAGGCTTTGTAAAAATGGCAAGAAGCTATTTTCAAAGTGGACAGGGTGCAAAAATCAGCAGTTCCTGGGGGAGGTAAGTAAAGGTTAGTTTTGAAGGTAAGTAAAACACTTACAAGTCTCATGTTTGGGGCATAGGCAGCCCACCGTTGGGGGTTCAAGGCAACCCCAAAGTTACAACACCAGCAGCTCAGGGCCGGTCAGGTGCAGAGGTCAAAGAGGTGCCCAAAACACATAGGCGCCTATGGGGAACAGGAGTGCTCCGGTTCCAGTCTGTCAGCAGGTAAGTACCTGCGTCCTTGGGGGCAGACCAGGGGGGTTTTGTAGAGCACCGGGGACACACATGAGAAAGCACACAAAGTACACCCTCAGCGGCACAGGGCGGCCGGTTGCAGCGTGCAAACAGGCGTCGGGTTTTAGATTGAAAACAATGGAGACACCCAGGGGTCACTTCAACGATGCAGGCAGGCACGGGGGGCTCCTTGGGGCAGCCACCACCTGGGCTAGGAAGAGGGTCACCTGGAGATCACTCCTGCACCGAGGGTCGGTTCCTTCAGGTCCTGGGGGCTGCAGGTGCAGTGTTGGTTCCAGGCGTCAGGTCCCTTGTTACAGGCAGTCACGGTCAGGGGGAGTCTCTGGATTCTCTCTGCAGGCTTCGCTGTGGGGGCTCAGGGGGGTCGTCTCTGCTTACTCACGGGCTCGCAGTCGCCGGGGAGTCCTCCCTGAGGTGTTGGTTTTCTGCAGGTCGAGCCGGGGGCGTCGGGTGCAGAGTGCTAAGTCTCACGCTTCCGACGGGAAACGTGAAGTCTTTAAAGTTGTTGAAAAGTTGCAAGTTTGTTGCAGATTGTTGAGCAGAGCCGCTGCTCACGGGAGTTTCTTGGTCCTGGGGGTCAGGGCAGTCCTCTGAGGCTTCAGAGTTGGCTGGTCCCTGTCGGATGCGTCGCTGGAGCAGGTTTTCGAAGTTGGAGACAGGCCGGTAGGGCTGGGGCCAAATCAGTTGTCGTCTTCCTCCTTCTCTGCAGACTTGTAGGTCAGCAGTCCTTCTTTCTTCAGGTTGCAGTAATCTGATTTCCTGGGATCTGGGGTGCCCCTAAATACAGAATTTAGGGGTGTGTTTAGGGCTGGGAGGGCAGTAGCCAATGGCTACTGTCCATGAGGGTGGCTACACCCTCTGTGTGCCTCCTCCCTGTGGGGAGGGGAGGGGGGTCACATCCCTAATCCTATTGGGGGAATCCTCCAAAATCAAGATGGAGGATTTCTGAAGGTAGGGGCCACCTCAGCTCAGGACACCTTAGGGGCTGTCCTGACTGGTGGGTGACTCCTCTTTGTTTTTCTCATTATCTCCCCTGGACTTGCCGCCAAAAATGGGGGCTGTGTCCAGGGGTCGGGCATCTCCACTAGCTGGAGCGCCCTGGGGCATTGTAACACGAAGCCTGAGCCTTTGAGGCTCACTGGTAGGTGTTACAGTTCCTGCAGTGGGGCGGTGTGAAGCACCTCCACCCGGAGCAGGCTTTGTTTCTGTCCTCAGAGAGTACAAAGGCTCTCACCCCAGGGGGTCAGAAACTCGTCTCTCAGCAACAGGCTGGCACAGACCAGTCAATCCTGCACTGAATGACTGGTTAAAATACTGGGGGCATCTCTAAGATGCCCTCTGTGTGCATTTTTTAATAAATCCAACACTGGCATCAGTGTGGGTTTATTATGCTGAGAAGTTTGATACTAAAATTCCCAGTATTCAGTGTAGCCATTATGGAGCCGTGGAGTTCGTTTTTGACAACTCCCAGACCATATACGTTATATGGCCACACTGTACTTACAATGTCTGCGAATGGACTTAGATACTGTAGGGGCATATTGTTCATGCAGCTATGCCCTCACCTGTGGTATAGTGCAACCTGCCTTAGGGCTGTAAGGCCTTCTAGAGGGGTGACTTACCTATGCCACAGGCAGTATTTTGTGTGCATGGCATCCTGAGGGGGATGCCATGTCGACTTTGCCTTTTTCTCCCCACTAACACACACAATCTGCAGTGGCAGTGTGCATGTGTTAGGTGAGGGGGTCCCTAAGGGTGGCACAACACATGCTGCAGCCTTTAGAGACCTTCCCTGGTCACAGGACCCTTGGTACCACTGGTACCTTTTACAAGGGACTTATCTGTGTGCCAGGGGTGTGCTAATTATGGAAACAATGGTACGTTTTAGGTGAAAGAACACTGGTGCTGGGGCCTGGTTAGCAGGGTCCCAGCACACTTCTCAGTCAAGTCAGCATCAGTATCAGGCAAAAAGTGGGGGGTAACTGCAACAGGGAGCCATTTCCTTGCAACGCGTTTCCCCCCCATACCCTTGATTCCTTAGGTTCTGAGGAAGATTCGCCAAGATCGGGCTCAAGTCATTTTAATAGCTCTGGATTGGCCGAGAAGGGTGTGGTACATGGACCTTCTCCAACTCTCACTGTGCCCTCCGCTCCTTCTCCCTTTCAGGGAAGATCTCCTCCCGCAGTCACAGGGGCAGGTTCTACACCCCCACCTCCAGAGCCTGCACCTACATGCCTGGAGATTGAACAGTGCAATCTGAGTTCCTTCGCTCTCTCACCAGAGGTAGTGGATGTTTTTTTTATCGGCCAGCCAACACTCCACTAAGATATTATATGCCAGCAGGTGGGCCAAATTCGTGGCTTGGTACGGAGAGAAACAAATTAATCCCTTGAGAGCCCATCTGTCTGATGTTCTGTTGTTTGCCTTAACTTTAGCGCAGAAGGGTTGTGCAGTTGCGACTGTCAAAGGCTATTTGTCGGCGCTGTCAGCCTTTCTTTGCCTTCTGGATCAACCTTCCTTGTTCAAATCACCTATAGTTGTTAGGTTCTTGAAAGGTCTAACAAATAAATTTCCTCCCACTCCGTTTGTTATGCCTCAGTGGGATTTAAAAGTGGTTTTGACTTTCTTAATGGGTTCACCGTTTGAACCTATGCATTCTTGTTCTTTAAGTTGTTGGTCTTTAAGACAGTTTCCCTTATAGCTATTACGTCTGCTCGACGTGTTAGTGAGCTTCAGGCTCTTAGTGTCAAACCTCCCTTTACATCATTCTATGCTGACAAAGTGGAACTGAAACCAGGGTGGCTTTCCTTCCTAAGATTGTCACTGCTTTCCATATGGGGCAGTCTGTTACTCTTTCATCTTTCTACCCTCCTCCTCATCCTTCAAAAGAGGAAGAAAGACTCTATTGGTTTGACCTGAGAAGGGCTCTCAGTTTCTATATTGAGAGAACAAAGGACTTTTGTTTGGATGACCAACTCTTTGTTGGATATGTGGGCAAGATAAAAGGTAGAGCTGTCCATAAAAGAACCATATCCAGGTGGGTCATTCTTCCCATTAAGATCTGTTATTCGTTAGCAAAGAAGATTCCTCCTGAGGGTATTAGAGCTCATTCTACCAGGGCTAAGGCTGCCACTTCAGCTTTGGCTAGGTGTTCCAGTGGTAGATATTTGTAAAGGGGCAACTTGGGCTTCCCTCTGTACTTTTGTGAAGCACTACTGCTTGGATTTGGAAGTCAAGAGGGATGGCCATTTTGCACGTTCTGTGTTGCAGGATTTCTTGGTGTGACTAGTCAGGCACCCACCTCCGAGTGAGGTACTGCTTTGGGACTCTATTCATAAAGTGAGGAATCCACAGTTGTATCCATCAGAAGAACAAGTTACGTACCTTCGGTAACGCTTTTTCTGGTGGATACACTAGCTACCTGTGGATTCCTCACAGTCCCACCCGCCTCCCCGTTGCCTGTCTAGTCATACCAAGACTTTTTTTTTATTATAAGTATGTGTTTTGATTATTTTCTATATTAATAAATGTTGTGCTTGTATTGCATCCATTTGTAAATATGTGCTATTGTGAGGTCGGTTTTCACCTGTTCGCCTCAAAGGCACGTAAAAAAGGGTAAATCTGACGTCAGTACGCCGCCGAGGACCTCTTATTGCCACGGTGACGTCAGACGGAGTCGCGTGCGGAGCCATGCAATTGTGACGTCCTCGTCGATGTGGAAAGCTGGGGAAAAAAATTTCCGTTGAATGCTGGCGCATTGGGAGAATTCATAAGGTGAGGTGTTTGTGGTTCTTACAGAATCCCCCTATCACGACTATTGTGTCCTTTTGGGATAGTAGGTGTACTTTACTCCTAGCTTTCCGGGGTCTTGGGGTGGGGTATCTTGGACACACTGACTGTTTTCTTACAATCCCAGCAACCCTCTACAAGCTCCCATAGGTCTGGGGTCCATTCGTGATTCGCATTCCACTTTTGGAGTATATGGTTTGTGTTGCCCCTAGACCTATGTTTGCCTATTGCATCCTATTGTAATTCTACACTGTTTGCATTACTTTTCTTACTCTTACTTACCTGTTTTGGGTTTGTGTACATATAACTTGTGTATATTACTTACCTTCTTACTGAGGGTACTCACTGAGATACTTGTGGCATATTGTCATAAAAATAAAGTACCTTTATTTTTAGTAACTCTGAGTATTGTGATTTCTTATGATATTGTGCTATATGATATAAGTGGTATAGTAGGAGCTTTGCATGTCTCCTAGTTCAGCCTAAGCTGCTTTGCCATAGCTACCCTCTATCAGCCTAAGCTGCTAGAAACACCTCTATTCTACTAATAAGGGATAACTGGACCTGGCACAGAGTGTAAGTACCACAAGGTACCCACTATAAGCCAGGCCAGCCTCCTACATTCTCAGCTGTAGAGACCAGTTAGCCCACCCTAGAGGTGTGGTTAGCCTTCTGGGGATGTACACCTCCTGACTAATGTACCCACCTGCCTGGGTGCAAATGTGCCTAGGGGCATGGCTTTGTCCTCCACTGGGAGACAGCCTATCAGAGGGCGGTGTTCTTTTAAGCTCTCCGCTTTGATGTGCCATTTAACTAGCCTTCCTGGGAGGAATAGAGGTGTGACCTCCTTCCCGTCCAGGCCTTTGTCCTGACTCCTGGGAGTGTTTACACTTTTTGCCAGGGGGTCAGAATCCTTTGTTGATGGCTGCACCTTTGAACTGGCAGCCAGAGCACAGGAAAAGTGGGGCGACTCGTTTGGACAACCCTTAAGGTTGCTCTCTGAGTCCATGCCACATTGCCCTCGACATGAGATTCATGTCAGAGTGAGAAGGCAAGTTGTTTGATACTGAACATGACCCATTTTGGCAGTACCACAATGTTCCTGGCGATCTCTGGTTTACCCAGGTGCCAACCCTTATGATCCTATGGATTGTTGTTCACTTACAGTAGCATTTAATGAAAAAGGCCACTATGGGGACATATAAGCATGCACTTAAATGTCCGCACCTTTAATACAATTCACCCTTCCTCCTGGACTTTAGGAGGCCTTCCTTCGGGGTGACTGACATTATATAAAAGATGGTGTGGGCACAGTTGAGTTTGAGCAGTTTACACTGCTCTTGCAGTCTGCAACTGCAGGCCTGCTGTCACTAGTTTACTTGGATCACTCAGGGTGGCACAACCAGTGCTTCAAGCCGAGGGTACCCCTTTAACACTCATGCCCACGGTATCACTGGTACCATATACTAGGGCTTGAAAGTGGATACATTTAAAGTGCTTGCAAATCGGGGTTGCCAGTTCACACATACTAATTTAGGGAGAGCACTGGCACTGGGACCTGGTTATTAGGGTCCGGTGCAGTTTGAGTCCTAACCAAAAGCATCTGGAGCAAAAAGTGTGGAGCTGACCATCCACAAAGGGCACTTTAATACAGCCTCATAATTCAGAGTCTTTATTCAGCTCTAGTAATTTTTCTGGGCAGTAATAAATGGTGTGTGCTGCTCGGCACACCATACTAGCATCATGGACCATGGAAGTGGTATATGCAGTATGTCACCAAATAGCAATTGAGTCCCGAAACAGTCCTTCCCCTAGTGTGTCATCATCTCTGCCCCATCACACTTAACTCATCAAGGGGCAGGTGCAGGTTTTGGGACCTAGGAAAAATTCCCCGGTCTGCCTTCTCATAGACTCTGGACAGGAAAGGGTAATCCACTAAAATAGTAATTCCTATGGTGGAGCATGGTGATGCAGCACGCTGCACGATATCCTTTGTGCTTATGGGAGTTGTAGTGCTGTCATAGGGGTCTGCCTTGTAGCTTGCAGTAACATTTTAGCAATGTATTTCAGGCAGAGGAGTGTTGCCCATATCGTCTGTCCTCATGGGAATTGTAGTTCGCTCATAGCAGACTGCCTTGCTGCTTTCGGTAACATTTTCACAATAAATTTCAGACCAGAGGCGTGTTTGCCAGAGCATAACTACCCCTAATTATTGGTATCAGTAAACCGCTATTGCAATTCTGTTTTTGCGTGACGTGAAAGGTGACCCTAAGGGCCTTCAGAGACTGGTCAATAATGGGTTTGCTTCTTTATGTTCTTTTTTATGATGCCCCCTTTCCTCAAGAATCAGTTGGGATCGTTTGAGCGCCTGATAATGTTGTATGGCAGTTTCACCTTTTTATGTAAACAAGTGTGATGTCTCAGTTATCAATGTTGTTTTCAAATCATAGGAACATATCTGCAAAGACAGTACCCTACATATCCCATAACCATGTGTGTCTCAGGGACTCGTTTTAATGCCAGAAAAGTATTTGTATTCAGAACTGAGTCCATTGGACTTCATCATTAAGGCCGATGGTAGGTGTCTGTAAGCTGTAAAACCAGTTAAAAACGCAGGAGTTTCCTTTCTGTTTACATTATTGCTTGACAAATGCTCAGCGACTACATAATCGAGAGTCTTAGAGTGATTTTTCCCAAGAATGTCTCATTAGTTTAGTAGTCGTCTTCTTGCATCTTACTGTAGTCCTATGCTCTTGAATCCTCTCTTTTACCTTATGGGCCGTCATGACAATGTAGTTCATCCTGCATGGGCATATGATCTTATAGATCACACTGGTAGCCTCACAGACTGTGAAGTGTTTCAATATCCACAGAGTATACAACCCTAATTCAGCTTGTTTATTTTTTGTTTGTGAAAGGACACAGTGTACTGTGACCGCTCTTGAAATGACCCACCAAAGGCAGGAGTTTCCATGCTAGTTCATTTCGGGCCATGGATGTTTGCTCTCTAGTATAAACCAATTCATGTTTTATTTTGTTTTCTTGATTTGTATAGAGCATCAATCACCCAAAAGTCTATCCAGGCGCTTGGGCAGGTGTGTGGTCCCCAAGATGCTTGTACGAAGAGCCAGGTCTTCAGTATTTGGCAGGACTTAAGAAGTGAGGAGGAAGCTCTGATGTGTTGAGGGAGGTTGTTCCGTGTCTTGGGTGTGATGTTTTGTGCAAGTGAGAGTGAAGCCGAGCGTAGGTGTCTGGTGGGATGGTGAAATTATATGCAGCTGTTTAGGTATTCTGGTCCTATATTGTATAGGTCTTTGTATGTGCTACGTGAACAGTTTGAATTGGCTGCGCTTGTGAATAGGTCACCAGTGAAGCTTCCTGAGGTGTGGAGTGATGTGGATAGCGTCTTGGCAAGTCAAGTATGAGTTTCGCAGTGTTGTTCTGGATGGCCTTGAGTCTTAAGTAGGAGTTGTCTGGAGATTCTGCTGTAGAGAGTGTTGCTGTAGTCCAGCCTTCCTGGTGATAAGTGCTTGTGTGACAGTTTGTCTGGTGTTCTGAGGCAACCGTTTGAAGATCTTTCACAGTAAAGGTAGGATGTGGAAGCTGAAGGTGCACATTGTGTTGACTTTAGACATAATGTTGAGCTTGTCCTCTAGGATGAACCCTAGATTTCTTGCAAGATCTGTGGGTATGTGTGTTGGTCCTAGCTCTGACAGTCCCCAGGTGGAATCCTATGGGGAGGTCTTGTTGTGGAACACCAGTACTTCCATCTTGTTAGAGCTGAGCTTCAGGCAGTTGGTTTGTATCCAGTCTGCTGCCTTGGTCATGCAGTTGGTGAAGTTGGTTCTGGTGATGGTTGTCTTGTCAGTCAGGGAGTGAAGTTGGGTGTCACCGTTGTAGGAGATGAGGGTGATGTCTTGTGATCGGATGATTTTGGTGAGCTTCGTCATGTGTATGTTAAAAAGGGTGGGGTTGACGGGCTGATCCCTGTGGGGCTCCACTCAATTTCTTGGTCTCTTATGTGAAGGGTGGCAGCCTGACCTTTGGGTTCTTCCCGTGAGGAAGGAACATATCCATTTGATAGTGGATCCTTGTATGCCAGTCTCATGGAGTCTTCTGATAAGGATACTGTGGAAGACAGTGCTGAAGGCCATTGAGTGGTTGAACAGTATGAGGGCTGCTGTTTCTCCTTGGCCCAGGATGATTCCGGTTTCAGTGGCCGTGATGGATGCTGTTTTTATGCTGTGGTACTTTCTGGATCCTGATTGAGTGCTGTCTGGAAGAAGGTGATGTTTGAGCTGGGTTGTGAGTTGCTTGTTGATTGGCTTCTCAATCACTTTAGCTGGATAGGGTAGCTGGGAGATGGGTCGGAGGTTGCTCAGTTGATTTGGGCTGGCTATGGGCTTCTTGAGGAAGGCATTGATTTCTGCAAGTTTCCATTTATCCCGGAAAGTGGCGGCCATGATTATGTGGGTCAGAGTGATGTTACCAGGTTGTAGTTGTGGTGGGGGTATTTGTTGTTTGGGTCCCCTGAGTGGATGGTCTGTATGATAGAGGTTGTGTCATTTCCGGGGTGAGGGTTGTTCGTTAGTATAGGTTGTCGTCTTGGTTGGTGGTGGGTAAGTTAGTGATGAGTTCTCTGCAGTTGGATTGAGGTGCAAAGTTGTTGTAGATGTTGGTGATTTTGCTGTTGTAGACTTTGGGTAGATTGTTGTAGAGTTGTTGGGAGGAAGTGATGTGCTGACAATGGCAGAGGGTGAGGTGAAATTCTTGATGATCGTGACGATATCCTTGCAGCTATTGGCGCTTCCTTTGCTGCGGTCCACTATTGCCTTTTTCTTGATGTCTGTCTCTTATTTGCTGGTGATAGTGTCTGAATGCAACCTTATAGGTAGTTCTGTCTGTAGTGTTGTGGCTAGTTCCCCATTTCCTTTTTAACTGATTACAGCATTGTTTGGTGTCTCAGAGTACTTCTAAATACCATCTAGCCTGCTTGTTTGATCAATTATGCTTGTTGGGTTTGATGGGTGCAAAGGAGTCTGCGCAGTTCTTGGTCCAGTTGTTGATGTCCTTGTCGAGGATGTCTGTGGGACTAGTTGATCTGTGTTGAGGGTGCTGAGCACTTCTTTGATTTTGCCCCAGCTGCTGCTTGCAATGCTGAACCTGGCATGGTTGTTGACTTGAATTGTGTTGATTTCGAAGTGGATGATTGAGTGGGGGGGTCCATGTGAGCGGAGTGATGGAGTTGTATTTGATGCTGTCGCTTATGATGAAGATGGGGTCCTGTTTGTGTCCTGCGGATTGTGTTGGTGATGAGCCCCACTGGATGAGTCCAATGTTGCTTAAGGTTTCAAGGAGTGCTGTGGAGCAGGAGTAATTTCGGTCTTCCAACTGAGGAGTATGTAGGCTCTGGAGTTGATGGTTATTGGAGGGAGCAAGTCGTTGATGAGTTTGATAAAGATGGCTCACAGTCCGGTTGGTTGGTAAGCAAGGGTTCCTTTCAAGGGTAAGTTTTGGGAGATTTTGTGTAGCTTGAAATGCAGGTGTTTAATGAATGGGTGGCATTCTCTGTGGAAGTTGTGTATTTGATTGATTCCTTGTAGATGATAGCGAGTCCTCCTCCTGACTTGTGAAAGCGGTCCTATCAAGCAGTATTGTTGCCCACTAGGATTGCAGTGGTGATGTCTGGAGCCAATGAGTGGTTGTGCCTTGTCTCTGTGAGAAGAGGATGTCGGATGCATCCCTGCTGAGAAGGTTCCATATTTCAGTTGTGTTTGCCGAGTGATTTTATTGAGAAACATGCATGAGAGTGGGTATTGACTTCTGCGTTTGCTGTGGTATGTGGTGCTTGGGTGGTGTGTATGGGTGGGTGGCTGCTGGAGATTCGGCAGTGGGTGCAGGTGAAAGCTCCTACTATGGTGTAAGGGGTGGCAGCAGTTGGTAGAATGGCGTCCATGGTCTAGCGACCTCCTGAGGAGTGATACGAAGTATCGCTGGCAGGTGATCAGAAAAGTGTTTCTGAAACTGGGCACACTCAAGGTGCAGATGGGTGCAGATAGGCTACCCTGTGCTGTGTCCTTGTTGCAGCTTCCATTAAGTATGTCCTGGGAGGAGTCCAGGGTGTCATGATGCCATTTCCAGTGCTGGTCGGTAACAGTAAATGAATCCCTCTTGTTTGACTTCTTCTTTTAAAGACTGTTTTGGTAGGAAAACCAGTAATGTTCTTCCTATCCAGATAGATTAATCTTTTAATGATTTGCCATGTCTGAAGGAAAATGTAGGCTTCCCAAGTTTCATAGGTCAATATTCTCCAGTGTTTGTTTATTCTCTTTTTCACTGCAGTAGAATGAATCCCATAAGTGGTTACATAGAGTAAACAATTATCTTAGGGTTTATTAAAAGATTGTAATAACTAGACCCTTTGGCTGTTAGATGCTCTTTTCTCAGCTGTCTTTATTATTCTCAGCCAATATTCTTTTTCACTGATATTTTCTGTTAACAACCTTGCATGAAAGTTTGTCTTGTTTGTTGGTACAGTTCTTCTTTAGTCGAGAGAAATTGTCCCACCGGGAGATTGTCTCCTAAGGATTTGGGATGGAAACAGTCATACCTTAGCAGATTGTTGTGGTCTGTGGGCTTCTAGAATATCTAACACTTCAGGGTGCGGTCAGTGGTTACGATTTTAAGACAAAGAAGGAAATTTCCTTTCTACTCATAGTGAATTTTGTGCCAAACCTTTTTTTTTAACTTAGTTTTGGACCTGGCTCTCTTTGCAGGGTCACCCCCAAAATCTTTGCCTTTTACCGTCCACTTATTGCTGAATTTGTTTTTGTTGGCCTTAGAAATCTGTGCATTTTACCACTGCTAACCAGTGCTAAATTACTTGTGCTCGCTGTAAGAAGCTGACTCTGCATATACTATACCAAAATGAGGTATAGTGTGCACAGAGCTTAGGGGTTCCCCAGAGGCATACCAGAGGCTAAAGTAGATAATATTAATGCTCTCTTTCGTGGTAGTGCAGTCGAGTAGTAAGGCTTATCAGAGGTGTAAGGAAATGCCTTCCTTGGCATGGTTACCCCCTGATTTTTTTGCCTTTTGTTGATGCCAGTTATGATTGAAAGTGTGCTGGGACCCTGCTAACCAGGCCCCAGCACCAGTGTTCTTTCCCTAAACTGTACCTCTGTCCCCACAATTGGCACAGCCCTGGCACACAGATATGCCCCTTGTAAATGGTAGAGAGGCACAATTGGCTACTGCCCCCCAGATCTAAACACACCCCTAAATTTAGTATTTAGGGGCGACCCTGAACCCAGGAAATCAGATTCCTGCAACCTACACAAAGAAGAAGGACTGCTGACCTGAAAGCCCCGTGGAGTCGACGGAGACGACAGCTAACTTGGCCCCAGCCTACCGGTCTGTCTCTAGACTCAAAGAACCTGCACAGCGATGTATCCGACAGGGACCAGCGACCTTTGAGGACTCAGGACTGCCCTGAACCCGAAGGACCAAGAAACACCCGAGAACAGCGTCACTGTTCAAAAACATCAACAACTTTGCAACTTTTTAGCAAGTTTGAAAGAACTCTCCCTTTCCGCCGGAAGCGTGAGACTTCTCACTCTGCACCCGACGCCCCCAGCTCGAGCTCCAGAGAACTAGCACTGCAGAGAGGACTCCCAGGCTACTGCGACGACGTGAGTAACCTGAGTTGACCCCCCCCTGCACCTCCACCGCGAAGCCTGCAGAGGGGGTCCAGAGGCTCCCCCTGACCGCAACTGCCTGGTAACAAGGAATCCGACGCCTGGACCAAGCACTGCACTCGCAGCCCCCAGGTCAGAGAGAAACCACTCACCAGTGCAGGAGTGACCAGCTGGCGGCCCTCATCCTGGCCCAGTTGGTGGCTGGCCTGAGAAGCCCCCCCCTGTGCCCTGCCTGTATCGCCTAAGTGACCCCCGGGTCCCTCCATTGCTTTCTATAGCAAACCCAATGCCTACTTTGCACACTGCACCCGGCTGCCCCTGTGCCGCTGAGGGTGTGTTTTGTGTGCCTGTTTGTGTCCCCCCCCCAGTGCTCTACAAACCCCCCCTGGTATGCTCCCTGAGGACGCAGATACTTACCTGTAAGCAGACTGGGCCCGGAGCACCCCTGTTCTCTGTAGGTGCCTATGTGTTTTGGGCCCTCCTTCGACCTCTGCACCTGACTGGCCCTGTGTTGCTATCAACCTTTTGGAGCTCCGTGCGATTCAAATAGCATTAAAAGTATTTCTTCCCTCTCTCAAAGGGAAAGCAGTGCAGGTGTTGACAGACAACACCACCACCGCCATGTGGTACTGCAACAAACAAGGCAGAGTGGGGTTGTGAACCCTTTGTCAAGAGGCTCTTCGCCTCTGGACTTCGCTGGAACATCAGGGCATTTCACTGGTGGTCCAACACCTGGCGGGCTCTCTGAACACCAGGGCAGACAAAGTCAGCCGGCGATGCGTGATCGATCATGAATGGCGTCTCCATCCGGCGGTGGCGCAAGGTCTCTTCCTTAAATGAGGAGAACCTTGGTTAGACTTGCCCGCCTCCGTAGAGAACGGGCAATGTCAGCTGTTTTGTGCATTGGAGTTTCCAAGGTGGCACTCGCTCAGCGACGTTTTTCCTCACGAGTAGAACTCAGGCCTCTTTTATGCCTTTCTGCCCATATGACTTATGCCCAGAGTTCTGAAAAAGATCAGTCAAGACCAGGACCAAGTAATCCTGGTGGCTCCGGACTGGGCACGAAGAGTCTGGTATCCCGAGCTCTTGAGCATGGCCATAGCTCCTCTGATCAGACTGCCTCTTCGGGAGGATCTTCTGTTGCAGCTACAGGGGAAGGTCATCCACCCGAACCTGTCCACTCTCCGCCTCCTCGCGTGAAGATTGAGCGGCAACAGTTGACGTCTTTTGACCTGCCACCCAAGGTCTGTAACGTCATCTTGGCAGCCAGGCGTTCCTCAACCAAAACCGTATACGCCTGTTGTTGGAAGAAATTTGTGGCATGGTGCATCAACAAATCTGTCGATCATCTAGCTGCTCCTCCCTCTCAAGTTCTTCTCTTTATTCTTTCCCTTGCACAACAAGGCTCTACCCTGGGCACCCTTAAGGGATATCTCTCTGCTATCTCTGCTTTCTTGAGGTTACCAGATGTAGGAAAGTACCATCTTTCTTGGCATGTTACCCCCATTTTTACCTGTATGTCAGTATGTTTTTGCCAGTCTCACTGGGATCCTGCTGTTCAGGACCCCATTGCTCATAGTTTTATGGTCTAAATGTGTGTTTCTGTGTAGTACTTAACTGTGTCACTGAGGTTCTGCTAATCAGAACCTCAGTGCTTATGCTCTCTCTGCTTTTAAATTTGTCAATATAGGCTAGTGACTTTATTTACCAGTTTCAATTGGCACACTGGACCCCTCCTTATAAGTCCCTAGTAAATGGTACCTAGGTACCCAGGGCATTGGGGTTCCAGGAGATCCTTATGGGCTGCAGCATTTCTTTTGCCACCCATAAGTAGCTCAGACAAACCCTTTCACAGAACTGCCACTGCAGCCTGCGTGAAATAATGCACACGTTATTTCACCGCCATTTTCACTGCACTAACTTATAAGTCATCTATATGTCTAACCTTCACTTGCTGAAGGTTAGGTGCAAAGGTACTAAGTGTGAGGGCACCCTTGCACTAGCAAAGATGCCCCCACATAGTTCAGGGCCATTTCCCGGGACTTTGTGAGTGCGGGGACGCCATTACATGCGTGCATTACATATAGGTCAATACCTATATGTAGCTTCACAATTGTAACTCCGATTATGGCCATGTAAGGTGTCTAAGATCATGGAATTGTCCCATCATTCCAAATCTGGTATTAGGGAGCCAATTCCATGCATCCTGGGGGCTCCACTATGGACCCCCAGTACTGCCAAACCAGCTCTCTGAGGCTTGCACTGCAGCTACAACTGCTGCCACCTCACAGACAGGGTCCTTCCCTCCTGGGGTCTGAACAGCTCAGTCCCAGAAAGGCAGAACAAAGCATTTCCTTTGGGAGCAGGGTATTACACCCTCTCCCTTTGGAAATAGGTGTTACAGGCTGGGGAGGGGTAGCCACCCCCAGCCTCTGGAAATGCTTTGAAGGGCACAGATGGTGCCCTCCTTGCATAAGCCAGTCTACACCAGTTCAGGGACCCCTTGTCCCCTGCTCTGGCGCGAAACTGGACAAAGGAAAGGGGAGTGACCACTCCCCTGTCCATCACCACTCTAGGGATGGTGCCCAGAGCTCCTCCAGTGTGTCCCAGACTATAGCTATCTTGCTTTGCAAGGTTTGGGGGCACTCTGGAGGGCTCTAGTGGCCAGTGCCAGCAGGTGCCATCAGAGACCCCTCCTGATAGGTCCTAACTTGATAAGGTAGCCAATCTCCCTCTCAGGGCTATTTAGGGTCTCTCAGGTGGGTTCTCTTTAGATTCTACTTGCACGTTTCCAGCAGGAATCCTATGCAACTACTACTTCATCCTCTGACCTCAGATCAACCGCAACCTGCTCCAGGAACCGCTGTAACAGCAACAAAGTATCCACAAGGGATACTTTTCTTCTACAACTTTTGCTCCATCCAGCAACTGCAACAGTTTCCACGGTGTGTACGATCTGAGGACTCCCTGTCTTTACCCTGCACCAGAAGGACCGAAGAAATCTACCATGGGATGACTGAGTCACTCCCCTGCTCACGCAGGCACCTTCTAAGTCGACGACTGGTTCTCTTGGACTCCTCTCACAGCGACGAGCGTGCTCCTTGGAACACAGAGGGTGAACCCCATTGACACAGATTGTCCTGAGGTCCTGCTGTCGCAATTTGGAGAAGGTAAGACCTTGCCTTCCCTGAGAACGATAGTACACCCGTGCACTGCACCGCGTCTCCTTCACCTCCTACGGCCTCTGTGCACTATTTGCAGAATTCCTTTGTGCTCACCCTGGCCCAGGTCCCCACCACTCTATCCTGCGACGCTCAACTCGCTGAGTTGTTCTCCGGTGGCGTGGGACCTTCCTTTGTAGTGCTTCACCAACTGCATTTTGCACCTCCTTTGTCCCCGTGTCCTGGGACTCCTGTGGGTGCTATCTCGTGCTCTGAGGGCTCGCTGAAGTGCTGAGAGCCCCCTCTTCCTCCTCACACAGAATTGAGGCCCCCAGGTCCCTCATGGGTCCAGATAGCGCCTAGTTGACGCAAAACGCGTCTTTGCTAGAACCAAAGCTTGTTGGAGGAATCCAGTGCCAAAACTTGCTTGCATCCAACTTCACGACGTGGGGCATCCTTTGCATCACACAGGAACCCGCTGGCTTCTTCCTATGGTGCATTTCTGCAGTCTTTGTCCAACCGGGTACTCTTCTTTTGCACACTCTTCTGTGTTGGCAGGGGCTCCTGTCCTTCCTGGAACTTCTTTCGACTTCTGAACTTGGTCTCCTTCTTTTGCAGGTCTTCAGGTCCAGGAATCCACTGTTGTTTGCAGACTTGGTTGGTTCGTGCAATAATTGCAATCACGAGGTGTAGTGTGTCCTAAGGAAACTTTCAGTACTTTACTCCTGCTTTTCTGCGCTCTGGGGTGGGGTAATTTACTTACCTTTTTGGTATTCTTACTCTCCCAGCGATTCTGCACACACTACACTTGTCTAGGGGTGAATTTGTGATTTGCATTCCACTTTCTTAGTATATGTTTTATGTTGCCACTAGACCTATTTTCTCCCGTTGCATTCTATAGCATTTACTATTGTTTGCACTATCCAATGTCCAAATAATTACCTTATTTTGGTGTCCAGTGTATATATTGTGTATAATACGTACCTCCAAAAGGAGTATTGCCTCTAAGATATTTTTGGTACTGTGTTACCCAAATAAACTACCTTTTTTCAGTAACACTGAGTATTGTCTTTACTCGTGTATAAGTACTGTGTGACTATAAGTGGTATTGCAGGAGCTTTGCATGTCTGATAGTTCAGCCTAAGCTGCTCTGCTATAGCTACCTCTGTCAGCCTAAGCTGCCTGAACACTACTGCATTTCACTAATAAGGAATAACTGGACCTGGTATAAGGTGTAAGTACCCAAGGTACCCACTTCAAACTAGGCCAGCCTCCTACACCAGATCAACCTTCTTTATTCAAATCTCCCATTGAAGGGAGGTTTCTTAAAGGCCTCACACATCTTTTTCCTCCTATCCCATTCATCATGCCCCAATGGGATCTGAATCTAGTCCTAACATACCTTGTGTGTGCCCTATTTGAGCCACTTCACAACTGCTCTTTATGGCTCTTAAGCATCAAAACTGTCTTCTTAGTTGCCATCACCTCAGTCTGCAGAGTAAGTGAGCTCTAAGCTCTTTCATCTAAACCACCTTTCCTGGCAATACACCCTGACAAAGTGGTACTTCTTTCAAGGGCTTCTTTTCTACCTAAAGTAGTGACACCTTTCCATGTTGGGCAGTCCATCATTTTTCCTACCTTTTATGCACCCCCACATCCCTCACACGAAGAGGAGAGGAGAGACTCCATCGCCTGGACCCAAAAAGAGCGTTGGTGTTCTACCTTGATCATACCAAAGACTTCTGGGTGGCCGATCAACTCTTTGTGGGATATGTGGGTGCAAAGAAGGGGAAGGCGGTGCAGAAAAGGACCATTTCAAGATGGGTGCTCTTATGTATCAAAATGTGCACACTCTTGCTAAGAAGCAACCCTCTGAAGGTTTTCGTGCTCACTCCACCAGAGCTACCTCTGCAACCACAGCGCTAGCACAGGGCGTTCCTGTCCTGGACATCTGTGAGGCAGCAAAGTGGGCATCTCTGCCCACTTTTACCAGACACTACTGCCTGGACAGTCAGGTCCGCAGGGATGGCTACTTTGGCTGTTCGGTCTTGCAGGACTTCTTGGTGTGAACTTGGTTTGCAGCTCTCCACCGGGGATGGTATTGCTCGGGTATCTATTCAAAGGTAAGGAATCTGCAACTAAAAGTCTCTGTCAGATGTACAAGTTACTACTGCTAGTTACTTACATTCAGTAATGATATATCTGGTAGAGACATATTCTAGTTGCAGATTCCTTACCGGCCTGCCCGTCCTTCCCGCACTGCGAACTGATTTCTTGGCATAGGAGTTTCCTTTTAAGGGCTCTTGTTTTGGCGCACCATTCTCAGTTTTCTTCATGGCTCCGCGCTACTGGCATGGAAAGTTGTGAAAAGAAACTGACGTCCGCGCGCTAGGGTGGCGCCTACATACAACGTTATCACCATGACGCCAATGACGCCTGCGGAGTCTACCAACGCCACCTGACAATGCGCAGTGGTACTGCTCGAAGAAAAATCTTTGGATCCAGGCTGACGCCTGGGGAATTCAAAGGTAAGGAATCTGCAACTAGACTATGGGGGTAATTACAACCCTGGCGGACGGTGTTAAAGCGGCGGTAAAACCGCAAACAGGCCGGTGGAAAAAAAAGGGAATTATGACTGTGGCGGAAACCGCCAACATAGACAGCCACTTTAACATTCCGACCGCCACAGCGGTACAGACAAGCAGCGCGGCAGTCACCGCCAACAGACAGGCGGAAGACAAAGTACCGCCCACACTATTACAACAGGCCAATCCGCCACCTTTTCCGGGGCGGATTCACCGTGGATAAAAACACAGCGGAAACAGCCTTTTCAATGGGAAAACGCTCACCTTAACACACTCCACGAGGAAGGAGGGCACCATGGAGCCGGAACTCCAAATACTCCCTGCGATAGTGTTCCTGACCTCTACGAACATCAGCAACGCCGGCGCCGAAGACAATGGTGAGTACTGCACCTACGACATAGGGGAGGCAAAAGTCAGGGACACACACACGCAACACCCCCACCCCCACCCCGACCCTCGCACACTACAACACACACACCAATGCATTTCCAAACATCACAGTAACAACCCCCAACCCCCCCGGAAGAATGAAAGACAAAAGGAAATGAGTACAACCATTGTAATGTATCAAAATACAGTAAGCTAATATATACACATTCCAAAAATATACATCACGATTAGTAGTGCAGGTATGCACCATTCAATGTCCGTGGACCACTGGGCCCAAAATGCAGGGGCGAGACCCACACACGATACCTGTCCAGAAACGGAGAGAACACTGCAGGGGCATCAGATAGAAATAAAACAGGCACCTCAGGGGGAAGGGAAGGTGGGGCACCTCAGCCGGATGACAGCACCATGCCAGATCCACGACGGGGCTCCATGCCCATTGATGTATCCTGGGGAGTGCAAAGCCACAGTCTCAAGTCTTTTCAGTGGGTGGTTTGCCCACTGTACCATCCTGGGGAGTGCAAAGCCACAGTCTCACAAGTCTTTCCAGTGGGTGGTTTGCCCACTGTACCATCCTGGGGAGTGCAAAGCCACAGTCTCACAAGTCTTTGCAGTGGGTGGTTTGCCCACTGTACCATCCTGGGGAGTGCAAAGCCACAGTCTCACAAGTCTCTACAGTGGGTGGTTTGCCCACTGTACCATCCTGGGGAGTGCAAAGCCACAGTCTCACAAGTCTTTTCAGTGGGTGGTTTGCCCACTGTACCATCCTGGGGAGTGCAAAGCCACAGTCTCACAAGTCTTTGCAGTGGGTGGTTTGCCCACTGTACCATCCTGGGGAGTGCAAAGCCACAGACTCTCAAGTGGATAACAGTCTCCACTGGTTCTGGCGGGGGACTGGTGCCCAGAGTGCATCACTCTCCCCGTGACGGTCCCTGTTCCGTCACTGGCCCTGCCACACATGGGCTAACGATGCTTGAGTTGGCGGTGCTTGCCCTGTTCAGCGGTGCTTGCCATGGCCGTCTTTGCCCTGTTCAGTGGTGCTTGCCCTGTTCAGTGGTGCTTGCCCTGTTCAGCACTGCTTGCCCTGTTCAGCGCTGCTTGCCCTGTTCAGCGCTGCTTGCCCTGTTCAGCGGTGCTTGACTTTGCAGTTTCTGACCTGTTCAGCGGTGCTTGCCATGGCGGTCTTTGCCCTGTTCAGCGGTGCTTGACTTTGCAGTTTCTAACCTGTTCAGCTGTGCTTGCCATAGCGGTCTTTGCCCTGTTCAGCGGTGCTTGAGTTTGCTGTCTCTGACCTGTGCAGCGGTGTGTGCCATGGCGGTCCCTAATTGCCCAGCGGGGCTGTGGCTGCTGGGGCCCTCCAGGGCACTGACTCTGGCGGTGGTCCCCAGACCGGTGATGATTGTGGTGCCTATGTTTGCCTGAGCTGCCCTTGTGTGTTGACGTGTGTGCAGGCTGTTCTGATGGTGTCCTTGGGATAGGCTGAGGTACAGGGGATTGGGTCCGGGTGGAGGAAGTTGGAGGGGGAGGCTAGACACAGGGACAATGGCTGCCATCAGTGCTGAGGCCAGAGATTGCAGGGTTCGATGATGGGCAGCCTGACCAGAATGAATGCCCTCCAGGAATGCATTAGTGTGTTGCAACTCGCTTTCTACACCCTGGATGGCATTCACAATGGTAGACTGCCCAACAGTGAGTGACCTGAGGAGGTCAATGGCCTCCTCACTGAGGGCAGCAGGGGTGGCAGGGGCTGAGGTGCCTGGGGCGAAGGTGATGCCCACCCTCCTGGGTGAGCGGGCACGGGGCGAAGGCTGAGGGGCTGCTGGGAGGGCGGTGCTGATAGGGGGGGTGGTGGCTGTACTTGTAGAAGTGGGGGGCACAGATGGTGCCGCCACCACAAGGGAGCTCCCATCAGAGGATGAGTCTGTGTCGCTGGTTGCTGATCCGGTGACCGCTGTGAAGCTCCCCTCGCCCTCCGTCCCACTGGTGTATTCTGAGTCCGTGGTGTGGCCCTCCATGGACATGTGGGATGCAGCCCCCTCGTGCTCCGGTGCCACTGTACCTCTGCCTGATGATGCTGATGCACAAAAGAACAGGGACAGCACAAAAGGGGGGGGGGGGGGGGGTACTGAAGAAAGACAGGTTGAGTGCATGGCTTACTGCTACCGTTGGCAGACAATACAGACACAGCAGCCCCCTGCACTACGCCGCGCTCTTGGGCTCTACAGATGCAGTTCCTGGGATATGGCCTAGATGGCTATGGTGGACATCTGCACACATAGATGACACAGGGGCATGTATACCTGTACTTGGCACTCTACAGAGGTGGGGTGGAGTGGCACATGGCCTGCATTACGGAGGGGCCTAGCCTACGGAACTCGACCTGGCCTAGGGAAACCCACAGCCCTCCTCCCCCACCCAGACCCCTCCACTGCGTGCAAGGTCAGCAGAATGAGAGTGTACTCACCCCTTGTGTCTGCTGTGATGCCCTCATGCGCCCATCCAACTCCGGGTAGGCCACCGCCAGGATCCGGAACATCAGGGGGGTCATGGTGCGACAGGCACCCCTCCCACGTTGGGAGCCTCCGCCGTCTTCTTGCTCCAGCGGCGAATGTCCTCCCATCTTTTACGGCAGTGGGTGCTCCGTCTCTGGTGGACCCCCAGGGTCCGGACGTCCTTGGCGATGGCACGCCAAATATCCTTCTTCTGGTGGGCGCTGACCTACATGACATGTACAGGGGAAGAAGAGAAGTCATTACCAACTGCACCGTCAGTGAGTGGCCCACACTCCTTCATGCTCGCAGAACTCTGCCCCCTTCCTTCTTACATCCAGCCCTCTCCACCCAGGCATAGCCCATACAACTTGTACCCTATGTACTCACCTGTTGGTCTGGAGGACCGTAGAGTAGCGTGTACTGGGGGAGGACCCCGTCCACGAGCTTCTCCAACTCCTGTGCAGTGAAGGCAGGGGCCCTTTCCCCAGACGCACGTGCCATTTTCTCTTCCAGACTGAGGTCACAGCAGCACTTGCAGTGTAGGTCCTCTCCTGTCGAAGATCAGGTATCGAGTGATTGAACAGATAGAAAATGGCGGTCACGTCCCCGGCGGTGCGTATCATCACCGCCGGCGCACTTCGTCATTGGCTCCTGGGACCCATAGAGTCCAATGTTAACCAATGCAGCATTGCGCCGCGGTCTACGACGGTGTACAACGCCAGCGCAGTTACCTCACATCCCATTGTCCCACTTTACAGGTCAGGCATCCGCCATTTCAGGGGCCCACATGGCTTCATTTTCAACTGCGTCACACATACCTAGGCCTGGGCTCAACACACACACACACAGACAACTTTTTGGATTTGGTTCGTGTTCTGTGTAGCTGTGGGTACATACCTCTGAATTGCTTGACTCTGTGGTCGCTGTTGTCCTTCCTAGGCACCGTCAGCTGGGACATGTGAGGAGATGGCGGAATCCTCCGGTGTACCGACCGCTAGGGGGCCTGTTGACAATGGAGGAGCGACATTTAATCATCACCTACAGGTTTGACCGTGCCACAATCCAGGAACTGTGTACCCAGTTGGAGCCAGACCTTATGTCACCAATCCGCCATCCCACAGGAATCCCCCTCAAGTGCAGGTGCTATCAGTGCTCCATTTCCTAGCAAGTGGGTCATTTCAAACAACAGTGGCCATGGCATCAGGGATGTCCCAGCCTATGTTTTCCAACGTGTTGTCCAGAGTGTTGTCTGCCCTGCTGAAACACATGAGGAGCTACATCGTGTTCCCTCAGGTGGAGGATTTGGCTACAGTTAAAGGTGACTTCTATGCCCTGGGACATATCCCTAACATCATAGATGCCATTGATGGGACCCATGTAGCTCTGGTGTACAGGAACCGGAAGAGTTATCATCCGATGAATGTCCAGATGGTATGTTTGGCAGACCAGTACGTGTCGCTGGTAAATGCTATGTTCACTGGCTCAGTGCATGACGCCTACATCCTGCGGAATAGCAGCATCCCTTATTTGATGGGTCAACTCCAGAGGCACCGGGTGTGGCTATTAGGGGACTCTGGTTACCCCAACCTATCATGGCTATTGACCCCAGTGAGGAATCCCAGGACCAGGCAGAGGAACGCTACAGTGAGGCCCATGGGCGAACTAGGAGGGTGATCGAACGCACCTTCGGCCTCCTGAAGGCCAGGTTCAGGTGCCTCCATATGACAGGTGGTTCCCTATTCTACTCACCAAGGAAGGTGTGCCAGATCATCATCGCCTGCTCTATGCTTCACAATCTTGCTTTGCGATGCCCGGTGCCTTTTCTGCAGGAGGATGGTCCAGATGTCGGTGTTGTGGCAGCTGTGGAGCCTGTGGACAGTGATGAGGAGGAAGCAGAGGAAGAAGACATTGACAACAGGGACTCAGTCATACAGCAATATTTCCAGTGACACACAGGTGAGAACACTTTCTTTACTAGTACATTTACTTTCACACTTCTACCTCTATCCTGTCTGTCAATTTGAAGAGTATTTGGTAACTGAGTTGTACATTTCCATTACGGTTTCACAGGTGTGGTTACCAACGTGTGTCATCTGCTTGCATCCTTCATGGACTTGTGATGTGTGACATAGGTATGTTGACCTTACATTTTTGAACGGATTTTGTCATTGTCTTAGATAATACACATTTTCAAAATCACAGACTGACTCCAGTTTTGTGGTTCAAGGGTGTTTATTGAATTGCTAATTATTGGAGGGGGTGGCAAAATGGTGATGGGTGATGGTGGGGGAATGTCCATGGCAGAGTCCAGTCTATTAGTCTCACAGGTGCACTGCCCATATGGGCATAGGAAGTGGAGCTGGGCAGTTTAATTATGGACATGGTTACAAAGTGGGACAGTGGGATGACAATCAGGGTGGTCTCATTTCTTGGCGGGGGTCTTGCCATCATGCTCTGTCCTGTTCCTGGATCTCAGGGACCGCTTGCGTGGTGGTTCTCCGTCTGCAGGGGGTGGGGTGCTGGTGTGGTGGTCCTGTGGCGGGGCGTCCTGTCCACTAGCGCCGGCGGAAGTGGTGGGCAGTTCATCGTCCAGGCTAGTGTCAGGGGCCCCTTGGAGTGCCACGGTGTCCCTCATGGTGTTCTGTATGTCCTTCAGCATCCCTACGATGATGCCCAGGGCGGAGCTGATGGTTCTGAGTTCCTCCCTTAACCCCAAATACTGTTCCTCCTGCAGGCGCTGGGTCTCCTGAAACTTGGCCAGGACCGTAGCCATTGTCTCCTGGGAGTGGGGGTATGCTCCCATGATGGAGGAGAGGGCCTTGTGGAGAGTGGGTTCCCTTGGCCTGTCCGCCCCCTGTCGCACAGCAGCCCTCCCAGTTCCCCTGTGTTCCTGTGCCTCCGTCCCCTGGACCGTGTGCCCACTACCACTGCCCCCATGTCCCTGTTGTTGGGGTGGTGGGTTATCCTGGGTTCCCTGTAGTGGTGGACACACAGCTGATTGATGTGTCATGGGGACGGAGGTATGGGCCCGCTGGGTGGGTGCTGTGCTGGTGTTACCAGAGGGTGGAAGGTCAGTGTTGGGCTGTGCCTGTGCGAGGGGAACCGACTGTCCCGAGGCCCACGATGGTCCGGGCTGGTCATCTGGATCCAGTTGGCCAGAGCTGCTGTCATCACTGTGGGCCTCTTCTGTGGGTGGGGTAGAGATGTCTGGACCCTCCTGTCTGGTGACGTTAGGTAGTGGTCCTGCAGGGGTATAAAAGCATGATTATTGCATCTGTGTGTGTCATGGTGTGCAATGGGTGGGTGAACGTGTACCCCAGTGGTAGCATTACTGTGTGGGGGCTTGTGTGGTGATGGTTAGGGGTTGTTATGGGTATGTGCAGTGGGCATGCTTTAGTGATGGGTGTCCATGCTTTGTTGTGTCATGCAGGGCTTGGTGTTGGGATGGGTGGTTTGTGTTATTAGTACATTAGTGAGGAGTTGGAGTGATAGGGGAGGGGGTGAGGGTGGGGGTGTGTGATAGCATGCAGGTAGGGTGGGGGATATGATGATTGAGATTTGACTTACCAGTGTCCATTCCTCCACCGACTCCTCCGAGGCCCTCAGGATGCATAATGGTCAAGACCTGCTCCTCCCATGTTGTTAGTTGTGGGGGAGGAGGTGGGGGTCCGCCGCCAGTCCGCTGAACCGCGATGTTGTGCCTGGAGACCACGGAACGCACCTTCCCCCGTAGGTCGTTCCACCTCTTCCTGATGTCCTCCCGATTTCTTGGGTGCTGTCCCACTGCGTTGACCCTGTCCACGATTCTTCGCCATAGCTCCATCTTCCTAGCTATAGAGGTGTGCTGCACCTGTGATCCAAATAGCTGTGGCTCTACCCGTACGATTTCCTCCACCATAACCCTGAGCTCCTCCTCCAAAAACCTAGGGTGTCTTTGGCGTGCCATGGGGTGGTGTAGGTGATGTGTGGGGTGGTGTATGTGGTGATGAGTGTGGTGATGTGTAGTGGTGTGGGGTGTTTTGTGCGTGGATGTTGTGTGGGTGATGGTGTTGTGTGCCTCTGTGTGGTGGGGTTGTCTATTGCTGTGCTCTCTCTCTTGCCTTCGTCTCGAATTTTTGGTCGTAGGGGTTTGTGGGTGATGTGGGTGTGTTTTTTATATTGTGTTGGGTGTGTGGGAGTGGTGTTTGTATGTGTATCAGGTGTGTGTATTTTGAATTGTCCAATGTGGCGGTGTTTTGGAGATGTCTGTGTATTTTGAGCGCAGCGGTGTGTACCGCCAATGGAATACCGCGGTTGAAAGACTGCCGCGTGGATTCGTGGGTTGTAATAGCATGGGCGTTTTTCTGTTGGCGTGACGGTGGAGGATTTGTTTTCACCAGTTTATCACTGACCTTTGGTGTGGCGGACTTGTGTGGGTGTCTAAATTTCGGCGGATTCAGAGATGTGTGTCATAATAGCTGTGGCGGATTGCCGCAGCGGTGTATTGGCAGTCTTCTGCACAGCGGTAAGCGGCTTTTACCGCCAATGTTGTTATGACCCCCTATGTCTCTACCTTATATATTGTTACCGAAGGTAAGTAACTTGTACTTTTCTCCAAATTGATTTGGTATTTTTATTGTGTTGTGTTCTCACTTTATTACTGTTTGTGTGCTGCATCAATGCTTTACACATTGCCTCTAAATGAAGCCAGACTGTTTTTGTGCTAGCCTACCCAGGTCTAAACACAGGTTAATTGAGTAAATTTTTGTGGTTCACCTTGCAAGGGATTGAGGCTGTTGCTTGACCCCGGGCTCACACCCCAGTCAACCAACAATCCAATTTCACACATGTACTTCAAGCGAAATATAGGAGTATGGTACATTTGGATGTGTTCCATAGAGGAATTCTGCCTCTCACTTGGAGATCCAGTTGTTTTCTTAACCCCTTCGCTGCCAGGCCTTTTCACCTCCTGTGCTGAGCCTTTTTTTGGCTATTTGGGGCAGTTTGCGCTTAGGCCCTCATAACTTTTTGTTCACATAAGCTACCCAGGCAAAATTTGCGTCCTTTTTTCCCAACATCCTAGGGATTCTAGAGGTTCCCAGACTTTGTGGATTCCCCTGAAGGAGACCAAGAAATTAGCCAAAATACAGTGAATTTTTTTTTTTTTTTTAATGGGGAAAAAAGGGCTACAGAAGGCGGCTTGTGGTTTTTTTCCCTGAAAATGGCATCAACAAAGGGTTTGCGGCGGTAAGATCACCATCTTCCCAGCTTTCAGGAACAGACAGGCTTGAATTAGAAAACCCACTTTTTCAATAAAATTTTGACATTTTACTGGGACATACCCCATTTTTACTGTTTTTTGTGCTTTCAGCCTCCTTGCAGTTAGTGACCGAAATGGGTGAGAAACCAATGCTGGATCCCAGAAAGCTAAACATTTCTGAAAAGTAGAAAAAATTCTGAATTTAGCACAGGGTCATTTATGTAGATCCTACACGGGTTTCCTCCAGAAAATAACAGCTGAAATAAAACAAATATTGAAATTGAGGTGAAAAAAAAACTGCAATTTTTCTCCACGTTTTACTCTGTAACGTTTTCCTGCGATGTCAGATTTTTTAAAGCAATATGCCGTTACGTCAGCTGGATGCTTCTGGTTGCGGGTATATATAGGGCTTGAGGTTCATCAAGAACCCTAAGTACCCAGAGCCAATAAATGAGCTGCACCTTGCAATGGGTTTTTATTCTATACCAGGTATACAGCAATTCATTTGCTGAAATATAAAAAGTGAAAAATAGGTATCAAGAAAACCTTTGTGTTTCCAAAATGGCCACAAGATAAGGTGTTGAGAAGCAGTGGTTATTTGCAGATCTCTGAATTCCGGGGTGCCCAAGCTAGCATGTCAATTACAGTGCATTTCTCAAATAGACGTCTTTTTTACACACTTACATTTGGAAGGAAAAAATGTAGAGAAAGACAAGGGGCAATAACACTTGTTTTGCTATTCTGTGTTCCCCCACGTCTCCCGATAAAAATGGTACCCACTTGCGTGGATAGGCCTAGCACCGCGACAGGAAATGCCCCAAAACACACCAGGTTCTGTTATAAAAAAGCACTTTTTCCTTTCATTCCAGGGACAGAAAGTTCTGGAATCTGAGAGGAGCCACAAATGTCCTTCCACCCAGCGTTCCCCCAAGTCTCCCGATAAAAATGGTACCTCACTTGTGTGGGTAGGCCTAGCGCCTGCAAAAGGTAATGCCCCAAAACACTATCTGGACACATCAAAATTGTCAAATACAAAACTACCTGTTTTTGCGGGGGAGCACCTGCGTTTTTGGTCCCGGGCTCAGCAGCCTTCTAGGGGAACCTACCAAACCCAGACATTTCGGAAAACTAGACACCCGAGGGAGTCCAGTGAGGTGTGACTTGCGTGGATCCCCCAATGTTTTCTTACCCAGAATCCCGGGGGTTGGGGGGCAGAAATGGCCTAAAATAAATTTGCCCCCCTGACCCTTCGCCCACCGTCCCCACCCCCCTAGGGAGCGAACCTTGCCTAAGGAGTTGCTCCCCTTGTGTGACGTTGGCGCAAAAAAAAAAGATCCACGGTGCCTAGTGGATTCTGCCCCCCTTGGGGGCAGATTGATCTGAAATCGGCCGATCTGCCCCCAAGGGGGTCAGAAATGGTCTAATACAATTTGCCCCCAGGGGAGTGACCCTTGCCTAAAGGGTCGCTCCCCATCTCTAAAACAACAAACAAACCAATTTTTTTTAGCTCTGGCGCCTAGAGGTTTCTGCCCCCCCTGGGGGCAGAGTGGCCTAATAACAATAGGCTGATCTGCGCCCGTGGGGCAGAAATGGCCTAAAATAAATTTGCACCCCCTGGGGAGTGACCCTTGCCTAAGGGGTCGCTCCCCTTCCGTGAATTTGGCGTAAAAAAAACAACAAAAAAGCAGGTGTCTAGTGGTTTCTGCCCACCTTGGGGGCAGACTGGCCTCATAAAAATAGGCCAATCTGCCCCCAAGGGGGGCAGAAATGGCCTAAATATAATTTGCCCACTAGGGAGCGACCCTTGCCTAAGGGGTCGCACCCCAACTAAAAAAAAAAAAAAATTCTCGCTGGCGTCTAGTGGATTCTGCCCCCCATGGGCAGATCAGCCTAACAATAGGCCGAAAAGGCTTTGAAAAATATTGCCCCCCTGGAGGGCGACCCTTGCCCAAGGGGTCGCTCCCCTGATGCCAGTTTCATTCATAAATAAATCCCTGGTGTCTAGTCCCTCTGAGCTCTGTGCCCAGGACGTAATGGTTACCGTAACCATTACGTCCGCTGCACAGAACCAGTTAAACCCTTCCGATCATAAAATGGATATCTTCCATGATGTCCTGAGTTGTATCTCATTCTGATTTCTTATAGTTCCTGCTCTCTACTAATAGTTGTAGACTTTCTCTATACATATCAATTGCCATCACTATAATTGCTCCCTGTTTGTTGGCAGTTTTTACAACAATTGTGTACAAGTTTGATAATTCAGACCTGCTGTTCTGATATACTGATGTTACGGAAAGTTTTCTTGCTTCTGTTCTTCAGCTGGTTGATGTTTAATGCTACTGCTTGCTGAAATGCCAGCAACTCAGGAGGTATAGTCTTGACTGGGGGGGGATTGAAGTTGGATTTTCTCTTTAACCCTGTGTTAGTGTATTCCTCATCAAAAAGCTTGTCAATGAAAAATAATCTTCAAACTGGTCTTTTTTTTAAGAAAACAGCCATTTCTTTTCAAAGTTCAAATATGTCAGGTCTTGGTGTTAGGACAAAACCCAGTCCCTTGTTTAAAAGTTGTATCTGTAAATGTCTGGTCACTTAAGTTTATTACCGCTCCCCCCGACTTGCTGGTCCCTGGGTGTGGTGCGTTCTCCTTGTCTTGTGGTTGAGATATGTTGACGCACTGTATTCTTTGGTCTCCTCATCCCTTTCCTCTCCTGTTGCTTCTACCCAAAGAAGAAACTGGGATCTGAAACCAAGGGAAGCTTGATAACGGTGGTGCTTATGGTTGGCTGGGGACGGGATTCCAACTGTAATATGGTTGTGGATATATTGGAGGCCATAGGAATGCTGAAACCACTGTCCCCTTCTGTATTGTCTTTCCCTTGGTTTTGGTTTTATGTACTCTGAGTCACTAGAGTCTGATTCTGAAGGGAAGGAGTTGTTTGAGAAAATGTTATCTTACTCGTTGTTTAGGTTGATAATTTGGTCTGGAATATGGACATTTGTATTGCAATAAAACGTTTTTCAAATCCTTTTGAAATTTTTGTATCTTGGAAGTGGTTTAGAAATCTTTGAAATTCTGTAATGGTTTTGTCAGTTTTATCCAATTTCTTTTTGAGTCTGGCTGCTGTCACCTGCATTTTTATTGCTGCCTCACTGACTTTGATTTTCACCTGTAGCTCATCCCAGATTCTTTTTGCTGTCTTGATGATTAGTGCTAGCCATTCTCTGGTACATTGCCAGACTACCAAAGACCAGTATTTCTGAATTCATCATCCTTCAGAAAGATCTATGGTTCATTGGTGACTATGATCCCCCCAGTATTGTATTGTCCCTGAGGTACTCCGTCACTATGGTGCCATGAAACAACATTTTAACCTTTAGTCATTTTTGGTCTGAAAATGATTCCCAGTAATTCACGTTAGTGATGATTTGGTTAATTGTAGTGTCTCTGATGAGTGGAAGTAATTAAAGGCATTGAAGGTCTTTAATTAACTTGCCCATCAGTTTAGTTACCGTACTATTGAAATTTAGGTGTCCATTAACTCATTACCCTGGAACTATAAAACCAATGCATTGTTCTTCAGGACCAGTTGGAGAATAATGGTTTAACAATAACCTCACAATTGCGCCCTTCGAAGTACGACATTTATAATTTTTTTCTTCTTCTGTATGAATTTTCACCCATAATATAGTGACTACAGGAGAGGTGCTCCCATTTCCTGACCAAGATAACTATGTATGATAAGTCATTATGCAAAAAGGCGTGAATGAGTACCTATCTGGTGCATGTATGATGCAATGTAGTTAAGGTCTTGCACTGGTATCAGACACATATAAAACATGCACACTTTGTGTTTCTTTGCAGTGCCCACAAGTGATGGTAAGTATGCTGAGCGTTGGGGGTTGTGGCCAGCCGTGCATAGAGTATGGTGCTTTTCACCAGGGCTCCTAGCGGGGCTCTCATATCCGGCCCCATCCTGCACTTCAGTTGCACTTGTGGGGGATGCAGATCCCGGAGTGACATTGAGGACATTCATAGCATCCCACCCCATCAATCAAGGGGTGCTAGGGTGCCCTTTGACAGCCTGTGAGGCAAAGCTGCAGAATCAAGATGGCGGCTCCCGGGCTTCCAGACTGGAGGGCTCAGGGAGCAAAACAGGGTGTCACAGCTGCCCGTGTGACCTCCTGTGACCCAAACACCAAGCACAGGAGCAACATTCCAGCAGGTGCGATGAGAAACTCCTGGCGCTGCCTGCAGCGGCGCGACTGGTGTGACTGGCCTTTTGCAGGCCCAGGAAGGTGAGCTGCCCTAGGGGAGGGCCTGACAGGGTGTTGCGGACAGTCCCGTGACCAGAGAAACACCCTAATGGTGGCAAAAGCAGGCCCCGGGAGAAGAGGGACGGTGCTCCTACAATATCTGGCACGTGCCCGAGATAGGCAGGAGCTAGGGGCTTGCTCCCCCTTTGAGAAAACAAAATAAAATAAAAAACTGATTGTGTACTGCTTGGCTGTGAGAACCCCCCACCCCTCCCCCCCCGTATCCCCTCCCCCTTATCCCAACGCAAATCCAGACAAAAATACTTTAGATGTAATTTCCACAGCTGAAACACCCCCTCCACCCCCACCCCCCCAGTCAGTGAACAGCCTGCTTGGGCCTTAGTATGGCTGCCTGGATGTGTTGCCTCCTTTGAGACCTTGTTGACACTTTGTGGAGGCCTGTGCTTTCCTTCACTGCGCCCCTGTGTGGAGTTCTGTGGGGAGGCCGGGACCTTGAGAGAGTGGATTCACCCATGTTTGTTCTCCTTGCCTGGGTGCCGCACGTCAGACTTAAATTGAGCCAGTAATGGTTAATTGGATGTGTGTCCTACTGCTTAGTTTTGACATCCCTGCTTGCTAAGAACTTGGTGGGCCTACTACGCTTGGGGCCTTAGTGGACCGCTGAGAAGACGAGGCAAGGGCTTGACCATTGCCCAATCCCTACGACCACAATTCTGTTGCCGTGGTGGCCTGGGGTTTGGATGCTACTATGGGGGTGAAGGGCTGTGCCTTTGCCACGACCTACTGCAGAGGTGAATGGAACGCACTGGTGATGCTAGTGGCCTCTTCTTCCTGCAAATACAATCCTGGGGGGGCCATGAGGGGTTTTTGTGGTGGTAAGATTCTGTGGACCGTTGACTAGTATTACTTACTTAGACAGCGATTGGTTGAGGGTCACTGTAGTGACCCATTACCTCAGCTTGGTGACTGTTGCCTCCTGTTGACTGCCTGTGTCTCCCTTGGCCCACCCGCCGACCTGCCACGCCATGCCCAAGGGAAGGAGACCCAGGGGCAGGGGACGGAGAGTCACCCCGTACCTGATGGTGAGACCAACCAGCCTGGAGAGCTGGGGTGCATACCCCATGATCAACTGGACTCTATATTAACAGCCATCAAAGATTGGAAGGAAACATTAAAGCATAAAATTGATGCAGTAGTAGTAGATCTTGGCCTCTTAGGAGCTGACCTCTATAAGCTGAGTGAGCGGCTTACTGCTACAGAACTTACCTTACAAGAAGGGATCCTTGCGACCGACGGCATGAAGGCTCAGATGCCAGATGTTCAGGACAGTTCTGGGTCCTGGAGGCCAGTGTGGAGGACTCTGAAGGTAGGGTTTGCAGGAACAACATCCGAGTGTGGGCCTTCCGGAGAAAGTGGAGTGTACGGATATATCCTATCTGGGGAACTGGATACAACCAGGCACCTGAAGGCTTGTCCTCCTTCAGTGCTTTGGAGAGGGCACACAGGGTGTCTCCCACCTGCTGCCCCCAGGTGACACGTTCCGATCTGTTGGAGCATGCCTGCTACATTTAAGGGATCAAGATCAGTCCTCTGATATGCCAGAGAGCTGGGAGAATTAAAAGTTGACAGTAGCAAGGTAAGGATTTTCCCCAACTTCACCATGGCATTCCAAAAACAAAAAGCTCATTTCTGGAGGCCAAGTGGAAACTAAGGGACTTGAACATCAAATATGCCACGATTTACCCAGCACACCTGCTCGCAGTCACTGGTCACATTATGTTTTTGGAACCAAGCGAAGTGTGGCTGGACATACAGTAGAACTGGAAAGGTGGCAGGACACTAGACGACCCTGCACACATCCCCAGAACAGGCAAGGACATAGGGGTGTGCCACAGGAGGAGCAGGTCTGGTGGTTTTGCCACAGGGCAGTGGAGAGGAGCTGCCAAACTCAGTCTCTAGCCCGGAGCAGCACACGTGAAAAGATGAGACACAGGCTCAGAGTTTGACTTTACCTTGAATACCGACCAAAGTGGCTATCTATTGGTGGTCATGCCACACACATCTGACATTGTCCACTGATACTTTCATCCATGGAGTGTTGTCATTCTGAGAGGTGAGGGCCTTCTCTATGCTTTTTTCTCTCAAGCTGAGTGAATGGGGGGAGCTCCTGCTGCCTGATGATTAAGTAGGGACTGCTGTCTTTCTCTCCTTCCTTGGTCCACTGCGGAGGTGCCTCCCTGGGGCTCTTGTTCCTTTTATCTCCACTGCCCTTCAAGAGGTGCAGTAGATGTGTGTTTCTGGCCTATGAACTTAACTAGTTAACTAGTAGTTTAGCTGGAGGAATGTTGCCTTGCTGTCCTGGGGAGGGGGTGGTGTTGTGTTCTTATCGATATTGTTTATATAGATGGGAACTTGCAGTTGTTTGTCTGTGCCTCTCTCCCGACTGGCTGTGGAAACTGTGGCCTAGTAGGTAAATTTAGACCAAAAGTATAACTTTACTACAAGTAAAGTTACACTTTAGGTCTAAACTTACACTTTTGGTCTAAGTTTACCTTTGTGAATCGGGCTCTCAGTGTTCCTAATGCAACACCCAACCCCTGAGAGCGTGGTAATCCAGGCCTCTACTTCCCCAGATGCATTCCCTTCCGCACCCATAGAGAGGGAATCCAAAAGACTGTGGATCAGCTTGGGAAGAACATGTTTTTTTTCTCCAGTCTGGCACTGCAGTCCATAAACACCGTATGCCTCTTGGTCTGTTACTCCCATTCTTTATGGTACACGGTTGTGCCGGTGCTGCCACAGGTCCTGGAGGAGGCCAGGACCATACTCTCCCAAGCTGTTGCTGACGGGAGAGGTGCAGCTAACTACACAATACAATGTGAACTGGATAATACCGACTCATTAGGTAGATAAGTTACATCGATGGTGGCCTTGAGGTGCCATGCTTGTGTGAGAACGTCTGGCTTTTCGGGGGATGTCCTAGCCATGCTTATGGACATGCCTTTCGATGGCACCCATCTCTTCCGAAACAAAGCAGACTTGGCGCTTTAGTGCTTTAAGGAGTCTCTGGCTATGGCCAGGTCCTTTGGCCTTGCAGCTGGCCCTCGTCCCCCTCAATCTGCTTTTTACCCCTTTCGTGGCTACGAACGGGGCACCCAACCACGTCCTTTTCCCTCCGGCCACAGTGTTGAGCATGCTGCTCAGCCTCTGCATGGCCGAGGACGTGGGATCCAACATTCTTGTGGACCAGGGGGCCGGTGGTCTGCCCAGTCCACCGCCCCTCCCACTGGACCCTCCAAACCTTCCTAGTCTTGACACTTCCACATCAGGGACCAGTCGAATGCAAGATTTGCCATCACCTGCCCTACTGGCAATCCATCACGTCAGACAAGTGGGTTGTGCAAATAGTCCAAAGGGGCTACTCCCTCCCCTTCAAGACTACTCCTCCATCAATGCCACCATCCTATTATCACATGACGGAGGATCACCTGGCACTTCTCCTTGAGAAAGTTACAGCTCTCTTGGCCAGGGGAGCCATAGAGTTGGGTCCCTGTGCCTGAAGTAGGTTGTGGTTGTTATTTCCGCTACTTTCTGGTGCCAAACAGGACAAGGGCCTCTGCCCTATCCTAGATCTTAAGTCCCTCAATCTCTTCTCAGGAAGAAGTAATTCAAAATGCTCACCCCGGCTCAGGTCCTTTCTGCCCTGGACCCAGGAGATTAAATGTTAGCTTTGGACTTGCAGGATGCATATTTCCATATTCCCGTCCTGCCTGCCAACAGATGTTACTTACGTTTCACAGTAGGCTGAAAGAATGAGTCTGGCTGCTGTGTTCTGGATTCTCTGCATTGCTTTTAGCTTCTTTGTGATGCTGGCGTAGAGTGTGTTGCCGTAGTCCAATTTGCTGCTGGCCAGAGCATGGGTGACCGTCCTTCTAGGCCCGGTAGGGATCCACTTGAAGATCTTCTGATGGAGACGGCAGGTGTGGAAGCAGGCTGATATGACAGCGTTGACCTGATGGGTCATGGAAAGCATTGAGTCCAGGATGATGCCAAGGTTGTGTGCGTGATCGGTGGGGACATGTCCAAGGGCGGCTAGCCATCAGGACTATAAACATGCCGAAGTCATACCTGACTCCCTCTCAAACACTGTCTTTGGAGCTGTTCTGAGCACAGTGCAGTCTCGGGTCTATCCTCTCGAGCGGCGAGTCCAGGCTATTCAGGCTATGATGCCAGTGTTTCAGCCTCTATCTTGGATTTTGGTGATAATGACTCTGAGGCTGATGGGCCTGATGGCCTCCTGCATCCTGCTGAGAACACATGTGAGATGGCATATGTGGGCTCTGCAGTGGGACCTGAAGTTCCAGTTGGCGCCTCTTCAGGGGAATCTATACAGCATGGTACAGATCTCGGAGAGAACTGCACAAGATCTGCAATGGTGGCTTTTGAATCACAATTGGTTCAGAGGGAGACCCCTCTCCTTTCCCTAACCAGATTTGGCAGTAGTGATAGATGCTTCACTCCTGGGAAGTGGGGGCCACATGGGAGAGGCTGAGATCAGAGGCATCTGGTTTCCAGCGGAGTCTGGGCTCCATATCAATCTTTTGGCGCTCTGAGCGATCAGGTTAGCATTTAAAGCATTCCTTCCCTCTCTCAAAGGGAAAGTGGTACAGGTGTTCATGGACACCACCACTGCCATGTGGTCCTGCAACATGCAGGGTGGGATCTGCATCTGTGGACATGAGTAGAACATCAGGGCATTTCCCTAGTGGTTCAACGTCCGGGGGGCTCTCTGAACGCCAGAGCGGACAAACTCAACAGTCAGTGTACTGATTGATCATGAATGGCATCTCTATCCAAAGGTGGCGCAAGATCTCTTTCAGCAGTGGGGAGAGCCTTGGTTAGATCTGTTCACCTCCGCAGAGAACGCGCAGTTTCAGCTGTTTTGCGGGTTGGTGTTTCCAAGACGCCACTTGCTCAGCGACGCTTTTCATCTCAAGTGGAACTCAGTCTTCCTTTCTGCCAATACCACTTCTGCCCAGAGTTCTCAAGAAGATCAAGAACGACCGGGCCCAAGTAATTCTTGTGGCTCCGGACTGAGTGCGAAGAGTCTGGTATCCCGAGCTATTGAGCATGACCATCGATCCTCTGATCAGACTGCCCCTTTAGGAGGATCTTCTGTCACAGCAGCAGGGGACGGTTCTCCACCCAAACCTGTCCATTCTCCACCTTCTTGCGTGGGAATTGAGTGGCAGCAGTTGACAGCTTTTGACCTTCCTCCCTAAGTCTGCAACTCTATCTTGACAGCCAGGCGTCCCTCAACCAAAACGGTATACACCTGTCATTGGAACATATTTGTGGCATTGTCCACAGACAAGTCTGTTGACCCCTTCCCCCCCCCCCCCCCTCCCCCCCCAGCCCTCTATCTGAGGTCCTCCTGTTTATTCTTTCTCTAGCCCAGCAGGGCATTGCTTTTGGCACCCTTAAGGGTTACTTGTCTGCTATCTCTGCTTTCCTGAGATTACCTGACCAACCCTCTTTGTTTAAATCCCCTATAGTTGGTAGATTCCTCAAGGGTCTTACCCATATATTTCCTCCTTTCCTGTTCATAATGCCCCATTGGGATTTTAACCTGGTTCTTACTTTTCGGATGTGTGCTCCTTTTGAGCCAAATCACAACTGTCCGCTCAGGCTTCTCACTCTCAAAACAGCCTTCCTTGTGGCTATCAATTCTGCGTGGAGGGTGAGTGAGCTGCAGGTCCTTTCCTCAAAGCCACCCTTCATTTCCATCCATCCCGACAAGGTGGTGCTTTGTAGCAGGGCTTCCTTTTTGCCAAAAATGGTCATATCCTTTCATGTAGGCCAATCTATCACCTTGCCTACATTTATGTTCCCCCCACATCCTTTTAAAGAATAGGGGAGACTCCATTGCCTGGACCCAAAAACGGCATTGGCGTTCTACCTTGATCGTACCACAGAGTTTCAGGTGGATGACCAACTCTTTGCGGGTTATGTGGGTGCGAAGAAAGGGCAGGAAGTGCAGAAGAAGACCATCTCCAGATGGGTCGTTCTATGCATTAAAATATGCTACGCATTTGCTGAGAAGCTACCCCCAGAAGGTTTGCGTGCTCACTCCACTAGAGCAACAGCTGCAACCACTGTGTTACCACACAGAGTTCCACTCCTGGACATCTGCCATGCAGAAACATGGACGTCATTGCACATGTTCACCAAACACTACTGCCTGGACAGTCGGGTCCAAAAGGATGGATACTTTGCCCGTTCGGTCCTGCAGGGCTTCCTAGTACGATATTGGTTTGCAGACCCTCCTCTGGGGATAGTATTGCTTGGGTATCTATTCTAACATGAGGAATCTGGCACAAGAAGTCTCTCTCAGATGAACAAGTTACTTACCTTTGGTAACAAATTATCTGTTAAAGACTTATTCTAGTTGCAGATTCCTTACCGACACACCCCTCCTCCCTACTCTGTAAACTGATTTCTAGGGGCAGGGACTTCCATTTCAGGGCCCTAGTTCTGACGCACCAGTGGTCAGTGTTCTTCATGACTCCGTGCTTCTGGCATGGAAAGTCATGAAAAGAAACTGACGTCAGCGCGCCAGGGTGGCACCTATATAGGTCTTCACTGTCATATCTGGCGTGCATGACGACGGATGCGTGGCCGACTGACACCACCTGATGGCGCGCAGGGGTACAGCTCGAGAAAAATCTCCAGATCTTGACTGACATCTGTGGGAAATTCTAAGGTAAGGAATCTGCAACTAGAATATGTCTCTACCGGATAATTTGAAATTCAGAAGGTAATTAACTTGTTCTTTGGAGCGTATGATGACGTTGAATGGGGGTTAATGTGAATCGATACAAACTTATGTACTTGAATATGAGGGGTTTGAATTGCATGTCTAGGTGCTATAGGGTGTTGGCATATCTGAAACGAAGAACTATTAATGTGGTGCTGTTGCAGGAAACCCACTTGGATGCTAAAGTAGGAGCGGCCCTGTGCAAAAGATGGCAAGCACAGGGAATACATAGCTCATGCTCTGCTTTTGCCATGGCAATGCTGATCTTGAGGAAACTGAGTGTCCTCTTCCAAGCCGCCAGTAGAATGTCTTGACACAGAGGGGTGTTATTCCACACCGTCGAGCAAGTTAGCCAGAGAGAATATCTCCTTTGTCAATGTTGCTCTCTTGCAGGTTCTGACTCCCTTCCTACTGCGGCACTCCTTGTTGGTGGTGACTTTAACAGTATAGCAAATATCAATCTATATAGCTCCTATCCATCTCTTCGGGACTCCCCAGCCATTGTACCTGGCTGGGAAGTTTTTATCTGGCAGCACCAATGTGGGTTGGTGAATGGCTGAGTACACCGCCACCCACAAGTGCGAGTTTACTCCTTCTGCTCCGCCATGCATGCACTGCTTGTATGCTGCAACACATTTTTATGCCTGCTGGTTATGCTGGGGGCTGTAGCAGATATTGAATATTTCACTAGGACCATCTCCGACCATAATCACTTTTCCTTTGCGCTGGAGTACAGTGCGCACCTGTATATCCAGTTGGACTTAAAGCCACCAACTTGGAAGACCTGACCTTCTGCAAGATAACTGGAGAGGGTATATGGACATAATTTTCTGAGAATTCAGGCTTGGTCTCATCCCTACTCATGGAGTTGGAGGTATTTAATGTGGTCATTTGGGGGCAGTGCCTGTCAGAGTCCACAGGAGTATAACACACCCATCTCCGTGATATTAAAGGTGGAACAGACCCATATCGATCTTGAGCGGAGATTGCTGGAGAGACTCGACCTGCAACCACAGCTACTGAGGGCAAAGGAGAGTGTGGCAGACCACTTGGAGCACCTTTGGTTATTTGACTATAAAGCTTATATGGTTAGGACGCATACCGAGCGTGACCAGTTTGCCCCTTTGTTGGCTTGATTAGCTAACACCACTAGGCAAAGCTTGCCAACCCTAAAGGTTATGGCGCTTGGGGGGATCGAGCCTGTATATGCAGGTTGAGATTAATCAGGCCTTCACTGGTTATTATTCTAGCCTTCCCACAAGGAAACGCCTCAGGCGCATGGCATCCAAGGATAGCTCACTGATTACCTGCCTTGTCACCTAATGCAGGAGATTGTGAAGAGTCTGGGAGAGGACATATCAGTCGAAGAAATCCAAGCTGAAGTCTGAGGAATGGCCTGCAGGAAGATTTCAGGGAAAGATGGCCTCCTGGTTGAATGTTATGCGGCCTTCCTTGACTTTCTCGCCCTCTGTCTGGCTGCAATGTACCAACAGGCAGTCACGGCAAAAGTACTACCCCACTCTTAGAGAGGAGTTGATTATATCCTTGCTTAGACCAGGAAAACTAGCTACGGATGTGACTGCACATAGGCCATTGACAATGCTGAATGATGACTAAAAAATTCTTAGTGAGATCCTGGTGCAGCGATTACTACCCCACATGGCAAGGTTGATTCCGCTAGTCCAGGGCTTTGTTGGCTCAACCTTTTTGCTTTACGCAAACCCTGCAACAATGATCCTCATGGGCAACACGATCTTGGCACAGTGCAACGTGAGGGGCACACCCAACAGGGATGCCCATTATCCCCTCTACTTTTCACCCTTGTGGTGGAACCCTTAGCGTTTAAAGCTCGTGGTGGGATGCCATATGCCAGCATCCAGCACCATGGAATTTTTTACTACATCTTTCTCTATGTTTATCATATTGTACTCTACTTGCACGACCTGCACACTGAACCTGCGAGGGCAGCACAGTTTATTGTGGACTTTGGTGAGGCTTTGGGATTGCGCGTGAACTGGCTCAAAACCAGCCTGTTTCTGGTCCATGGAGGGCCTCCGGATCTGGAGAAGATGAGATGGGAGCCATTGGTAATGAGATAACTGGGTATCCGAGTCTTGGACGCTACCCGAACTTCCCGACGCTTCCAATCGAGTGTCAGTTTCTGGAAAGACCCTGCCTCCTTCAGTGGCAGGTCGCATAGTGGTGGCCAAAATGTTGGCGTTGCTTCGCCTCCTCTATTATTTTGAGGTCGTTCCACTAGTGATACCACACGCTACACTTAGGCAATTGGACTCAATCCTAATTCATTTAATTTGGAACAAGGTCCGAAGACAGCTGGCATTGGCCAAATTGCAGCAAGCATCCTTGGATGGCGGGCTGAATGCTCTGGTTTACGATTCTTACTGCCTAGCGGTGCAGCTACAAAAATGTATGAATTGGTTTCTGGAGCGGGGGACACCCCGGATGTTAAGGCTGCCAGACATCCATGACGAGATACAATTGTGGTCCCTTTTACTTCAGCCGCGAAGGGCCTCCTGTTCGGGGCAGTATGACTTCAGTACTCAAAACATGCTTGCAGAGAGTACTCACACAGGTGCGACTACGGGCCCTGTATTTTCCACATCTCCTGCTCTGGGTCCTTAATGCGCAGTTAGAGGGTGTAGAGAAATGGGCGGGACTAGACACAGTGGAGACACTGTTTAGAGATAGTATATTTCGGCTGTTTTGAGATTTATGTGCCGACTTTGCCCTTCCGGCTGGGCAGTTTCTACTCTATAGTGCCCTGACTGCCGCGGTACATAGGATTTGGGGTAGAACAGGAACAGATCTACAGTTATTCCGCTGTTGTCAGTTTCTCTGCGCTGCTACTGACTTGTACCAGCTGGTCTGGAGACTCTGTGGTGCTCTACATGGGGAGCTGTGCTCTCCCCTTTCGGCGTTGCATGAGCGCTGAAAAATCGAACTGGGCTCCCCCCGACAGACAGACACTGGGCTACGATGTGGGAGGCTGTGCCCAAGATCTCTAGAAATGCCAGGCTTAGGCTCATTCACTTGTATATTCTGCATTGTGTACCTAAAGGCCCTAAAACCTAGCATTTATTTCCCTCGACCCTGTCGGACTACATTGCAATGCCATGACGACCATGGAGATATTCTCCACATGCTTTGGAGCTGCCCTCGCTTGCCCTATATTGGTCGAAGTTAGTGCACATTTTGGCTGAGGCTGCAGAGCGATCCTTGACCCCCCTCACTTAGGCTCTGCCTGTTGCACCTCTGTCACCACACTGCCAAGCGTAAAGCCACTAATAGGTTTATTAACTTGGCTCTGGTGTTTGCCATACACCGGATTACGATTCACTGGCAATGACCTGAGGGACTCAGGGCTGACGGATGGAGGACAGATGCACTACGCTGGACTGCCTGGGAGGGAGCAGCACTGCTGTGAGAGGTGCGCCAGGGCAGGAGTCCCATAGAGTTTGCAGGAGTATGGGACACGATCCTGGCTAATTTCCAGGGGGCAGGGGCGAAAGCAATGGAGATGACACTGGCTTGGATGCCCACTAGGAACAAAGCCTTTGGTGAGGGGCCTGATAACAAGGTTTGGCCCTACTTATCATTCCCACTGTTTTCACTGCTTTGATGGGCACCCAGAATGGCTTAACTGGCATGGGCTGCTTAGGTGGATATGGCTTGTCCAAATTCTGATCCACTGGCTTGATTTGGGAGAGGGTGGAGGAGGGGGACACTTCAGATAGGGATGGAGGTGGGTAGTGGGGTAGCTTGTTTTTTGTCTAATTGAATGGTTGTTTGACGATTCCGTGGGAGACCATGCCTGACGTCCCTAGATCCTTCTCTGAGAGAGTGATGTACTTCCTGGATATACCTACTAGGCGTATTGGTATATCATATGCACATACTCACTAGATTTGTTATGCCCTGTATTGAAACAGGATATGCGTATGCTGTCGGCAAATACTGTCAATTGAAGTTATTGTTTAAATGTATAATGGGGAATCGACAATATGGATGTAGTTAAATTACAATAAAAATCTGTTTAAAAAAGAAAAAAAAGTATGCTGAGAGTTCCTTTTGGGATAACACATCATCACATTTTGATGTTTCCAGTTGTTTGGTCGATTTGACACGTAACTCTTTTCTACAATATGCTTTTGATACCTGAAGATGTTCAAAAAGATTAGCACATGACTGGTATGAGAGCCTCGTACCTCATAATTTTGTGTGGAATGTATGCAGTGGTTAGCCAGGGAGTTGTTAGGTCCTGAAACATGTTGCCAGCAAAAGGGGATCGATGAACCATTAAACTTCATTGAAAATCCCTGTAAATACATATTTCTAACTTTACAAAGATACCAACTTATACAGGGAACTCCTAGGGTCACCTTTTGGTATTTTTTTTTTTTTTTTTAACCTGGTTCCCTGCTTTATTCTAGAATAAGAATTATGTAAAAACTCCCTATTTGGTTGAATTCACCAGAGTAATATCCACCTACTGTGATGTTGTGAGATCACCAATGATGAAGCATGCCACAATAAGTTGTGGGTGAGGCACCTTCTCCATTATCTTTTGTATCCCTTCAGGCTACAATAAATAAGGAGAACTGATGCATGTTGCTGTAGATTAACTTTTCCCACTCGAGCTCCCTTTGCACTGTTTCTGATTATCATTTATTATTATATAGGAGGATGTGCTTGGGTGTTGACCCTCTTCCCCTCTAGTTTGTGAGCATATTAATGCAAACAGGTCCAAACTACCACGTGTCGGGGCATTTCCAAAATGGTGAAAGTCTTCAGCCATGCTAAGCTTGGGCTCTGAGGAGTGGTTGTGTATGTGTGAGTTTATTAGGGAAATAACACTTGTGTCTTCCCGCATTTAACACTACCAGAATGAAGCAGTATCTACAACAAACCCAGAGACAAAAGTGTGATAAAACAAAAGTACAAGAGTCCTTTAGCAACCAGACAGGGTACACAATAATTATTTTGACATCCTGTTAAATATCTTTCAAATGTTACATGTGGCTTAGCAGACCTGTCAGGCAGGATTTAAAAGTGTAGTGGTACAGGATACCGACAGCCCCGCTCTGCAAATTCTGTGGAGTTCAGAGGATTTTCTTCTGCCCATTCAGGTCAGCCTGTTTGCTCCTGAGAGGCATTTCACACCTATACTTGTGCTAAGTACAGGCTGGGAGTTACTGAAGAGTTGATACAAGTTAGCGTCCTCAAACTTCGGGCAGGGAAAGGATAGCTTACTAAAAGTTACTTTTAAGTATGTAATAACAATCAGGCGTCACTATTGCGTTGAATTTTTTATATCTTAAAAATAGTAGATCCATTATTTTTCTAGCTGGTCCCTTTCCTGGGTTAGCAGTATTAATATTTTATTCTACTGAAAAGCTAGGCTACCCACAATAAAAATAGCTTTTTGGGCTGTGTCACTGTAGGGACATGGTAATATGAATTCTCTACATTTCCCACTTTTCAATACCATACATCCACCCTTGTGGGCTACAGGAAGGTGCTTACCTGTTTGAAAGGTTTATTTTAATAGGTTGCACTGCACCTTTTAACACTGCACTAGTCAGGCTACACATGGTAGGCTTGTAGCCATGTTTGCACTGCACTGTAGGTGGATGGCTCAATAAGTGCTCTAGTCCACTAGTGGCATTTAACTTCCAGGCCCTGTGTGCGTTTTACACACCACATACTAAGGATTTATAAGCAAGTTAAATGTACAGTTAGGAATAAGCCAATTTAACAATGTTTAAGGGAGAAGCATAGGTACTCTACTCGTAGTTAGCAGGGGTAAAGGGCACAGGGATCTAAAGCCGTTAAAGCAGATAGGACAAAAATCTAGGGTGACCACAAAGAAGAAGGGGAATTTCCTATGCAGCTTTTCTCACCAAACAGCCCTCTCCTAGAGTCTTTATTGTACAAGTCTCAACCAGTAAGGCAAACCCTTAACTTGTTTCCAACCAGTACTCTGGATAGAGATTTCAAAAGAATTGATGCTTTGGTTTACATGTGTTTGCCTCTGCTTGTGGAGCACTGTAGTCTGTAAATGCGGTCTACAATTTGGACTGCTACGCATGTTTTCTGTGGGACATGGCCAGCGAGATCTTGCCAGCAGTCCACACCGGTTTGTAGACCAAGGATTGCATTAACAGAATGGTCGGTCCTAGTGTCCTCCTTCGTAGACATGCCCGAATGAGGTCAACTGGTTTCTCCAGCAAAGTACTGGCTTCACATGGAAATGCTATTTGATGGGTCTCACCTCTTTGAGGAAAAGTCAGACTTAGATTTGAAACACTTGAAAGACAGGAGAGCTCTAGCGCATTTCTTGGAGATGTTTACTCAGTCAGGTGATGACCATCGCCCGATAACACTGGATCTTTTGACATCCATTAGGTTTCACCATAAATGAGCCGAAGTCCCACCTGATTATCACACAGAAACTTCCATTCACTGGGTCAGTCTTGGATACAGTCGAGTTCATGTATTTTCCTCTGCAGCAATCAGTCTAGGATGTTCAGGCTATGATCCCTATGTATCCAGGTTCAGTCCTGGTACTATGGGGATTCTTGCTCAAATGCATCCTTCTTATCAAGTATGTCAGGTTGCACATTTTAGTCCTGTGGTGAGACCTGAAGGCCCAGTGTGCCTAGCATCAAGGCCACCTTTACAACACCACTGAGGTCTTGGAGGGGAGGGTCCAAGATCTGCAGTTTCTTCTGAAGCACACCACTCTCCCTTCCCCACCTAAGGCTGATAGCAATGACAGACATATCACTGCTGCATTTGAAGGGGTCACCTGGAAAAGGTTGAGTTCATAGGACTGTGGTATCTAGCAGAGCCTTGGATCCTCATCATTCTGCTGGAGTTAGAGGCCATTCGTCCTTCCCTTAAGGCTTCTGCCATCACCAGGTGGCACTGCATCAAGTGGAGCAGAGAAAGGTCCTGAGTCATGTGCCAGGAGGGTTTGCATCTCTGGAGGTGGCTGGATCGTACCAAGGATCATGTGGACAGTCACACCTTTGCGCAGTTCTCTGGCACAAACGAAGAGAAGACTGTGCAGAAGATGACCTTGTTGAGGTGGATAGTCCTCAACATTAAGATCTACTGTGCACTGATCAGGAAGCATCCTACAGAAGGCTTGAGAGCACATTCCACCAGGGCTAAGATCATTACCACTGTGTTGGCATGCAGTGTACCTGCTCTTGATATCTGCTAGGCTGTGATGGAGGGGTCTGTTAATGATACACTGCTTCCTTGACAGCCAGTCCCACCGGAAAAGCACTCAGCTTGACCGGGTTCTGCAAGGCTATTGTTTTGGTCTGAATTTACTCCAGAGACCCTCCATTTTGGAGAGCTATTGCTTTGGTGTCTATTCTAAGGTGGCTACTCTATCTAACTGCAGATACCTCATTGACCTCTACCTTCCGCATTCTGTGGAGTAGTGTCTTCTTAACATCTAAAAATGTCCAAAGTTAGTACTCTGCATACTGTGACCAACAATTCTTCATGTTCTGCGTCTTAGGGCACATAAAGGGAAAAGATAAGAAACTGCCATCAGCACGTTGGGATAGTGCTTATATGCAGCTCTGCTCAGTAACTTCTGGGGCAGTATAGAGCCATCACGGAGCCACCCATCACCATCTAGCGTTGTGCCAAAGCATTGTTTCAAAATTCACTGGATCCAGACTGGCACCTCAGGAATATTCTGAGGTGAGGAATCTGCAGTTAGACTATCCATCAGAAAGAGCGTTACCAAACGTAAGTAACTTGTTCATCTGCTATGTTTCACATTTATGGAATTTGGAGGTATGTGTTATTTTTACTTTTTCCTGAAGAGATTTTCTTTAACTTTCCTTCACTTAATCCTTTTCTTGCTGGCCGTGGGTGTATCTTCATCTCAGGTTTTAAAATCTGCCCTGCCTGTAAAAAAGGCAAAGGTCTGTCTCAAACCTTTAAATGACATGCACGTGGTGCCTTGAATTTAAGGTCACAACATGGTGTTGTGTTATATATCGATGGAATGCATACCCCAGCCATCAAGGAGCAGGACACAGATTATGTACACGAGAAGAAACAGAGGTCTGATTCGCCAGAAGAAGGTCCCCATTGAATAAAGTCGAATATTTTAGAGAGAGTTTCACTTTTTTCCCCCCACTATAACAAACAAACACACAAAGAAAGGTCTACCTTCTCCTGAAGAAGATTATCTAGTTCATCTTAGAGGTTGGGAGGTATCAACACCACTTCACCTCTCCTGAGGCTCCTCCTCAGAACCTGTTCTTATTTTCAAAAAGTTCCATCAAAGAGTTCTGTTTCTGCCTCACTATGGATTCTTAACAAGCGAACGCTTTCTGTAAGGCCATGCTAGAATGTTTTCACTCATGACTTGGCCTTCTGGAACTCAGTCTGGAGCAGCCATAGCAAATTTAGTGGCTTCTTTTCCACAAATGCTAGTGACTATTGCGTGGAAGTTGGCACGTATCGCCTTCCTTGCCTGAGGACCTCAAAACAGAAAAGCCGGAGAAGATCTGGCACCTGACTTGGCGACTGGAAGAAATTACGCTGTCAGCACCCTTCCTGGCACTAGCCATGAAGTGGAAAGGACCATCTCCTTCTAATATACTTGTGTGGGCAGAGTCTATTCCATCACATATTTTGAAGCCTAGTGGGAAGCAAATTTCTGACTTCTAAGACAAGCCAAGGGCTGAAGCATTGCCAGTTCCATAGACATTTGATATATTATTTGTTTCAGGTTCTGAAACACATGAGATGCAATATAGGAAAAACGAGAATGAGTAGGCTAGTGAGGCAGTCAGTTTAATGATTGCTGTAATTTGAGACCTAAATTCATACCTCTTTGCTCAACTGGATGTATTGGAAGCATCTAAACACTCTGAAGACCAGTATGGAAGCACAGGACAAAGGAGCGCATTTAATGAACACCACTGTAATTCTTGGTGACATTGATGGATGCTTTCCAATGGGTTTTCATGACACATGCAGGCTAAACGTATGGCTATCATTTGATGGCAAAATACGTTTTTGAAAAAAAACATGCATTTCTTCTGTGGAATCTAAAAGTGTAGCAAGAAAAAGAGCTTGGTCAACTGGCTTTTGGAATGTAGGAGGAGATCGTTTTTCAGAGGAAGTTCTTACTGGTCTCCTGCATTGTGGGGTTGGCACCAAAACAGCAGACACCCCTGGAAGAGGTTTCCATTTCTGTATGTGTGGGAACTTCCAATCACATCACCTGGAGGGTGCCTAGGATTCTTGATTGACATTGGTTCTGTTGTCAGCTGTAGTGAACTAATCAGTTGTAGAGTGATATGCCTATCCTCTGATGCATGTGAAAGGGAGAGTCCGTCAGAAAATGGTGAACCACTGTGAATGCGCTGCCATGTGTTTTTGACCTAGCTTGGTCATGTAAAATATGATTCACAGCTGCCTGCCCTTTTACAGAGGATACAATCTTCCTACCACCATTGAATGGACTGCCACTTTAAGAAAGAGGAGACCTCTGCATTCCTCATTACCATGACTCACCTTGAGCACCAGGATCCTGAGGAGTTAGACTTGTTGACCTCAACCTCTTGTCAGAGAACGTCTTATCTGCTGCCAGTAAGTCCTCGCTGCAATGATTTGGGTGTACTATATGATGTGGCTGGACAGCCTTAAAGTGCAGTACACTCGCATATATCTTCTTATGTTTAGTGAGGTATGTTTACTCCACCTTAAGCTTAACCCTTGGTAGCTGTAAGCAATAAGGCACACAATAAGAAAGAACCGAAATACCAATTTATAAAAATAGAGCTTATTTATATTAATTTTTAGGGACCTTAATCATCAAAATCCAGCTGAGGTTCTGGAGATACAGATTTTTAGAAGTAATACATTACTTTTAAGTTAACCACAAACAAGCATTGGCCATCAAAAAGTTTGTAAACTCTTGAAAAGTTGGAAACAGTTCAACAACTCTAACCCGAGTTGGGTGACCATATCCGACAGGACAGAGTCTGGGGTGGCCAGAAAGAATACTGTGGACAGTTAGCTGGCCATCAGAGTGTATTTAAAGCAAGATCCAACTTTACTGGATGACCTCCATAGATGAGAATTGAGTGGTCCTGATGCTGAGGGATGCAGACTTAAAAGATGTTCAAGGATGCTCCTGGTGCTGTACTGTCCACGAGGGTGAAGTCCGGTTAAGTCCTGTGTCCACAGGTGTGTTAGGGCCACTCTGTCCACAGGTCTCTGGGTCCCATGAAGACCTCTTTGCAGGCTTCCAAGGGCTGCCGATGCATACCTTACGCCTTTACAACACAGCAGTCATGGTGCAAATCTTTGGTGGAGCCTGGTGTCCGCCTTGGGTGACGAATCCATTCATAACTGACACTCACAGGTCCAGCAGACATGTGTGCACATTTTGGCTATCTCTGAATTGCCCTTTGGGGTGCCATGCGTCGGGTATCGGCAAACCTTCTGTGTTGGCTACCAGAGATGCAACTTGTTCCCAGTGCCGTTCTGGGGGTTGGAGTTGGGGGTGAAGGGGGCACACAGCCAACTGACCCTTAGAGTCTCTGCTTCAGACTGGGGCTGGGAACCGACTTCACCCAAAGCCAGGCACGCAGAACAGGGTCCAGACTGTGCTAGCCCAAAGTGCAGCAGGTGTGGTCGCTCTGGCATTGCAGCCTCTCTTTGTGCGTTCCCAATAGGTGCAAAGTGGTCTTCTTCCCTTCCTCCTAAGTCCAGCGAGTATTGAAGGTCAACATGCCATGGGTGCCGTATTTATCCCAGGTGAATGCCCCAAGGGGACCACGAGGAGACTAGCCAATGGGCTTCTGGTACCCTTTCTATCTAGTGACTAAGTTTCTGTGATGTGTGGCATCTGGCTGTCCCAGAATTCTGCATTCTTGCCCCTTTCAAGATGGCATGACCCTCACCGAAGGGTCGTGGGGAGCAAGGTAGCCCACCGTACCTCTACACTTCCCTCTTCGACTTCTGCCAAGGATCGACCGCTGACTGCTCCAGGACGCCTGCAAAACCGCAACAAAGTAGCAAGAAGACTACCAGAAACATTGTAGCACCTCATTCTGCCAGCTTTCTCAACTGTTTCCTGTTGGTGCATGCTCTGAGGGCTGTCTGCCTTCACCCTGCACTGGAAGCCAAAAAGAAATCTCCCGTTGGTCGATGGAATCTTCCCCCTGCCAACGCAGGCACCAAATTTCTGCATCACCGGTCCTCTGGGTCCCTTCTTATCTTGACAAGCGTGGTCCCTGGAACACAGGAGCTGGATCCAAGTGTCCCCGACAGACCAGTGGCCTTCTGTCCAAATTTGGTGGAGGTAAGTCCTTGCCTCCCCACGCAAGACAGTAATCCTGTGTACTGCGTGATCTGCAGCTGCTCGGGCTTCTGTGCACTTTTGCAAGACTTCCGTTGTGCACAGCCTAGCCCAGGTCCCCAGCACTTTGTCCTGCATTGCCCAACTCGCTGAGTTGGACTCCGACTTCGTGGGACCCTCTTTTGTTGTGCCTTGTCGACCGTCGAGCTCGGATCTTCTGAACGTCTGTTCAGGTGCTTCTGCGGGTGCTGCTTGCTTCTGCATGGGCTCTTCGTGTTGCTGAGCGCCTCCTATGTCTCCTCCTCCAAGGGGCGACCTCCTGGTCCTCCCTGGGCCCTGGCAGCACCCAAAATGTTCAACCGTGACTTTTGCAGCTAGCAATGCTTGTTTGCGGTCTTTCTGCGTGGAAACAACTCTGCATCTTCCAGCTCGCCGTGGGACATCTTCTGACCAAAGGAGAAGTTCCTGGCTCCTTCTGTTGTTGCAGAATCTTCGGCTTTTTTCACCCGGAGGCAGCCCTTTTGCACCTTCATCCGGGGTTTAGTGGGCTCCTGCACCCCCTGGACACTTGCATGGCTCTTGGGCTTGGTCCCCTTCCTTTGCAGGCCCTCAGGTCCAGGAATCCATCTTCAGTGCTTTGCAGTCAGTTGTTGCCTTTGCAGAATCCCCTATCTCGACTTTACTGTCTTTCTGCGCTAGTAGGGTAACTTTACTCCTACTTTTCAGGGTCTTTGGGTGGTGTATCTTGGACACCCTTAGTGCTTTCTTACACTCCCAGCGACCCTCTGCACATTACACTAGGCCTGGGGTCCATTCCTGGTTCACATTCCACTTTTTGGAGTATATGGTTTGTGTTGCCCCTAGGCCTATTGTCTCCTATTGCATTCTATTGTGTTCTGCAGTGTTTGCACTACTTTTCTAACTGTTCACTTACCTGATTTTGGTTTGTGTGTATATTATGTGTATATTACTTACCTCCTGAGGGAGTATATACTCTGAGATACTTTTGGCATATTGTCACTAAAATAAAGTATCTTTATTTTTAGTAACTCTGAGTATTGTGTTTCTTATGATATAGTGCTATATGATATAAGTGGTATAGTAGGAGCTTTGCATGTCTCCTAGTTCAGCCTAAGCTGATCTGCTATAGCGACCTATATCAGCCTAACCTGCTGGAACACTTCTAATCTACTAATAAGGGATAACTGGACCTGGCACAAGGCGTAAGTACCACTAGGTACCCACTATAAGCCAGGCCAGCCTCCTACAAGGCCATTATATTATTGCCCTCCGCTCCTCTGGGGACTCCCCTGATGTGAATATTGTTCTTACGGGTCCTGTTTTCTAGGTCTTCCTCCTTTATTTGCAATTCGATGTTCTTCCAAAGGTGTGACTTTGTGCCATAGTGCTTCTTGGTCTTCTGATCGGGCATCTATAGTAGGGGCGGCTCCTTCACTAAGGTGGGGGAACGTCACCCTACTGGATTATGGGGAAAGGAAAAATAAAGTGATAATAACACTACGCTCTTATCATTTATTTATTTTCCTCTGGGAAGGGGTGGGGCTGTGCTGGAGGGAGGGGGCTGGCCAAACTGACATTCACACTTTGCATGTTCTCTACCTGGCTATATTGCACAGCCGAGTGGAGAACGTGCCCAGGCTCCCACTCCCAGTCTGAGTGCTGAAGACCAATCATGGCGCTGCTGTCATGCTGGTGACAGCAGCGTTGTGATTGGCTGGGAGCCTGTGTGCAGCCAGACGAGGACAAAGGGGATAGAAATGCGTCTCTCCCCACAGAAAAGCGCTTTTTTTTTTTTTTTTTCACCCTGTCCCCCCTCCACCCCCATTGAATGGCAGCCACCACTGATCCACAGTGCATTCTAAATCATCTACTCGCCCCTCCAGTTTATTGACATTGTGGCTGATGTTCTGGATACAGGATTTGAAGTCTGTTCTAAGAGAGGTAAATTTGTATCTGAGTTGCTGCAGGAAGTGGTCCATATAGGCCTGAGATATGGGCACTGATGTTGGGTCTCGGGCCGCATTGGCAGGCGAGGAGTCCTTGCCTGCTGGGGGTGATCCAAAGCAAGGTAACTGGGTTGTCCTGAGGTACCCCACTGGAAGTGTTGTAGACTTGCCACATGGCATGGCAAGTAGCAAGGGGGGGGTACCAGGGGAGTCAATGGCACGCTGCTCGGATGACTTGTGCAGTGTAGCAGTTAGAAGCTGTCTCCAGGATTGCAGAAGGACAGTGTATTGTGATATTCAGCACTCAAGCAGTCTAATATTGAAAACAGACCAAGGTTTCAATGAAAGGGTGAGTGGACCGTCCAACAGAGCAAATGTATTTAAGGGGACAGCATTTTCGCACGACTATACCAGGGTTGGGATAGGAGAGCAGTGCAGCAAATTGACAATCTCCCTGGTCGCACACTAAAGTAGTCTCATTCCAAGAAAGTGCCCAGGGGGGTCCCTGGCTTCGTTGCAATTCCCCGAACACTGAGACGGGGGAAGAGCTACAAGAGGCCCACAGTGTGTTCTCCTAGCATGAAGAAGTACTTGTCTTATAGCCCGCTGAGGGCCTGGCGTGGTGGGAAGAGGTGCGGGGTGTTACCAGGACGCCCTGCTGCCAAATGGAGTCTGTCTGCATAGGGCTAGGAGGGCGTGCAGCAAGAATGATTGCAGATGACCCAGTCCAAAGGCCAGGGATGATAAAGGGCCGCCCAAGCCACTATAATTTGTTTCCTGATGAGGAGGCCCATACAATACAGAGCTAGCGGTCCCGCACTGGGTTGCCAGGGGGCACATGGTTGTGCACCTGTGCCTCACCTCATTGGTCCTAGTCTAGTGCGAGGGCAGTGGACACAGGGGCCCAGCAAGGCCTATTCCGGAACACTGGTGTCCGATGTTCTTGTTCCTAAATGGCCGCATGTTGGGTGTAGGGCATGCTCTGGAGTCAGCATCCCACCTGTGAAACCCCTAGCACTGTGTGGGGGTCAGGAGCTCTGATCAGTGCTGCTAAGCCCTTGGCATGTGCTGGGGTCTGAATAATCTGCTCTGTGCTACTCCAATCCTCTGGGTTTGCTGGGGTAGGTTGTGGGCAAGATGGAGGGTCAAGACAGGTGGGCGGCAGGACCTCAGGCTACTGTTGCCAGGATTGCTCGTGGTGCACAGACCCCACCCTTAACGGGGGGGAGGGAGAGCAAGTGTTTCTCCATGATTGAGGAGTGTGAATATGGTCCCTGTGCTTTAGATAGTGCTGGAAGGCCAGCGAGAGTCTGAGTGGAGACTAAACGCATTTTGCTCCGCTAGGCCACACACCTCAGGCAACTGGTTAGTCTTGACCCTGATCATTCAGCTGTGACTGGACTACCCCAGTCCCATGTTCTGAAGCATCAGTTTGGACAACATACTCCTTTTATGAAGTCAGGTGCTTTTTGAACAGGTGCTAAGCACAGAGCTTCCTTCACAGTGTTAAAGGCCTTTTGACAGGAGTCAATCCAAATGACTTTGCTTGGCTGTTTCTTGGAGGTTAATTATGTCACAGGTGCCACTATAGTAACATAACCTTTCACTAACCTCCTATAGTACCCAGTTAGGCCTAGAAAGGCACTGACCCGAGTCTGTGTCTTTGGGGCTTCCCAGGGCAGAATTGTCTGAATCTTGGGCTGGAGAGGTTGTACGTGGCCCAGGTACACTACAGACCCTTGCCCTATTAGGCTCTTGCTTGTCTTGATAGTCAGACCCACCAGCTGAAGGGCATGATGTACTTCCTTGCAGTAGATCAGGTGAACCTTCCAGGTGGAACTGAATACAGCAGTGTCATTAAGATACACTGCACCAAAACTTTGCAGAACTGAAACAACTTTGTTCAGAACCCTCGTGGAGGTGGCAGGTGCATTTTTCAGCCAAAAGGGTCTCACTCTGAACTGTAAGTGGCCTTCTGGGGTTGAAAAGGCAGACCTCTCCGTGGCTCCTGGCATGAGAGATATTTGCCAGTAACCTGAAGTCCGGTCAAAGGTATTCAGATATTTTGCAGCCCCCAAACTTTCAGGGCGTAGGAATGAGGTGAGCATCAATCTTTGTGACTGCATTCCGTCCTTATAGTCCACACAACATCTTTGCTCAGGTTTCCCTCCTTTGGGCGCACCAGAACCACTGGGCTGGCCCGTGGACTATTAGAGGGCACAGTCACCCCTAATTCCAGCATTTTAGCAACCCCTGCTTTTATGCTACCCTTGACATGATCTGACAGTCTGTAAATTTTACTTGTGACAGGTTAGCTGTCACCTGTGTCTACATCATGGTACACCATGTTGTCAGACCTAGGGTCAAGGAAAACAGTCCGGCAAACTGTCTAAGCAAGTTAAGATAGTCTGTCTGTTGCTGATCTGTCAAAGTGGGAGAGAGTGTCAGTCCTTCCACTGAGCCATCTTTGCCATTGGAAAACAGCAGGTCTGGGAGAGGGTTACTTTCTTCCACTTCACCATCTATCACCATGAGCATGGTCATATCTGCTCTATCAAGTTCAACAAGTATGTGACATCTCCCTTCTTTTCCAGGATCAGGTAAGGCCCAGTCTATATGTCTTCGAATGCCCTGGGTGTTACAGACTCCAACACCCAAACTAACTGCCCAAGCTGGTACTCAACCATAGAAGCCTTTTGGTCATGCCAGTGCTTGACAAGCTCCTGGCTAGCCTTCAAATTAATGCTTGTCTTTTTCATGTACTCTGCCATTCTGGAGCAAAGGCCTAGCATATAATCTAGGATGTCCTGTTTGGGCTCCTTGAGAGGTCTCTCCCAGCCTTCTTTCACCAAACATAAAGAAACCCTTGGTAGGGTGTCTGAAGAGCACTTCAAAAGAGCTAAAGCCCACTCCCTTCGGAGGAACCTCCATGTAGGCAAACAGGCACAGGAGAAGAATATCCTATCTCCTCCTGTTTTTCAGGCAAACCATAATTATGCCTTTCGATGTCTTGTTAAGTCTTTCAACAAGGCCATTACCTTGTGGATGGTATGGTGAACTTGTAAGTCACCCCATGCTCATCCCACATTTTTTCAGACAGTCAGACATAAAGTTTGTGCCCCCATCTGAGATGACTTTCTTAGGGAAACCCACCCTAGTAAAACTATTGAGTAGGGCTCTGGCCACTGCAGGAGCAGTAACTGTCCTAAGGGGTATGGCTTTGGGATATCTACTGTCATGGTCCACTACCACTAAGATACACCTATGCTCTGAGGCAGCAGCTGGGTCTGAGGGACCAACAATGTCAAACCCTACCCTTTCAAAGGGAACCCCACCTCTGGAAATGTTATCAGGGGGCCTTTGGTTTGCCCCCTGCCTTGCCACTGGCCTGACAGGTCACATAGGAGTTCCTTCACCTTCTCTGAAATCTGGGGCCAATAGAAATGGTTGACTAACCTATCCCAGGTTTTAGTCTGCAGGGACCACATGCTCTTTGAAGTTCTGCCAAGTCACAAAGTCTCTCAAGACAGTACCCTCCTCTTCAGAGACCAGGCCCTCCCTCCAATGGTTAGGGACCTACTGGCTCAGAGGACATTTTGAAGAAGTCTCCCCAGGCTTCCTGCCCTACCTCTTGTTGCTAGGGACTGGGTCCAATGTTTCAGGATACACAGTCCCTTTATTTTCCCCTAAGGCCTTCTGTGCTCTGATGGAGACACAAACCTACTCACGGAGACCCAGCATTGCTGTAATGAGTCCTTCTCTCTACCTCTGCCCGAGCAGAAGTTTCAAGATCGTTGCTCAGTAGCTACTCCACTGGGATGGCAGGGGACACAGCTACTTTCTTGGGGTCAGTAACCCCTCCCTACTCAGTATACCACAGCTATGGGATGTGACTTTGTAGCATTGTCAGAGTTGACTATCTCATGCACAACATCTAGTAAAATCTGGCTAGGGGAAACTAGCTTGGTGGTAAGCATGGTTATGCTGGCACCTTTATTCCTCAAGGCTTGAACTTCCACTCCATTGATTTTTGCCCACTGCCTGTAATTTGCCATACTCACAAGCCAGTTAACCAAAGGTTAATTTCCCCACCGCCCAAGCAAACTAAAGTGGCTTCAGTGAACCCATTGCAACCCCCAGAGACAACTTTCACCCCAATTCCTACATTGGCAATTCCCTTGGAAGAGTCACCAGTGGGTGATTATTTGGTGAATGCAGCATCTCTCCCCTTGTGCCCTGGCAGTCTGCAGGTAACGCACACCCCAGCCATCAAAGGGTCACAATCATTTCCCTGATACCCCCTCCTCTTACCTTGGGATGAGGCACTGGGCTTCCCCCGTTGGGCTTCTTTTGTGGGCTCTTTGGGCTTATCTGTCTTTTTAAACTTCATCCCATCTTTACCTTGAAAGGGGGAACCTGTCTTCCCTTTTCGTGTTCACCACCTGAGGACTTCTTGGATACCTTAGTGTGTATTCGCCCATCAGCTGTCTTACCCAACTCTCTAGGACTAAGTAGCTTAGTGTCTACCAGATGCTGGTGTAACTTCTCTGAGGAACAATATGTCAAAATATGCTGTTTAACCACTAAATTTGTACAAGTCCTTATAGGTATCAACCTTTTTACCTTTAATCCATCCGTTCAGTGACTTCACAGAAGCAACTATGAAATCAAACCTTGATAGTGTTGCTTCCTTTTGTGTGCTCCTGAATTTTTGCCTGTACTCTTCAGGGAGTCCATAGAGGTCAGTGAGCGCACCTTTCATGTGAGTGTATGATTCTGCCAGCTCGTCCTCTAGTGTTGTCAATCTAATTCTCCCTACAGTTGGAATGAGTTCCCACAGTAAGGACCCCCGATGATGTGCACCCACCCATCCTGAGAGTTCTTCCACAGGATGCAGGCCTCGAAAAATCATTGCAATGTTACGAGACCTGCAGGTCGAGTAACTCAAATGATCTACTCGACCTACCTATAATGTACTTGACCTGTAAACAAGTGTCAAATTGTGTGATCCTATGCAAATAGTTTAAAGAGTCGCTTTTTTCTTCATTCTCACATGATTGCACCTCCAAATATGTGAGATCAGCATTTCTCCAGTACAAAAAAACCTCTTTTGTTTGATTAAGTAGACTAAAGTTTGCTGCATGCATCACAAGAATCTAGCTTACATATTCATGAGGTCTAGCCCGCATAACCCAGGACTTCTTTTACTTTACTAACAACATTGCTGTCATGGCAGGAGTGTTTCACAGTTTGTTTAAAAACACAATTTTAATAAATATATTACTAAACCATGATGTGGTAACTTATTGTCATCTACACACAGTAACTTTCCAAGAAATGTCCAAATCTCTCTCCATCAATCTCCAGCTTTACTGATAAAACTATATAGTGTATTAACAACCTGTGAAAATTGGGTTTCAAAAAACATATCCTTTGCAAATCAACACGTAAAGTATTCTGATTTGTTTTCATCCTATTAAAATATGTTTTACATCACACAGAAATATAAAGAGGGCTTTCACAACTACTGAAATATATTTTGAAATGTTTGCACAGTTGACGTAGGCCCTCACTATGACATTAGCAGTAAATGCTGCTTCCCACCGCGCTGACGGCCGCCAACTTAACTCCGCGCTGGCGAATATCTGTTCACCATATTATGACACACACACACACACCAATCCAACAGAATACAGCCACATACACAAATCCGCCAGACCAAGGGTCATTGATAAACTGGCGGTCCCAAAACCCACACCGTTACTCCAACAGAACAACACCCATCACATTATGACCCACGAATCCCCACGGCTGACATTCATCGGCGGTAAACCATTGTACGACGGTACATATCGCTGTGCTCAGAATGGACACCCACATACAAAACAATACTACATTGGCCAATATGTAAAACACACACCTGACACTCATGCACACACCACACCCACACCACTATAAAACAAACACCCACATTACCCACAACCCTTTACTAACAACTATTGCCACAAGACTAAGAGGACAGAGACAACTAAACACACACACCACTGACACCCATACACCCCTCACACACTCCACATCACACACCCCACCACATTACCCAACACACCCTAACCTACACACATAACACAACAGCCATGGCACCACAAAGGCACCCCTGTTTCATTGAGGATGAGTTAAGGGTCATGGTGGAGGAAATAGTCAGGGTAAAGCTACAGCTCTGTGGAGCACAGGTGCAGCCGATATCAATAGCAAGGAAGATGGAGCTATAGCGGTGAATCGTGGACAGGGTCAACGCCGTGGGACAACACCCAAGAACAAGGGACAACATCAGGAAGAAGTGGAACGACCTACGTGGGAAGGTACGTTCCATAGAAGCAGAACACCAGCTTGCCATACAGAGGACTGGTGGTGGACTCCCACCTCCTCCCACACAACCCACAGCATGGGAGGAGCAGATACTGGCAATAATGCATCCTGAGGTACTCGCCGGAGTTGGCGGAGTACTGGACACTGGTAAGTCTACTTTTAACAATTATCACTCCCCCATACCTGCAAGCTGTCACACACCCTCACTCTCACTCCACCACATCCCACATACTCCACCATCACATCTCACTAATCCCAATGCCAGGCCCTGCATGCTGTACCAATGCATGGACACCACTTCCAGCCCTGCATGGAAACTCATCACCAAAGCATGCACAGCATATGGAAACTAACAATCCCACAATACACCAACATACACAAGCAAAAGCTGGCAGGGGAACAACAGTCATAGAGGGGAAGCTACAGAAGTACAAATGTCAGACACTTGAAGCATAATACGTCATTTACATCCCCACAGATACCCCAGCCAATGTCACTGGAGAGGAGTTGCCACCACTATCCAGTCCCCCAACAGAGGAGGCCCAAAGTGATGACAGTAACTCTGGACTTCAGGATCTGGGCGATCTACCTGGCCCATCAGGGACCACTGGACAGCCGGTCACCCAAGCCCACTCACAGGCCACCACAGAGCCTCCCCATCAGGAACCAACACCACAGCACCCACTCAGCAAACCTACACCTGTGTCCCCAGGACTCGTCAATCAGCAGTCTGCCCACCTGTACAGGGACCCCAGGCCACACCTCGCACACAAGACAATCAGGCACATGGGGTCAGTGGCAGTGGGCACACTGTTCAGGGGACAGAGGCACAGGCCAACAGGGACACTGGGAGGACTGCTGTGTGCCAGGGGGAGGACAGGAGCAGGAAATTGACTCTCCAGGAGGCACTTCCCGAGATCATGGGAGACTACCAACATTCCTAGGACACTATGGGCCAGATCCTAGACAACGTGCAGGAGAACAGGCGGCTACAGGAGGGGCAGTATCAGGGGGGACTTGCAGGCCATTTACAACACCCTGATCTCCATAGCAAGGGTGCTGGCAGACATGGCCAACATCATGAGGGAGTGCAGGAGGCTGGCCTGGCTTGTAGTGGGTACCAGAGGTACTTACACCTTGTGCCAGGTCCAGTTATCCCTTATTAGTGTAGAAGAGGTGTTTCTAGCAGTTTAGACTGATAGAAGGTAGCTATGGCAATGCAGCTTAGGCTGAACTAGGAGACATGTAAAGCTCTTACTTTACCACTTATATCATATGCACAATATCATAAGAAAACACAATACACAGAGTTACTAAAATAAAGGTACTTTATGTTTATGACAATATGACAAAAGTATCTCAGTGAGTACCCTCAGTAAGAAGGTAATATATATACACAAGTTATATGTACATAAACCAAAATTAGGTAAGTAATAGCAAGAAAAGTAATGCAAACAGTGTAGAATTACAATAGGTTGCAATAGGAGCACATAGGTATAGGGGCAACACAAACCATATACTCCAAAAGTGGAAAAAACACGAATGGACCCCAGACCTATGTGAGCTTGTAGAGGGTCACTGGGACTGATAGAAAACAGTGAGGGTTAGAAAAATACCCCACCCCAAGACCCTGAAATGTAGGAGTAAAGTGCACCTACTACCCCCAAAGAGCGCAGAAGTCGTGATAGGGGGATTCTGCAGGAAGAACACACACCAGCAGTGCACTGACCATGGATTTCCGGACCTGAGTACCTGTAAGACAAGGGGACCAAGTCCAATAGTCGCAACAGTGTCGAGAGGGGGCAGGAGTCCAGGAAATGCCAGCTGAAGGTGCAAGGAAGCTGCCACCGGTTGGAAGAAGCTTAGAGTTCTGCAAGAAAGAAGAGGACTAGGAACTTCTCCTTTGGAAGACAGATGTCCCACGTCACCATGAAGCTTGCAGAGGTGTTCCCACGCAGAAAGACCGCAAACAAGCCTTGCTAGCTGCACGGGTCGCGGTAGAGGTTTTTGGGTGCTGCAGGGGCCCAGGAGGGACCAGGATGTCGCCACTTGGCAGAGGAGACAGAGGGGGGCGCTCAGCAACTCAGAGAGCCCTCACAGAAGCAGGCAGCCCCCGCAGAAGTACCCCGACAGGCACTTGGAAGTAAAGTGAACCGGAGTCCACGCGAAGTCACAAAAGGGAATTCCACGACGCCGGAGGACAACTCAGAAGGTTGTGCACTGCAGGACGGAGTGCTGGGGACCCAGGCTTGGCTGTGCAAGGAGGAAATCCTGGAAGAGTGCACAGGAGCCGGAGCAGCTTCAAATCACGAGGTACAGAGCTTTGCAGTCTAGCGTGGGGAGGCAAGGACTTACATCCACCAAACTTAGACTGAAGAGTCACTGGACTGTGGGAGTCACTTGGACAGAGTTGCTGTGTTCCAGGGACCACGCTTGTCAGGATGAGAGGGGACCCAGAGGACCAGTGGTGCAGTCTTTTGGTGCCTGCGTTAGTAGGGGGAAGATTCTGTCGACCTGCTGGATATTTCTTTGGAGCTTCTGGTGCAGGGTGAAGGCAGGCTACCCCCAGAGCATGCACCACCTGGAAACAGTCGAGAAAGCCGGCAGGATTAGGCGCTACAATGTCCTGGAGCAGTCAGCGGTCGATCCTTTGGTAGAAGGTGAAGAGGGAGATGCAGAGGAACTTTGGTGAGCTCTTGCATCTGTTATCTGAAGAATTCCCCAAAGCAGAGACCCTAAATAGCCAGAAAAGGAGGTTTGGCTACCAAGGAAGGAGGATTGGCTACCAAGAGAGGTCAGAGCCTATCAGAAGGAGCCTCTGACGTCACCTGCTGGCACTGGCTACTCAGAGCAGTCCAGTGTGCCCTGAACACCTCTGTTTCCAAGATGGCAGAGGTCTGGGACACACTGGAGGAGCTCTGGGCACCTTCCCTGGGAGGTACTGGTCAGGGGAGTGGTCACTCCCCTTTCCTTTGTCCAGTTTTGCGCCAGAGCAGGGCTGGGGGATCCCTGAACCGGTGTAGGCTGGCTTATGCAGAGATAGGCACCATCTGTGCCCATCAAAGCATTTCCAGAGGCTGGGGGAGGCTACTCCTCCCATCCCTTCACACCTATTTCCAGAGGGAGAGGGTGTAACACCCTCTCTCAGACGAAATCCTTTGTTCTGCCTTCCTGGGCCAGGGCTGCCTGGACCCCAGGAGGGCAAAAACCTGTCTGAGGGGTTGGCAGCAGCTGCAGTGGAGACCCCGGAAAGGCAGTTTGGCAGTACCCGGGTTCTGTGCTAGAGACCTGGGGGATCATGGAATTGTCCCCCCATTACCAGAATGGTATTGGGGTGACAATTCCATGATCTTAGGCATGTTACATGGCCATGTTCGGAGTTACCATTGTGACGCTATACATAGGTAGTGACCTATGTATAGTGCACGCATGTAATGGTGTCCCTGCACTCACAAAGTCCGGGGAATTTGCCCTGAATGATGTGGTGGCACCTTGGCTAGTGCCAGGGTGCCCACACACTAAGTAACTTTGCACCCAACCTTCACCAGGTGAAGGTTAGACATATAGGTTGCTTATAAGTTACTTAAGTGCAGTTGTAAATGGTTGTGAAATAACGTGGACGTTATTTCACGCAGGCTGCAGTGGCAGGTCTGTGTAAGAATTGTCAGAGCTCCCTATGGGTGGCAAAAGAAATGCTGCAGCCCATAGGGATCTCCTGGAACCCCAATACCCTGGGTACCTCAGTACCATATACAAGGGAATTATATGGGTGTACCAGTATGCCAATGTGAATTGGTAAATTTGGTCACTAGCCTGTTAGTGACAAATTTGGAAAGCAGAGAGAGCATAACCACTGAGGTTCTGGTTAGCAGAGCCTCAGTGAGACAGTTAGGCATCACACAGGGAACACATACAGGGCACATACTTATGAGCACTGCGGCCCTGCCTGGCAGGGTCCCAGTGACACATAGACTAAAACAACATATATACAGTGAAATAAGGGGGTAACATGCCAGGCAAGATGGTACTTTCCTACAGGGAGGCAACAGCACACCAGCGGGCCCCTGCCACTAGCCAGTCATCTGAACAGCTCTCCACTTCTGCTGCCGCTAGTGGCCAAGAGGCCCCGCTATAGGACCAACAGGCCACCAGCACCCCTCCCCCTTCAGAAAGTGAACCACCCCGCAATCGTTCCCTGCGAACCAGGCAGAAGACAGACACTTGTCAAGACCACCGCCAGCAAATGAGACTCTCCTGATTGTCCCCCTTTTGTCCCACTCAGTCACCTTGAACTGCCATTGCTCCCCTTCGTATGTTCCCATGGACAATGCACCTGTGCTACAAACAGACTGGAACAGTACCCTGGACTTTCCTCCATCATCACCCCATTCCAGTGCACTTTCCCCTCTATATTTTAGAACAACAATAAACACCCTTGAATAAAACTTTACTATAGTATTTTATGTATTGCTAATTTTTATTGATTGATACAGCTACAACCATCGTAAATTAACTGTAATTAGTATGAGCATAGAATTAATGACTTGTAGCTGGCTGTTGTGATCACACCAGGAGAATGTTGTCTTATCACCAACATCTGTAAAATGAATATCCATAGGGAATAGTAAGTAGGGGAAATGTGGGTAATGCCAGCATACCAATGCCACACAGAATACACCAATAGTCATAGAAATGTGAAGTTGCACTGTCTCACCTGTGTCATTGGAAGTACTGACATATCACTAATGTTCTGTTATCCACATACTCATCCTCTGCCTCCTCATCCTCACTGTCCTTAGGGTCCACTGCTGCCACAGGGGCATCTCCAGTCTCTTCTTCCTGCAGAAAAGGTACATGGCGTCTGAGGGCTAGGTTATGCAGTATGCCACTACTATATGACAGACCTTCTTGGGTCTGGGATCCACAGGGATCCACCTGTCAGATGGAGGCATCTGAACCTGGCCTCCAGGAGGCCAAAGGTCCTTTCAAAGATCCTTCTGGTTCGCCCATGTACCTCATTATAATGTTCTTCTGCCCTTGTCCTGGCATTCCTCACAGGTGTCAGCAGCCATGATAGGTTTGGGTAACCAGAGTCACCTGCAAATATTGAGGGACAACAAGTTTGCCATACACTATCCTATATGGCCAACATCATAGGCATACACCAACATATACTGGGTGGGAACCAGGGCTCACCTATTAGCCACACCCAGTGTCTCTGTAGTTGGGACATCACATTTGGGAAATTGCTATTCCTTAGGACAAAGGCAACATGCATCGACCCACAATACTTAACATTGACGTGGGAGATGTACTGGTCCGCCAGGCACACCATCTGCACATTCATAGAGTGGAAACTCTTACGATTCCAGTACACCTGTTCATTTTGCCGGGGGTGGGACAAATACAATATGTGTTCCGTCAGTCGCCCCAATTATATTGACGATATGTCCCATTGCATAAAACCCAGCTCTCAGTGGCCAAATCGTCCACGTGGGGGAACGAATGTAGCTGCACATGTGTTTTATCAGGTCAGACAAGACTCTTGCTAGCACGATTGAGAACATTGGCTGTGACATTCCTGCTGCCAAGCCCACTGTCACTTGGAAAGCACCAGTTGCCAGGAAATGGAGCACTGATAGAACCTGCACAAGAGTGGGGATCCCAGTGGGATGATGGATAGCTGATATTGGGTCAGGTTCCAATTGGGCACACAGCTCTATGATGGTGGCCCTGTCCAGTCTATAGGTGAGTATAATGTGCCTGTCCTCCAGTGTAACCAAGTCCACCAGTGGTCTATACACAGGGGTATGTCTCCATCTCCTATTCATCCACAGCGGTAGGTATCTAAGGGACACAAGGGTGAGTAGGCTGTCACAATTTGAACCATACCACAACAGAAGTCCACATTGTGCAGACATGTTTTGGGACAGTGTAATTAATAAAGTATGTGCCTATTTATCCTGTGGTGAAGCAATTAGCGATAGGCCTGTCCCCCCCCATGAAATGGCGACCGCCTGTTCTGTGCGGAGGGACAGGTTGAAGTGAGGTAATGCCACTGAAGTTGTGCGCCATGGCGGTAGGTGGCTGTGAACCGCTGTGCAGTTCCTCATTGGTTCATATTGGGCCCTATGGGGTACAGTGACCAATGAAGATCTACGCCGGTAGTGACGGTATGCACCGCCGCGGACGTGACCGCCATTTTCTATCTCAATCCTCACTTGCTACCTGACCTTCCATAGGAGAGAACCTACACTACATGTGCTGCTGAGACCTGTGTCTGGAACCTACCATGGCCTGTGTGACCGGGGAAAGGGTCCCGGCCTTCACATCGGAGGAGTTGAAGCGACTGGTGGATGGGGTCCTACCCCAGTATGGACTGATATATGGGCCTCCAGACCAACAGGTGAGTACACTGTGGGCACGATGCATGTGGCATGAATGGATGGAGTTGTGTGTGAAGGCATTGTGTAAGGGGGGTTGGTGGATGTCCTCTTGGCGGTGTACATGTTGTGCGTTGGGCTATGTGTGTGCCAATGGTGATAGAAACGGGTATGGTGGGCCATATGTGTGACAGGCTGGTCTTTTTGTCTAATGGTGTTCTCCTGTCTGTATTGCCTCTGCAGGTCAGTGCCCATCAAAAGATGGGAGGCGGAGAACCCACTGTCAGAAACGGTGGGAGGACCTGAGACGCTGGGCACGGAAGGCCGCGTAGGCCCAGCTGGGGATGGCCTCCCAACGAAGAGGGGTTGCCCGTCGGACCCTGACCCCCCTGATGGCCCGCATACTGGCAGTGGCCTATCCTGAGCAGGATGGGCATTTGAGGGCATCACAGCAGCCACAAGGGGGTGAGTCCAGCTGCCACCTCCCTGTACCAGCACCGCCCCCTAGTAGCCCCTCAGCGAGTTGACCGTGCCTGCTCACCCAGCAGGGTGGGCATCTCCTTCGCCCCAGCACCTCAGGCCCTGCCCCAGTGAGCCTTGCTGCTCTGAGTGAGGAGGCTATAGACTTCCTGACAGGGCAATCAACCATTGTGAATGCCATCCATGGGCTGGCAGCCCAGATGCATCAATAAAATGCATTCCAGGAGGGCATTCACAGTGGATTGGTGGCCCAAAAGAGATCGATTTAGTTTCTGGCCTCCACTCTGATGGCAGCTATTGTCCCTGTTTCAACTGCCCCCCTCTCCAACTTCCACTTCCCAGTCCCATTCTCCTCAACCCCAACCCATCCCAAGCACACAGCCAGACGAGCATGCACACAAGAAAACACACGAGTGGCACAGGCAAACACAAGCACCACACTTCATCCCACAGGCACTCACACAAACACCATTCAGTTGCAGACACGACAACATCCACTGTCCCCACTGTCTCCCCCTCCTCCTCCACCTCCCACCCAATTACATCCACACTCATTCCTACATGCACTACATCAATATCCACTACCATCATCATCACCACACCAAGCAGAACACACACCTCACTGGCAGACACCTCCACAACGTCCATGCACGCGTCCCCTGTATCCTCTCCCACCGTGTCTGCCCCCACTTCCTAAAGGACACAAACATAAGCACTCAGACACCCAACAGCCATCCACCTCACAACAGCATACAGCCCATGCACCTGCACCCAAATCCAGCAGACCTACACCTCTGACGACCATTCCCTCATCCTCCACTCCCATTACTCCTCCCTCTTCCCACCCCAACGTACCTAAGAAGCTTATCCTTTCCACGATTGACCTCTTCCCTACCCCTCCCCCCCCATCATGCATGGGCAGGGTAGCAAAGACACAGACCAGCACCTCAGCCAAACAGTCCACGGGGACAGTGGTAGCACCACCTACTCGTGGTGGTAGGGATACCAGACCAACAACACTGAAGGGGAAGGAGGCAGCACAACCTGGGATGAAAGGGAAGAGTCCGGCACGAGCTGTGAGGAAGGGGAAGGAGCCTGCATTAGCTGGGAAGAAGTGGAAGGAGCCTGCACCAGCTGGGAAGAAGGGGAAGGAGCCTGCACCAGCTGGGAAGAAGGGGGAGGAGCCTGCACCAGCTGGGAAGAAGGGGGAGGAGCTTTCACCAGCTGGGAAGAAGGGGGAGGAGCCTGCACCAGCTGGGAAGAAGGGGGAGGGGAAGAGCCCATCCACCCCTGCCAGGAAGGGTAAAGGATCCCCAACCCATGACCAGGAGGACAAGAGGCACTCTACGCCAGTGGAAGCTGTTAGCCTAACACCTCAACCACCACCAGCTGTCACAGGGCCCCCACAGCCAGCCGTGGATGTGCTGCCATCAGTGAGTGCAGGGGCTGTCCAGGAGCCTCCCCCAACCACCACCAGCATACAGCCATTACAGAGTGCAGGGGCTGCCCAGGAGCCTCCCCCAACTACTACCAGCATGCAGCCATCACCGCCTCCGGCTGCCAAGTATTCCACCCACCAGGGGCTACTGTGCGGGCTGCCCCCTCCAGAACCAATGAGCAAGACACCCACTCGAAAAACTGTGGCCTTCCACTACACAGGACAAAGAGCACAGGGCATGTTGCCCCCTCCAGAAGCAGTGGGGAAGACACCCACTTGAGACACTGTGGCCTTGCACTCCCCAGGAAAAAGCAAGGGCATGTTGCCCCCTCCAGAACCAGTGTGCTTGTTCCCGCATCCGGCTGAGGTGCGACCACCCCCCCCCCCCCCCCAGGTGCCTACAGGATTTGAGTTGGGTCTTGGACTGTGCCCTGTGGCCATGTGGGCCCTTTGAACTATGGACTGGGCAGTGTCCCTTTATATACAGGTTTATATATCTGTTTCATAGCCAAATCCGGACTATTGCTTTCATTGTTGAACTGATTACAATCACTTTTGTCAATTCCTGGTGTCCTAGCATTATTCTGCAGATTTTCAGGGTAAAATTGTTTTTGTTATGCAGCTGCGTGTGTGTGTGTGTGTGTGTGTGTGTGTGTGTGTGTGTGTGTGTCACTCTCGTTTTCCTCCCACCCTCCCTTGTGTGCTAGGCAGCTGTACTCACCGCCGTTGTCTTCGCTGGCGTTGGTGCTCCAAGTGGTACATAACCTAGAAGATCATCTAGAAAAATTGCAGTTTGGGTTCCATGGCAGCGTGGTTCTTCCCTGTGTCTCCAATGGTGAGTCTTTTATCTTCAGTGATGTGTTTCTGCCAGGCTTTTGATGGCGTTAGTACCGCCCTGGAAAGGGTGGAGGTTTGCAGGGTCTTAATATGGTGGGTGTAACTTTGTCTTCCACCTGGCTGTAAGCGGCTACCGCCGTGGTGACTATTGTTTCTGCCTTGGCGACTATTGTTTCCGCCTTGGCAGTCGGTGTGGTACACTGGCTGTCTTTCAGAGATATCACCGCCATGGTCATAATTTGGCGGTACTTACTGCCAGCCTGTTGGTGGTATTACTGCCACTTTATCACCCACCGCCAGGGTTGTAATGAGGGCCTTAGTCTTTTAAATGTTGCGTGTTAGGAAAAACCTGACACCCTATATCCTTTTATTTTACATTGTAAGTAGCAGGTCACATAGTTCATCGTGCAAAGTCCTGGAACTCTGCAGTCAGAAGGAAAATTAATTGTAAGAAAAACTGTCTTCTGACCTGTCTGTGAACACAGAGCAAATGTGACACAAGAGAAAGATTTAAAGGCATCTTTTATTTCTCTTCCACTTTTCAACTGAACGGAACACCTGTTCAGTGTCAACTCGCCAGAAGGGGCGAGCAATTACTAAAAATAGCTCGACCTGATCAAATAAGACTCGCCAATGCGAGTGGTCCAGTAGATGTTTCGAGCCCAGGGATGCGATCCATTTGTCTGTGTCATCCCCCTCAGTGTATTTAAACACAATCCCTTTTGGCAACCTTAGATAATAGCCACCCTCAATAGTTACCTCAGTGACCAGGTCCAATCTCATGTCCTCTGTGGCCAGCTTCCTCTCTTGGAGCTCCAAGAGTCTAGTCTGGGCCTCTAGGTCTTTAGGCCTCCTCACTGAAGAGACGCTCCTCTCACTCCCAGACAGGTAGTTATTCCTTGAACAAATTGTGGGGACTACACTCTCCTGGTCCCCCTCTGTGAATGGATCCATATTGTTATCCTCATCTCCACTCCCAATGGTGAGCTCATCCCCTAGTAGAACCAGAGCTTTCGGTGCCTCTTCCCAGGCTTCAATGTCTTTTTCCAGGTCAGCTTTCTTTGCCGAGACTCCTGGAAGGAATTTCTTCTCTTTTCACAGTGCCCTCAATTAACTTATTTTCAAAGAAGGCAAGGTGGCCAAGTTTATTCTTTTGGCCTTCGTGCTTCAAGATTTTTTTGTAGTAGAAAGAATAATCTTTTACAACTCCTTTAAAAAAAAAAGAAAAAAAAAAAAAAAAAGTTTCTTCTTGGAAGCAGGTGTCTTTAAAATGTCAGAGCCTGGCTATACTTACGCTTCTCGCCTTGGCAAAAAGCCTTTGTCAGTCACTAGCTTATTAGTTGTATGTTACAGCCAAAAACACATTCTAGATCCCACCGTTAGCCACCAGTGGTAAGATTTGGGTGTACTATATGTAATGGCTGGGTAGCCTTGTTGTGCAGTGCACTCGCAAATACCGTCTTGGGACCAGGCCGGTATGTTTACTCAACTTTAAGTTCAAACCTGGGTAGCTATGGCTGCAATCAGTAAGGCTTAGCAAAAGGGCAATGTGTAAAGCATTTAACAGCACCAAACAATGAAATAAGAAAGTCGCAGAACACACTGATTTATTTAAAGAAAAATAAAGCTTATTTTTATTAATTTTTTATAGACCTTAATCCTCAAAATCCATCTGAGAGTTAAAAAACTTTGGCCCGAGTTGGGCGACCAAATCCAAAAGGTCAGAGGTCTGGGGACCCAGACAGTTACCTGGCCACCAGATCATTTTTAGAGCAAGATCCAAACTTTACAGGATGACCTCCATGGACAACAGTGGAGTGGTCCTGATTATTAAAAATGCAGGCTTAAAGATGCTCGAAGATACCCCTGATGCTGTGCAGTCCACGGGGTAAAGTCTGGTCAAGTCCTCGGTCCACAGGTGAGTGGGGGCGACTGTCAACAGATCTCTGGGTCCTACGAAGTCCTCTTTGCAGGGCACCAAGGGCTACAGATGAAGATCTTGTGCTTTTGCAAGACAGCGGTCATGGTGCAAATCTTTGGTGGAGCCCACCTTGGTTGACGAATCTGGTCACAGCCAATACTCACAGGTCAAGCAGACATGGGTGAACCTTTTGGCTTTCTCCGAATTGTCTTTTGGGGTGCCCTGGGTCTAGTAGCAGGGAAACCTCTGCAGTAGCTACCAGAGATGTGACTTGGACTCTTTAAGCTTTGATGTTCTCAATGCCATTCTGGGGGGCAGCCAACTGACCCTTGGAGTCTCTGCTTCAACCTGGGTCTGGGAACTAACTTTACCCCAAGCCAGGCAAGCAGAACAGGGCCCAAACTCTGCTAGCCTAAAGTTCAGCAGGTGTGGTCGGTCCGGTGTCGCAGCCTCTTTGTGTGCTCCCAATGGGCGCACAGTGGTTGTTGTCTTGTCCTCCTTCCAAAGAAAGTTATAGTGTGCACAGAATCCAGGGGTACCCCAGAGGCTTAACAGAGGTTAAAGTAGATAATACTACTGCTCTCTTTTGTGTTAGTGTGGTTGAACAGTTAGGCTTATCAGAGGGTAGTGCAAAGCATTTGGTGTGCACAACCAGTCAAGAAATGAGGCACACACTCAATGATTAACTCCAGGCCAATGGTTTTTATATAGCAAAAATATATTCCATAGGAGTCTATAGAGCCATGGCAGGGGGGTGGGGGGGTTATTAGCACAAAAAACAGGTAGGTACTTGACTTAATATTCCAGTCTTCGGCATTTGGGATGTCCACAGGTCAAAGTTTCGGCTGACCCCAAAAGTGCAACACTGGGCTGGCTGGGCACAGAGGTCAAAGTTGGCATCAGGTTTGTAATGGAATCCTATGACGTCTGGGTTGCTAGGTAGAAAGGGCATTGAAGGTAAGTACCTGTGGTTCCAGGACACAGGCCTGGGGGGTGGGTTAGGTCAGTTGCAGTGGAGGGGTCACTGGTTCACACCAAACCCACCCTCACCGGCACAGGGGCGGCCGGGTGCAAACAGAGCTGGGTGCCCAATGCTTTTCAATAGGGGACTCTGGGGGGGTGGTCACAAAAGATGCTGCAGGGTGTGTCCCGGAGGTTGGGTTTGGTAAACCAAAGGCTTGACAGGTAGGGGTAGGCACCCGCTGGACGTTGCTGGACAGTCTGTCGGATTCCCAAAAGCCAGGGAGCTGCGGGTGCAGGGATCTCCTTGGACGTTGGGAATCTTTGACGGATCAGGTCACAGTCAGGGAGGGTTCTCGGGATTCAGGCTGCAGGGGTCGTTGGTTTGGCCAGGAGGGGTCAACCCAGGGTGGATTTGGGGTCAGAATTACCCGGGGACCTTCTCTGCTCTGGTGGCCCACCTGGACTCGGGCTGTGGGCATCTGGTGCCGAGTGGACAGGACTCGCGATCTTGGGTGGTTCTGGAGCCCTTTGGTGATTTCTTCTGGGCAGAGACGCTGTCTTCTGGAGTTCTTGGTCCTCTACTGGGCAAGCAGTTCTCTGGGGGCTTGTAGAGATTGCTGGTCCTGCAGGGTGCGTCGCCTCTTCGAGCAGGGATCTTTGAAGCTGCAGACAGGCCAGTATAACTGGGGTCAAGTCAGTTGTCATCTGGAGTCTTCACTGCTGGGGTCGAGTAGGCAGTCTTTCTTCTTTTTTTCTTTCTTCTGAGATCACGAGGAATCTGGTGAGTGAGGTTCAGAGGAGCCCCTAAATAATAGATTTAAGAGCATTACAGGGGTCAGAGGGCAGTAGCCAATGGCTACTGTCCCTGAGGGTGGCTACACCCTTCCTGTGCAAACTTCCTTTGGAGATTGAAACACATCCCTAACTCTATTGGTCCTCACCCTCCAAAACAAGATGGGGATTCTGCAGGGCAGGGGTCACTTCAGCTCTGAACACCTTAGGTTTGGTCCTAGCTGCAGTGGTCGCTCTTCCCTCTTTACCTAAATTACCCACCGGACCTGCCGCCAAAAGTAGGTCTTGGTCAGAGGGCGGGTAGCTCTACTAGCTGGAATACCCTGGGGCACTGTAACAAGAGGCTTGAGCCTGTGAGGCTCACTGCGAAGTGTTCTAGTTCTTGCAGGGTGGAGATGTGATGCACCTCTACCTAGAGTAGGCTTTTTGAACCTAGTGTGTACAAATGCTCTCACCCCATGGGGTTGCAAACTTGTCTGTTAGTGGCAGGCTAGCACAGACTGGTCAGTAAAGGGTTGGGTCTGTGTGCATTGTACAGTACATCCAGCACTGACATCAGTGTGGGTTAATTGTGCTAAGACGTTTCATACCTCTTCCCAGCCTACAGTGAAGCCTTCATGGAGCTGTGGAGTTTGTAATGACAAACCCCCAGCCCATGTACTTAATATGGCCATACTGCACTCACAATGTCTAAGAATGGACTTGAATACTGTGGGGCATATTGCTCATGCAGCTATGCCCTCACCTGTGGTATCGTGCACTCTACCTTAGGGCTGTAAGGCCTGCTAGAGCGGTGACTGACCCATGCCACAGGAAATGGTTTGTGGGGATGGCACCTTGGAAGGGGGTACCATGTCGACTTTGCCTTCTCCCCACAAGCACACACAATCTGCAATGGCAGTGTGCAAGTGCTTGGTCGGGGGTCCCTTACGGTGGCACAATAGATGCTGCAGCCCTTAGGGACCCTTCCTGGTCGCAGAGCCCTTAGTACCATTGGTACCTTTTACAGCTACTCAGCTTTGTACCAGAGATGGGCCAATTGTGGAAATATTGGTACAGTTTAGGGAAAGAACACTGGTGCTGGGGGTTAGCAGGATACCAGCACACACTCAGTCAAGCTATCATCAATACCAGGAAAATTGTAGGTGGGGAGAGGTAGCCATGACAAAAGGGGCACTTTCCTACACTGCATTCTTTTAACACTTGTATGCTTCATGGGCAACGGAAATTCGGAATAACCTGAAACCCAGTTATTCTCCATTGCTGAGCATGTTGCTTCTAGTAAGGACAAGTTTCATCTTGCAGTTTGTGGCATTATGGGTGCAAAATAGCTGACTGGAATTAAATGCTGAAAAATCTGAATTCCCGATCCTTGGCAAACCTAGCTCCATCCTGTCACTGGAGTAGTGGTTGGATGAACTAGGCCAACCACCTGCCCTTTTTTTAAATGTCAAATCACAACTATCTTGCCCATTTGTTTCACCTTACTGAAGTCGCTCAGGAAAATTCAGGATATTATTCCAACATCAATGTGTAAATCAGTGGTGCACTTCCTGATTATACAATGGCTTGACTACGGGAAAGCTCTTCATCTGGGACTCACAACACTTGCAGAACATCTAAAATGCCACAACCAGGCTCTATCGAAACTTGCCTAATATCAAACTTCTTCACACCTTAGATTATCAGAAAATAATTTTCGAATCCCTTATCACCTTTAGAACTCTGTCTAACAAGTGTCCCAAATAGCTTTAAAATCTCATACACTTATATGCCCTGTGATGTCCCTTAGATCTTAAATGCAAAGCTGGTCAAAATCCCCTGATTCCATCATGGGTCTTTCCTTTGTATACTTATCAGGTAGGCACTGGAACTTGCTTCCAGATAATATACGGTATACCTCTTCTAAACCCATCTTTTTGCAGGAAGCCGAAGACCTAGCATTTCATATCTAAATAACATTTTCCCTCTTTGCCTATTGTCTTCTGCTCCTGTATGTCCTAGTTCAGGGCAGCTGTTGCACTGTTCAGATAATCATTCATTCATTCATTAATGCATTAATTCTCCATGTAATTGAGTCTACACATTGGTTGAATATGGACCATTGTGATCTTACTGAATTCTTGCAACCTGGCCTCGAACTATTGAGCAATTACTGCCATTTTACAATGCTGTGACTGAGAAGCCTTTGAATTCCTGGTTCAGACTGACTTTTGAAAAAATATTTATTGATTGGATTTTGTATTCATCATACAAGAACAACATGGTAGGGCAGGAACAAATGGATCCTGTGGGTACCGTCATCAGTATGATGGTAACAATGTTAGCGATATACAGCAATACAATAAATGTTTCCACAGAAAAAGAGGAAAAAAGGGATAGAATGGGGGGGTAGAGAGGAGGAGAGAAATCCGGAGGGGGGGGGGGGGAGACGGACGGTCAGGAGATGGGGAGCACTTATTTTATATACTACAGTATCAGATGGACAGGTTAACAGAGGTCAACCACCACCAGAAAATATATAACAGTATTATATATCCAGTGCTAGAAGCACAGTTATCCACAACAGCTCAGGAGGATGTAGGTGTTGTTGATATGACTACAATCCCAGTTAAATCAGAAATCAATGGGGACCAGATATCCTGAGGGCGGGAGCCCGCTGGCATAAGGTCCCTGTAAGCTTGTATTTGTTCTTGGCAGTATGCCGCATCTCTCAGCCAGTCTGTCTTGAGCGGCAGCTGGCGTCTACCCCAGCACATAGCCACACATCGTTTTGGCAGAAGACGCAGCATTGACACCAGCCTGCAGCCATCATCCGGTACAACCTTAACGTAGCTCAATAAAGCATTCGACAGGGAACATTAAATATTGTGTCCAACTGTAGCCTTAATAGTGTCAAAGACCTCTGCCCAGTTGTGGGAATCTTGGTTCTCGTTGCAGTACCCCCCTCTTTTTGCCTGGTTTTTAGATACAACTTCGACTGAAGTGCATTGGACTCCTGCTAACCAGGTCCCCAGTGCCAGTGTCCCTTCTGTAAAACAAGACACCTGGTCAGTTGATCCCCAAGTGACCAGGCCTTTCAGCCCCTGTAAGTCCCAAGTAAATGGTACCCTTGGTACCTAGGGCATGGATACTGAAGAGGGCCCATCAGAGCTGCAGCACAACTTGTGCCACTCAGTGGGATCCAGCACCAACCTTATGCAGACTGCCATTGCAGGCTGCATGATGGGGTGCTTCCAAAATTGAAAACACGCCATGGCACACATTTGTGTGCCATGTCCCCTAATACCCTGCATTTAATATCTGTAAATCACCACTACAGCAGGCCTTCAGCCCTAAGGCAGGATGCAGTATATTGCAAGTGAGGGCATATATGCATGAGCAAATATGCCCGACTGTCTTTTTTGAGTCTTAGACCTAGGTAATATACAGGGAAGCCATTTTAAATACTTGTGCTGGACACTGGTCGCTACGCGTTTCCCAGCTACATGATAGCTTCTCTGAACCTAGGGATGTTTGGTATCAAACATCTCATATTAATAAACCCTCACTGATTCCAGTGATGGATGTATTAATACATGCACCCAGAGGGCATCTTAGAGGTGCCCCCCTGAAAAACCTACCAACTGCTGTGAGCTCACTGACAGGTTCTGGCCAGCCCTCCACCAACAGACGACAGTCTGGCCTCCCAGGGGGAGATCCTCCACTCTTGAGAGGTCAGCAACAAAATCCTGTCCCAGCTGTGGTGTTAACCCACCCCTCCCCACAGGTTGACTTGCATTTCAGGGCAGGAGCTTCAAGAAGCTCATCACGTTTGGTATGCAGATTTAACCTTTCTCATTGGTAGATGCCAACCCCCCTTCTCCATGGCTCATCTGGCACCTGGACAGGTGATGCAATTAGCAATGCAGGAGGCGTGTCACACTTCCAGACTGGGAACACCCCTAGGGTGGCCAGCCTGAAGTGAACACAACTTAGGAAATTCCACCATTTTGTGTGTTGTGGAAATTAGGACCTCTGGACATGGTGATTGTTGGAAAGCACCCTTTTTAACATGGTTAGCCCACACATTTTGCCTGGTTTCTAATGTGGCTTTGACTGTTAGTGCACTGGGTCCCTGCTAACCAGGTCCCCAGTGCCAGATCTCTTTCCCCAAAACTGCACAGTTGTTTTGTACAGTTGGCAAACTCTTTAGTTATCACTGTAAGTCCCTTGTAAATGGTCCCCCTGATAACTGGGGTCTGGGGTACTAAGGAAGGCCTCTGAGGGCTGCAGCACACATTTTCCCACCCCCATGGACCCCTCACCTAACCCACACAGTGCTGCCATTGCAGACTGTGTGTGTTGGTGTAGGCTAAATTGTAAACACGACCTGTCACACACCCCTGTGTGCCAGGTGCCCTATCACTGCATGTGCTAGCTGTAAGTCACCTCTAAGGCAGGGTACCTCAGTGCACATGTAAGGGCATATATGCAAGAGCAGATATGCCCCTGCTATGTCTCTAATGACTGAGACATAGTTAAGTGCACAGGGAAGCCATTTTAAATGCATGTGCTGGACACTTGTCATTACGAGTTTCACAGCTACACAATGACTTCTCTGAATCCTGGGGTGTTTGGTATCAAACATCTCAGAATAATAAGCCCTCACTGAGTGATGGATTTCTTAAAAAATGCAAATAGAGAGTACTTTAGAGGTGCCCCTGAAAACTTACTAGCTACTAGTGTGCAGACTGACTGGCCCTGACCAGTTCAGCCACCACAGACATGTTTCTGGCCCCAAAGGTGAGAGCCAATGCTCTTGAGGGCCTGAGACAAAGACCTGCTCTGGGCAGAGGTGTGACCTCCTCTCCCAGGCAGGATCGACATTCCAGGGCGGGGAGCTTCAAAGCCCTTGCCGCCTTTGTAATGCAGCCCAGTTCTCTCCAGATGATGGAGAGGACCAACCCCCCGTCTTGACCCCACTTTTTGCAGCAGCATTGGCGGGAAAATTTGTTAAATTAGGAGTACCACCCACTTCATGCATGTCGCCTACGGTGGATGAGCTGAAGTGGGCACTACTTAAATTCCTCCATCTTGTTTGGAAGGAATTAGGCCACTAGAGTTAGGATTATGCCCACTTCCCAGCTTAAGTGGTCATAAAAAGGGTGTAGTCATCCTCAAGGTGGTCAGCCCATTGGCTACCACCTGGTGCGCCCTATAACACCTCTAAATTGAGTATTTAGGTGGCACCTCTGAATCCTAGAACTCAGATTTTGACAACCTAAGAAGACCCGGACAAAGAAGAGTTGCATCCACAGAAGAGGAAAAGAAGCAGCAGATGACCTGTACTTAGCCCCTCTGGCCTGCCAGCTGACCTTGTAGGATCCTGCACAAGAAGCCTACTATTCCAGCCTTCAATAAAGACTCAAGTCTCCTGTGGGCACTGGACCTGCCCTGCAAAAACAAACTGCAGAGAAAAGACTCTGCAGCTGGTGGAGCCCCAGAAATCCGACACCAGAAGTGACCACTGCACCGGACGTCCATGACCCAAGGTGAAGTTGGCTGACGGTGCCAAAGTGGGTCCCCAGCTGCCCAGAGACCACGTCCAGTGTGGTCTCATCCATCTTGGACTCTCCCGAGACAGCTGCAGCTTCTGAACATAGGCCCCCTCACCCACAGGCTTGTAGAGAAAGGAAACTTGACCGCTACAGCAACCACTGCACCCTTGACCCCTGGCCCCAGCTGTACTGGGTCATCAGTGCCAATGACGTCCCCCAGCTCCTCAGAGCTTGAGTCCACCCTGGGTCCACCCTTGTCGGACTCCCCTGCGACACCTGAAGCCTCAACTCACAGGACCCCCTGACCGCGAGCCTGGATGTGAAAACCCGACACCTAAAGAAACCCCTGCATCCGTTGTCCATGGGCATGTGCACCTACATCCCCGAGCACCCCACGTCTACTACCTACCCGTTTGTTGTCCCTGACTGGCTTCCCAGCCAGAGCTTGCAGCCTGTTTGTCACAAGGTCAAACTCCTATAGGAAACCATTGGGCACCCAACGCCTTATTGCACCTCTCCACCCGGCCACCCCAGAGCCTTCCCAATGTGACCTGTTGATGTGGTTCTGATCATTGCCCATTACTTTGCTTTGTAAATCATTGTTAACCCTGTGTTTGCAGAACATTGTTTTTCCTCTATAGGATAAGATTGAGAGAACTCTGAAAATTGGACTGTCTATTTTTGAAACTGCAAAGTATTTATGCATAGAAGTCTACTTATCACATTACGAAGTTCTTGGGTATGAAACATATATAAAAAGAATGGTTATTTTTCTAATTGGTCTCAGATTTATTCATTGAGTGTGTGTGTCTAATGTATTGCCTCTGTGAGTACAACAGATGCTTACCACTATCTTCTGATAATCCTAACTGCCCACCCACACTACCAAAAATAGAGCATTAGTCCTATCTACTTTTACCTCTGCAATACCAGTTGGGGATCCTCTGGATTCTCTGCACAGTGTACTTGATTTTAGTGCACTATGAAGAGAGCCAGCTTCCTTCAGTGACGCCCACTCCCCATAGGAAGTGGTCATCTAGAGGGTGTAGTGACCCCAAGTCTAAGTATCCCGTTGGCTACTACCCTTAACGCCCCCTAAATTGAGTCTATAGGGGAACCCCTGATACCAGATCCTCAGCTGGACACAAAAGAAGGAGTGGACAAGAATACTGCTGTACCCAAGTACAGAGGAGGATGAGTGACATAGCGCTAACCCTGCTGGCCTGCCTGCTTCACCCGACCCTCAAGGAGCAACTGACCTGTCCTGCTGCTTCAGCCTCCATGAAACGGGGGAGCTGCCAATGCCTCGCCAATTGCCAGGAGGAACTCCCTTGGTGTAAAGGAGATGCCTATTTGCATCCACAGGCACCCAAGAAAGCTCTGAGAGGACCAGGACTGCCAGAAACCCGATGCCAGACATCACCACTGCACCCGAGCCGCCTAACCCATGTGAAAGTGGCCTAACGTTGTCAGTGCAGTCCCCAGGCCCCACAGAAGAGAAACCCACCCTGTGGTCACCCAATGTGAACTTCTTCACGACAACATCTGCAAACAGTTTCTGCAGGCCCCTCTTCAACCACAAGTGATCAGGAGGCAAAACCTAATGCCCTAGGTCACCTCTGCACCTGTCCACCCTGGACCCAGAAGAGGAGATCCAAGGGTGTCCCCACGTCTCCCCACCTCATGAGACCTGAGCCCAATTGTTGGCTGGGTCGTACTGGACCCCCAATCAATGCCTGCAGAGACACCCCTGCACCAGTGCCCGACATTCCGAGGAGGAGTGGACCAGAGGTGTCCCCTTGTGCCTGAGGACCTCTAGGGGCGAGCCCCCCTGTGGATTCCTCTGTATTGTCATTCCAATCCATCCCTGCAGCGAATTTGTACCTGGACCAATCCCCATAAACTTGAATGGGACAACGAATGCCGTAACGCACCTCTGCATGTGGACGCACGAGAGCTCCCCGAGGTGACCTGTTGGTGTGGCCGTGTACCTTGCCCCAAAGTCCAGGAGATTGGTCCCGTAAGTCGTTGCACTCTATCCTGGATTGCAGTCTTTGTTTCCCTCTAAAGGATTGAATTGCAGCTTTCTGAAAAATGCACTGTCTACTTTTAAAAACTCTAAAAATCCATAACTCGAAAAGTGCCCATCTGACTCTGCTGATTTTGGAATCAAAGTTTATATAAAAGTGTGTTATTTTTATAAATTGGTGTTGGATTTCTTTCAGTGTGTGTCTCACTTACTGTATGAGTGTGTGCCGTACATGCTTAGCACTGCCCTCTGATATGCCTAACTGCTCAACCACATTTCCCGAAAAGAGAGCATTGTATGCCTCTATGATACCTCTGGGGATTGCTTGGACTATTTGTACAGAGAACCTCATTTTGGTCCACTGTATAAAGAGCCAGCTTCCTATAGTTACCAATTCAGCTCCTTCCAGGACAGGAGGCACCACAGCTGGGGCGCGATGACTTGGACCACCCCAGGCATCCCGGTTGTACACAAAGAGTTTACCAAGTTATGTGGGTCCCGCAACCAGTAATCCATTCACTACCAACCAACCGCTTATGCCTTACGTGGCCCTTAAATGAAGGAACACACTCCTTGAATGTGGGCAGCACTTTGCAGGCTCCGCACCAGGCCAATCCGGTCTCCAGGTACAATACTTAGTTCAACCCTCATACCGCTGCTACCTGATGGAATCCAGCACATGATGTAGACGCGTAGGAGGGCACTGCTTTCCAGATGACCCAGTAGACTGTGTGAGTCCCTCACAAGAGGTCCCTGAGACCACCACGCAGAATGGAGGCAAGTGATCAAGCCCTTGGAGAGCACACAGAAGAGTGTTATACTGCAGAAGGCAGTGTGCCCAGGCCAGCCACAATACAGGAAGGATGTGCGATCCATTCCCAAGGCAGTAAATACTCCTGTGCACAGGGCAGTAAATAATCCTGTGCATAACAGATTCTTCTGGCATTGTGTAACACACAGTACAGGGACTCCGTCCTGCGCTCCTGCAAGTATATCTCTGAATGCTGATGTGTTGTCCCCCTAGTTATACTGAAGTGGGCCTTTGAATTAGGGGTTGGTTCAAATGGTTCGTCTTTGAACCACAGATATCTCCCCTAACTTTACATCTTGTCTGCCATGGGGCCCCGGAATGTAGATCCTTATCTTTGGTGCCATGATCTGTCTCCGAGAGGGCAAGTGTCAAGCCCTCTCCCTCCAATCTATCCAGCCAGGCCCTCAGATGGCAGAGGTCTGTTGTTTTGGTTGTCCAAGTCTTAGAGCTTTTGCTGGGGAATGCACTGATGTTTTTCCCCAGAAGTCAATGAAATGAAGCCTGAAGTGAAAAATCACATAAAAGGGATTTTAGAACATGGAGTGGGACATTTTCTAGAAGTGGCTTTTCCAAGGTATTACTGACAAAACCTCCTTTATCATTGGAAAAGTTTTGTCATTGGAAATCTAATGATAGTAAACATGATGAGGCTGCTCCACTGCAAACGACAATTGCAACTAGGATTAATTATAAACTTTCTCCCCATATTAACCTATGGGCATAGCAGCTCTCAATGGTAGTAAAAACACACATGAGCGTTCTTCACTCCATGGGCATATGTGCCCCCGAGTACGCCTAAGCCTGCCGGGGCAGGCTGGATACAAGCTTTGAGAACACCACAAGGGTACAAGTGCGCCCATACAGACCTCAGTGTCAGGCTCAGTACATATATAAAAACCTTAATGTGGAAGTGTGTATACTCTGGCAAGTTGTATGAGACTCAGTATATGTATAAAAACACAGATGTCCAAGTGTGCTCATACTGGCAGGCACCGCTTCCTAGCAGATGTAGAAAGGGTGCACACACTTTCAAACTGTATTCACAGTGGAAAAGTGCCCAGGGCCCAAGGGCCACTCAGAGACTCAACAAAGTCTCCTAGAAAAAGCCAAAAAATTGGGAAACCACTACCTTAGCATGTGAGGTGTAACAGCAGGTCCTCCGAGGGGTCAGCCAGAGTGTTCCCCAGTAAGTCCTGCAACGTCTGGCGTGCTCAATAGTAATGAAATTGCGCAGGCACAGTAGGAGTATGCTACAAAGTAGCCCATCAGCCAAAATATCGCCCATGCAACATATTCCGAGCCCCTGCACTGTACTCACCACAGCACTCTTCTGTCCTGGGGGAACTACATGCATCACTCCTGTGATATGTTAGGTGAATTAAGCAGGGGCCCAGCTTGTGGGTCTGCTAGTGTTTTCCTCAAGTATTAACTGGTACCGATAAGGTCTACAGTACGATAGTGACGTGGTAGCCTGTGAAGTAAGGTCTTGGGTAAAGACAGCTGAAGAGCGACACTCTGCTCCAGCCAGAGGTGAGGTAGATTCTCAGGTACATGCAGCTAGTAGTGAGTGAACATGCATTATCCAGCCCTATTATAAGTTTCTAGACTGGGGTGTTCAGACCAACTTTTTCGTAGGGGAGAATCAGTGTGTCCCAGCGTACACGCAGCTGTTTTTCAGCCCGTGCCAGATGCACCTTCGGGACTCGTAAGGACTGAAAGGCCAGGTACTAAAATCGAGGCAGCACCACCATCTTCATGATGGCAATATGTCTATAGAGGGAGAGAGGTAAACGGATCCAGTCATGATCACCTCCTTCAGGTGCTGCACTGCTTTCCATAATTTTCCAACATCACTACCTCCAGGTCCGTATGGACCGTTATGCTCAGATACAGCATACCTCTCATCCACTGTAGTGTAGTTAATACTCCAGCTGCACTTGTGTCATGACCTCGGTAAGGGGGAAAGTGAGAGATTTGTCCCAACTAATTTGCAACCTAGAATGGCCACCAAATACTTACTCTGCTTTAGTAAGGTGACTAATAGTGCTTCTCGCATCGTAGGGGGCATGTGTTTGTCCTTTACCATTTCCTCAAGGAGGTTAACGAAGTCCTGGACAAGTCTGTCTTGATAGACGTCATAAAAAGCTACGCCAACCCATTTGTACCCGACACCTTCCCACCCAGCATGTCCTTCAGCGGAGCCATGATCTCTAAAGCGCGAAAAGGCACTCCCTTTCCGTGTTTGTCATCCAATTCAGGTAGTCTGTCATGACTTGCTTGTCATGAATGATCCATGAGGTTTAGAGGCCAGTGTAATAATGGCTGAACTGGTCTGCCGCCTGATCTGTTGCATGAAGGGGCGTACCCTGCACATCTTCAGTAGTTAGCACTCCGCTGTCTTCACAACAAGAGCGACCAAGGGCTGCAAGTGTCGCACTCATCATCTCACCTTTACCATAAATCTGCATAGTCTCATATTTACCCAGGTATATGACTTTGCTCTGAGCTTCGTTGTTATATTCATCTTGTTTGGCAACGGTATCCCCCAGCAGTCTTTCTATGGGATCGTTCCAGGTCCACTAGCTCCGCCTCCAACCACCCCAGGCGGCCCCAAATCGAGTGGAGTACACCAGCATGTTTGGAGATGGTACACTCCGCATATAGGCCTTGAAAGGCTCCCAGATAGTGGCAGATTTTATGACAGACTCTATTTTGACACAAAAGTATTTGTCAGTTGGTTGGGCATGTTCCTCACGAAACAAAGCATCCAGCAAGGAATACTGCGGATACCACCAGGCGAACACAGAGGGCTGCAACCTGTCCAGCTCAAGAACCGACATAACTAGGGGATGGCCATAATATGTTTGTGGTGGATGCTCACATCGCCGGACTCGAAGCACCAGCTCCTGAACGAGCCATTAGTGGAGGGTTGTCTGAATGTTGTGTATCGCTGAATTATGGGTATACCCCCTGCCCGTGGGGAGACCTGTGGCACCAGACATCCAGCAGTGTGCAGTGTTCAGCCATAGCAATAAGAGCATGGCCGGCAGCCAAGAGTCCCTGAGGCGGGTCCTGCGAATGGTCCCAATCCGGGCATGAAACACAATGAAAATCACCACCCCAAATCTGGGGCAGGTCTCTGTATTGAGCAAGCCTGGCGCTCAAAGTATAATAGAGCTGCAGGTTGTCATCATTAGGGCCCTAAACCCCCACCAGTGATGCAGCAAAATGATCTTAGTAACAATGCACCACTGGAAAACAGCCCCCTTGGTTCACTCAAACATCCTGAACCTTGAGCATAGAGTACAGTGGTAAGAGACAAGTGCAGTGGTGTCGAGTGGCATTAAGGGAGACAAGAGCTAGTGTTATCATGGTAACCCAGCACGTGGTCCCCTCAAATAATTTCCTAGTAAGGAAGTCTTATCCTGTCACCAGTACTGACAGTGAGACAAAGTTCCATCCCATGGCTATGGGACCCTTTGACCTGTGGGGGGGAGGTGTGGTTGGACAAAAAAAGTGGTTAACATCCCAGTAGAACTGAAGACCCATGCAGCAGTGCCAGGGATACCAGAATGGGCATGTGTCGAGACAATGGCACAAAGTAAACTCCAGAAGATAAAAGGAGAGCTGGATCATGAAATGGTGGACCAACCTTCTAAGAGAGAAGGCAAGAAGACTAGGGAACCAGCTTCAAAGCAGATAAAAGGTCAGGACCCCTCTTATCAGGAAGATCATTCACCTCTTGGAGGGAACGTAGCCTGCTGAGCTTGGGCCTTACCATCCAGACCTCTTGGGCCCAGGGAACCCACCGGGAAGATCTGTGCCAGGAGCAGAGGACCTGCCCCACTCTTGAAGTTCTGAGGCAGCAAGCTGCACAGGAAGAGCAGGAAAATGTCAGTGGTACCCACAGGGTTTATTGGGAGGAGGGGCTCCTGTACACTGAGGCCAGAGACTCCAAACCTAGTGCAACCAGGAGGATGGTAGTGCCCTAGCAGGTCAGAGAATTTCTCCTCATTCTAGCCCATTACATCCCCTTAGCTGGGCATCCGGACCAAAATAAAACTTGGAGTAGGATAGTTTACCACTTTTATTGGCCAGGGAGATCCCAAACAGTGAAAGTCCTTTGCCAGTCCTGCACTACCTGCCAAGCCAGTGGCAAAGCAGGTGGACACTTAAAGACATCCTTAATGCAACTGCCTGCAGTTGGTGTACCCTTTGAAAGGGTAGGGGTCAACCTTGTTGACCCCTTGACCCTCAAACAGCTTTAAAACAAAGATACATACTAGTGATAGTGGATCATGCCCCTAGATCTCCTGAGGCTATTCCCGTTAGAACCATTACTGCACCTGCAGTTGCAAAAGCCCTCCTGGGTATTTTCTCCATGGTAGGGTTCCCTAAGGAGGTGGTATCAGACAGCGGTTCCAACTTCATGTCTGCATACTTAAAACACATGTGGAAGGAATGTGGGGCGACCTATAAGTTCACCACCCTATAGCAACCTCAAACAAATGGGCTGGTTGAAAAAGTTATTCAGACCCTAAAAGGCATGATTGGAGGACTCCCTGAAAAACTCAGAAGGAGATAGGATGTCTTACTTCCTTGCCTGCTGTTTGCCTACAGGGAAGTGCCACAAGAGAGAATAGGTTTCTCTCCATTTGAACGTTTGTTTGGGCACCCTGTTAGGGGGATCACTAAGATTTGTGAGGGAAGGCTGGGAGAAGCCCCTCAAAGAGCTCAAGCAAGATATTGTGGACTATGTAGTTTCCCTTCTGTAGGAAGTTGGCTCTGTATATATTATCTCAAAGTAAGAGATAGTGTGCACAGAGTCCAAGGGTTCCCCATAGAGGTAAGATAGTGGCAAAATTAGAGAATTCTAATGCTCTATTTTGTGATAGTATGGTAGAGCAGTAGCCTTATCAGAGGGTAGTGTTAAGCATTTGTTGTACACACAGGCAATAAATGAGGAATACACACTCAAAGACTTAACTCCAGGCCAATAGTTTTTATATAGAAAAATAACTTTTCTTAATTTATTTTTAGAACCACAAGTTGAAGATTTTAAGTAAATACATAAAATGCAAGGTACTCCACACAGATACGTTAGGAACTTAGAATTAGAACAATAACATATACAGTTTTTGTTAAAATGGCAATAAGCTATTTTAAAAGTAGACACTGCAAAAATCAACAGTTCTTGGGGGAGGTAAGTAATGGTTAGTTTGTCAGGTAAGTAAGACACTTACAAGTCTAAGTTCCTGGGCATAGGCAGCCCACTGTTGGGGGTTCAAGGCAAACCCAAAGTTACCACACCAGCAGCACAGGGCCGTTCAGGTGCAGAGGTCAAAGAGGAGCCCAAAACACATATTCACCTATGAAGAACAGGGGTGCTCTGGTTCCAGTCTGCCGACAGGTAAGTACCCGCATCCTCAGGGGGCAGACCAGGGGGGTTTTGTAGAGCACTGTGGGGGACATGAGTAGGCACACAAAACACACCCTCAGCAGCACAGGGGGCCCTTGTGCAGTGGGCAAACCAAACGTCAGGTTTTGTATAAGAAACAATGGAGGGACCCAGGGGTCACTCTAGCGGTGCAGGCATGGCACAGGGGGGCTTCTCGGGCCAGCCACCAACTGGGCTAGGCACAGGGTCGCCTGGTGGTCATTCTTGCACTGAGGCTCAGTTCCTTCAGGTCCTGGGGGCTGCGGGTGCAGGGCTTGGTCCAGGCGTCGGGTTTCTTATTACAGGGGGAGCCTCTGGATTCTCTCTGCATTCTTCGCTGTGGGGGTCCAGGGGGGTCGTCTCTGGCTACTCTCGAGGTCGCAGTCATCTGGGAGTCCTCCCTGTAGTGTTGGTTCTCTGGAGCTTGAGCTGGGGGCATCGGGTGCAGAGGGTGAAGTCTCACACTTCTGGGGGGAAGAGTGAGGTCTTTAAAAGTTGCAAGAAAGTTGCAAAGTTGTTGCTGTTGTTGAACAGAGCAGCGGTTCACTGGAGTTTCTTGGTCCTTTGGTTCATGGCAGTCCTCTGAGGCTTAAGAGGTCGCTGGTCCCTCTCGGATGCGTCGCTGTTGCAGTTTTCTTCGAGTCAGGAGACATGCCGGTAAAATACTACATTTAGGGGTGTGTTTAGGTCTGGGGGGCAGTAGCCAATGGCTACTGTCCTGGAGGGTGGCTACATCCTCTTTGTGCCTCCTCCCTAGGGGCACATCCCTAATCGTTTTGGGGGGAATCCTCCAAACTCAAGATAGAGGATTTCTAAAGGCAGGGGTCACCTCAGCTCAGGACACCTTAGGGGCTGGCCTGACTGGTAGGTCACTCCTCCTTGTTTTTCTCATCTCCTACAGCCTTGCCGCCAAAAGTGGGGGCAGAGGCCAGAAGGGCAGGTATCTCCACCAGCTGGGATGCCCTTGGGTGGAGTAACAAAAAGGGTTAGCCTTTGAGGCTCACCGCCACGTGTTACAGTTCCTGCAGGGGGAGGTGAGAAGCACCTCCACCCAGTACAGGCTTTGTTCCTGGCCACAGAGTGACAAAGGCACTCTCCCCATGTGGCCAGCAACTCGTCTGGTTGTGGCAGGCTGGCAGCAACTGGTCAGCCTAGCACTAGGAGTTGGACTGGTATTCAGGGGGCATCTCTAAGTTGCCCTCTGGGTGCATTTTACAATAAACTCCACACTGGCATCAGCGTGCATTTATTGTGCTGAGAAGGTTGATACCAAACTTCCTAGATTTCAGTGTAGCCATTATGGAACTGTGGAGTTCGTGTTAGACAATCTCCTAGACCATATACTCTTTATGGCTACCCTGCACTTACAATGTCTAAGATTTTGCTTACACACTGTAGGGGCAAGTGCTCATGCACATATGCCCTCACCTGTGGTATAGTGCATCCTGCCTTAGGGCTGTAAGGCCTGCTAGAGGGGTGACTTACCTATGCCCCAGGCAGTGTGAGGTTGGCATGGCACTCTTCGGGGAGTGCCATGTCGAATAAGTTGTTTTCTCCCCACCAGCACACACAAGCTGTGAGGCAGTGTGCATGTGCTGAGTGAGGGGACTCCAGGGTGGCATAAAACATGCTGCAACCCTTAGAGACCTTCTTGGCAACAGGGCCATTGGTACCAGTGGTACCATTTACAAGGGACTTAACTGAGTGCCAGGGCTGTGCCAATTGTGGAAGCAAAGATACAGTTTAGGGAAAGAACACTGGTGCTGCGGCCTGGTTAGCAGGGTCCCAGCACACTTTCAATCATAACTGGCATCAGCAAAAGGCAAAACGTCAGGGGGTAACCATGCCAAGGAGGCATTTCCTTATATCATGTCATACAGGCAGTGTGCCATGTCAAGTTTGTGTTTTAGGTTTGCTCCAGATTACCTAACCTACCATGGTAGGACTGGGTGCAGCTGGATGCATGGTCCTAGAGGGTGGCACAATTAGTGCTATTGCCCTCAGGGGCCTACCCTTAGTACCCCATTCTCTGGGTACCTAAGTACCTTTTACTAGGGACTTATAGTGGCAGTAAAGGTGTTTGCAATTGTGCCAATGCATCACAACAGTTTAGGAAAACGCTCTGACCCAGGAAACCTGGTTAGCAGGGCCCTGGCCACTAATAATTTTTAGACTATGTCTCTGCCAGATATTTTGTTACCGAAGGTAAGTAACTTGTGCTTCAGTACATGTGCTGGACACTTGTCAATATGTGTTTCACAGCTACATGATGGCAATTCTGAACCCTGGGTTGTTTGGTGTCAAACAACTCAAAATGATAAATACAAACTGGTACCAGGACTTCTTACTAAATGTACCCAGGGTTCACCTTAGAGGTACCTCATGCAAAGGTTAGCGACCCTGGCATGGTTGCTGATGGGTTCTATCCAGTCTGCCTCTGCCAGACAACCAATCTAGAGCCTTGGAGTGAGGGATTTTCCTCTCTGGGTTGCAGAACAAAGCCCTTCATGGGTGGAGATGCTAACACCCCCTACCTCAGAAATTTGCACTGCTCTGGCGGCGAGCTTCAAAGGGCTTACCGCCTTTGAAACTTGAACCCCAGGCCTGCTGCTAGCAGCAGATGGCTGCTTCTGCACAACCCCAGTTCTGGCGGGAGCAACGGCAGGAATTCAAAGGATAGGAGGAGTGGCCCTGCCAACACTCCTAAGCTGTTGCATGCTAGGTGGACTCTCCAATTCATTTTTCTCCATCTTGGATGGAAGGAAATTAGCCAATCGTGTAGGGAAGCGACCCCTGCCCACAGAAAGTTGCCACTTAGTGGGTGTAGCCACCCTAAGGTAGATGATGCATTGGTCACTAAAAGATTCCCCTTAAAATGCCCACTAAATACAGTATTTAGTGGGCATCCCTAGACCAAGCATTCAGATTAGACGGACAACACTAAGAAGGTCCGAGGCACGAGAACTGTGGACCTGCTGCACCAAAGAAAAGGCGCCAAACCGTGTCTGCTGCACCCAGGACCCAACAATCGCCACTGTGGATCTGCTGGACAACTGGAAAACTCTACAAAAAGCCCATAGGACCTCTAGGCTTCTCAAATCACCAGAGAACTCCCTCCAGAGTGGAGGTACCATTCTAAAACCACAAAAAACGAACAAGCCAGTGAGTGTCACTTCACTGACCAGTCGCTAACTCCAGAACCGGACACCACAGCTGGACCATACTGGTCCCCGACGACCACGAGGACAAACCCTTCCTGTGTGCCATGTTTGGTGGGCTGCAAAAGGGCAAGGAGGGAGCCCTATTCGTGGGACTTCTGAAGCAAACCAGACCGCCCTCCAGAGTGCCCCCCTTGAGCCAACTTACCTCCTGCTCCTCAGGGCATTCTTGCACGCACAGCTCCTCTCACCGATTTGCTCTGCACCCGTTCACCCTTTGCGCTGCATGGAAGAACCGACTGTACCTTAAGGGTCCCCCACACCCTGCAACCTCAACACTCCAAGGGGGGGGCCCCGCAATTCACTTTTAAACTTAACTGTTCAGTGCATCTCCAAGTGGTCCCTTGTGGTGGCCCTACATCCGCTCCAGAGCCCTTCTTCTGCTGCTCTGGCTGGAACAGGGTGCCACCAGAACTTCTCCAGCTGGCACAGTGTGCCCACCGACGACCTCGACCAACCTGTAAAAGAAGAACTTGGTAAACTCATTGTGTGATTTTATATGTATTTTTAAAGGTTATCCTATATTGATTAATACGGTGCGTAATTACGCACAAAAAGACTGTTTTTAATAAACTTCAATCATTGATATTACCGAGGGGTCGGCCAAAGTGTTCCCCAGTGAGTCCTGCAACGTGTGGCGTGCTCAACAGTAATGAAACTGCGCAAGCACAGTAGGTGCTTCGCTCTGAGTATGCTACAAAGGAGCCCATCAGTCAAAAAATCGCCCATGCAACATATTCCGAGCCCCTGCACTGCACTCACCACAGCTCTCTCCTGCCGTGGGGGAACTACATGCGTCACTCCTATGATATGTTAGGTAAATTAGACAGGGACCCAGCTTGTTGGTCTGCTAGTCTGTTCCCCAAGTATTAAGTGGTACCGATAAGGTCTACAGTATGATAGTGACGTGGTAGCCTGTGAAGTAAGGTCTTGGATAAACACAGGGGAAGAGCGGCATCCCACTCCAGCCAGAGGTGAGGTCGATCCTCAGGGCCATGCAGCTAGTAATGAGTGAACATGCATTATGCAGCCCTGTTGTAAGCCAATAGATCCAAGGTGTTCAGACCACATTTTGCATAGGGGAGAGTCAGTGTGTCCCAGCGTACACACAGCTGTTTTCCAGCCCATGCCAGATGCACCTTCAGGACTCGTTAGGACCGAAAGACCAGGAACTAAAATTGAGGCAGCAGCACCATCTTCACAATGGTGATATGTCTATAGAGGGAGAGAGGTGAATGGATCCAGTGCTTGACCACCTCCTTCAGGCGCTGCACTGCCTTTCCATAATTGTCCAGCATCACTACCACCAGGTCCGTATGGACCTGTATGCCCATGTACAGCACCAAACCTGTCATCCACTGTAGTGTAGTGGATACTCCAGCTGCACTTGGTAAGGGGGAAAGTGAGAGAATGTCCCAACTAATTTTCAACCCAGAATGGCCACCAAATAGATCAACCTCCCTAAGAACCAGATAGAGGTTATGTTTCGGGTTCCAGATATACAGAAGCGAGTCATCCGGCGTACTCGGCTTTAGTAAGGTGACTAATAGTGTTTCTCGCATCAAAGGGGGCATGTGTCCATCCTTTACCATTTCCTCGAGGAGGTTAACCAAGTGCTGGACAAGTCTGTCTTGATAGGCGTCATAATCGATGCCATGATCTCTAGGGCGCAAAACCGTGCTATAAGGCATGCCTTTTGGGTCATTGTCGGACAATTCATATTGATGTGAAACAGGTAGTGTAATAATGGCAGAACTCGTCTGCCACCTAATCTGTTGCATGAAGGGGCACACCCTGCATATCTTCAATAGTTAGCACTGCGCTGTCTTCACAACAAGACCGAACAAGGGCTGCCAATGTCGCACTCATTATCTCACCTTCACCATAAATCTGCAGTGTCTCATATTTACCCAGGTGTATGACTTCGCTCTGAGCTTTGTTGTTATATTCATCTCTTTTTGCAATGGTATCCCCCAACAGACTCTGCTCCAAAGTATTTCTATGAGATCGTTCCAGGTCCACTAGCTCTGCCTCCAAATGCTTCAGGCGGTCTCAAATCAAGTCAAGTGCACTAGCATGTTTAGAGATGGTATATAGGCCTTGAAAGCCTCCCAGTGAGTGGCAGATTTTATGACAGACTCTATATTGACTCAGAAGTATTTGTCAGTTGTAGGAAGTTGGCTGTCTATATACCATCTCAAAGTGAAAGATAGTGTGCACAGAGTCCAAGGGTTCCCCATAGAGGTTGATAGTGGCAAAATTAGATAATACTAATGCTCTATTTTGTGGTAGTGTGGTCAAGCAGTAGGCTTATCAGAGGGTAGTGTTAAGCATTTGTTTTACACACACAGGCAATAAATGAGGAACACACACTCAAAGACTTATGTCCAGGCCAATAATTTTAATGTATAAAAATATATTTTCTTAATTTAGTTTAGAACCACAAGATTCAAGATTTGAAGTAAATACATAAAATGCTAGGTACTCCACATGGGTAAGTAGGGAACTTTGAATTAAAGCAGTTATATACACAGTATAGGTTAAAATGGCAATAAGCTATTTTAAAAGTGGACACAGTGCAAAAATCAACAGTTCCTGGGGGAGGTATGTATTATTAGGTTTCTCAGGTAAATAAAGGACTGTCAGCCTCCTGGGCATAGACAGTCCACCGTTGGGGGTTCAAGGAAACCCCAAATTCACAGCACCAGCAACACAGGGCCGGTCAGGTGCAGAGGTCAAAGGAGGGCCCAAAACACATAGGCGCCTATAGAGAACAGGGGTGCTCCGGTTCCGGTCTATTGGCAGGTAAGTACCTGTGTCCTCGGGGAGCAGAGCAGGGGGGTTTTGTAGAGCACTGTGGGGGGGCACAAACAGGCACACAAAACACACCCTCAGCGGCACAGGGGCGGCCAGGTGCAGTGTGCAAAGTAGGCATCGGGTTTGCTAAAAGAAGCAATGGAGGGACCCAGGGGGTCACTTACGCGATGCAGGCAGGGCACAGGGGGGCTTCTGGGGCCAGCCACCGACTGGGCTAGGAAGAGGGCCGTCTGCTGGTCACTCCTGCACTGGAGGTTGGTTCCTCTTGGCCCTGGGGGCTGTGGGTGCAGTGCTTGGTCCAGGCGTCGGGTTCCCTGTTACCAGATAGTCGCGGTCAGAGGGAAGCTTCTGGATCCTCTCTGCAGGCGTCGCTGTGGGGCTGCAGGGCGGTCAACTCAGGTTACTCATGTCATCGCAGTCGCCTGGGAGTCTTCTCTGCAGTGTTTGTTCTCTGGAGCTCGAGCTGGGGCTTCGGGTGCAGACTGTGAAGTCTCACGCTTCAGGCGGGAAGAGTGAGTTCTTTCAAAGTTTCTTTTATGATGCAAAAATGTTGCAGTTTGTGAACTGTGCAGCTGTTCTCTGGAGTTTCTTGGTCCTTCGGGTTCAGGGCTGGCCTCTGATCCCTCAGACGTCGCTGGGCCCTGTCGGATATGTCGCTGTGCAGGTTCTTTGAGTCTGGAAACAGGCCGGTAGGGCTGGGGCCAAGTCAGTTGACGTCTTCGTCATCTCTGCGGGGATTTCAGGTCAGCAGTCCTTCTTTATGTAGGCTGAAGGAACCTGATTTCCTGGGTTCAGGGTCACCGCCAAATACTAAATTTAGGGGTGTGTTCAGGTCTGGGGGGCAGTAGCCTTCCTGAGGTAAGGGGGCACATCCCTATTCCTATTTGTGGAATCCTCCAATCTCAAGATGAAGGATTTCTAAAGGCAGGGGTAACCTCAGCTCAGGACACCTTAGGGGCTGCACCACTTTACTCAAAAAGAATGCCCTCTACACTAATCTACTCTGCACCACTGTACTCTGTGCTCTACAACACTCTATGGCACTGCACTGTATACCATTGCACTCTGTCACTTCATTCTACATCACTCTATGCCAATGCAGTATATGCCACTCTAATAGACTATTTACCTCTGCATTATTCTCCTCTCCAGTCTAGGCCACTTCACTCCACACCACTCCACTCTACACTGCATCAATCCACTCTCACTTCTCTATACTCGGAAACAATCTGCTCTACACCACTGCACTCTATGCCACACCACTCTATACCACACCAATCTCCACAATGCTACTCTATGCCTCTACGCTACTGTACTCTAAACCATTGCACTCTACCCATTGTACTCTGCACCACTTTATTCAAAATCAATGCACTCTATACCACTATACTCTACTCTGCAACACTCTAAGTCACTGCACGATACACCACATTACTCCATTGTACTGTACACCACTCTATTTCACTCAGCACCACTGTACTTGCTTCTTAATTTCCTCACATGGAACATGAGGGGGTTGACTGACTGCAGAAAGGTGTGCAAGGTGGTAATGTACTTACAACATAAAGTATCGATGTCGTAATTTCAAAGGAAACGCACCTGGCCCTGGGGAGTGGGCTGCTTACGTAGAGACGCATGAGGGGTGCCTGTTACGCAGCATGCTTCCCAGCACATGAGCGTGGTGTGCTGATTGGGGTCCGGCGCAACTCTGGTGTCAAGGTTCAGGAAGTTTGAGTGGACCTAGAGGGCTGTTTTGTAGCGGTGCATTCTTACAAATGTCATTTTGCTGCATCACTGGTGGGGGTACATGACCCTAATGATTACAACCTGCAGCTCTATTATGCTTTGAGCACGAGGCTTGTTCAATACAGAGACCTGCCCCAGATTTGAGGTGGTGACTTTAATTGTGTTTCATGCCCGAATTGGGACAATTCGCAGGACCCGCCTCAGGGGCCCTTGGCTGTCGGCCATGATATTATTGCTATGGCTGAACACTGCACACTGCTGGATGTCTGGTGCCACAGGTCTCCCCATGGGCAGGAGGTTTACACATCATTCAACGGTATAAAACATTCAGACACGCCTCCACTAATGGCTCTTATCCAGTGATGTGAGGAATCCACCACAAACGTATTACGACCATTCCCCAGTTATGTTGGTTCTTGACCTGGACAGGCTGCAGTCCCCTGTGTTCGCTTGGTGGTTTCTGCAGTATTCCTTGCTGGATGTTGTGTTTCGTGAGGAACTTGCACAACCCACGGATGTAAGGAAATGCCTCCTTGGCATAGTAATGCCAGTTATGATTGAAAGTGTGCTGGGACCCTGCTAACCAGGCCCCAGCACCAGTGTTCTTTCCCTAAACTGTACATTTCTTCCCACAATTGGCACAGCCCTGGCACACACGTAAGTCCCTTGTGAATGGTACCACTGATACCAAGGGCCCTGTGGCCATGGAACGTCTTTAAGGGCTGCAGAATGTAATATGCCACCCTGGGGACCCCTCACTCAGCACATGCACACTGCCTCACAGCTTGACTCCCCTGAGTGCCATGCCCACCTCTCACTGCCTGTGGCATAGGTAAGTCACCCCTCTAGCAGGCCTTACAGCCTTAAGGCAGGGTGCACTATACCACAGGTGAGAGCATAGTTGCATGAGCACTATGCTCCTACAGGGTCTAAGCAAAACCTTAGACATTGTAAGTGCAGGGTAGCCATAAAGAGTATATGATCTGGGACTTTGTCAAACACCAACTCCACAATTCCATAATGGCTGCAGTGAAATCTGGGAAGTTTTTTATCAATCTTCTTAGCACAATAAATGCACACGGATGCCAGTGTGGGATTTATTGTAAAATGCACCTAGAGAGCATCTTAGAGATGCCCCCTGAATACTATTCCGACTCTTAGTGCTAGGCTGACCAGTTTCTGCCAGCCTGCCACAACCAGACAAGTTTCTGGCCACATGGCGTAAGTGCCTTTGTAACTTTGTGGCCAGGAACAAAGCCTGTACTGGATGGAGGTGATTCTCTCCTCCCCCTGCAGGAACTGAAACACCGGGCGGTGAGCCTCAAAGGCTCATGCCTTTTGTTACAGCACCCCAGGGCATCCCAGCTAGTGGAGATGCCCGCCCCTCTGGCCACTGCCCTCACTTTTGGTGGCAAGGCTGGAGGAGATAGTGAGGAAAACAAGGAGGAGACACCCACCAGTCAGGACTGCCCCTAAGGTGCCCTGAGCTAAGGTGACCCCTGCCTTTAGAAATCCTCCATCTTGAGTTTGGAGGATTTCCCCCAGAGGAATAGGGATGTGCCCCCATCCCCTCAGGGAGGAGGCACAAAGAGGGTATAGCCACCCCAAGGACAGTAGCCATTGGCTACTGCCCCCCTGACCTAAACAAACCCCTAAACTTAGTATTTAGGGGCGACTCTGAACCCAGGAAATCAGATTCCTACAACAACCAGAAGAACTGCTGACCTGAAAGCCCCACAGAGACGACGAAGACGACAACTGACTTGCCCTCATCCCTACTGGCCTGTCTCCGGACTCAAAGAACCTGCACAGCGACGCATCAGACAGGGACCAGCGACCTCTGAGGACTCAGAGGACTGCCCTGAACCCGAAGGACCAAGAAACTCCTGAGAACAGCGGCACTGTTCAAAAACTGCAACAACTTTGTAACTTTTTAGCAACTTCCAAAGAACTCTCTCTTCCCGCCAGAACCGTGAGACTTCACCCCCTGCACCCAATGCCCCCGGCTCGAGTTCAAGAGAACAAACACTGCAGAGAGGACTCCCAGGTGACTACGACAACATGGGTACCCTGAGTCAACCCCCCTGCACCCTCACAGTGATGCCTGCAGAGAGGATCTAGAGGCTCCCCCTGACCGCAACTGCCTGGTAACAAGGAACCCGACGTCTGGACCAAGCACTGCACCCGCAGCCCCCAGGACCGAGAGGAACCACCTTCCAGTGCAGGGGTGACCAGCAGGTGGCCCTCTTCCTAGTCCAGTAGGTGGCTGGCCCAAGAAGCCCCCCTCTGCCCCTGCCTGCATCGCCTAAGTGACCCCCAGGTCCCTCCATTGCTTTCAATAGCAAACCCGACGCCTACTTTGTCCACTGCACCCATGTGTGATAAGTTACTGTGGGACTATAGTGGTATTGCATAAGCTTTGCATGTTTCCTAGATAAGTCTTGGCTGCTCATCCACAGCTACCTCTAGAGAGCCCTGACTTCCTAGACGCTGCTTACACTTCACTTATAGGGGATACTTGGACCTGGTATAAGGGACAACACCATAAGTGTCCACCACACACCTTTCAAGTAGAACACAGACCTGGGACTGCCCGTGCCAATGCAGATGGCTATTCCATGTTCTTCAACTTAGATGATGAAAACTCACTAGCGAAAGGGTAGTCTCATCCTCTTTTGTTTTGGGGGTGAAGGGAGTAGTGTGAGAAAATACCTTTTTTTATTTACATGGTTAGCCCCCCTACTTTTTGCTTGATGTATGATGTAGCCTAAAAATTATTAGTGCCCAGGACTCCTGCTAACCAGGTTCCCTGGGTCAGAGCTTTTTCCCTAAACTGTTGTGATGCATTGGCACAATTGGAGACCCTTTACTGCCACTATAAGTGCCCAGTAAAAGTTACTTGGGTACCCAGGGCATGGGGTACTAAGGGTAGGCCCTGGAGGGCAACAGAACTAATTGTGCCACCCTCTAGGGCAATGCATCCAGCTGCACCCAGTCCTACCATGGTAGGTTAGGTACTCTGGAGCAAACCTAAAACACAAACTCAACATGGCACACTGCCTGTATGACCTGTCCACCATACACTACATACACTATGGGTAAGACCTCCCTTTGGCAGGCATTCCAGCCCTAAGGCAGGGTGCATTATACTGTATGTGAGGGCATAGATGTATGAGCAATATGCCCCCACATTGTCCTTGCCAAACCTGAGACATAGTGAGTAAACAGAGCAGCCATTTTAATACATGTGCTGGACACTGGTCAATATGTGTTTCCCACTACATGATGGCAATTCTGAACCCTGGGTTATTTGGTGTCAAACAACTCAGAATGATAAATCCAAACTGGTACCAGTATTGGACTTAATACTAAATGTACCTAGGGGTCACCTTTGAGATACCCCATGCAAAGGTTAACTACTCTGGTATGGTTGCTGATGGATTCTATCCAGTCTGCCAGACAACCAGTCTACAGCCTTGGAGTGAGAGATGTTTCTCTCTGGGTTTCAGAACAAAGCCCTTCCTCAGAAATGTGCACTGATCTGACGGCAAGCTTCCAAGGGCTTACCGGCTTTTAAACTTGACCCCCAGGCCTGCTGCTAGCAGCAGATGGGTGCCTCTGCACCCCCCCACTTTTGGTGGGAGCAACAGCGGGAAATTCAAAGGATAGGAGGAGTGGCCCTGCCGACACTCGTAAGCTGTTGCATGCTAGGTGGACTCTCCATTTCATTTTTCTCCATCTTGGATTGAAGGAAAATAGCCAATCATGTGTAGGGAAGTGACTCCTGCCCACAGGAAGTTGGCACTTAGTGGTTGTAGCCACCCTAAGGCAGATGACGCATTGGTCACTACAAGATTCCCTTTAAAAAGCTCCCAGTAAATACAGTATTTAGTGGGCATCTGTAAGGAAATGACTCCCAGTTGCAGTTACCCCCAACTTTTTGCCTGATACTGATGCTGCCTTGACTGAGAAGTCTGCTGGGACCCTGCTAACCAGGCCCCAGCACCAGTGTTCTTTCACCTAAAATGTACCATTGTTTCCACAATTGGCACACCCCTGGAACACAGATAAGTCCCTTGTAAAAGGTACCAGTGGTACCAAGGGCCCTGTGACCAGGGAAGGTCTCTAAGGGCTGCAGCATGTGTTGTGCCACCCTTAAGGTCCCCTCACCTAACACATGCACACTGTCATTGAAGATTGTGTGTTGGTGGGGAGAAAAAGGCAAAGTCGACATGGCATCCCCCTCAGGGTGCCATGCACAGAAAATACTGCCTGTGGCATAGATAAGTCACCCCTCTAGCAGGCCTTACAGCCCTAAGGCAGGGTGCACTTTACCACAGGTGAGGGCATAGCTGCATGAGCAATATGTCCCTACAGTGTCTAAGTCCATTCTTAGACATTGTAAGTATAGTGTGGCCATATTAAGTATATGGTCTGGGAGTTTGTCAAAAACGAACTCACAGCTCCATAATAGCTACACTGAATACTGGGAAGTTTGGTATCAAACTTCTCAAAATAATAAACCAACAATGATGCCAGTGTTGGATTTATTAAAATATGCACACAGAAGGCATCTTAGAGATGCCCCCTGTATTTTACCCAGTTCTTCAGTGCAGGACTGACTGGTCTGTGCCAGCCTGCTGCTGAGAGGCGCGTTTCTGACCCCCTGGGGTGAGGGCCTTTGTGCCCTCTGAGGCCAGGAACAAAGCCTGCTCTGGGTGGAGGTGCTTAACACCTCCCCCTGCAGGAACTGTAACACCTAGCAGTGACCCTCAAAAGCTCAGGCTTTGTGTTACTATGCCCCAGGGCACTCCAGCTAGTGGAGATGCTCGCCCCCTGGACACAGCCCCCACTTTTGGCGGCAAGTCCAGGGGAGATAATGAGAAAAACAAGGAGGAGTCACCCACCAGTCAGGACAGCCCCTAAGGTGTCCTGAGCTGAGGTGACCCCTGCCTTGAGAAATCCTCCATCTTGAGTTTGGAGGATTCCCCCAATAGGATTAGGGATGTGCCCCCCTCCCCACAGGGAGAAGACACAAAGAGGGTGTAGCCACCCTCAAGGACAGTAGCCATTGGCTACTGCCCTTCCAGACCTAAACAAACCCCTACATTCAGTATTTAGGGGCTCCCCAGATCCCAGGAAATCAGATTCCTGCAACCTGAAGAAAAAAGAAGGACTGCTGACCTACAAGCCTGCAGAGAAGGAGGAAGACGACAACTGATTCGGTCCCAGGTCTACCAGCCTGTCTCCAACTTCGAAAACCTGCAACCAGTGACGCATCTGACAGGGACCAGCGACCTCTGAAGCCTCAGAGGACTGCCCTGGACTAAAGGACCAAGAAACTCCAGTGAACAGCGACCCTGTTCAAAACCTGCAACTTCTTTGCAACAAAGAAGCAACTTCCAAAGACTTCATGTTTCCCGCCGGAAGCGTGAGAATTCACACTCTGCACCCGACGCCCCCGGCTCGACCTGCAGAAACCAACACCTCAGGGAGGACACCCCGGCGACTGCGAGCCTGTGAGTAACCAGAGACACGACCCCCCTGAGCTCCCACAGCGACATCTGCAGAGAGAATTCAGAGGCACCCCTGACCGTGACTACCTGTAACAAGGGACCCGACGCCTGGAACCAACACTGCACCCGCAGCCCCCAGGACCTGAAGGAACCGAACTTCAGTGCAAGAGCGACCCCCAGGCGACCCTCTGCTTAGCCCAGGTGGTGGCTGTCCCGAGAAGCCCCCGTTGTGCCTGCCTGCAGCGCTAGAGTGACCCCCGGGTCCATCCATTGTTTTCAATCTAAAACCCGACGCCTGCTTTGCTCACTGCACCCGGCCGCTCCTGTGCCGCTGAGGGTGTACTTTGTGTGCCTTCTCGTGTCCCCCCTCCCCCAGTGCTCTACAAAAAAACCCTGGTCTGCCCCCGAGGACGCAAGTACTTACCTGCTGGCAGACTGGAACCGTAGCACCCCTGTTCCCCATAGGTTCCTATGTGTTTTGGGCACCTCTTTGACCTCTGCACCTGACCGGCCCTGAGCTGCTTGTGTGGTAACTTTGGGGTTGCCTTGAACCCCCAACGGTGGGCTGCCTGTGCCCCAAACTTGAGACTTGTAAGTGTTTTACTTACCTTCAAAACTAACCTTTACTTACCTCCCCCAGGAACTGTTGATTTTTGCACTGTGTCCACTCTGAAAATAGCTTATTGCCATTTTTACAAAGACTGTAAATGATATTGTTTTAATTTAAAGTTCCTAAAGTATCTAGGTGAAGTACCTTACATTTAAAATATTAACTATAAATCTTGAACCTGTTGTTCTTAAAATAAACTAAGAAAATATATTTTTCAATATAAAAACCTATTGGCCTGGAGTAAGTCTTTGAGTGTGTGTTCCTCATTTATTGCCTGTGTGTGTACAACAAATGCTTAACACTACCCTCTGATAAGCCTACTGCTCGACCACACTACCACAAAATAGAGAATTTGAATTATCTACTTTTGCCACTATCTTACCTCTAAGGGGAACTCTTGGACTCTGTGCACACTATTTCTCACTTTGAAATAGTATATACAGAGCCAACTTCCTACAGCATCCCTAGACCAAGAAATTAGTTTCGACGGACAGCACCAAGAAGATCCGAGGCACGAGAACTGTGGACCTGCTGCACCAAAGAACAGGCGCCAAACCCCGTCTGCTGCACCCAGGACTCGAAAGTCACCGCTTAGGAGCTGCTGGACAACTGGAAAACTCTACAAAAATCCCATAGGACCTCCAGGCTTCTCAAATCACCAGGGAACTCCCTCCGGAGTGGAGGCACCACTCTCAAACCACAAAAAAACAAAGAAGCAGTGAGTGTCACTTCACTGACTAGCCACTAATGCCAGAACCGGACGCCATAGTTGGACCAAACTGCCCCCTGATAACCACGAGGACAAACCCTGCCAGTGTGCTAAGTTTGGTGGCACTGTGCCAAACCATGACAGTACCCTGGGTATTGGTCAGCCCACGTCAGACACCAACAGAAATCTAGGGCTGCAAAAGGGCAAGGAGGAAGTCCTAATCGTGGGACTTCTGAAGCAAACCTGACCTCCCTCCAGAGTGCCCCCCTTAAACCAACTTACCTCCTGCTCCTCAAGGTATCCTTGTGCGCACAGCTCCTCTCACCGATTCTCTCTGCATCCGTCCGCCCTGTGCCCTGCACGGAAGAACCAACTGTACCTTAAGGGTCCCCCACCCCTTGCAACCTCAACACTCCAAGGGGGCACCCCCACAATTCACTTTTAAACTTACCTGTGCAGTGCTTCTGTAAGTGGTCCCTCGCAGTGGCCCTGCACCAGCTCCAGAGACCTTCTCCCGCTGCTCCGGATGGAACAGGGCGACACCTGAACTTCTCCAGCTGGGATAGTATGCCCACCGACAACCTTAACCAACTTGCAAAAGGAGAACATTGTTAACCCATTGTGTGATTTTATATGTATTTTTAAAGGTTATCCTATATTGATTCCTATGGTGTGTAATTACGCACAAAAAGACTATTTTTAATAAATGTCAATCATTCATAGCTCAAAAAGTACTTAACCAATTTGCTTAACATATTTATTTGCTTAACATATTTGCTGAAGACGCTGTCCTACCTCAACACATTGGAACTTAGTGTGTCTTTGGGCCGAAACCCAACTCCCATCCAAACTCAGCCAATGCAAAGTCAATTATTAAAAGACAGAGTATTCAGGGACTCCCTAGCTAAGACTATTGACAAATTTTGCAGAAAATGTAGTGAGGGATGTGTCTTTTAATACTATAGTGGGGGCCCGCAAAGCAGTCATTAATGATCTTAAATGCACAGAGATTTGGTTGGGGTCCTTAGAACAAGAGGTAGCCACAGAGGATACTTTCACTGACTGCCTATAGGATGCAAGAATCAAACACAGAACTAATTGAAAGACTGCGTATTATTGATGATGCAGCATACACACAGAAAGATCACACTAACGTTGATAATTCCAGTAAATTGCTAGTGCAATTGATGAAACTGACGCTGCCACAAACACCCATTCTGTCAGTGATGCTGCTTCCCAAACATCCGTAAAACTACTCAGCTGGATATCAGTGGAGCCTTTTGTGAACATTATAATAAATTGTATGCCGCTCCCCATCCCTGTGACTCCAATGAAATTGATTCCTTTGTTGCCCACTTACAACTACCCAGACTGTCAACTGTAGAAACAGATGCTTTAGGTGCCCCACTTGCTCCAAGCAAATTGCATCATGCTACTGATGCACTCACCAGGAACAAGACGCCCGGTTTGGATAGATTGACCATATAATTTTGTTACATTTACCTCCCATTTGGTACTGCAGCTGATGTGTTTCTATAATGCGTCTTTTGAGGGTCTCTTCACGACCCACAATGAGTCAAGCCGTAGTTATGTCTCTCCTGTCCCACCTACAGGTCCTTATCATTAAACTCAGAAGATAAACGTTTGCTTCCTTTGTTCCTGAAACTGATACAAGTGAACTAGTGTGGGTTTGTCCTGTGTCGCAACAGATCTTTAAACTTAAGACACTTGCACCAGGTTATCGACGTTGCTCAAGGGACGTGGCCAGAAGCTAGTTGCCTCTCGCTGGATCTACAACTGGTGTTTGACACAGTGGGGTGGGAGTACATATTCTCTGTCCTAACAAAATTTAACATTCCCCCTATTTTTGTGCACTGGGTTAGGTTGCTATACACTAGTCCTACAGCATGTACTAAAACAGGGTCACACATCACTGTACAATACCTGGCGTACCGGGTTCTAGACAAGGCTGCCTGCTTTTGCCATTAGTATTTATGCTGGCGATGGAACCTCTAGTGCAATACATCAGACAATCAGTACCTGAATAGGGGATCGAATTTAACACACACGCAGTATTCGTGTATGCTGATGACATGATCCTGTATGTCTGTGGTCTCAACATGGACTTAAAACCTATATCAACCTTACCTCAGTAGTTTGGCAGCTTGTCGGGCCTTTAGGTACATTTTTGAAAGTCCTGTGCCTTTTCGTTTGCAAACGAATCTGACGGATCACCTACCCTTTGGACCTTATAAGATACAATGGTCCTTTCAGACATTTCGCTACTTAGGCATACAGATATATAGGGAAGCTACAGACCTTCTAAATGGTAACCTAATGAAACTATGTATGTATGTATGTATGGAGTATTTATAGAGCGCATTCCGGCCCGAGGGCATTGCAGCGCTAACTAAGGTGAGGCAGAGTACTATCTATATAGAGAGAGAAGAGAGCGGGCTATCGAGGAAAGAGCCAGGTCTTAATCTGTTTCCTGAAGACAAGGAAATTGTGCTCTTTCCTGAGTTTGAGCGGAAGAGAGTTCCAGATCCTGGCCGCGGCGATAGTAAAAGCTTTGTCCCCCCACTTCACTTTCTTGGTACGGGGGACTAGAATTTGAAAGGTGCTGGCAGAGCGCAGCAGGCGTGTGGGTCGGTGCCACTGTAAATTGGTCGTCAAGTACTTGGAACCGATCCCGTGGGTGGCTTTATGTACAATACAGAGTGCCTTAAAAGAGATCCGCTGGGTTATAGGAAGCCAATGCAGATTCCTAAGGCTCTCCGTAGCAGAGGCTGATTGTTGCAAATTCAATATTAGTCTGGCCGCCGTGTTCTGCTTCAGCTGCTTTTTTTTTTTTTTAGAGATCCTCTATCCAAATTGAGCAAGAGAAAATTGCCATAGTCCAATCTGGTCAGGACAAGGGCCAGAGTGGCCGTAATTCTCCATTCTTTTAAAAGATAAAAGGGAAAATTGTCTTCAATTTCCTCAGAATCCACAAACAGGATTTTATGGTCTGGTTAACCTGAGCTTGAAAAGATAGATGATCATCAAAGAGAAATCCTAGATTCCTAGACGTGGAACCACGTAGAGGCAGGGTGCCACACTCTTTAGGCCACCAGTTAGGGGACCTTTGTGCCCTACTTATCCCGAAGCAAAGAACCTCGGTCTTATCGCAATTCAGTTTTAGCCAATTAGTCTTCATCCAGCTGCTAACCGCCAACATACAAGCGTTAAAACGGGCAGCAACTACCTCCGCGTCTTTATTTAATGAGATGATGAGTTGCGTATCATCTGCGTATGAGGTAGGGATGAAGCCAAAAGAGCGTATTAGTGCTGCCAGGGGAGCCACATAGATGTTAAATAAAGTGGGGCTAAGCGACGAGCCCTGAGGGACCCCGCAGGGCAAAAGGTAAGCAGGGGATCTAAAATCTCCACAGCTTACCGTGGACCACCTGTTAGAGAGAAAGGATTCAATAAGCTTCAGGGCTTGATCCCTAATGCCTACCTGATGTAGGCGTTCAAGCAAAATGTCGGGAGCAGTGGTGTCAAATGCAGCAGATAGGTCCAACAGGACCAAAAAGACCCCCTGACCCTCATCAACCAGCCTACGGATAGTGTCTGAAGAGGAGATGAGGGCAGATTCCTACTATGAAATTTACGGAATCCATTTTGAGAGAGACATCGAGCCCCTCTGAGTCCGACAAAAAGCTGACCAATTCTCTGTTAATGTATTTTTCAAATATTTTGGCCAGAAAAGGGAGCAAGGCTATGGGGCGAAGATTGGTCAAATCATTGTCTTTCCCCGTTTCCTTCTTCTTTAGGGGAATAATGATAGTTTCTTTCCAGGCAGAAGGGTTAAAACTTGAAGTGAGGACCTCCTGAAATATGGGGACCAGCGCAGTTGCCACCAACTCCGGAACCAATTGCAAAATAGCCAGAGGGCAGGGATCTAGCAGAGAACCAGATTTACATTCCTGAAGCAGCTTGCAAATTATGTCTTGGGATGGCATGTTAAATTTAGAAAGTAAGCTACCATTATCAAGCGTAGCGCTAGGTGAGGTGGAGGCAAGCAATGCCGACATGTCGGTGAGAGGGGAGTGCCCCTGAGACTTGTCTGAAATAAAGCTAGAGTAAATGTTTAAAATTTTACTTTCAAAGAACTTTGCTATTTTATTGCAGAGATCTTGAGAGTTCTCCAGCTTAGTCGTACAAGGGGGGTGGTCAGGGCATTAATCACTCTAAATAACTCTCTAGAAGAGTTAGTAGCTTTCCTAATTTTTAGCGTGAAGTAGTCTGCTTTAGCTCTGAAACAAGCCTCCTTATAGTTATTTAAGGCTAATTTTAAATGAAATTTCTCGCTGGCTCCAGAGTTGAGTCTCCAGCGGCGCTCCTGCTGTCTGTATTTCCTCTGGAGTATTTTTATCACCTCGCTGAAATCTCGGATGGGTTTCTGGGTCACCCTTCCCCTTTCAGGGGCAGGACAAATAACTCTGGCCAAAATGGTAATTCTGCCCTGCTTACTATTCCACTTTGTTAATCTACTTAATGATATTCCTGCCTCGGTCCTAAAAACACTTAATTCCTAATTTAACTCACGGGGACTCCGGTGGACACAGAGTTGGGTTACTGAAAATGCAGTTAATGCCCAGGGGTGGGGTAATGGGAGCACTAGACTTGAAAGCTTATTGCTTGGCAGGGCAGCTTCAGTGATAATCCTACTTTTTGGCAGACCATCACCTAGACGAAATTGGATATAGACCTTGTGTGCTTAGATTGGGCAGATTGTATCATCTGCTGCTAACACAGGTGAAACCACCAGCCCAGATACCAATATTGCTCTGGATAGCACTTGACGACTGGAAGTGCGCCCTCAGATATACAAACTTGCCTCCCTCCCCCACTATGCCCGCAGTATCCCCTTGAGTTGTCTGCCCACCTTCCTGGTTACAGTAATGGAGCATAGTCTATGGTCCTGGGAGCAGTCAGGTGTAAAGACGCTAGGTGATCTATTCACTGACAAAAACGTATGTCCCACCAAGAATTTGTACATACCCATGCTGTACCAGTGACACTTTTCCTAACCCATGCCAGCATCATAAGATATACCCGCAGTCAATGGACCCACATGGATGCCAAACCAACCACCCAGGAGTTTATTCATGCAGTATGTATCATGGGTCATGGCTAAGGTTTAATCAGATGGCTCTCATGCTGTCTTCATACGCATCTAACTGTTCCCCTGGGGTCTCTGTGTGACAAGCGAGTGAAGGATCTGTCCTGAGTTTTTAATGACAAAGAATGCCACTTTATCCTAGAATACCTGCGTATGGTATCACATAACTTCTGTTTCAAGTTTATACTTTGCACCGTGTAAACTTCCCTCAATGTTCACTGCATCCTCCCTTAGTTGCCAACGCTGTCACGCGGAGGACACTGATCTATTGCACATGTTCTGGAATTCCCATCACTGCTTTCTTATTGGTTAGCCATACAGAGCGCTATACTCAAACTCACTGGGGAACAGCTGCCTATTAGAGGTGTATCCTAGACCGAAACGTTTTAGCGTTATGGCAAGATTTGACGACCTAGTGCTCCTCTTGTCAAAATGCCTCCTGAAGATACGGCGGAAGTCCACCTTATCACCCACTATATTTCAACGGAGAGAGTGAGTGCTACATTGGGATACAGCAGATCCTTATGCTCTGCAAAGTGAAGAATATTGTGGCCTGCATAAAAGCCCCATTGCAATGATTTGGGATGACATTCTTTTGAAGCCTTTAAATCCTATGGAGAGAGCCACGATTAGACTCCCTTCCTTGACAAACAAATTGCCTTCCTCTCATCTCCCATACATAACATGAGTTTCGCTCTGCCCTCACCGTTGTCATGTATACTTTTTCTGTACAGCATGGTGCCCACTGATGTTCACTGTATGACACCACCATGCTGTGCTGTCCCTATTGCTCGCACGCTCTGAGATATCATATTAAAATGAGTTGCCATCACTATATAGCTATGAATGAAATGTACTTACAAAAGCTTATTTTCACTTGTTTTTAATCTGTGTACAAGGTGTCCAGTGCTCTAATGACAAATCAAGAAGTGTAATGGTTAATTGTTTCTTATTTCTCAATGTGGTAAATGTGGTAAATAATTTGTATTACTTTGGACCGCGGATTTCACCACTCAAGTACTGTTCAAGGGCTCCTGCTCAGAATAATATGGTATAATACCTGCAATGCCCAAATCTTGGTGCATGACGAACATTGGTTCTGTTTCGCTGATACTTATCATAGATAGATAACCACTTGTGAAAATATAAACTTAATGTGGTGATTATATCCTAAAGGTAATAAAGTTTGTTTAAAAAAAAAAAAAAAAAAAAAATCTGATAGAGACTTCTAGCCACAGATTCCTTACTTTTGAATTTCCCCAGGTGTCAGACTGGATCCAGAAGATGTTTTATGAGCAGTACACCTGCACGCTGGTAAGTGGCTTCCTTCAGTTCCGCGCATCAGCATCGTACGCATTGGGCAGTGACTGTTATACAGTCGCCACCTGGGTGTAAGGAAGTCATTTTTTTCCGCACCAGTTAATACTGATCTGGGAAAAGCTACCTCTCTGTCGGTTTTTGACTGAATTTATTTGGTTTTGTAGAATTCTGTTTTTTTTGGTGTGTCAAGGATGTCTTCATGGAAGACAGGGATTAAGCTCTCATCGCACCATGTTGGTTACAGACCCCCATTTGGTCTGTCCATGGTGTCTCTAGCACGACCACTACTCCAAGTGGTGCTCGGACTGTCAGGCCATGGCATGGAAAGCTTTGAGGGAGCTCTCCCTGAAACTGCTAGCAGGTGACACCTTGGAGACCTTGGACCCGATCGAGGGGAAGGTAGTGGGACTGCTCCAGTAGCACCAAGTCCTCTTTGTCCTATTTCAAAGTCCTCGGGACACTCAAGATGAAGCATGGCACAGGAAACATAAGCTGAAGCTTGCTTCAACTTCTCTTTGGTCGACGTGAAAAGTAAGGAACATTGGTGTTTCCGGTATGGTTCTGCGGAGCTGTCGTCATGGTCGACTTTGTGCCTCTCGAGAGCCAGAGTGACCCCCACTCAGGCAAAGGAGTTTTAGGAGGCCATGCACCATGTATTTGTGCAGGCAGATCCCTCCGGAGCGCCTTTAGGCCCCTCGGGGTCAGCTTGGGCCCCACCAGGTTCTGCACTAGCAGCTTCAGCCTCTGCTCCAGTGGGTCCCCATGAATCCGATCTCAGATCCAGACCGGTGACATTTGTATTGTATTGTAATTGTATTTATGTAGCGCTTACTACCCCTGAAGAGGTGTTGAAGTGCTTTTCCTGACGCCAATGCTCCTGGGACCCACCAGCGACAACCGGCCCCTTTTTTGATTCCAACGCCCATTGACACAGATTTAGGAGCCGACAGGACTCATGTGTCCTAGGTTTGTGCCTGAGCCTTATTCTGGAGGGCTAGGCGTGGGGGAAGCATGGTAGAGGTCACAGGACCCTTTAGAATACTAGTTGGAAGGGCAGGAGTCAATGGGCTGGGCTGAAAAACTGGGAGATGGCACTGTACTGGATTCCTCTCAAGATACTGGCTTGCTCTATGTCTATGTCCCTACTGTGGCTATGGAGAAGGGAGCATCTTATGCGATGGTGTTGAAGAGAGCAGCTATGATCCTTGACCTCAAACTACCCTTGGTGGTAGTCAAGACTAACATCTTGACTGAACTTATTTAGCTCAGAGCTTCCTATTTTGAACCCCTGCTTCCTTTTAACAAATCACTTAAAGATGTCCTGTTTAGAACCTGTTCCAAGCCCAGCACATGGGCTTCTGTGAATAGGACAGTCGCTGTCTGTATTGCCCCATCCCAGGGGACCTATCTTTCCTCACCCAACACTCAACTCCGGAAATCTTGGTGCTCCAGGCTTACGCTTCTCATGACGCATTCCCTGCCATTAAACTGGACAGGGAATCCAAGAGGCTGGATACCTAAGGCAAGAATATATTTTCTTCCACCAGCCTGGCATTGTGATTGGTGAACACCGGATGCATTTTGTGTTGCTACTGCCACAGAACCCAGAAGCGTCCCAGGCCATTCTCTCCCAAGCAGTCAAGGACAGGAGCGATACAGCCAAGTTCACCACCAGGTGTAGTTTGGACCCGACCGTCTCACTGGGCAGAGCAGGTTCATTGAGATTGCTTCGACCACAACCACCAAACCCCTGGCATCTACAGCCTCTAAGACCTCCTCATCTGACCCTAAAAGATCATGGATGTCCAGTTGGTGGGAGATCATATCCACCACTTGCAGTCCATTACATTGGACAGGTGGGTCTCACAAGTCACTCAGAGGGGCTTCTTCCTCCCCTTCAAATCCTCCCCGCCACGAGATAGTCACAGCTCTTTTAGCTAGGGGAACCATTGAGTGGGTTCAGATATCAGAAATAAGTAGTGGTTGCTATTCCAGCTACTTTCTGATACCCAGAAAGAACAAGGGTCTTGCGCATATCCTTTACCTCCTAACCTCAATTTCTTCCTAAAAAACAAGACATTCAAGATGCTCATTTTGGCTCAGGTCTTGTCTGCTCTAGACCAAGGAGACAAGATGGTAGCATTAGACTTGCAAGACGCAAATTTCCAAATTCCCATCCTGCCTCCCTGTAGGAAGTTGGCTCTGTATATACTGTCTCAAAGTGAGAGATAGTGTGCACAGAGTCCAAGGGTTCCTCTTAGAGGCTGATAGTGGCAAAATTAGATAATACTAATGCTCTATTTTGTGGTAGTGTGGTCGAGCAGTAGGCTTATCAGAGGATAGTGTTAAGCATTTGTTGTACACACACAGGCAATAAATGAGGAGCACACACTCAAAGACTTAACTCCAGGCCAATAGTTTTTATATAGAAAAATATATTTTCTTAATATATTTTAGAACCACAAGATTCAAGATTTGAGGTAAGTACATAAAATGCGAGGTACTTCACACAGGTAAGTATAGAACTTTGATTCAAAGCAGTAGTAAACACAGTTTTAGTTAAAATGGCAATAAGCTATTTTAAAAGTGGACACAGTGCAAAACTCAACAGTTCCTGAGGGAGGTAAGTTTGGTTAGGTTTTGCAGGTAAGTAAAGCACTTAAACAGTCAGTCTCCTGGGCATAGGCAGTCCACCGTTGGGGGTTCAAGGCAACCCCAAAGTCACCGCACCAGCAACACAGGGCCGGTCAGGTGCAGAGGTCAAAGAAGGGCCCAAAACACACAGGTGCCTATGAAGAACAGGGGTGCTCCGGTTCCAGTCTGCTAGCAGTACCTGCGTCCTCTGGGAGCAGACCAGGGGGGTTTTGTAGAGCACTGGTGAGGGGACACAAACAGGCACACAAAACACACCCACAGTGGGACAGGGGCGGCCGCATGCAGTATGCAAAGTAGGCATCGGGTTTTCTATTGAAAGCAATGGAGGGACCCGGGGGTCACTTAGGCGATACAGGCAGGGCACGGGGGGGCTTCTGAGGCCAGGCGCCGACTGTGCTAGGAAGAGGGCCGCCTGCTGGTCACTCCTGTACTGGAAGGTGGTTCCTTTCGGTACTGAGGGCTGGGGGTGCAGTGCTTAGTCCAGGCGTCGGGTTCCTTATTACCAGGAAGTCGCGGTCATGGGGAGCCTCTGGATCCTCTATGCAGGCGTCACTGTAGGGGCGCAGGCGCAGGGGGGTCAACTCAGGTTACTCACGTTGTCGTAGTCACCTGGTAGTCCTCTCTGAGTTTAGTTCTCTGGAGCTCAAGCCGAGGGCATCACGTGCAGAGTGTGAAGTCTCATGCTTCCGGCGGGAAGAGAGAGTTCTTTGGAAGTTGCTTCAAAGTTGTTGCAGTTTTTTAACAGTGCTGCTGTTCTTGGGAGTTTCTTGGTTCTTCGGGTTCAGGGCAGTTCTCTGAGCCCTCAGAGGTTGCTGGTACGTGTTGGATGTGTCGCTGTGCAGGTTCTTTGAGTCTGGAGACAGGCCGGTAGGGCTGGGGCCAAGTCAGTTGTCGTCTCGGTCGTCTCTGCGGGGCTTTCAGATCAGCAGTCCTTCTTCTGGTTGTAGGTTGCAGGAATCCGATTTCCTGGGTTCAGGGTCGCCCCTAAATACTAAATTTAGGGGTGTGTTTAGGTCTGGGGGCAGTAGCCAATGGCAGCTGTCCAGGAGGGTGGCTACACCCTCTTTGGACCTCCTCCGTGAGGGGAGGCGGGGGCACATCCCTATTCCTATTGGGGGAATCCTCCAATCTCAAGATGGTGGACTTCTAAAGGCAGGAGTCACCTCAGCTCAGGGCACCTTAGGGGCTGTCCTGACTGGTGGGTGGATCCTCATTTTCCTCATTATCTCCTCCAGCCTTGCCGCCAAAAGTGGGGGCAGTGGCCGGAGGGGCAGGCATCTCCACTAGCTGGAATGCCCTGGGGTGCTGTAACAAAAGGCATAAGCCTTTGAGGCTCCCCCCCAGGTGTTACAGTTCCTGCAGGAGGAGGTGAGAAGCACCTCCATCCAGTACAGGCTTTGTTCCTGGCCACAGAGTGACAAGGGCTCTCACCCCGTGTGGCCTGAAACTGGTCTGGTTGTGATAAGCTGACAGAAACTGGTCAGCCTAGCACTTGGAGTCGGACTGGTATTCAGGGGACATCTCTAAGATGCCCTCTGGGTGTATTTTACAATAAATCCCACACTGGCATCAGTTTGCATTTATTGTGCTGAGAAGTTCGATACCAAACTTCCTAGATTTTAGTGTAGGCATTATGGAACTGTGGAGTTCGTGTTTGACAGACTCCCAGACCATATACTCTTTATGGCTACCCTGCACTTACAATGTCTAAGGTTTTGCTTAGACACTGTAGGGGCGTAGTGGTCATGCACTTATGTCCTCACCTGTGTTATAATGCACCCTGCCTTAGGGCTGTAAGGCCTGCAAGAGGGGTGACTTACCTATGCCACAGGCAGTGAGGTTGGCATGGCACTCTGAGGGGAGTGCCATGTCGACTTAGTCATTTTCTCCCCACCAGCACACACAAGCTGTGAGGCAGTGTGCATGTGCTGTGTGAGGGGTCCCCAGGGTGGCATAAGACATGCTGCAACCCTTAGAGACCTTCTTGGCAACAGGGCCATTGGTACCAGGGGTACCATTTGCAAGGGACTTCTCTATGTGCCAGGGCTGTGCCAATTGTGGGAACAAAGGTACAGTTTAGGGAAAGAAAACTGGTGCTGGGGGCTGGTTAGCAGGGACCCAGCAAACTTTCAACCATAACTGGCATCAACAAAAGGCAAAAAGTCAGGGGGTAACCATGCCAAGGAAGACCAAATATTTGGAATATCAGACACTTAGGGGGCCTGTGGAGCTAGCCCTACTTTGCGCACCATTTCATGTCCCCCAAAGTTATTGGGATCACATTCAGTAGATTTGCTAAATCCCAGAAGGAAACTGTGACCTTATTAGAAAACTTGCAGGTGTCTCCCTACATCTCTGCTGAGAAATGGTCTTTTGGGCCTGGATGTTAGGATTTAGAGAGACTAAAAAGTGAATCTCTCTTCAGTTGACATTTCAGAGCATTGCCCTGAAACCTAGACTCAGTACACAAGTTTTGGTATTCTACAGTAAACATATATTTGTATGTGCTGTCTTTCAACAAATAATGTAAGAATTATCACCATAATTTGCAAACCAGTGAATAGAAAGAATAGATACACCTTAACCATATTTCATTGTACATCTCTAAACATTCAGTCAAAACCTTTCACATATTTTGATTAGGTAAATTACAGCTCAGTTATATTAGAGTATTTTATACGACGTGACATAAGGCCCTCGCTGCCTACATGTATGCCTTTAAGCCTGACTTTGGAATCCAGTCTTTCGGCATCCCTTCACCAACCAGTCCATCTGCCATAGCCCACCCCTATTAAAGTTATCTCTCATATATTTTCCATATATTATAGTCTGCCAAGAGAAGAAAGGATGTCCTTTTCAGGTAAAAATGTGCTGATGATAGGACACAGCAGTGCCTGTTTGGTGGTGGGGGGCAATCTGCAGAATGAGACCATGTGTATCTTCACTACTGCCAAGTAGGTCAGCGGGCAAGAGCAGTGTGTGAAGTAGAGTGCAGAAAATGCTTAGGACGACTGTTCTTTCCTTCCTCTCGTATTCCCTTGATGCATAAAAGGCTGTGCTGACCTGCTGCCTTCTTGCTTCTGGAGAAGGACTGCACCTGCAACCTGTACTTACGACACCCAGAGTGAAGTCAAGGGCTACTCCTTTGTAAACAACACCATTACTCTGCAGTTGAGTTCTGCCTTTCCAAGTGGTGCCACCAAAGTCCTGGATCCTTGAAAGAAGGCCTGAACGTGCTCTGACAGCCCATCTGTGGAACTGGTAGAATGATACATCTCTGCTTCGTGGTCTTTCCTAATACCAGGACTTTGCATTGCAGCCTCATCTGAACCTCCTTTGCTCAGCGCTTCTTTGACGCAGGCACTCTCATCGCAAGCCCCTCGTTGACGGCCTTTTCACCAACAGTGCAGGACCTCAAATGACAGCCTCGCAGCTCCCTGTAACTGATGCTGTGCCACACATTTTTGACTTGGACCTCGCATCGCCTTGGCTGAATGAAAAATGCTCAATGCAGGATCACACAGTGCTCCATCACAGTGGCCTGAACTTGTGACTTGGTCTCAGCCCGGCACTAGCAGATAACCACATCTGGCACTTTGTGCTTGTGAAACTATTTTTACTTCAATTTTTATCTGTGCATACCTCTAGTTCTGTTGATTGGATTTTTTGTTTTGTTCTTGTTTTAGTTATTAAAATTTACTCTATTTTTCTAAACTTGTGTGATTGTTCTTGTTTTCTTATGTTGTGTTTTCCCTTTATTACTCTATAAATGTTGCACCAATACATTACACATTGTATCTAAGTTAAACCTGACTGCTTTGTGCATGGCTACCAAAAGGTTGAGCATAGGTTAATTTAGGGTTTGCTTGTTACTTAACCCTTACGAGGATTGCGGTTCTTGCTTGAGTGGGAATTCACCCCCCCCAACCAGTAACTAATTACATTGGTGCTCAGATGTGAGGATTTGGGCGTGTCTCTCCAGTGCCATACAGTACATTTTGTTTTACACTACCATCCCATATAAATAATTAAAGACCATTGAGAGGTTTTGAAATTGTCCATGATTGTCTCTTGCTTTTCCAAGTATACTCTCATTACCATTAGACTGTCTGCGACCACATCTGCAATAATGGAGGTTGAGCGGGCCAACCTGAGAAGTTACACTGTGGTTCAGCTCAGACAGTTCCATTAGGAAAGGGAACTCAAATGGAGAAGGACACCAAGATGGGAGCTTCCGAACCATTTGAGGGCCTGGACAGAGGTCTACCAGTTAGCAACAGCAATAAAGGATGGACATGAAGCAGCAGAGTGATGTGGAGGAGCAAGATCAGGACTTGGGCATTGGCCCTGATACACAGCCTTCAGAGAAGGAGGATGACCTACCTCCTTTGTTGTAACTCCCTACCAGAGCAGGAGGCAGTGTTTGCTTGCATAGCCTGTCCATGGAGGAGCTGACAGACTGGAAGGCAGAGAGTGAGTTTAGGCTGCAGATGGCCTAACTCAAGATAGAGGAAAGGCAATTGCCTCTGGCAGAGGCAAAAATTAGCTCATGAAAGGAGAATCAATGCTGATCGAGCAGTGTCCTGCAACAATAGTGGCAGCAGACACTGTGTCTAAGAGAGACCAGAAGGTCTGCATACCTAAAGATCTGGTACCCAATGTTGTGGTGGGAAATTACCTGGAAAAATGGATTCTGTTTAGGAGGTGAGCCTGAGGGTGTGCAAGATCCCAGAGGAGAACCAGCGTGTGGTGGTACACACTATTCATGCTAGATGCGTAGGACCAAGCCAGGTGTACCGCCATATGTAATGCTAAATATGGCTGACCCCCTGAAAAGGCACTGAATGGCTTGGTGAGGGGCCACAAGGTTAATGATTACATTGGACTGTACAACTTGATTCTCAGGGAGCACACACAATATTTGTTTTACAGTGCTGCATCAGCAAGCGGACTGACCACAGGACGCTTGTGAAGCAGGTGGTCCTCCGGGCCTGCACCAGTTTGTCCAAAAAGGCACCTGGGGGTGACTCCCAAAAGGGTGGTCAGGAGTCCCACTAGAAGAAAGAGGAGGGAGAAAAACCTAACCATAAGGAGTTCTCAGATGGCCCCGAGATTAATTCCCAAGGGAGCAGCAGTAACCAGTCCCAAAACAAGAAATAATTATTTGACAGACAGGGAGGTTTGCCCCCCAGTGTACAGAGTGCTACAAGTATGGGCACTCCAAGGGAGACACCAAAAGACCAAATGTCCCAAGTGAGTACGCTCCCCCCCCCCCCCCCACCCCTGGTGGGCAAACATCTGGGTTGGCAAATGTAGTGTGTGGGGTACGTGGTGGTCCCAGATAGCTTTGGGGAGCAGGCAGAGGTTACGCTAGTGTCCCTGGGGGATAAAGAGATGGCACTAGAAGCCCATATGTCTGGAAATATTCTAAGTATAGGCAGTAGATCATCATCAATGGGCAACAGGTGGATTCTCTGAGGAACACAGGAGCAAAAATGACTACTGTGAGTTGTCAGCTGGTGTCCTCATAGCACATCCTCCTTAACACAATCCTTCTAGTCATAGCTGCAGACAATTTCAAGAGCCGTTTACCTGTGGCTCTGGCACCCATTGTTTGGGAGGGTCTCGGGTTGGTTCTCTAAATGTACCTGTGTGCCATGCTGTGCCTGCAGATTGTCTGTTGAGTGGTTAACTCAAGCACTCTATCCGGTAAGAGGAGAGCTCCTGCCAAACTTGAAGATGTTGTGATTGCCCAGATGAGTCTTGAATGACCACAAGATCCATTGCTGCCCCAGAAGGGAGTCTGGAAAAATTGCCAAGGCTGCTGTCAAGAAGAGTAAGGGTAAGGGGTGCAAGAAACCATCCCTTTAAGTTCCTGTGGTCCAGGTTGACTGCGCATCTGAAGAAGATGCCTCTGAGCCTACCAGGAAGGACATTACCGCCATGGGTGATCTGCCAGAGCTTGCTAGATGGCAAGTTGAAGGTAGGTCCACAAGGGAGGAACTCTGCAAGGTGCAGAAAGAGTGCCCCAGTCTAGAGGGCTTGAGGCAGCAAGCTGAGGCCCAGGAAACAGGTGATAAAGCTGGAGATCACCTTACCTATTGGGAAAATGACCTTCTTTACGGTGAGCCTAAGGTCCCTGTACCAACCCATGTACTGGTGATCCCTCAGTGCTGCAAGGCCTTCCTACTAGGTTTGGCTCATTATATCACCCTGGTAGGACATCCGGGGCAAGACATGACCTTCGCCAGGCTTGTCGCCGATTTCTATTGGCCCGCATGAAGACGGCCTCAGATGCACTTTGTATGTCATGTCCCACCTCCGAGGGCCTTTGGGAAGCCAGGGAAAAGCTTGAGGCACCCATGACCCCATTACCTGTCTTTAGCACGCCCTTTGAGAGGGTGGACATCCACATTGTTGGTCCCTTGGACCCCAGGACTGCTTCAGACAACAGGTTTATCCTGGTCTTAGTAGACAACTCCACCAGCTACCGAGAGGCCATCCCTAAGAAGTCACTGACTGCACCTGCAGTGACGAGGGCCCTGATGAGTCTTTTTACCCATGTGGGGTTCCCCAGTGAGACAGTATCTGACAGAGGCACTAAACTTCATGCCAGCGTACATGAAGTCCATGGGGGAGTGTGGAGTGACTTGCAAGTTCTCCATACCCTATCACCCCAAAACCAGCGGAATTGTAGAAAGATTCAACAAGACCCTTAAAGACATGGTAATGGGCCTACCTGAGCTTAAGAGGCATAAGCGGGAGATGCCACAGAAAGGGATTGGGTTCAGCCTATTCGAACTCCTCTATAGGCATAAGCGGGAGATGCCACAGAAAGGGATTGGGTTCAGCCTATTCGAACTCCTCTATAGACACATCGTTAGTGGACCTCTCAGCCTTATAAGAGAGGGGTGAGGAGCAAGCTCCCAGGCAACCCCCTCAGGATGTGGTCAGCTACATGCTTGCACTCTGCAGTCTAACGCATCGGTTCTGTAAAAAGGTGAATACAATCTTGAAGCCTGTCAAAAAGTCATGCAACTCTGGTGTGACCAAAAGGCCACTCTGGTAGAGTTTAAACCTGGCCAGAAGGTATGGGTTATGGTGCTTGTGGAGCCCAGAGCTTTCTAAAACCACTGGACGGGCCCATATGAAGAGAAAAAGAAGAAAGGGTAGTACACTTACCTGATGGATCTCAAGACCCCTAGGAGCCCCTTAAGAGTTCTCCACATAAAACGCCTCAAACCCCATTTTGAGAGGTCTGAAGTCAACATGCTTATGGTGACAGATGAAAGGGTGGAAGAGGACAGCAAACCCCTCCCTAACCTCCTGTCTGCCTAGGAGCATGGTGGGTCAGTAGAGGGTGCTAACCTCTTCCCTACGCTGACCCGCAGAGGGACTGTTGCCAGTTGGTGGGACAGTTGTTTTTTCTCTGTTCATCCTCACCCCTGGCCTTACACATTAGTGTACCCACGACATAGACAATGGAGACATTCCACCCATCAAAAACAAAATGTATAGGTTGTCGGATAAGGTGTCAGCCAGTATCAAGGAGGAGGTCTTCAAGATGTTGGTGTTAACGGTGATTGAGCCCTCCAGCAGTTCCTGGTCCAGCTATGTGGTACTAGTGCCCAAGGCTGCCCTACCGGACACATCCCCAGAATGAACTGAGGTTCTGTGTGGACTACTGATGACTCAATTCCGTCATTAAAACTGATGCACACCCCATCGCTCGTGCTGATGATCTCGTAGACAAGCTGGGTGCTGCAGCTTCTTAGTACTTTTGTTCTCATGTCAGGGTACTGTCAGATTGCTCTGACTGAGGGAAGCATTCTCAACCCCAGAGAGCCATTTCCAGTTTAAGGTAATATCTTTTAGCTTAAATAATGCCCTTGCCATCTTTCAGAGCTTTGTCAGCAGGGTCCTAGCTGGGAAGGAGGCATTCTATGCCGTCTACTCATATGGCATAGCAGTCTTCTTCAGCTTCATGTGGTTGGAACACCTGTACCACCTTAAGAAGTTGCTTCAGGCCCTGCATCACGCAGGCCTGACTATCAAGGCCAGTAAGTGCAAGATATGGCAGAGGTCCATGGTTTAAATGAGCCACATAGTGGGCAGGGCAAAGGTGTAGCCCCTCCAGGCCAAGATTGAGACTATCCTGGCTTGACAACCACCTAAAACAGACTGAGGTGAGTGCCTTCCTAAGCCTCGCAGGATGCTACAGGAGGTTTGTTAAGGGATATGGCACAATTTTTGGCCATTAACAAAGCTGACTTTTAAGACGCAGCCCAGAGCATGGCATAGAGCCTGTCTTAGCACAGTTACATGAGGAGGGCCTAGTCCAACCAGTAACCTTCATTAGCAGGAAATTACTTCCCCAGGAACACAAGTGGAGTGGGATTGAAAGAGAGGCCTTTGTTGTGGTCTGGGCACTCTAGATGCAGATACCATACCTGTTTGGGACTCACTTCTGGGTTCAGACTGATCACAGGCCCCTCAGATGGCTCATGTAATGAGGGGTGAAAATCACAAACTGTTCAGGTGGTCCATCTCCCTACAGGGAATGTTCTTTACAGTGGGACACCATTTTGAATGAGACCACACTGATTCTGATGGTTTATCCAGGTTCTTCCACCTTAGTGATGAGAATTCCCAAGAGTTTGGTTAGTTTGCCCCACTTTCACCTGGGGGGACACCTTTCAGCCTCTGGGTGGTCTTCCCCCAAACCTTTTGCCTACCTTGTCCATATTTTTCTGATCTCATTTTTGTCGGCCTTAGGACTCCGCATTTCACCACCGCTAAAACATGGTAACATTGGCTTGCCCTCAATTAGTATATTTAATTTGCTTGTTAGCCCCCATTAAAGTAGTACTATAAGTACCCAGGGCCTGTAAATCAAATGCTACTAGTGGTCCTGCAGCACATACTGTGCCACCCACTTAAGTAGCCCTTTAATCATATCTTAGACCTGCCATTGCAACCTGTGTATGCAGTTTTAATCTTCCAGTTTGACCTGGCAAAATAAATATTTTTCCAAACTCAAACCTTCCATTTTAGGTTTCGCCTGCCCAGTGCTTGCTCTGTGCTTGTGAAATCTATTGCATTTAATATAAATCTGGCTGCAGCATACAGTTTCCTGTTTTTCCTTGTGGTGTTCTTCATGTGTTTCTCATATCACTTTCCCAGCAACCAAGTACTGTTTCCATCCAGTGTGTGGGACTTTTTTTTCTTTTAAGAGTTTGCCTGCACATCGCTTGGCCAGCTACGGTAGGATAACCAGACAGTAATTTATTCTGCTCCTCATGACTTTCCACTTCTTGGAACGTCCTCCTTCCAATGCCCACCCGTTGTTGGTACAGGAGAAAATATGTCCTATTTCTAGCACTGTGTGGATCCGTCATTTTCTAAAACCACAATATTAAAGTTGCGTCTCAATTTACATACTAAAGGAAATTGATATACTATAGGTATACTTTGTGTCTCAATTTAGAACCAGCATGTTTAACAAAAATGTGAAGTCACAATAAAGGACGACAATAACCAGCATGTACCCAGTTCTTGCGGACACTAGTTAATGAGAAATTCCGTAGATCGTTTGCATGAATCTTATTTCAGCTGCTAGTATTGCCCCCTCGCAGTAAACCCGGTCTGCATGCAGCTGGGAAGTAACTTCCGGTATAGTCTCTTCCGGAGCGAATGTCTCATTTTCCAACTACCTGTTAGACACGGTCACGTGCTTTCCTATTTGCTTTCCTTACTGTTGGTCTTTAAAGTTGCTCAGAGCCAGACGCAAGGCAGGATCACATGCTCGAATCTTTTTAAAAAATGTGCGTGCCGGAGGCCAGTTAAGTCTCAGTTTGAGAACCTGCCCCTGGATTTTGCCAATTATTTTATATCTCACTATTGTTTTCATTTTTGCTTACTAAAAATAAAACCTTCAAATAATAAGAACATGACAATCTCATTTTCGAGACTTAGGCCCTCATCCTGACCTTGGCGGGCGGCGGAGGCCGCCCGCCAAAGTCCCGCCGTCAGGTTACCGTTCCGCGGTCGAAAGACCGCGGCGGTAATTCTGACATTCCCGCTGGGCTGGCGGGCGGCCGCCTTCAGGCCGCCCGCCAGCCCAGCGGGAAAGAGGCTTCCACGATGAAGCCGGCTCGGAATCGAGCCGGCGGAGTGGAAGCTGTGCGACGGGTGCAGTTGCACCCGTCGCGTATTTCACTGTCTGCGCAGCAGACCGTGAAATACATTTAGGGGCCCTCTTACGGGGGCCCCTGCAGTGCCCATGCCAGTGGCATGGGCACTGCAGGGGCCCCCAGGGGCCCCGCGACCCCCCCTACCGCCATCCGGTTCCCGGCGGGCGGACCGCCGGGAACTGGATGGCGGTAGGGGGGGTCGGAATCCCCTCGGCGGCGCAGCAAGCTGCGCCGCCTTGGAGGATTCCAAGGGGCAGCGGAAAACCGGCGGGAGACCGCCGGTTTTCCTGCACTGACCGCGGCCAAAGCGCCGCGGTCAGAATGCCCTGCGGGGCACCGCCGGTCTGTCGGCGGTGCTCCCGCCGACCCTGGCCCCGGCGGTCTAAGACCGCCGGGGTTAGAATCACCCCCTTAATGTGAAATTATTAATGTGTACATGTGCAGTAACAATGTGCCGCCCGACACTTGGGACGTCTGGTTTCGGGAGGAGAGCTGCAGTTTTTATAGGCCAGTGTAATTTATGCCCCTCACATAAGAATGCAAGATAACCTCTTCCTTTCTACACCTTTGAGAAGTAAACTGAATGAAATGAAAATTACCTGCAAAGTATGCAAAGGCGAGCAGAGCCAGAGATACAACCGCACCTATTGAATATATTTTGCAAGTGTTTGGAAGTCATGCAGGTGCTGACTTTTGTACCGCGCGAACATGTTGATGGACTTATTGGGAGCATCACCAAAGTGAACTTGTCCCTGCGCCACATTTGAGAGAGTGAAAGGAAACACCTGTGCATATTCACATGCACCATCCGTTCTACAGTCCCCGAAACTTATCAATGAAGATCCCACTCTTTCACTTTACTTTGTTCAGTGCATAATTTTCCAAGCCTAAAAAAACTCTATTGGTGCTACCGTGTTTTTAAATTAAGCTCATGATGTCCTGCAGAGCTTGTGTAACAATATTTCCAAGAAAAGAGTCACAACATATTCAACAGCTGGAACTGAAATTTGGATTTTCTCACAAAAGTAAACTGAGGCTGTGCAAAGGTGAACTCCTTTGTAATTAAATTAGAAAAGTGTGAATGATACGGCAGTAGATAAAAAGCTCCACAAGAATTTCGTTTTTTTTCTAGAACATTTATTTTAATACCAGTACATACATACATGACTTATTTTTGCAGAAGGAACATCAACAAAGAACAGTAACAACTACAGTTCCTGTGCATATTATGTCTGGCTTGATTTTCAGGCAGTAAGTGTGCCATTTCGTATTGGACAGCCTTCTGCTTATTTCCCTGATTCTTTGAATTTCTTGTGGCTCTCTGCAAGAGAAAAACAGGGTTTTAGCTTTGGCAAGTGTTTTTTTGTCACAGGTCCACAATTGATCTTCAGGCAAACAAAGTAAAACAGACAATGCTATTTGAAGTAATTATAAGACACCTTTCCCAGAACCAACATAGAAATACAGACGCAAAGAACTAAGGGAAAGCAAATGCAGTTTATTCACAGCATAATCAGATAAGACCTGCTGAATAATCCTCCACTGGAATACATAAAAATTCACCCTACTCTGTGTTCAGTTTCCCCTCTCAATCACCTCAGGTTTATAGAGCAAGGCTAATCACCCGAGTAATGGTCTGCCTAACAAAATGATGACACAAGTGCACAATCATTTTATGTTGCTGAATTCAGCCCACTGTTTGAGAGTTTTAGAAGCATTAAGAACACTTGTCAACATTCACTCACCCTGCACTCATACACTACTTCCACACCTCTTAATGTATTAATAACCCCATAGGCGAAACCTAATGCATTTACTAATGCTTGATAATACACGTCACCCCTAAGGTAGCTCTCAAATGGCCTACAGGACAGGGTGATATATTTCAAATGTAGGAAATGTACTTTTAAGTTTTACATGTCCTGGTAGAGGAAAACCCCGTTTTTCACTATTGCAAGTCTTACCTCTTCCATAGGATAAAATTCGAATTTCCTTAATACATCTAATAAGGATATCTTCCAAATGGGAACAGGCAAGCAGTTCATGGCTGGTATCTTTGGAATTCTAATAAAACATCATCTTCTATGTTGAATTTTAATTTGAAAAATGCCACTTTGAGAAAGTTGCCATTTTCCTACTTAGTCATTTAGTGTCTGTAGCCTATCTTTGGGTCAAAGGACTGGGTGTAGGTGGTCTTTGTGTATTCCTCTTAGATAGCCACACATAATAGAGCGCTTATGTGTGGCTGGATGGGCTATCACTGGCGCGATGGGAAAGCAGTTAGTCACAGCCTCACTTTCACCTGAATAGGCTATACTGCCTTCACTCAAAGGATTGCATACCCCCTGTGGTTAGTCTAGAGCCAAGGCAGGGGAGGCTGGAAACCTGTGCATTTCAAAGGGACACCTCTAGAAGCTTCTCCCACTTCAAAGGAGGTACAATGTATACATTTTGGACCTCAGACACCAACTCTTCAGTACTCTTCTGGACCTGTAGAAGACTCTGCCAAAAAGAAGGACTACTGTGCTGATGAAAGGACTGTCGCTCTGCTGGACTGCTGCCCTGAAGGACTGCTACCTACTGTGCTGACCTGCTGCCTCAAACTCTTGCTTGGGTGAGAAGGACTGGACCTGCAACCTGTAGCCAGGACTTCCAGAGTGACTCAAAGTGCTGGTCTCTTGTAACCAGCACCTTTACTGTGCTACTTGTGAGTACTACCCTGCCAAGTGGTGCCACCCGAGTCCTGGACCCTTGGAAGTGGGCCCTGAAGGTGCTCTGCCAGCTCATTTGTGGAACCAGTAGACCTGATGCATCTAGACTGCTGCATGGCACAAACACAAGTAGGGCTGATGCACACCTCAGCTGTGTGGATTTTCCCTGCGCCAGGACTTTTCATCAAAAGCAGCTTCTTTAGAATCAGGAGATGCGAGGTGCATCCACAATGCAGGACTTTGCATCACAATCCCCCTTGTCAACAGCCTTCTCAACGACAAGACAGCACTTTACATTGCAGCCTTGCAGCTCCCTGTAACCGATGCTTCACGATACATCTCTGACCTGGACCTCGCATCGCATCAGCTTCATGACTCATCCTCAGCATGTGATTGTGCAATGCTACACAGCCAGATTTTAAGGTACTCTTGTTCAGCAGGCCCCAGTGGGTCCCTGTAGCAGCCCTGTGCTCCACCATGGTTGGCCTGAACCTTTGACTTTGTCACAGTCTGGTACAACCAGCTAACCTCAGTTGGTGCTTTGTGTTTTTTGGCGCTATTTTCACTTAAATCTTTAAACTAGCTTTGTTTCCACTAATTGAATTTGTGTAGTTTTTGTTCTTGTTTTATTAACTTATTATTGACTATTTTTCTAATCTGGTGTGATTGCTCTTGTGTTGTGTTTACACTTTATTACTGTTTGAGGTATTGCACAATTACTTTACATGTTGCCTGTAAGTTAAATCTGACTACTTTGTGCCAAGCTACTAGCCAGTTGAGTACAGGTTAGTTTAGGATTTGATTGTGACTTCACCCTGACAAGGATTGTGTTTCCTGCTTGAGTAGGGTCTCACCCCCCAACCAGTATTCCAGTTTATTACACTGCCCCATTATGTTGAGATGTAAATGTCTTCTCCACCCGCTCCTCATCTCTTCCCCAGCTAAGCACAGGTTTAGCAACAGCCCAATAATAGTCATTTTTGTTTCCTCAAGGATGTTCAGCTGCTCCTCCATTATCGCTATACCACTTGATCACTCAATCTGCTATCCTACGTTTATGAGGGGAGGCAGAAGCCAAACTGCCAGGGACCTCCTTCAAGGCTACACTGTACTGCCAACCCTGTTAAACAATTACTATAAGTGCCCAATAGCAAAAGTGAAACCTGGATAAGTAACTCATTTTCAAAAATAGTATTTCATCAGGGAATAGGTTAAAAAGAATAAATTTGGCAAAGGAATCTGCTGTTTGATGAATATCAGTGGTATTGTACTGAGATCATTTTGAATTGAAATATTTCATGTGAACATTTAAATCTGTAATAAAAGTATTGCATTGCGTAGCAGCTTGTGTTCATACAGAGGGAGAATAAAATACTGGTGGTATGAGAGACTATTTCCCAAGGGAAAATATTTTTCTACATAGCTTTGACTGCCCTTTGACGTAAATGTTACGTTTACATCATACCAGCGTTCTTAACTGTTTTATACATCACCCACACCATTACCAGGTTTCCTTTAAAGTATAGATTTGTGACCTCCAGTACTGTCACCAATGGCCCTTCATTTCATCATCCCTACCTCTACTTCCTCACTTCCTTCTAGTTCTCAGTGCATGTCATCTGTACTCTTCTGAGTTATGCCCCTCAAGCTCACATCAGTCTTCCAACTTCTGTGCAAGTATTCTCACCTCTGTTGGACAGATTTTATAAAATTTCTAGTGAGAAAGAAAAAGAAAAAGCCAAAAGCAACAATAATAAAGCTCTCAGCTCTCAGGCCCAGCCCCCTCCAGAAATTAAATTACATGGCTCGCCGAAGAGTCCAGTGTTGAAGACAATCCATAGTGTTCCCACCATTTCCCCAAATTTTGGAGAACTTCGAGGGGCAACCCTGGGCAATATAAACTGGTTCTTCCAGTTTAGAGCACCAGTCCATTCCAGCTCGCTATTCTTTCATTGTCGGTGGGGAAGGTTGTTTCCAAGCATGAGCAATGTCTCTTTTGGCCACCCAGGCCGCTAATCCAAGTACTGTTCTTACTCCATGAGACCCCCCAAACCCATCAAGCACACCCAGCAGCACCAACTTAGGTGTTAGTTGTATGGAAGTCCCCAGGACAGCTGATAGGGTAGCACCAACCGAGGACCAGTATGAGGCAATCGGCGGGCACACCCATACCATGTGAAAGAAATCAGCCGCCGAGAACTGGCAGTGGGCACATCTGGGACCAGTAAGGATCTGCTTGTGGCCCAGTCTCTGGGGAGCCATATAGGTTTAGTGTAGGAGGCTGGCCTGGCTTATAGTAGGCATCTGATGGGACTTACACCTTGTGCCAGGTCCAGTTATCCCTTATTAGTAGTGTTCTAGCAGCTTAGGCTGATAGAGGTAGCTATATCAGAACAGCTTAGGATGAATTAGGAGACATGCAAAGCTCCTACTATACCACTTATATTGTATAGGTACTATATCATAAGAAACACAATACTCAGGGTTACTAAAAATAAAGGTACTTTATTTTAGTGACAATGTGCCAAAAATATCTCAGAGGATATCCTCTCTTAGGAGGTAAGTAAACTACACAAAATATACACTCAAACCAAAATCAGGTAAGTAAAACAGTCAGAAGTAGTGCAAACACTGTAGAATACAATAGGATGCAATAGGCCTAGGGGAAACACAAACTATATACTAAGAAAGTGGAATGCGAACCACAAAATGGACCCCTAGACTAGTGTAGTGTGTAGAGGGTCGCTGGGAGTGTAAGAAAACACTAAGGGTGGAAAGGAGACCCCAAGACCCTAGAAAGGTGGAGTAAAGTACTACTATTTCCCCAGAAACACACTGAAGTCGTGATAGGAGATTCTGCAAAGACCACAACAGACTGCAAAGCACTGAAGACAGATTCCTGGACCTGAGGACCTGCAAAGGAAGGGGACCAAGTCCAAGAGTCGTGAAAGTGTCTGGGGGGGGCAGGAGCCCGCTAAACCCCAGATGAAGATGCAAAATGTCTGCTTCTGGATGGAAGAAGCTGAAGATTCTGCAACAACGAAAGGTGCTAGGAACTTCTCCTTCGTGCAGAAGATGTCCCATGGAGTGCTGGAGGATGCAGAGTTGTTTCTTTGGCAAAAGACCGCAAACAAGCCTTGCTAGCTGCAAAGGTCGCAGTTGAAGAAAAAGGGTGCTGCCCGGGCCCAGGAAGGACCAGGATGTCACCACTTGGGAGAGGAGACAGAGGGGGCCCTCAGCAACGTAGAGAGCCCATGCACAAGAAGGCAGCACCCGCAGAAGTCCTTGAACACAGGTTCAAGAAGACTGAGCACGGCGGTCGTCTCAAGACTACAAAAGAGGGTCCCTCGACGACGGAGGTCAACTCTGAGAGTTGAGCAATGCAGGGCGGAGTGCTGGGGACCTGGGCTTGGCTGTGCACAAAGGATTCCCTGCAAAAGTGCACAGAAGCCCTAGCAGCTGCAGTTCACACGATTCCTGTCTGGAGAGGGGAGGCAATGACTTACCTCCTCCAAATTTGGACAGTTGGACCACCGGACAGTCTGGGTCACTTGGGTCCACCACCTGTGTTCCAGGGGCCACGCTTGTCAGGATGAGAGTGGTCCCAGAGTACCAGTGGCGCTGAAGTTTGGTGCCTGCTGCAGCAGGGGGAAGATTCCGTCGACCCACAGGAGATTTCTTTGTGGGTTCCAGTGCAGGATGAAGGCAGGCAGCCCCCAAAGCATGCACCACCAGGAAACAGTCGAGAAAGCCGGGAGGATTAGGTGCTGCAATGTCGCAGGTACTCTTCTTGCTTCTTTGTTGCAGTTTTGCCGGCGTCTTGGAGCAGTCAGCGGTTGATCCTTGGCAGAAGTTGCAGAGAGAGGTGCAGAGGAACTCTGGTGAATTCTTGCAAGTTGTTATCTGAGGAAAAGCCCACTGGAGAGACCCTAAATAGCCCTCAGAGGAGGATTGGCCACCTAGTCAGGTAAGCACCTATCAGGAGGGGTCTCTGACGTCACGTGCTGGCACTGGCCACCCAAAGGCCTCCAGTGTGCCCTCACACCTCTGGATTCAAGATGGCAGAGGTCTGAGACACACTGGAGGAGCTCTGGGCACCACCACCCTGGGGTGGTGTTGGACAAGGGAGTGGTCACTCCCTTTTACTTTGTCCAATTTCGTACCAGAGGAGGGACTGGTAGTTCCCTGAACCGGTCTAGACTGGCTTACGCAAGGAGGGCACCATCTGTGCCCTTCAAAGCATTTCCAGAGGCTGGGGGAGGCTACTTCTCCCCAGCCCTTAACACCTATTTCCAAAGGGAGAGGGTGTTACACCTTCTCTCAGAGGAAATTCTTCATTCTGCCTTCCTGGGACTGGGCTGCCCAGACCCCAGGAGGGCAGAACCCTGTGTGTGGGTTGGCAGCAGCTGTAGCTGCAGTGAAAACCGCAGAGAGCTGGTTTGGCAGTACCCGGGGTCCATAGTGGAGCCCCGGGATGCATGGGATTGGCACCCCAATACTAGATTTGGCATGGGGGACAATCCATGATCTTAGACATGTTACATGGCCATATTCGGAGTTACAATTGTGAAGCTACATATAGGTATTGTCCTATATGTAGTGCACACGTGTAATGGTGTCCCTGCACTCACAAAGTCCGGGGAAATTGCCCTGAACAATGTGGGGGAACTTTTGCTAGTGCCTGGGTGCCCTCACACTTAGTAACTTTGCACCTAATCTTCAGCAAGTGAAAGCTAGACTTATAGGTGACTTATAAGTTACTTAAGTGCAGTGTAAAATGGCTGTGAAATAAAGTATGCGTTATTTCACTCAGGCTGCAGTGGCAGTGCTGTTTAAGATTTGTCTGAGGTCCCTATGGCTGGCAAAATAAATGTTGCAGCCCATAGGAATCTCCTGGAACCCCAGTGCCCTGGGTACCTAGGTACCATATACTAGGGAATTAGAAGGGTGTTCCAATGTGCCAATTAGAATAGGTAAAAATGGTCACTAGCCTATAGTGACAATTTTAAAGGCAGAGAGCATAAGCATTGAGGTTCTGGTTAGCAGGATCCCAGTAAGACAGGCAAAAACAAACTGACATACATGTAAAAATGGGAGTAACATGCCAGGCAAGATGGTACTTTACCACATTTAGTGAAAATAGTACTTTTGGATTGGTCGTAGTCAGGTGGATATTGCCAGCTTCCTGGGAGCCATACAAGCCTCACGCCATTCAGCTTTGTCCAGTTCCCTAATCCATCCCTCCCATTTCAGACGCATGGACTCTAGTGACCCAGGTGCATTGCCCACCAGGGCTCGGTGTAGTTGGGAAATTTCACCCTTACCCAACCTCCCCATCAACATTCGGGCTTCTTTTGCAGCCCTATGTGTTGCTGACTTTTTAGTAACGTTGTTCCATTTGTGCTAGAAACAACAAAAAAATCTTAAATCTGTAGATTATGCATTATGATGGTTTCTGTGGTAAATTTGGCTAATCCACAATTATGTGGAAAATGCCTCAGCATCAACTAATTCCTGTGGCCCTGAGTATATTTCAGGAAAAATACCGAGATGGGCAAGCAGAAAAAAATAATAGGGAGTGCCAAGCCAGTGCTCAACAAATTATCTGGCTTTCTTCTCAGTGCTATAACACAAGCAGTGCCCTCCATAGTATGGCAGCAACATTAAAGGCTATAGAAACATATACATCTTGTATTATCAATAAGTGTTCTCTACAGGGATTAAGCTGTGCTGATTATCTGCTCAACAATAAAAATGATTTCACTATCGGAGAATGCCAACTATTTGAACTAAATCGTGTAAATCTAATTTGCTTTTATAAATAGTAGGATTGTCACACCTTCATCATATCTAAATCGAACATTAGACAAACGTAAAATCTCAACTAACAAAACATGGCAATAAGTGTTTAAGACCATGTCAAATTATATTGACATTGCAGATCCCTTGTGTGTTGTTTGAATGTGGGTGTCTTTTTAAAGAACTTTTTCAAATTGTTTTTTTTTTTTGTTGTTTTTTTTTTTGTATATGTTTATTGAGAAGTACATGTCAATATACAAACTGTGTTAAATAGAGAAACAATACATCAAATTATGGCCATATATGAAAAATATTATGAAATATTAACTTCTCAGATTTCTGAACACAAAAAAACCATTATACACATCAATAAATGAAATATATGAGATTATTTATAAGGCATCCAACTGTGCATTAACTCTTAGAAGTAGACCTATAACAGAAAATCTGGAAAGAAAGAATTATGCAATATGTATTACACCATATATTATAGGTTGTTAGAAGACAGTTGAGATAGTAATATCATACAAATCCACATATATAACATTTCAAATGGAGATATTCCTGCCAATTCAACAGTGTTGAATTGGTGAACAGTAAGTCCTACTTAAAATAACAGTGTTAATGGGTGAGATGTCAATTGTCTTAATAACAGCATGACTCGAAACAATAATAAAAATGTCTTAATAAAGGTAGGAGACAAAGAATGAGAAAACGTTTATGTGTGAATATTAATAGAATATGTATTAGCTAGAAAGGGTTTCCAAATTTGGATGAAAATCCCAACATTATCTTGCAATCTGTAAATCAGCTTTTCATATGATGCCATGTTATACATTTCAATAAGCCATTCATCATGTGTAGGACGTTGTGGTGTTCTCCAATGTCGTAATATACACATTTTTGCTACAGTGAGTGCAATAGCAATAAATCGTCTTGTATGGTTTGTTAGATTTGGGAGATCAGTAACATCATGTAATATAACTAATTTTTCTGTTAAAGGAATGGGCACATGTATAGCTCTGTGTGTAGAGGAAGTTATAGAAGACCAGTATTCCGTCAAAACTGGACATCGAAATAAAATGTGTAGGATATCACAGTCCTCATGAGGACACCTCCAACAGGTAGAATGGTGTAGTAAACCTGCTGCCTTGAGTTTTTGTGGTGATCCGTACCAATTATGAAGAATTTTGAAAAGAGTAAATTTCATTCTTGCCTCTCTGATTCCTTTATCCATGTTCATAACAACATCCGTCCAGTCCTCATTGGAATACGCTACATTAAGTAATCCTTGCCATTTGACGTGGAGTTGTGCTAGTAATGGTGATGAATGTAGTTTATGCACAATGAGATTATAAAATCCAGAGACCACTCCTTTCAATTTCCCTCAAGTTTTTAAGTATTGTACGACTGGGGAATCCTCGGGTATCCACGGAAATGGTCCTAGTCTACTAAGTAGAGCTTGTTTCAATTGTAAGTATTTCCCTTTTTGAGAGCTAGGGAGTTGAAATTCTATCTGAAGCATCGTAAAGGTTTTAAGCTTGCCTTCTAAAGTGAATAAATGATCCAGCATTAGAATACCTGCTCTCTCCCATATATCCCAGGAAATTGTCTGTTTCCCTATTCTAATATCAGCGTTATGCAATATTGGAGCCTTATTATGTAGCCTCGGATTACTCTTAAAGAGTTTGTGGGAGTGTATCCAAATCTTTAGCATAGACTGAATAATAGGGTTAAAACTTTGTAAAGCAGGCGATTTATGAGTATAAAACATTTGCAAACCTGAAGATACCTGTAAAGATTGCCTTTCAATAAGAACCCATAGTAGGGGGGTCATCCTGTATTGGCCAAAGATAAACCAATTGGGATAAATGGAGGGCTGTATAGTAATGTTCAATGCATGGTAAACTAAGGCCACCAGATCGCCTGTGAGCAATCAGTTTGGAGATTTTGAGTCTAGGTCTCCGAGATCCCCAAATAAAGGTTTTAATATCTTTGTCAATGTCTCGCAGTATTTTTTTTATTTTTTTTTATTGAGCATTTTACAGTATAAAAAATACAACAAACAAACTTGCCAGTTATCATCATAGTGTGTTACATATGGTATGCTATTAGGCGTCGAATAAATAGAACGTGTTACAATAGTCATCATGTCCTTATTAATAGAGATTACAAGCCTCTAGCCTGGGCTCAATGGATCGGAGGGCCACAGTATTTTGCTTTAGCATGTAGATAGGGCGATAGCGGAAGAAAACAGGGTTAGTAACCAAGCACACTCTAGCGATATGGACACCACCCACATGATGTGAAAGGAGAGAAGTACAATATGACACCCACCGCCCCCCCCACAGGGGTCATTCACTCAGAGAATCACTCCCCAACCTACTGCTCCGATGTTCCCGAGCCCAACTCACAAACGGGTCCCAGATGTCACGGGGCCTAGATGCAGCTGGCATTAACTCCCAGAATGTAGTTAACTGCGTGTGTCCGTAAGTCACATCAGCCAGCCAATCTCTCACCATAGGTACCCTCTGCCTACCCCAGTGGATTGCCACCCGTCGCTTAGCAAACAGTAGTAGTAGTGCATGCAGCCTGCGCATTGTTGGCGGAGTGTCCCTGACATATCCCAGAAGCCCAAGCAGAGGGGAGGGGACATCCGAGCGGCCCACTATCTGATTTACAGACACAAAGATCTGGGACCAATAACCCTTTAACCTTGGGCAGGACCACGCTATATGTAAAAAAGAGGCCGAGACCGACCCACATCGCCAACATTCATCTGTCTCCCTAAGCCCCATTTTTCTCAGGTTGATGGGGGTTCTATAGAACCTATGCAAGAATTTAAAATGTATTAAACGCAGCTTGTAATTTGGCGAAAGCTCAGTAAGCTGCCCACAACAGAACTCCCACTGTTCCTCAGTAATCTCAGGCTGGAGCTCCTCATTCCAACACAGCATAGATTTAGGCATCGCTTCCGGTGCCATGCTTTGCATATGGCGATAAATACGGGTTACCAGTTTTCGGGGGGAAGGGGAGCTCACCACCGCCTCCAAAGCTGTAAATACGGGTGGTGCATCAGGGAAACTTTCGAATAGCGACCGGCACGCCGCACGTAGCCTGTGGTATAGAAATAGTTCAGAAAAAGGCGCTGTGCCTCCCTCTTCTGACGTCGGGGGAGGTATAAACTTACCATTGGGAAAAAGGTCTGCAAATGTGTGGAGGTGCATTTTGTCAATCAGATGACTAGCTATCCCATCAGCCACACAAGGCAGCAACGGGTTATGCAATAGTGGGAGCGATGGAGCATACAACAGTGGTACCCCGGCCCTCTTGCGCAATTCCTCCCATACCCACTGCAGCATCCTAGCCGTGTCTACGTCTGCTCTGGGACGCCCTGCCTTAGCGCATATCGCCACTCCAATTGGAAGGGGCGCCACCACATCGCGCTCCACCGCCACGTGAGGCTGAAAAAGGATCGGGTGGGACCAAAAATGCAAGAACTGAGCCTGAGCACAGAGGGCGTACAGTTTTATATCTGGGGCACCTAAACCTCCCCATCGCAATGGCAGTGTCAGCGTGTCCCACGCCACTCTGGCCTGTCCACCTGCCCACACCAACTCCACCAGGCGTGACCGCAAAGTGGCAAAGAAGTGTGCTGTAAGCGGTATAGGTATGTTGACGAATAGGTAAAGGAATTTGGGTAACACTATCATTTTTGTTAGCGCAATCCGCCCAGTCAATGACAGAGGCAGGGAAGCCCATAATTTCACTTTCTCGCTCAGCCATAACATTGCTCTACCAAAGGTAAGGCCCCAAATCTCCTGAAGGTCCCGGCTAATCCAAATCCCCAGATACTTGACCCTTCCCGCCTCCCAACGCAAAGGATATTCAGAGCGCACTTCCGTGGTGGCGTTCGTGAGAGGAAAGATAACTGATTTGGACCAGTTGATGGAAATACCTGCGAAGCCCTCAAAGCGTACAAATTCCCGCAAGATGGGATCCAAGTTGTCCGAAGGATTGGTAAGGTAAAGGTTCACATCATCAGCGTATAGTGACATCAGAAGGTTTCTAGAGCTGAATCCTATACCTCTTGCAGAATGATGTTGCCTAATCCTCGCTGCCAGTGGCTCCTTAGCTATAACAAATAGCAGCGGGGATAAAGGGCAACCCTGTCTAGTACCACGCAAGACGGGGAAAGGCTCAGACACCAGACCATTCACCCGCACTCTGGCTGTAGGCATTGTGTAGAGCAGGCGGATTTTCCTAATCAGCAACGCACTGAACCCCATCCTCTCCAAAACACAGAATAAATATGGCCATTCAATTGTATCAAAGGCCTTAGTGGCATCCAAAAACACCACGGCCGCTCTAATCTCAGGGTGTAGGTGATGTAATGTAGCGAAGATCGTTCGTAGGTTATGGGAGGTCGCCCTTCCTGGTATTAAACCGGATTGGTCAGGGAGTGCGATCATCGACATCATTGGTTGCACCCGGTTCGCAATCAATTTGGCCAAAATGTTCACATCTACATTAATCAGAGATAATGGTCGGTATGAGTTTACAGGGAGTGCAGAATTATTAGGCAAGTTGTATTTTTGAGGATTAATTTTATTATTGAACAACCATGTTCTCAATGAACCCAAAAAACTCATTAATATCAAAGCTGAATATTTTTGGAAGTAGTTTTAAGTTTGTTTTTAGTTTTAGCTATGTTAGGGGGATATCTGTGTGTGCAGGTGACTATCACTGTGCATAATTATTAGGCAACTTAACAAAAAAAAATATATACCCATTTCAATTATTTATTATTACCAGTGAAACCAATATAACATCTCAACATTCACAAATATACATGTCTGACATTCAAAAACAAAAACAAATCAGTGACCAATATAGCCACCTTTCTTTGCAAGGACACTCAAAAGCCTGCCGTCCATGGATTCTGTCAGTGTTTTGATCTGTTCACCATCAACATTGCGTGCAGCAGCAACCACAGCCTCCCAGACACTGTTCAGAGAGGTGTACTGTTTTCCCTCCTTGTAAATCTCACATTTGATGATGGACCACAGGTTCTCAATGGGGTTCAGATCAAGTGAACAAGGAGGCCATGTCATTAGATTTCCTTCTTTTATACCCTTTCTTGCCAGCCACGCTGTGGAGTACTTGGACGCGTGTGATGGAGCATTGTCCTGCATGAAAACCATGTTTTTCTTGAAGGATGCAGACTTCTTCCTGTACCACTGCTTGAAGAAGGTGTCTTCCAGGAACTGGCAGTAGGACTAGGAGTTGAGCTTGACTCCATCCTCAACCCGAAAAGGCCCCACAAGCTCATCTTTGATGATACCAGCCCAAACCAGTACTCCACCTCCACCTTGCTGGCGTCTGAGTCGGACTGGAGCTCTCTGCCCTTTACCAATCCAGCCACGGGCCCATCCATCTGGCCCATCAAGACTCACTCTCATTTCATCAGTCCATAAAACCTTAGAAAAATCAGTCTTGAGATATTTCTTGGCCCAGTCTTGACGTTTCAGCTTGTTCAGTGGTGGTCGTCTTTCAGCCTTTCTTACCTTGGCCATGTCTCTGAGTATTGCACACCTTGTGCTTTTGGGCACTCCAGTGATGTTGCAGCTCTGAAATATGGCCAAACTGGTGGCAAGTGGCATTGTGGCAGCTGCACGCTTGACTTTTCTCAGTTCATGGGCAGTTATTTTGCGCCTTGGTTTTTCCACACGCTTCTTGCGACCCTGTTGACTATTTTGAATGAAACGCTTGATTGTTCGATGATCACGCTTCAGAAGCTTTGCAATTTTAAGAGTGCTGCATCCCTCTGCAAGATATCTCACTATTTTTGACTTTTCTGAGCCTGTCAAGTCCTTCTTTTGACCCATTTTGCCAAAGGAAAGGAAGTTGCCTAATAATTTTGCACACCTGATATAGGGTGTTGATGTCATTAGACCACACCCCTTCTCATTACAAAGATGCACATCACCTAATATGCTTAATTGGTAGTAGGCTTTCGAGCCTATACAGCTTGGAGTAAGACAACATGCATAAAGAGGATGATGTGGTCAAAATACTCATTTGCCTAATAATTCTGCACTCCCTGTAGATCGTCAGCCGGTTTATCTGGCTTCAGCAGAGTGATAATCAGCGCTTCACACATAGTGGCAGGCAACACCCCTCTTTCCAGGGCCTCTTCATACACCGCCAGAAACCTAGGCGACAGCTCATCTGCGTATGCCTTATAGAAGGCTGTTGTCAGACCGTCAGGTCCCGGTGCCTTGTCAGGTGGTAGGCTCCTGATGATTTGTGCCACATCTCCGGCGTCTATCGGGAGGTCCATATATTCTCTGTGATTATTATTGAACCATGCCAATGCAATGGAGTCCAGGTAGGGCTCCAACCCCACTGGACATGTATCAGGAGTGTTGGTATATAACCGAGAATAAAACTTGGAGAATGCTCCTACAATGTTCTCCCTGTCATGAAGCAGTTCGCCATCCGCTGTACGTAGTTCATGGATATAAGTCGCGGGACGAGGCGGTCTAATCATATTTGCCAGGACCCTACCCGGTCTCCCTCCTTCTCCGTAGCGCCTCGCCTCTGCATATTTCCCTAGAAACTTGACCCCCGTAGCGCCTCCTCCTCATAATCCAATAATTTGGTTTTCAATAGCCCCGCCACCTCTGATTCTCCAGCCTCCAAGAAAGTGTGCTGAAGACGTTTTATTTCAGTTTCCAGCCCCACCAGCGTGCCCCTTATCGCCCTTAATACACCTGCCTGTCGGGCTATACACTGGCCTCTAATGACGACCTTGAAGGCCTCCCACAGAGTCGCCTCTGTGTCCACCGATCCCTCATTGTGCTCAAAATAGTCAGTGATATCAGTCCGTATCTCCTCTCTGAATGCAGTATCAAGTAATGCCTGGGGTGGAAGCCGCCACGAGAAAGCCGGGAAAGGACCCCCGGGAAGCAGCAACTTCAGCATGCAGGGTGCATGGTCTGACAGCGTGCGGGGCATATGCTTCGCCTGCACCGTCCACAACGCCACATCCCGCGACACTAGCCAGAAGTCAAGACGGGACCACGCGCCGCTATAGGCTGACATACAAGTGCCCTCCCTCAGGTCCTCATGCCTACCTCGCCACACATCAACCAGCGCACCATCTAACATTATATCCCGCAGCGCGGAGCCCGCCAACGGATTTAAAGTGCGAGCCACTCCCTTCCTATCCACTCTGTCATCAAGTACTGCATTAAAATCGCCTCCCCATATAATTGTATCGCACCCAGTGGCTTTCACTTGTCCCCACAACTTATGAAAGAAACCTGGAGAGTCAGCGTTAGGCCCATACACAGCCACGAATATTACCGAAACACCACATATAACACCCTGTACCCAAACATATCGCCCCTCTGGGTCACACTGAACAACGCCCTCACGCCAGTCCAGCCCGCGACGTATCAGTATCGCCACCCCCCGAGCATAGTTGGAGTAGATAGCCGAGTAAACTTGCCCACATCTGGTGTGGCGCAGTCTTTGGGCAGGGGCGGTGTTCAGATGAGTTTCCTGCAATAGGCAGACATCCACACCATGTCGTACCAAATAGGCATGTACCAACCTAGCCTTCCTGTGGTCGTTGAGCCCCCTAACATTCCAGGTGAGACAGTTCAAGGTTTTATCTACTCTTGACATTTCTCATACACATCATGTAAAGTGCAGGAGGGCATGTAGACAGTGACCCTACCTTACACTCAAGACACCACACAAATAGCATACGATAGATATTGGCAATAAACAACAAAATAACAACCCCATTCAGCCGCCCCCCACCCACTCCAACCCCCCAACCGGGTCGTAGATTAACCATCCCCATACTATCCCCAAAAATACATTTTACTAAACAAGGGAACATTCCCGAGAGGGTGTGGTGATGCCAGCTACTTCCCCGTATGTAACGGGGTGGCCGGAAGAACTGCAGGGGAACCGAGCCGCTCAAAACCTTATAATTTAGATCTATCTAAAATAGCAGATGACAGAGATTGAATCACAGGCTACACATATGCATCACCCCCTCAAGCAAATAGAGGACACATTTAAGTAAGAGTCATTCCCAAAGGATATAGTAGATTGGGCCCGCGTTTACTCATTGTCACTGAGCCTGCTATCCATTGTCTCCGCAGCCTCTCTTGATCTTTGTGCGGATTTGCGTCCCACATGTTTGGCAAACTTCATCGCTTCCTTGGCATCCGTGAATATGTGAGTAGACCCCTCAAAGGGCACCTTTAATTTGGCCGGGTAGAGAAGGGAATAAGGGACCTGCGCCTGTAGCAGAAGTCGCTTAGCAGGCAGAAATCCCCGGCGGGCAGCCTGCACAGCGGGGGTGAAGTCGGGGTAAAAGGAGATGCTGTTGCCCCTGTGCGTGATGGAACCTCTCTGCCTTGCCAGTTTAAGGATCAAATCACGGTCTTGGTAGTTCAGGATTCTCGCAATTATAGGCCTGGGCGGCGCTCCAACAGGGGGTCTCTGGCCCAATGACCTATGTGCCCTTTCCACCGCAAACATCGCCGAGAGGTCAGGGTCAAATAATTAGTGTAGGAGTTGAGTAATGTATGTTTCCATCTTATTTATGGCAGTGGTCTCCGGGATCCCCGTGATACGTAGATTGTTACGCCGGGACCGCGCTTCCAAGTCTTCATTTTTGGCCTGTATTATTCCCAGCAATTTGTCCATGTGTAGGAGCTGGTCCCTCGTTTCCACTTGAAACTCGTGACACTCAGTCTGGCGAGCCTCAAGCGTGTCCAACCTCGTCTCGTGAGTGGTCACCTGTGTTTTCACAGAGTCTAATTGATTGGTAAGATTGTCCAGTTTAGTGTCTATATTTCTGAGGCTGGAACGCATCTCCAGCATCAATGTGCGCAAATCTTCACCCTGATCATCAGCGATTAGGTCGGGCCCCCCGCCACCTGGGGCCCCTGCTCCGACTCTCCATGACGTGTAGAGCGCTTATTATCAAAGTTCAGCTTAGGCTGCTTAGCATCCTGTTTCCCCATGGCAGCCAGATATCAACCGGGTCGCGCCGCGAGCTACCAGCCGGGCCTACAGCCACCTCCACTTCCAAGCAGTCATAGTGGGGACTTCTATCCCCCACTTGGTGCTTACGCTGACTGATTCCTCACTTATAAGCCACTTAGTCGCCGCCAGCACCTCCACTGGGTTCCCATTAGACTGTTTCTCCACGGTAGACCAAAAACCTTTGCCAGGATGTAATCAAGTGTCCACTATATCCTCCATGACCACAAACCGATGGGGGGGAGGCCCTTCATACACTCCCCGCACACACAAGGTAACTGGCCCCGTCACAGCAGCGCCTGTCCCAACTGACCACCTTCAGCCTCCAGCCCAGCTGAGCCTGCTCGTAGGATCCTTGTCTCCTCACCTCAGCATCCCTGGAGCATGCCACTTGTGTCGCCTGGGCAGACCAGGCACTGCTACCTCCACTGGTGCTCCAGTAGCCTTCACCCGTGCGCCAACGCCATCAGCGAGGCCCCGCGTCAATGTCCAACCGCACACAAGTTCTCGCACCGTCTCACTCTTAGGCCTGTGTTTTGGCTCCTAAATGTCATCCGCCACCTCCAGAATCCGCCGCCACTGCTCCCGCCGCAGGCACAACGAAGGTGTCCAGCGGGCCGCTTCCGTAAGACGGAGTGCAGCCCTGGTGCCGCTCATGCAACTTATTGTTTTAGGGGTTCCTTGTACCTGCCAGTGTCGACCGCGCCGGCGGGCAGCGCCCTGACTTCTGGGCCGCCACCCAGCCGCGCGGCTCCAAGATCTCGGCTCCTAGGCTGCCCGGGGGCCGCCCCAGCACACCGGCACCCGCAGGATCACCCGGCCAGCTGTTGTCTGCGCCGGGATCCTCGACGTCCCGGCGCTGCTCTGTCTCGGGCCCCGCTGCCAGTCCGCGCCCCGGGCCCGAGTCTCAGCGTTCCCAGCGGCGCTCCTCGGCAGGCGCCTCCGACGGGCCCATCCGCAGGCCGCGCGGTCCCCAGCTCCTCGTGGGCATTAGGGCATAAGCCTCTCGTATCTCCGCCCGTGCCCCACCGCCACCTGCAAGCTTTTTACCGGTCCTGGCAGCTACGGCTCGCCCTCAAGTGAAGGATAATTAAAGGATTACGTTCCAGCCGGCGGAGCTCACTCAAAGAGCGGCCATCTCGCTGCTCAGCAGGCCACGCCCCCAATGTCTCGCAGTATTGATATTTTAACCGTCAAAGGTAACATACCTAAAACATATGTGAAACGAGGCACTATAATCATTTTCGCTGCCTGGACTCTACCCCAAAAGGACAGGTTAAGATTGGACCATTTTTCATATTCTGACTTTGTTTTAGCAATGAGTGGATCTAAGTTATCTTGAATCATATGTTCTAAACCAGTGTTGATATAAATACCTAGATACTTCAGGCGATCCGCTTTCCATTGCAAATTGTAGCCTAAGATAGCTGCTTTTGTTGTGCCCCGGGACAATGGGAGAGCTTCACTCTTATTCCAATTGACTTTGTTTCCAGAAATGTTTGAGAAGTGAGAAATAGTAGACATGAGTGCCGAGAGTGAAGTAGGTAGATCTATAAGTGTGAGTAATATGTCATCCGCGTATAGAAGTAGTTTTGAGATGCCTGCTGGTGTAGGAATGCCTGCTATTTGTGAACACTGTCTTATTGCTGCAGCCAGTGGTTCAAGTGCAAGAAGAAATAAGAGGGGCGCTAAAGGGCAACCCTTACGGGTACCTCTTTGCACTAAAAACGTTTTTGAAAGGAAACCCCCACAATTCACTTGTGCAGATGGTGTCTTGTATAACCATTTAACCTTAGAGACAAAATTATCACCTAATCCCAACCTATGCAATGTACGGAACATATAGCTCCATTCAATGCGGTCAAAGGCCTTCTCGGCATCTAAGGATAATGCTATTCTGTCTTCTCCAGCAACCTTGGAAAACCAAAGTATGTGAGCCAAAGTGCGGAGATGGCTACGAGAGTTTCTGCCTGGCATGAATCCAACTTGAGAATTATGTATGAGTTTAGAGATAACTTGTTTGAGTCTTTTGGCAAGAATGGTGGCTAATAGCTTTGAATCCGGACGATAGTTACTGCAGTATAATGGATCTTTCTCAGGTTTGGGAAGGACAGTTATGATAGCTTTATTTGAGAGTGAGGAGAGACTACCAGTTTCCTCTGCTTCTTTATAAACCTCATAAAGGGCATCTATTGCTTGTGGTTTTACCCAACGGTAAAATTCCCCAGGAAAACCATCTTCTCCCGGTGCTTTATTGTATGGGAGACTGGAGATTGCTTGCGCAATTTCATCCTTTATTTCGCCAGTCAGTATGAGCCGATCCTGTTCATTGAGACAGGGGAGTGTTATTTTTGTCAAAGAATTCCTGTTCTTTGAGGAGGTCATCATCAACTTCTGAACTATATAACTTGGTATAATAATCTGCAAACGTATTAGCTATTGCTTGAGTCTCAGTTATTAGTTTACCCTCAGGGTTATATATAGCTGGAATAGCTGTCATAGCTTCTCGCTGTTTTAATCGTGTCGCTAGTAAACGGCCTGCTTTTTCTCCTTGTTCATAATTGCGAGCCTTAAGTCTTTATAGCATATATTCTGCTTTGGAAGTATATAGTGTATTAAGTTCCATCTTAGCTTTTTCCAATCTGCATCTGGAAGCTTCAGTTGGATTACTAAAATGAGTATGTGTCAGTGTATTGATATCATTTTCCAAAATGGCCTGTTCTATTCTGCGTTTATTTGTTATGGCAGAATCCCTCATAATTTGCCCCCTAATAGTGGCTTTTGCGGCTGCCCATAAGATTTGTGGAGAAGAAACTGATCCTTTGTTATCTTTCATATAAGTAGTCAAATGTGATTGTAATTGTGTCTTTTCTGACGGTAGTTTGTAGCGCGATATGTTTAATCGCCATGGTTTCCTACAAGGGCGTTTCAGACCCCAATCATGCTGGAGACTGATAGGAGCGTGATCTGACAGTGCAATTTCTAAAATATCACAATCTAGTACTTGTGGTGTAATAGAATGTGAAATAAGGAAGTCATCTATTCTAGAATGGGAATCATGTACTGTTGAGTGATATGTAAACCCCTTATCTGATGGATGTAGTAAACGCCAGATATCGATCAAACCATGATCTTCTCTGATGTCTCCCAGTATGGCTCTATCTCTACCATGAGTTGTGTCCAGGGGACCTGTTCTGTCTAAGATCACATCTGGCGCAAGATTCCAATCGCCTCCCAAAACTATTCTGGAAATTCCCATTTCTGTTAGAATTCTATTTAGATGAAGGAAAAAGGGGGCTTTAGTCCTAACAGGGGAATAAATGGAACCCACTCCTAATATATTGTTACCAACTTTAAGCTTCGCTAAAACAAATCTACCATCCTCATCTGACAACGACTGAAGTATATGGCATTGCAGTGTTTTCCGTATTAGAATGGCTACACCACTTTTTCTAGTAGTAGTGTGGGATGTAGCGTCTCCTGATATGTGAGAAGGGGATTTGCATCTGTAAAGAATCTGGCCTACCCAATCTCGTTTTAATTTTTCTGATTCTATATCAGATAGATGAGTCTCCTGGATGAGAGCAATGTCAGTATGTTTGGAGGCTAAATAGGAAAGAATTTTCTTCCTTTTAATGTAATTAGTAAAGCCATTGACATTGAGAGAGACAATTTGCATAGGACTTGTTGTCATGATGATGACTAAAAATGTTAGAGTATATTTGTACTGTGTGAAACAGAGTCAAAATGCTAAAAAAGGGAAAAGGAAGTAGATAAATTATATGGTAATGTGATAATGAGAACTTACTGGAGTAAAATAAAAATAAAAAATAAAAAAAAAAACTATCTGGAGTATAGTAAACCTGAAACCAATATGTGGAACTATAATCATAAAATATTGTTAACACTAAACTCTAAATGGTGTAAGTACACCGTTCTAAGTGCTAGAATGTAAAAGAACACTGCAGATCAAATAATATGTATCTTTCGTCGGTGGGTCTAAACCTCAATTCGAAACCCAGACTCTGGAGGGGAGGAAAGGAAAACCACTTGTGGTAAATAGATTATAAGAAAAACCACTCCATGGAGTTATAAAATCTATCCAAGAGAAAATCTGAAAATACAAATACAGTAGGAAATGTACATGGTTATTGAACAGCAATATATGAGGATAGGAAATAAATCACATCCATCAGAATTAATAACTGTAGTAAAACAGTAATAACATTATATTAATACATAGCATGTATAAATATACTCATCTAGCTGGAAGAAGTGATAGTGGAAGGTTGAGCATCAGTTACTTTATTAAAAGACGTGGGTGACTTTAGAGGTGATCTCGATTTGTCTCTGGGATTTTCCTGCATGAGTGACTTTACGCAATGGACTGCTTTATCTCTGTCAAACTGTTTCTTAAAGGTACGGATGGCTTTGTGGATCTTTCTGTAATTGAAGCGGACTATTCATAGATGTTTTGTCCAGTGGCGCTGAGTCCATATGTTGGTCATCCAAACTGTCCAGGAAGCGTACCAGATCCTCAGGCTCTGTGTAATCCCTTGAGTTCCCATCCATTGTGATCCACATTGTGGCAGGTTCTAAAAGACCATATTTGATATCCCATTTGAGAAGTCTTGGCCTAAGTTGCAGGAACGCTTTTCGTTTGGCAGTGGAGAAGTCTGCAGCAATAAATACTTTATGGCCTTCCAAGTTATACGGACCATGTTTACGAGCAGCTGTTAATATTTGGCGGACCTGTTCATGACGTAAGAGGCATCCTATAATCGATCTAGGTCTAGATTCAAAAGTTGAAGTTGAAGTTCTTGATCGAATTCTGTGAGCTCTCTGCAACTCAAGGGGATGCTCAAAAGATATGTTCAGTAGCCGCGGTATTAACGTTAGTAGCAAGTTCTTCACATCATTATTGACTTCCATTTTTTCTGGTATTCCATAAAAACAAATGTTATTTCTTCGGGCCCTGTCTTCCAAATCTTTAACTTTTTGTTTTAGGTGCCAGATATCTGGACCACAATACTCTGCATTATCTAATTTCTCTTCCAAAAAAGTGGTTCTTTGATCTAAAATTTCCACTTTGGTATGAAAAGTTTAGATCCATCCGTATTGTCTTCATTTCTGTTGCGAGATCTGAAATTTTTACATCCATAGATCCCAAGCTTTGCCCCACGGCAGAGATCTCTTTTAAAATAAGGTCCATAGAAGCAATGTCTTGTGGGACAATAGAAGACGTGCCTGGAGGTACAGTGTTCCTTACTATTTGTGTAAACAAAGGCTTCCTATTAGATTTGCCACTGGCCATACTGTTATATTTTAATGTTAGAGAAGACAATAAATAAGTACAGCTTAGTAATCAAATATGATATCCAATTGACTCACAAAGTAGGTAGATATTAACACTGTAAATGGTGACAAACATCTGGGATTTTAAAATTATGGCTATATGTTTTCAAGCGGGTGTCGCTGAGAAACAGTGCATCAGAAATGTTGTACAGTTTTCGCCTGCCTACCCAAATTCACTTTACCCCCTCTGCTGATAGGAATTCCGGTGTTTATTTAATTTCGTAGTAGAGTCTGAATTGTCAAATTTAGAAAAATATCTCAGAAGTTAAAGTTTATATGCTTCTCATACAGCTGCCTTTCGACATTCAAGGAAAGGAATTTCACATATCTCTTCAGAAACTCTGTTTCCTGATAGAATGAGTAATTTTCACAAACTCTCTCAGCTGTAGGAATGGTGTACAACACTCACTTGCCAAACTGTATTTACGCCACACACCTGTAGACAAGAAATTCCTGCGCTTACATAATCACGTAATGGATCCTGAACAGTTAAGTGAAGAGAAATACCTCAGAGTTGAGAGTTGTCAGAGGCTTCTCTTACAGCAGCCTTTTCACTTATCTCACCAGCAGCTGGCTGTGTTTCCTGACAGAATTAGTCCTTGCCACAGACTTCTATAATTTTTAAAAATAATGACTGAATGCTTTCAGACAGGTATCCCTGAGAATCAGTGCATCAGAAATAGCTCACATGTTTTGCCTGCCTATCCAAATTTGCTTTACACCCTCTGCTGATAGGAATTCCAGCATTTACTTAATTGCGTAGCAGACTCTAAACTGTCAAATGAAGAGAAATACCTCAGAAGTGAAAGTCCATATGTTTCCCCTACAGCAGCCTTTCAACTTTCAAGAAAGGGAATTCCACTTCTCGGTTAAGAAACTATCCGTATTTCCTTACAGAATGAGTAACTTTCACAGACTTTCATCTGCACAAATGGTGTACAGCACTCACTTTCCGAACTGCATTTGCTCCACACACTCGGCTGACAAGAAATCCTGTGCTCACACATTCAGGTAATGGAGTCTGAACAGTTAAGTGAAGAGAAAATACCTCAGAGTTGAGACTAGTCAGAGGCTTCCCTGTGCTATGTGGAGAGTTCAACAAAAGGTCAACAGTAATTTAATTCCCAGTGCAGCCTCCCAGTTTAAACACGAAGAAAGCCCCTTATCTCTTCAGCAGCTGACTCTGTGTCCTGACAGAAAGTGTTGTTCTTTGCTCAGCTGAGGGGCCGTGTTCAGGTGATTTGTAGCCGGGCTTCAATTAAGAACTCGTTTTAACTGGCATCTCTTACTTCGAAAATAACTTCAGAGTAATGTCGCTGTTATCACATGTATATTTCCTTTCATTCTGACTCCAAGGAGGCTTTTTGACAGCTGTTTGGGTAATCCTTATCCCCTCGAGCCTCGGAGCTCTACATAGAGGCGGCCATTTCAGACGGCAGCCAGACTCCGCCCCCACAACTTTTTCAAATTGAACCCACCCTAATGATCATCTCCCAAGGCTATCCAGTACAGCCTCTTTTATTGTTGTTTCTTTTGGTTCCTGAATCGTTGTCCACAATTATCAACATTTTTTCATGTTGGAAGACTATATATTTCAAAAAGCCGACGTGTTTCGCCCCTCCTCAGGACTATACACAAAGATTTATGCAGTCAAGGAAATTCACCTCAAGTGAAACTTGTATACTGATTGAGCAAACGTTTACTCACAAAAAAATAATCAAAAATACACTTAAGGTGTGCATGTGAACTCACAGGTTTTTTTTTATTGCATAGTGAATAAATTCCACAAACCAAGTGTGTCCGTATGTATAGAGAATGTCACCTGGTACTGATTACTGAACAGATTTTTACCATGCCTCCCATTGTTATACTATTTAAATGTGAGGTGTAATCAATGCTCAATTTGTCAAGGGTACTTAGAGGTAAAGAGAGAGATTACATCCTATACAAGTGGATGCCGATCGTACGTGCAAAATGTGTCGTACTGTTGCCAAAATAATTTTAGTCCATGCCACAAGATAAGGGTGTTTGGAATTTTGAAATAAAGAGGCCGAGTGCATCCCATACTGTGACCACTAATCGTCATAGAATACTATACTGAGGGAAACTCCGAAGAGGTTAAGAGACACACAAGGAGGAATTACTTACTGAGCCATTAAGGAAACATTGTTGCTGTATTCAAGAAGTTATACTGCAACTGAAAAGTTACATTACATTATCCTAAATTGACAAGTTCCACTATGGTCAATAAGATCCTGCAATCTCTCATTCCTACCTGAGGAGATGAAATCTTCCAATGCAGTGTAAGTTGATGCTGGACCAATCTCTGTTCAAATAATTTAACTGTGCCCACTGCCATGTTTAAATGCTGGGGCTTTGTTTCAACCGGCGGGGAGAAGCTCATGATTGAACAAGCTTGCCCGTACCACTGTGTACCGGTTAAATTTAAGAGTGCCATCTTAGGTGCATTGGCTTCGGTTGGTGGCAAATGCTATCAGTAACAATTGTGTCACGTAATATTAATGTTGTTGAAAATAAGGCATTATTGCTGTGCGTGGGATTCTTTCACCACCTAGGGAGGTGCTTGTAGTTCAACAGGCTTTCCTCTGTCACTTTCAGGCATTCACACTCCTGTGTGAAGATGCTGTTTAGAAGTGTCATCTTAGGTGTAATAAGTTTGTTTCTAAGCACCCTTTGGCTAGGGGGGGAATGCTCACAGTAGCAGTTGTATTGCATAAATTGGATAACAATAATGTCAATAATTACAGAACTTTCTTACTGTGCCTCGCCGGACATAATCATCGTCACCACTACATTCTGTAAACTAAAAAATGTTTCAGGCGAATGCTTGGTTGCCTTATAGTCTGTCTGTTTTGCTACACATACACCTGGGTATAAATACTATGGTGGGTTTAAGGTTCATCATACTCTTCAATTCATCATGGTTCTTTAGTCCATACCTCACGGTCCCTAGTCTTTCGATAAATCTGGCTTCACATAGTGCAAGGCAAGTCTTTATCGTGGCTCCCCTACAGTGTGGTGTAATCATTGTGAACACAGTCCATTCAGCGCCCATATGCATTGTGTTTGTCAGTGTAATGTGTGTCCAAGGGAGCCCCAGATATCTGACATCTGGTCCTGAACCTGTGTTGTGTGATTCTTTTCCTGATATCCTGTGTGGTGCGTCCTGTGTAAGCCAGCTTACAGGGGCATGTTTTTGCATAAATTACATTTTTGTGTTGCAGTTGGAAAAAAACGTTCATTTATTTTGCCATTTATTGTGATCGCTTTTGTATTGTTTGTAAATCTGCAGATGTTACAATTACTTCATGTAAAATTACTCTGCACAGGTGGGAGTGATAGCATGGATCTTAAATCTTGTTTTGATTTGTCAGGATGTCTAGCTGCAAGGACAACACATTCCCTAATGTTTTTGCCTCTTATAAATGATAATAAAGGTTTTGCAACTGTAAATTGTGAAGTAACTTCTAATTGTTCTTGATGAATTCCTTAATTTTATTTGCTTCAGGACTATACGCGGGTACACAATTAAGGGGCATAATATTTCCTTTACTTTTGGGTCTCAAGGGGGTTTTGCAAGGAGTGTACCTAGCTTGTTTCACTGCATCTTTTACCAATTTCTTCGGATATCCTTGTTTCATTAATTTGGAACTTAGAATGTTTGCATTTTCAAAGTAATCTTCATTTTAGGTACAGTTTCTCCTTATTTGTAGATATTGTCCATAAGGCAAATTCCCCTTCAGCGTACATTGGTGTGTGCTCAAGAAATGTAGCAAAGTGTTTTTATCTGTGGGTTTTGTTTATAGGTTGACCATAAGCTTTCCCTTGTATTGTTGTATCCAGAGGTCTAAGAAATGTAGCCTATGTCTATCATAATGCATTGTAAACGAAACATCAGTAGACCATCTGTGAGGCATCATGAAATGACATGACTCTTTAGCACTCCAAATCATGACTGAGAGAACATTGGAGTGTGTGTTGTGTGCTGAATGCAGCCCAGGAGCAAGGAGACATGAAGGGGATCAGAGGCAGGAGAGATGGTTGACACCTGCTGCAAAACCTTGTCAGAGAAACCGAAAGTTGCTAGCTTGTCTGTAGCGGTAGCAGCCACGGGCAGTCCCGACAAGCCCGTGGAAGCAGCCCGGGGGCACGTGCCGCGATCAGTGCGGTGTCCACACCTCCTCCTCCTTTCTCTAGCAACCTGTACTGATCAGTGCTCCCCCATCCGCTGGTCCATCTGTAGCATCCTCCTCATGTCGTGGAGGTGAGTTGGGGGGTGTACTGTGGTGTGAGGGGGCAGCAGAGAGTAGTTTGCCGAGCTGAGTGAACAGCTGGCTCAGCAGCAGACGGTACACGGCTGTATGAGGGGTTGAGTTCTGCTGAGGCTGGTCGGCTGGCAGCCTGGGTGCAGTTTTTGGACAGTGGCTTAGTGCTAACCTGGGAGTTCGTTTGGAAGTGGCGAAGCAGGAGCCCAGGTGCACAGGTTTGCCTGAGTGAGTGAGCAGGGCAGCACTAGTGGGCAAAGGCAGCCTCCGCTGGGCCCCAATTTTGAGCCTATAAGGGTTCTCCTGGAGCACTTGGCCATACTATGGGGGCCAGTGTACCAGCAAAATCTGGGCAGACTTGGCCACCGAGCAGTGTGCAACCGTCACAAGGAGCCGTAGAACCACGAAGCAGAGCACTGCGGAGTGCAGCACGCGCCTCTTTCATTTAATTTCTCTTCTCCTACTGCTGGGTCAGCCTCGGTTAGACCAGGAGTGTTTCTGCCGCCTGTGCTACAGGCTCTTGGAGGCTTCATAGACTGCAGTGGGCTTGCAGACGGCCTGAAGAGGAGGCTGAAGATCCCCGAAAGGGGGGGGGCACTGGGGTCAGCACCTGAAGTGATTTTCTGTGGCTTTATTCCGACCATAGAATCTTTAGCCCTTATAATTGGAAAGATGACAGATCTGAGATCAGGATGAACACTGGCCTCCAAATTGTGCCAAAAGACTAAAGCTAACTCATAGCGAAACAGAGCTGCCCATTTAGGAATACTTAAAGGTAGGGGTAAATTATGAGCTTTTAAAAAATATATATCTGAACAAAACCCCACTATTAGTGAAACAGCCATCTCTATTGGGGGAGTCGACACATGAGGATATTACTCTCACGGTCCATGTAGAGGACTAGAGGAGTGGTCCCACTCTGAAACACACTCAAATTCAAGAGCCATCTTCTACTGAGACAGCTAGAGGTCCATCAGGATAGCGGGCCTTTTCATTTGTATCACCTGGCCGAAATGGTGCAGAGGCCTCATCAGCTCCTTTAGCCTCGTAGCCCTCATTAATTCTGGACTATACTTTACCTGATATCTCACCACTCAATCCTGTGTCCCTGGTCTCAGACAGGAGTGTGGAAGCACAGCCTGAAAGTTATAAGCAGAAAAAAAAATATCTGGCTTTGTTCTTGAGTACTCGTAGCCAGCAACCTCCAATCACAATATTTCTGCCTCTCCCAACCTACTGCTAAATCCTCCAGTTAATATTTCAGCTGACTGTGTATGCTTCTCCATATCCTTCCAGAGCCTTGACTATATGTTTTCATCCATTCTGTGTTTATTGGAGAAGAATATTGTCAGCTCAGACATCCTATTGGTTATATTGGAAGAATTACCCCTCAAATCAAATAGGGATGAAAACACGCTGTTTTCATCCCTATTTGCTCTCTATATAGTGCACTAAAATGAAGTACAATGTTCAGAGAGTCCAGTAGAACCCCAATTGGTATTGCAGAGGCAAAAGTAGATAGGACTAATGCTCTATTTTGTGATAGTGTGGGGCGAGCAGTTAGGCTTATCAGAGGGTAGTGCTAAGCATTTGTTGTACTCACAGAGACAGTAAATGAGACACACACTCAAAGAATAAATCAGAGACCAATTTAGAAAAATAATCATTCTTTTTGTGTATGTTGCAAACCCAAGAACTTCATAATCAGGTAAGTAGACTTTTAAGCATAAATACTTTGCAGTTCCAAAAATAGTCAGTGCAATTTTCAGAGTTCTCTCAGTGTTATTCTATGGAGGAAAAACAATGGTCCGCAACCACAGGGTTAACGACGGCTCACAAAGCCAATCTCAGGAAATGAAGGTAAGTACTAGGCACTGTTAAGAACCACAATAGCAGGTCACACCAGGCGGCACTGGGGCGGCCGAGTGCAGGGGCGCAGTAAGGTGTTGGATGCCTAATGGTTTCTATGGGAGTTTGACCCCTTGAAAAACAGGCTGCAGGCTCTGGCTGGAAAGCCAGTTGGGGACAACAAACAGGTAGGTAGTAGACTTGGGGTGCTCAGGGATGTAGATGCACCTTTGGTCATCTTCTCCTGTGTTCAGGGGAGACAAATGTAGGGGTGTTTTTAGATGTCAGGTTTTCATGTCTGGGAGCACCTACGGTCAGGGGGTCCTGTGTGTTGAGTCTGCAGGTGTCGTGGGGGGAGTCCGGCAGGGGTGGACCCAGGGTGGACTCAGGGTGGACTCAAGCTCATAGGAGCTGGGGCACATCGTTGGCACCAGTGACCCACCTCAGCTAGGGTCATGGGGCATAGGTGGTTGCTGTTGGATTTTCTCTCTCCACAAGCCTGTTGGAGAGGGGTCCTGCGTGCAGAAGTTTCAGACATCTCAGCAGTGTCCAAGATGGGTGAGACCACACTGGACTCGGTCTCTGGGCATCTGGGAACCCACGTTAGCACTGTTGGTTGGCTTCACCTCGGGTTGTGGACGTTGGGTGCAGTAGTCACTATTGGTTCAGCGTTCTGGGGTTCTAGCAGCTGCAGAGTCTTTTCTTTGGACTTTCTTGTTGCTGGGCAAGTCTGGTGCCCACAGGAGACTTGAGTCTTTATTGAAGACTGGATGAGTTGGCTTCTTGTGCAGGATCCTTTGAGGTCGGCAGGCAGGCCGGTGGGGCTGGGTCCAGGTCAGCTGCTGCTTCTTGTCCTTTTCTGTGGGTGCAGCTCTATTTCGTCTGGGTCTTTTTAGGTTGTCAAAATCTGAGTTCTAGAGTTCAGGGTTGCCACCTAAATACTTAATGTAGGGGTGTTACAGGGAGTGCCAGGCAGTAACCAATTGGCTGACCACCTTGAGGGTGACTACATCCTCCTTATGACCACTTCTGCTTATATGTGGCCATCGCCCTAACCCTAGTGGCCTAATTCCTTCCAGACAAGATGGAAGAATTTAAAAAGTAGTGTCCCCTTCAGCTCGTCTACCTTAGGGGTGGGACTGGCATGAAGTGGGCACTCCTCCTAATTTAACTAATTTTCATGCATGTGCTGCTGTCAAAAGTGGGATCAGGACAGAGGGCTTGGTCATCTTCGCCATCTGGAGGGACTTGAGTCGCATTCCTTTGAAGCTCCTTGCCCTGGCGTGTCCATCCTGTATGGGAGAGGAGCTCACACCTCTGTCCAGAGCAGGCTTTTGTCTCAGACTCTCAAGAGCGCTGGCTCTCATCTTGGGGGGCCAGAAACACGTCTGTGATGGCTGAACTGGTCAGGATCAGTCAGTCAGCACACTAGTAGGTGGTAGGTTTTCAGGAGGCACCTCTAAGGTGCCCTCTGTATGCATTTTCAAATAAATCCTTCGCTGAGGTTAGAGATGGTTTATTATTCTGAGATATTTGATACTAACCATCCCAGGATTCAGAGAGGCCATCATATAGCTGGTGACTTCATAGTGGGCAGTGTCCAGCATGTGCATTTAAAATGGCTTCCCTGTGCACTTACTATATCTCAGAATCGACAGACCTAGCAGGGGCATATCTGCTTATGCATATATGCCCCCACATGGGCCTGGATGCACCCAGTTTTAGGGCTGACTTACACCCAGCACATGCAGTGATAATGGGCCTGGCACCGAGGGGTGAGTGACAGGTCATGTTTTCAATTTAGTTTAGTTTTGAGGATTTGTACAGCGCATGGCTACCCGAAGGCCTCACAGCGCTTAGGAAGATCACTAGGTAAGTGGAACAGACCTTGTTTTGCTTTCACTTATCTTATGACCAAGCTGACAAAACTTCTCTGGAATGCATTTCTTAGTTTAAAGAAGACATTTATTATTACTTCACCACGAGGTTCCTGAGAGATGAGATTAGTAGGTTGGAAGCACACATTTAAAAGTAGTCACAGCAATGAAAGGAAAATATATCAAAGTACTTCTCAATTGCAATGTACACAGCAAATATATGTGAATATATTATAGCATAACTTCAAAGCAAAGAATAAGTCAAAATTCATCACTGTAGGGCCTATCACTGCTCGTCATCTTTCTCATGCCTGCAAGTTGATGACTCTGTTTAACTGCGAGAAAGAGATTTTCCACCCAAACAGGAGGTCAGGCAGCTGACGTCCGCTCTTGACTGAAGTCTTGGAAAATTCCCTCTTGCTGCTGCCCAGGGAGACCATTTTATAATGAAAAAGCCTGCTAACAGGACCTTTCCTCTAATAGTCAAAACATGCAGAGTTGGGAAGAAAACAAGCCATTGGAGATTGGCCAGATCTCCTAAACCTAGCTCCTTCCCAAGGCTGAGTAGAGAGGAAAAACACAAAATATACGCTCTCTTATCACGCTGGGGCTCGGTGAGAATTCGAAATACAAAAAACACAGCTTGGTCTACCCTGTGGAAAAACACAGCTCATCTGCAATGTCTCAACTTCAATGTCTAACTCCACGTAAAGCCCATAGGTAGCTAAACTGAATACAAAATGTAATGTCTAATGCCACGTTAAAGCCAATAGGCAGCTAACCTAAATACAAAATGTAATGTCTAATGCCACGTTAAAGCCAATAGGCAGAACATTGAACAACTAATATGCGCAGTGGTGAAACACAAAGTCAGTGGTCAAACACAATTAATGGCATAACATATCCACCCTATGACCAATGACTTTTGTTTACATTCCTCTTATTTCCAACAAAACCAAAAAAACTAAAACTTTATAAGCAAATCAGATTTGAATGATAAAAGCAATGGAAGTGGATTAACATATTGATTGCATAACCTTTCAAATCAGATACATCTACAATGAAAAGCCTAAGCTTATATACTCTGATTAGGATAATAACTGATTGAATAGTGTCTCTAAAACAGCAAGTTGATGTAGCATGAGTTCTACTCATGTAAAGGTACACGGTCCATCTGAAAGGTTTGCTGGAATGTAAGTGAAAGTCAGGTTTCCAAACGAAAAAACACAGACAGTTAACTGGCAATGTTGCTTAGTTCCAGTGGAAGAATGTAATCAAACAAGTTGACAAACTTTATATTGATCCCATGTAGAACTTGAACTGAAGGCGCCATTTGCGCAAAATGGATCCATGGGGTTTGTACTTTCATCCATCAGGTTCAGGTTGGGGGTGTGGTCCCTCCCCCGACCCCACACGCAAACACCCGAAGGGAGACCACACAGCACACATGTTCAGTGGTGAGTCATAGTAGGATCTGCAAAAGAAAAAAGTATGACTTTTCTTGCAAATAACATTTGTCATCTGAAATGTGCCCTACTTTCTCTTTTCCTTGTTTTATAATTAGCAGGACGTTATTGGGGCCCTTTGTTATGATTTCTGCAGGTTCTGGAGGGTCATTTGGGGATTCAACCCACACCTTAGCACTGATGTTTTTATCTGCTGCACCACAGCTTTCCTTGCACTGTCAGAAGGGCTGGGGCAGACTCCTTCCTTACCAAACCTCCATTCACTGCAATTATGACAAGTTGGGCAATGCTGTCTCCAATCTGTATGAATACCTCAGATTCTCTTTTAGTTATCAGAATAACTTTGACTTCGACTTGGCAATCTGCAGCAATCACTCCCCCTAAAACCTGATCAATTTCCCATATCTGTCCTGGTAACTTTCCTCTCCCCAACTGATCTTTGACTGTTTGTGGGACAGATCTCTGTTGTGTGTGCTGACAAATAGGACATTGCAAAATCACAGTTTTTATCAAATCTAGGGGAATGTGCATTTCTCTAATCTCTGCCCACCTGTAAGCGGCTTTTTCTCCCAGGTGCGCCCACTGAAGTCTTGTAAAATTCCCCCTTGCTGCTGCCCAGGAACACCGTTTTATAATGAAAAAGCCTGCTAACAGGCCCTTTCCTCTAATAGTCAAAACATGCAGAGTTGGGAAGAAAACAAGCCATTGGAGATTCACCAGATCTCCTAAACCTCACTTCAATTTTCCACGAAAAGAAGATTCTGACATGTCATGATGAAGTTCCAAGGGAAGGGAGTTCCAGATCTTAGCCGCTCTACAGGCGAAGGATCTACCCCCCCATCTAACTTTCTTAGCGCAAAAGGAGTTAATTAAAAAAGCTGAAGAAGATCTGTGTATTCTCCGGGGAGTATAGGGAGTGATCATTCGTCTGAGGAAGTCTGAACCCTTGATTCGGAGGGCTCGGTGAATTAAACACATAGCTTTAAATATAATGCGTTGTTCAATCGGAAGCCAAGGCTGGAGTGGCAGATGAATGTCTGGGGGTGTCTGTGAGTAGGCGAGCAACAGCGTTCTGCACCACCTGAAGTCTCTTTAGAACATGCAAAGGAGAGCGAAGGAGCAGTACGTACCCATAATCGAGACGTGAAAGTATCAGAGCCTGCGTAAGAAGTCTTTTGGCTGAAAATGGAAGAAATTTAAAGATTTTCCTAAGGGTTCTTATAAAACCGAAACAGGTAGTTGCCAGTTTCTTAGAATGGCATTCCATTGTAAGGGGCAGGTCTAGCCAAAAGCCCAAGCTTTTTATGGAATCTTTAGTCGGAGGTAGATCCTTAGGCAAGTTCACTGCTAAGGATGGGGACCGAAGTAAGGAAGGATTCCCGATGATCATAACTTCTGTTTTCCCATTGTTGAGCTTAAGCTTCCTTTCTGTCATCCATCTGGCGATAGCAGAGAGACAAGAAGATAAGGTAGCCTGTTCTTGGGTATTCTTAGCAGAGAAGGAGTAGACCAACTGAGTATCATCCGCATAAGATACTAGAGATAGTCCACGTGAATCAATAATTCTTGCTGTGGGGACATATAAATGTTAAAAAGAGTAGGGCTCAGAGAGGTGCCCTGCGGCACCCCACAAATGAGTGGCATGAGTTTAGAAAAAAAAGATCAATCAAGGACTTGAAAGGTCCTGTCCTTCAGGAAGTGAGAGAGCCACTGAAATGGGGTCCCTGAAAAACCCATCTGAGAGATTCTCTGAAGGAGAATTTTATGATCTACAGTATCGAATGCAGCACTCAGATCCTAAAGGATAATTGCTGCACAGCCACCTGAATCCAAGCGTTGACGGGTGTCCTCGGTAACCGCCAACAGGGCAGATTCCTTGCTATGCAAAGGTCTAAAACCCATCTGAGTGTGCTGTAGAAGATTGTAGTCCTCGAGAAAGCCTGAAATTTGTTAAACATGTTTTTCGATAATTTTAGATTTTATCGGCAGAAGGGCAATTGGTCTATAATTGCTCAATGACCTACGAGCAAGTTTAGGTTTTTTTAATAAAGGTTTGATGACATCATGTTTCCAGTTTTGTAGAAGCTGACCAGAGGTGAGAGAATTATTGAGAATCCTAGTTAGAACAGGCACAATAACGTCCACGCCGAGGATTAATATAGACGGTGGGGCCGGATCAAGGGGACAGCCTGATTTTATAGTGCGTAGGAGATCGAGAACTAGGTTTTCAGTCACAGGCTGAAACGCTATGAAAGTGACATTCGAAGGGTCTTGATATGCCGTAGTGTCTTCTTGTGCGGAGAGGTGGGAGAAGCCTCGTTGAATATCAAGAACCTTTACATGAAAGAAAGCTTCCAAATTGTTACTGTGCTCTGAAGATGCTTGAATTGGGCTGCAATGAGAAGGGTCTTGAGTTAATTCTTTAAAAATTGTAAAGATTTCTTTAGGAGAATTGGAGGATTGTTCTATTATGGCAGCATAGAACAGTCCTTGTGTTGTTTTAATTTCTGCATGATAGTCTCTAATTGCTGCCCTTTATTCACGTTTAGAGTCATCGTCATAGGTTTTTCTACATTTCCTTTCTAATGGTTTACATATCTTTTTATGTTGCCGTATCGTAGGAGAAAACCAAGAGGACTTCTTGGTACATGCAATGTTATGGACGGTCTTAGCCGGAAGTACATTGTCCAGGGAGTTGGAAATCCATTCAATAAATGTTGACGCCAAGCAAGTCTCATTAGTAGTGGAGAATGGATGATCAAGTTCTAAACTAGATATCCAGTTTTTGTTATTTAACTTAGACCAGGGGCGATGGGTGGTAGTGCTGGATGAGGACTGTGGGGGTGCAGGAGTAGGAGCAGTGCTTAATTTGTAAATAAAGAGGTGCCGGTGCGCAAAGCCCTTCTCTTAAACATGAGGCTGCTGTAATTAAATCTGCCGGCACTGAATACTGAGGCAGCATAATCCTGAAGCCACCTCGGGCCTCTTCAATCCATTTACTGCCACCCCTGCCCCTTCAGCTCATCCTGCAACTTTTTACTTTTGCCCTTTATGACGCTTTTTAGTTTTTCATTCTTCCGTCTTTCCCATATGTGTCTTTTGCTCGCAGCAAATGCTTGAGGCAGAAGAATAAGCCCCGGCCCTCACCAATAAGTGCGGGTGCTCAACTCCGGAAACAACAAGCACAAATTAAGCACTGAGTAGGAGGGAGTGAAAGAGAAATTAGATAGTGATCAGTCCAAAGTAGAGGGAGTAGAGGCAAAACCGAAAGGTTTGACAAATTACTAAACACCAAGTCGATGGTGTGTCCTTTAATATGAGTGGGGCCTTGGATCAGCTGTGGCAGATCTAAAGCTGCTAGATCCGTCAATTGAGTGTTTGCCAGATTGTTATATTCATCATCAACTTGAATATTAAAATCACCCAAAATGGTGAAGTTAGAGTTCCTACAGGCAAAGTCTGATATTAGTTCTGGTAAAGCCTGAAGAAATGGCCTCTCCGGACCAGTAGGAAGATAAATTAATGTTCTGGAGAGAGTAAAGGTAGGATTGATTGTTAACGAGAAAAAGAGACTTTTACAGTCTGGAATAGACATATTTTCGGTAGTACAATTTATAGTATTTTTAACAATGATTGTGATTCCACTTCCTTTGGAGTGAGGTTTGTCTAATCGGTGTATATGATAATCATGGGGAAGAGCCATAGCTATATCTGGACCAGAGTCCTCATGTAGCCAGGATTCTGTTAGAAATAACACCCCCGGAGCATGATCAATTAATAGTGAGAAAATATGGAGCTTATGCGCAGGCAGGGAACGACAGTTGAGTGGAAGTATTTGGCAACTTCCACCAAAGCAGTTCCACTGCTGGAATGGGAAATGAGACAAGTGAGACCAGTGACACACATTGCAATGTCAGGATTTAAAGAGTGTTTACAGAGGAGAGAAGTGTCCTTCCTGATAGCTAACAGTTGAGTAGCTGAGTAGACTAAGCTTTTGGGAGAGCCCTGGGTAGCATTCCTGGTCCCTGGTCTCCATCGGGTGCGGACAGATGGAGATGGGCTTGCCTTAGGCCATTGCCTTTAGCCTGCACCAACACACTCAGTCTGCAATGGCAGCACTGTGTGGGTTAGGTGAAGGGTCCCTGAGGATGGCACAATGGGTGCTGAGGCTCTCAGAAACATCCCTTAGTACCCCAGACCCTGTGTACCAGGGGTTCCAATTCTTAGGGACTTACATTGGTAGCTAAAGGGTTTGGCAACTGTGCAAAACAACTGTGCAATTTTGGGGAAAAAGATCTGGCATTTGGAGACCTGTTCACAGGGACCCAGTGCACTAACAGTCAAAGCAACATTAGAAACTAGGCAAAAGGTGGGGGCTTACCACGTCAAGTGTGCTTTCCTACACACGCCCACTGTAAAGAGCTCTGCCGCCAGCTTGGCTGATATAAGTATCCAAGTGGCTGATCCTAGGATTCTTCTGCACAAAACCTATAAAAGATGCAGTCCCAGATTCATGGAAATCATGTGAAGTCTTCTCCATCTTTAATAAAGCTATCCGGTGTAATCCTGGATTGATTACCCAGGATCCAGACGCTCAGCCCGCTAAGGGAAAAAATAATAACAAACGAAAGGCAAAAAGGAAACAGCATTGTATAACTAATAGAAGAACAAGAGAAGTTAAATTCCAGATGATGGTTCTCACAGTCAAGAAGACCACTGTGTCACCTTCTAATGCTTCTCTATCCCAGAGGATGGCTTCCCCCTGCATGATTGCAAAACCAGCAGAGACTATGTGGCCTGATAAAAGTGCTGTTCTTAAGTCTGCTCAGACTGATCATGATGCGTTAATGGCTTCCCAGAGAGAGGAGGCAGTTACTGAGGTAGTTGGAACTGAGAATGCCAGACTGGTGGCAGACTTAAGGTGGGGGAAAAGATCCAGTCCCTGTGAGGAAGTTGTCTGGGTTCTCCAATTGGTGGATATTTTTGAAGACTCTGACTCAGAAGGGGTGCTAAACAGATCGTGGATCTTATCTCTCTTTAAATTTATTCCCAAGCTGGTTAAAATTTCCTCCTAAGAGATCTCTTTGGTTGTTCTGCCAAAAAACTAGCATAGCAGCCGCTTCCTGGCCATCTATGTGGGTTAATTTCTATTCCAGGGTAGTAGAAGAAGTCCTGCACTTGCTGGATGAGGTTAGGCAGTCAGAGTTCGATATTTATAGCACACTTAGTCAACAACCAGTACTCCCTTCAGCCCAGCCAATGCTTGAGAAGAGCCATTGTGGCTCAACCCCCCCCCCCCCCCCCTCCCCCCCATTGCAATCAAGACCCCTCGCCATCGGGTGAGGGGCACCAGGTGGCAGACAGTGGAGAAGTATGGCACAATGGTTAGAGCGCCAGACCCTGATGCAGAGATCTGGCCCGGGATCAGGGTTCAATTCCCACCTCGGCGGGTCTTGGGCTCAATTCCCTTGGGCCAGATAATTCTCGCCTCGGTGCCTAATCTAATTAATGGGTCCCACTCTGTAACTCTGGGCAATAGCTTGCTTAATCTCCACAACGGCCCTGACAGTGCTTGGATGCCTGGCTTCACCCTGGGGTTGCCCAGGAATGGGCGCCTCACAGGGAAAAGCCAGGAGGGGTTCCACAGGGGTATGGGTACAGCGCCTTGAGCCCCTAACAGGTGAGTAGTGCGCTATACAAGTGCGAAGTTTATGTTTACGTTTTGAAAATATCTTTTTCTTAAAAGCAGACAAAGGCAGACCAATCTTCACTTAGAGCTTGGAACCACCCAAAAAATTGAATCTATCTGGAATTGGATTGCAGGTACAATCAATTAAAAATGTTGCTGTTAAAAACCTGTTTTTTTCAGATCCTGAAGACTCTGGGGTTAATTTCCTGTCCTGGAACATTGCTGGGCCCAAAAGGAACTTTGAATTGTTTTTGTCAGTTATAGAGGACAAGAATGTTATGGTCATTTCTTTACAAGAAACCTGGGAAAGAGAGGACTTTATGCTGACTAATTATATTGTTTTTAGTACCAAAGCAGTTAATTGTCAATTTGGGCACCCCCCGAGGGCTTAGCCATCGTGGTATCTGTTAAGTATGATGTTGCAGTGCCTGCCTTATTGTGATAGAGACATCTAGCCGCGTATTCCTTACCTTTGAATTTCCTAGGCATCAGACTGGATTCAGAAGACTTTTAATTAGCAGTTCCCCTGCACGCCAGTCGATGGCTTTGTTTGGTTCCATGCTTCGGTGTCGTGCATGCAAGATTTGACATTGCAGTCACCTACATAGGCGCCACCTCAGCACGCGGACACCAGTTGTTTTCTTTCTATGCCAGTTAGCGCTGATCCAGAGAAGAGCTACCCCTCTGTTAGTTTTTAAATGTTTTTTTTTGGCTTCTTTTTTCGGTGTGTCAAGGATGCCTTAGAGTAAGATGGGGTTTCAGCCATGTGGCGCCTGTCACCACACCATGTCGGTAACAGGCACCCATTTGGTCTGCTTATGGTGTCTTGATCACGACTCCAAGTCGTGCTCAGATTGCCAAACCATGGCACCGAATGTTTTAAGGGAGCCATCTAGTGGCTGAAGCTGAAGCTGCTAGTGGCCCGGCAGGCGACCCATGTTGCACGACTCTTCTGAGGTCCTGGTCCCGATCGAGGGGAAGGTCCTGGTCCTGCTCTAGGAGCCCCAAGACCTCTTCTTAACACTCAAAGTCATGGGGACACTCTGGGAAGAGGCACAGGAAACATAAGAAATCAAAGCATGCTTTGTCTTCTCCTAGTCCATTGGACAGCACGACGAGTAAGGAACATCCGTGTTCCTGGCACGGTTCTGCAAAGCAGTTGTCTGGGTTGACTTTGTGCCTACTCGCATTTCCAGGAGACGGAGGGACCCCTGCTCAGATAAAGGAGTTTTTAGGAGGTCTTGCACTGCATATTCGAGGTGGCCGACCCCTCTGGAGCACCTTCGAGCTGCGCTGGGTCCGATGGGGCCCTATCAGGCTCTGCGTCGGAGGTTCGGCCTCAGCCCTGATGTGCCCCCATGGATCTGATCTCAGATCCAGACCAATGCTGGTTTTGCCACCGCAACCTTCCCAACGTTGGTCCAGATGTTGATGATCCCGATGCCGCCGGGGCCCACCGGCCATACCATCTCCGTTCAGATCCCAGACAACAAGGAGTCAGAATGATGATGTTCAACACTGATTGCTGTGCCAGCAGGACACATGGGTCCTAGGTTGCTGACTGAGCTCTTTTCTGAAGGACTAGGCTTGGGGGAAGAATGGGAAGGGTCACTGGACCCTTTTGAATACCGGTTAGGACAAGAGTCAATGGACTAGTGTGAGAAACTGGGATACCTCTCCAGGTACCTGATCTAGCTGCAGCTAGTAGCTTGGATTCTTCTCCAGCCTCAGGCCTACTTTCACCCCCTATACTTGATACGGAGACGAGAGCCTCTTTTGCAGACATGCTGAAAAGGGTTTCGGTAGTGTTGGATCCGACTCTTCCTTCAGGAGAATTAGCTTTAGATCCCCTAATTAAGGTCCTCCACCAAAGCCAAACAGTGGTTGAACCATTCCTTCCTTACAGCATAGCCTTACATAATGTTTTGTTTGGGGCTTGGGCTAAGCCTGATGCGGGCCCCTGTTGACTGGGCTATATTCCACAGGCTCTAACCTGCCCCTGGTGATTCGGCATATCTAATAAGATACACTACCCATCAAAGTTTGGCATTACAGGCTGCTTTGGCCTCGCATGATATTGAGTCTCTCCCACATGTCCATCTCATAGAGAGTCCCGGAGTCTAGAAGTCTGTGGCAGGCATATTTTTTCCTCCCCTAGTTCTGCTCTACACTCTGTGAATACAACTTGGGTGTTCCTCTCGTTCATTATGTGAGTCATTAGCAAACACCTTGCCTACCGTTCCGGAGGAAATCAGGAACACTCTTACTCCTATGACTCAAGATGGCCAGCAAGCAGCTAAACTAATCATTTGCTGTGGCATGGATACCACTGACTCTGTGGCTCTAACAGTGTGTTTACTAAGTTCTTTTTGTACTGTCAAATAAGGTAGCTGTTGATCTACAGTAATTGTGGTGTACGTCTACATTTACCTATGATATGGTAGTATTTAGAAGCCAGAGGCTTTCAATGTTTGCTCTTAAATGTTTTAAAATAGATAGCTGTCACAGTTTGTTGGATTTTGTACACTTTGGTGAGGACATTTGTATGCTATTGACATGTTCTTTAACCCCTTCTGTGCCTTGGACGAGGTGACCTCGTCCAAGGCTACAGTTCCCGTGTGCCTTGGACGAGGTCACATCGTCCAAAGCACGGGAACTTGGGGGAGCGCTAGCGCGCCCCCCCTGTGCACCCCCCTCCAAGGCGGGGATGGAAGGGGAAGACCTTCCACCCCCAACCCCCCCCACCTCCCCTGTGACGTCAGTGCGCAAAGGGAAGGAAATGTATTTCCTTCCCTTTGAAGTCTCTCCCAGGGTTTTAAAAGCCGGATTGCTTGCAATCCGGCTTTTGAAACCCCACTAGACACTAGGGATTTTTTTTTTTTTTAAGAAAGTGACAAAAGGGCGCGACCCCTTGGGCAAGAATCGCTCCGGGGGGGGGGGGCATTTTTTGGGAGGGCCTCCCATCAGGGAAGGGTCACTGCCCTGGGGGGCAAATTGTATTTAGACCATTTCTGCCCCCCTTGGCCGATTTTAGGTCAATCTGCCCCCAAGGGGGCAGAAACCACTAGGCACCGGGGATTTGTTTTTTTGGCACCAATGTCACGCAGGGGGAGCGGCCCCGTAGGCAAGGGTCGCTCCGGGGGGGGGGGGGGGGTGAGGGTTGGGGGGGCAAATTTATTTTAGGCCATTTCTGCCCCCAGGGGGGGCAGAAACCTCTAGGCGCCAGGGCAAATTTCTTTTTTTTTTGTTTGTTTGTTTTTTTAGAGATGGGTAGCGACCCATCAGGCAAGGGTCGCTGCCCTGGGGGGCAAATTGTATTTAGACCATTTCTGCCCCCCTTGGGGGCAGAAACCACTAAGCACCGAGGATTTGTTTTTTGGCGCCAATGTCACGCAGGGGGAGCGACCTCGTAGGCAAGGGTCGCTCCCGGGGGGGGGTGTTGGGGGGGGCAAATTTATTTTAGGCCATTTCTATTACTAGGCCGATCTGCCTCCAGGGGGGTCAGAAACCTCTAGGCGACAGGGCAATTTTTTTTGGGTGTTTTTTTTTTTTTGTTTGTTTGTTTTTTTAGAGATGGGTAGCGACCCATCAGGCAAGGGTTTCTCCCCTGGGGGGCAAATTGTATTTAGACCATTTCTGCCCCCTTGGGGGCAGATTGGCTTATTTTAGGTCAATCTACCCCCAAGGGGTCAGAAACCACTAGGCACCGGGGATTTGTTTTTTGGTGCCAATGTCACGCAGGGGGAGCGACCCCGTAGGCAAGGGTAGCTCCCGGCGGGGGGTGGGGGTTGGGGGGTCAAATTTATTTTAGGCCATTTCTGCCCCCACCTGGGGCCGGCTGAGCTAGAGGCCAAAATCCACAGGTAGGCACTTTGCAAAAAACACCTGTTTTCTGTGAAAAAATATGTTGTGTCCACGTTGTGTTTTGGGCCATTTCCTTTCGTGGGCGCTAGGCCTACCCACAGAAGTGAGGTACCATTTTTATCGAGAGACTTAGGGGAACGCTGGGTGGAAGGACATTTGTGGCTCCTCTCAGATTCCAGAACTTTCTGTCACCGAAATGAGAGGAAAAAGTGTTTTTTTGGCCAAATTTTGATGTTTGCAAAGGATTCTGGGTAACATAACCTGGTCAGAGCCCCGCAAGTCACCCCATTTTGGATTCCCCTGGGTTTCTAGTTTTCAAAAATGCGCTGGTTTGCTAGGTTTCCCCAGGTGCCGGCTGAGCTACAGGCCAAAATCCACACGTAGGCACTGTTTTCTATGAAAAAATGTGATGTGTCCACCTTGTGTTTTGGGCCATTTCCTTTTGTGGCCGCTAGTCCTACTCACACAAGTGAGGTATCATTTTTATCGGGAGATTTGGGGGAACGCTGGGTTGAAGGAAATTTGTGCCTCCTCTCAGATTCCAGAACTTTCTGCCACAGAAATGTGAGGAACATGTGTTTCTTTAGCCAAATTTTGAGGTTTGCAAAGGATTCTGGGTAACAGAACCTGGTCAGAGCCCCACAAGTCACCCCATCTTGGATTCCCCTAGGTCTCTAGTTTTCAGAAATGCACAGGTTTGGTAGGTTTCCCTAGGTGCCGGCTGAGCTAGAGGCCAAAACCTACAGGTAGGCACTTTGCAAAAAACAGCTCTGTTTTCTGTCAAAAAATGGGATGTGTCCACGTTGTGCTTTGGGGCATTTCCTGTTGCGGGCGCTAGGCCTACCCACACAAGTGAGGTATCATTTTTATCGGGAGACTTGGGGGAACGCTGTGTGGAAGGAGATTTATGCCTCCTCCCAGATTCCAGAACTTTCTGCCACAGAAATGTGAGGAACATGTGTTTTTTTTAGCCACATTTTGAGGTTTGCAAAGGATTCTGGGTAACAGAACCTGGCCAGAGCCCCACAAGTCATCCCATCTTGGATTCCCCTAGGTCTCTAGTTTTCAGAAATGCACAGGTTTGGTAGGTTTCCCTATGTGCCGGCTGAGCTAGAGGCCAAAACCCACAGGTAGGCACTTTGCAAAAAACAGCTCTGTTTTCTGTCAAAAAATGGGATGTGTCCACGTTGTGCTTTGGGGCATTTCCTGTTGCGGGCGCTAGGCCTACCCACACAAGTGAGGTATCATTTTTATTGGGAGACTTGGGGGAACATAGATTAGCAAAACAAGTGTTATTGCCCCTTGTCTTTCTCTACATTTGTTCCTTCCAAATATGAGAGTGTGTAAAAAAGACATCTATTTGAGATATGCCCTGTAATTCACATGCAGAGATGTGCAAATAACCACTGCTCCTCAACACCTTATCTTGTGCCCTTTTAGGAAATACAAAGGTTTTCTTGATAGCTATTTTTTACTCTTTATATTTCAGCAAATTAATTGCTGTATACCCGGTATAGAATGAAAACGCACTGCAGGGTGCAGCTCATTTATTGGCTCTGGGTACCTAGGGTTCTTAATGAACCTACAAGCCCTATATATCCCCGCAACCAGAGGAGTCTAGCAGACGTAACAGTATATTGCTTTCGATAATCTGACATTGCAGGAAAAAGTTACAGAGTAAAACGTAGAGAAAAATTTGTTTTTTTTCACCTCAATTTCAATATTTTTCTTTTTCAGTTGTTATTTTCTGTAGGAAACCCTTGTAGGATCTACACAAATGACCCCTTGCTGAATTCAGAATATTGTCTACTTTGTAGAAATGTTTAGGTTTCTGGGATACAGCATTGGTTTCATGCCCATTTCTGTCACTGACTGGAAGGAGGCTGAAAGCTCAAAAAATTGTAAAAATGGGGTATGTCCCAGTAAAATGCCAAATTTGTGTTGAACAATTGGGTTTTCTGATTCAAGTCTGCCTGTTCCTGAAAGCTGGGAAGCTGGTGAGTTTAGCACCGCAAACCCTTTGTTGATGCCATTTTCAGGGGAAAAAACCACAAGCCTTCTTCTGCAGCCACTTTTTCCCATTTTTTTGAAAAAAAATAAATTTTCACTGTATTTTGGCTAATTTCTTGGCCTCCTTCAGGGGAACCCACAAAGTTTGATTACCTCTAGAATCCCTAGAATGTTGGAAAAAAGGACGCAAATTTGGCTTGGTTAGCTTATGTGGACAAAAAGTTATGAGGGCCTAAGCGCAAACTGCCCCAAATAGGCAAAAAAATGGCCTGGCACAGGAGGGGGAAAAGGCCTGGCAGTGAAGGGGTTAAACATTATACTTTTCTTTTCCTGGCTTATATCGGTTTATCATGGGTGCTCATTGAGTCATATTTCTCTGTAGATTCTATTATGTCTATATTGTATAGAATAATATTATTAACTCTTTAGGAGGAGTTCTGCGCCTGGGCATTTGCGTTCAAGACTTCCTTCTTTTTAGAAGGGTTTTATCTTCTTTGGGGGTGCTTCTTCTTCTCTATGAAAATATTTATATCTGTTGTGCTTGAGGAGGTTATATGTTAATACCTCATCTAGGTACAAATGTTTTCACGGTTTTCATGACTAGTTGTTGTAGGTTGGGTTCATACTTTGAGAAGTGTTGTCATAAGACGGAATATACATAATTAAACTGATTCTTTTATTTTAGAATCTTGTCAGCTTTTATGTTATTCACTCCTGTAGATGAGTCTTAATTATTGTAAGAGTCACATACTCACCTTGGTTTCTGCCACACTCCCAAGGTCTATTTTTCATATTTGCTGATTTATTCAGCAGTTATATATATATTTATATATTTTGTTGGCTACTACATAAATGGTTGTTTATGTTTGTTATACTCCTAAGTCAGTAGGTTTATATATATATATATATATATTGAGAATATCTTGATGATGTTTTTATCATCTTTAGCTACTTTTCCTGTGGAAAAGTATACTTATATGTCGAATGGTTACTATTGTTGTGTTCAACTTCTTGAAGAGGGCAATTGTTTGTTTTCTGTAAGAGATGTACATTCTATGTGTGTCGTACTGTGTAGGTCCTGTTAGGAAATACCTTTACATGGCAGGAGGTATTGCTAAATGACATTTTATGCTGCTCTGTGCTCCAACAGGATAGAGCATGCAATTTCAGTTTACATATAAGAAGAAAATAGATTATCTTCCCTAGCTCATATGTCAATGCTGTCATACTGTCATGGGTAGTGTTTCCTACTCATGTTGTCTTTGTCTTTATGATGTCATTGCTGTGGTCCTTTCCACAGTATTGATGGAGTGTTCATGCATGGGTTTGCATCCCACGAAGGGGGTACGTAGCTTAATATTCATTTTGTTAGTTCACCTCTAACCCCGATTGGTCGTATTAACATGGATTTTCTTTATTCCATGTTTTTGAATGTTTATGATTAGTTATCCGAGGTCCCTCCCACAAGTTTTATGTTGTGAAATATGTTAGGGATCACCTACATTGTTATGAATGCCCGGTCTTTATGAATTATTCTACACCGGGTTGGTTCTAACAACAGATAGATGTTTAATTGTGTCAATCATGGGTGGTTATATCGCCATACTGTTATTGTTTTGTGACTTTTTGTTACTGGGGTAATTTACACAGTTCTTTCACTTAGAAGGATGTGTTTCTTCATAGGTATTCTAATGAATGCATGGTCTATTTCTCTTGTACTAGACCAGTTTCCATCTTGTTATCTTGTTGGAGTCTTTCGGTGTTGTTGGGTCACTTCTGACACACATTTGACATACTAATGAGCTCATTCTCATGTTTTTCATGTCTTGTTGTTTTATTTACCTCTGGTTCCTTCCACAGGTTTTAATGCTGTAGAGTATATTATTACTCACCTTAATTATTGTGATTGTCTGGTCTTTTTCTCTAGACTGGTTTTGTGATACTTAGAAACTTTCTGAACATCTCGTTTCGCATTCCCCCGGGTTACTATGACTTTGGTATATGATTCTGAAGTAAGGAGTCTGCGGCTAGATATCTGTATCACAAGAACAAGTTACTTACCTTTGGTGATGCATTATCTGGTAGAGCCAGGCTCTAGCTGCAGATTCCTTAACAATCCTCTGCGCTCTGTGAACTGAATTCTCTTTGGTCTCAGAAGATTTTGTTATTGAAATCTACACCTTGAATTAAGAATTAAGTGATTATTTGACACTAGGGTGTCTTTTGTGGTAGCACGCTGTTTCAATAGGCAGTTTCTGTAGGTGCCTCCACGTTTTGAGTTCAGGAAATAGTCACGCAAGAAACTTGCGTCGGCGAGAGGGTTATATGGACTCTGCTGATGTTTCATCTGGTCGACAAAGTTGATACGGAGTTGTGTGACACCCTCTTCTGATGCGTGACGTATTATGGGAAAAAAGTTTCAGGATCAAGGATTGTGCCTGGGGAAGATACTAACTTAAGGAATTTGTGGCAAGATCCTGTCTCTACTAGATAATGCGTTACCGAAGGTAAGTAACTTGTTCTTTAGGACCAGCTCCCACACTGACACGAATAAGGTGAATAGTTCACTCAAGGTGAATAGTTCACTCAAGGATGTAGTGGAATAGTAAACCTAAAAGGGTTTTTAGTTAAAGGCCAAATCATGTCTGATTAACCCGAAAACATTTATGGCATCAGCACACAGGTGCCCCAGCTTACACTACGTGTCTTCAAACAGATTGTGGCCTGATTAAACAATAGATCCATAATCATATTAGCCCAAAGCACACAGGTGCTTGATTAAACAATGAGTGCAGGGAAGAAACTAAATTCTGAACACACAGAGGCCCATGGCACATAATGCTGCCAGCACGCACTCTAAGGAGATTGCATCTACTATGAAACACCCACGCATTCCTAGGCCAAAGAATGCCCGGTCATAAAGCATTGTCTGAAGTATAATGGAGAATGTGTAATGGTTTAGTTGAGGAATTCAGGGTTATGGCATCAAACGTCTTTAAGTGTTTTCCAGCTTAAATCTGTAACTTGCAAATTACCCATTATTTACTATGTGTAATAAAACATTGTACTGATTTGTATAAAAAAGGCCTGCCTGCAAACAGACATTGGAGAAAACCGCCGAGGTAGCTTGAGCATGGCTGAGGTGCAGCCGTAGTGTTTTTCTCCCTGTCACGACAGTTAGCAAATGCTTTCTTTGGATTGCCAAGAAGATTCTGTGTGGTTAATTAAGTTGGTACTGTTTGTCTACCCCGTAAGAGGTGGCGTGCCGGATAGGCGATTCCTTTGCCTCCCACCTGGCGGCTGACACTGGAAGACTGTCTAACCCCCCCTGCTGCAGAGGCCAGTAAGCTGAAATTCTGCCTGTGCACAAGGGTTGAGAAGGATCTGGGGACTGTCATCTTTTTAAGGCGAGGTCAAAACGGATCATGATCCTTTTTTATGAATTAACGTGTTCTTCTTTGCAGTGTTAAATGCAGATGTCAGTATGATGTAAATATACGATTTAAGGTAGTAAGACACAGAAGTGTACTGCATGCAATTTTGTTTTATTTTTTTTGAGGATTGTGTACCTGTTGCACAATCAACAAGGCACCTAATTAACCAGTTAACCTGTGATTCCCAACAATAGGGTGGAAGTGGCCTCTATGGAAACTTTGAAATCGGAAGGCGCGGATATGTGTTCCGTTTGACACTGAAGAACAGCTGAAAAGCTGGTCTCACTAAACCTTGCCTTCAGTGTATATCTGAACATCAAATTCGGAATCCAGGACCTAATGTCTGGCAGTCTTTCCATGGTTTCTAAAACACATGGTCTGAAAAGAATGCCCTCCCGGTCGTGGAGGAAGGTGGTCAGGGGTTGCTAGTTGCATTCACCGAAAAGTAGATTGGAGATGTGATTATCACTCTTGAATAGAATTTTGCACTGTATTTTTTGTGTGACTGAAGGTGAACGCGTGCATATTTGAATGAAATGTGGCCACAGTGTAATGTTGTTGAGCAGTATTGAGTAATGTGCAAACTGTTGCTTTGAATAATACATTGCATGAAATGCAAAGTTTATAATGTAATCTGCCCTGTAGAATTGGTGAAGCAAAATTAAAAAGTTGAATGTATATTTTGATACGATAAGTAGAAAAATTGACAAAGTACTTCCACTGTAAGATTTGTGCAAGATTATTTAATCTGGTAGCAGAATAAAAGCTAAAGTATTAAACATGCCTGATTATGGAGACCCCCCTTAGAGCATATGCAAAGGGATTCCCTGGTGACAAGAAGAAATTACAATAGTATAGCATATGCAGAAGGTATTCCCCATTGACGAGAAGAAATGACAAAAGTGTAGCCTGGAAAGGTTTAAAGCCACCCAAAAGTGTACATATCCCTGGCCAAAAGAAGAAACATTCAACAATAGGATAATTGAGCATGTTGCCACATACCCCCGAAGTAAAATATGTAGGACCCAAATTAAAGAAAAGGGAAGACTGTAGCTATATGGAGAATATTTTGTGAGAAGTCAAGACTCCTCACTAGGAGATATCCCTAATACCCTGTCAGTTCCCCCACCCCCATAAAACCCTATGAGCATCGTGCCTACAGTGCCTACCATGTACCCACTAGTGCAGTTGCAAGAAGCCATTGTAGGGTGTGGTAACCCTGAAATTGGAACCCCTCCATACTCCGACAGCAACCCCAAAGGTAATTCCACAAGTACCAAAGCCAAAGAGGGCAAGCACTCCTAAGCAGAAAACTATGGTAGGGGACCCCCAATTATCAAGGCAATTAGAGGTGTAGTTTGTATAGCATTTAAATCTGGCCTTTCCCCAACAGGATAAGACCAAAGAACAGAGTTCAGGGGATAGTGATGACCAATCACATATTTCATCAGCAACATCGCAGTTGCTTCAGAAATGAAATGCTACTGGTAGAGTAGTTAGAGAACAGGTGTCTACCCCACAACATAGGAAATGCAGGGTTGTGCGACTATGTACATAGGTCTGTTGATACGACAAAATATCCAATATCTTAAGGAGGGGAGCAGGAGCATTAAAGACTGAAGTTAGTCCATCCCCTTGACAGAAGGAGAAGGGGGCATTGTAGTCTCACCAGAGAGTGTGCAGGCCTGGCAATCACACAGTGATAGCTGAAGAGAGGCCAGAAGGGTATGATGATGATTTGACAGGACAAACTCAGAGACGTTTTGGGAAACTAGCGAACAGGGTAGAAACCATACACCAGTGTGTGGAGGGTATGGGTGAACTGCTTCCAATCCAAGTCATTCACCCTACTTATGATATCCAATAGAGACCACCAGTCACAAGACAAGTTGCCCGTATATGTCCAAAGGGACAGAGCAAATTAGAACATTAACCAAATAATCTCCCTCCTGTACATTCACAAAAAAACTATCCTACTCAGTTGTACTCCTCCATCGCGTAAAGAATATTTAAATGAATGTAAGAGAAAAGGTGGTTTTGTATAATGAATCAAGAGTATAAAATATATGTTTTGTGAAAGAATAATACATTATTGAATTTTTTAGGAACAAAGTGAGAAAAAGTTTTTGGGGGAAGAATAACCCTGCACAAGGTAAAAACGTGTACATTATGAGATGATGTGTTATTAAACTGTGAATGTTTTAGCGCATCCTGTTTGAACCTAGAGTACATGTGAGTAGGATAGTGTTGTTGAGTGAGTCTACAGGAGGGAGTTTATTTGGCCAATATTCCAATAGAGACCACTAATTGACTTAGACTGCACGAGGGGTTTATGGAGACTGCCTAAATCAACTGATGCAAGGGAAAGAGAGCAAGATGTGTTCTCTTGAAGTAGAGAACCCCAAGCTACAGAGCTTGAGCGGTTACAATTCCAAAGCACCCATGGCCAGCCAGACCCTAGAATGGGATCCATTGAGGTTAGGGGACGGGTGACGCTCCACACCAGACCTGCACAGCAAATGAGTGCCTAAGCAAATTCAAGCAGCGTGGACCTCACTCCCAGTGAGACCGTCGCTGAAGGAGAAAATAGCTGGCGCATTGTTCTACCATTTGTAGATAATTTATTAGATTGGAGCAAGCGGTTCGCTCCACAGATGAGCCCATGACCACAAGATGGGTCCTTTGATCCACATGACATGGCAAATGCGGAAGGATGCATTCTGTGTGGTGAGGGTGATGCAGATTGGGACTACTCTTACATGAGAAAATGTCTGCGTATATGGCAGAACTACGCCAGACAGCACCATCCCCAGCTTGCCACCACCCCAATGCATCTGATCCTCTTGACACGTAGGGGGCCTGGGGTACCACATTATGTTTCTTGGCTACAGATGGACAAGGAAAACCTCAGAAACCAGTTGCCACTGCTTACAGAGGGAGCAGGGAAATGGATCAGGGTGTTTGAAAAACAGACTACGGGTATCATCCTGGCATTAGGAGATGTAAAACGCCTGCTTAGTTCCTTCAAAAGAGGTGAAACAGCCACAGTATTTCAAAAGGCTGGAGTTAGAAATGTGAACCTCACTGGTACCAGGTGTGATGGGTCTCCATTTAATCTGGTCAGATCTGTAGTGTGGGATCAGCTGAGGAAAATGTACCCCGATAGACCAGACATCAGCTCCCTCATGACTCGGTCTATACACCCAAATGAGTATCCCGCACAATACATCAACAAGATGAAATTAAAATGGACCCAGGAAGTAGATCAGGCACTCATAATCCATTTGTACAAGAGAAAGAAAAAGGTAAACAGAAAATAGCAGAGAAAGCAGCAGCCAAGTTGGTACAGCAGATATTAGCGAATAAAGGAGCAATGGAAGGTGCTGTAGTGGCAGCAGCCACTCAGTTGATTGCAATATCTGTGCGAACAGTCCATGGGGCCACCCAATGACAGTACATTCAACAACAGAACGATGTAAGGACACAGGGAAGTAGTAGAGGGAACGAGGAGAAGTCAGAGGTAGGGTGGGTCTTCCATGAAGAGATGGTATGAGCAAAATGGAAGAATGAGAGTTTAGAATCGGGAAATATGACAGTCGCAAAATGTACATTTGCCAGCAATGCCCTAAATGCAGCAGGGACAGCCTCAGCAGACTTACCAAGCACCCCCCACGGAGATTCCACTCCAAAGTGGACAAGGTGTAGTCATGAGGGGAGGAGATCCTTTCTAGGGGAACCCTGTGTGAGAATACAGACAATGAGGCTGCCCACAGAGTACTTCTTTGGCCAGTCTTTTCAGTAACTCATAGGCCTGATGAGGAACCCCCTGTGACGGTAGCCATCAATGACAAGAGGTATGCATGCATTCCTCATAGATACAGGAGCAACAAAATCATTTATTAGAGAGGGAGGCCTTCCAATATCCAACAGATCCTTGGACACAGGGATTCTCTGGGGTAGTTATAAGGATTCCATTTACCAAACCAGTGGAGATGGAAATAGGAGGGAGGCAGGCACCTTGATGGCTGTTTACTGTTCTCTCCAGTTGCCCCAGCAAAGTTGTTAGGAAGTGATCTGATGGGCAACTTAAATATGACTATTCATTGTGAACACGATGGTAGCATATTTGTTCTACACCTGGAATTCCACCTTCCACAATAATGACACTAACAGAAGATTCCTCCTGCAGAGACCAAATTAAAGGGCAACTTACTGATATGGAGGCATTTAATACAGTGTTATGCAACATTATAGCATAAATACCAGAGTTACTGTGAAGGAAGGTTCAGTTGCCCAAGGAATTCCTTTTTAGACAACAGGGACAGGACTCTGGGCTGTCAGATACTGAGGTGATATTACAGATAGAGGCTTTGGAATTAACACCAATCTTTACCTTTAAAAACATTATTTCATCCAACAGGACCATAAAAGTACAACAGCACACAAGAATAAATATTAGCATACAACAAATTCATGCAACAAAATGTAAACAATAAAACATGAATACAACATATGTTCATATTTCACTTCCCACCAGCAGAACATAAAACAATAAAACAGCAATTCATTTACCCAACATCTTCAGACTTCTTCAAAGAGCATACAATTTTCGCTCTAGGGAGCCACATGGTGATAACTGAGTGCCCATCCTAAGAATGCGTAGAGCAACTGAGCAGTTGCTGATGCCTACGAGTCTGCATGCTGGGGCTTGCCCCTGCGTGCGATGCAGTGAATAAGCTGGACAAATAAATAGGACATGTGGTAAATCCTCATTATGGATGTTACAGGCTGGGCACACAGTGGCTCACCAACTCGACCATTTGCAAGTGAATGATCTTAGCAGCAAGGCACATATTTGAAACTGAAAGTAAAGTTTCCTGTCCCTGGGTATCAAAACCTACCTCCTAAATGCCTCACATCTGGTTTCATTTTTGAAGTTGGTAAAATCACTAGATAACTTAAAACCAACAGCAATTTGTGCTTCTTCGGCATCAACCATTGCCCAATTGCGATTTTTCAAATCAGTCTTGGAAAGAAAGATAGCAGCCTCTGGGGAATCCCACAACTCAGGCAGCCCTAATAAGTATGGCAAGTTTTGAACACACCTGAACCAGGGTACTCTGATGAAACAAACAGCCTTTAGCACGGCCTTAAGAGCTCCCAGATAATGAACTTGCTAAGGAGTGGACCAAATTCATCTCCAGTACAAGAGAGTACGAAATCCGGTTTTGCGTGCCAGCCCTCTAATACCCAGATTCATAAAAGGGGGGAAGAACGGTGTATTTTGTGGCAGAGAAAGTAAGTTCCTCAAAAAGTTGTTTTCTATTTTAGATAATTCCAGAATGCTGGAGAACCCCCACAGTTCTGCACCATATAGGGTGGAACCCGAGGCTGAAGCCTCATAAATGCATATGGTCGGACAAATTGGCTTTGTATTAGAGACAGAGGGGGTCATTCTAACCCTGGCGGTCTGAGACCGCCAGGGCTAAAATGACAGAAGCACCGCCAACAGGCTGGCGGTGCTTCCTGGGCCATTCTGACCGCGGCGGTAAAGCCGCGGTCAGAAAACCGGGTCCGGCGGTTTCCCGCCGGATTTCCCCCGGTTGGCCAAATCCGCCATGGCGGCGCTGCAAGCAGCGCCGCCATGGGGATTCTGACCCCCTTCCCACCAGCCTGTTTCTGGCGGTCTTCACCGCCAGGAACAGGCTGGCGGGAACGGGTGTCCTGGGGCCCCTGGGGGCCCCTGCACTGCCCATGCCACTGGCATGGGCAGTGCAGGGGCCCCCTATCAGGGCCCCAGCCTGCTTTTCACTGTCTGCCTAGCAGACAGTGAAAAGCGCAACGGGTGCAACTGCACCCGTCGCACACCTGCAACACCGCCGGCTCCATTCGGAGCCGGCTTCAGTGTTGCAGGCCCCTTTCCCGCTGGGCCGGCGGGCGCTAACTTGGCTAGCGCCCGCCGGCCCAGCAGAAAAGTTGAAATGGCCCCAGCGGTCTTTTGACTGCGGAGCGGCCATATGGCGGTTACCGCATGGCGGGCGGCAACCGCCGCCCGCCGCGGTTGGAATGACCGCCAGAATGTTCTTTAGTTAGCACACCCGCAGTTTGCTTTAATTTGATGGCCTCTTTTGTAATACATGGTTTCCATGACATACTATTGTAGATTGTTATCCCCAGATAAGTAATAAAAAACTACACAGTTTCAAGTCAGGAACCTCCCAGAACAATATTCCTTTTGAATGACTTATGCAGATTAAATGCCATTAGTTTGGTTTTAGATGTGTTGATCTCCAGCCCATAAGTGTGATAAAACTTCTCAAAACGAGTTGAGTTTTTGCACCCACTCGGGGTCTTGGAAATCAGCAGTGTGTCATCTGCAAAAAGAAGTATCTGGACTTTATTTTGCACCAGGGACGGGGCATCAGTCCCCACCTGGGCCAGTAAATCAACAATATTGATAAATAACAAAAATTTGATATGCACCAGCACACATCCTTGGCACACTCCCCTAGAGACAGGTATCTTATCTGTCAACTGGCCTTGGTCACCCCCACCTGACGTGCATAATTGCCCTCATGTAAATGTACAAGTAACAAAAGAATATGAGACGACATTGCCATTTTGGGAAGGACCTTCCACAAATCAGCTCATGGGACTAGATCAAATGGCGATTTTTAAATCAACAAATGCCACATAAAGATTACCCTTACCAGTTGTAACTGTTCTCCAGTACAACAGCAAAAACCTAAACACTTGGTCTGTAGCAGAGGTCATTTTGCGAAATCCAGCTTGCAAAGGATGAAGGATGTCATGATCAGACATCAAGTCCTGAATTTTACCTAGGAGACCTTGGCAGGAAACCTTCTGCAAGCAATCTATCAGGCATATGGGCCTGTAATTGCTCGGTATTGACATGTCCCCCTTTTTGTGTACCGGCACAACTATAGCGCCCTTCCAGGAATCTGGAATAGGGGCCCTGCTGTTATTGTGTTCACTATAATAATGATATGTCTGGACTAGGATTCCCTGTCAGTTAAAAACAGATCAGGCGGGACACCGTCCGGGCCAGGAGCCCTTCTATGTTTAACCACATCAAGTGAATATGTGATGTTGGACAAAACTAGTATCTGTGTAAGAGGGGGGACTAGACCAAGAGATAAAAGAAGTGTTAGGTTTGTCAGACGAGGCCAGACATTGCTCCTAAGCCAGACTGGGGACATTAAGAGAATATAAATGGCTAAAATAATCCACCCGCTTTGCAGGAGCAATGTTCGTTGTTACATCCAGTGCTCTCTAATCAGAGCCTCTTGTGACCAAGTTCCAGAATTTAAAACAATCCTTAGAAAAAAGATGCATCCTTCAATGCCGCCCACGATGGGACAGCCATATCTCTCTTGGCTTTACAAACTGCCCGCTTAGAAGATTTCCTGAGTATAGGGATTAGAGCTGTGGTCTAGGATTTAGCAGCTTTAATCAATGACAAATTTAACATACTGCATTCCTTATTAAACCAAGAATACTTCCCTTTAGGTTTACTGTTTCCAGGTTTACTATCAGTGGCAAAATGAGCCACTATACTCTTAAAAAAAAAAATGCTATGTGATGCTAACAACTAGTCATGGGTAATAGTATGATCCTCCTCTATAGAGGGAAAAACATGTTTGAGATCAGCATTCATTGCACTCAGGACAAACAGTGAACTGTTGCCATTTTAGATGGCGTTTGTCATTAATCAAAGTTATATCCCTCACACTTGAGGTGATATCTTTGCTTGTAATGTTCTCCTTAGACAGTACTTGCATTTGCACCTAAAGTGGATTGTGGTCGCTCTCTGTCCTCTCTAACACCACCATGTCAATAACAATCGGCCACACCCTTAAACGGACTGAACAGTAGTCTATTCTGCTTCAGTGGCCAATCCTATCATATGTGTGATAGCCCTTTGGGTCAGATCTTTTTCTTCTATTCAGGGCCTTTAGCCCAAACTCAGCAGTTAAGGCCTTTAACTGGACTGCGGCGTGTGACCACCTATTAATAGGGGGAATTTACACCCATCTATGGCGCTCTAATCACCAGTAACCATAATGTTTTGTGGGCATGTCATGTTCCTTGAACCTGGAAAGATAGTTAGGGAGATACTGGATGACTAACTGTTTGGTGGTGACCCCAAGAAAAGAGTTGTACTTTTTCAGAAAGGCATAACTTTAAGGATTGTGTTAAAAGTCAGAACGCCCACACCAAGCAGAGAATTTGATTCAGTAAAAGAAGCAGATCTGTTATAAGTACCAGATACCTTGTGGACTACGGGCCCCCACAATGCTGACCTTATCCACACTGCCACACCATTCAGGATTACATTGAAGGACGGTGCCTTCTTACCCAGAGTGAAGCATTTTCCCATGTCCAAGGAGGCAGATGTTGGCATCACCCCTACTAGACAGGCATTGCTAGAACAGGGAGTAATTTACCCTGGAGTGTCTCCTTGCGACACCCTTATTTACCAGGTGAAGAAAGCTAAGGGCAATACTTGGCGCATGGTTCAAGTCCTGCGCCCTTTGAACAACCTAGTATTACTAGAATTCCCAATTGCCCCTGACCCCTCTATCATCTTGACGAATATTCATCAGGATGCCAAGTATTTCTTAGTTATTGATCTTAAGAATGCCTTCTTCAGCATCCCTCTCCATCCAGAAAGCCACTATCTGACAGTGTTCTCATATCGCGGGTCTCAGAACTTGTACTCTCATTTGCCCCACGGGTATTGCGAGTCTCCCAGCGTGTTCAACAGAGCAATAAACAATGATTTGTCAAATTTTCAATGTGACAGCACTCTTTTGCAATATTTTGATGACACATTGGTTTGTAGTCGTACTAAACAACAGTCCTGAAAGATACTATATCCTTTCTGACCACTCTTGCCCAGAGAGGATACAACTTGCAGAGGGAGAAAATTCAGTACTGCCAGGAAGAAGTCCAATTTTAAAGACAATTCCTGTCTGTATCTGGTAGGCGTGTAACACCTGAAAGGACAGCCTCCACCCGGCAAATGACAGAAACTGTGAATTAATACTGAAGTTTCTGGGTCTCTGTAACTAGGTGAGACAGTGGGTATTTGACTTTAGCACGCTACTAGCCCCCTTGTTAGCTGCTATCAAATAGGCAAAAGACAGAGAGAAAATATGGACACCAGAGATGAAGGAAACTTTTCAGAAGTTGATAAGTAAAATAACAAATGTTCTGGTTATGGGAATTCTGGATTACTCCAAGGAGTTCTATTTATTCTGCCATTGCAACGGTCAGGTGATGACAGCTGTCCTCACACAGAAGTATCAACTAGAGCGGAAACAGATTGCATACTTCAGTGGCCTGCAGGACCCAGTCATAAAAGGACACCATCCCTGTGAGCAGGCTCTGGACACTTCAGCCTTTACAGTACACAAGAGCACCACCATAGTTAAGGACACATTATGCAGAAAATGCAGTATTTGCTATTATTCAGAAGGCCAAGGCCTCTCTGACTACTCAAAAAGTGTCAGGATATGAGGTGATACTGTCACTACCATCTTTGAAGGTTATGAAGTGTCATACAGTGAATCCTGCGATATTCTTTGCACACCCAATATTAAATCCTGATGAGGCGGATGCGCATGACTGTGCAACACATAGTTCCAACGATTGCAGTCAAGCTACGGAGAACCCTATACCAGGTAGTATTGTCTACTTTGTTGAGGGTTCCTCCACAATTGACCAAGAGACACAAATTCGACATACAGGTGCAGCAGTAGTCAAGGCTCAGCAGCACGGTTTCTTTGATACACTCCAGGTTATAGAACAATTTAAATACCAGCACATTATTCTGCCCAGTAGCAGAACAAGCAGTATTAATAGTCAATAAATCAGTGTTTATAAAGCGCAGCTACTCACCCGTTAGGGTCTCAAGGAGCTGGGGGTGGGGTGTGTAGCATTTACCCATGAGTTGGATCTTAAAAAAGCCATGTCTTCAGTTCCTTCGTGAAGCTGAGGAGAGATGTGGTTTGTCTGATGTGGAGAGAGAAGGCGTTCCAGGCAGTGGCTGCGAGGTAGGAAAAGGAGTGTCCTCCTGTTCTGGTTTTCCAGATGCAGGGTATTTCTGTGAGAGAGAGCTGGGCTGAACGTAGGGCCTAGTGGGGTACGTGGAAGTTTAGCCGCTGGTTCAGGTAGGCTTGTCCGGTGTTGTGGAGGGCTTTGTGTGCGTGGGTCAGGATCTTGAAAGTGATTCTTTTCTCTATGAGGAGCCAGTGCAGTGTACGTAGGTGTTGCAAGATGTGGCAGTGTCAGGGTAGGTCAAGGATCAGTCTGGCGGCGGCGTTCTGGATGTTTTGCAATTTGCGGGTGAGTTTTTTGTTGATTCCGGTGTAGAGTCGTTGCTGTAGTCCAGTCTGCTGGTGATGAGGGTGTGTGTAACGGTCTTTCTATGTTCGAGGGGATCAATTTGAAGGTCTTGCGTAGGAGGCGGAGGGTGTGGAAACAGGTGGAGATGACTGAGTTGATCTGATGGTTCATGCTGAGGTCGGGGTCCAGGATGATTCTGAGGTTGCCGGCTTGGCTCTGGAGAGGGAGGGAGACCACCAGGAGTTGCTCCATGCGTTGGGTTGAGGGCCCATGATGAGTACTTCTGTCTTGTCTGTGTTGAATTGAAGGCAGCTGTCTCTCATCCAGTCGGCGACTGATTTCATGCCTTCGTGGAATTTGTGTCTGGCCTTGTCGGGTTCGTTGGAAAGAGAGGGAATTAGTTGGGTGTCGTCGGAGATGATGTTTATTCCATAGCTTCTGACTATGGTGGCTAGCGGGGCCATGTAGACATTGAACAGCATGTGGCTGAGGGAGGATCCCTGGGGCACTCCGCAGGTGGTGGGAGTGGGATTTGCGAGGAAGGAGGCGAGTCTCATTTGTTGGGTTCTGCCCGAGAGGAGGGATTGGATCCAGTTGAGGGTCATGCCTCTGACGCCGGCTTCCTGGAGTCTTCTTATCAGGGTATGATGGGAGACTGTGCTGAAAACTGCTGAGAGGTCAAGTAGGATGAGTGCCGCCATCTCTCCCTTGTCCATTAGGGAGCGGATTTCCTCTGTTGCGGCCAGGAGGGCTGTTTCAGTGCTGTGGTTTGACCTGAATCCGGATTGGGAGAAGTCGAGGATGTTGTGGTCTTCTAGAAATGTGGTAAGTTGTCCGTTGACTGCTTTTTCAATGACTTTCGCAGGAAATGGGAGTAGGGAGATGGGCCTGAAGTTTTTGAGGTCAGTCGGGTCTGCCGAGGGTTTCATGAGGAAGGGGTTGATCTCATCATGTTTCCAGTTGTTGTGGAAGGTGGCGTCAGCTAGTGAGCAGTTGATGGTGGGGGCAATGGTGTCTGCAGTTCTGTTGAAGATGTGATGGGGGCATGGGTCCGTGGGGTCCCCGGTGTATATGGACTTCATAGTTTTCAGAGGACCTTCGGTGGAGAGGGGTGTCCAGGTGTAGATTGTAGGTTTGTCGGTGTCGGGGTTTGGAAGGAGGTGTTCTGTGCGTGGGTTGTTCTTGTTGAAACTGTCGTAGATGGTCTTGATTTTGTGGTGAAAGTAGTCTGTTGCATAGGTCCTGTGAGGGTGCGATGTACGTTGTTTCACTGTTGGGTTGGGCAAACTCTTTGATGATGCTGAAGAGTTCCTTGCTGTTGTGTGCTTGAGAGGAGATCCTGTCTTGGATAGACTTCTTTCTGGTGTTTCTGATGAGTTGGTGGTGTGCAGTGGAGCGGCTCTGAAGTTGCTGTGGGCTTCAGAGGATTTGGTGTTTCTCCATATTTTCTCGAGGCGGCGACAGGTGCGTCTTGATTCTGGGAGTTCAGGGGTGAACCAGCTGGCTTTCTTTACGTGGGTGGTGGTGTTCTTTTTGAGGGGGGCTATGGTGTCTGCGCAGTTAGTGATCCAGTTGTGGAAGGTGCGTACTGCGGTGTTTGGGTCATCGTTGCGTGCGATGGCAGAGGTGGCAATGGTGAGGGCGGCGGTGAGCTGAATGTCTGTTATTCTTGTCCAGTTTCTATGCGATGGCTGGAGTTGGGGTCTGGTGATGTTGGGTGTTTGAAGGTGAAGTAGATGCATGTAGATGGGGATAGAGCATGAGAGAGAGGAGAGGGCGGGGCCACAGGGGCAGCAGCAGTGGGTGGAGGAGGGCCTCGAACTCTTGACAGAGGTCAGAGTTCAGAGGAACAGAACCCTTGCCTGTGGATCTACAAGGTGGCAGAGCAGTTCACTGACTAGGTCAGTGAGGTTGCTCATCCTAATGCGCAGCAGGCACCATTAAGTAAGGGGTGGGGAGGAGGACAGCTGGGAGGCGGGAGCGGAAAACGTCACGCAAAAAGTGCGCAGGGCAGCAGCAGCGGGGATAGAGTGCAAGAGAGAGGAGGGGGTGGGCCGCAGTGTTTTAAATGCTATATGATATATATCCAGACCTCCTCCAGCAAAGTATTAAGTTGATGCCAATGGAAACCGCGTTAATCTTCATAATCTTTAACATATGTAGAGCACACACACAACTCAACGGTACTGAGTTTATCGACTTTGTAAGGATTGAGGACTGACTCAGCTCTGTCGATGATGTGGGTTAAAAATACACCTTCCTCAACAGCCGATCAATCCTTCGAGCTATCTTGCCTGTTAACATGATGAAAGCTACTTTGCAACTGCAGACACCTGGGAAGCATAATTTCTGGAAACAATAGGAGTGTCCAGTCTCTCCCCCCCTCACCCCCACTCCTCCTCGCCGGCTGTGCAGATGTGCTCTGCAGTGCAGGCATCGCCCATCTCAGCCTGCTGCAAAATGGCATCCCATAAAGAAGAGGCTAGTGCTGTGGAGCACAGTGGATAACCAGCTAAATGGTCGCATTAGTAGGGGAGGGACTTTCCTCCTCTGTGTAAAAAAAACAAAAAAAAACAAAAAAAACGAATGATCATCTGCACAATATCCTACCCAACCATCACCTCCTATGATTTACCTGCACAAACAGTAGTAAGATAGGTGGATTAAACCACTCACAGGACCAAAGAAGGGTTAAATATTTTTTTTGTTCTGTTGTATTCTGTGCAATTCATCCCTGCCTAGTATGGAAGACCAAGAACTCTGCGATTAGGGCAGTCCATGCGGTTCTCTCTAGACCTGGTTTTGCTGAGGAGAACCACACAAAGTGTATGCACAGCAAAATTAACCTAGTTCTCAAATTCTCCTGCAGAGCAAATCTGAGCAGTTTTTGTGGCACAATTTTGCTTTACATGTAAATATAAAAAAAAGGACTTTTCTTGCCACACAAACTGAAACTAAAAAGTAAAACAGTTGACATAAAAACCGATTCAAAGCGCCACAGCAGCCATGAGCGTAAGCGCAAAGGAGAGACACAAAAGAAAAAAAAAGTTCACTTGCAGTGAAAGTTATCAGCAAAAGTGCAATTATCCATGTAACAAGGTTGTTCCCATTGGCGGTAACAAAACTGCCTCAAGGCGGGACAAAGGGGAAGTATTTACCAATGATAACAAAGGATTCTTAAAAGGCAAGTCCATGAAAGAGTGATAGCAATTGGCGTGCTGTGGGCGTTTTTAAAAGCACAGATGCATACCAACATGTCGGAAAAGCAGCGCTTGTGCGCTGCTATGCTCAACCTAAACAAATGGTCATACTGTTTGCCAATAGCACAGTTTTCTCTGAGGAATGCACCAAGTTCATATCATCACTTGACCCCCGCACCCTCCCCCCTCCCCCCCAATCAAATAGTGACAGGAAGGTCTATCATTATCCACATCCTGCCTCTAGAAGCAAACCTAGTGGAGAAAGTTCATCACAGGCAGTGGATGATGAAATGCATATTTAATTGTGTGAACTGATGAAGCGTGCAAAGTTCATCTTTAAACAAATAACAAAGGGATAAGAAAAGCACACAAATGCTGAGGTCGACCTCCTAGCTATGAAAGTGATATCAAGTGTTCATATGCAATTGGGTCCATACAGGAAAAAAAAACGTTTCAAGGGCCCCTACACAGTCGCCATTGTCACACCATCCACCCTCAAGGTGGACCGCAGGAAACCCTAAATTCATCACAGCTATGTGTGTCTCAACCCAGCTTTTTGCCAAAAGTCATGAGCAATGCAAATGGAACAAGAGGGGGGGCGGGTGAAGACTGTTGCCTTCTCAAAAGCACCCTCTCCAACTGTGTTTTGGACTATTTTTTTAAAAGACAGCACAGAAGATATGTGCTTTATGCTTCTCCTTTGTCTCTTAATACTATCCTTTTTTCCCTTTGCTAGCAAAGTACCCTCTAACTGTAATGTCTTTCATGTCTTGAGAGAACTCTCTAATAGCAATGTGACCCGTAATGCCCATGCTAAATTGTCAGATAACATGTGGTATTAGCACATGTCAGACATAGGTGCAGACACCACAGATTAGTCATGCTTCATGTGCTCCCTAATTATGCTACAAGACATGGCACTTTACCAGAAGTGCTATACATTCCAGGGCATCAGGGAAGAAATATCGCATATGAGAAAGAGAGGTCTCCCCACCACTGTTGATTGGACCCAGATCGTCCTAGATCAGTGGTTCCCAATCTGTGTGCCGTGGCACCCAGGTGCGCCATCTAAACTAGCCAGGGGCGCCATGCACCAAGCACACGGTTTGGGAACTAAACGAGGAATAGCTTTAAATATCTGCTGTCACTACTTGCCCTGGCCTCCTGCTAACTGCAGTGTTAATGGATGACACTGAAACATAAAACCATCTCAACTCGGAGTTATTTAACAGGTCCTGACCCTGAGCTAAACAGTTCAGAAGTGTTGCTCGAGTGAATTTTAGAATTCCCTTCATTGAACTGAAAGTAACAACTATTTTTTGAAACCTTCACGCCCAGATTATGTCCAAAGGCCAGGGTTTAGAGTGACATGGTCCGTCTTTACCCATGATCAATGATCTCCCATTCTTTGAATTTTCCTTTAGGGTTAGGTCATTATAGAATGGTACTGATGTCATCCAGGATGCAATAAATAAAATGTACACCCACCCCAGACAAGAATATTCAGCACTGTACTTGGGTGGATAGTACTGTAAGTCCCCAGATTGTCTTAAAACTAACTTCTGTTTCCTTATGGTTCAGGGGAAATGGCACCAGTTACATAGATTGAAATATTGGTTGCAAGATCAGTCTTCCATGCTGACGTGCAGGGGGGCACCTCCTGGTGTGGAGAATTGCTGTAAGCACAGTTACCACCCAACTGGGGAGGAATGTGTTCCATAGTGCATGCTCTAGTTTTGGTGATCCCTGGAATAAACATATCTGTTAGGCATTAACACCCCATGAGTTTCCAACAACCTTGCTATATCATGGCAGAAGGAAGAGAACTGCAGAGTATTATGCTACAAGCACCTGGAATGAAGTTACCCAAGAGTATCAACTGTTAAACGATGCTGAACTTTTCTTTGGGAACATCTTGCCATTTGTCCAAGTTAAAGCAACAGCTTGTTTGCGCCAAATCATAAGGTGGGCACTCCACAAGGTCATCAACACCAGCGTGCCCTAAGAATGATGGTGCTGCAACACCGTTATGTACTGGACCTTATGACAGCCATGCAAGGTGGGATGTGCAGAAATATGAGAACTGTGTGGTGCACATTTATTCCTGCAAATGATGCAGAAAATGGAACTGTCAGAAGCAATACAGACACTGCATAATTTCAGGAGGATCTTCTGTTGCAGCAGTAGAGGAGGGTCCTCAACCTAACCTGTCAACTCCACGCCTTCTTGCTTGGAGATTGAGCTGCAACAGTTGACAGTCTTCGACCTTCCTCCCGAAGTCTGTAATGATATTCTGATAGCCAGGCGTTCTTCTTCCAAGACAGTGTAGGCCTGCGAATGGCAAAAAATTGTAAGTTATTGTACAGAAAAGTTCATCGACCCCTTTTTTTTTCTGATATTCTTCTCTTCATTCTTTCCGTTGCCCAGCAGGGCTCTACTCTGGGTACTCTTAAGGGCTACATTTCTGCTTTGTCTGCCTTCCTGCGGCTGCGTGACTGTAGGAAGCTTGCTTGGTGTGTGGTGGGTACACAAGGTACTTACTTACACCTTATACCAGGCCCAGGTATCCCCTATTAATGTAGTGTAGGCAGTGTCTAGAAGCCAGGCTCTCTAGAGGTAGCTTGGAATGAGCAGCCAAGGCTTATCTAGGAGACATGCAGAGCTAAGCTCATGCAATACCAATGTAGTCACACAGCACTTACACACATGAAAGAAAACACTCAGGGGGTCATTCTGACCCCGGCGGGCGGCGGGAGCCGCCCGCCTGGAGGGAACCGCCGAATGACCGCACCACGGTCAAAAGACCGCGGCGGCCATTCTGGCTTTCCCGCTGGGCCGGCGGGCGACCGCCAGAAGGCCGCCCGCCGGCCCAGCGAGAAACCCCCCTCAACAATGAAGCTGGCTCCGAATGGAGCCGGCGGAATTGTAGGGGTGCGACGGGTGCAATGGCAAAGCAGACACTGAAAATCATTATGGGGCCCTGTGGCATGGGCAGTGCAGGGGCCCTCAGGGGCCCCACGACACCCGTTCCCGCCATCCTGTTCCTGGCGGTAAAAACCGCCAGGAACAGGATGGCGGGAAGGGGGTCGGAATCCCCATGGCGGCGCTGCAAGCAGCGCCGCCATGGAGGATTCCCTGCTTTCCCTTTTCTGACCGCGGCTTTACCGCCGCGGTCAGAATGGCCCAGGAAGCACCGCCAGCCTGATGGCGGTGCTTCCACGGTCCCCGGCCCTGGTGGTCATGGGCCGCCAGGGTCGGAATGACCCCCTCAGTGTTACAAAAATAAAGGTACTTTATTTTAGTGACACAATACCAAAAAGTACTAGAGAGGCAACCCTCTGATAGGAGATAAGTAGCACACTAAATATGTACACTAGTTATCAGCAATAGGCATAGAAAGTGATAGAAAGCAATGCAAATGCAAATAGACAATAGTGACCCTACGGAGAGAGTAAACCATATACTTTAAAAAATGGAATGCGAACATAGGACCCCCACCTAGGTAAATGGAATGTGTAGAGGGGAGCTGGGGTACAAGGAAACCCCAAAGGTAAGTACCACGGTGCCTCCTAGCAACCAGGAAGAAAGGAGTAAGTTACTGAATTTTCACCAAACCACCCAAAAGGAAGGAAAAGAAGAAAGTGCGACACCCAGTCAAGACTGCAAGAAACCAGCTGTGGATTCCTGAAGAGAAAGATGTGTGGAAGAAGGGAACCAAGTCCAGAAGTCACAGAAAAGTCCAGGAGGAGTAGTAGCTACTACCCACCAAGCTGTGGATGCAGGAGTTGGTTGATGGTAGGACGAAGATAATCAGGAATGCATCCCTGCAGCGGTGTTTCAGGAGGATGCAGTCGATGTCCCATACCAGATGGATGATTGCTGTCAGTCAGTGGCATGGAAAAACCACCAACAAGCCTTGGCAAAAGCCCAAGTCGCTGTGATGCAAAAGTGGAGCTGTCGGGGACCAGCAGGGTCCAGGAGGACTCGGCTCATGGGGGGAGTTTTAGGGGGACCCTCAGCAAGGCAGAGACTCCAAAGAAGAAGAGGCGGCCCCCACAGGAGACCCACTGGACAAGGAACCAGGAGTCACAGAAGAGCCCATGCAGCACAACTGGAGAAGGGTCACACGGAGCAGGAGAAGCACACAGAGAGCTGTGCATTGCAGGAAGGAGTGCTGGGGGCTGGGGCTACACGGAGCCTGAAGATCCCTTGGAAGAGGTGCAAACAAGCCTTGGTAGCTGCAAGAGACGTAGTGCACGGGGGGTACTGTCCTACATGGGAAGGCAAGGGCTTACCTCCACCAAAGTTGGACAGCTGGTAGAGAGGACCAGGATGCCTACTCTGGACCACACCCATGATGCAGGATCCACGCAGCTCAGAATGAGAGAAGATCCATGCTACCGGTGGTCGTTGCAGTTGGTTCCTGTTAATGCAGGGTAGTGACTTCACTCCAAAGGAGATTCCTGCTTGCTTCTTGGTGCAGACTGAAGACTTGCCACCCTCAGAGGATGCACAGCCGGGGAAAAGTTGCAGAAGCTGGAAGGAGTGCTGGAAACAATGTTGCAAGCTGAGTCTTCCTCGTGGATGCAGATTGTTGCTTCCTGGAGGGTCCAGTCGCTGTTCCAGTGGCTAGAAGTTGAAGTAAGGTTGCAGAGGAGTCCTGCTGGAATCTTGCCAGCCAGTGGGATTGGTCACATAGCCATACATGCCTAGGTTCAGAGGTACCATTATGTAGCTGGACATAGGTAGTGATGTATGTCCAGTACACGCATTAAAATGGCATCCCCAAACTCAAGAAGACCAGGAAAATGTAACTGGAGTTAGTGGGGGCACCTCTGCTAGTGCAGGGATGCCATCACACAGGTACTTGCACCCTGCCCTCGGGGCTAGAAGGGCCTGCCTTAGGGGTGACTTACAGTGACCTGTAGTGAAAAAGGGCATAGGCACCTTTTCACGCAGGCTGCAATGGCAGGCCTGCAGAACACTTTGCATGGGCTCCCCATGGGTGGCATAATACATGCTGCAGCCCATGGGGATCCCCTGATACCCAAATTACCTGGGTACCATATACTAGGGACTTTAATGGGGGCACCAGTATTCCAAATGTGGGATGAAAGTAGCTAAGTTACCAAGTTAGAAGGGAGAGTGCATGATCACTGGGGTCCTGGTTAGCAGTATCCCAGTGAACACAGTCAAACACACTGACAACAGGCAGAAATTGGGGGTAACCATGCCAAGAAGGAGGGTACTTTCCTACACTGACCAGCCCTCTATCATTAAGTCTTGTATTGTAAATAGATTCCTTAAAGGACTTGTACATATGTTTCTCGGTTCACCATTCATTATGCCTCAGTGGGACCTACCTAATGTGTGCTCCTTTTGAGCCTCTGCATAATTGTCCCCTCTGGCTGCTTACCATCGACAGGCTTTCTAGTGGCAATAACATCTGCTCTGAGACTGTGTGAGCTGCAAGATTTGTCATTCAAGCCGCCATTCCTGTCTGTTTTCACAGACACATTGGTGCTTTGCACTAGGGCCTCTTTCCTCCCGGAAGTGGTAACTCCATTTCACATGGGCCAGTCAGTCACCCTTCCCATATTTTGCTCTCCACCACCTACCTCTAAAGAGGAGGAGCGACTCCACTGTCTGGACCCAAAAAGAGCATTGTCATTCTATTCTACCATGACCACTCAAAAGAGTTCCGGGTGGACAAGCAATTCTTTGTGGCGTATGTTGGAGCAAAGAAAGGTTGGGCAGTACAGAAGTGAACCATTTGCACTGGGTCCTTCTCTGTCTAAATTTCTGCTATGCTTTGGCTAAAAAGCAGCCTCCTAAGGGCTTGATGAGGGCCCATTCCACCGGAGGAAAATTTACGACCGGTGCGTTAGCACGTGCAGTCCCAATCCGCGCCAGGCTGCAGTGTGGGCATTCCTGCACACATTTCCCAAACACTACTGCCTAGACAGTCAGGTCCTCAGGGATGGGCATTTCGCCCGTTCAGTCCTGAAGGACTTTCTAGTTTAGAAAATTTGCCCACAGCTCACCACCAGCTGATGGTATTGGATAGCTATTCAAAGATAAGGAATCTGCGGCTAGAAGTCTCTTTCAAATGAGCAAGTTACTTACCTTCGGTAACAAATTTGGTAAAGACAATATCTAGCTGCAGATTCCTTACCAACCCCCACATTCCTACCCGCTCTGTAGACAGATTTCTAGGGTTAAGAATGATCCCTTTCAGGGCCCTAGTTTTGGAAGACCAATGTCAGTGCACTTAATGGCCCAGCGTCCTGGCGAGGAAAGTTACGAAAAGTAACTGCCATCCTGCGCACCGAGGTGACCCCTGTGTAGGTGAATGCGATGTCACTTCTGTTGCATACGATGCGGAAGATGCCTCTTGGAACTGAACGAAGCCACCTACCCGGTGCACAGGGGTGCTGCTCGTGAAAAATCTTCTGGATCTTCTGGATCCAATCTGACTCCTGAGAAATTCAAAGTTAATGAATCTGTGGCTAGATTTTCTCTCTACCAGATAATTTGTTACCAAAGGTAAGTAACTTATTCTTCAGGGAATATACTAATTTCTTGACATTATCAGTATCTGGTCTTCCATCAGCCAAGATGAATAAGTGGGGCTATAAGGATTGCCCTGACCTGATGTTAAATTAATACGTATTTTCCTCTGAAGAAAACAATAAGAAAAACAACTTAATTAATTGACATTACTATTGACTAAGGCTCAGTTGTCATTTCCCTATGTGCCAACTCTATTTATGTGAGATCCCTCCTAACCAGCCGAGTGATGATCTCCAAAGGAAGAAATAAAATGCTTTGAACATTCCCTGCCAGGTTTTGGGATGTCAGCGAGGGGACGGGTCTGGCAGACAATTAAGTACTCTGCTAAATAGCCTAAGCACGACTATAATAAATGGTGGGTGTGTGGGTGATCAGCCTGCACAGCCAACGTTTGATATTGGAAGGGTAACTTCTTTGATTATGCAATAATCTCCTCAGAGAACTTTGGGTTGTTGAACGATTTAGTGGTAGGTGATCTAGCTGGTAGCGAACTAAAGCCACCCATACTCTCGTTGTCTACAGTAGTAATAGCCTTTGTACTGCAAAATTGAGCGCAGAATAGCGTGGTCTGCCAGATTAAAACAGCACATTCTAAAGTGTATGATGAAGCTGCTAAATTCCCAATCAAACCCTTCATTACATTGCATAGTTAAGGATTTTGAAAAATTAATTGCCTCTGTATGGAATATGGCGTCCGTAGGGCTTGATAGGGGGTCGGTACAGAAAGGACTTATTTAGTTTGGATAAGGCACGGGCTAAGGCAGCTCTAAACAAGAAAAGAAGAAAGGTGTACAAAGCAGGTGGGGCACTTGGGGAGAGCCTGATAAGACAACACAGGAAAGCCTTCAGGAAAGACATGTGGCAAATTAGATGGAGGGGAAAAGAGAGCTTTTAGACAAAGGTGAACCAGCAACCTTAAAGGCTTGTGGTGTATGTCCAATAGTATACTAGGGTTAGCAACAAAAACGGTTGCAGTAACAGTTCCCGAACAAACCTGAGCTAGATGTATTTCAGAATTGTACACTTTTAAAAATGGTGTAGATGAGTTTGCCTGAGAAGGGGGAAGGAGACAACATCCTGCTTCCCTCTGTTAGTAGCATCAAATCAGTGATAAAAGGTCTGAAAAGCTCAACGGTGCAAAGGGACGATAGTATTTCTTCAGACATTATCAAACTAAACCCCTCCTGTGGGCACATACCCTGGAACCGTTGTTGGGAGCAATAATTGGGGTGTCAGGATATGCCAGAATCCTGGAAAGGTCACAGCAGGATGCCAGTTTTTAAAGAGTGGTGAGGCTCTGGCGTCCGATTATTGTATGATCACCCTGTTGGACATCCGGAGCCAAATTAACTTGCGGCATCTGCGGGGCTTACTAGAAGACTAGGTGTGTGTGTGACCAAATGGGCTTTTCCAAAGGGTATTCAAGTACAGAGGGTTGCTTGTATTAAACCTGTTGACTGAAGAATACACCCTAAAAGCAAACAGCCCCTCTGTGTCATACATCGACTTGTCAAACGCGTATGACACAATAGACAGGATCTTACTCTGGTAAAAGATGGCTAGATGGAACTGCTTAGCTGCTATTTAAGCTTCTAATTCAATTGCATGAGGGCTTGTGGACTAGGGTGGAACTTTGGGGTAACAGGGCTTTGTCTAAAAAGATTTGTGCCCCTAATTGTCTTAGTCAGGGGTGCATCTTGGCACCGCTTTTGTTTTCAATCTATGTAGTGGATGCCATGGTAGGCCTAAATCATGCCCGGTCTTTCCCCCCTAGACTGGGAACAGTTACTAAATCTGCCGTGTTCTATGCGGATGACACTGTGTTATCAGATCTGACACCAGTTGGTCTGAAGATGCAATTGGATACTTTCTCACAATATTGAAATGGGGATGCCTCGAAGATAAATATGGGCAAAACCAAGGTCATGGAAGGAGGCAGCCTACAGAGTTTAAGAGGTGGTTGAGAGATGTTCAAGTGGAGGTGGTAAACAAATATAGAGACCTAGCGGCTTTCTCTTCAGTTATAATTACAATTTTAACACTCGTATTACCCTCCAGGAATTGCGTGCCAAGTCCATTGTCGGTGAGCTACAAAGACTGGATTTAGCTTTGGCCCTCAAGTTTGTTGAAATCTTGAGAGAGACGTACAACACAAAAATCATAAATCTGTTACTTTATGGTTGTAAGGTTTTGACAGTGAAAAATATTGAGTGTCTGCAAATTATTGAAACAGTAATTTGGAAACGATGGCTGGAGCTGCCTAAAGGCCCAGTGAATTGCACCTTGAGGTGGTCCTCCCTAACATTTTTTTAAATACACAGAGGATGCTTAATTAATCAGCCTGTCTCTTAAAATCTGAAGGCGGCCACTTGAGACATCTCATAACAATTTCCCTTACACAGGAAGTATCTAGGTCAGTGGATGGCTAACCTTCAGGAAATTGAGTTCTCCCTGATTCTCCCTGCTTGGTATGAAATCCTAAACATAGGACCTGGTGCCAAACCTTTCTATGTAATGATACAAATCTGCACTTTAATTTCATTTGTAGGGTCAAATGTGATTTTTATATAGTGCTTTACATCACTTAGTTGTCTCATCATTTCTTCATCATTTTTCTCAGTGTCCATGATCGCTATTCCTCTGCCTTTATCAGCGGGTTTGATTGTGTTTGGTTGTCGGAAAGAGATTTAAGAGCTTGCATTTCACCTTTTGAAATATTTGGATGGAATATTGATCTTTTTTGTTCAAGTCTTCTGTTTCTTTAAGGACGATGTCTTCAAATGTAGCCTTTTGGACCAGCATATCTATAATGGAGGAGCAGAACGTTGCCTTGTTTTAGATCCTGCAATACCTTAGGATTCTTTTAGATCTCAGTCAGCGAAAAAAAATCTTAGTCTAACTTTCTGTAGAAATTGTAATATATCTATCTTCATATCTACGCAGTTCTGTTGGGCTGAAGGAATAAACAAGAGACCTTTGTTCAAAACTGACAGCTCCTCTTTAGTGAGGTGATGGGAAGATAAATTGTAGATGGGAAGGCTGGTGGGATTCACCATTTGTACATGTTCCATCTTTTTCTTATTTCCCCTCTCGGTTGAACTTGGCCTCTTCCTGCTATTCCACTTTCTTCTACGTCTTCTTGCTAAAAAAAAGGACGATTGTGGGGAAGACCTTAAAGCTGACCTTCTTGAATTGTATCTGAAGACATATCTGAGAAAATAATATTTTTTTCTTAAATAGTCATTGAAATTTCTGCTTGATACTGCTGGTGTTTTGGGCAGGGTAAAGGTTTTCTTTAAGCTATCAAAAGGTATTCACCGGGCTGAAGTTATTCATGTCCCTGGAAACTTTTGTGGTCTTTTGGTTAATCATGACAGTTCTAAATTCAACAGTTTGATTTTCAATTTCTTCAGTTATTTTCTCTGCATTCGCTATTCACTGGCTTCACCCAGGATTTCTCTTTCTATTTGTTCCATTTCCTCTAATTCAGGTTCGCTCCTATGAAAGGGCCATCTCTATCGAAAGTGCCAGCCAATCACAAGAACATTTTGTATTGACTCCACTAAAATCTGTTAAGTATATTTTGTCACCAGTAAATATCATTGGGACATTTTGGACTTGAAGCCTCAATGGTACTTTATTGTTTTTTAGATGCTCTAGCTGAACCTGTGCGTGGAGAAATGTTCTATCTGTTTCTTCTTCAGTCTTATTCATTTGTCGGCATTGTCAGATTAATTATAAGGAGGGTTATTTAAGTGACCACTTAGTGAAGAAGGACTGTCTAACAATTTAGTGTTCTGTTCTTCAGTGTAGCTAACAGTATGTGGTTCCGACATCTTTCACCCTTCCTACCTACACTAATGTGAGTCTCTGATGCTGTGACAACCTATTACTTCAAAATTCAGGAAGGAATTCCAGATGCTTAGTGGAATCACATCAACCACTAGAAAATATGTCACGTGCACTGGGAAGTGCTATAAAGCTATGTACAGAAAGGGGAAGGCATTTAACCCTATGTGAGCCTGGGCATCTTACTTGTATTATCAGCAAGATTTCTTTGTAGGGATTGATGTGTGCTGATTATCAGCTCAACAATAGAGATATCAAATCACAATTGGAGAACAAAATATTTTTTTAACTAAATCATGCAAATTTAATTTGCTTTTATTCATCGTAGGATTGTCACACTTGTAAATCAAACATTAGACAAGAAAGTAAAATCACAACTAACAAAACATGCTCAAGTCCCCCGTCAAATTCTATAGACATTGTGCATTCCTTGCATGTTGATTCAATATGGGTATTTCTTAAGAAAGTCTTCAAATTGAGTCCAGGCTAAGGATCATACCCCAAGGACATCCAGGACAGTCCCTTTTATTGTTCGATGAGCTTCAATGTTTCCTTTGGGTGCTCAATCACTGTCCACATTGATAAAAAAAATCTTTCATGTTGGGAGACTCCATTTATTTCAAAAAGTCGACTTGTTTCGGCCCTCCCAGTTTAGGCCTCCTCAGAACTTTGCATAAAGATTTATGCAGTTCAAGTAATTCACCTTAGGACAAACAGGCAAAGATGTATACAGATTGAACAAAACTATAGACACAAAGGACGAATCAAAAATAAACTTATGATATGTGCATGTGATCTCAGAGGCATATCTCAGCGTATAGTCATTGGTCTAACTATACATTATCTCTACACACACATGCAGTAAAGGATGCATAGCACCCTGTAAAGGGTGAACAATGTAGATGTTCCATTTTCTTTTCTTCTCAAGAGTGACTGGGGAGGAGGTAGTGAGAAAAGCTGACTGGAGCAAAGAAAGTTAATGAACGACGAGACCTGATGTCTGCCTTGCTTTAGGGAGACCTGCTCTATGTCATGAAGAACAGAGCTGCCACCTGGAGAGCTGACACTAACCAAGAGCCTGTAATATGGGGAAGGATATCTGAATGGGGAGAGCTGTTAAGGGGCCTGTAGACCTGAAGAGTAGTCCTACCAAAAGAGTTCAGAAGAAAAGGGTCAGCCAAACTGCAATACCTGAATTAGTAATACTTTAGGACATCTTGGTTCCTTGGCAACACAGCAGAAGGCTTCCTCAACACTGACCATTGCTGTTTGCAAGGCTCAGCAGAATTACTCCCCATCCACCAATGTCAGTCTTCCTCCTTGTCTTCCCACTATTCAACCACACTTCAATCAGCACAGCTCAGTCCACCAGCTAACAAAACATGAAAACAACTACAGTTAATCACCTTTACCCTCCAGACCACTCTAGATTTCATTAATGCTGCAAAAATGTGTGGGCCAGCTGAATCACCAGCAGGTCCATGCCCTCCTGAAAAGCTCTTTAGCCTGTCGAGCCAGAACTGGCAACAACTCCTTAAATACAGGTATCTTCCCAAAGGAACTCTTAAGGTGTTAAATAAAACCTTCAATAAAATATACATGCCTTGAAACAAGATATCCTTCTTACATCTGGCCAATAACATACTGTCTTAGTCTAAAAGAAAGAAAGACTGAAAGATCTACTTTAAGATAAATATCTGCATTGGAGTACAAGCATGCTTATTACTTGAACTCTCCCTTGCCTTTCATATTGGTCGTCATCCCCAGCTTCCACAGAGACTTTAAAACATCAGAGTGCTTGGAGTGAACTGAAGCAGATTGCTTCGTTTCTATCAGACAGATCTTCATTTCACTTTATCCCTTCAGGTCAACTCCATTAAATTCACAAATACAGTTCTGTCTCCTCTATAAAGCTTGCTTTAGCTTTCCACTGAACTTATTCTTAACCTTCAGTTTCAACTATTACTGTTATGCAGATAGTGCACAAATTATATTTAAGTATATAAACCTGTCTGACTTTGAATCATAGCTAAATGAACATTTCTTCAATAAATGTCACAAATCAAAATATTAATATGTGGCAAATGGATCAAGGCCTACCCATGACCAATGCAGCCTTAGCAACCTGGCGTGCCGCCAAACAACTGAGCCCAGGTGAGGAATCTAGGGGTAACCATGGGCTCAAATCTTCCAGTTACAATCACATTAGTTTTCTCCAATATGCTATGAAGCTATCTCTGTCCACGATACTCGAAATGCTTGACTCACTGGATTCCCTGAAGCTCTTTCACCTATGAAAATGGGATAACCAATGAGAGTTATGAGGAACTCAGAGCCCTTACACCCATCCACAACCAGCTGGGAGACACACCAGATCTGCCACATCTTTGAGGATGTGGCTCTCCTTAGTGGGTGTCTGGTTAAAAATCTGGACACAAGGAATGGGAGGAGGGTGAGAAAGTGGATTGTAAAGAAAAACTTGTTAAAGTGGAGAAAACATATAAATAAGCCAATTGAGCGTGGCTTGGTAGTTTGTATTGCAGTTCAGAGGAGTAAAGCCAAGAAAGGGTGTGAAGGATTTTTTTTAAATTGTTTTTCTGGGTTTTTTATTTTTCCTTATACAAATCAGGGTCTTCATATAAAAACAAGAAATCCAGAAATATGTAAAGCCAGATACACAAGGGAAGGTAACTGTAAGAATCCTAGTCTAGAGAGAATATATTTGAGTGTTTTAAGGCTTATTTCTTTTTCCCCAAATAAATTAAGATAGAGAGAAATTCCAGAAGAAAGAAACCTGAAGGACAAAACTGAACAAAAAAAATCCTTTTTTTCCCATTTGTTGTTTATTTCTTTCTGGCAGATACTTAGTTTTTCGTTCATTCGAGGGTCTAGCCTGTCTGGTCGTGTACCTGGGAAGGAAGAAGGGAGACAAGTCAAGCCAGTAAACCTACGAGGAAACACTCTAGCCGTAGTCTGAGTTCTTAAAGACCTTATAAGCGTACTTGGGAACATTTGTATTTGACCAATCTGATACATAGAAAAAAAAATTAACCAAACCCACTCTTACCACAAATACATTAAGACAAAAGGTCCAGAAGAAAGAAAACTGAAGGACAAAACTGATTGAAGAGCTTCCTTTTTTTCCTTTTGTTGTTTATTTCCTCTGGGAGATTACTTATAAAAATTTATTTTTGGTTCATTCGAGGGTCCAGCCTGTCTGGTCATGTACCTGGGATGAAAGAAGGGCTACAAGTCACTGCCCCTCCTGGATACCAGAGGCTAGCAGCCTCTTTGAAAGGGTAAGAGTTGCAATTCCCTGCAGTGGTAGGACTGTCCACTTGTATAGATAGATGTACCCACTTGGTCACGCTACGCATGAATATTGCCTATTATGAATATATGTGTTATGTGCATGAATGCATCCCCTTGACACGTGTGTAGTTGGTTGGTTTTTGCAGTGCCGTGTGCCACTATTGTTCTAATTGTTTGTTTATCCCCCTTAGGCCGCCTCAAGGCAATTCCTTGGGTAAGGTAGACCTTTTACTTCACACTCTTTGACCTTCACATAGAGTAAATTTCCTCCAACGTGAGACATAGGGATCCTAGGCCCTGACGAATGCCCCGAGACCTTCATTGGCTCACTTCTGAGGGCAGAAACATGTTGGCTATTAGTTAGGTGACCCTGTGAGTCCTTGTCCTCACAGAGGTGTCCCAACTCCTGTTTTAACTACAACAGTCAGACACCACCATTAAATTTGTCATTCCTCACAGGTGTCTGCTTAGGTGTTTTTTATTTTTTCAGTACATTAGCTGGATCCCGATCTTTCCAGAAACAAGTTTATTTACGCACTCCCTCCTGTTCCTTTAACAGTGAGGTTGAGTCCGCCCAGGTGGCACTGTCCTACCTGGGTGGGTCTAGGTGGTCAAATGATGAAGCATGACACTATATAGTGTGTGAGACCACCTAGTCCGTAAAAGGAATTCCCCCTGCGTTCTCTTCCCGCGCATGCACTCTGTAGTTACCTACTGACATTTCACTGACATTACCCTTCCAATTAGGAACACATACAACCCAGGGCTACGCTGGTATTCACGACGCCCTCGTTAGAGAACCCTGTACTTTCTTGTGTATTTTGGGCTACAAGTCAAGCCAGTAAGTATGTGAGGAAACACTATAGCCATAGTCAGAGTACTTAAGGACCTGATAAGCATACTTGGTAATATTTTATTTGACCAATCTGATACAGAGAAAAAAAACGTAACCAGACCCATCTGACTAATACCTCCTTCACTTTGTGTTTCTGTTCATCGCATTAACTCTAAAGTACCTAAAAGGCAGCACATGCCTCTCTTAAAAAAACACAATTGCTCTCTCTGCCCTTCTTTCCAAATATAGATCAATTTCTTGACTGCCTCCCCCTGCTAAATGCAGCCTGGTGTTATTCAACATCTCCATGTCTCGCTTGGCTTCAGTAGTAGATCTTTTGGCCTTGCGTATCTTGGAAGATCAAGATATTGCTAGCCCAGTCTTCTAACTGCATGTCAGCCATAGCAGACTGGATATACTAAATTATATGGTACTTAATGGTAAAAAAAAAACAGAAATCCTTTTCTTTGGACAAACAAACACCTATTTGGTCACCCTCCTGGTGGCCAGAGGATCTGGGCACGCTTGCTCCCCCAGTATCATCAGCCAAGAATCCTTGGAGTTTTCTTTGGTAACCAACTCACGTTTGCCAAACACATTACTAATGTAGCAGCAAGATGTTTCCTTCTACTTTGAACTCTTCGTAAAATGTTTTTATTCCTGCCTATTTGTGCACATAAAATAGTTGTACAGGCGTTAATCTGTTCATGAATAGATGATTGCAACATGCTAGGTGCTCCTCAATATCTTCCCCAATGTTTATAGTTAGTGAAAAACACAGCACCTGCCTGATCCTCAATCTTCGTAGGCATTCACCTGTCAGAGCACTGAGTGCATGAGGGAATTCGGTTTACAGCTTTGTGCTTTATGTACAGAAATGTTTACAATTCTGGTCCAGTTTATTTGCAGATTAAGGTCATACACTATAACTTTGTTAGATTTCTTTGGTCCACTAACCTTTCCTTTCTATCCATTCCCAAAATCAGACGCAGACAAGAAGAGGAAGATATTTTCCTTTCTGTTGGCAAATTTGTGGAACTAGCTACATATTTGTGAAATTAAAATCATCACCTTTTTTGAAAAAATCTAAAATCCTGGCTAATCTCCAGCACCGTCTAAGTTTAGCTCCATCTCAGAATTGCATTGTTTCCTTTATGTTTAGTTGTGTGGTCTGTTAGTGCCAGGATATCCTTGAGTAACTAGTGCTCTGGAAATCTACATTCATTCATTTATATAACTGAAGGGCTATGTTCTGTATGTAACTAGTTCAAAGGTGAAGGACCGGCAAGGCATCTTGTTAAAGTAAGTGGATAAGGTTTAGCTAGCCTCCGTGAAAATTAACCAAGCAACTAAGTGCCTCTTTGAGATTAAGCAAGCACATCTGATAGAAACTTCTAGTTGCAGATTTCTTACCTTAGACCTTCCCCCAGGCGTCAGACTGGATCCGGAGATTTTTTTCTTTGAGCAATACCCTTGCGAGTCGGTAGGTGGCGTTGGTCGATTCCGCAGGCGTTGTTGGCGTCGTAGTCGCCGTGATGACATCGAGAGTAGTACATAGATGCTGCCTCAGCGCAGTGACATCAGTCCTTTTCTTTCCGCGCCTCACGCTGATCTGGAGAGAACTAACCTTGGTTGCTGTTTGACTGACTTGGACTCTTTTTTTGTCAACTTCTTGGTGAGTTTTTTTTGGTGCATCAATGGATGTCTCCGAAGACCTGCTTCAAACTGTGCGAGGACTGTTTCAGCACGATGTCGGTGGCGGATCCGCATTGGGTCTGTTTGTGGTCCCTGGAACGTGACCACTCAAAGTCGTGCTCTGAGCGCCTGGGCCATGCACCTGAAGGTCTTGAGGGAGTGGTCCCTCAAGCTTATCGTTGCTGGTCTCCACGTAGGTCCTGGCCTCGCTCGAGGGAAAGAACTCAAGACCGGTCACGAAGCCACCACCATTCTTCTTCGAAGTCTTCGGGTCAAGATAAGAAGAAAAATAATTCTAAGAGATCCCGTCATCCTTTGACTTCACCCCGTCGCTCGGCTGATGCGATGCGGGAGGAGTGTCAACGCTTGAGGCCTCCGTCTTAGGAGCCTACTTCTGGGTCTGCTCCGTGCTTCCTTGAGTTTCCGGGAGCTGAGGCGACCCCTGCCCAATTAAAGGAGTTTTATGAGGCCATGTGCTTCATTTTTGAGCTGACCGACCCCCAATATGGTGCCTTCGGCCCCAAGGGCTTCGTTCGGGAGACCTTCAGATTCCGCGTTGGCGGCTGCGGCCACCAAGGTTCCTTAAGACACGGCAAAGTTCACTATCAGATGTGGGGCGGACACAACCAACTCTCTAGCTAGAACGGTTGCAATGAAGGTGGCCTTGAGGCACCACGCCTGGTTACGTGCATCTGGTTTTTCAGGGGATATCCAGCAGACTCGTATGGACATGCCCTTTGATGGCTCCCGTCTCTTTGGAGACAAGGCGGACTCAGCTTTATAGAGGTTCAAGGACTCCCGGGCTACAGCTCGGTCTCTCGGCCTTTCTATGGCCCCTCACCTCCAACAGTCCGCCTTTCGCATCTTTCGTGGCCACAGAAGGGGCTCCCTGTCGCATCAGTATCCCAGTTACCGTGCCACCCTTGCTGTTCAGCTGCGTTGTGGCCGGGAACGCAGAATCCCATGTGGGAGTGGGACAGGGAACCATAGGTCTGCCCAGTCCACCCCTGCTGCAGCCTCCAAACCCTCCTAGTCCGTCCCCTCACTCCGGTCCAGTTGGCAGCAGGATTCACCATCACCTGTCCCACTGGGAATCCATCACTATGGACAGGTGGGTTTTGCAGATAGTTCGAAGAGGCTACTCCCTCCCCTTCGAATCTGCCCCACCAGCCATGCCTCCATCAGTTAGTCGTATTCTGGAGGATCATTTGGCACTTCTCCACCAAGAAGTTGTGGCTCTCTTGGCCAAGGGAACCATAGAGAGGGTCCCTGCGTCAGAAGTAGGTTGTGGTTGTTATTCCAGTTCCTTTCTGGTGCCCAAAAAAGACAAGGGCTTACGTCCTATCCTACACCTTCGGGACCTCAATCTCTTCCTCAAGAAGGAGAAATTCAAAATGCTCACCCTGGCTCAGGTCCTGTATGCCTGTGACCCAGGAGACTGGATAGTAGCGTTGGACTTTTAGGACGCTTAGTTCCATATTCCCATCCTGCGGCCCACAGACATTACCTACAATTCGTGGTAGGTCACGAGCACTTTCAATTTACCATGCTTCCCTTCAGCCTTACCAGTGCCCCTCGGGTGTTCACGAAAGTGAGGGCAGTGGTTGCAGCTCATCTATGTAGGTTGGGGGTTTCAGTCTTCTCCCTACCTCGACGACTGGCTGTTGAATGTGGATTTGCCCCAGAAAGTCGTCTCCCACCTTCAGACTATGGCGAACCTCCTGCAGACGGTGGACTTGCAGGACACCTATTTTCATATTACTGTTTTGCCAGCCCAGAATCGTTACTTGTGGTTCATGGTAGGTCACAAGCACTTTCAGTTCACTGTGCTCCCCTTCGGCCTTACAGCGCCCCTTGGGTTTTCATGAAAGTGATGGCGGTGGTCGCAGCTCATCTACACCTGCTAGGGGTTTCAGTCTTCCCCTACCTCAACTACTGGCTGTTGAAGCCAGGCTTGCCCCAGGCTGTCATCTCACCTCCAGACTACAACAAACCTCCTGCATTTACTTTGGTTTACTATAAACGTACCGAAGTCACACCTGACTCCCTCTCAGACGCTCCCTTTCATCTGAGCTGTTCTGGACACAGTGCAGTTTTGGGCCTATCCTCCTGAAAAACGAGTCCAATATATTCAGGCTATGATTCTGATCTTTCAGCCACTGTCTTGGGTTTTAGTGAGACTGCGCTGAGGCTGCTGGGCCTCATGGCCTCCAGCGTTCTGCTAGTAAGACATGCCAGATGGCATATGCAGGTGTGCAGTGGGACTTGAAGTTCCAGTGGGCACAGCATCAAGGAAATCTCTCTGACATGGTCCAGATCTTAGAGGGGACTGCGAAAGACCCTTAAAGGTTACTTATCTGCTATTTCGGCCTTTCTTAGGTTGCCTGATCAGCCTTCATTTTTTAAGTCTCCTATTGTCAGTCGGGTCTTTAAGGGTCTCCGCCATTTGTCTCCTCCCACTCCATTTATCATGCCTCAGTGGGACCTCAATCTTGTACTTACTTTCTTAATGTGTACTCCCTCTGAGCTGATGCACAATTGCGGCTCCTAAATTTCAAGACTGTTTTTCGTCTCGCAGAGTGAGTGAACTTCAGGCTCTTTCTTCAAATCCCCTTACTTGTCTGTGCTCCCTGACAAAGTGGTGTTACGCACTAAGGCTTCCTTCCTTCTCAAGGTTGATACACCTTTTCATGTAGCCAGTCCATCACCTTCACATTCTTCTCATGAGGAGGAAAGACTCCACTATCTGAACCCAAAAAGAGTGTTGGCGTTCTCTCAATTGTACTAAAGATTTCCGGGTGAACAATCAACTCTTTGTTGGATATATGAGTGCGAGGAAAGGGAAGGCGGTGCAAAAACATAGCATCTCTCGATGGGTACTGCTTTGCATCAAGATGTGCTACGCTTTGGCCAAGAAGCAACCCCTTGAGGGCTTGCGCGCTCATTCTACTCGAGCGACTGCTGCTTCCACTGCGTTAGCATACAGAGTTCCTGTCCTGGATATCTGCCAAGCAGCTACGTGGGCATCCTTGCGCACGTTTACTAAACATTACTTCCTGGACAGTCAGGTCCGTTGGGACGGCTACTTTGGCTGTTCGGTCCTGCAGGACTTTCTTGTATGATATTAGTTTGCAACCCACCTCCGAGGATGGCATTGCTTGTGTATCTATTCTAAGGTAAGGCATCTGCAACTAGAAGTCTCTATCAGATGTACAAGTTACTTACCTCCGGTAACGATATATCTGATAGAGACATATTCTAGTTGAAGATTCCTTACCGACCCACCCATCCTCCCCACTTGCGAACTGATTTCTAGGGACGGGGCTTCCACATTCAGGGCCTTAACTCTGGTGCACCAATCTCAGTGTTCTTCACAGCTCTGCTCATTGGCGTGGAAAGTCGTGAAACAAATCTGACATCACTGCGCTCAGACGGCGTCTATGTACTACTCCCGATGTCATCGCAGCGACTACGGCGCCCGTGGAGTCGACCAACATCACCTACCAATGCACAAGGGTATTGCTCGAAAAAACATTCTCTGGATCCAGTCTGACACCTGAGGGAAAATTCTACGGTAAGGAATGTGCAACTACAATATGTCTCTTCCACATATATCGTTGCTGAAGGTAAGTAACTTGTACATTAATGCAAACATGAATTTTCATGGTGTACTTTTTGGGATGATGATCTATTGTGTCAAGCTGTCCTGTAAAGCCTTCTCATATGATGACCCTTTTCCCAGAACCACCTCTCTCTGGGGCTTGCTTATCTGATCTTGATAGCATTAGTCTTTAAGAGTTTCCGTGCTGAGAAAGGAAAAATGTTTTGTTGTAACTGAAATTCTCCAGCATAAACATTTTCTTAATGTCATCAATTATGAATGTTTAATTATTAGAAAATGATGGTTCGTGATGTAGGCATTTAATATCTATTATTGATCCCATTTGTTCTCAATAATCTGGTTCTAGGGTTTGTTTTATCTTCTTAATTAATAACTGAGGACTGTGGTCTTAATGTGATAACGAAGGGCGTAGTATTTTGCCAAGACAATTAAAAACTAACTAGTAAATCTGTTTGCTGCGTGATATGATAACAATAAATGTAATTTCTTTTGGTGTCAAGAGCATTTGTAGCAGTTAATTTAGGAAACTAAAGTACGTGGAGAATACAAACGCACCTTGTGTTTTATCTTGAAAATCGAATTTGAAATGCATTTCTAAATTTGATATGCCACACAAACAGTAATATTTTTCAGTAGTTTTGTGTTTAAAATATTGTTTTGTTTTTCTTTTTAAGGCAGCAGGTCTACACCCCACTGCAGAGCAGATAGAAATGTTTGCTTATCAACTTCCTGATGCTACTCTGTCAAATTTAATTGTAAGTATTAATATTGTTGATAATTATTTTTATGCATCCAGAAGCAAAGTAAATTCTATGCTGCTTCACGTAATTTGTAAAGCTCATATATTTTGCCTGATGGCACGGTGCTTGAGCATACTCATTCTAAGTGTAAAACTGTCTGTCATCTGCATTTACTTTGAAGTAGCCAGGAACTGCAGTTAGTCATCAATGTCCCTGATTGCCAGACGCATTGTCTTTCAAATATTTGTAGCCATGACTGTGCTACAGCCTATATCTGTGGTCCTGAGGTATTAGCAGGCTTACTCCAAGGAGATGATATTCTATGAAAAGCGTGGCAGCAGACATTGTCAAAAACTTGGGAATGTGGACAGTGTTTTTCCAATATACTTTTTTTAATTGTTTAATATCTTTTTTTCAATTAAATCATTGTTGAATAGTTGTAAAAATAAATTGAGTAATACATGTAACATTGATATGCGAATGCCATTGATAAATGTAAACAGTCCAAAGATAAATATTCGGCCACTAAAGCAAGTCATAATAAAGACTGATTAAATTACATAATATCAACTGAATGGGAAATATGCCGTTTTTAACAATTTCAGAGCTCTGCAATGGTTCCAGAATAAGCTTCATACTTTGTCCATTAGTCTTTCTAACCTGAATTCCTTCACATATTGACTATAACAGGGATTTCACCAACTCTCTTGTGTTGACCCTTACATACTTAATTCATAAGTAGGATTTTCGTGCTAAAGAATGCCTGCTAGGCTTAATGTGAAGGGCCTCAAAAGGATTAAAGTAGAGTACCGTAGTGCATTCTGATGCTGTTTCCTTGATCAAAGTAAGGAAATGTATGAAGGTGTTTCATCGTTACTCCAGAGAAAGTAATGACACCTGATGTTTTGAGGTAGCCATCTGTGCAGAAACACTGTCTATTTTATGCCACTCAAATTTGCTTTTAAAACTGCCTCGCTTAACTGACTTGTACAACAATACCATCATGGCCTAATTAGAAAAACATTTAAAAGAAAACTTGTCATTTTTTCATGGTGGCAACTCACATGCTTTGAATATACTCCTGCTGCCTAAAGGAAACCACAGACTTTGTATATTGTCAGGAAATGCCTCCTTGGCATGGTTACCCCCTGATTTTTTGGCTTTTGTTGATGCCAGTTATGATTGAAAGTGTGCTGGGGCCCTGCTAACCAGGCCTCAGCACCAGTGTTCTTTCCCTAAACTGTACCTTTGTCTCCACAATTGGCACAAACCTGGCACTCGGGTAAGTCCCTTGTAACTGGTACCAAGGGCCCTGATGCCAGAGAAGGTCTCTAAAGGCTGCAGCATGTCTTATGACAACCTGGGGACCCCTCACTCAGCACATACACATTGCTTCACAGCTTGTGTGTGCTGGTGGGGAGAGAATGACTAAGTCAAAATGGCACTCCCCTCAGAGTGCAGTGCCAACCTCACACTGCCTGTGGCATATGTAAGTCACCCCTCTAGCAGGCCTTACAGCCCTAAGGCAGGGTACACTATACCACAGGTGAGGGCATATGTGCAGGAGCACTATGCCCCTACAGTGCCTAAGCAAAACCTTAGACATTGTAAGTGCAGGGTAGCCATAAGAGTATATGGTCTGGGAGTTTGTCAAACAGTTCCATAATGGCTACACTGAAAACTGGGAAGTTTGGTATCAAACTTCTCAGCACAATAAATGCACACTGATGCCAGTGTGCAATTTATTGTAAAATACAATCTTAGAGATCCCCCCTGAAAACATACCCGACTGCCAGTGTAAGCTGCATCCCTAATCCTATTGGGGGAATCCTCCAGTCTCAAGATGGAGGATTTCTAAAGGCAGGGGTCACCTCAGCTCAGGACACCTTAGGGGCTGTCCTGACTGGTGGGTGACTCCTCCTTGTTTTTCTCATTATCTCCTCCAGCCTTGCCGCCAAAAGTGGGGTAGTGGCTGGAGGGGCGGGCATCTCCACTAGCTGGGATGCCCTGGAGTGCTGTAACAAAAGGCATGAGCCTTTGAGGCTCACCGCCAGGTGTTACAGTTCCTGAAGGTGGAGGTGAGAAGCACTTCCACCCAGTACAGGCTTTGTTCCTGGCCACAGAGTGACAAAGGCTCTCTCCCCATGTGGCCAGTAACTCGTCTGGTTGCGGCAGGCTGGCAGAAACTGGTCAGCCTAGCACTAGGAGTCGGACTGGTATTCAAGGGGCATCTCTAAGCGCCCTCAGTGTGCATTTATTGTACTGAGAAGTTTGATACCAAACTTCCCAGATTTCAGTGTAGCCATTATGGAACTGTGGAGTTCGTGTTTGACAAACTCCCAGACCATATACTCTTTATGGCTACCCTGCAGTTACAATGTCTAAGGTTTTGCTTAGGCACTGAAGGGGCATAGTGCTCCTGCACATATGCCCTCACCTGTGGTATAATGCACCCTGCCTTAGGGCTGTACGGCCTGCTAGAGGGGTGACTTACTTATGCCACAGGCAGTGTGAGGTTGGCATGGCACTCTGAGGGGAGTGCCATGTTGACTTAATAATTTTCTCCCCACCAGCACACACAAGCTGTGAGGCAGTGTGCATGTGCTGAGTGAGGGGTCCCCAGGGTGGCATAAGACATGCTGCAGCCCTTAGAGACCTTCCCTGGCATCAGGGCCTTTGGTACCAGGGGTACAATTTACAAGGGACTTATCTGAGTGCCAGGGCTGTGCCAATTGTGGAAGCAAAGGTACAGTTTAGAGAAAGAACACTGGTGCTGGGGCTGGTTTATCAGGGTCCAAGCACACTTTCAATCATAACTGGCATCAGCAAAAGGCAAAAAGTCAGGGGGTAACCATGCCAAGGAGGCATTTCCTTTCAGGTATCCAGAGCTGTTGAGCATGTCCATCGATCCTCCACTCAGACTGCCTCCTTGGGCGGATCCTCTGTTGCAGCAACAGGGGACGGTTCTTCACCCGAACCTGTCCAACCTCCGCCTTCATACGTGGAGATTGTGCGGCAAAAGTTTACGGCTTTTGCCCTTTCACCCGAAGTCTGCCATGTTATTTTGGCAGCCAGGTGTCCATCAACTAAAACTGTATACGCCTGTCATTGGTATAAATTTGTGGCATGGTGTACCAACAAATCTGTTGATCCCCTTTCTACCCCTCTATCCGACGTTCTTCTGTTCATTCTTTCTTTAGCCTAGCAGGGCTCTGCTTTGGGCACCCTTAAAGGGTATTTATCTGCCGGCTTTTCTTAGGCTGCCTGATCAGCCCTCAGTCTTTAAATCTTCTATTGTGAATAGATTCCCAAAAGGACTCACCCATTTATTTCCTCCCACTCCATTTATCATGCCTCATTGGGACCTTAATCTTGTACTTACTTATTTGATGTGTACCCCCTTTGAGCCGATGCATAATTGTCCATTGCGGTTCCTCATCTTCAAAACTGTCTTTCTGGAAGCTATGACCGCTGCTCGCAGGGTGAGTGAGCTACAGGCCCTTTCCTCAAAGTCTCCATACTTGTCTGTACCCTGACAAGGTTGTGTTGAGCACTAGGGCTTCCTTCCTTCCTAAGGTGGTTGCACCCTTTCATGTAGGCCAGGCCATCACTTTGCCTACTTTCTACGCACCCCCACATCCTTCCCATGAGGAAGAGAGACTCCACCGTCTGGACCCAAAAAGAGTGTTCTACCTCAATCATAGTAAACATTTCTGGGAGGACGATCAGCTCTTTGATGGGTAAGTGGGAAGGCAGTGCAAAAGCGTACCATCTCTCAATGGGCGCTTCTTTGCATTAAAATGTGCTACGCTTTGGCCAAGAAGGAATCTCCTGAGGGCTTGCGTACTCATTCCACCAGAGCAACTGCTGCTTCCACTGCAATAGCATGGGGAGTTCCTGTCCTGGATATCTGCCAGGCAGCTATGTGGGCATCCCTGCACACGTTTGCGAAGCACTACTGCCTGTACAGTGAGGTCCATCGAGATGGCTATTTTGGTCGTCCTGTCCTACAAGACCTTCTAGTATGCTCTTGGTTTGCAGCCCACCACCGAGGATAGCATTGCTTGGGTATCTATTCTAAGGTAAGGAATCTGCAACTAGAAGTCTCTATCAGATGTACAAGTTGCTTACCTTCGGTAACAAAATATCTGGTAGAGACATATTCTAGATGCAGATTCCTTACCACCCATCCATCCTCCCCGCTTGCAAACTAATTTCTAGGGACAGGGATTCCCCCTTTCAGGTCCTTAGCTCTGGCACACCAATCTCAGTGTTGTTAGCAGCTCTGCGCTTTGGCATGGAAAGTCGTTCTAAGAAACTGACGTCACTGCGCGAGGGCAGCGTCTATATACTACTCCTGACGTTATCACAGCGACCACGATGCCTACGACGCCCGTGGAGTTGACCGACGCCACCTACCGACGCGCATGGGCATTGTTTGAAGAAAAATCTCCGGATCCAGTCTGATGCCTGGGGGAAAATTCTAAGGTAAGGAATCTGCAACTAGAATATGTCTCTACTAGATATTTCGTTACCGAAGGTAAGTAACTTGTACGTCTGGAATAATGGCCCAACCTTCCAAGAGAAAAGAAAGAAGACTGGGGAACTAGCTTCAACACAGCACAAGAAACAGAAACTCTCTTCCCAGGAAGATGTTCTGTCCCCTGAGGGAACTTAGTCCATGGAGCTGGAGCCTTACCAGGTTGAGCTCTTGGGCCCAGGGGGACCTTCAAGGGAACAGCTGTGTAAGGGGCAAGAAACATGTCCCTCTCTTGAAGGCCTAAGACAGCAAGCAGCTAAACAAGGAAAAAGAACGGTCAGTGGAACCCACAGGGTCTATTGGGAAGATGGGCTCCTTTACACTGAGGCAGGAGATCCAAAACCTGGTGCCACTAGGAGAGTGGTAGTGCCTCAGGAGTTTAGGGAGTTCATTCTGACCTTAGCCCATGACATTCCCCTTGCTGGACATTTGGGACAAACCAAGACATGGGAGAGATTAGTCAACCATTTCTACTGGCCCAATATGTCCCAGAAGGTTAAGGAGCTTTGCACCTCCTGTGTCACCTGTCAAGCCAATGGTAAGACAGGTGGCCATCCAAAGGCCCCCTCATTCCACTTCAAGTGGTGGGGGGTCCCCTTTGAGAGAGTGGGAGTGGACATAGTGGATCCACTGGAACATCCCACAGCATGAGGGAACCAGTATATCCACGTAGTAGTGGATCATGCTACCAGGTACCCTGAAGCAATTCCTCTTAGGCCCACTACTGCCCCTGCAGTAGCAAAAGCACTCATAGGTATTTTTACCAGAGTGGGATTTCCTAAGGAGGTGGTGTCTGACAGAGGTACCAACTTCATGTCCGCTTACCTAAATCATATGTGGAATGAGTGTGTGGTGACCTATAAAATCACCACACAAATCCCTCCACAAGACCATTGGTTTGTGGATGGTATGAACAAGACATTGAAGGGCATGATTCTGGGGCTCCCTGAAAAACTCAAAAGGAGATGGGATGTCCTATTGCCATGCCTGCTTTTCGCCTACAGGGATGTGCCACAGAAGGGAGAAGGGTTTCCCCCCTTTGAGCTTCTGTTTGGCCATCCTGTTAGGGGACCACTGGCACGTGTAAAAGAAGGCTCGGAGATACCTCTCCATGAGCCTAAACAAGATGTGGTGGACTATGTACTAGGCCTACGTTCAAGGATGGCAGAGTACATGGAAAAGGCAAGCAAAAACCTTGAGGCCAGCCAACAACTCTAGAAGATGCGGTGTGACCAAAAGTCAGCTATGGTGAATTTCAGCCAGGGCAGAAAGTCTGGGTTCTGGAGCCTGTGACTCCCAGGTCACTTCAAGACAGATGGAGTGTCCCTTACCCAGTACTAGAGAAAAATAGTCAGGTTACCCACCTGGTGGACCTGGGCACTAGCAGGACCCCCCAAGAGGGCGATCCATGTTAACCGTCTGAAACTCTTCCATGACAGGGCAGATGTAAACATGTTAATGGTTACAGATGAGGACCAGGAAGCTGAGAGTGAACCTCTCCCTGATCTCCTCTCCACTGACCCTGAAGATGGCTCAGTTGATGGAGTGATCTATTCAGATACCCTCTCTGGCAAACAGCAAGCTGACTGCAGGCAAGTCCTCCAGCAGTTTGCTGAGCTATTTTCCTTGACCCTTGGTCAGACACACCTGTGTACCCATGATGTGGACACAGGAGATAGTATGCCTGTCAAGAATAAAATATTCAGACGGTCTGACCAAGTCAAGGAAAGCATCAAAGTGGAAGTCCACAAGATGCTGGAGTTGGGAGTGATTGAGCACTCTGACAGTCCCTGGGCTAGCCCAGTGGTCTTGGTCCCCAAACCTCACACAACAGATTGCAAGAAAGAGATGAGGTTTTGTGTGGACTACAGAGGGCTCAACTCCGTCACCAAGACAGATGCTCACCCCATCCCAAGGGCAGATGAGCTCATAGGCAAATTAGGTGCAGCCATATATACGTAAGTACCTTTGACTTTACAGCAGGGTACTGGCAAATAAAAATGCCACCTGGAGCAAAAGATAAAACAGCATTCTCTTGAGGGGCACTACCAGTTTACTGTGATGCCCTTTGGCTTAAGGAATGCCCCTGATACCTTCCAAAGGTTGGTGAATCAAGTCCTTGATGGCTTGGAGTCCTCTAGTCCAGCTTATCTTGATGATATTGCTGTCTTTAGCTCCAACTGGCAGGATCACTGGGTCCACCTGAAAAAGGTTTTGCAGGCCCTGCAAGCAGCAGGCCTCTCTATCAAGGCATCTAAATGTCTGGTAGGGTAGGGTACTGTGGTTTACTTCGGACACCTTGTAGGTGGAGGCCAAGTTCAGCCACTCCAACCCAAGATCCAGACCATTCTGTACTGGATAGCTCCAAAAACCCAGACTCAAGTCAGGACATTCTTTGGCTTGACTGGGTACTGTAGGAGGTTTTTGAAGGGATATGGATCAATAGTGACACCCCTCACAGAACTGACCTCTAAGAAAATGCCCAAGAAAGTGTACTGGACCGTGGACTGTCAAAAGGCCTTTGACACCCTGAAGCAAGCTATGTGTACAGCATCAGTTTTGAAAGCTCCAGATTATTCTAAGCAGTTCATAGTACAGACTGATGCATCTGAGCATAGGATAGGAGCAGTTCTGTCCCAAACAAATGATGATGGCCTTGACCAGCCTGTTGCTTTTATTAGCAGGAGGTTACTCCCCAGGGAGCTGCGATGGAGTGCCATTGAGAGGGAGGCCTTTGCTGTGGTTTGGTCCCTGAAGAAGTTGAGACCATACCTTTTTGGTGCTCACTTCACAGTTCAAACTGACCACAGACTTCTCAGATGGCAGATGCAAATGAAAGGAAAATACCCTAAACTGTTGAGGTGGTCCATATCCCTACAGGGAATGGACTTTGTACTGGAACACAGACCTGGGACTTCCCATGCCAATGCTGATGGCCTTTCCAGTTTCTTCCACTTAGAAAATGAAGACTCTCTTGGGAAAGGTTAGTCTCATCCTCTTTCGTTTAGGGGGGTGGGGTTGTGTAAGGAAATGCCTCCTTGGAATGGTTACCTCCTAACTTTTTGCCTTTGCTGATGCTAAGTTATGATTTGAAAGTGTGCTGGGACCCTGCTAACCAGGCCCCAGCACCAGTGTTCTTTCCCTAAACGTCTCTAAGGGCTGCAGCATGTCTTATGCCACCCTGGGTGGGGACCCCTCACTCAGCACATGCACACTGCTTCACAGCTTGTGTGTGCTGGTGGGGAGAAAATGACTAAGTCGACATGGCACTCCCCTCAGGGTGCCATGCCAACCTCACACTGCCTGTGGCATAGGTAAGTCACCCCTCTAGCAGGCCTTACAGCCCTAAGGCAGGGTGCACTATACCACAGGTGAGGGCATAAGTGCATGAGCACTATGCCCCTACAGTGCCTAAGCAAAACCGTAGACATTGTAAGTGCAGGGTAGCCATAAAGAATATATGGTCTGGGAGTCTGTCAATTACGAACTCCACACTGCAGACAGTGAGCATTCTGAGGGTGCTGTAGTGCTCAGATATTGGGCCCGGCTCCCTTAAAGGAACAGAGTCCAAAATCCTAGCACTGTTCTCGCCGGTCATCCCTGCAGAAAACGCGTATTGCAATGTTCCTCCCCAAGTCAGCTTGGTGAGAAAATTGTAATATTTGGGGGGGGTCCCAAAGTCATAATGAGGCCCCAAGTGTCTTATTCCAGAAGTATTGTTTTAGTGGCTTTTATCAATGAGATGGTATTGGCAAATTCTGTTCAATCTGAATCAATTTAGGGGAACATAAGAGATTGATTATTTGAAACTGTAATTAACTTAGCCTAATATTAAAAGCTTTGTGATAACTATCAAAGTATGGTAATCCAGTACCCCCATTAGATTTACTTACTAAGTTTCTTGTAAGCGATTCCTGGAGTTTCGTTGTTTCACATGAAATTTGAAATTATTTTGTCTATTCCGTTATAATAATGTGTTGTTAATGTTAAAGGAAGTGCAGATAAGACGTATAGTACTGGGGGGAGGACAATAACCATATTTATGGATTCAATTTCCAACCACCAAGTTATACATAAAGGGGACCATTTATTTATTTTCTCTGAAAGTTTTGGTATAATGTAATCACCATTAAGAGAGATAGTATATCTGATAGATTTGGAAAATAACATTCCAAGAGAGTTGATGTTCCCCTTTTTTACATCTAATATTGGTATTATTTAACATATCTGGAGTACAATACAACTCGGTTTTATTGATGTTAAGAGAGTAACTATAGATCTTTGCTTAGGTATGACTGTAACTGTAAAAATAAATTGAATAGTAGTGTCGGGGTAACTAATAATTAGAAGCACATCATATGCATATGGAGATACTTTAATGCTCATAGTTTTAATATAAACACCTTTATTTTCTTGAGAGCTTGTAATTGAACATAGAAATAGTACAATGGGTAAAAAGATAATAAGCATTGGCATCCTTGTGGTGTACCGCTAAACAATTTAAAAGATGGTAAGAAACAACCAATCAAACAAATGTGTGCTAAAGGTTGGAAATAAAAGCCTTCAATCATATTAGGAAACATATTACTAAAATGAAAGATTACCACTGAATAAAATAAAACAAATGCCAATAAATGTTGTCAAAACCTTTTTCAGCATCAAGTGTGAATAAGCCAATCAGACATTGAAAAAGGAAAGAGATACAAACATGTGAAATATTTGTTTTGTGTTATTAGCAGAGATTCTGGCCTCATAAGTCCTGCTTATTCAGTATGGGTGACATTATGTAAAAGTGTTAGCTTATTTGCAAAAATGTTGGCATAAATGTTGCAATCTTGTTTAATAACAAAATTGGTAGATGATTAGAGACTAAGGGGCCGATTACGAGTTTGACCGTCCCAACGTGGGACTGCCAAACTCACGGGGAGAGCGCCACCACCATGGCTGTGGCATACCCCCTGCCCTATTACAACGTTCCCGCTGGTCTGACTGGAGGAAACAAGTGTTCCCGCAAATCAGCTCGGCAGGCCCACTGTGGCCCTCCGCACACCCTCACCTCCAGCCTTTCCATGGTGGTGGAACCGCCATGGAAAGACAGGCAGTGAGGGGAGTTGTAATCAGCCAGGTGGTGCTGAGTTCAGCGCCGCCCTGGCTTGTTACAACTCAGATTGCGTCATGCTGTCGGAAACTATGCTCCCAGCGCAGACGGTGATCCAATGGCAGGTCTGCCCACAACAGTTGTAATTGGGCAGTCTGTCCACCTGGAGTGCGGCGGTCTGACCGTCAACGCCAGTGTGGCAGTCTTCGGACTGCCACACATGTAATCAGGCCCTAAAGTATAGTTCTTATGAGGTTTGGGTAAAACACTATAATGTGTTCTTCAATGAATGACCACTAAACCACACCAGTAATATAAAATTTGTTATATCACAGAGAAAGGTAGAGGATAAAATGAGGAGACGATTGTCATAGTTGGACTCTTGCTCTGGGCAAGACTGCTGGTTTAGGGATGACAGCACTTTTCTTTGTAGGTGAATAAGCCAATCCTGCAACAAGTCGCAACTGTCGGGCCAACCCTCCCAGCTCACAAGCAGTACCTCACTAAAAATCAAAACAATAAAAGGTGATTTCTGGAAGCCTTTACAAATGGACTTAAGAGGGCGACATCTCAGGGGAGTTGTGGTTAAACGGAGAATACCCTTTTCTCACATGAGCAACAAGTCTCAGTCGCACACAGGCAATGAAGGAGATGCAGTAAAGTTTTCAATAATTTTCATTAACAAGACTGCAATCTACTGTAAAATGCATGAGCTGCAATGATTAGGATAATGAACAATGCAAGGATCAGAATTGTAATGAGAGTTGTGATTACAAAGACCCTCCACCATCTTGTAATAACACGAGATGTGAAATACGCCGTAATACTTTAGCATGGAGAATCTAATCTCTAACCTAAAGAGAGCTAGGTGCGTTAAACCTAATTTGCTAATACCAAGTCCATGAGAAGAGCCCCCCCCCCCCCAACCCTCATTAACTTGGAATGAGGTCTCTAGATCAGATTCCGTGGGGACATAAAGGCTGGGTCTGCATCAAGATGACATGTAGCAAAGATAGTGTTGATGGCACCTGGTAGGATTCCTTCTAATAACCTTGTCTGTGTGAGATGTATTTATACAGATCTTGTAGGACCCCTGATGCAGGTATGTTCCCCAAACAATAGATGAGAAGGCATGCTTGGGGCGGTAATTAAATAAATAATTCTCTCCAAAAGTACATTATGTTCCTATCACACTTAAGTGGGAAAGGGACATGATGTGAATACTTACGTATATCACTTGTCTTTGATGCCGATAGTGACGCCTTCACAAAGTGGCACTGATAATGTGAAATCAAAACATCTTCCTAACTATAAACATAGCAGCCATCTTGGAAGAAATAATTAAATAAATGCGCTAAAACAGAGCAGGCTAAGTAGGTTAAAGTCACCAAGTGACGGGGTACAGGTCTTCAAGCCAGAAGGCTGAGCAAACTCCTGAGTCCCAATAAAACTGAAACGGATCCACTACAAATAATGTATAAAATACTACTGATTTTTCATAAGGAACTGTAGATTATTTGGACTTCACACAACCCATATCAGGGAGATATTTTCATCAGTGATTATTGGAGATTCTAAGTGAAGTTTATCTGAGGGAGACAGGGTAGGAAAATTGCATGATTTAAAAAACACATAGATATTTATTTTTCACATATGATACTGGGGTTTCTTTACAAATTCGAATAAAAAGTTTGAATTCTTTATTAATATTTAAAGTGTATATGAACAATTTACCATTTTTCCCACCTATTGCACACATTTGGGATTTATCTTTTTTAATGCTAAGATAATTGGCCAAACACTTCCTAGTTTTATTTTCATTTATCTTTTGAGACTTGCAGACCACCTTTTTTTTTTATTAAGCAATGAGTTATATTCATTACGAAGTTTCTGCAACTTTAATCTGTATGCATTGATGGTGGAAGTAATAAAAATCTTTCAAATTTAGTGATTTACTTTTCAAGATTTTTGATTTTCAAATTAAATTGTTTATTATAGGCCATTACAGAGATTGCTGTCTTCTAATATATAATATATTTGAAGGCATCCCATTCAATAATATCAGAAGTTGCGCTTTTTGTATTGCTGCCTCCTTTTTTCCTGTTTCCCGTCGCTGCGTCCCCACCCACTAGCCCTCTCATTTGCCAGGCCCTCCCGCCTCCCAGCTGCCACTCCCACCCTCCCCTCCTCTTATGGCAGCTGCGGCGCGATAGCAGGGAGCAACCTTTGACCCTGCTTCTGCAGGCAGGTCGCTCCCTGCTCCGCCTTCCGCACCACCTCCATCCCGTTTCATTTGCCTTACCCACTTTTCCCGCTGATGCGTCCCTTGCGGCTCCTCCCGCCTCCCCCCTCCTTCTCAACGTTCCTTGCTGCCTCCTTTTTTCCTTTTTCCCCGACGCTGCGTCCCCTGCGGCCCCTCCTGCCTCCCCCCTCCTTCTCACCGTTCCTTGCTGCCTCCTTTTTTCCTTTTTCCTGCCGCTGCGTCCCCTGCAGCCCCTCCCGCCTCCCCCCTCCTTTTCACCGTTCCTTGCTGCCTCCTTTTTTCCTTTTTCCTGCCGCTGCGTCCCCTGCGGACCCAGCCCTCTCATTCGCCAGGCCCTCCCGCCTCGCAGCTGCCACTCCCACCCTCCTCTTATGGTGGCTGCGCAGCGGGCGCGCCTCTGGCGAGCTGAAGGCACGCCAAAGGCATGTTTGTCTGCGCCTGGACTGCGCCCAGCGCCAGAACCCCTGGCCCCAGCAACAGCCACCCCGCCAGCATTCGCTACAACGCCGACACCCTCCGCGCACTCAACACCAGCCGAGACACCACCTGCTTCCAGGCCTCTCCAAAAAGCACGCACGGACCCTTCTCCTGCCACAACTGCAGCTTCACCTGCAACAGAGCCCACATACCTCCTTGGATCAAGACCAACCACCTCCGTTGCATACTCCTCAACACCGCTCAGCACGCAAGCATGCCATCGAAGTGTGGGACCTGCTCAACTCCACCTCCCCGGACGTGGCCTTTCTAACCGAAACTTGGTGGAACGACTCCTCAGCACCCAACATCGCCATAGCCATCCCGAACGGATACAAAGTTGCGCGCCGAGACCGCACCAACAGAACCGGAGGAGGCATAGCCATCGTCCACAAAGCCACCCTCGAAGTCAAAACCACCCTGGATGACTCCTTCAGCACCGCCAAACTCCTTCACTTCCAAGTCCGCACCGACCCCAACACCACGCTCAGAGGAACACTCATCTATAGACCCCCAGGACCCAGGGCACCTTCTGCAACGCCATCGCCTACCTGGCCAGCACCCACGCACTCGCCTCCACAGACTACATCCTCCTGGGGGACCTGAACTTTCACCTCGAAAACAACAATGACACCAACTCCACCACCCTGACCAAAAACCTTGCCAACCTCGGCTTCACACAGCTCGTCAACACAGCCAGTCACACCCTTGACCCCATCTTCTCCACAAGCAACCACGTCACCTTCAACCATACCTCCAAACTGTACTGGACTGACCACCAGTGCATCCACTTCACCTTCAAGAAACAGACTTCACCGAACAACCACCACGCCGTCGATGGGGCAAAGTCACCAAATTTCAACTAACCAACGCCCTAGCCCAGAATCCACCTGTCAACCCCACCGACCCCGACATCGCGGCACCCAACCTCAAGCTATGGATCAACGACTGCGCCGACTGCCTTGCTCCACTCAGAAAACCCTCCAACAACCACATCAACAAAAAAGACACCTGGTTCACCGATGACCTCCAAGCCTCCAAACGCCACTGCCGAAAACTCAAGCAAATATGGCTACTCGAACGCACGCCACTCAAGGATGCCACACGCAAACACCACCAACTCATCAGGCTAGCAAAAAGATCCTCCTTCAAAACCCGCCTAGAAAACAATGCCCACGACTGCAAAGAACTTTTCAGCATCATAAAAGAACTCTCCAACCCAAACGCCACCGTCAACGACATCACCCCCTCCCAAGAACTATGCAACGCCCTAGCAACACCTTCCACCAAAAAATCACGGACATCCACAACAGCTTCAACTACCCTCACACTCCGGACGCTCCTACCCCACCCACCACAAACTCCACCCGCTCCAGCCGACTGACCTCCTGGACCAACATCAGCGACGACGATACCCGCAAGACCATGAACTCCATTCACTCCGGATCACCTTCAGACCCCTGCCCACACCACATCTTCAACAAAGCAGACACAGCCATCGCACCACACCTACGGAAAGCCATCAACATCTCCTTCGAAACTGCAAGATTCCCGGAAAGCTGGAAACACGCCGAAATCAACGCCCTTCTCAAGAAACCAAAGGCAGACCCCAAGGACCTGAAAAACTTTAGACCCATCTCTCTGCTCCCTTTCCCGGCGAAGGTCATCGAGAAAATCGTCAACACTCAGCTCACTCGGTACCTCGAAGACAACAACATCCTCGACCCTTCCCAGTCCGGCTTCAGACGCAACCACAGCACCGAAACCGCCCTCCTCGCCGCCACAGACGACATCAGAAGCCACCTCGACAATGGAGAAACATCAACCCTCATCCTCCTAGACCTATCAGCCGCCTTTGACACCATCTGTCACCACACCCTAAAATCCTGCAGCAGGAATCCAGGACCAAGCCCTCGAATGGACAGCACCCTTCCTCACCGGCAGAACCCAAAGAGTCTGCCTCCTCCGTACCAATCCAAAGCCTTCAACATCATCTGCGGCGTACCCCAAGGCTCATCCCTCAGCCCGATTCTGTTCAACATCTACATGGCCCCCCTCGCACAAGTTGCCCACCAGCACAACCTCAACATCATCTCCTACACCGACGACACCCAACTCATCCTCTCCCTCACCAAGGACCCGCACACCGCCACAACCAACCTTCACGAGGGACTAAAAGCCATCGCCAACTGGATGAGAGACAGCCGGCTAAAACTGAACTCGGACAAAGCAGAGGTCCTCATCCTTGGGCGCACCCCCTCCGCCTGGGACAACTCATGGTGGCTGTCCACGCTGGGTCCCCCACCGACACCCACCGACAGCGCACAAAACCTCGGCTTCACCCTCGACTCCTCACTCTCCATGTCACAGCAGGTCAGTGCCATCTCCTCCTCCTGCTACAACACCCTCTGCATGCTTCGCAGAGTTTACAAATGGATCCCAACAGAAACAAGAAAAACAGTAACCCAGGCCCTCGTCAGCAGCAGACTAGACAACGGCAACACCCTCTACACCAGTATCTCATCCAAACTCCTCCAACGCATCCAAAACACCTCCGCCCGACTCATCCTCAACATCCCTTGCCACTGCCACATCACCCCCCAACTAAGAGACCTTCACTGGCTCCCTGTCAACAAGATGATCACCTTCAAGCTCCTCACCCACGCACACAAGGCACTCCACAACACCTGACCATCATACCTGAACAACAGACTCCGCTTCTACACCCCCACCCAACATCTCCGCTCCGCTAACCTCGCCCTCGCCTCCATCCCCTGCATCCAACGCAAATCTTCCGGCGGCAGATCATTCTTGTACCTCGCCTCCAAGACCTGGAACACCCTCCCGCCGGATCTACGACAGACCAAGAACCTTCTTTCCTTCAGAAAACTCCTCAAGACTTGGCTCTTCGTGCAGTAGCAGACCCCCACCCTCCCCCTCCCCCCCAGCGCCTTGAAACCCTCACGGGTATGTAGCGCGCTTTACAAATTGATTGATTGATTGACAAGCAAAATAATTATTCTTAACGGCAAGTAGCTTTCTCCCTTTGTTATCATCAATAAGCACAGTATCAGCATTCATTCTTCATCTGGAAAGAGAAATAGAAACGTCTGCTAATTTTACAACCTTACAAATAATAGTGTGATCTGAAATGTCAATTTGGCTATTAGAAGGATTAGAGACGAAAAGACAAATTTATAGATGACAATAAATAATTTAGGAATAAGAAAAAATGAGAATTAGGAGAGAAAGTAAATCATTTTGAGTAGGACCCGGGTGGTCAACAAGTTTAGAAATCTTAAAAAAAAAAAAATCTTATAGGGTTGGAAAGATTTAGGAGATCTAAATGTGGCAGAAGACAACCTATCAAGAAGAGTCTCTCACATCAAATAAAGCTCTGACCTCCTATATGAGGAACATTACCCAATTTATAAATAACTTAAATATGCCAACTGGGTATAAGCCAGTGATACCATTTTTTTAAGGAATGAGAACATGCACATTAGCCCAGGTTAGCAGTGGTAAAGCGCTAAGGCCAGAAAAAACAAACATTTGCAATGCAATAGGTCTTGCATTTGCAAGAGTGCAAGCTATTGGCGCTGTAAATGACAATGTCTTTTATTTATGTGTTTTGATCTGGAGTGTAGGGGATGTATGTGTTGTGGACTCGAAATTTGTGGTTTGTATCCGAAATGTCACTTGTGGAATTCCCTCACTCAGCAGACACAGCACAGGCAGCAGTGCAAGCTGCACTACCACACACAACAAATGAAGAACAGGCAGCAGCATTGCAAGCTTTACTCACACACAGAGCAGATACAGCACAGGCAGCAGCAGTGCAAGCTTGCCTCATACACAGCAGATACAGCACAGCAGCAGTGCAAACCTCCCTCACAAACAGCAGATACAGCACAGCAGCAGTGCAAGCTTCCCTCACACACAACACAGATACAGTACAGCAACAGTGTAAGCTTCCCTCGCACATAGCAGATACAGCACAGGTAGCAGCAGTGCAAGCTTCCCTCACACACAGATCAGCACAGGCAGCAGCAATGGAAGCTTCCCTCACATGCAGCAGATACAGCACATCAGCAGTACAAGCTTCCCTCACACATAAGAGCACAGGCAGCAGCAAGGCAAGCTTCCCTCACGCATAAGCTTCACCCACACACAGCAGATATAGTACAGCATCAGTTCCAGCCTTCCTCGCATATATAAGAGAACAGGCAGCAGCAGTGCATGCTTCCCTCACGCACAGAGCAGATACTGCACAGGCAGCATCAGTGCAAGCTTCTTTCACACACAGATCAGCATAGGCAACAGCAGTGAAAGCTTCCCTCACACACAGCGTAGAAACAGCACACCAGCAGTGCAAGCTTCCCTCAAAAATAAGAGCACAAGCAGCAATAGTTAACGCTTCCCTCACACACAACCGGACAGGCAGCACAAGTGCAAGCTTCCCTCACACTCAGAGCAGATACAGCACAGCAGTAGTGCAAGCTTTCCTCACACACAGCGCAGGTACAGCACAGCAGCAGTGTAAGCTTCTCGTCACACAACAGATACAGCACAGGCAGCAGCAGTGCAATCTTCCCTCACACACAGCAGATAAAGCACAGCAGGAATGCAAGCATCCCTCTCACACCAGATACAGCACAGGCAGCAGCAGTGCACACACAACAGATACAGCACAGCAGCAGTTCAAGCTTCCCTCACACATAACAGGACAGGCAGCACACGTGCAAGATTCCCTCACACTCAGAGCAGATACAGCACAGCAGTAGTGCAAGCTTTCCTCACACACAGCGCAGGTACAGCACAGCAGCAGTGCAAGCTTCTCTTCACACAAAAGATACAGCACAGGCAGCAGCAGTGCAATCTTCCCTCACACACAGCAGATACAGCACAGCAGGAATGCAAGCTTCCCTCTCACACATCAGATACAGCACAGGCAGCAGCAGTGCAAGCTTCCCACACACAAAGCTGATATAGAACAGCAGCAGTGCAAGCTTCTCTCACACACTGCAGATACAGCACACGCAGCATCAGTGCTAGCTTCCCTCACATACAGGGCAGACACAGCACAGCAGCAGTGCAAGCTTCCTCAGGCACAGCACATACAGCACAGCAGCAATGCAAGTTTCCCTCACACAAAGCAGCAGTACAAGCTTCCTTCACACAAAGCACAGGCAGCAGTGCAAGCTTCACTCACACGCAGCGCAGATACAGCACAACAGCAGTGCAAATTTCCCTCACACAGCACAGATACAGCAGCAGTGCGAGTTTCACTCACAACAAGCAGATACAGCACAGGCAGCAGCAGTGCAAGCTCCCCTCACACACAGCACAGATACAGTACAGGTAGCAGTGCAAGCTTCCCTCAAGCACAGCGCAGATACAGCACAGCAGTGCTGCACGAAGCATTGGCATAGCCAATAGGTCTTGCCTTTGGGACCTTATAAGTGTTTAGCCAGAACTATTAGCTTTGCCAATGTCTTGAATCTATATTGTAGAGCACTGTGTCTGCTGTTACAGCACCACAAATGTACAAAGGCAGATTTAATTAGCTTCCTTCCTTTGTTTTATGATGCACCATACAAGTGAGCAGGCAGCCAAATCACTGCATTTTCCCAAAGTGCTGAGAAGACAGATGCCAGTCCCACTGACGATTAGGTCTGTGCAGAAGGGTTTGGCTCTGTCACATGCAGGTTTGACTGGGGAACCGGATTCAAGTTTTTGGCATGCTCTTCCTGCAATAAAAAAAACTAGGAACCCATTTAAATACTTACACCTTTGCTGGCGGCACTGCCCTCAAAGGTTCTTCACAACACTGTGCTTGGAAAGCCTCCTCAGGCTGGACCGGAGGAGATAGAAGTTAACAGAAGGAAGCTGGGTAATGTGCACCACATGGGAGTAAATGCCTCCCATACATGCAGAAAAGCAGAGACTCAGGGCTGTGACTGTGAGCAGTTATACTACTGATGGGAGGGAGTGACCTTAAGCAAACTCTCTCAAAACATCCGTTCTCCCTCATCTCATTATATGCAACCACTGAAAGGAAAGTGACTGGCCCAAGGAAACTTCACACCCTCCAGCTAGGGGCAGTTTGGAGAGGACCATGAAAGAGGCAACGCTATCATGTTGATTTCATCAGGAGTTCCCATCGCATTCTGTCGTTTGTTTTCCAGATTGACGCCAGCTGGAAATGTTATGATGCGGAGCTGGCGATGTGCCACTGGTATCTGCAGTCTCCAGTTTTTTTTTTTTGTTCTTGAATTATCCCGCTGGCAGGTTTTGTAATCCTGTTTTTCAATGGAACAATAGAACGTCTGCAAGTTACTGAAGCAACAGAAATAACCTTTACCGAAACAGCTGCTGTCACGGGCTACTGGCGCCGAGGCGAGGAGAGCAGAAAAGGAAGTGTGTGATCGCTGTGGCACGAAGTAAAACATTTTAAACACCACCACAGGCTGTATGTCTGGACTCTATCCTATAAGCATGTCCTCTTGAAATATACGTTAGGGAGAACAGAATTATGCGATAGGTTTGATTAAACTGAGTGACGAAAAATCAAATTATGCAGTGTAGCAACGGAACGTTTTCTGACAGTATTACTCCATTATTTTGATATTTTAAAACATGATATGCTTGTCTGGGAGAGCATTTTCACCTCCTCGATAACTAGTTTATCATGCACATACAGCAGACAACTGAAAGGTGAACAGCTTTCTTTTCAAAGGACCTTCCATTTTGCGGCAATAGCTTCATCAATATGGGCAAAAAACGTGTTTTGGTAAAACTTTTCAAATTGCGAAGGTGATGAATTAGGCTACAAGTGAGGCAAACTCATAAATATGCAGATCGCACAGCAGCCTGTTGCAATTCCAGTGGCCCTATCAGTATGCTAATAAGCATTCAGTCACCTTGTTTCGTACGAGGGAGTGGGGCGAAGCCCAGTCCTATGGAGAGTTAGGTGAAGTGGTAGAGTGTGCCGAACATTACCTATGATCTCACCGCCCTACGTCTGCCCCGAGGTGGACAACATGAGCGAAAGAAGGGGTGCAAGAGCCACAGTGAAGCGCTTGTGACTCGAAGTATAGCCCGGGTTGCACTCTGAGCTGGATGCTAGCACACAGAAGATGCCCGTTGTTAAGCCCGAAAACATAATCCAGTCGGGCTAAAATCATGCTAGGAAAATACCAAACTGCACCGATGCAGTGCATACGGATTTTCCGAACTGCAGAGGTGGAAGCCAATACCGGATATCTAGAACCCCTACAAAATATCTGCAGCGCGAGTGGCAGAGGCCGCCCACGAAGGGGACATCAGGGGCCGGTGTACTGCCTCTTGGCGCTCCCCCGTCCGAATGTGTACCCCCTACGTCAGAGGGTGCTCTTTCATTCAGCTGCTTCCTGCATGTTTCAGCTCGTGTGTCCGTCTCTGCTCCCCGAACGCGATGTTACGCAATGCGCGAGCAGTCACATCAATACAGATTCAAACGATATGGTTAACCCCTTCGCTGCCAGGCCTTTTCCTTCTCAGGTGCCAGGGATTTTTTTTGTGTATTTGGGGCAGGGCTCGCTTAGGCCCTCATAACTTTTTGTCCACATAAGGTACACAAGCCAAATTTGAGTCCTTTTTCCCCAACATCCCAGGGATTCTACAGGTACCCAGACTTTGTAGGTTCCCCTGAAGGAGACCAAGAAATTTGCCAAAATGCAGCAAAAATTTAGTTTTTTCAAATAAGGGAAAAAAGTGCTGCAGAAGAGGGCTCGTGGTTTTTTCCTTGAAAATGGCATCAACAAAGGGTTTGCGGTGCTAAAATCAACATCTTCCCAGCTTTCAGGAACAGGCAGACTTGAATCAGAAAACACGATTTTTCAAACCATTTTCGCATTTTACTGGGACATACCCCATTTTAATGATTTTTTGTGCTTTCATCCTCCTTTCAGTTAGTGACAGAAATGGGTGTGAAACCGATGCTGGATCCCCAAAAGCTTAACATTTCTGATATGTAGACAACATTTATAATTCACCAAGAGTCATTTGTGTAGATCCTACAATGTTTTCCTACAGAAATAACAGCTGAAATAAAAAATAATGAAATTGAGGTCCAAAAAAACAGCCGTTTTTCTCCACGTTTTACTCTGTAACTTTTTTCTGCGATGTTAGATTTTTGAAAGCAATATATTGCTACGTCTGCTGGACTCTTCTGTTTGCGGGGATATATTGGGCTTGTTGGTTCATCAATAACCCTAGGTACCCAGAGCCAATAAATGAGCTGCGCCTTACAATGGGTTTTCATTCTATACCGGGCGTACATCAATTAATTTGCTGAAATATAAAGATTGAAAAATAGCTATCAAGAAAACCTTTGTATTTCCTAAATGGGCCATGACAAGGTGTAGAGAAGCAGTGGTTATTTGCACATCTCTGAATTCTGGGGTCCCATACTAGCATGTGAATTACAGGACATTTCTCAAATAGATGTCTTTTTTATACACTGTCTTACGTTTGGAAAGAAAAAATGTTGAATAAGACAAGGGGCAATAACCCTTGTTCTTCTATTCTGTTTTCCCACAAGTCTCCTGATAAAAATGGTACCTCACTTGTGTGGGTAGGCCTAGTGCTTGCGACAGGAAACGTAACATGGACACATCACATTTTTACATTGAAATTTGACGTGTTTTTTGCAAAGTGCCTACCTGTGGATTTGGGCCCCTAGCTCATTCAGCACCTAAGAAAACCTAGCAAACCAGGACGTTTCTGAAAACTAGACACCTAGGGGAATACAGAATGGTTTGGCTTGTGGGGTCTCTCAACCAAGTTCCTTTACCCAGAATCCTTTGCAAACCTCAAGATTTGTCCAAAAAACCACCTTTCCTCTCATTTCAGTGATGGAAAGTTCTGTAATCTGCGAGGAGACACAAATTTCCTTCCACCCTGCGTTACCCCAAGTCTCCTGATAAAAATGGTACCTCACTTGTGTGGGTAGGCCTAGCGCCCACGACAGGAAATGCCTCAAAACACAACGTGAACACTTCACATTTTCCTAAAGGAAACCGAGCTGTTTTTTCCAAAGTGCCCAGCTGTAGATTTTGGCTACAAGTTCAGCCGGCACCTAGGGAAACCTACCAAACCTTTGCATTTCCCCCAAGTCTCCCGATAAAAATGGTACCTCACTTGTGTGGGTACGCCTAGGTCTCGCGACAGAAAATGCCCCAAAACACTATCCGGACACATCAAAATTATCAAATACAAAACTACCTGTTTTTGTTGGGGGGGGGGGGGAGGAGGGCACCTGCGTTTTTGTTCCTGGATTCAGCAGCCATCTAGGAAAACCTACCAAACCCAGAGATTTCAGAAAACTAGACACTAGAGGGAGTGCAGGGAGGTTTGACTTGCGTGGATCCTCCAATGTTTTCTTACCCAGAATCCTCAGCAAACCTCACATTTAGCTAAAAAATCTAAATTTTCCCACATTTCTGTGTGGGATCACCGCACCGGGACGAATTTCCTACCACCCAATGTTCCCCTCAGTCTCTCTGTAAAAATGATACCTCACTTGTGTAGGTGGGCCAAGTGCCTGTGATAGGGAAGAGCCAAAAACATGTGGAAATTGAGGGGGAACAAAAGCGGGTCCAAAAGGGCAGTTTGAAATAAAACATTTTTAGTCTGACAAGTGCAGCATAATTTTTATCGGTATAGATGAGACAATGTTGAGATGTAGGAAGTTTGTGTATTTCTGCAGATTCCGGAAGGTTCCATCACAAAAATGTATTAAAAATGTGTGATTCCCAGCAAAGTTGGAGGTTTGCAAGGCACTGTGGGAAAGAAAATGGTGTGGGGTGTATGTGAAGCACACTATCCCGAAATCAACCAGATGTTTAGTTTTTAGATGTGTCTAGGTGTTGTGGATTTTTCTACATGGCAGCGTCCCAAAGATGGGCATTCCAAAAATAGGCCGGTCTGCCCCCATGGGGGGCGGATACAGCCAACAGTAATATGCCCCCATGTGGAGCGAACCTTGCCCAAGGGGCTGCCCCCCAAAACAAAACACACACATACACACACACCAATTCCTGATGTTTAGTGGCTTCTCCTACCCCCCCCACCATCGGTCCTTGCCCAAGGGGCTGCTCTCCTTATTGACAGTACCTAAAAAAAAATAATTCCCTGGTGTCTGGTGGCCATTTCGGCTGCCCAATCGCATTGCGATCGAACAGCAGAAATGCTGTGAGAGAAAAGAAAGGAAAGGTGCAAAAGCATTTCTCTTCCGGTGTTCTAGCTGTCTGCGCATCCCCGTCTGTCTGCGCTCCCCCTGTTGTCAGAGGGTGCTCAGAACTACCGCTGCTGCCTGTATGTTTGTGCATCTGTCGGTGCCTCCCCAAACGTGATGTTATACAGGCATATCGCTGGATGAAATACTTATCCTTGCAAGGTCACACAAACTGTCCAGTAGTCGCAGAGGACATGGATGCTGCCCTAGTGCGATCTGCTCCGGCACCAGGCCAGGCCAAATTGGGCCCGGTAAAGAAAGAACGGGTTGACGCCGTCCAAGGATGCTACAATCAGCCGCATGTGGCTCGACCACCAAGACTGCAGGAAAAGGGGTACGGTAGCTGCGGTCTAGAGCACAGGATACCAGGAGTTTGCCCCGACAAGGGAAAGAACTTCTCCAAATGTGATAAGCCCAATGATTTTGCCAAAGTTTTCTGAGGGAGGTGGCCCAGATACGTGACCACATTGGCCCGGAAGGCGGCAATAAAGCAAGTTAGCCAGACGATGGCACTGGGATGGTGGCGGTGGACTCATACCCAGGCAACAAACCCTACGAGGATGATGAAGACAAGGAGATATTTGTTGTTTCGTTTGCTGACAGGTTGGACCAGAGGTGGAGGCCACCACCCATGTGTACCATAACGGTAAATGGCACAACAGTGACTGTGCTCATAGACGCTGGGGCGTCGGTAAACGTTATGGATGTGGAACAATACAGCGAGATACCTCCCCCACCAGAGCTCACACCATGTTGGACCAAGATATATGCCTATAGGGGCGTGGACCCGTTACCCCGGCGAGGGGCGATAGAGGTTACTGTTGGTAGTGAGCGCAGTTCGACACGTGCCAAATGCCATGTGCTGGAAGGCAAGAAAGGAACTCTTCTCCAATGCCACACGGTGGAAGACCTGGAGCTAGTGTTTTTCGCCCGACAAGTCCACGACTCCCTGGCTGAGGCGGTGCTGGCCCATTTCCCGGAGTTGTTTCGGGGGCTAGGAAAACTGAAAGGAAAGTAGTTCTAGTTACATGTCGATCCTGCAGTACGACCCATTGCCCTAAGGCACCGGCGGGTGACTTTCCACTTACGACCCCAGGTGGAGAGTGAACTACAGAAAATTGAGGAGTAGGAGCGTCATAGAGAAGGTGACCGGCCCAACGCCCTGGGTGTCGCCACTCGTCATCGCCCCAAAGCCTAAGCAGCCTGACACCATTCGCCTGTGTGTGGACATGTGCCTTCCCAACATTGCCACAAAGTGAGAAAGCCACATCACACCCACCATGGACCATATTGTTGTGGATCTTAACGGGGCCCAGTGGTTCTCTAAGTTGGACCAATACTCGGGATAGCATCAGCGGGAGCTAACCCCAGAAAACCGGAACATCACCACATTCTCAACCCATGTGGGGCTGCGACGTTACAAGTGGCTTAGCTTTGGGGGCTCTTCGGCCGTGCAGATCTTCCACAGTGCCATATGGGAGACACTGTCCGGTTTGACCGGCGTCATTAATCTAAGTGACGACTTCTTAATTTTCTCCAACACGTTAGAGGAACATCAAAAACAGCTGAGAGCCACTCTCCAGAGGTTAGCGGAAGCAGGACTAACGTTGCACCGGAAGAAATGCAACTTGTACCACAACTCCATTGACTTTTTTGGCTACATCTTTTCAAGGGAAGTTCTGAAGGTTGACCCCAAGAAAGTAGAGGCCATCCAAGGAGCAGCCTTACCTCGCAACGCCACTGAAGTCAGAAGCTTCCTCGGTATGGTAACGTACTATGGGAGGTTCATCCCCAATCTGGCCACACTTGCCGAACCTCTTCGAGAGCTCAGGAAGGCCAACACCCCCTGGGAGTGGGGCATAGAAGTGGAAAAGGCGTTCCAAGCAGTCAAAATTTCACTGTTGGACTCTGTGGTCATGGCATACTTCCACCGGCACAAGAGAACGGAAGTCGTGGTGGACTCCAGCCTCATTGGGCTCGGAGCTGTATTGCTGCAGGACAGAGCCACCAGCAATGGACGCCAGTGGCCTATGCCAACAGGGCCCTCTTGGCAACGGAGGCCCGGTATGCGTTAATTAAGCTGGAAGCACTGGCCATACGATTGGCCTGTCAGCATTTCAACTTGTATTTTTGAGGGCACAAATTTATGAGGGTTACCGACCACAAACCACTGGTATCCCTCTTTGGGGGCACAGCCCGACTTGCCCCGCCAAGAATTGAAAGGTGGGCGGTGCGCCTCCAGCCCTACCGGTTTTACATTGTCTACTGGCCTGTAGTCAACAATCCTACGGATTACTTATCACGCCATCCGTTGCGGCTGGAAGCGCTGGCCATACGATGGGCCTGTCAGCATTTCAACTTGTATTTTTGAGGGCACGAATTTATGGTGGTTACCGACCATAAACCACTGGTATCCCTCTTTGCGGGCCCAGCCCGACTTGCCCCGCCAAGAATTGAAAGGTGGGCGGTGCGCCTCCAGCCCTACCGGTTTTACATTGTCTACTGGCCTGTAGTCAACAATCCTGCGGATTACTTATCACGCCATCTGTTGCGGCCACGCTCGCAGGGAGAAGAAGAGGAGGAGGATGGATGGACAGAGAGTTTCGTAAGCATGATTGTGAACGTAGCATGTCCCACAGCGCTGATGGTGACGGAGATCACTGGCGCCTCAATCCGAGATGCAGTCATCGGCTGAGCCAATCGGTCATGGAAATGTTTCCTTGACAAGAAGCACGATTTTGACTCTGAGGAGTGCAAGACGATGCAGTGGATTTGGAAGGTGAGGCCTGGAGCTCTCTGTGAGTCCGGAACGTCTTCCTCTCCAGGGCCAGTGCTTACTAATACCCCGCAGTCTACACCTTAGAGTTGTAGAATTAGCTTACCAGGGTCATCAGGGAACAGCGAAGACTAAGGCCTGTTTGTGTGAGAAGGTGTGGTTCCCCAGGATAGACGCCATGGTAGATGACCTGATACCAAGAGGTGATCCCTGTGCGATCACCGCTCGAGATCCCGTCTTTGCTCCAGTGAGGACCGAACTGCCCAGCACTCGACCATGGCCCCGGGTAAGCCTGTTTTTTGGTAGTTTTCCTGATGGCTGGCTGACGGCTGTCATGATTGACTTGTGCGCCCGGTTTCCGATGTTGGAACTGGTGACGTCCACAGCATTTGAGCACGTCCATCCTGTCTTGGAGAAGGTTTTCGCTCTCCTGGGTCTGCTGGTGGAAATAACAATGGACAATGATCCTCCATTTCACTGCCAGGAGTTTCAGGTTTCGTTCGCCATATCACACTGGTGAATTACACCTCAATGGCCCCAGGCAAACGGGGATGTTGGGCACTTCATGTGGACCTTGACCGCGCTTTACGAATTAGAGTAAGTCAACAAGAGAACGCCAAGATATGCCTGCATGCATTCCTGAGGGCATACCGGCAGACACCCCATAGCACGACGGGGTGTGCCCCGGCAGCGTTGATGTTTCGTTCGCCACCACAGGACTGCAGATACGCTGATGAGCAGTGGCAACCCACTGAGTTGGATATACTCAAGACGCAGGAGAAGCGAAAACAGACCAATGTCTAGGCCAACGAGAGGAGAAGGGCGAAACATTCTGACCTAAAAGTGGGGGAATCCGTCATTCTGAAGGATCGCCACACAGGTTGGAAGTTCCGTACCCCTTTTAAACCTGACATCTGGATAATCCAGAAGATCGCTGGGACCATCATTGCTGCCTGAAAAGTGGGGCGTCAGGTGACCTGGAATGTGTCATGGTTCTGGAGGGTGGAGCCTCGGGATGACGATTCAGGAGCTGACCCGTTGGAGGAGAGTGGCGAAGAGCTTGAAGGAGGCTAAGTTTCGCAGCCAAGTTCTCCAGATGAATGCCGACCAGGAAGTGACGAGGTCCCAGCAGAGATCTCGAAGGGTCCTGTTCCCCGGATTGGGGACCCGCATGAGGGCTGAAGCTGAGCGGGAGAAGTGAAAGGTACCACCTGCTGCCAAACCCTGAACCCAGCCAAAGTCTTAAGAGACTTCATGTGTTTAAAAGAAAAGTGACTGGTGTCCGTGTACAGCCAATAACTCTTGCTTTTATCTTCTTTTCCTTTCTCTCTCTTTTCTTTTGTATCCCTGGTTGTTATTGTTATTCATATGCCTTGTTCGAGGGTGATTGTTTTTGTAGTAGTTCACTAAAACATGGGGGGGGAAGTAGACAACCACCTGGGCTCTCTCCTACAATGTTGCCTGCTCTGTGACACCATACGTTGTCCGAGGCGGAGGTTATAAAATAAAGAGGTGCCAGGCCTGCGCGGTATTGGCGCACTAGTTAACTGTACAGGTTGCTGCAGCGTGGTTTTGTTCCCCCATTAGGCCGTACAGTCCACAGTCAGCGCGACGCACCCAGCCGCGCTACAGTAACTAGAACCTCCGCCCCACCATGCAGTTATGTCATCGAACATTTTACTACAAATGTTATGGTCAAACATCAATGTTGTTATAACAGATGTCATGAGTGCTGTAATATCTGGGTTAATTATCTGTGCAAGGCGAGTGCACAAGTTATATTTAACCTCTGGTATATTATTTTACTTGTAGCCCTGGGGAAGTGGTGTTATCCAGAGTGTGGGGGCTAGGCGCAGCCCTTGTATAGGTACTAAGCTTAGCCCTGGGGAGGTGGTGGTCTCTGGGGCTTCTAAAAGCACTAGTAAAGGGGATTCTGTGTGCCCCCATCCTATTTTTAAGCTTAATGCCCTGGGGACCTGGCCAACCCTGGGGCAAAATAACTGAGAAACTTGGGAGACCATTTTTTTAAACCTCTGCAAAATCTACAGATCCTGCCGCAGATTTTGCAGAGATTTAAAAACAAAATATCTTTAAGCCCTGGTGGGGTCCCAGGGGGACCCCTGCACCAAAGCTAGTGGGTTAGACTATACATATCCTGTTACCTTTTCTTTTTATGTTTTTATTGGGACTCTGGGAAGCTGAATTCCACAGGTGCCTGAAAGAATGTATGGGATTTAGGAGTGTATGTATGTGTGATGTCTTAGGGGTCCCCTCCTCCCCATTTTTAGGTCTGCACTGCTCACAGTGCATTTACTGCCTCTGCAATATATATATATATAGCTTACCTTTTGGGGTTTGTAGCCTATCCATTGCTTGCTGTTGGACCGGACGCAAAAACGGCAAGGTGATGGATGGAATCCTTGAATTAATCCCGGCCCATGGAAATCGCTCGGGCAGCATCCCATTACAACATTTATTTTGCCCACCATGCCACCATATCACCCCAGTTTGGAACCTGCCATATGCAAAGCAGTTTTTACCCTACTCCTCAAGGAACAGTCCAGCCTGAAATGCCAGGCCAGATCCTCCCTGGACCATAAACAAGTATTCTGGGACCATTTTCAGGATATCACCACCTATGGGCCAGGCTAGCTTGAATTTAGTGGCACAGTGACCACAGGATAAACATCTGGGCATAAGCTTCCTACGTAGAGCAATACCACACCACTCCACTTTACACTACTCCTCCCTACAACACTCTACATCACTTCACTCTGCAACACTCTGCTACACTCTATGCCCTTCTACTCTATGCAAGCCTCACTTCATGCCATGCTTCTCCACTCCAAGACACTCCACTGTAAGATTTTCTATGACACGGCTCGCCACTCCATTTCACACCGCTACACTCCATTCTACCCCACTCCACTCCACTCCAATTCAATCCAACCCAATCTACCCCACTCCACTTCACTACAATCTATGCCACTCCACTCAAACCTTCCATTTCAATCTACCATACTCTAAATTACCCAATCTACTCTGCTCCGGTGTATCACACTCCACGTTAACCTACCCCCACTCTACTTCAGTCCAATCCACCCCACTGTACTCCACTACAATTTAGCCCACTCCACTCTAATCCCCTTTACCACTCTGTATTTAACCCCAATCTACCCCAATTCACTCCAATCAATCCCACTAAAAATGTACCACTGCAATCTAACCCACTCCACCCCAATCTACGGCATTAGAGTCTAGTGCAGTATACTCCACTACAATCTACTTCACCTCAATCTACTCCACTATACCCCATTCTCCTCCACTCCAACCTACACTATTCCACTATAATCTAACCCACTTCAAACTACTCCACTCCAATCTACTCCAGTATACCCCAAACCACTCTTCACCAATTTACCCCATACCAGTGAATCTCAGTCCACTCTGCTGCAATCTACCCTGATCTACCTCAATCCTATCTACCGCAATCAACACAGACTTACTCCTTTGAGACCTGCATCAGCTGCAAGGTGCTTCATTTGCATCTATCTTTACTTATATAGCTGAGCTGTTGTCTGAATGTATCAAGGCTCATGCTGTATGACAGTTTATTCACACCTCATGATAGTATATTTCATTAGTGTGTAGCTCACTCTTGCAGGGATGTATTTCTTGCACTTACCTTGTTGGAGTCTCAATATTAGCCAAGCCTGGTTTGTGTTTATGTAACTTTCTTCACATAGGAAGGTAGGCCTCTTTTTGCCCTTAGTTTTTTGACCTTAGCTGTTCTTGCTGGTCCAGTTGATGCCTTGTTATTTGTTGTTTAGCAGGGATCTTTCTCTGCCCCACCATCTCCTAGCACTGTTTTTGGTCTGCAGTTGCCCTTTTAATTGCTCAGCTTGTCCCCTAGGCACTGTCACTCGGTGCTTGTTGTCGGTTATGTCTTGGCTGGTGGGTCTGTGTGTTTCTTTTGCACTCTTTGCATTTTATTTTGCCCTTTTATTGTTGTCCTGCTGCTACTGCATTGACTTAATAGTGTCTTATTCAAATTCCAACATGTAGTCCTCTTTTGTACTTGGTGTACTCCTCTGTGTCTATGGCCGGAATATTGCTATTCCTCATTTTCTCATAAGTCCATGTATATCTGTGGGTTTCAGTATGGCTCCACTCCACTCAATGCAACTGCAAGCCACACAGTGCCACTTCACTACACTCAGTGCCTCACCACTTCACACCTCACACCACATAATATGACTACACTCCATGCCACTATACTCCAAGCCACACAATGCCACCCTACACCACACAATTACACCGCTCTTAATACCACACCACACAATACCAACTCCACTCCACCAGCACTAAGCCACTCCACCCTACACCATAGATCTTCAAACTTTTTAACCCCAGGCCCACACAGACACATACACCCACACAGACACACACACCCACACCAATTTCTTCACAATTATTCTATTAAATGGGCAATGTTTAAACATTTTTAAATATTGCAGATAACTTGTGTTACTGTTATAAAAAATGCAATCAAATACATGATGCCAACCATACTATTCTGGTCAGACATGTACTGCTCATTTGTTTCAGCTTAAGACACAGCACGGTTCTCAGCATAATGCTTCTCTTGGCCATAGCCTGGCGCCTCACCTCCCTGGGATCATTTGAGGCCCCCCAGGGGAACCCACCCCCTGTTCTACACAATGGCACTGTACTCCACTCCTCTAAGTGCAACTCCACACCATTTAATGCCACTCCAGTACACTCCAAGCCACACAGTGCCACTCCATCCCACAATGTACCACACTACTCTAATCCACACAATGCTACTCTTTTACATGTTGCACAATGCTACTTCAAACCATGCCAGTCCACCAAAGGCACTCCACTTCAGACAGTGCACTCTACTTCATGCAACATAACATAACTCCACTTAATACAATTTCACTCCTCTACACACAGTGCCATGCAACGCAATGCCACGCCACTCCTTCTAAATCAATATAGTTTACACATGTGCAGGAGCAGTGCGTGGCGGGGGCGGCTAGTGCGGGGGTGAAGAAAAATGAATAATTGAAGAAAAAAAACGTACCTGAATACGCCGCCGCCATCACCACCACCAAGCATCACCTCTTTCCTTGGCAACAGGCACAGGCTCCCAGCCTGCCCTGTGGCCAATCTAAATGTTACCATCATGACACAAGTGTTCAGATTTGGGGGAGGGCCAAGCCAGGGTGCTCTTGTTCTCTCCAACCCGGCACTGCATTGCTGGATTGGACAGAGCTTAGTGCGCATGTATGTTTGCCCAGCCTGAGACGGCCGGCTAAACATACATGCGTACTGAGGGGGAGTACTGAGTATTCCCCCTCTGTGCTCGTCAGGGCCCATGGCCCCACCCCTTCTACAATACAACAATAATAAACATAGTTCATTATTGCTGTATTGTAGAGGTTTGGCAGCTGCTGCTGCTGGCGGGGGGCAATGCTCCTCCGACCTAACGGAGGACCCATCCCTGCATATGTGAGATCTATTGATTTTGCTAATGCTTGTTTTGCAACACCTTTGGCGTCCCATAATCTTTGTGTTCCCTGGAGGTATAATGAGGGCAGATCTTCCAATCTTTCCCACGGGTGAGTGAGAAGGACCATTAGAGTCCAAGGGGCTGGAATTCTGGTCTGAGGCGGGCGGTCTCCAAACATATTTTCTTTTCATTTTTTTTTAGATACTTCTTTGATTGTAATGGGTTTTTAACCAACCCTCATGCCCCCACCTCCAGAGATCATGAAGGTTGGACTGTGGGTAATCCTCCAATATCATTGTTAACTGTATTCGTAGCAACTGATGCTGAGACTGTGTTCATTTTCATTTATTGGTGAACATGTGTTTGCGTCATATCATTGTAAATGTTTTTATTTGTTCTCTTTTTAAGTTAAATCAGAGTTTAACTTGTTGTGGAGCAAAATATACATGTCAGATTAGAGGCTAACCATAAACTTTCATACGTCAATACAGGTGTTGGAAATATGGCTGAAGGTGGTCCACTGTTTTCAAGGGCAGAAACAGACACACTTGCCCCGATTCTTAAGGAAGTTAATTCCATATATACGAAGATCTCAACCTTTAACACTAATCTACTAGACATGGCACCCAATGTAAAATATTTCATATTAGAACTGATTTTTTTTCATCAACATGTAGATAACACTAATAAAAGTATAGATTAAATATATCATGTCTATGGTCAACCGCCTGATTGGGTTACAGATATTGCCAGGTTGCAGTCGAAGCTAACCAGTTTGAAAGTCCGTGGAGATATACATATTATGTCCATCCTATATTAATAGGCCTCACTTTTTTTGGCAATCTGTAAAATATTTCCGACATGATGATGTCATGTTAGATGGCTATTTTGTTCTTCGGTGAGTCTGACTGCCAGGGTACATTACAGAGCCTTATTGTGTGAGCCCTCTGAAATTCTAAATCTGCAATACTCAAACGTCCTATTACCTAACATTACATGGACGCTCTGGCAGAAAACGTCTAGGCAGAGTTTTTGATGGCCTGTTGCTAGAACATGCCAAAGAGAAATCAAGACCGACCCCCGGAAAGAATAAGTCATGGAAGGATTATAAAAATGACCTTTTCATCAAGGTTTAGTTATGTCCATGGTATGCTGTGGCTTACAGTTGCTAAATCTTTATTGACGAGTGTTGAGAGAATGATAAAACAATTCGTATTGGGTGGTCGACTAAGCCTAGGACCCGGAGGACTAAACTGTAGGCTCACACAGAGGCAGAAGGCCTGCGTCTCCTAAAATTTGTTTTTATTATAGGGCTAATCATCTGTCACAGATGGTATCTGATAAGTGCAAAATGAGATTGCAGAATGAATCCTATGTGCAGACAACTGGAGTGTTTTTATGTTGCTAAGAAACTCTGCACTGGACGTGTTTCACTCAACTAAGGGCCCGGTTTAATTAGTGGCCAACCCCTCATTGAGTAAATTATGAGAACATGGAGTCTTGCTTATATGGAGGGGGGCTGGATCCATGCACACGCACCTACATGGAATACTGCTCAATTTAACTATACCCAAGAAGGACCTCCCTGATATGCAAGCCCTAGTAGATCCAATGGGCTCTTAACACAATAAGATATTGGGGTATTAACCTAACTCCCACACTGCCACCTTGGACGCAGGCCAGTTGGCCGCAACTAAGGAGATCCATTCTAACAGATCTCAGATGCTGGAAACCCCACATTGTCTTTTTGCTGGTATGCATCAATGTCATAAAAATAAGGCCCTCCACCTTTTTTGGTCCCTTTCTACTCTGATCACCCAAGATGACGACTCACTTACAGAGGGACTTTCGCTCCTTTATCAAGAATGGCAAGCATCCAAGGATCTGTAACTCGGTACCAATGCAGCCTACAGAAAGTGCTGGACTAGCCTGCCGTAATATGCTCGAGCACTATTGGGCCACCCACTTACGATACATCTCTGAGTAGGTGTTCCTCGAGTGTGAGAAACACTGGTTCCACATCGATCTGTCAGTGGAATGCTGGCCCCTCTGGGTTCTAGCCTGGCTACCCAAGCACGTTTCATTGTTCAGCACCTACATAGCTACCCCCCATTAGGACAGTACTTGACATATGAGACAGATTGGGAATCAGGTGAGGGCTTACTACCTTCCCCTCCTCCAACACTCCAATTGCACGCAACCCTGATTTCACTCTTGTGCTACTGCCTCCATTATTTACTAGCTTGGAGGCAGAAGACTGTACAAAATTAAGAGACCACTTTGCGGGAGCCTCCATTAAATCATTTGAACAGTGTAAGGCTTATTACTCTCTCCCTGAAACAACAAGGCTACAGTACTGCCAGCTGCATCATTGGGCATTGCACACCTCCAATTATTCTGGGGCTACCATATCCTATACTGACTTGAAAAATTAGTGAGCGCATATGACGGGTCTAAAGGACTAATCTCCAATACATACCGGACCATTCAAAATTCTACACCTCTTCAAACCCACACATTTCAAACTTTCAGGCAGACTACCACTGCAGATGGCATTTCGTCTAAGCAATTGGAACCCCTTTGGCGAGACATACCTAAAACTTAAGAAAGCTTATCCCACAGTGAAATAGCTTATATGATCATTTTTCAGTAGTATTCTACACTGGCTTACCTCTCCACCATATACCCCTCCACATCTTTTTTCTGCTGGTAAAGCAGACTAGTTGTGGGTGATTACTGACACATCCGCTGTTGACCCCCAAGCAGGAATTGGAATGTTTGGGGATCAGAGTGTGCTGGTGTCATGCTAACTGACCAAGCAGGCCGCTTCCCTTTTGCGACCCACCCGCCACCACAAAACTCTTGGCCACAGCAAGGCCTGATACCGGGGGAGTTCAGGGCATAGGCGACCTTAGATAGCATCTCACATAGAACTGCCGTAGCATAGGAGGTTGCACCAGACATCAGTGAACAGACTTTGGTTGATACCAGTTACTGAGAATCCCGGTGACCCAATGGGCCTGAACTTCGACCAACAACCCCACTGCAGGCTTAACGAAGGAGTGCAGACTGAAAGGGGTTGTGGGCTACCACCCATTTTATCCCCTGGGTCTATAGTGACCACACTTGAGTATTTGCCAGTGCAGCCCTGGGACTGCCTGTCCCCCTCTGCTACTTGGGGTAAGTCGGGCCTTACAACATATATTACTGGGTGTAGAGTGCAGCAGGGGCTGACATTGCTGCTGGTCAAGTGGTGTGCAAAGGCTCTCAGCTAGAACAGCAAAGCCATTCCGTTATGAAAATGCCAGTATTCCTCTTCCCGGATTATATCTGTGCAGCACCGCAGGGCTCCATTTTTGGGGGTGACATGCAGATTGAGGCAGGCTGACCTCCACTATTCCCTCCTTTTTCTAGTTAAACTGAACGCCATGGTTGGAATTAAAAGTTACTGCTTCACCAAGCCGGTGGATGCCTGGGACTGGTTTGAGACATCCGCTTTCCCTTCACTGCCGTGCCGACAACATGAGGCACAAACATCGCATCGCCTGAAGCACTGGGCACGCAAACATGGTGGTGCTAGATTCAAAGGGGCATCCACCCCAGAACAGGCAAAGGAGGGGCAGGCCCAGACTTGAGGTTACATTGTGGGCAGACTGCATTCACCCCTTGCTTACTGTTCAGACGATGGCAAATCCAATGTCAAAGCATGGTCTCAGCAACTCCGCAGGACCTGACAAGGGAAACAACAGAGGAGCTTATATCACAACAAGAACCTCAGGTGAAGTAATCTGTATTCATCAGATTGTAGTAACAGGTCATCCCAACTGACCCAGAGTGAGTATAACTGCAGACTGCTTACACACTGTGGAAACTGAAGACAGCCTGACTACCCCCCTTGCCTAGCACCCGTCCAAACATGATGCATGCTGGTAACATGCAGGACCTTTTCATCCATGGGCATTTTTTTTTTTTTTTACTGTTTAGGTGATCATAATGTTTGAGGGTTGTCCACGGTATTGAATTTGTTTTTACAGTTTGTTGAGTTATGTGGTGTAATAATGTATTCTTTTTTAGAAAGTATGACATTCATATTTTGGTGTATAACTGTGATGATGTGGCTTATGATCTGCTACAGAGCCCACACCCTCCCCACTTAGGATACTGACATGTCTAAACTTAGCATAATCAGGTGGAATGTCCATGGTATGGGCTCCACACGTAACAGACATGCGGTTCAGCAGTATCTTAGGTGATGGGGTGTTCAAATTGCACTGCTATAAGAGACTCCTATCATGGGAGGGGAGGGTGCCCGTTTTAAAAAATGCTGTAGAAGGAAATGTTTTGTACCAACATACTCTGGCTTCACTTGCAGAGCCATAATCTTGGTTAGACCAGGTGTGCCCTTCAGGCTCACAATAATCAAAATTGACCTGAAGGGCGGTCCCATGCTGGTCGAGGGGCAACTAGATGGGAGGACGGTCTTGTTAGGAAGCATTTAGGGCCCCCCATTCAACATAGCAGGCCTACTTCTCACGTCTGTTCTCAATATTCACTAAATGGGCCCACATCCCCTGTATCATTGACTTTACGTGTAGTTGACCCACAGGGTGATTGATCCCACCCACCACTCCCATACTCCCCGGTGTAGGCTTCAACACTGGACTTTGTTGGACTGATGGAGATTGCTGAACTCAGATTCTAGGGAATGTTCCTATAATTCTCCCGTTCCCTCCCCCCACCCAATGCTTTGCATATCCAATTCTATTGGATACTCAGTGTCCCAGCTACTAGGCTATTGGCACCAAGGGCAGAATATCTGGGGGAAGACCTATTCCGACCTTAATCCCCTCCAGGTACAGTTTTAGTGGGGTGCGTCATGGTCACAGGTTCCCACTAGGCATTTACAGCCCACCATACTTGGAGATCAGGTATTCTGTGACACAACAGCAGAGACACTCTCCCATAGCTTACCTGACAACTGGGGAATATCTGTGCCCAAGGTAATTGACTGGGAAGCGATGAAAGATATCCTCAGAGGTCACTGCATCCATGCGGTATTAAGGGTGAAGGCAGGCCCACACAGTGACATGTCCTGCATTTAGACATCCCTGGGTGCACTGCAAACTACGGCCCACGCTAACTGTACAATGCTGGGTGCAATGATTAAGGCACTGCATAGACATGCTCAAATGAGTGAGCAACTACAACACCTCGACATCCGTGCGTACCAAGCGAAGCAGTATGCAGATGTTTATTGTTCTGACTCCTGCGCAGCATGAACCTGCCCACACCGATCACGATAATCAGGGATTCACCAGCAATTGTTGTCACAAATCAGTCAGATTCACAAGGCATTTACTATGCATTATCATACCGCATATGACCCTCTATTATGGACAGTCAGGTTGCCATATGTCACTTTCTTGCATCTGTGAATTAGTAGTCCTTCGCCCACTAGATAGGGAAGATCTTAACACACCCCTGTCATGAGAGAAAGAGACGATGTTATGCGGGGCACAGCAACTCATAAAACACTGGTTATGGATTCCAAATCTAATTCTACAAAGCCTACAAGCACCTTTTAGCCCTGAAACTTCTCAAACTATAACAAGAGTTCCAAACAGACGGTTGACTTCTGCCAACCCTCCGCAAATCTCTCTTAGTATCCTTTTCCAAGCCTGTGAAAGACCCCATGGAGCTTGCCTCTTAATGCCCGCATTCTATGTTGAGGTCTGATTATAAAATCCTGAACAAGGTTATAGCGGGCAGGCTGTGTGAACACATGCCACGTCTAGTGCACACAGGGAGGTCCACCACCACTTTAAATATACACCTTCTACACAGGGTAATGAAGCTTCCTCTGGTCCAGTGGCCATTTGCTGCATGCTTGGTGCTGGACTTGCATGAAGCATTTGATATAGTGGGTTGAAATTGCCTGTTTTTGACCATGACTACTTTTGGCATCAAGGGATGACTAGATGTGTTAATTTGACTCCTATACATTGAACGCACAGTGCGGGTGAACATTGGCCAGTGTATCTTCCCCTGTTTCTGAGTGAGCAGAGGAATGTGGCAAAGTCTATCCGCTGTCCCCTCTGCTCTTTGGCCTCGCTATGGAGCCCTTATCCCTGAGGCTTCGCTGCAGGGGCACTCCTGGAGTATCCCATTGTCTGGGGAGGTCCATGTAGTCTTGTTACATGCAGATGATGTATTATTCTACATCGGAAACATACAGGAGGGCATAGCTGATATCCAAGACATACCCCTGGAGTTTCATGTTGCTTCTGACCTGGGGGTGACCTGTGCCAAATCATGCCTGTTTATGCTGCACCCGAACTGTCCCCAGCAGCATTTCATTGTGGATTCCAATCCTTTGCGTTATGAGCCCTGCACGTTTTGATACCTTGGCATAAACATCTATCACGAGACAAAGTATCTAATAGATGGCAACCTTATAAGAAGCATAGCAACCCGCATCCCCACATGGCTTTTTGGAGCACTTTGCAAGACTGAGTGTCCCTATCTAAGATGGTAATGCTCCCTCTGCTACTTTACTTTTTCTATAACCTCCTGGTCTGTGTCACCCAGCTGCACATCCCATCCATTACACTTGGCCACAAGGAGTTTCATCCAGAACAAGGGGAGATGCCACATTGCACTCCGTAAACTACAGTTGTCCATAGACTAAGGCGTATTGGGGGCTCCCAATTTTGAACATTACAAGTTGGCGGCCCAGGTGCATTGGTCGGCAAGCTGGTTGTCAGGCCATCACACAGAAGAACTTTAATCTCCCACAATAGCCCGAGCACACTTTGTGGTCCAACGGATCTTCCTCCCCAGGACAGGCTTTCACATGATGCTAATGGATTATTGCTGATCACATGAGAGTTTTAATCAGAGCTTGCGATACATCATGCAGATTCTTTGCTTGAGATACCACTGAGCTACATAACCTCATCCAGCAAAATGTTTGGTAGCGTGGGCACGCGTAGAGACAGTCATAAGTACACTAGTTGCTTTGTATCAGGAGGGTACATTATTTTCTTATAAATGCTTACAGGAGGAACATGACCAGCAGGTCATTTCTTGGCATACGGGCGCTTGCTGGGGGACCGTACAAATACTCTGGGCCATCACAGACAATATGCCAGTATAGCAACAAACAACACATTACACATAGTTTATACACCGGAAAAGGAAATTCGGCAGTGAATTACATCATGCAATACATGGCTACCAGCAATGTAGGTACCTTGCAATCTCGTGTGCATGGGAACGTCACTCGAGGGTGGCCGTACTCCAGCTTGGGAATCATGTGCACTGCATTGTGAGGGCTGTCTGGTTGGGGCAGTGGAAATTGCCTGGTACGATTTGGAATTTGAGGGTGGCTAACTATGGTGGAAGGCTGCTGGTCAAGGAATTCAGGAGCACTCATAGTTCCGCTGTATGTATGTAAAAAGTGCTGTGTTGGGAAATGAACAGAAATAATTATTTGGAAAAGAGAAGAGTTGAACTCTCTAATTGGGAGCAGAAAGGCAAACTTTGGCCGTGTGTCTGTTGTCCTTCAGGCCTCTTAATTATATGAAGCGCCTGGTGACAATGAGCACATAAATGGTAGTTACATGGGGGGGTTGCTTTAGCAGGAGGGGATGGGTGGATTGAGGAGAAAGGTGGGGGTTCTCCTTTGTGATGTGGACACCTGCATAGGGGCACTGCAAGAGAAGTTCTCATCTGACTGGGGAATTGAGGTGTTGTGTGGGTAAACTGATGAAATTGTGATGCCTTCATCAATATGGGGCCTCCTGTTGGCATGGGTAAGGTTCCACTTTGTCATTGGGTAAGGCTGTGGTTTAGTGAGTTAGGGGTTTCTCAAGGGGAACCACCTGCTGTAAGGGCCTTATATTGTAGCAATATCACATTCCATGCTGCTGCTATGGGGCACCGTCTGATACAGCCGGCCTTTTCCCAGTGTTGTGCAGGCCTATCTGCCTCATCCTAGTAGGACACTGCCAATTGCCATGGGCCTGTGACGTGGTTGCGGGGCCTTTCAATACAAAGTTGGGAGGCATTTGGCCAATAAGAGGGCCAGCTTAGCAAATTTGGCTTGTACTTTTTGTTGGTTCCATCAATGGGAATAGTCCTAGTGCGGTGGCTTCCCATGTTTTCAGTGCATTAAGTTATGTGACTGTGGCCAAAGTGCTATGCAGCTTGTCCCAAAAGTGTGCCAATGTGGAGCAGGACTAGAGCATGTGTTGAAGGTGCACCACTGGGACAGAGCATCTCAGGCAGGTGAGGTGTGTCACTAGGAATATTCTGTTAAGGGGGGGCGGGGTTGAGGTAGCCCCTATGGAGAAGCACTTATTGGTTATTCTTTAAGCATGCTTTATGTGTTACCATCTTATGTGATTCCAGAGCCCTGGCACATTCATGATCATGAAAATGCCTCCCGTGGTTCTCCGTACAGAACTGCCTAAGTTGCAACAGGGGTGTGTCGACGTGTTCCAATGGCTTTACAAAGCCAAGTGATAAGAGGTCACCTGTGTACCATTTGATATATTGTACAAACAACTTTGTGTCTAGTTTCTTCTGTAAGGATTTACCGTAGGGAGTCCATTGAAGCAGTAGGCATCAGTATGTGATGAATTGGCCTGGGAGATGGCATGGTCCTGGTTAAACGTTAAAAGCTGGCCGTCCCGGAAGAGGTCTTCCACTGTGTCAAATGAGTATGCCTGCCAGTCTGGTAGCTGCTCTCTTGTCAATGAGCCCTACATGCTGGTGAGGCCCTGTATTGCAATGTTACGGGCATATGGAGCAATCTGGTTTGCTTGTTAGGCGAAAGTTTCTGGTTAGACATTTCCATGGCAACCATCCAGGAAAGGAGCAGGGCATCATCAGTGGTGATCTTGAATGTGTTTTTGCCCACCAGCCATCGAGCCACCCAATCAAGCTGTGCCACCAGGTAGTAAGACTCGAAACATGGGGCCCCTCAAACCTCCCTGAACCACTGGCAACCCATCATCTTCCATCATTCCAGATTGTATCCCCCATCAAGTGATCTAGATCACAGAAGAAGTGGCATGGTGGAAAGCCTGGTACTTTGACAAAATAATACTGCAATTGGGGAAGGATTATCATCTTTGAGAATGCAATCTTGCCGGTGAGGGCTCTGGGGAGCTGCTGACAGAGTTGCCCTCAAATTAGTCTTCCTGCAAGTGGTGAAGTGGAACCCCAGATAACGGGAGGCTGTGGACTTCCAAGCTAAGGGTATAGGGTCAATGCTGGTGGTGTGTGGTTTCACCTCGGAACAAGAAAGTATAGAATTTTCCCCAGTTAACTTGGAGCCAGGTCACCGCTTCGAAGTCCTGAAAGGCAGATGTCAAACAGGAGGTGTTGATTTTCGTGTCTCGGATGTAAAGTAGAACATAATTTGCGTAAAGGGACACTGAGTTCCTCCGTGCAGCTGTAGCCCCCAAACGGGGCTCTTCCAACTGAGGCAGTGCGCCATTGGCTACATGGATATGGAGAACAGGATTGGGGAGATGGGACAACCCTGTTGTGCGCCACGACCAACAGGAAAGGGGGGCAATATTAGGCAGCCCACTTGGACCCTTGAAGAGGGGTTTATGTTTAGTAGTTTGTTGTAGGCTAGGAGGCATGGACCTAGAACGAAGGATGATAGGGTCGCAAACAGGTACTCTAGATGAGTCAATCAGTACAGACTATTAGGCTGATATAGTATATAGTGGGGAGGCCTGGTCTATTACATTGAATAGGCGACATATATTATAGGGGTGGCCAGTTAGCTGTGTAGGTCAGAGTGATACATACTGAAGAATGGCAGATTGCAAATGTAATATCCGGCCTGTAGGCAGGGTGATTTCTGTTATTGTAGGGGACCGCCACACCAGCAGTTAGCCAGGTTTGTCCCCTTATGAGTGGATTCGAGCTGTGTATTTGCTAGAGTTAGGCTGGCAATCTGAGAGACACTGCAGTATGGTGCCCTTGTTAATAGTGTGAAGCAGACTGATTAAAAAGCCGCCTACAGTGTTGAAGAAAGGAGTGGATGGGCCCCCAGACCCGTGGTCTTTGGTTTTTACAGGTAGTCTGCTAATGGCAGGGTCACAACCTGGTCATGTGTTCCATTGACATGCTTCACTTGGCTTTAGCCTGGCATGACTCAGCACATACCTAACAAGTGCACTTTGTCCAGAAGGTCTTGGGTGGTCTGTTTTGGGGTCTTCAGCTGTGGTACGATCTCTGTGACATTACGTTCTGTGTTGGTGAACCGGGAAGCCAGTTTTCGCAGGTCCTTCTGAAGGAGACCAAATTCCACTCATATCTCCTTTATGTGCGCTTCTACTGATAAGCAAGAGGATTTATTGGTAAGTAGGATGGTGGCCTGTTTTTCACCCAAGTCCTGTGGAGAGCTGGAGGTCTTTGCCCTGTGTCAAGGCTCTTCCCCATGATGGAGTGTAGGATAGGGTGTACGGGGTGAGCTTTTGGTGATTTCGGTTTACCCATGGTGTGTTCCCAGTCTACCGTGCCAGTACGTTGCTGGATCACTGTATGCAGGATGACTCCAATCATGTTCCGTGCGGTAAAAGTCTGCTAGTGTCAGCTGTGGTCTTTGTAGTAGCCAGCCTCCCTACACCCTCCCCCTCCCACCTGTGCAGGGCATGCCCCGGTATGGTATGCAAGGTTTGCTCTGGCCAGTCGGCAATCTGATGCAGCACTGTCTTAGTCCTTGGAGGGGGTGGGGGGTTTGCACACCCTGGTGTGAGCATGGACCGAAGTTGATTGCCCTTGATTCGGGTCCCCACAGTCTGTCTAGGAGCAGAGGGAGGGTGTCGTGCTGCAATCATGCACTGGATGATCCTGATTCCTATGCACTCCCTCTGCCCCTAGCCCTCTCCTGAAGGCTGCCTTTTGGGGGGCCCGGTGAGATCAGTGCGTTTACTCGTTGGGGAAGCTTGGATGTCACCTGACTCATCACCTCTAAGTCCACAGTGCCATCAAGCAGGGCCACCCAGTCCCACAGCTGCATCATCAAGGAAGGGAAGGTGATGTTGAAGAGCAGGCAGTACCCCCTCCATATGGCTCTCCCATTGCTGGCATCCTCTGGAGTTGCTCCACAGAGTGGGGTACCTCAGAGTTGGCTCACCGTCAATAGTTGTGTTCCACTACTTTCTCTCACTAGTTTAAACTCCAGGGCAAGTCCACCGTCCGGATATGGAATCAGGTCCCAGGCCTCCCTAGGTCCCCAGGCCTGCACGTCATGGTTGCACTGAAGCAGTGGGGTACCTCACCTCTGTCTGGGGATGACATGGGTCCTTCTGTAAATTCATGTTGTATTCTGTCCCACCGGGGACTGTCGTGGTTGTGTGACACCCCCCCCCCCCCCCCCCACACACTGGGGTTGGGTGCTGAGCGGGGAAGTGGGTGACAAGTGTGAGGCTGTCTTCATACACAGTGCAACGGTGCCAGTCTCTCTCACCTCCACCTTCCGGATCAGCAAAGCCCTGCAGTCAGCCCACTTGATGACCACTCTCTGTGGATCATTGCAATGAGGCGTCCCCTCTCAGTAGGCAGGTGCAGAGAGGGGACGTGCGATAGGCCAGCTCATGTTGTTGTAGGCTGGGTAGCCATAATCAGTTGGCGGGAGGGTCGCCTCCCCGGCCCCGCAGCTCCTTTACATGCAGATGTGTTGGGGGAAGAGGTGAGGGAGCCTCCTGGGCACCTGATTATGGCAGGATTAATGTTGATTGCGGCATTCAGGTCCTGGAGCAAAGTTACTCCACAGTTGCCATCTTTGGCTCCATGGCAACCCCATAAGCACCCTCTCATACACACACTGTATATAATGGGTTGAGGCTGTAGACTTGTCACCTGGTTTGTTTGTGCACTAGCATACACCGCACACAACCTGTTATATGTAGTCCTTAGGGAGTGGGGCTTAGGTGGCGAGTTGACTAGGAAAAACTGGAAACAGTACGTACATACCCCAGGATGATGCGGAATACCGATTTCAGTAGATCCAGCATAATATATTTCATATAGCTTACCTCACTCTTGCAACTCTGTCCCAAATGTTTGGGTCCTCCTCTGGTTGCCCGAGATGCCAACATGCAGGTGCTGACACGATGCACGTATTCTGGAGCTGCTCAGAGTCTGTAACCTTATGGGTGTCAGTGTCCAACTTGCTGAGAGGTGACTGGATGTGTTCACAATGGAAGTTGCACTGTTGGGATTGTTCAGGTGCTCAAAAACAGGTAAAGCTGCAAACCAGTTTATAAACCAAGCATTTCTGATAGCATGCAGACTGATTGCCATGCACTGGAAAGCCCAGGTATTGCTAGATATAGCCCACTGGTGTGCGGCAATACTGAAGTGGGGACAGGGAGAGGAGCTCAGGAAGCAAGAAACATGAGGACTACGCAAATACCCCAGAACTGTGAAATGGGAAGCACTATTTCTTGACTTGTACACATACAAACAAGAGTTGGTTGCCCGTCACTTAAATGGATGTCACTGTTGATTTTCAATGTTTGCAGTACTTGCTTGAGATAGGAAGATTGAATAGCACTTATGGGAATAGCAGAATGTGCATTAACATCAACACATGACTTGTTTTTTCCAATGTTGCTGTTTAAGGACTGAATCAAGGACTCCTGCTGATACTGATGTGATACTATTTTATTAATGACGATGTAGCTGGATTGCTGATTTTACTATTGATAATGTAACTTTCATAGATGTAATGTATTCAAGATTGTGATATTGAAAATGCAATTAAAATTGGTTAAAAAAAGTTATTGGAGATGCAGTTGGGTAGTTAGCTTTCACAAAAAAAAAATAAAGGTAGGTCAGCACTAATGAGGGACACATTAGCAAAGCACATTTACTTTTGATCATTATTGAAATTATTAACTATGATTCAATCTCAAAACCGGAGCCATGGATTATGCATTTCCTTTGTCCATTTTATTAATCAGCAGCCTTTACAATCAGAAAAAAACTTTATTTCACAGAAATCTTAGGGAAGGGGTATTCCACATAGCCTATCAAACTCTAAATTCATAACATAGTCCATGTTTATGTCCCCTCTTTCTTCGTGAGATAAAAACGGTCAGTTCGTTCGTGTTCATTCCTGTTTGGAGCCGTCATTCCCTAGAAGAGAAAATACACCTTGTAACTATTCCGTGCAGAACCAATATGACGTTCAAGTGGAGGGCAAGCAAATAGCAATGTCACCTTAAATCTCAAATACAGTATTCAAAAGCCTGGAAGGGGGAATCCCTGTCCCTAGAAATCATTTCACAAAGCGGGGAGGATGGGTGGGCGGTAAGGAAGCTGCAACTAGAATGTGTCTCTACCAGATATTTCAAATACCGAAAGTAACTAACCTGTACATCTGATAGAGACTTCTAGTTGCAGATTCCTTACCTTAGAATTGATACCCCAGCAATGCCATCCTCGGTGGTGGGCTGCGAACAAAGATCATACTAGAAAGTCTTGCAGGACTGAACAACCAAAGTAGCAGTCTCGACAGACCCGACTATCCAGGCAGTAATGCTTATCAAACGTGTGCAGGGATGCCCATGTAGCTGCCTGACAGATATCCAGGACAGGAACTTTGCGTGCTAAGGCAGTGGAAGCTGCAGTTGCTCTGGTGGAATGAGCAGGCAAGCCTTCAGGAGGTTGCTTTTTAGCCAAAGTGTAGCACATTTTGATGCAAAGAAGCACCCATCGAGAGATGATATGCTTTTGCACCGCCTTCCCTTTCTTAGTACCCACATAGCCAAAGAGTTGATCGTCCACCTGGAAATCTTTAGTACAATGGAGGTAGAACGCCAATGCTCTTTTTGGGTCCAGACAGTGGAGTCTCTCCCCTCCTCATGGGAAGGGTGTGGGGGTGTGTAGAAGGTAGGCAAAGTGATGGACTGGCCTACATAAAATGGTGTAAACACCTTAGGGAGGAAGGAAGCTCTAGTGCGTAACACCACTTTGTCAGGGTGTACAGACAAGTATGGAGGCTTTGAAGAAAGCGCCTGGAGCTCACTCACCCTGCAAGCAGAGGTTATAGCGACCAGAAAGACGGTTTGAATGCGAGGATCCGCAAGGGACAATTATGCCTTGGCTCAAAGGGGGTACACATTAAATAGGTAAGTGGAAGATTAAGATCCCACTGAGGCATGATAAATGGAGTGGGAGGAAATAAGTGGGTGAGCCCTTTTAAGAACCTACTGACAATAGGAGATTTAAAGAGTGAGGGGTGATCAGGTAGCCCAAGAAAGGCGGAAATGGCAGAGAAATACCCTTTAAGGGTGCCCAAAGCAGAGCCCTGCTGAGCTAAAGAATGAACAGAAGAACCTCTGACAGAGGGGCAGAAATTAGATCAACAGATTTGTTGGTACACCATGCCACAAGATTTATTCCAACGACAGGCATATACAGTTTTAGTTGATGGATTTCTAGCTGCCAAGAAACATTGAGACTTTGGGTGGAAGGGCAAATGCAGTCAACTGTTGCAGCTCAATCTCCACGCATGACGGCGGAGGTTGGACAGGTGCTGGTGGAGAACCGTCCCCTGCTGCTGTGACAGAAGATCCGCCCGAAGAGGCAGTCTGAGTGGAGGATAGATGGACATGCTCAATAGCTCTGGAAAACACACTCTTCGAGCCCAGTCCGGAGCCACCAAGATAACTTGGGCCCGGTCGTACTTGATTTTCTGGGTAGAAGAGGGCTAGACGTGAAGGCGTACAGGAGGCCGGAGCTCCACTCGAGACGAAAAGCGTATCCGAGCAAGTGCCGCCTTGGAAAATTCCAACGCGCGAAACAGCTGACATTGCGCGTTCTCTGCAGAGGCAAACAGATCTAACCAAGGCTCTCCCCACTAGAGAGACCTTGCGTCACCTCCGAATAGACGCCATTCGTGATCGACTGTGCGTCAGCGGATGAGTTTGTCTGCTCTGGCGTTGAGCCTGCCAGATGTTCAACCATCAGCGTAATGCCCTGATGTTCCAGCAATGTCCAGAGGCGTAGTGCTTCGTGACAAAGGGTCCAGGACCCTACCCCGCATTGTTTGTTGGAGTACCACATGGTGGTAGTGTTGTCCGTGAACACCTGCACCACTTTCTCTTTGAGTGAGGGAAGGAATGCTTTCGACCTAAGCCTCATCACCCGGAGCTCCAGCATTTTTATGTGGAGCCGGGACTCCGCCGGAGACCAGAGGCCTCTGATCTCCGCCTCTCCTATGTGGCCGCCCCAACCCAGAACTGACACATCTGGCACTATAGGGAGATCTTGTTGGGGAAGGGAGAGGGATCTGCTGTTGACCCAATTTGGATTCTAAAGCCACCACTGCAGGTCTTTCGAAGTCCCCTCCGAGATCTGGACCATGTCTGAGCGATTTCCCTGATGCTGCGCCCACTGGAACTTCAGGTCCCACTGCAGAGTGCGCATATGCCATCTGGCATGTGTACTAGCAGGATGCAGGAGGCCATGAGGCCCAGCAGCCTCAGAGTCAGTCTCACCGAAACCCAAGACCGAGGCTGAAAGATCGGAATCATAGCCTGAAGGTCTTGGACTCGCTTGTCGGGAGAATAAGCGAGAAATTGCACTGTATCCCGAACAGCCCCAATGAAAGTGAGCGTCTGAGAGTGAGTCAGGTGTGACTTCGGCACGTTTATAGTGAACCCCAGCTTGTGCAGGAGGTTCGCCGTAGTCTGAAGGTGGGAGACGACTGTCTGGGGCGAAGGCGCCTTCAACAGCTAGTCATTGAGGTAGGGGGAAGACTGAGACCCCTAACCTGCGCAGATGAGCTGCAACCACCGCCATCATTTTTGTGAACACCAGAGGGGCGCTGGTAAGGCCGAAAGGGAGCACGGTAAACTGAAAGTGCTCGTGACCTACCATGAATCGTAGGTAACGTCTGTGGGCAGGCAGGATGGGGATGTGAAAATAAGCATCCTGCAAGTCCAACGCTACCATCCAGTCGCATGGGTCTAAGGCAGACAGAACCTGAGCCAGGGTGATCATTGTTAATTTCTCCTTGTTGAGGAAGTAGTTCAGGTCCTGAAAGTCTAGGATAGGATGTAAGCCCTTGTCCTTCGTTGCTATTAGAAAGTAGCGGGAATAACAACCACAACCCACTTCTGGCATAGGGACTCTTTCTATAGCTCCCTTGGCCAAGAGAGCCACGACTTCCTTGCGGAGAAGCACAAAATGATCCTCTGGAAGGATGGTGACGTGTGGTGCTTCAGATTCGAAAGGAGGGTGGGGAGGAGTAGCCCTTCCGAATGATCTGCAAAACCCACCCGTCAGTGATAAGTTCCCAGTGGGGCAGGTGATGGCGGATCCTGCCCCCAAATGGGTGGGAGTGAGGGGAAGGACTAGGAGGGTTTGGAGACTGCAGCGGGTGGGGGGGGTCAGAGGTGGACTGGACAGACCTATGGTTCCCTGTCTGACGCCCACGTGGAATTCCGCGACCTCAGCCATGCATAGGCTGGCCAGCGTGTGTGGCACTGTGGCTGGGTTGAGGACATGACAGAGTGCCCCTTCCGTGTCCACGAAAAGCGGACTGCGGTGGACGAGTGGCGGAGGAAAGACCAAGGGACCGAGCCGTAGACTGGGAATCATTGAATCTCTCCAAGGCAGAGTCCGCTTTGTCTCCGAACAGACTGGTGCCATCAAAGGGCATGTCCATGAGTGACTGTTGGACATCCCCGGAGAAGCCACAAGTGTGTAACCAGGGGTGGCGCCGGAAGACACTGTCATTGCAACCGATCGGCCCAGAAAGTCGGTCGTATCCCGCCCACAACGGATAGTGAACTTTTCTGCGTCCCTCCCATCTTTCACTGCTTGGGAGACGATAGCACGGGCCTCCTCCGGTATTTGCGGCAGGACTTACGCAACCGTAACCCACAGGGAGTGGGTATAACGTCACAAAAGACATGTAGGGTTCACAGACCGCAGTGCGAGGCTGCAGGAAGAAAACAACTTCTTGGCAAATTGTTCCAGCCTTTTGAATTCCCTATCCTGGGGTGTGGAAGGGAACGCGCCTGAAGAAGTGGAAGCCTGGATAACAAGACTCTCAGGAGTGGGGTGTTGGGACAGGAATTTTGGGTCGTTCGGTGCGGGCCAATGGTGGCTAGCAATTGTCCTGTTCACAGGAGCCCCTGTGTTGGGTTTGGACCATGTACCCAAAAGGACATCGGTGAGGGCCTCATTGAATATGAGAAGGGGTTCTGAAGTAGAAGCCCCAGGCTGAAGCACCTCAGTCAGGAGATTAGACCTGACTTCCACAGTAGGTAGCTCAAGGCCGAGGACCTCAGCTGCCCTACTGACCACCATACTGTAAGTTGCTCCCTCCGCCGTAGCCACGGTAGGAGGAGACAGCATGCCAGCGTCAGGAGAAGTATCCATACCACTGGCTTCGCCCAAATCCTGTTCCCAGTCCATAGCAGGGTCATCCTGGTATTCATAATGGTCCAGGGGCCAATCCAATTCCTCCCCATATTCCTACCCATAGGAAAAAGGGTCTGAATCCGACCTTGGGTGAATAGGCCACACCGAAGCCAATGGCGCAGTTGGCCGATGCCTCTCCGAGTCATCTGGGATAAGAATTGGGTCAACGTCGATAGTGGGCACTACCGACGTCGGGACCGTTGATAATCGACCCGGTGCCGGGGAAGGTCTCGGAGGTGCGACCAGCATCTGTGCGGATCCGGAGGTGACCTCGGTGGCCGGGGCAGAATCCGCCGGCGCGGAACCCAAAGCCCCCTCAGCCTAACCCCTTGGGCCCGAAGGCGCCATATCGGTGTTGGCCCGCCCAAAGAGGAGGTGCATGGTCTTGTAAAACTCCTTTAGTTGGGCAGGGTGGCTCCGGCAAACTCGGGGAAGCGCGGAGTTGACGAAAGCGCAGGCTCCGAGGATGGAGGCCTAGTGCGTTGACGCTCGTCCCACGTCGGCCGAGCGACAGGGAGAAGTTGGGGAGCGATGGGACTTTGACTTCTTCGAAATCCTCGGGTCAATGTAAGAAGACGAGTGGTGATGGCTCCACAACCGATCTTGAGACCTTCCTATCGAGCGAGACCAGGACCTGTGCGAAGTCGAGTGCCGGGCCGCCATTAGCTTTAGGGAACGCTCACTCATAGCTTTCGGGTGCATGGCCCGACACTTGGAGCACGACTTCGGGTCGTGGTCGCGCTCAAGGCACCACAGACCAACGCGATGAGGATCCGTCACCGACATCGCCCGATGGCAGTCCTCACAAGGCTTAAACCCGGTCTTTGGGGACATCTCGACGCACCAAAGTCGTACACAAAAACTTCAACAAAACGGTTGAATTAGGGCAAAAAAAAAAATAGCCAGGGTAGCTCTCTACGGATCAGCGCGTGGCACAGAAAGAAAAGAAATCACGTCCCTGTGCGAGAGTGGCGTCTATGTACTACTCCAGACGTCATCACAGCGACCACGACGCCACCTACCGACGCGCGAGCGTATTTGAAGAAAAAAATCTCTGGATCCAGTCTGACGCCTGGGGGAAAATTCTAAGGTAAGGAATCTGCAACTAGAAGTCTCTATCCGATATTATTTTTAGGCCTTTTCTGACTATTTTGTGAAGGCCCATCTGCCCCCAAGAAGATGCAGAAAGCCCACCAGAGACGAGCAGAGAAATTTATTTTCTAAAATAAGAGGGCCGGGTATGTCCGTACCCCCACACCAAATAAGTGGGGCCAAAGTTGTTATGCCCACCAGTGGTCAGTTGGGGCAATTACCCTCAATCCCCAACCATGGTGGGGGGGGGGGGGGGGTGAGTGGTTGGAGGGCATCCCAGGGTAAATGCCAGGGAGTTCAAAAAAGAAAAAAAAAGGAAAAGAAAGTGTGGTGGTGGCTACCAACTAGTATGGGCATGGTTATGCCCCCACCCCAACTGAAGGGGGTAACAGACTTTCAACTCTTACCCTGCACACTAAAACCTATTAAGCCACGGCAAGCAAGAGGACATTTGATTATTTGGTGTTTTGGTTTTACATTTGGGCCATGAGAGCTTGGCTAACTCAAAATCGTCCCACTTGGAAGGGTGAGGGCTGCACTTTCAGGACCGTGGGATGCTGCCATGTAGAAAAATCCACAAGACCTAGACACATTTCAAAAGTAAACATCTGGGTGAGTCCAGGGTGGTGTGCTTCACATGCATCCCGCACCATTTTCTTACCCACAATGCCCTTTAAAACGCCAACTTTGCTGGAAATCACACATTTCCCCATTTTTATGAGGGAACCTTCTGGAACCTGCAGGAATACACAAAATTACCACCCAGCATTGTTTCATCTATACCGATAAAAATTCTTCCCCACTTGTCAGCCTAAAACATGTTTTTTTTTTTTTTTTAACTGCCCTTTTGGACCTGCTTTGGTTTCCCCTCAATTGTAACATGTTTTTGAGTGGTAGGAAATTGGACCTGGTGCAGTGATCCCACACAGAAATGTAGGAAAATGTTTTTTTTTTTTAGCTAAATTTTAGGTTTGCTGAGGACTCTGGGTAAGGAAACACTGGGGGATCCACGCAAGACACACCTCCCTGGACTCCTTTGGGTGTCTAGTTTTCAGAAATTTCTGGGTTTGGTAGCTTTCCCTGTATGGCTGCTGAGCCCAGGACCAAAAACGCAGGTGCCCCCGCCCTGCCACAAAAACAGGCAGTTTTGAAGTTGATAATGTTGATGTGTCCAGATAGAGTTTTGGGGCATTTTCTATCGTGTGCACTAGGCCTACCCACACAAGTGAGGTACCATTTTTATCGGGAGACTTGGGGGAACGCTGGGTGGAAGGAAATTTGTGGCTCCTCTGACATTCCAGAACCTGGTCACCGAAATGTGAGGAAAAAGTGTTTTTTGGCCAAATTTTGAGGTTTGCGAAGGATTCTGGGTAACAGAACCTGGTGAGAGTCCTACAATTCCACCCCATCCGGGATACCCCTAAGTGTCTAGTTTTCAAACATGCACAGGTTTGGTAGGTTTCCCTAGGTGCCAGCTGAGTTAGAGATCAAAATACACAGCTAGGCACTTTCCAAAAAACACGTCAGATTTCAATCTAAAAATGTGATGTGTACATGTTGCATTTATATGTCGTGTGTTTTAGGACTATGCACACAAGTGAGGTATGTTTTTTATCGGGAAACTTGGGGGGGGGGACACAGAATAGGAGAACAAGTGTTATTTCCCATTGTCTTTCTCTACATTTTTTACTTTGAAATATAAGACAGTGTGTAAAAAAGACGTCTATTAGAGAAATGCCCTGTAATTCACATGCTAGTATGGGGAACCCGGAATTCAGAGATGTGAAAATAATCACTGCTTCTCAACACCCTATCTTGTGCCCATTTTGGAAATACAAAGGTTTCTTTGATACCTATTTGTCACTCTTTATATTTCAGCAAATGAATTGCTGTATACTCTGTATTGAATGAAAACCCATTGCAAGGTGCAGCTCATGTATTGTCTCTGGTTACCTAGGTCTCTTGATGAACCCACAGGCCCTATATATACCTGCAACCAGAAGAATCCAGCAGAGGTAACGGTATATTGCTTTAAAAAAAAAAAAAAACACGGACATGGCAGGAAAAAGTTACAGAGTAAAACGTGGAGAGAAATGGCTGTTTTTTTCACCTTAAGTTCAATACTTTTTTATTTTAGCTGTTATTTTCTGTAGGAAAACCTTGTAGGATCTACACAAAAAACCCATTGGTGAATTCGGAATTTTGTCTACTTTTCAGAAATGTTTAGCTTTCCGGGGTCCATCACTGGTTTCACACCCATTTCTGTCACTAACTGGAAGGAGGCCAAAGCATGAAAAATAGTAAAAATGGGGTATGTGTCAGTAAAATGCCAAACTTGAGTTGAAAAATGTTGTTTTCAGATTCAAGTCTGCCTGTTCCTGAAAGCTGGGAAGATGGTGAATTTAGCCCTTCAAACCCTTTGTCGATGCCATTTTCAGGTAAAAAAAACACAAGCCTTCTTTTGCAGCCCTTTTTAACAATTTCTTTGGAAAAATAAGGACATTTTCGCTGTATTTTGGATAAATTCTTGTTCTCCTCCAGGGGAACCCACAATCTATGGGTACCTCTCGAATCCCTATGATGTTGGAAAAAATAAATAAAAGAAAAAAAACATTTTTTTTTAAAAACTCAAATTTGCCATGGGTAGCTTATGTGGCCAAAAAGTAATGAAAGCCTAAGCGTGAACTGCACCTGAGGGGGGAAAGGCCTGGCAGCGAAGCAGTGTCAGGACCAGAGGTGAGGATCATGCTAGCCGCAGACACCTAACCTTATAATCGATACCCAAGCAATACCATCTCCGAAGGTGTGTTTGCAGACCAGTTTCAAAGGAGGAAGTCCTGATGGGCCAAAGGGGCAAAATTCTCATTTTTATGGACCTGGCCTACCTGGCAGTAGTGTCTGATAAACGTGTGCAGGAAGCAGACGCTGCTGACTGGCAGAAATCCAGTAACAGAACTCTTCATGCCAACGCCGGGGTCGCATCTTGAGATCTGTTGACATAAGCTTGCAAACCTTCACATGCATCAAAAATTCATAAAAATCTTACCCGGCCTGCAGATCGATTAAACTGAATAATCTACTTGACCTAGCTGTGATATACATGACCCTCACACTGTTAAGTTGTGTGATCCTAGGCAATATTTTATTTCGCTGTAATTTTTTCATTATCATATATGTGAGCACCTTCAAATATGAAAGGTAAGTGTAAGGAAATGCCTCCTTGGCATGGTTACCCCCTGACTTTTTGCCTTTGCTGATGCCAAGTTATGATTTGAAAGTGTGCTGAGGCCTGCTAACCAGGCCCCAGCACCGGTGTTCTTTCCCTAAACTGTACTTTTGTCTCCACAATTGGCACACCCTGGCATTCAGGTAAGTCCCTTGTAACTGGTACCCCAGGTACCAAGGGCCCTGACGCCAGGGAAGGTCTCTAAGGGCTGCAGCATGTCTTATGCCACCCTAGGGACCCCTCACTCAGCACCAGACACACTGCTTGCCAGCTTGTGTGTTCTGGTGGGGAGAAAATGACTAAGTCGACATGGCACTCCCCTCAGGGTGCCATGCCAACCTCACACTGCCTATGGCATAGGTAAGTCACCCCTCTAGCAGGCCTTACAGCCCTAAGGCAGGGTGCACTATACCACAGGTGAGGGCATAGGTGCATAAGCACTATGCCCCTACAGTGTCTAAGCAAAACCTTAGACATTGTAAGTGCAGGGTAGCCATAAGAGTATATGGTCTGGGAGTCTGTCATACACGAACTCCACAGCACCACAATGGCTACACTGAAAACTGTGAAGTTTGGTATCAAACTTCTCAGCACAATAAATGCACACTGATGCCAGTGTACAGTTTATTGTGAAATACACCCAGAGGGCTTAAAGATGCCCCCTGAAAACATACCCGACTTCCAGTGTGGGCTAACTAGTTTTGCCAGCCTGCCACACACCAGACATGTTGCTGGCCCTATGGGAAGAGTACCTTTGTCACTCTGTGACCAGTAACAAAGCCTGTACTGGGTGGAGGTGCTTCACACCTCCCCCTGCAGGAACAGTAACACCTGGCGGTGAGCCTCAAAGGCTCACCCCCTTTGTTACAGCGCCACAGGGCATCCCAGCTAGAGGAGATTCCCGCCCCTCCGGCCACTGACCCCACTTTTGGCGGCAAGGCAGGAGATAATGAGAAAAACAAGGAGGAGTCACTGGCCAGTCAGGACAACCCCTAAGGTGTTCTGAGCGGAGGTGACTGACTTTTAGAAATCCTCCATCTTGCAGATGGAGGATTCCCCCAATAGGATTAGGGATGTGACCCCCTCCGCACCAGGAGGAGGCACAAGGAGGGTGTAGCCACCCTCAGGGCTAGTAGCCATTGGCTGCTAACCTCCCAGACCTAAACACACCCCTAAATGGAGTATTTAGAAGCCCCCAGAACCTAGGAAGATAGATTCCTGCAACCTGAAGACGAAGGACTGCTGACCTGAGGCCCTGCAGAGAAGACTGAGACACCAACTGCTTTGGCCCCAGCCCTACTGGCCTGTCTCCCCACTTCGAGAAAAACTGCAACCCTGACGCATCCCACAGGGTCCAGCGACCTCTGAATCCTCAGAGGACTACCCTGCATCTAAAAGGACCAAGAAACTTCTGAGGACAGCGGCCCTGTTCCACAGAACTGCAACTTTGCAACAAAGAAGCAACTTTTAAAGACCACACGTTTCCCGCCAGAAGCGTGAGACTTTTCACTCTGCACCCGACGCCCCGGCTCGACCTGCGGAAAACTAACTCTACAGGGAGGGCTCCCCGGCGACTGCGAGCCCGTGAGTAGCCAGAGTTGACCCCCTTGAGGCCCCTTAGCAACGCCTGCAGAGGGAATCCAGAGGCTCACCCTGACCGCGACTGCCTGCTTCAAGGAACCCGACGCCTGGTAAAGACACTGCACCCGCAGCCCCCAGGACCTGAAGGAACCGAACTCCAGTGCAGGTGCGACCCCCAGGTGGCTCTCTTCCTAGCCCAGGTGGTGGCTACCCTGAGGAGCCCCCCCTTTGCCAGCCTGCATCGCTGAATAGACCCCTGGATCTCCCATTGAATCCTATTGCAAACCCGACGCCTGTTTGCACTCTGCACCCGGCCGCCCCTGTGCCGCTGAGGGTGTACTTTCTGGGCCTGCTTGTGTCCCCCCCGGTGCCCTACAAAACCTCCCTGATCTGCCCTCCGAAGTTGCGGGTACTTACCTGCTGGAAGACTGGAACCGGGGCACCCCTATTTCCATTGAAGCCTATGCGTTTTGGGCACCACTTTGACCTCTGCACCTGACCGGCCCTAAGCTGCTGGTGTGGTAACTTTGGGGTTGCCTTGAACCCCCAATGGTGGGCTACCTTGGACTCAACTTTGAACCCTGTAAGTGCTTTACTTACCTGTGAACCTAACAAATACTTACCTCCCCCAGGAACTGTTGATTTTTGCAGTGTCCATTTTTAAAATAGCTTATTGCCATTTGTGCCAAACCTTTACATTCTGTTGTGATGATTCAAAGTTCCTAAGATACCTGAGTGAAATGCCTTTCATTTAAAGTATTGTTTGTAAATCTAGAACCTGTGGTTCTTAAAATAAACTAAGAAACGATTTTTCTATATAAAAACCTATTGGCCTAGAATTGTCTGAGTGTGTTCCTCATTTATTGCCTGTGTGTGTACAGCAAATGCTTAACACTACCCTCTGATAAGCCTACTGCTCACCCACACTACCACAAAATAGAGCATTAGAATTATCTCTTTTTTGCCACTATCTTACCTCTAAGGGGAACCCTTGGACTCTGTGCATGCTATTTCGTACTTTGAAATAGTACATACAGAGCCAACTTCCTACATTCAGCATTTCTGCTGTACAAAAAACCCTTTTTGATTTAATAGGCTAAACGTTTGCTTCATGCATATTACAAATCTAGCCCACATTAGGCTACACATGAACCCTGACTTGCCTCTTAGTTCACTAATATCATATCATTGTCATCAGGGTGGAGGCAGAAATATTTATTAATTCTTGCTAAAGATCTCAGTTTTAAAAAATATATTGCTAAAAAGTGATATGGTTGTGCACTGTCATTTTCAAACATTTTCCATTGACATGATAATAAACTTTCAGAATAACCTTCGGTAATAATTTATCTGGTATAGACATATTGTAATTGCAAATTCCTTACCTTAGTATTTCTCACAGGCGTCAGACTGGATACGGAGATTTTTATTATCGCAGTACCCTTGTGCACAGTCAAGTGGTGACAGTCGTCTCCGCATCTGTCGTTGGCGTCGTGGTCGCCGTGATGATGTAGGTTGTATATAGGCGCCACCTCGGCGTAGTGACGTCAAGTTTCTTTTCACAACTTTGACGTCAAAGCGCAGAGCCATGAAGAACACCTAGAACGGTGAGCCGAAACTAAGGCCCTGTAATGGTTATCCCTATCCTGTGAAATTAGTTCGCAAGCAGGAAGGATGGGTGGGTTGGTAAAGAAACTGCAACTAGAATGCCTCTACCAGATACATTTTTATTGAAGATAAGTAACTAGTTCATTTGATAGAGACTTCTAGTTGCAGATAATTTTCTTAGAATAGATACCCAAGCAATACCATCGTCTGAGGTGGGCTGAGAATCTAAGCTCATACTAGAAAGTCCTGCAGGACCGAATGACCAAAGCAGCCGTCTCTGTGGACCTGACTGTCCAGAGAGTAATGCATTTTAAACGTGTGCAGAGATGCCCACCTTGCTATTTGACAGATATCAATGACAGGAACTCCAGGTGCTAACACTGTGGTAGCTGCATTAGCTCTTGTAGAGTGAGCATGCAAACCCTCAGGGGCTTGCTTCTTAGCCAAAGCGTAGCACATTTTGATGCAAAGAAGCACCCATCGTGAGATGTTAAACTTCTGCACCGCCTTCCCTTTCTTCGTACCCACATACCCCCCCCCCCCAAAAAAAGAAAGAGTTCATCATCCAACCAGAAATCTTTGGTACGATTGAGGTAGTATGCCTAGGCTCTTTTTGCATCCAGACGGTGGAGTCTCTCCTCTTCGTGAGAAGAATGTTGGAGTGAATAAAAAGGAAAAGTGATGGATTGGGCTTCATGAAAGGGCGTGACCACTTTGTGAAGGAATGAGGCCCTCGTATGGAGCCCCACCTTGTCAGGGAAAACAGACAACAATGGGGGTTTAGAAGAAAGAGCCTGAAGCTCACTCACCCAGCGAGCAGAGGTCACGACAACCAGAAATGCAGTTTTAAGATTAAGGAGCCGCACAGGACAGCTGTGTAACAGTTCAAAGGGAGCACATATCAGCTAAGTAAGAACAACATTAAGGTCTTACTGAGGCGTGATAAAGTGGAGTGGAGGGGGGGAAACAAATGAGGAAGACCGTTAAGTAACCTACCCACAAGAGGAGACTTAAAAAGAGAATGTTGGTCCGGCAACATTAGGAAGGCTGAGATAGCCGCCAAGTAACCTTTAAACAGTACCAATGCAGAGCCCTACTGGGTGAAAGATATGATGAACAGAAGAACTGCAGAGAAAGAAGCAGGGAGGGGGAAATCAAGAGACTTGTTTGTACACCATGACACAAATTGATGCCGACAAGCGTATACCGTTTTGGTGGAGGGACTCCTGGTTGCCAAGATGACCTCACAGCCTTCGGGTGGAAGGTCAAAAGCCGTCAACTGCCGTCGCTCTATCTCCACATGGAAGGCGAAGATTGGACAGCTTCAGATGGAGAAGCATCCCCTGCTGCTGCGCCAGAAGTGCCTCCCGAATATGCAGTCTGACTGGAAGATCGGTGGCCCTGCTCAGTAGCTCTGGATACCATACTCTCCGTGCCCAGTCTGTAGCCACAAAGATTACTTGGGCCGGTCATTCTTGATCTTCTTCAGAACTCCGACCAGAAGTGGTATTGGCGGGAAGGCATAAAGGAGGCCCGAGATCCACTCAAGACTAAAAGCGTTGCAGAGCGAGTGCAGTCATGAAAACTCCAACATGCAAAACAGCTGACATTGAGTGTTCTCTACAGAGCCGAAGAGATCTAACCAAGGCTCTCCCCATTTGTGAAAGAGACCTTGCACCTTTTGTAGATGTATACGCCATTCGTGATCGACTGGCTCAATGGCTGCGTTTGTCTGCTCTGACGCTTAGGGATCGTACCAGATGTTGAACCACCAGTGATATGCCCTGATGTGCCAGCCATGCCCAGAATCACAGAGCCTCTTTATAAAGGGTCCAGGACCCTACTCCGCCCTGTTTGTTGCAGTACCACATGGCAGTAGTGCTGTCTGTGAACAACTGCACTACTTTCCGTTTGAGAGAGGGAAGGAATGCTTTCAATGCAAGCCTGATTCCCCGAAGCTCCAGAAGGTTGATGTGGGGCCCAGAATCCGCATGAGACCAGAGGCCTATGATCTACTCCTCTCCTATGTGGCCGCCCCATCCCAGGAGTGAGGCATCTGTCACTACTGAGATATCTGGTTGGGGAAGCAAGAGATCCAGATTCCAAAGCCACCACAGCAGATCTTTCACAGTCCCCTCCGAGATCTGGACCATGTCGGAGAGATTCCACTGATGCAGTGCCCACTGGAACTTCAAGTCCCATTGAAGAGCCCTCATATGCCATCTGGCATGTGTCACTAGCAGGATGCAGGACGCCATGAGGCCCTGCAGCCTCGAGTTGTTTTCACCGAAAGCCAGGAGAGAGGCTGAAACATCAGAATCATAGCATGAATATCCTTGATTCGCTTTTCGGGAGGATAGGTCCGAAACTGCACTGTGTCCCGAACAGCCCCGATTAAACGGAGCATCTGAGAGGAAGTCAGGTGAGACTTTGGCATGTTTATAGTGAACCTCAGTGTATGCAGGAGGTTTGCCTTAGTCTGAAGGTGGGAGACGACTTTCTGGGGCGTGTCTGCCTTCAACAGCCAGTCGTCGAGATAGGGGAAGACCGAAACCCCTAACCTGCGGAGATGAGCTGCAACCATCTCCATCACTTTTGTGAACACCCGAGGGGTGCTGGTAAGGCCCAAAGGGATCACGGTAAATTGAAAGTGCTCGTGACCTACTAGGAATTGTAGACAGTACCCGTGGTCAGGCAGGACGGGAATATGGAAACAAGCACCCTGCAAGTGTAACGCTACCATCCAGTCTCCTTGGTCTAAGGCAGACAAGACGTGAGCCAGAGTGAGCATTTTGAACTTCTTCTTGCAGAAGAGAATGAGGGCCCGAAGGTCTAGGATAGGACATAAGTCTTTGTCTTTTTTGGGCACCTGAAAGTAGCAGGAATAACAACTACAACCTACTTTTGGCACAGGGACTCTCTCTCTGGCCACTTTGGCGAAGAGAGCTGTGACTTCCTAGCAGAGAATTGCCAGATGATCCTCTGGTAAGGGGCCATAAGATGGAGGCATGGCCGGTGGGGATTACCCACTTTGGATGATCTGCAAAACCCACCTGTCTGTCGTGATGGTCTCCTAGTGGGGCAGGTGAATGCGAATCCTGCCACCAACTGGTATATGAGGGTGGGTACGGACTAGGAAGGTTTGGTGGCTGCACCAGGGTGGAGTGGGCAAACCTCTGTTTTCCTGTCCCATGAGCCCGCAGGATTCTGCATCCCCGGTGGCTGTAAAAGGGACACAACAGCGAGCCCGTTCCGTGGCCACTAAAGGGGCAAAATATGGACTGTTGGTGGTGAGGTGAAACCGAGAGGCCAAGTGATCGAGCCATAGCCCGGCACTTCTTAAACCTCTCATGCGCTGAGTCCGCCTTGTCCCCAAAGAGACAGATGCCATCAAAGGGCATGTCCATGAGGGTCTGTTGGACATTTCATTGAAAAACAGATGTCCTCAACCAGGCATGGGTCCTCAAGGCCACCGTCAACGCAACCGATTTACCTGGAGAATTGGTTGTGTCCATTTCACAGGGAATGGTGAACTTAGCTGCATCTCTCCCATCAGCAACAGCTTGGGAGATGTTAGCCCAGGCCTTCTCCAGGATCTGCGGCAGAACTTGCACGACCGTATCCCACAAGCAGTGGTTAAAGCAGCACAAAAGGCATGCAGTGCTCACCGACCGCAACGCCCGACTGGAGGAAGAAAACATAATCTTCTTACCAAGTTGGTCTTTGATTCTCTATCCGGGGGAGTGGAAAGTAATGCACCAGATGACAATGATGCCTGGATGAAAAGGCTCTCAGGTGAGGGGTGTTGGGGCAGGAATTTAGGGTCGTTTGGAGCGGGCTGATGGTGGCGAGCGATTCTACTGTTTACAGGAGCCCATGTGCTGGGTCTGGACCAAGTATGCAGAAGGACATCAATGAGGGCTTCATTGAAGGGGAGGCTCGGCTCGGAGGTAGAAGCCCCAGCTTGAAGCACCTCCATCAGGAGATGCATCCTGACCGCTACAGAGGACAGCTCCATGCCAATGACCTCAGCCACCCTACAGACCACCACAGAATAAGAGGTTCCCTCCGCTGTAGCCACAGTAGGAGGAGAATGCATGCCAGCGTCTGGAGAAGTCTCTAGATCATCAGCCTCACCCTATTCCTGTGCCCAGTCCAAATCAGGGTTATCTAGCTGGTATTCTAAAGGCCCAGCGTCCCCTCCTATCCTTGCTTGTATTTGTACCCATAGTAATATGGGTCCAAACTCAATCTGGGGTGAGAACCACATCGAAGTCAGAAGCAGCGTCGGCCGACACTGTCCTTTCTCCGGGGTCATCGTAGGTAAGAATTGGGTCAACGTCGATCATGTGCACCACCAATGTCGGGAGCACTGATGACCTAGCTGGTGTCGGGAAAGGTCGCAATGGCACGACCAGCATCAGCAAGGATCCGGAGGGACCACTGGGGGCAGAAGCCAAAGACGCTGGCGTGGAACCAAAAGGGCCCTCATCTGAACCCCCAGACCCCGAAGGTGCCACAGAAGGGTCAGAATGCCCAAATATGAGGCGCATGGCCTCATAAAACTCCTTGAGTTTGGCAAGGGTCGCCCTGGCTCACGGAAAATTGGGGAGGTGTGGAGCACAGCAAGGATACTCCTCCCACGTTGCATTGGCTGAGCGATGCGGTGAAGTTGGAAAACGCCTGTCTTCCTTCGACTTCTTTCTCTGACCTGAATGACATGAAGATTTTGAAGACGAGTGGTGGTGAGTCTGCGAACAGTCTCAAGATATTCCTCATGAGTGACACCATGAACGATGCAGAGTCGAGCGTCTGGCCTTCATGAGCTTTAGGGACCGCTCCCTCAAAGCCTTCAGGTGCATGGCCTGGCACTCAAAGCACAACTTCGGGTTGTGGTTGCACTACAAACACAAATGGACCTAATGCCGATCTGTCCCCGGCATCATATGGTGACAGGCCTCGTAAGGCTTGAACTCGTTCTTTGGGGACATCATGATGCGCCAAGGGTCAACACAAAAACCCGACAAAAGGGTCCAATACACGTAAAAAATTAACAGGGTATCTCTTCTCCAGATCAGCGTGTGGCACAGAAAAGAACGGACGTCCCTACGCCAAGGCGACGCCTGTATACGACCCAGACGTCATCCCAGCGCCCACTAAGCCAATGACAGCTGTGGAGACGAATGACACCACCTGAAGGCGCACAAGGGTACTGCTGGAAGAAACAAATCTCCAAATCAGCTTGACGCCCGGGGGAAATTCTAAGGTAATGAATCTAATGTAAGGAATATGCAACTAAAAGTCTATCAGATATGCAGTTTTACTGATAAAACCACATAGCGCATACATTTTTCTTTTCAGAAATTAGGTTTGTGCAAAAAAGTTTAACAGACAATATTTAGTATTTGCACATCACCAAGCAGTGTTTGGATTTGTTTTAAACCTCTAAAAAACTTTTATTCAACACACAAAATTAAAACAATGTGCCTTTATAAAGACTGAAATATATTTTGAAATCTGTGTAAGGTTAATTTATTTGTTATTTCAATGTTGTGTTAGAAAAAAAGCCCGACGTCTTACAAACTTTCATTTCACACGTGTTGCACGGCATGATTTTCACACAGTTCACTTTTTGAAAAAATCCTTGAATTTCACTGAGAAAATGAAAATTAAATGTTTCAAGACAAACTGACTTTTGACCTCTGTCTCTGAATGTAGAGCAAACGTGACAAGATAAATACAAGATTTAAAGGCATCTATATTGCTTGCCAGAACGGGCGAGTAGGCTGTAAAAACAATTGTTCATGATGAAATCTCATTTGCCATAGTCAGTGGACAAGTAGATATCTTGAGGCCTGCTTCAGGGTGTGCTGCTTGGGCAAGGTATTAAAGATCTTAATGCAAAGCATGACCCATTTAGAATAGGTCTGCTTCTGTACTGCTCTACATTTCTTCGTACTAAGAAACCCTACAAAAAATTGGTCGTCCACAAGGAACTCTCATGTGCATTCAAGGTAGAACACAACGCTCTTTTTGGATCCAGGCGGTAGAGTTGCTCCTCTTCTTTAGAGGGATGTGGGGGAATGTAAAAGGTAAGCAGTGTGACGGATTGGCCTACGTGTAATAGTGACCAGTTTTGTGAGAAAGGAGGATCTTGTATGAAGCACCACTTTGTCAGGATAGATCGAGAGGTAAGGCGGCTTCAATCACTCTTCAAGGAGATAGAATTGCCTGAGAAAAGCTATTTTATTTGTAGGGAGCCTGAATGGACAATTGCGGAACGGCTGGAACGGAGCACACATTAAGAATGTTAAGAGCAGATTGAAGTCCTACTGAGGAATAATTAATTTGGAAGTAGGGAAAAGATGGACAAGAGCTTTTCGGAACATATTTACAATAAGGGACTTGTAAAGGGATGTGGCAGAAAGAGCCGAAAGATATACTTTAATAGTGCCCAGAGCAGAGTCCTGCTGGGCAAAGGAGAGAGTGAAGAGGAGGACTGGAGAAAGGGGAGCAGAGAGGGGATCAATTTCTTTTTCTACACATTATGCCACCAATTTTGTACAACAGCATGCATACACTGTCTTGGAGTGAAGCCTGGCTGCCATTATCATGTAGCAGACTTTGGGAGGAAGGTTGAAATCTCAACTGTAATCCTCTGTCTCCATGCAAGGAGGCAAAGACTGGCTGCTGCAACAGAGGATACTCCTGAATTGGCAGCCTGATCAGAGGACCAATTGCCATGGTCAATATAACAGACACTCAGTTCCCAGCGTGGAGCCACAAGGATGACTTGGGCCAAGTCATTCTTGAGAACTGTGGGCAGGATTGGGATGGGCAGAAATGCATACAAGAGGCCTGTGCTCCACTTGAGAAGACAAGCATCTGAGCCATAGCCATTTTGAAAACTCCAGGGTGCAAATCTGCTGACATTGTGCATTCTCGGCGAATGCTAACTGATGTAATCAAGGCTCTCACCATTGTTGAAATTGAACTTGTGCCCCCTCTAGGTAGAGATGCTGTTCACGATCCTTTAGACCTTGACGGTTGAGTTACTCGGCCGTGGCATTCAGAGATCCCTCCACCACCTGGATGCCCATGGTGTTAAGAAGGCATATTGGGAGGATTTAGAGACAGCAGCTGTTATGGGGAGGCACACTGAACAGACTGCTGACCGCCAGACCCACGAGGTCTCTGGGTACCGCGCTCTGAGCCAGAGAGGCTGGGAAGCACACACAGTGCAGTAGTTGGGAGGGAATTTGCACAGCTGGAACCCCCTTCTGTAGCCACGTCAGAGGATTGAGAGCGACTTGAGGCCATAGAATGGCCCAAGGACTTGGGCTTAGCCAGACTGTCCTTAAAGCGCTCATGCTTCAAATCAGCTCCCTGACACCAGCACTTCTACTTTTGCTTCGAAAGTGTGAAAACCCAATTACTAACCAAGTTATTGAAAAAGGGCATGGGACACAATATCTTGCATAATATTTATTTTCACATCTTATAGTAAATATGTGAAACCATCACAATGCAAGATAATGTCTTGTATCCATTTTTCAAAAGTATTGGTTAAGATACAAGTTACTAATTGAGTCTGCGTATTATCAAAGCAATTAGAAATGTGACTGAATAAGTCCCACATGACATTTGTTTGACTTATTACACAGACTGTGGTTCTTGTGGTCAATCAGGGTTGTCCTTGTTTACTATACATATGTTCTCTAAAAAGAACTTAAAAATCGTGTCAAGTCTTTAAAGTTTTGCCACACAAGGTACTCTGTGACAACATGGTAAAATGTGTTCCATCCGCCATTATGTGCACTGTGGGCACTATAATCCACTTGTCAATCGGCAAACAGCAGACCTAACATGTTCTGACATCAGATAAAGGTGTCAAGTATGCCATAAACAAGTCCATGATTTCCTCAAGTAGTGGAACTAAAATGTTGTGGATGATTGCATGGCAAAGTAGTGGCTCATGGAAGGTAGGTATCCATACACAGACTTTTGAAAGGTTTCCCTAATGGAAGGTAAACCTCAGTCAATTTCGAAGTACTTAACTTTTGTATGATACAACAAGATACAAGTAGGAAAATAAAGGTCTGGTTGAGATGGGAACTGGGGGCAGCAAACAACACTCTATAGCCTTTTCCCCTGCTTAGGTCAGACTTTAGAATGACAACGTGGTTGAGCCTTTTTAGGCGTTTCAGGTATGAAATCGCAGTGTCCTTTTCACCCTTGCTACGTTCTCCAGAACATATGAAGTGGAGGCTGCTGCTTCTGTAACAGTAAGACTTTCAATGACAGGCAAATGAAAGTGAAGGAAAAACACGAGACTTCATGTGGTTGTCTGATGATAAACAAAATATGCGCTGTACTTTACCCTCTGGATTCGGAGGATAAACGATTTCTAGTACCAAGAAGTTTTATGACTCGCAATGTATGGCTGAAAAAACTGGTGGTTCTTATCCAGTCCGCCCTATGAAATCAGGTGATCAGAAGATGAGCTGGAATCCAAAGGCACCTAACAGTGAGCCGTAGCCTCGGAGTTCTGAGCAGTATCCACCAACTGATAGGGAGTAAGAACCGCAAGTCCTTAGGATTCACAAAACCTATCGGTCCTTGAGGTGGGCAGAAGACTTTAGTATGAGTGTGAACCTCTGGGGCCATGTGTAGGAAGTTGGCTCTGTATATACTATTTCAAAGTATGAAATAGTGTGCACAGAGTCCAAGGGTTCCCCTTAGAGGTAAGATGGTGTCAAAATTAGATAATATTAATGCTCTATTTGTGGTAGTGTGGTCGAGCAGTAGGCTGATCAGAGAGTAGTGTTAAGCATTTGTTGTACACACACACAGGCAATAAATGAGGAACACACACAAAGACTTACTCCAGGCCAATAGGTTTTTATATTGAAAAATATATTTTCTTAGTTTATTGTAAGGACCACAGTTTCAAGATTTACAGTTAACACTTTAAATGTAAGGTACTTCACTTAGATACTTTAGGAACTTTGAATAAAAGCAATATCATATACAGTCTTTGTAGAAATGGCAATAAGCTATTTTCAAAGTGGACACAGTGCAAAAATCAACAGTTCCTGGGGGAGGTAAGTAAAGGTTAGATTAGGAGGTAAGTAAAACACTTACAAGTCTCAGTTCTGGGGCATAGGCAGCCCACCGTTGGGGGTTCAAGGCAACCCCAAAAGTTACCACACCAGCAGCTCCGGGCCGGTCAGGTGCAGAGGTCAAAGTGGTGCCCAAAACACATAGGCGCCTACAGTATAGAGAACAGGGGTGCTCTGGTTCCAGTCTGCCAGCAATTAAGTACCTGCGTCCTTGGGGGCAGACCTGGGGGGGGGGGGGGTTGTAAAGCACAGGGAGGGGGACGCACACAAGTAGGCATACAAAATACACCCTCAGCAGCACAGGGTCAGCCGGGTGCAGTGTGCAAAGCAGGTGTTTGTTTTTGTACTAGTTTCAATGGAGGGACCCGTGGGTCACTCTAGCGGTGCAGGCAGGCACAGGGGGGCTTCTTGGGGCAGCCACCACCTGGGCAAGGCTGAGGGTCGCCTGGGGGTCACTCCTGCGCTGACGTTTGGTTCCTTCAGGTCCTGCTGCGGGAGCAGTGTTGGTTCCAGGCATCGGGTCCCTTGTTAGAGGTCGCAGTCAGGGGGGCACCTCTGGATTCTCTCTGCAAGCATCGCTGTGGGGCTCAGGGGGGGGGGGGGGTCGTCTCTGGTTACTCACTGGCTCGCAGACGCCGGGGAGTCCTCCCTTTAGTGTTTGTTCTCTGGATCTCGAGTCGGGGGCGTCGGGTGTAGAGTGTGGAGTCTCACGCTTCCGGCAGGAAATGTGCAGTCTTTGAAAGTTGCTTCTTTGTTGCAAAGAAGTAGCTGGTTTTGAACAGGGCCGCTGTTCAGGGGAGTTTCTTGGTCCTTTAGCCCAGGGCAGTCCTCTGAGGCTTCACAGGTCGCTAGTCCCTGTCGGATGTGCCGCTGGTTGCAGGTTTTCGAAGTTGGAGACAGGCCGGTAGGGCTGGGGCCAAAGCAGTTGTCGTCTTCCTCCTTCTCTGCAGGCTTGTAGGTCAGCAGTCCTCCTAGTTTCTTCAGGTTGCAGGAATCTGTTTTCCTGGGATCTGGGGTGCCCCTAAATACAGCATTTAGGGGTGTGTTTAGGTCTGGGAGGGCAGTAGCCAATGGCTACTGTCCTGGAGGGTGGCTACACCCTCTTTGTGCCTCTTCCCGGTGGGGAGGAGGGCACATCCCTAATCCTATTGGGGGGGAATCCTCCAAACTCAAGATGGAGGATTTCTAAAGGCAGAGGTCACCTCAGCTCAGGACACCTTGGGGGCTGTCCTGACTGGTGGGTGACTCCTCCTTGTTTTTCTCATTATCTCCTCCAGCCTTGCCGCCAAAAGTGGAGGCAGTGGCCGGAGGGGCTGCCATCTCCACTAGTTGGGATGCCTTGTGGCGCTGTAACAAAAGGGGTGAGCCTTTGAGGCACACCTCCAGGTGTTACAGTTCCTGCAGGGGGAGATGAGAAGCACCTCCACCCAGTACAGGTTTTGTTCCTGGCCACAAGGTGAACCCGGCTCGAGATCCAGAGAACCAACACCACAGAAAGGACTCCCCGGCGACTGCGAGCCTGTGAGTAGCCAGAGACAACCCCCCTGAGCCCCCACAGCGACGCCTGCAGAGAATCCAGAGGCTGCCCCTGACCGCGACTGCCTGTAACAAGGGACCCGACACCTGGAACCAACACTGCACCCGCAGCAACCAGGACCTGATGGAATCGAACCTCAGTGCAGGAGCGACTCCCAGGCGACCCTCTGCCTAGCCTGCCCAGGTGGTGGCTGTCCCAAGAAGCCCCCCCTGTGCCTGCCTGCAACGCTAGAGTGACCCCCGGATCCCCCCATTGTTTTCAACCTAAAACCCGATGCCTGCTTTGCTCACTGCACCCAGCTGCCCCTGTGCCGCTGAGGGTGTACCTTGGGTGCCTTCTCGTGTCCCCCCCGGTGCTCTACAAAACCCCCCTGGTCTGCCCCCCGAGGACACGGGTACGTACCTGCTGGCAGACTGGAACCAGAGCACCCCTGTTCCCCATAGGAGCCTATGTGTTTTGGGCACCTCTCTGACCTCAGCACCTCACCGGCCCTGAGCTGCTGGTGAGGTAACTTTGGGGTTGCCTTGAACCCCCAACGGTGGGCTGCCTATGCTCCAAACTTGAGACTTGAAAGTGTCTTTCTTACCTTCAAAACTAACCTTTACTTACCTCCCCCAGGAACTGTTGATTTTTGCACTGTGTCCATTTTTAAAATAGCTTATTGCCATTTTTGCCAAAACTGTACATGCTATTGTGATGATTCAAAGTTCCTAAGATACCTGAGTGAAATACCTTTCATTTAAAGTATTGTTTGTAAATCTTGAACCTGTGGTTCTTAACTAAGAAAATATATTTTTCTATATAAAAACCTATTGGCCGGGAATTGTCTTTTGAGTGTGTGTTTCTCATTTATTGCCTGTGTGTGTACAACAAATGCTTAACACTACCCTCTGATAAGCCTACTGCTTGACCACACTACCACAAAATAGAGCATTAGTACTATCTAATTTTGCCACTGTATTACCTCTAAGGGGAACCCTTGGACTCTGTGCACACTATTTCTTACTTTGAAATAGTATATAGAGAGCTAACTTCCTACAGATGTGGTCTGGATCTCGGAGGGAACTGCTTAAGACCTGCAGTGGTGGATTATGAACTATAATTGGATCAAAGGCAGACTCTTCTTCCGTCCCCAACCAGACCTCACAGTAGTGCTAGATGCGCCACTTCTGGGATGGGGCGGCCATCCCAGATAGTTGGAGATCAGAGGACTCTGGTGTCTGGCGGAATCCAGACTCCACATCAATTTCCTGGAGCTACAGGCAATCCGGCGAGCATTTAAAGCAGATCTTCCCTCTGTAAAGGGGACGTTAGTGCAGGTGTTCATGGACAACACCACTGCCATGTGGCACTGCAACAAGCAAGGCGGGGTGGGGTCGTGGACCATTTGACAAAAAGCCCTGCGTGTCTGAACATGGCTGGAACAACAGGGCATGGCAGGTTCCCTGTATGCCATTGCAGACAAACTCGGCCATTGATGCCTAGCGGATTACGAGTGACATCTCCATTCGGAGGTGGTGCAAGAACTCTTTCTGCAATGGGGAGGGCCATGGTTAGAGCTGTTCAACTTCGAACAGAACGTGCGAAATCAACAGTATTGCGCACTGGAGTTTGCAAGACCGCAATTGTTCAGCAATGCTTTTTGATGAGAGTGGAGATCAGGCCCTCTGTGTGTCTTTGTGCCCATTTCACTTCTGACCAGATGTTTCAAGAAGATCAAGGATGACCAGGCACAAGTAATCCGTATGGCTCCAGACTGCACAGAGAATATGGTATCCTGAGCTTCTGAAAATGAGCATCATCCTCCGATCAAGCTGCCCCTATGGGAGGATCTTCTGTCTCAGCAGCAGGGGAGGGTTCTTCACCCGAACCGGTCCACTTTGCACCTTTATGTGTGGAGATGGAGTGAGGACAGTTGACAACCTTCCTCCCAAAGTCTGTGATGTTGTTTCAGCAGCCAGGCGTTCTTCCATAAAAGTGGTATATGCCTGCTGTTGGGAAAGCTTTGTAAAATATTGTACAGAGAGGTTATTAGATCCTCTTTCTGCTTCCCTTTCTGATGTTCTTTTTATTCTGTCCCTTGCCCAGCAAACCTCGGGTCTGGGCACTCTTGAGGGCTATCAGTCTGCTTTATCTACTTTTCTGCAGCCGCCTGATCAACCCTCTTTGGTTAAGTCCCCTATTGTAAATAGGTTTTTAAAACACCGTTCATAATGTCTCACCTTGGCTCTTAGATTTCTGATGTGTGCCCCTTTTGAGCCACTTCATACCTGTCCCCTCAGGCTGCTCACAAACAAAAGAGCATTTTTCATGGTCATAACATCTGCCCGGAGGTTGAGTGAGCTGCATGCCTTGCCATTGAAGCCTCCATATCTCATAGTTTTTCCTGATAAAGTGGTGCTTCGCTTCTGTGCATCTTCAATGAAATGTGGTGACCCCACTTTCTTTGCTCCCCTGAATCCCTCTAAGGAAGAGGAGCGAGTCCACCTGCTGGACCCAAAAAGAGCATTGTTCCCCAAACCTAGCTTACTATTTTTTATACTTTACAACTATATTACTCTTTATAAAGAAATCCTCCTTAGGAAAACACCTCATCATTCTTTCATGGTAACACTATATACATCTAATTTCAATTAAATATTGGACTCTCTTTAATAGCCTTTCACACACCAATCTTTGGGCAGGGTTTCCATAGCAACCCACTAGAACCACAAGGTAAAACATAGCCCATATATTTTACAAACTGCACATTACTGTGCAACTGAAATGCAGGAGGTGTGCTTGACTTTTTCCAAATGTAACCATATCCAATACCACATTACATTGGTTTGTTTAATGCACAATCACAGACATAGTTACTGTAAAAAAACACAACTGAATTGTAAGTTTCCGCATATGAACACCAATCAATGAAAATATATATATTATTTTGTTCAAACAACTCCTGCCCTCTATTTTAGTCTTTCATTTTAAAATATCTGCTACACCTCCAGCCTTCCACCTTGAGCTAGTCATGATTGCCTAAAGAATGCTTAGAGTGTCGATTGTAGGTCAGTACTTTGTGTTCCGTGCTAATGAGTGTGCTATAAAGAGTGGCACTGAGAGGGAGCTTGATTTGCCAAATGTGGACATAAGTTTGACTGGTCAGAGAGGTTTAAAGTGGCATCAATTGCTGTCTTTGGTGAAAAGAATTAGAGATTTCAACCCCCTGACATCATGATTGTTCACTGTGGTGGTAATGTCCTTGGCATGCTTACCGGGGTACGACTGAAAATCCTGAAGAAGGATTTCTTTGAACAATGAATGGTACTTTTTTTCTCAGTCTGCCTTGGTATTTTCCAACATATGTCAAAGGAAGAAATAGAAATGGTCAACCGTATTCTGTCCAACAGAAAAACAAATCCAAGAAACAGGTTAATCAAATTATTTCTGCATACTAAGTGAACATAACATGGGTCTGAACTACAACAAACCTTTGCATTGCCATGGATGGAATCTATACCAGTGACAGAGTTCACGTACAGACAAAGGAAACACAGTGTTTCTCTCCAACCTGAAAAACTGCATCTGGAATTATGTGTAATTATCAGCCACTGCACAATAAACGCAGTCTCTTTTCAGAGGCAGCCTATTTCCCAAACACTAGTATTTTAATTTTTTCTTTCATTTTAAAATTTCCAAATATGTTGTGAATGCGCAAAACAAAAGCAGACGTTCAATGCACACCACCACATTTAAAATGCACATTAAATGATTGTTTCTTACCATCAATGCTTCAATATCAGTGGTTCTGTGAGCGTGCATGAGTACCTCACTTGGTCTGTAAGTGCATGCATGAATCTGAGCGGCTCTGTGAGTAGGTGCATGAGCCTACGAGTCGAAGTGTGTGCAAAATTTGACAAGTGTGTCTGTCAGTGCGTGCATGATTGTTGGAGTGGGTTTGTGAGTGTGCGCATTATTCTCTGTGAGTGGGTCACTCACTCATGAGTACTGCAGTCGGTCTGTGAGGGCGTGCATGCGTAACGAAGGGATTCTATCAGTGCATGCATGTATCTGAGTGGGTGCATGTGCCTCAATAAATCAAATATTTGTAAAGTGCTGCGTGTCAGCCATTGGGGTCTCAAGGTGCTGCTTGGAGGGGGGGTGTGGAAAGGGGGGCTGGCTGGATAGTCGAACAGCCATGTCTTGAGGTCCTTCTTGAACTGATTCAGCAAGGGTGTAGGAAAGTGCCCTTGTTGGCATGGTTAACCCTCTCCCTCCCCCCACTGTTTGCCTAGTTTGGATTCCAAATTTCAGTGTGATAGGATCCTGCTAACTAGGCTCCAGCACCAGTGATCTTTCCCAAAATCTGTGCCTTTGTTTCCACAATTGGCACACCCCTGGCACACAGTGAAGTACCTCATAAAAGTTACCCATGGTACCAAGGGCCCTGTGGCCAGGGAAGTTCCCCAAAGGCTACAGCACGAATGCCACTCTAGACGACCGCTCACCAAGCACATGCACACTGCCTTTGCAGCTTGTGTGTGCTGATGTGGAGAAAAAGGCAAAATCGACATGACCACCTTCTCAGGGTGCCTCTCCACAAACCACTGCCTGTGGCATAGGTGTTACCCCTCTAGCAGGCCTTAAAGCCCTAAGGAAGGGTGCACTATACCACAGGTGAGGGTATAGCTGCATAAGCAATATGCAGCTATAGTCTCCAAGCCCAGTCTTAGACTTTATAAGTGCAGTGTGGCCATATTTAGTATATGGTCTGGGAGTTTGTCATTATGAACTCTGCAGCTCCATAACGGCTTCACTGAATACTGTTGAGTTTGTTATTAAACTCCTCAGCCATATAAACCCACACTGATGCCAATGTGGGATTAATGGAGAAATGCACACAGAGGGAATCTAAGAGCTGCCCCCTATTTAGTTAACCAAACTACTGGTGCTGGACTGACCAGTCTGTCACTTTCATACACGTTTCTGACCACGTAGGGTGAGAGCCTTTGTGCTCGCTGTGGCCAGAAAAAGCCTGTCCTGGGTAGGGGTGCTTCACATTTCCCCTGCTAGAAATGGGGCCTCTAGTTGGCAGTCGGTTTGCACCCTGTCCAAGTAGGGACCCTCACTCTAGTCAGGATAAGGGAGATACCCGCTCAGATAACCCATGCTCACCCCCTTGGTAGCTTGGCACGAGCAGTCAGGATTATCTCAGAAGCAATGTGTAAAGCATTTGCTTCTAACACACAGTAATAAGTGAAAACACTACAAAAGGACACCCCACCTGTTTTAGAAAAATAGCCAATATTTATCTATATAAAACAAGGCCAATTACGGTAAAAATCCAACATACAGTAATAAAAATATGAATTCTGCAAGATTTAGTCAAAAACACAGTTCCTTGAAGTCGATAGCTCCACCTGGGGCTATCACGGCATAGTGAACACCAAAACAAAGTTCAGGCCGGCAGCGGCGTTGCGGGCCAGCTACGGTGTAGGGAAGACACGCAAACATGACCTTCGATTTGCAGTGCGTCGTGATCCTCGCGGTGAATGGTATCGCTGACGTCACGGTGTCTGTTCTAGAGTTGGTGTAACAGTCGTCAGGCCCTTGAAGTCACACATGTTGCAGATCGAACTCCGAGCTGATGAAGTCAGGAGCGCTGGTGTGGATGGCGTCTGGGCTGCGGTGCGAAACGGGACGATGCAACATGCGGTGCCCACAGGGCACGGTGCAGGCAGCGGCACAGTGAAACCACGGATACGGTGTGAAGCAGGGCGGAGCGTTGTGCGGTGTTACCAGGTCACGGTACAGGCAGCATCGTCATCGTTGCTGAAGTGCTGTCACCGGTAGGCCTAAGTCAGCACTGCGGGACGGGCTATGTGACCCTCACAAGCAGTGTCCACAGGCCACGGTGTAGGCAGGATGCTTGGTGATGACACTGGAGTGGATGATGCTGGCATTGGTGGACCAGGGCTGCGGTGTGGGACGGGACGGTGCTTTGTGTAACTCAGCAGGAGCAGCAGCGGTGGGGATGACCAGGCTGTTGCATGAGCAGGCAATGCTTGAGTGCAGGGCCCACAGGCCTAAGTGTGAGCAGCGGGTCGGTGAAGTCGTCCGATCACTGCGTCGGTGAGACCAGGGTCATGGTGCGAAACGGGGCAATGCGACTACGTGCGGCGTTGGCCGGTCACGGTGCAGGCCAGCGGCATCACAGTGGTTTCTCATCTTCAGCAGCACAAAACACACGGTGCTGCAGGTTGAGGAAATGTAGGTCTTTGGTGTCTCTGAGACTTCCAACAGGAGGAAACCTCTACTCCAAGCCCTTGGATTACTTTCTCAAGCAGGACACACAGCAAAGTTCATCCGGTGCACTATTTAAAGGCAGAAGCAGCAACTGCAGGCCAGTCCAGGAAAGCAACACAGCAAAGGGGCAGTACTCCTCCTCCACCTGTTCTCCTTGTCAGAGGCTCCTCTTGATTCAAGAAAGATTCAGAAAGTCTGGGGGATTTGAGTCTTCTTATACCCTGTTCTGCCTTTGAAGTTGGTAAACTTCAAAGCAAAATCTCAAGTGTTTGCAAGATCCTTCCTTGTCCAGGCCAGGCCCCAGACACACAGTATGGAGTCGGAGACTGCACTGTGTGAGGGCAGGCAAAGTCCTTTCAGGTGTGAATGATCACTCCTCCCTCCCTTGTAGCTCAGATGGCTCATTAGGATATGCAGGCCACACCCCTGCCCCATTTGTTGTCACTGTCTAGAGAAGAGGTGTGAACAGCCCAACTGTCAAACTGACCCAGACTGGGAACCCACAAACAGGCAGAGTCACAGAATGGTTTAAGCAAGAAAATGCTTACTTTCTTAAAGTGGCATTTTCAAACAGACAATTTAAAAACCAACTCCAATAAAAGATGTTTTTTTACATTGTGAGTTCAGAGAGCCTGAACTCCACATTTTTATCTGATCTCAAGGGAAATTTGCGGTTTAAGGATATTTAAAGGCAGTCCCCTTGTTTACCTAAGAGAGAGAGAGGCCTTGCATAGTGAAAACCGACTTTGGCAGTATTTCACTGTTAGGACATGTAAAACACACCAGTACATGTCCTACCTTTTAGGTAGACTGCACCCTGCCCATGGGGCTACCTAGGGCCTACCTTAGGGGTGCCTGACATGTAGTAAAAGGGAAGGTTTAGGCCTGGAAAGTGGGTAAACTTGGCAAGTCGAATTGGCAGTTTAAAACTGCACACACAGACACTGTAGTGGCAGGTCTGATCCATGGTTATTAATATGCTGCAGGCCCACTAGTAGCATTTGATTTACAGGCCCTGGGCAACTCTAGTGCGCTTTACTAGGGACTTACCAGTAAATCAAATATGACACTCATGGATAAACCAATCAACGGTACAAGCTCTATAGGGAGCACTTGCACTTTAGCACTGATTAGCAGTGGTGAAGTGCACAGAGACAATAAACCAGAAAAAACGGACCAGAAAAAAATAGTAGGAAGGCAGCAAAACGTTTGGGGATAACCCTGCAAAAAGGGCCATTTCCAACATCACCCCTGCAGGAGCTGTAACATCTGGTGGTGAGCCTCAGAGGCTGAAGCCTCTTGTTACAGTGCCCAGGGGCACTCCAACTAGTGGAGTTGTCCGCACACGGATAAAGCCCCACTTTTGGCAGCAAGTCCAGCAGGAAAATTATGGAAAGCAGGGAGGAGTGACCCCCCCCCCCCCCGCCACCCAAAGCTAGGGCCAACCCTAGGGTGTCCAGAGCTGAGGTAACCCCCCCCCCCTTCCTGCAGAATCATCCATCTTAGTTTGGAGAACAGGAACCAATAGGTTTAGGTTTGCGTCCCCCTCCCCAAAGGGAGTGGACACAAGAAGGGGGTGTAGCCACCTTCAGGGACAGTAGCCATTGGCTACTGCCCTCTGACCCCTGTAACCCCCCTAAATCCAGGATTTAAGGGCTTCCCTGAACACAGCTCATGAGATTCCTGCTGACCTGACAAGAAAGGACTGCTGAGCTGAACCCCCAGTAGAGAAGACAACGACAACTGACTTGGCCCTAGCCCTAACAGCCCGTCTCCTGCCTCAAAATACCTGCACAAAAACAGTGAGGCATCCAGCAGGACCAGCCACCTCGGCCAAGTTCTAGAAGGCTGTCCTGCACCCAAAAGGACTAAGAACTGCAGTGGACAGCCGCCCTGTCCAAGAAGGAAACACCCAGGGACTCCGGCACCCCTCCATACACGCGAGTCCTGACCACCCTGCACCAGACACCCTACGGCCGGTGACCAAGTGGCCCAACCAGCTAAAGAGTCATCAGGCGATTGTGAGCAAGTGGCCACCCTGGGTTGACCTTTCGACCCCTCCACAACTATGCCTGCAGAGGGAATACCGAGGACCCCCAACCCTGACCGCGAAGGCCCTGGACGAATATACCCGCGCTGTGAGAGACTGGCAACTTATTGCAGTACTCCCCCACATTTTTGCCTGGTTTCTGATTGAAACTTGGACTGGAGTGCACTGGGATCCTGCTAACTAGGTTCCCTGTACCAGTGTTCTGTCCCTAAAACATTGTAAAAGTGATTGGATACATCTTTTGCTACCACTACAAGTCCCTAGTAAAAGGTACTTAGGTACCCAGGGCATGGGGTACTTTGGGTAAGCCCCTGGTGGCAGCGGCACTGATTGTGCCAACCTCAAGGGACATGCATCACGATGCACACAGCACTGCCATAGCAGACCAAGTATCCTGCTGCAAACCTAAAATACAAACTTGGCTTGGCACACTACCTGTGTGCCCTGTCCTCCGTACATCGCATTAACTACGGGTAAGACACCCCTATAGCAGGCCTTACAGCCCTAAGGCAGGATACTCCATACTATATGTGAGGGCACAGCTGTATGTTCCCACTGTGTCCCTGGCAAACCTGGGATTATAGTGAGTGAATAGAGCAGCCATTTTAATGTATGTGCTGGACAGTGGCCAACACGAGTTTCCCAGCTACATAATGGCTACTCTGAACCCTGGGTTGTTTGGTATCAAACCACTCCGAATGATAAATTTAAACTGGTACCAGTACTGGATTTATAATAAAATGTACCCAGGGATCACCTTAGAGGTGTCCCTTGCAAAAGCCAACTATCCTGGCATGTTTTCTGACTGGTTTCATCCAGCCTGCCACATCCACACAGTCCATATACAAACCTTGGTGGAGAGCCCTGTCTCCCTGGTTTGTAAACCAATGCCCTTCCTTGGTGGAGGAGCTAATACCCACTCCCCCCAGAATGTGCAACACCCCGGTAGTGAGCTTCAAAGGGCTACAGCTCCTGAAACTGGAGCCTTCTAGCAGCAGAGGGGTTCCCACTTTTCAAACCCCCACTTTTGGAGTGAGCAAAGGTGGGAAACCACACAAAGGTTAGGAGTGGCAGCCTAACCTAGCATGCACCACCTCTAAGGTGTTGTCTGCGAAGTGGACCCTCAAATTCAGTTTCTTCTATCTTGAAATGGATGAAACTAGCCAATCAAGTTTAGGGAAGTGACACTTCCCAAAGGAAGTGGACACTAAAGTGGGTGGAGCCACCCATAGGTAAGTGTCCCATTGGTTTCCCCTAAAACGCCCACTAAATTCTGTATTTATTGGACATCCCTAGACCAAGAAATCAGATTTCAAAAGACAAAGAAGACCTGCACCAAAGAAGATCCAAAGCAAGAGAACTACGGACCTGTTGCACAAGAAAAGGCGCCATACCCTGCCTGCTGCACCCAGGACCTGCAAATCGCTGCTGTGGAGGAGCTGGACACTGGACTGAGCCCAAGAAATCTGGGGGATATCCAGGCTTAAAGACTCTCCCCACATATCCTTTTTGAGCAGAGGCACCACTCAAAAACCAAGCAAGATCTAATAAGCCAGTGAAGGTCGCTTCACTGGCTGGCTGATATTTCCACAACCGGAAGTTGCTGCCAGACCCCACGACACACGAATGACCGTCCCGGACGTGACCTAGAAGTGTGCCAAGATTGGTGGCACTGTGACCTCCAGTGGCCGAGTTACGCCAATTCCCTGGGACAACCTCAAACCAGCTCCTGAAGAGCTGAAAAATGATCGGGAGGAAGCCCCTGTGGAGGGACTTTAATAACACCCTGGGACCTACCACCAGAATGCTCACAGTGTCCTGTAAGCAGCCATCAGAGAGACTCTCCTCCAAAAGGACTCCGTTGCGCACAGCTCCTGGATCTCACCCCGCATCCGTCCGCTTTGTGCCCTGCAACAGGGAACCAGCTGTGCTCCACATCCCCAAACCCTTGCGACCTCGCCAGCCCAAGGGGACCCTCAGAAACCATCTTTTCCAAGTGGCCCCTACAGGTGGCCCTGTGCCAAAAGCGTATCCAACGCTGCTCCCTCCAGAAACGGGAGCTGCAAGAGGCTCTCCGGCTGGCACAAGGTGCCTACTGACTGCTGTGGCTACCCTGCAAAAAAAAAAAAAAAAAGAGACTGGTAACTTAATAGTACGATTTTGAATGGTAACTGTACATTGATTCCAATGATGCATAATTATGCGCAGGAAGGCTAACTTTATTACAACTTTTAAAAGTAATATCTAAAAAAGTATTTGAAAGATCTTGGTCTTGAAAATTAAATAAAACTGAAGTCTTTTAATAAACTCTGGTCTCGAGTTATTCATTGAGTGCATCTACTGCATGATTGGATTTGCGAGTACAAAAAATGCTTAGCACATCTCCTGGATTAGCCTAAGTGCTCGACCAGCTACCTTAAAAATTGTAGCATTAGGTGGTCTAATTTTTGCTCCTGGAAACCAAAGTGTGGTCGCCTGGACCCACTGCATAGTGTGCCTAGTTTTGCACATTGCATAGAAGGCCAGCCTCCTACAGATGCCTAAAAGACCACTGCACCCGCAGCCCTCAGAGAACCCGACCTCCGGCACAGGTACATTCAGCAGTTGGCCCTCCTCCCTGTCTAGCTTAGGGTTTGCTCCAGACGACCCCCTAGTCCTCACATGCAGCATCTGAGTGACCCCCGGGGTCTCCTCACAGAGATCCACTGGAAACCCAATGCCTTGTTTGAATCCTGCACCCAGCTGCCATAGTGCCACAGAGGGTGCATGTTTGATGCCTCCTTGTGGCCCCAACAGTGCCTCTCTAACCCTCCCCCTCCTCCCCCCAGGTCTGCCCACCAAAGAACAGATACTTATCTGCTGGCAGATCTGATTGACAGTGCACCCTGTCTCCGTAGTAGCCCACTTTAAAATGGCTCAAATCTGACCTTTGCACCCGACCGGCCCAGTGTTGCTGGGTGCTTGGGGTTCACTTGAACCCCCAGCTGTGGACTTCCTAGCCCCAGAGACTGAAACTGTAAGTCAAGTACTTACCTCTAAAACTGTGCTTTAGTTTCTTCCCTCAGGATGTGTCCTGAAAATTGCAGTGTCAACATTTAAAATAGCTTTATTGGCATTGATTCACAAACTGTATGCTATATGAATTTCATTCAAAGTATTATTATTGATATATATGTGAAATACTTCTCTATTGATGTAATTACATGCAAAGAGAATCTTGTGGTTGTAGAAATAAATTAACAAAATATATTTTTCTATATAAAAACCTATTGGTCTGTAGTTCAGTCATTAAGTGTGTGCTTCTTCTATTGTCTCTGTGTGTAGAACAAATGCATTTGTAGTATCTACTTTAGCCTCTGTGGAACACCTGGACTCTGTGCATACTATATGTCATTTTGATATAGTATATAAAGAGTCAGCTTCCTACAAAGGGGGACTGACTGAGGTGGCGAGGTTGCGTGTTTCAGGTCTGTGCAGCGATGTAGGAAAAGGATCTCCCTCTGGCTGCGTTAACACCAATTCTAGGGGTGGCAGCAAGGGCAAGTTGAGCGGAGTTGTCGGTCTCTGAATGGGTCTGAGAGACTCAGTTGGTGCACGAGTCGCTGAGTCTGAGTGGCTCTGTGAGTGTGCGCATGAGAACCTCAGTAAGTCTGACTGCTTGCGTGATTCTCCGGGCAGGTCTGTGTGAGTTCACGAGTGCCTCTTTGGGTGAATTACTGGGTGCATGAGTATGTGAGTATTGTAGGAAGCAGCATATATAGTGAACCAAAACGAGGTACACTGTGCAAAAAGTCCAAGCATTTATCAGAAGAATCACAAAGGAACAAATTACATCCCAAATGCTCCCTTTTTGGGTAGTGTGGTCAATCAACTCCTACGGTAAGTGAGAGACACACTGAAAGAAATCCCACACCAATTTATACAAATAACATGTACTTTTATATAAACTCTGATATTTTGATTTATCAATTTTTACAGCTTGCAAAAATTGATACAGTGCATGTTTCAAATGTGGCAAAGTCATCCTATGAAGGAACAACTAGCACTGCATACAGGTATAGTAAAGCGACTTACGTGACCAATCTCCTGGACTTCGGCCACACGGACCATTCACCTTGGGCAGCTGGGTGCATGGGTACAGCTCAGCGTCAGATGCCCCATGTAAGTCTATGGGGACTGGTTTGGTCACAAAGTTGCTTGAGGGATGGACTGAGAGTCCACATCAGAGGAACCCACGTGGGTCTCGAACCTTGAGACCCTTAGGCACGTAGGGACACCACCAGTCCACTTCACCTCAGGCTGTGGGGTGCAGGTGCAGTGGTGTGTTCTCGTATCCGGTCCGGTGCTGGAGTTCCTTGTGGTTGTAAGTGGCCCCGCAGAAACAGTCTATAGGCATGGACTTGGGGTTTAGTCTGAACAAGCCAACAAGTGGCCTCAGGCAGAGAGATGTGGGGACAGCCTTGGTCCTCTTCTCCTAGGTCCAGGGCAGACGGGTGCAGAGGTGTCCTGAGGCATGGGGTCTTTGTCTTCAGGTCACTCACTGTTGCTAGGGGTCTGCAGAATCAGACTGTAAACACTGTCAGGAAGTCCACATAGGGCAAGCTCTGGGTAGGCTGTGTCTGAACGGCCTGGGGACCATGGTGACACCACTGGCCCACTTCAACTCGGGCTAGGCAGCTCAGCTGCAGTGATGTTGCCCAGTGTTGGGTTTTTGGCAGTCCTGGTCCTCACAGTTCTTCCTTGGGTGCCTGAAGATGCAGGGCAGCAGCTCCTGTAATCCAAAAGAGTTCTTCTTGGTGATTTGTGAAGCACGGACAGCGCTCCCTGTTTTTTGGACAGGTCAGTTGCTCCTCAAGGGCCAGGTGCAGCAGGCAGGCAGGTTTGTCACCACGTCAGTCGTGCTTCTTAGGTCTCTGGCCTTGTTGGCATGGTTGTCCCCCACTTTTTGTCTGATATTGGTGATAAATTGACAGAGCGTGATGGGATCCTGCTAACCAGGCCCCAGCACTAGTGTGCTTTCCCAAAACTGTAGCATTGCGCCCACACAACAGCACACCCTTGGTACACAGTTAAGTCCCTTGTAAAAAGTACCCATGGTACCAAGGGCCCTGTTAACTGGAAAGTCCTCAAGTGCTGCAGCATGTCTTATGCCACCCTGGGGACCCCTCACCTAGCACATGCACACTGACATTGCAGCTTGTGTGCGCTGGTGGTGAGAAAAAGGCAAATTCGACATTGCACCTCTCTGTGTGCCACGCCCACAAACCACTGCCTGTGGTATGCGTAAGTCAACACTCAAGCTGGCTTTACAGCCCTAAGGGAGGGTGCACTATACTATAGGTGAGGGCATACCTGCATGAACAATATGCCCCTAAGTGTCTAAGTCCATTCTTAGACATTGTAAATCCAGTGAGGCCATATTAAGTATATGGGCTGGGAGTTTCATTATGAATTCCACAGATCCATAATGGCTACACTAAAGTCTAGAATGTTTGGTATCAAACTTGTCAGCACAATAAACCCAAACTGATGCCAGTGCTGGTTTTATTGAAACATGCACCCAGAGGGCATCTTAGAGATGCTCCCTGTATTTACCCATTCCTTTAATGCAGGACTGACGGGTCTGCGCCAGCCTACCACTAACAGACAAGTTTCTGACTCCATGGGGTGAGAGCTTTTGTGCTCTTGTAGGCCAGAAACAAAGCCGACACTGTCCGTGCTTCACACCTCCACCCTGCAGGAATTGCAACACCTGGTGGTGAGCCTCAAATGCACAGGCTTCTTACCTAGAAGCAGGCCTGATTCTGAGTGCCCCCAGTCTCCATAGGTTCCCACTGTAAAACCCGGCAGCAACGTTGACCTCTGCACCAAGACAGACCCGTGTGGCTGGTGGAGGGTGCTTGGGGCTAACTCGAACTCAGACCCATGGTATTATAACCCCCAGAGAATGGAACTGTAGGTCTGGTACTTACCTCCAAAACTGTACTTGCTTTTATTCCCTACGGAACTGTTCCGGAAAATTGCAGTGTGTCAACTTTTAAAACAGATATTTGCTATATTCACATAAGCCATTTATATTGCCAAATTAAAACAAATAGGTATTGATACATATTTTGGATACTTACTTGTAACTCTGTATTCTTTGCACTACCCTCTGATAAGCCTAACTGCTCGACCACAGTACAACAAAACAGCATTAGTATCATATTTGTTGCCTCTAAACTCGAGTGAATCCCTGTACAGACTATATCTCATTTTGATATAGCATATCCAGAGCCATCTTCCTACAATCTGGTATCTGTGGTTCCCCTAAATACTCAATTTAGGGGGTGGTATTGAGAGTGAAGGGTAGTAATCACTGGAGTACTGTAGGAATCTGGCCTGGTGTGTGCTAACTACCTATGGTATGATCACCTTATACAAGGTCCAGGTATCCCTTATGAGTGAGGTGGAGTCAGTGTCAAGGAAGCCAGGCTCTCTAGAGGTAGCTGTGGATAAGCAGCTAAGGCTTATTTAGGAGACATGCAAAGCTCTCATGCAATACCACTGTAGTCATACAGCACTTACACAAATGAAAGAAGGCACTCAGTGCTACTTAAATAAAGGCTCTTTATTAGAGTAATACAAACACAAACACTAGTTAGGCAATACTCCAATTGTAGGTAAGTAAACATACTATACATGTACAGTAACAATCAGGAATAGGCTTACAAAGCAATTGAGAACACTGAAAAACAGCAGACAAAACTCAAGACCAGGGGGAGTGGGGGTGGGGTGGTGTTGGGGTTAGGTGGATGCAGAAATTGGTCGACGGTGGAAAGAAGACGGTCAACACTGGGGCAGGTGAAGAGTTCCTGGCTGATGCAGTCGACGTCCCATGCTGGATGAAGGATTGCAGTCAGTCTGTGGAGTGAAAAAGACACATACAAGACCTGGAAAAGGCAAATATGGCTGTTGCTAGCAGTGGAGCTGTTGGGGACCAGGAAGGCCAAGAGAGGGTGGGGGGGAGGGGAGTGGGAGAGGAGCTCAAACCACAGGGGATATCCCTAGCAACCCTTGGCGGTGTGGAGAGTCCAAAGAAGAAGATTCAGCCCACAGAGATGACTCACAGGCAAGGAGCACAGGAGTCACGGTGAGGCCCATGCAAGACACTTAAAAAGGAGTCCCACGTCGCTGAATAACCATGCGAAGGGCCGAGTGTCGCAGGGAAGAGTGATGTGGACTGGGGCTACACAAAAACTGAAGTTCCCCTGGAGGAGGTGCCATCAAGCCTTGTCAGTTGCAAGAGACACTATGCATGGAGAAGGGAAGGTCCTACCTTCACCCAAGTTGGACAGCTGGTAGAGAGGACGCCAAGGAACACTCTAGACCACCACCTGTGATGCAGGATCCACACAGTTCCATAGAAGAGGAGATCCATGCAGCCGGTCGTCATTGCAGCAGAATGCCTGCATATGCACAGGAGCGACTTCTTCATTCCATGGGAAGTTTGCTTCTTAGTGCAGACTAAAGACTCGCCGCCCTCATACGATGCACAGCCGGGGAAATGCTGCAGTTGCTAGAAGAAGCCAGAGAAACAATGTTGGAGAGCAGAGGCGTAGCTGTAGATGCGGATTGTAGGTCCCTGTGAAGTCCAGTTGCGGTTTGAGAGGCCAGAAGTTTCAGTAAACAATGCAGATTCCTGCTGGAGTCTTGCATGTTGAATCTGGGAAGCCACCCAAGAGGGCGACCCTAAATAGCCCTGGAAGGGGAACAGGTCACCTAACCACGTGACCACCTATCAGGAGGAGGCTGTGACATTACCTTCCTGACGTGGCCACTAAGATGACCCCAGAGGCCTCTTCCCACCTTAAGGTCAAGATTGCAGAATCAAAGGGCCATCTGGAGGAGCTCTGGGCACCACCCCTGGGTTGGTGATAGACAGGGAAGTGGTAATTCCCATTTCCATTGTTCAGTTCCAGGACCGGGCAGGGATTAGGGGTCCCTCAACTGGCACAGATTGGTTTATGCAAGGATGGTACCAAAGGTGGCCATCAAAGCATACCAGTGGCTTGGCGATGCTACCCCTCCCAAGTCATTTAACACTTTTTTCAAAAAAGGAAGAGGGTGTTGCCTCCCTCACCTAAAGGAAATTCTTTTGTTCTGCCTTCCTGCACTACAAGTCGGAAATGTTTGATAACAAACATGCCCATGTTCAGAGTTACCCTTATGTAGCTGGCAAAGGTAGTGACCTATGTCCAGTACACGCGTGAAATGGCAACACCGCACTCATGAAGTCCAGGAAGATGGAGATGAGTTTGTGGGGGCATCTCTGCTCATGCAGGGGTGCCCTCTGACATCGGTACTTGCAGCAGGCCCCCTGGGCTACGAGGCCCTGCCTTAGGAGTGACTTACAGGGACCTGGTGCAGTGATCTTCAGTGAAAGGGTGCATGCACCTTTACATGCAGGCTGCAATGGCAGTCCTGCAAACACATTTTACATCGGTCCCCATGGGTGGCATAACATGCTGCAGCCCATGGGGAATCCCTGGTGTCTCCACGCCCTGTGCACCATATACGAGGGACTTACATGGGGCACCAGTATGCCAAATGTGGGAAGTATGAAGTCAAAGCAAACAATGTACAGGGGGAGTGCACAGTAACTGGGGTCCTGGTTAGCATACTGACACGCAAAAAGTGGGGGTAACCATGCCACTAAAAAGGGTACTTTACTACATCTACATACCCCTGAAGTCACTACACCCTGTAGATGACCCCTTTGTGGGGAGTGGGCAAAACCATGTCCAGAGGTCCTAAATTCCCCCAGACACAAGCAGAATTTCCTAGGCTATGTCCATTTCGGGCTGGTCACCCTAGGGATGTGCCCAGCCTAGAAATGCAAAATGCCTCCTACATAGCTAATGTTCTTGAATATCCAGGGTGCCAGATGGGCTCTGCGGGTCGGCATCTCCCTCTCAGAGACCAGATATGTCTTGGAATGCAGATCATGCTTTGGGAAGAGGTGTCCAACACTTCACCCTGAGAAGCTTTGTGTCTGACCTCCAAAGAGCAAAGGCTCTCACCCCTGGATCTCAGACTCTAGTCTGTTGGTGGCAAACTGGCTAGAACTGGTCAGTTAGCTCAGAAGCAGTTGGTATGTTTTCAGGAGGCAACTCTAAGGTGTGCTCTGGATGCATGCATTAATAAATCTATCGCCAGGGCTTAGAAAACGTGAGATGTTCAACACCAAACATCCCTATTTTCATTGAAGACATCATGGAGCTAGGCAACTCGTATTAATCAGTGTCCAACACATCTATTTAAAATGGATTCCTTGTTCACTTAATATATCTAAGAAATGACAGACATAGCAAGGGCATATCTGCTCTTGCAGATATGACCACGCATATAATATTATTCACCCTGCCTTAGGGCTATAAGGCCTGCTGTAGGGGTGACTGCAGTGTTTTAGGGGCATGGCACACAGTCCATAAGTCATGCTGTGTTTTCACTTTTAGGGGGCACCTTGTCACGCAGTCTGCATGAGGTCAGTGCTGGGTCCCTTAGAGAAGAACAAGTTCTGCTACAGCTCTTAGCGACCCTCTGCTGTACCTAGGCACTCTAGGTAACACTTACTATGGGACTTAGAAAGGTGCTACACAGCCTTATCACTTGGGATCAAGGGATCAGGTGTCTTGTTTTGGGGAAAGAAGACTGGCACTGGGGACCTGCTTACAAGGAATCCAGTGCACTTCAGTTAAAGCTGCATCAAAACCTGGCAACAAGTTGGGAGGGAGCAAGGGACGGACAGCTACGTACAAGTGTGAGAATGACTTTTTTTTCGATATTCGTTAATTGGTTGCAATGTTATACAAGGAGGACGTGCTGGGCTTTGAGATGAATTCGCGAGTATGGCACGTGGTGCCAAAAAATCTTGCCATCAAATGTATTATGACCTTGGTCTAAGTTGTTAAATGCAGGGCTGCTCAGTCCCAAGGCAACCAAGACTTACTTGGTTTCACCTTATCCCATTTTCTTCTACCGTCCTACTCTTCCTTTCTCCTTATTTTATCCTTGCAGGTTCATTTTCTTCTCTACTTTCTCCTGGTGATTGCTTATCTATGACCTTGTTTCCCTTCCCATTCTGCCTTTTGCTCTTCGGCCAGATCACTGGCACACTGGTCTACATTCTAAAAGTTTTAACATCTCATTTTCAGGGATAGTGAGGTCTTTCCATTATTGTAACACGGGAGCAGCTCACTACTATTAATGGAAAAAATCTATGTGACACCCTCACATTTACATGAGGTTCTATTTTGATCTATGTAGGAAGTTGGCTCTGAATATACTATCTCAAAGTGAGAGATAGTGTGCACAGAGTCTAAGTGTTCCCCTTAGAGGTTGATAGTGGCAAAATTAGATAATTTGAATGTTCTATTTTTTGGTAGTGTAGTTGAGCAGTAGGCTTATCAGAGGGTAGTGTTAAACATTTGTTGTACACACACAGGCAATAAATGAGGAACCCACACTCAAAAGACTTTACCAAAGACCAATAGTTTTTATATAGAAAAATATATTTTCTTAATTTATTTTAGAACCACAAGATTCAAGATTTGAAGTAAATACATAAAATGCCAGGTACTCCACACAGGTAAGTAAGGAACTTTGAATTAAAGCAGTAGTACACACAGAACAGGTTAAAATTGCAATAAGCTATTTTAAAAGTGGACACTGCAAAAATCAACACTTCCTGGGGGAGGTAAGTTTGGTTAAGTTTCTCGGGTAAGTAAAGCACTTACACAGTCAGCCTCCTGGGCATAGGCAGCCCACCGTTGGGGGTTCAAGGCAACCCCAAAGTCACCACATCAGCAACACAGGGCCGGTCAGATGGCAGATGTCAAAGGAGGGCCCAAAACACATAGGCGCCTATGGAGAACAGGGGTGCTCCGGTTCTGGTCTGCTGGCATGTAAATACCTGCGTACTGCGTGGGGGAGGACACAAACAGGCACACAAAACACACCCTCAGTGGCAAAGGGTGGGCCGGGTGCAGTGTGCAAAGTAGGCGTCAGGTTTGCTATAGGAAGCAATAGAGGGACCCGGGGGTCACTTAGGCGATGCAGGCAGGGCACGGAGGCTTCTCAGGCCAACCACCGACTGGGCTAGGAAGAGGGCTGCCTGCTGGTCACTCCTGCACTGGTGGGTGGTTCCTCTCTGTCCTGGGGGCTGCAGGTGCAGTGCTTGGTCCAGGCGTCGGGTTCCTGGTTACCAGGCAGTCACAGTCAGGGGGAGCCTCTGGATCATCTATGCAGGTGTCGCTGTGGGTGTGCGGGGGGGGGTGGGTCGACTCCAGTTACTCACATTATCGCAGTCGCCTGGGAGTCCTCTCTGCATTATTTGTTTTCTGGAGCACGTGGTGGGGGCATTGGGTGCAGAGTGAGAAGTCTCACGCTTCCAGCGGGAAGGGAGAGTTCTTTCAAAGTTGCAAAAATTTTGTAGTGTCCTCGGAGGTCGCTGGCCCCCGACGGATGCGTCACTGTGCAGTTTCTTTGAGCCTAGAGACAGGCCATAGGGCTGGAGCCAAATCAGTTGGTGTTTCCGTCATCTCTGCGGGTCTTTCAGGTCAGCAGAACTTATTTGTGTAGGTTGCAGGAATCTGATTTCCTGGGTTCAGGGTCGCCCCTAAATACTAAATTTAGGGGTGTGTTTAGGTCTGGGGGCAGTAGCCAATGGCTACTGTCCAGGAGGGGTGGCTACACCCTCTTTGTTCCTCCTCCCTGAGGGTATGGGGGCACATCCATATTCCTATTAGGGGAGTCTTCCAATCTCAAGATGGAGGATTTCTAAAGGCAGGAGTCACCTCAGCTCAGGGCACCTTAGGGGCTGTCCTGACTGGAGGGTGGCTCCTCCTTGTTTCCTTCATCATCTTCTCCAGCCTTGCTGCCTAAAGTGGGGGCAGTGGCCAGAAAGGGGGGGGGCATCTCCACTAGCTGGGATGCCCTGGGGTGTTGTAACAAAAGGCATGAGCCTTTGAGGCTCACCGCCAGGTGTTACAGTTCCTGCAGGGGGAGGTGAGAAGCACCTCCACCCAGTACATGCTTTGTTCCTGGCCACAGAGTGACAAAAGGTACTCTCCCCATGTGGCCAGAAACTCATCTGGTTGTGGCAGACTGGCAGAAACTGGTCAGCCTAGCACTAGGAGTCGGACTGGTATTCCGGATCCCTCTCTAAGATGCCCTCTGGGTGTATTTTAAAATAAATACTACACTGGTATCAGTGTGCATTTACTGTGGTGAGAAGTTGGATACCAAACTTGCCAGATTTCAGTGTAGCCATTATGAAACTGTGGAGTTCGTGTTTGTTAAACTCCCAGACCTTATACTCTTTTATGCCTACTCTGCAATTACAATGTCCAAGGTTTTGCTTAGACACTGTAGGGGCATAGTGCTCATGCAGCTGTTCCCTCACATGTGGTATAGTACACCCTGCCTTAGGGCTGTAAGGCCTGATAGAGGGGTGACTTACCTATGCCACAGGCAGTAGGTTGTGGGCATGGCACTCTGAAAGGGGTGCCATGTCAACTTAGTGCTTTTCTCCCCACTAGCACACACACTGTGAGGCAGTGTGCATGTGCTGAGTGATGGGTCCCCAGGGTGTCATAAGGCATGCCACAGCCCTTAGAAACCTTCCTTGGCAACAGGCCCTTAGTACCAGGGGTACCATTTACAATGGACTTCTGTGTGCCAGGGCTGTGCCAATTGTGGGAACAGAGGTACAGGTTAGGGAAAAAACACAGGTGCTAGGGGTCCCAGCACATCTTCAACCATAACTGGCATCGGCAAAAGGTCAGGGGGTAACCATGCCAAGGAAGACATTTCCTCACACACACCCCAACAGGCAGGTCTTATCCTCCAAACCCACCCTTGCTGTCATCCACAGAATCAGGAAGAGCACATCTGAAGGCAGATGCTTCTCTTACTTTGTAGCCCAGTCAAACACGCTTCCACTCAAAGTCAAACATGCAGACTCACTGAACCAGCTCACAAAGGATCTAAAGACTTGGATCGCAGAGTGTGCAGCACACCCGCAATAGCGATTTGAGCCTCCATGGGTGATAAGCCGCCCTTTAAAAGTGTCCGATTGCTCGACTGACTGATGTGTGCAAAAATACCTTTATTAGGAATGAAAAACTTTCCTAACAATAGCTTTACAAGTATGTCTCAATAAAAACATAAAATAAATGTTTTGCCTAGAAGTTATTTTGAAAGATTAGCAATACATAACTCACCCACTGTTCAATATCAGTCATGTTTGGCCAATAGAAACGGCTGCCAATACTTTTTTTTGGTTTTGTTAGTTCCAGAGTGACCTCCAATTAGTGAAGAATGTAACTTATAAAAAATGTGTTTTGCCAATTCTTCACCAACGATAACTTGTGCCTTCTTTCCCTTTCCTACAAAGAACAACTTTTCACCTAATTTGCCAAAAAAAAACATGAGAACATTTAAAGGAAGATTACTATTTACTGCGGATGTTGCACGAAAGATACATTCAAAGCAAGTAATATATATATATATATATATATATATATAGATATATACATACACACAAACACACACATGTAAACAATAATTAAAAAAAGATTAAATATAATTAAATGAATCAGACTAAACAATATTTGTTAACACAAAAGTAGGTAGATCAATATAATTGAAAGGATCACCAATTCATGAAGCTTCATTCAAACATGTAAAGTAAATTGTATGAACGTATAACCATTTTCTAATTCCAAAGCAATTTGAAAACGAACTTACCATCAATGGTGAATTTTTGGGAAATTCCCCGTAATCAATGCTTCATTATTTTACTGAAATCATCAGGGTACACATTACTGCGTATATAATTCAGAATCTGGTTGTACTTTGTGGCATCCATTGTTCTTTACAATAACAAAAAAATATAAAATGAAGAAAATCTAAACATCATAATTGTAAAAAAATAAATCACATGGATGAATATACGTTAACAAAGGTAATTAATGTGTTCCTCTGATTGACAATTTACACCCACACATTCGTTTTTTGAGAATGGATACCATAAGAATATCTCTCCATAGTAGGTGCCTCCGCTCTGGTGAAAGGAGCACATAAGCCATCAGAAGTCTGCTTCTTCGCCAAGGCATAGCACTTTTTAATAGAAAGAAAAAGATAGTTGGAGATGGTCCTCTTCTCTCATCAGCTTGCCTAATTTTCACAGCAATTAAGCAAATAAAAAGCTGATCATCCATTTGGCGTTGTTTAGTACAATGAATGACCATTGTTGGTCAAATGTATGTAAGAATGAGGGGGGTAGAGAAAAAGTCGTCAGGACAATATTTAGACCAACGTGAAAGAGTGAACACTTTTGGAAAAAGAGAACCAGCTTGCCTCAATAGATGGTAGTTAAATGTGTGGATACAGAGAGGGTTAGGTGCTCGTTAATCCTTATGTAAGAAGTAATTACGGGGAAAAAAGAAAAAAATTGTATCCTCAACATATAGGTCCTCATTACAACCCTGGCGGTCGGTGTTAAAGCGGCGGTAAAACCGCCAACAGGCCGGCGGTAAAAAAAAATTGAATCACGACCGTGGCTGAAACTGCCAACATAGACAGCCACTTAAACACTCCGACTGCCACGGCGGTACAAACAAACAGCATGGCGGTCACCGCCAACAGACAGGCGGAAGACAATGTAACGCCCACAGTATCATGAGAGGTCAATCCGCCACCTTTTCCGGGGCGGATTCAACGCGAACAAAAACACGGCAGAAACAGGACTTGGAAGGGAAAACCCTCACCTCTACACACCCCACGAGGAACCAGGACGCCATGGAGCCGGAACTCCATATTCTACCAGCCATTGTCTTCCTGCTCCTCTACCAGGAGCACGAACGCCGGCGGCGAAGTCCACGGTGAGTACTGCACCTACGACACAGGGGAGGGGGGAGGGAAAAGAGTGTGACAAACATATGCACACCCCCACCCACTACAACACACACACAGATACATGTTGATACATTAGTTACACCCCCCAAACCCCCTGGAAGAATGCAAGGACAATGGAAATGATTGTAACGATTCTAATCAATAAAAATCCAGTACTCATAAATATATATACACTATTAACAAATATATACACCAAGAATTAAAGTCCATGTACTGCACCTACATAGTCCGTGGAACACTGGGCTCAAAATGCATGGGCGAGGCCCACACTCAATACCCGATCCAAATGGAGAGAACACTGCAGTGGCATCAGATCGAAATAAAACAGGCACCTCGGGGGGAAGGGGTGGGCACCTCAGCCAGATGAGTGCATGACGCCAGATCCACGAAGGGGCTCCATGCCCATTGATGTATCCTGGGGAGTGCAAAGCCACAGTCTCACAAGTCTTTAAAGTGGGTGGTTTGCCCACTGCTGCATCCTGGGGAGTGCAAAGCCACAGTCTTACAAGTGAATAACAGTCTCCACTGGTTCTGGAGGGGGCTTTGTGCCCAGAGTGCTTCATCCTGCGAAGGACTGAGGTAGTGGATGTGAATCTCCACTGGTTCTGGAGGGGGCTTGGTGCCCAAAGTGCTTCATCCTGCCAAGGATAGAGGTAGTGGATGTGAATCTCCACTCACGGTGGGCCTACATGGAAGCTGTCCAGGCCCCTGAAACTGACTACCAGCTTTGTACGACTGACCACTGGGGATGGCAGCCATATCTGTGGTGGTGCCACTGGCACATGATGTGGCATGGCCGCTGGCGGTTTATTGTTGGCGGCCTCAGTAGCGGCGGTGCTTGCGGCGCTCATTGGCCTGCGGTGCTGGTGGGTGGCCCAGTGAGCATGCTGGTGGCGGCGGTGTCCTGGGATACGGTGCTGGTGGCGGCGATGTCCTGGGCAGCGGTGCTGGTGGAGGTCTTGTCCACCGTGCAGGTTGGCGGCGACTTCCCTTTCTTTCTGTGCCCCTTCCCCACCTTGGATGGTGGTGCAGCTGTCTTCCCACTCCCAACTGTAGTCGTGGGAGAGCCCCTGGTGGCAGGTGTTTTGCCCTTCTCCCTCTGGGCTGTGGCCAACTTCTTATGTTTCTGAGGTGGGGGACTGTCCGTGGTCTGGCTCCTTGGTACACTGGCTGCCCTGCTGCTTGGCGCACTCCAGAAGCCGGTCACTGCTGCACCACTGTTCCCGGTGATGTGGTGGCTGAGGTGCTGGGTTGGGACCTGGAAAGGCGTGCAGTGTGTGGTGATGGGTGTGCTGGTGATGGATGTAGAGGCTGAAGATGTAGTGCATTCAGGAGTGAGTGGAGACATGACCGGGAGGGAGGTGGGGACACAGTGGATGTTGGTATGTCTGCATGGGTATGATGCTTGTGGGATGTGTGGTGCTAATGTTTACCAGAGCTACCCTTGTGTTTTGAGGTGTGTGCATGCTTGTCTTATGGTGTGCTTGGGATATGCTGAGGTACAGGGGATTGGGTCTGGGTGGAGGAAGTTGGAGGGGGGAGGCTGGACACAGTGACAATGGCTGCCATCAGTGCTGAGGCCAGAGTCTGAAAAGCTCGCTGTTGGGCTGCCTGACCAGAATGAATGCCCTCAAGGTATGCATTCGTCTGTTGCAACTGCCTCTCTACACCGTGGATGGCATTCAGAATGGTAGACTGCCCAACAGTGAGGGATCTGAGGAGGTCAATGGCCTCCTCACTGAGGGCAGCAGGACTGACAGGGGCTGAGGTGCCTGGGGCGAAGGAGATGCCCACCCTCCTGGGTGAGTGGCCACGGGGCACATGCTGAGGGGCTGCTGGGAGGGCAGTGCTGGTAGGTGGGGGTGGCGGCTGTACCTGTAGATGTGGGGGGCACTGAGGGGCCTGCCACCGCAAGGGAGCTTCCATCAGAGGAGGAGTCCGTGTCGCTGGTCTCAGCTCCTGTCCCCGCCGTGGAGCTCCCCTCACCCCTCCGTCCCACTGGTGCCTTCAGACTCCGTTGTATCGCCCTCCAGGGCCATGTGGGATGCAGCTCCCTCCTGCTTCGGTGCCACTGCTCCTCCGCCTGATGATGCTAGGCAGACAACAAAAAGAGGGGGGGAGACAGAAGAAAGACATGTTCAGTGCATGCAATACCGCTACAGTTGGCGGACACTACAGACACAGCAGCCCTCTGCACTACGCCATGCACTTAGAGTTCCCTAATTAATCACAGGGACAGGGGGTACAAGGCCTATGCCCGATTGCTGCACACATGGAAGTCACAGGAGCCTGACTAGGTGTAGTTAGCTCTTAACACTGGTGGGGTGGGGTGCCACGTCACATTGCCTGCCTTACGAAAGGACCTTGCCTACAAAACTCGCCCTGGCCTAGGGGTACCCAAAGCCCACCTCCCCCACCCAGACACTGCCAATGCGCGCTGAATCAGCTGAATGAGAGTGTACTCACCCCCTTGTGGCTGCTGTGATGCTCTCAAGCGCCCAACCAACTCCAGGTACGCCACCGCCAGGATCTGGAACACCAGGGGGGTCATGGTGCGACGTGCACCCCTCCCACGTTGGGAGGCCATCCCCAGCTAGGCCTCCGCTGTCTTCTTGCTCCAGCGGCAAATGTCCTCCCATCTTTTCCGGCAGTGGGTGCTCCGTCTGTGGTGGACCCCCGGGGTCCGGACTTCCTTGGCGATGGTACGCCAAATATCCTTCTTCTGGTGGGCACTGACCTACAGGAATAGTACAGAGGAAAAAGAGAAGATATAACCGTCCGGACCGCCACAGTCATTGGCCCGCGTTCCTACCCTTGCCATGACGCACATACACTCACCGTCGTTTCATGCACGCCTCATTCCCCCCCATCTTCCATGAGCCCATACAGCATGCTCACAGTGTACTTACCTGTTTGTTTGGAGGACCGTAGAGTAGCGTGTACTGGGGGAGGACCCCATCCACTAGTTTCTCCAACTCCTCTGTGGTGAAGGCAGGGGCCCTTTCCCCAGACACATGAGCCATTCTCTCTTCCAGACTGAGGTCACAGCAGCACTTGCAGTGTAGGTCCTCTCCTGTTGAAGATCAGGTATCAAGTAAGTGAACAGATAGAAAATGGCGGTCACGTCCGCGGTGGTGCGTACCATCACCGCCGGCGTACATCGTCATTGGCTCCTGGGACCCATAGGGCCCAATGTTAACCAATGCAGAATAGCGCCGCAGTCTTCGACCGCCTACCGCGACGGTGTACAACGCCAGCGCAGTTACCTCATATCCCATTGTCCTACCTTACAGGTCAGGCAGCCGCCATTTCAGGGGCCACATGGCATTATTTTTAAATGTGTCACACATATCTAGGCCTTCCATACACACTAAGACAGGCACATAGCGGATTGAAAAATATGTGCAATAAAGTTGTGTTTTCGTACCTCAGTGTTGGCTGACCCTCTGCTCACTGTTCTCCTCCATAGAGCACATCCGCTGGGGCAGGTGAGGAGATGGCGGCATCCTCCAGTGTACAGACCGCTGGTGGACCTGTCGACAGTGGAAGAGCGACATGTAATTGTCACCTACAGACTGAATCGTGCCACAGTCTAGGAACTGTGTGCCCAGTTGGAGCCGGACCTGATGTCAGCTATCCGCCATCCCACAGGTATCCCCCCCTCTAGTGCAGGTGCTGTCAGTACTCCATTTCCTGGCACGTCAGTCTTTTCAGACAACAGTGGTCATAGCATCTGTGATGTCCCAGCCTATGTTCTCCAACGTGTTGTCCAGAGTGTTGTCTGCCCTGCTGAAATGCATACGCAGCTACATCATGTTCCCTCAGGTGGAGGATTTGCCTACAGTGAAAGGTGACTTCTATGCCCTGGGACATATCCCCAACATCATAGGTGCCATTGATGGGACACATGTAGCCTTGGTACCCCCCCCCCGCAGGAGTGAACAGGTATACAGAAACCGGAAGAGTTACCATTCAATGAATGTGCAGATGGTGTGTTTGGCCAACCAGTACATCTCCCATGTGAATGCCAAGTTTCCTGTCTGTAGGAGTCTGGCCTGGCTTGTAGTGGGTACCAGAGGTACTTACACCTTGTGCCAGGTCCATTTATCCCTTATTAGTGTAGAAGAGGTGTTTCTAGCAGCTTAGGCTGATAGAATGTAGCTATAGCAGAGCAGCTTAGGCTGAACTAGGAGACATGCAAAGCTCCTACTATACCACTGGTGTCATATGCACAATATCATAAGAAAACACAATACACAGATATACTAAAAATAAAGGTACTTTATTTTTATGACAATATGCCAAAAATCTCAGTGAGTACCCTCAGTATGAAGATGCCAAATATACACAAGATATATGTACACAATACCAAAAATATGCAGTAATAGCAAAAGGAAGTAATGCAAGCAATGTAAAGTTACAGTAGATTGCAATAGGAGCACATAGGTATAGGGGCAACACAAACCATATACTCCAAAAGTGGAATGCGAACCACGAATGGACCCCAAACCTATGTGAGCTTGTAGAGGGTCGCTGGGACTGTAAGAAAACAGTGAGGGTTAGAAAAATAGCCCACCCCAAGACCCTGAAAAGTAGGTGTAAAGTGCACCTATAACCCCCAGAGAGCACAGAAGTCGTGATAGGGGGTTTCTGCAAGGAAGACCAACACCAGCAAAGCAACCAAAGTGGATTTCTGGACCTGAGTACCTGTGGAACAAGGGGACCAAGTCCAAGAGTCGCAACAATGTCGAGAGTGGACAGATGCCCGGGAAATGCCAGCTGAGGGTGCAAATAAGCTGCCGCCGGATGGTAGAAGCTGTGGATTCTGCAAGAACGAAGAGGGCTAGAAACTTCCCCTTTGGAGGATGGATGTCCCACATCGTGAAGAAGCAGAAAAGACCGCAAACAAGCCTTGCTAGCTGCAAGGTTTGCAGTTGGGGTTTTTGGATGCTGCTGTGGCCCAGGAGGGACCAGGATGTCGCCACTTGGATAAGGAGACAGAGGGGGCGCCCAGCAAGTCAGGGAGCCCTCACAGAAGCAGGCAGCACCCGCAGAAGTACCGGAACAGGCACTTGGAAGAGGAGTGAACCGGAGTCCACCCGAAGTCAGAAAAGGGAGTCCCACGACGCCGGAGGACAACTCAGAAGGTTGTGCAATGCAGGTTAGAGTGTCGGGGACCCAGGCTTGGCTGTGCACGAAGGAAATCCTGGAAGAGTGAACAGGAGCCGGCGCAGCTGCAAATCACGCGGTACCCAGCAATGCAGTCTAGCGTGGGGAGGCAAGGACTTACCTCCACCAAACTTGGACTGAAGAGTCACTGGACTGTGGGAGTCACTTGGACAGAGTTGCTGAGTTCCAGGGACCACGCTCGTCGTGCTGAGAGGAGACCCAGAGGACCGGTGATGCAGTATTTTGTTGCCTGCAGTTGCAGGTGGAGGATTCCGTCGTCCCACGGGAGATTTCTTCAGAGCTCCTGGTGCAGAAAGGAGGCAGGCTACCCCCAGAGCATGCACCACCAGGAAACAGGTGAGAAAGCGGCAGGAGAAGCGATACAAGGTTGCAGTAGTCGTCTTTGCTACTTTGTTGCGGTTTTGCAGGCGTCCTGAGCAGTCAGCGGTCGATCCTTTGGCAGAAGGTGAAGAGAGAGATGCAGAGGAACTCTGGTGAGCTCTTGCATTCGGTATCTGAAGAATTCCCCAAAGCAGAGACCCTAAATAGCCAGAAAAGGAGGTTTGGCTACCTAGGAAGGAGGATAGGCTAGTAACACAGGTAAGAGCCTATCAGAAAGAGTCTCTGACGTCACCTGCTGGCACTGGCCACTCAGAGCAGTCCAGTGTGCCAGCAACACCTCTGTTTCCAAGATGGCAGAGGTCTGGAGCACACTGGAGGAGCTCTGGGCTCCTCCCCTGGGAGGTGCAGGTCAGGGGAGTGGTCACTCCCCTTTCCTTTGTCCAGTTTCGCGCCAGAGCAGGGCTGGGGGATCCCTGAACCGGTGTAGACTGGCTTATGCAGAGATGGGCACCATCTGTGCCCATCAAAGCATTTCCAGAGGCTGGGGGAGGCTACTCCTCCCCAGCCCTGACACCTTTTTCCAAAGGGAGAAGGTGTAACACCCTCTCTCTGAGGAAGTCCTTTGTTCTGCCTTCCTGGGCCAGGCCTGGCTGGACCCCAGGAGGGCAGAAACCTGTCTGAGGTGTTGGCAGCAGCTGCAGTGAAACCCCAGGAAAGGTAGTTTGGCAGTACCTGGTCTGTGCTAGAGACTCGGGGGCTCATGGAATTGTCTCTCCAATGCCAGAATGGCATTGGGGTGACCATTCCATGATCTTAGACATGTTATATGGCCATGTTCGGAGTTACCATTGTGACGCTGTACATAGGTAGTGACCTATGTTCAGTGCACGTGTGTAATGGTGTTCCCGCACTCCCAAAGTCCGGGGACTTTGCCCTGAACGATGTGGGGGCACCTTGGCTAGTGCCAGGGTGCTCACACACTAAGTAACTTTGCACCCAACCTTCACCAGGTGAAGGTTAGACATATAGGTGACTTATAAGTTACTTAAGTGAAGTGGTAAATGGCTGTGAAATAACGTGGACGTTATTTCACTCAGGCTGCAGTGGCAGGCCTGTGTAAGAATTGTCAGAGCTCCCTATGGGTGGCAAAAGAAATGCTGCAGCCCATAGGGATCTCCTGGAACCCCAATACCCTGAGTACCTCAGTACCATATACTAGGGAATTATAAGGGTGTTCCAGTATGCCAATGTGAATTGGTGAAATTGGTCACTAGCCTGTTAGTGACAATTTGGAAAGCAGAGAGAGCATAACCACTGAGGTTCTGGTTAGCAGAGCCTCAGTGAGACAGTTAGTCATCACACAGGGAACACATACAGGGCACACTTATGAGCACTGGCGCCCTGGCTGGCAGGGTCCGAGTGACACATACACTAAAACAACATATATACAGTGAAATATGGGGGTAACATGCCAGGCAAGATGGTACTTTCCTACACTGGCTCAGTGCATGACGCTTACATTCTGAGGAATAGCAGCATCCCTTATGTGATGGGGCAACTCCAGAGACACTGTGTGTGACTATTAGTTGAGGACATGGACCCTATACAGTGTGACTAGGTGTCTGGGTATGGGGTTGTCCTAAGGGTTAGTGTGTGTCTAACAGTTGTAACTCGACATTTGCAGGTGACAATGGCTACCCCAACCTGTCATGGCTACTGACCCCAGTGAGGAATCCCAAGACAAGGGCAGAGGAACGCTACAATGAGGCACATGGGCGAACTAGGAGGGTTATAGAGAGGACCTTCGGCCTCCTGAAGGTCAGGTTCAGGTGCCTACATATGACGGGTGGTTCCCTGTTCTACTCACCAAAGAAGATGTGCCAGATCATCGTGGCCTGCTGTATGCTGCACAACTTGGCTTTGCGACGACAGGTGCCTTTTCTGCAGGAGGATGGTCGTAAGGGAGGTCTTGTGGCAGCTGTGGAGCCTGTCAACAGTGAAGACGAGGAAGCAGAAGAAGAGCATATCAACACAGAAACACAGTGATTCATCAATACTTCCAGTGAGACATAAGTAAGAAGACATCACTGCCTGCTACATCTGATACACTTGTACTACCGCTCATCTTTCTGTCGCTTTCACCCAGTGTATGGACCCCGATTTGTCACTTTCCCTTTTGATTTCACAGATGTGGGTCCCACTGTGTGACCTCTGCTATGTTTCCTCATGGACTAGAGCTGTGTGACATAGGTATGCTGACAATACAATGGATATTGCTATTTTCCTCAGTTATTGCAAATACACATTTGTGAAAGCGCAGACTGACTCCAGATAGTTTTGTGATTTAAGGGTGTTTATTTAAGTGCTCAATAGTGGAGGCGGTTGTAAAATGGTCAGGGGTGATGGTGGAGGAATGTCCATGGCAGAGTCCAGTCTATTTGTTTCACAAGTGCATTGTCCAAAGGGGCATAGGAAGTGGAGCTGTTGTGGCTTCTGCCAGTGTGAGGGGAACCACCTGTCCCGAGGTCCCAGATGGGCCGGGCTGGTCATCTAGATCCAGTTGGACAGAGCTGCTGTCATCACTGTGGGCCTCTTCTGTGGGTGGAGTGGACATGTCTGGAACCTCCTGTCTGGTGACGTTGGGTATGGGTCCTGCAGGGGTGTAAAGGCATAGTTTTAGTATCTATGTGTGCCATGGTGTGCAATGGGTGGGTGACCCTGTACACCAGTGCTTGCATTCCTGTGCAGGACCTTGTGTGCTAATTGTTTAGGGGTCTGTGTGGGTATGTGCAGTGGACATGCATTTGTGATGGGTGTTCATGCTTTGTTGTTGCATGCAGGGCCTGGTGTTGGGATGTGTGTTTTGTGATAGTGGGACATCGGTTGGAGTGATGGTGGTGAGGGCGAGGGTGGGGGTATGTGATAGCATGCAGGTAGGGTGGGGGATGAAGTAGTGAAAGCTTTGACTTACCAGAGTCCATTCCTCCTGCGAGGCCCTCATGATGCAGTATAGCCAAGAACTGCTCCTCCCATGTTGTTAGTTGTGGGGGAGGAGGTGGGGGTCTGTTGCCAGTCCTCTGAACCGAGATGTGGTGTCTTGAGACCACTGAACGCACCTTCTCCCGTAGGTCGTTCCACCTCTTCCTGATGTCATCCCGTGTTCTTGGGTGCTGTCCCACTACGTTGACTATGTCCACGATTCTGCCCCATAGCGCCATCTTCCTATCTATGGTGGTGTGCTGCACCTGTGATCCGAACAGCTGAGACTCTACCCGGATGATTTCCTCCACCATGACCCTGAGCTGCTCCTCAGAAAACCTGGGGTGTCTTTGCGGTGCCATGCGGTGGTGTGGGTGATGTGTGAGGTGGTTTGTGTTGTTATGTGTGGGGTGATGTTTAGGGGTGTGTGGTGTTTTGTGCGTGGATGTGTATGTGTGATGGTGTTGTATGCCTCTGTATGGTGGTGTTGTCTTTGCTGTGCTGTCTCTCTGGCCTTCGTCAATATTTTAAGTAGTAAGGGTTTGTGGGTGATGTGGGTGGGTGTTTTATAGTGGTGTGGGTGTGTGGGAATGGTGTGTGTATGTGGAATTGTCCAATGTGGTTGTGTTTTGTAAGAGTGTGTGTATTTTGAGCGCGGCGGTGTATACCGCCAATGGTTTACGGTGGTTGAAAGACCGCTGCGTGGATTCGTGGGCCGTGATAGTGTGGGCGTATTCCTGTTGGCCTGACGGTGGAGGTTTTGTTATCACGAGTTTATCTCTGACCTTTGGTGTGGCGGACTGGATTTCGGCAGATTTCGAGCTGTGGGTCGTAGTAGCTGTGGCGGAATTCCGCCGCGGTGTGTTGGCAGTCTTCTGCACGGCGGAAAGCGGCATTTACCGCCAATGTTGTAATGAGGGCCTCAGTGATTAGGCTCAAATGGAGTTCACGAGAAAATCTTCAAAAATAAATGTAAGATTTCAGTGTGCTTTAACAAAACATGTTAAGGCTGCTATAGTGAAACAAGCTGCTTGAAATACTATTGAAAGCTGGTGACTAACATGGAAGATCGGTCAGGCACCCGCAAACAGGCTGGAAACACTGAAAGATAACCTTTGTTTGTGCTCAAAGATGACTATAGTCCCACGCCAATGAGCTCACACCCCCAGCATCAGTTTTGTGAAGACACGAAAGGGGAGCACAGTAAACTTAAAAAGATACTTGCTCACTTTGAAACACAGTTAACGTGTGAAAAATTAAGGATGCGAGTGTGTGAATAAGCATTGTGAAGGTCCAGCACTACCATAAAGTATCCTGTTTGAGCACTGAAAACACCTCAGCCAGGGTGTGCATTTAGAAGTTGTCTTTGTGGAGGTAGCTGTTGACGAACCACAAATAAAGAGGACAGAGCATACCTTTTTGTTTTTTTCTGCACAAAGAAAAAAAAAGAAAAAAGTAAAAGAACCACAACCTATCTCTGGAGGTAAGACACCCTACTCTGCCCTCGTGCACAAGAGAGATGGAAACACCCGCTGGAGCAAGGAAGATTAGCTCTCCATCAGACACTGAATGGACATAGGAATATGTAGTGGGGCTTGTAAGAATGGAAAGCATAGCCCTGCCAAAATTATTATTTTTACCAACATATTATATTCAGCAACTGAGACAGGTGCTAATTTATCTAAGCCACAACAAGATGGTTGTGGGTTAAGATTAGACTAAAGGCCTTTGGCGTCAGCAGCTGGTGGGGTGCTGAGGGGAGGTGTTAAGACGGTCCGGGTACTAGCGTGGTCTCGTAACTAGCGGCCTACACGACTACCACACCCATGCCCATGAAAAGGCTTCAGAAACAAGCAAGTGGAATAGGGCTGGTAGGGAAGTAGACAGTGGCCACGAATGTAGTCACAGAAGGGATGGGAGGATGAGTGAGACTAAAGCAAATGGGCAGTTGTGTAGATCCCACATCGTGCTGTTGCCAGTGTCCTTGATTTGCTCCAGTGTAGTATCATCCTTCAGACCCAAAAAGTTGGAGTCATAAAAAGGCATGTGCACTACTTTTCTCTGGAAATGGGGACCATTTATCGAACATATCACCTAGATGGACATCTCAAATTTGACACACTTATAGCAGATGTTAGCACGACTGAAGCACCATTAATCCCTAGGACCTGATGGGTTCCTGGAAGCGTTTTCTAAGACATTTTACAGGACAAGGACTGATTTTGACAAGACTGTTTGACTTGTCTCCGGGACAAGCTTTAATGTTATCTGCAATGTCTGAAGCCTCTATCATCGTTATTCAAAAAACATAAAAAAGATAGAAGCATTGCGGGTCCTTTATAGCCTTTTCTCTCCTTAATGTTGATACCAAGGTGTTTATGAGCGTCATATCTGTCCTCCTGAATCAGCTAAGGCCAGGTACAATAGCCTCTGAACAGGTAGGCTTTGTACTGCACCAGCAAAGTAGTGACAACACATATGCTTCTTCACCTTATAGACAAAGCACATCTCTTCCCCCGACACATCATGCTATTGTACAGACCCTGATAAGGTGTTCAACCGGGTCCACTGTCCATACCTGGTGATGACACTGGTCCATTTCTGCTTGGGGAATGCTTTCGCTCATGATCATGAGGAACTATGGTCATCCACGGTTAGAGTTAATGACCAAACGTCTTCCCCATACACTATCAGCAGAAGTAACAAACAGGGGTGCCCCCATGCTCTATGCTATGCACATAAAAATGTAGCCATTTCATCAAATAGTGCCTGTTGACTATTATTACAGGGATCTGCTTAGGGTGGAAAACCACGCTATCAGTCTTTATGCAGACGACGTAATAATGCCTGTCGACAAACCCCTATGAGGCCCTACAGTTTTTTTTTTTTAAGGAAGCAAGCACTTAGTGCAAATATTCATAGATTCAAAGCCCTCCATGTTACGGATCTAACCAACAAAGTAATATAACTCTACCCACAATTTCCTGTGCAATTGGAGAAGAAAAACACTTTCATAATTGTACATTTAGCTGACAAAGACAGTGCCAAGCACAGTAACACAAATACAACAGTAACACAAATATGATGAGCTACTCCTGCGGGTCACCAAAGAAGTAGCATATTAGCGTCTCTACAACTTTTCCTGGCTGGACAGAGTTGCAGCTTTGAAAATGTTGATTTTATCTTGGATTTTTTCCTCTCCCAGAAGCTTCAGGTGAGTCCACAAGCTGGGATGAATCACTCCTTTCCAAAGTCCTTTATAACTTTGTTTCGGCATAACAACGCCCACGGCTTAAATGAGACCACTGGAAGGAGGTCTGAATCACACCTTCAAAAATACTGTGAGGCAACGCAGCTCAAACATATTTCAGAATGGTCACAGCCAGAATCAGAGAAACACTTGTGGAAGGTCCCATTCCGGAGGAGACCAAAATGAGCATGTAGTCTCTACTCTTCCCCAGCAAAAAGATTCTTGCTCCGGTTGTGGGAGAAGGTGATAGTACGTAAGAGGCTAAGAACGTTACACTCTCCTCTCACTTGAATAATAGCCAACACAGAGGCTGGACAAAGTAGCGTTCCGCACCTGGCAATAGGTGGGATGCCAGTCTGTTGCTAACATCTTTAACAGAGATGGGCCTATTTTCTTTGACCAATTAAAAAGAACCTACACACTTAAAGAGAAGGACTGTCTACACTTCATGCCGATTTAACAGCGTGGGTGTCAGTACACAGCCTTGGTTGACTCCGCTATTGACTGGGACGGCAGCGTAGGAGTCTCCATTGTCCACTACTTGAGCAAGCAAGACGTTGTGGAAGTTGCACAACATACTGATGAATTGTCCTTGGCATACAAAATTTTACATGACCCGCCATAGCCCCTTATGATTGACACTGTCAAAGGCTTTGGTCAGGTCCACAAACGTGTAAATGTCACCGTCTTCTTTCTTGAACAGTTCCTGTAGTTGAAGTGCAGCAAGTATCATGCCCACTGTCAGTCTCTGAAGCCGCACTAACTCTCTGTCAGGTGTCCCACTCCAAAGTGTTGACGGTGGCGTTTGAGAAGGATAGTCACAAGGATGTTACAGCCAATGATCAAGAGAGAGATTCCTTTACCCTTGTCACAAAATTAGCTGTTTACCTTTCTCTGTAATCAGACCCATGTGCTTAATCATTAGAGAGAAGCTTAATTGCTTGCTTATCCTCCGATTCCTTTGGAGGTTCTGCCAGGGAGGTGTTGATGGCAACTTGCGGCGTGCGGTCAAAAGCTTTGGCATTGATAGAGAAAGACCCGTCCAGGATAGTGCTGAAGTGTTCAGCCCTTGTTGTCAACATGTAATTCCTGGTAGTGAGCATGGTGGACGAGTTGGCACTAAACAGTTATGTTGGTCCAGAGGACTGTGGCCCGTAGCTGCTCCTCAGAGGGTCGTAGAAACTATCGGATTTGTAGCTGTCGGCGTACCCCAAGATCTCATCTGCCTCTCTTTTGAGCCAGGTTTCTTGAATCTCTTTGAACTTTGCTTGTACCTTGCTTTTGATGGAGCTGTAGGCTGCCTTCTTGAAGGCAGTTATAATGTGTTGCTGGAGGGATCTGAGGTCTTCAGGCTTCTCATCCAGCAGCTTCTGAATTTGTTTATCATTGCCATTGAACCCTCCTGTGTTTTTTTGTTTTCTGGTCCAAGTGAGCGATAGCGGTGTTGTAGACCACTTCTATAAAAGCTGCCTAGTCCAAGTTCTGCACCATATGTGCCAAAGCTGAATTGTTCAAGCTTACAGTTGAACTCCATCCTGAGCTTCTGGCGCACAAAGTGGTGTTATAACTTGCTGACATTCACTCACTTATTGTGCCTTTGGCCTTGCGGGCGCCGCATGGGCTGGATGTGCCTGTTGAGTTTTGAGAGAATGAGTCTGTGGTCTGTCCAGCAGTCTTTGCCATACATGACCTTAGTCACTGACATCCTGCCTGTCTCTTCCCCTTACTCTAATGTAATCAATGAGATGCCAGTGCTTGCTGCATGGGTGCATCCAGGACGTCTTGTTACGGTTGTGTAAGCGGAAAGCTGTTTGTGATAAACAGGTCATGAGCTTCGCAAGTTTCCAAACGTAGATGACCAATGCTGTTGCTTTTGCCACCTCCATTCCTCCCAATGACTCCCTCCCATGTCTGTTAGTCAGCACAAACCTTGGCACTGAAGTCGCATAAGATAACAAGCTCGTCTTCCTTGGGCACCGATGCTGTGAGGGAGTAAAAGTCTTCCTTAAACATGTCTTTGATCTCCTCTACCCCCATGGTGGGACCATATGCACTGATAAAGGTGGTGCAGCGCTTTCCTTCAAGGGGAGCCGCAGAGACGAGTCGATTGTCAAATAATTGTGTGGCTGGCTAATTTGCTGACCAGATTAGATGTCATTGCAACCCACTCCTGCTCCAAGACGTTCTTTGGCTGCTACGGCCACCCAAAAAAAGTGTAACCGGCTTTGAAATCTGTCAGCTGGCCTTTGGATGGGACGCTGTTCTCACTTAGGGGTGCAATCTGGATGTTGTACCTGCTGAATTATTTTGTGACAACAGCTGTCAGTCTCCCAGGTCTGTTTTAGAGGTATCCATGAGCGTGCGAACATTTAATGTGCGAATGTTGAGCGTAGTAACTGCTATTTTCTTCTTAGTGATGCTAACACATTTTTGGGATCCCCGCATGCCGTGGCAAGCAGGCCATGTTTAGGGGACCTTTTTCTAGCACCTTCCTCAGACCATGGAGGTGAGCAGACCAATCATAAATAGGGCTACCCAGACACCCAGGGTGCTGTCTAACTACACTGCTGCTTCGGTACAGTATAAAGCGACCCATTACCCTGGGTCACCTGTGTGTGGTGTTGTGTCTACAGCTTCCAGCGTGTCCACACCTGCTACTTTGTCATTCGCCTACCGACACAGGACTTGATGGATGGGCGAGGGAGGATGAGTGTGAACTGGATTACAGTGAGGGAGAGTTGTGTAGGTCGTCAGCCTCACTGTCTTGCCCCTGCCTATCTTGATCCAGTGCCCAACAGTCGAGACGACTGGAGATAGGTAGGGATGCAGTGGATGTCCTGCATTGTACGAATGTGTCCGACTGTTTCCTATTTGCGCTCCACAGCAGTTTGCTGAGTCCGCCTTCCTGCCTATTTACCAAATCTTTTTATGATTCCTATGCCGTCTGCTGGATCCAGTGTTAGTAGGCATAGGTAGACAAGCCCTAACCTACCAGAGTTTCAGCACCATTTGCTACCTTCCCCCATCGTTTTGCAAGCCAGTTGAAGCCGTTTCACGGGGTGTGTCCACTGTTGAATGCAAACTGTTATAAGGAGCAACAGGTGAGAGATGAGTTTCAGATGAGGATCAAGGTGGATGAACTACTTCGAAGCGCACAACATGTTCCTCCAAGAGAGGTACTACCTCCCTCTAAAACCCCATGTAGGCTGTAAATCTATAAAGCTTGTATACCATGAGTGGAAGAAGTGTGATGTAGGGAGTGTTGAAGTTTTGGGGAGGGGGGAGAGATTTGCGGGGTTTGTTAGTTATTTTCCATATGCATGTACCAAAGTTTGACCTATATCACCCCACCAGCATCAAAAATATCCAAAAAATAATAATAATAATAATATATATATATATATATATATATATATATATATATATATAAAAAGAAAAAATAATTAAAAGCGAAAGGCACTTTACCGTCAAGTCTGCGAAGATCCACATCCAGAGCCGATCCTAAATAGCCCGCTCTTCCTTGCCAGCACCAAATGTTGCGGAGTTAGTCACACAAGCGCAGAGCATTTTGATAGCTGCCTGTGGATCTTCCATCATGTGTACAAGCTTGAACTTTCTGGTGCAGAGCCTGTGGGTGTCTAAAACTGAAACTTTATAACAGAGGGCACAAAAACGCATAGACCTCAGCCAGGTTATGTTGTGACTTTAAAGACTCATATTGACTAGCAGGCTGTATGTCACCACACTAGACTGAAGAATAACCTGGGTCTAATAGTGGGTAAGAGACAAAGAGAGCCCACACAAACAATTGTAGACTACAGTTCTAAGAAAGACTATTATTTTGCACACACTATGTTCTATCTTGTGTGTGATGATAAATACCATGTTTAATTAAAAAACAAGTATTAAACGGAACATGTGTTGTACACACACAGACAGTAAATATGAACACACACTCAATGACTTAACGCCAGACCAATAGATTTTTTATATAGAAAAATATTCTTCTCTTAATTTATTTTAGAACAACAAGATTCTGAATTCTAGTAAGTACATAAATTGTAAGGTACTTGGCATGAGCAAATATAGAACTTGGAATGAAAACATTAAGGTACGCAGTTCGGGCAAAAATATGCAAATAAGCTATTTTAAAAGATGACACTGCAAAATTCAACAGTTCCTGTAGGAGGTAAGTACAAGTTAAGTTAGCAGGTAAGTAAAGCACTTACAAGTTCAGTCTCTAGGGCATAGGCAGACGACTTTTGGGGGTTCAAGTCAACCACAAACACCCAGCACCAGCAACAAAGGGCCGGTCAGGTGCAGAGGTCAAAATAGCATAGGCGCTTATGGAGAAAATGGGTGCTCTGGTTCCATTCTGCTAGCAGGTAAGTACCTATATCCTCTGGGAGCAGACCCGGGGAGTTTTGTAGAGCATTGGGTTGGAGGGTGTCCCAAACAGGCACAAAGGGCCAGGCAGGTGCAGTGTGCAAAGTAGGTTTGCCGTTTTGAATAGAAATCAATGGAAGGACCCAGGGGTCACTCTGGTGATGCAGGCAGGGCACGGGGTTCTTTGTGGGCCCGTCACCGACTGGGCTAGGATTAGGGATGCCTGCTTGTCACTTCTGTACCGGTAGTTGGTTCCTTTCAGGCCTGGGGGCTGCGGGTGCAGTGCTTTTTCCAGGCGCTGGGGTCTTTGTTACCAGGCAGTTGCGGTGAGGGGGAGCCTCTGGATTGTCTCTGCAGGCTTCACCGTGGGTATGCAGGGAGATTGTCTCAGGGTGGCCAGGTCGTTGGAGTCACCTGGGGGTCCGCGCTGCAGTGTTGGTTTTTCTGGACACAAGCCGGGGGCATTGGTGCAGAGTGGTGTGGACTGACGCTTCAGGAGTGAGGTGGGTGTCCCTTTAAAGATGGTTTCTTCCTTGTTGTTTGGACAGAGCCCAAATCCACTGGAGTTTTTTGGTCCTTTGGGTTGCAGCCAGTCCCCCGAGTCGGCAGAGGTCGCTGGTTCCGCAGGATGCGTCGCTGTTGCAGGTTCTTTGAGTTTGGAGACAGACTGGTAGGGCTGGTCAGTTGGCCAAGTCAGTTGTTGTCTCCGTCTTCTCCACGGGGCTTTGAGGTCAGCAGTCCTTCTTTGTTTTCAGGAAATCTGAAATCCTGGGTTTAGGGTCGCCCCTAAATACTGAATGTAGGGGGGGGGGTTAGGGCTGGAGGGCAGTAGCCAATGGCTACTGACCTTGACGATGGCTACACCCTCCTTGTGCCTCCTCGCTTTGGGAAGGGGGGCACATCCCTATCCTTATTGGGTAAATCCTCCAAGACAAGATGGAGGATTTTCCAAGGAGGGGGGTCACTACAGCTCTGGTCATTTTAGGGGTGGACCTGGCTGAGGGGGTGACTCCTCCTTGTTTTTCTCATTATCTCCCCCGGACTTTCCACCCAAAGTGGGGGGTGTCTGGGGGTGGCGGGCATCTCCACTAGCCTGAGTGCACTGTGGCAGTGTAACACGAAGCCTGAGCCTTTGTTCCTCACTGCTAGGTGTTACAGTTCCTGCAGGGGGGAGGTGTGAAGCACCTCCACCCAGTGCAGGCTTTGTTTCTGGCCTCAGAGAGCACAAAGGCTCTCACGCCAGGAGGTCAGAAACTCGTCCCTCTGTGGCAGGCTGGCACAGACCAGTCAGTCCTGCACTGAAGGATTGGGTAAAGTACAGGGATCATCTCTAAGAAGCCCTCAGAGTGCATTTTGTAATAAATCCAGCACTGGCATCAGTGTGGGTTTCTTATTTGGAGAAGTTTGATACCAAACTTCCCAGTGTTCAGTGTAACCATTATGGAGCTGTGGAGTTCGTTTTGACAAACCCCCAGACCATGTACTTAATATGGACACACTATACTTACAATGTCTAAGAATAGACTTAGACACTGTAGGGGCATATTGCTCATGCAGCTATGCCCTCACCTGTGGTATAATGCACCCTGCCTTAGGGCTTTAAGGCCTGCTAGAGGGGTGACTTACGTATGCCAAGGCAGTATTTGGTGTGCCTGCCATCCTGAGCGGGATGCCATGTCGACTTCGCCTTTTTATCCCCACCAACACACACTAACTGCAATGGCAGTGTGCCTGTGTTAGGTGAGAGATCCCTTAGGGTGGCACAACACATGCTGCAGTCCTTGGGGACCTTCCCTGGTCACATGGCATTTGGTACCACTTGTACCTTTTACCAGGGACTTATCTGTGTGCGAGGGGTGTCCCAATTGTGGAAACAATGGTACATTTTTAACTGAAAGAACACTGGTGGTGGGGCCTGGTTAACAGGATCTCAGCACACTTCTCAGTAAAGTCGGCATTAATAGCAGGCAAATATTGTGGGGGTTGGGGGGGGGGGGTTAAACTGCAAAAAGGAGGCATTTTCCTACAGGCGGTGTGTAAGCTTGTTGAGGAGACAGCGTGAACTTGTTGTGTCATTGATAGAGAAGTCAAGGATAAAGGCCAGTATGTGCAATTGGTCAATGTGGGCGGGGGCATTAACCTGAGTGGGGGGGCACCAGGAGTTGTTCCAGGCAGAATGGGGTGTAGCCAATCATAAGAATTTCTGTCTTGTCTGAGTTGAGCTTGAGGCAGCGGACGTCCGTCCAAGGGCAGACTGCTCTCATCCCATTGGGAAAATGCATCTTGACTTGAGTAGAGTCGTCCGACATGGAGAGGATCAGTTGGGTGTCATTGTTGTAGGAGACTATCTTTACCTCATGTTGTTTGATGATCTTAGCGAGCGGGCCGAGTAGAGGTTAAAAAGCTTCTGGCAGTGTGTGGATCCTTGGGCCACTCCGCAGCAAGTGTCTAAGTTCTGATGTGAATGGTGGTAGCGTTCTTCCGGTGAGGAAGCACCAGATCCAGCTCAGGGCTTTGTCTCGGATGCCAGCGTCGTGCAGCCTGTCACAGAAGCTGAAGTGGGAGACGGTCTCAAATGCAGTAGAGAGGTCTAGAAGGATGAGTGCGGCAGTGCCTACGTGGTGCAGTATGATGCGTATGTCGTTGGTGGCGGCTAAGTGTGCCGTTTCGGTGCTGTGGTTGCTTCCAGATCGGGAATGGGAAAGTTCTGGGATACAGTGTGTCTCGAGGAACTCGATGAGTTCCTGGTTGACTGCTTTTTCCGTTAACTTGGCTGGGAAAGTGAGCAGAGACATGGGTCAGTAGTTCTTCAGCTCCCTAGGGTCGGCTTTGGGTTTCTTGAGTAGCGGGCTGATTTCTGCGTGCTTACAATCTGAGTGGAATGTGGTGGTCTTAAACGATAGATTGATGGTTCAGCAAAGCTCTGGTGAAATGATTGGGATGACAAGGTTGAGGATGTGATGAGGGCATAGATCTGAGGGTGCTCCCAAGTGGATGGAGTTCATTATTCTTTGGGTGTCCTCTACAGTAATGGTGGTTCAGCAGTTCAGTATCTGGTGGGGGAGCAAGGTCCATGGTGTTGAGTGCTGAAGGCGGGCTCTGTATGCTGAAGCCTTCGTAGATGTCCCAGATCTTACAGTGAAAGATGGTGGGGAAGATCGTTGCAGAGGTCTTGGGAGGGATGGATGAGGTGTCTGCCCTGCGGTTTGTGAACTCTTTGCCAATGATGAAGAGCTCTTTGATGTTGGGAGTGCCGGTGTTGAGGCATGCTTGAAATGAAGCTTTTTGGGTGGCTTGTATGTTCTGGTGGTACGTGGTATTAGTATTTTTGTAGGTGGTGCGGTTTGGTGGATTTGCTGAGGCTCCATTTGCATTACAATCGTCTGCAGGCGCGCTTGGATTGATGTAGGTCTTGCGTAAACCACTTGGGAGTTTTGCTCTGTAGATTCCATGCCAATTTCCTTAGGGGGGCTACATTGTCGGCACATTCAGAGGCAGAGCTTTAGTTTGCCTGCGGATTCATTGGAGAGAGTGGTTGACAGCGTTTGGTGATCTGTCCTTCCGTGAAGTTACCCCAATGTATGCCAGGGGGTTAGGGAATGTGGTGGCGTGCAGTGTTTGAGTAGGTTAAGTAGATGCACTTGTGGTCAATCCAACAGTGTTCGGAGGTGTGGATGATGGTGAGGTTGTCCCCTGCTGAGAGAACGGCGTAGAGGATGTGAAAGGGTTTGTGGGTGGGGACGTTGACTAGTTGTTTGAGGCCGAGAATTGTGGGGTTGTACAGGATGTTTGACGTATTGGGGGTCATTGAGGGTATCAAGCTGTAAATTGAGATCACCGCGTGGGATGCAACAGGAGGAAGTGAGTGCTTGGAGGGGCAATGAGGTTGACGATGTCTTGTGAAGACTGGGGTTGAGGTGCAGGTGGCCTGTAGATGATGGTGCCATGTAGGAAGGTGTTTCGGTTGGTCAGGATGTGGAAATGTAGATGCTCGTGCGTTGACAGTTGCGACTAGATGATGAAAGGCAGAGGTTGTTCTTGTAGATTATGGCAATGACACCTCCAGGAAGAATGGCTCTGTCCTTGTGTATGATTTTGTAGTTGTGCGTAATGGCCGTGGCAATGTCCGTGGTAGCTGCAGGGGTGATCCAACTCATCGCGAGAAGGTGACGTCCAGAGCTGTTGAGTCGAGGTCTCAGACTTGTAGTGCATGCTTGACGAGGGAGCATGTGTTAAGGAGCAGTGAGTAATCATTGGGTGGTACTTGGGAGTATGCTGGAGCAGGCGCAGCAAGAAAATGATCCATGGTTGTACATGTGGTCAGCTTGGTGGCATGCTGATGATCTTATGGGGTTGAGGGCACGTAGAGTGCTTGCGTTAAACCAGCAGAAGGGGTGAGAACCAGGGTCCGTGGCACTGGGTGACGTCCATGCACAAACAGGTTTCCCTGTGGCGCACTAGCGTGGCGGCCGTCATTAAGAAAGAGAGGGAGGGAGGCGGTGGTCCAGCGATAAGGAGGTGGGAGAAGCGCTTTGCATGGGGAAGGTTGGGATGCTGGGATACCAGCAGTGCGGGGTAAACACAAGAGGGAGAAAAAGAGAAAGAAGTGAAAGGAAAAAAAAAAAGTCCAAGTCGTGGCTCTGGAATGGGGGAGACTTGAAAAAGAGTCCTTTGAAGAAAATGCAAATAGGACAGGAAGTGCAGTGACTAGCTGCAGACTCACTACGGGGGATTATGCATCCATGTTTGTGGGAAGAATAGCCAGTCCATCTAGATGTGCCAGCTGCACGATTTCATCCTGCCAAGGGTGGGCCATCAGGATATTTATGGTCCATCAGTCGCACCTGAGCTCCCTTGGTGTGTGCCTGTCTGGAGGGAATGCACAAGAGACGATGCGTCACCCACCCAAACATGTAGTCAAGGGCAGCTAGTAGGCAGTAAATATTTAAGAAAATAAAACAGCAAATTTCTTAATGTGACATTTTCAGCCACACAAATGAATGTTAGACTTGACCATAAGTTGTGATTTTGAATTGCGAGTCCATAGACCCCCAAGTCCAAATTTTGTTTTTTCAATTGGAAATTAGGCTGCTTCAAAGTAATCCGGATGTTAGCTTAAGTGCAAGTTATGCCTTGCGGTGGTGAAAGACAAGTGTAATAGTTTTTGTATTACCACAACAGGATAAAATTACAAACACACGTCCAACTTGCCCCTGACCTTTGATCTGTACAAGGCCCACTAAAGGGGTTACATATGTTTTAAAAATAAAGGTCTGAACCTGGAAAGACTTAACTTGACAGATCAAAATGGAAGTTTAGAACTGCACACACAGGCTGTGGAATGAAAAGCAAGTCATGTTGACGTACTACTTAATTGGGATGCACAATCATTACTGTGGGCACACTAGTAGCCTTTAATTTACAAATCCAGGGCATAGGGAGGTACAATGTATTAGGGACTCATAAGTAAATTAAATATGCCAACAGTGGGTAAGCATACATAACCATATTTTAAGGCAAGAGCACATGCACTTTAGCAGTGGTAAAGTGCTCAGAGGCCCGACAACAAGAAAAAGGCTGAGAAAGAAGGAAGGCCAAAATTTGGGGGTGAACCTTAAGAGAAGGACATTTGACAATAAGCAAACGCAAAATACATACAGATATTGTAGTTGATTCTCATTTTTGAACCACTGTAACAATATGTCCTGCAGAAAAAAAAATAAACTGAGCAGATGCTCGTACAACAATAACAGTAGACTGGACTAACCAATTAACTGAAAGAATAGATTGACTGCCCATACACACATTAACAATACATATATGCATAATTAAGTTCAGCTGCTAACTGTACATCAACTATATTAACGGGGGAGCCCTACTATATGTGAGTTATACTAAGTATGATGATGTACCTCAACTAGCCAGTACCTCACACCTATGTTGTGTGGTTCACCTACATACCACAAATTTCCGTAATGCATATGAAGATCACTCTTCTTTCCATGAAACATACATTAATGGGGCAGATGTAAGACAATACAAGATCATATACATTCTCTGAAGAGTGGCTATTTCATTTGGGAATCCTGGAGAAAAGTAGTTTTGGCCCAAAGTACCGGAGATGGTATGTTGTTATACAATAGACCCTGTGCAAGAATAAGAATTAACAGGCACGCCTCCTGTGAATTCCAGCATAACAGGGCTGCCCTTTCATGCGATGATATTTGGGCTGGTGGTAGAGGGCGTTATCAAATGGATACGGGTGGGTGTGCAGATTTGAAGGTGGACAAGATGCACGGGGTGGGGGGTAATTCCCCAGAATGCTGCTTATGTTTTATTTTTCTATTACTAGACGCAAGTGACTGGAACACTAAAGCGGTTGCAAGAGATCTTTCAGGTCTTTGTAAAGGTCTCTGGATTTAATGATATTTGGGACAAATGTTTATTGTTCACAATGGACAAGGTACTTGATCAACAATTGGCTTTAGCCCTTACAGCGGAGATGACTAAATTTAAATATCTGGGGAGTTAATTTGGTCCCTCTGCTAGCCCACTTTGACAAGAATGTAAGGCAATGGCAGTCAAGATCAATTTCTCCGCAGGTAAGTGTGGCATATTTTAAAATGCGAGCACTAACCTGCTTGAGGCATCGTGAAATCATAAAAATGTTACTAGACGCAAGTCAAGAGCTTGAAAAATCTACTTGACCAAACTGGAATATACTTGAACTACAAATGGATCTCATATTGTGGGTTCCTAGGCAAATATTGAATTTTACAATCGCCTTTTTGTTCATTCTCAGATATGAGTGCACCTTCAAATATGTGAGTTCAGCATTTCTGCTGTAAAAAAAAATCCTCTTTTGTTTGATTCAATACACCAAATGTTTGCTCCATGTATAATAAATATAACCCACATATAGGGAACACATGATCCATGCATGACTTGCCTCAGTTTAATAATAGCTTGGACATTAGGGCAGGAGTGTTTCTCAGTTTATGTGTAAACCCTCACTGTAAATAAATATATTACCAGAGCATGATGTGGTAGCACACTGTCATTTACAGACGGTACATTTCCCAGAAATGTCCCAAAAGCTGCTCATTAACCTGCAGCTTTAATGATAATACTATGTAGTGTATGAACAAAATTTTGTGAAAACTGGATTTCAGAAAACATTTTAAATTTGCACATCACCACATACAGTGTTATGACTTGTTTTTAATACTAATAAAATATATGTTTTTTTAATTCACACAGAAGTTCAAAAAAAGGGTCTTTAACAGCTACTGAAATATTTTTTGAAATGTTTGTGAAGTTGACTTAGTTAAATAGATGTGTTAAGAAAAACCAGATACCAAAAGGCTCTCATTTCGCTTTACCTTACAAAATCCAGGAATTCTGCAGTCACAAGGAAAATTATTTGCACTCGAAGAAGACAAACTGACTTTTGAACTCTGTCTCTGAACACAGAGAAAATGTGACGAGAATAAGATTTGAAGGCATCTTAATTGCTAATTCAGTTTCTGATTGGACAAAACACCTCTTATTTGTCCACTCGCTAGAAGGGGCAAGTGGAATCAAAACATACCTCAAACGCATCAGATAAAACTCACCATAGCGAGTGGTAGGTATATTATTAGAGCCCTGTGCTTTCTCTACATTCTTCAAAACACACCCTATATATAACAGACACATTCTTTATATGGGTTGAAGCGCAGGTGTGCACCCTGTTATCGATTGGTTGGAAGCCAAGGGTGGCTCTTTGTTTTCTCCAGGAGTCTAAATATTAAGGCGGATAGAGCTGCAAAACATTCACAAGTATTATGAGGCTAGACAGGTTTGTGTAGTTATTCAAAGTGCATATGCCCAAGTGGAAAGGACACCATTTTGGGCTGACCACCAATATATGGCTAAACAAAGCTATCCTACTTTGGCTTTACAGGTGTAAACTGGAATTGACAGGCTGTCCAGGCAAGGAATTGGTGAATAGGACTTGGAGGAAGATTTTAAAATGGCTAAGTGTACTCAATGGATCGCAAGAACACTGTTATGGGAGGGCTGTAGGCTCCCAAAGTTGGTATCTCTGAAGGGGTTTTGTAGTTGGGACCATAGGCATCTCAACTCTGGCAGACGTGCGGAATGGAGTAGTCACCTTTGCACTTCTCTGACAATCAGGCTGGCATATAAGGCGTCTACCAAGCCCCACAACACATTGTGGCACCTCCAGTGCGGAAAGACCACCACAGCGAAGCTGGAATGAGGCCCATAATATTTAAATATATTATAGGAGAAGCAGGGTGCATGAGAGTGGCGTATGTGGCAGTGGAAGGGGAGAGGAATACACATTGGTGGGAGAGAATACAATATTTTGTAAAAATAAATCGTTTTGACTACTTGTAAAACAAGGAGGGATAATGTGTGTGCATTGTTGTCTGTATGAGAAAAGTGCTGGTGAAATCACCTAAACAAAACTATTACGTTTATTAGGGGAGTGTAACACCTCAAACACCACCTGTATTTAAATGAACAGTAAACTCGTAAATTCACAAAAATCCACAGCCAAATATCACATTCATACTTGCATGCCACCAATTTTTAAAATCTATATTTGTAATTGGTTTCATTGTTCAATTTTTTTCTCCCCCCAAAAAAAGCTACTCATAAATACACTGAATATTTTACAAGTGCATACTTTCAGACCTGCCCTGCCTAAGGATCCAGACAACAAGACCCTCAGTTACTGCTGAGTGAGGAGAAAATAGGTTGCAGCGTGGACAACCAACGTGCGTCAGGCTCCTGCCCCATGGTGCATGCTACATAGATGCCAACATTTCAGATAGCTGCATTTTAATACAGATAAAGTGTAGCCATTAAAAAGTCACCCATAGAATTAAATTATACAAATGTCACACACAGCAATAATAAGCGAGCGTCTTGCTGTCCCCATGATCGTTAGGCAGGGCAGGCCTGAAAGTACACACTTGTAAAGATGATGGCCTGCTCTGTATAATGATCACACGGGTAGGAATAACATTCATTCATAGCTGTATGCCTGCGCGCCTGGCTTGCACTTAAGCGAAGGCACGCATTTTATCATCATAATCACGTTGCCATTTATTTACTGCTCTGAAAATGCGTGAAAAGTCCCTAGCTCAGTGGTCTTCAAACTGGGAGGGGGCATGAAGTGATCCCAGAGGGTGTGGGGGGGGCCACCAGGCTCTGCCCAAAAGAAGCATTACACACATAACAGTGTTTTGTTTTAAGCAGAAACATGTCATTGCACTTTTAAAAAGGTAACAGTACTTAACTTCAATGTTTAAATATGGCTAGACATATTTAAACATTGCCTCCTTTTCTAAAATAATTGTGAAAATTCAGAGGGAGGGCCCAATGATTTTTATTTTTCAAAGGGAGGTTGGGGGCATAAAAAAGTTTGAAGACCACTGCCCTAGCTGCTTCTAAAAGCGCAACAGGGTGCAGAGACGCAATGCGGGAACGTTAATAAGCAGGAGACCAGAGACGCTAAAGAAACACCGTTAAAAAGGAAAGTAGTAATTAATATATATATATATATATATATATATATATATATATATATATATATATATATATATATATATATATATATATATATTAAATAATAAGCACAAGTGCTGACCTTAGAGAAGGTGGAGGTAGCGCCGCTGCGACTGCAACAAGCCCACCATGAGCAGTGAGGGGAGCTGGCAAAGACGACCGTTAAAATACGAGAAAAATGGGAAAATGCAACAAGCAGGAGGACAGAGACGCAAGAGAAACTCACCGTTAAAAAGGAAAGTTGTTGTTATATATATATATATATATATATATATATATATATAATAGGCACGAGTACTGACCGGTAGCGCCGCTGAGATCGCAACGAGCCCACTGCATTGAGCCGACGACCGTTAGAATACCAGAAAAATATGAAAATGCGAATCGCAGACTTTGAGCCAGGCTCACCCCGTCTTCGACAATAGCTCTAATGCTGACCAATGCGTAACTCATCATAAACATGTAATTATTTTATAAAACTAGCCAGTATGGGGGTCCCGGTTCGAGTAGTGGTGCTGGGTTAACATCTTGGGACTCTCAGCAAACCACGGAATCTTGGTGTGCCTGCGCAAAATGAAGCTGTTGTGGTGTGAAGTGCACAAATACCTTCGGGTCGAGTGTGCGCTCTATATAAAAACTCAACATCCATTGAGGCTGGGGAAGTCACCTAAGGTCTCTGTGCCTACAAATAATTAACGGGTGATGTAACTGGTAGTCATGTCGAGTTTGCACGATATTAAATTGGAAAAAAAAAAAAAAGCAGGGCAGTCACGTCAACTGATTGATCACCTGCCAACTTTTGAAGAAATCTTGCCTCCCGGCTCAATTTTTATAATTTGCAGGATTGTTTAAAACCAGATATAGTGGCCCGAGCCATTGAAACTCCACAAGAACTGGTAAACACTTAAGCATCTGTGCCTAAATAGAGTCACATGCAAACGGGCTAAGCGGGCGTTTACCACCTCCTTTGACCACTATTACAGAATAACAAGACACATTTTATTTATACAGTGGTCTGTTGTGCCCATTTTTAAGCGTGTGGTAATAAATTCATAACTCAAACTAGTGAGGAGAGGATGTGACTTAAAGGCCAAAGCTGCTGAATACAGAACTGGAAATATGGCTTCGGAACTTGGCTAGGCTCAATAACTGAAGCACACTTAAATACACTACACATGTTTTGTTTTACATTTAGCTACTGCTTATATCCGTATTTTATTTTCAACATTATTACTAATGTTGCAGACTCTAATATCACAATATTCTAAGGAACTGAGCGAGGGTTCTTGACATTTTTTCAAAGTTGAGTAGCAGCGTGCTGCATAGGCCTCAGGCAGACGCAGAGTGCAGGCATGCTGGCCTTAGGAAGAAAAGCGCTTCTTCTAGTTTTCCATTTTCCTCGGGGCCAACTCATTCTCAGCACTGTATTGGCTTTTGTGAGTAAAACTCGAGATGTGTAGGATTACTAAAAGGAACCATTTCACCTGCAACAGCATGATTCCTTTAAGTAAGTTTCCCCTTATCATATTAGCAAGAGTGCCAGCTGTAACGACATACATGAGGTAGTTAATGAGCCGAGAGGTTTATTAATAGATCGTCATAGATAGCTAGGTGAACGCTTCTCGGAGCAGATTCAAGTCCAGATAAAGTGTTGGGCACATTAAAAGGGAAACGAAGTGGCAAATACAAGAATCTGAGACTCAAACTGCTGGAGATGGAGGGGAGCTGCTGGGGTGTCAGTGCCAGCTGATTCAAAGCAGCACAGCCGACATGAGCATCAGCGCAAAGAAGGACAGAAGAACAAGATGAAGAGCGGGAGGGCGAGGTGGCCCTGGAAACACCCCCTCCGCTGTTGTTTTATGTTTGCAGAGGGAGGTGGGGGGAAGGGAGACCTGCTGGAGGACTTGCCCAAGGAAGCGTGGCTGCTCTGAAACACACACCCACAGTGGAAGACAAGCAGGCAAAAACTGTAGAAAAAAGTTCCCTACAAAAGAGATAAGCAGTCCAAAGTGTAATTACACAGTAGCTGGTTCTTGCTCTGAAAGAGAAAAAGGAGGGAGAAAGAGGCAGAACCTGACCACGATCAAGCAAGGAGTTTCAAAGGCCACTGCAACCAACAAATGAAATCACTTCCTTCCACAGTATAAGTATACTTAAGTATACACATTTAGAATGCCTACGCTCGACCTAATTAGATCAGCAAAAATGGAGGAGGAAAGCAAAAAGTCTGAGGGAAGACTACCTTAAGAGTGACAGGTCCAACAAACATGAACTAAAATGTCAACAGGGATATTTATGAGGGGGTTCCAACACTTTGAAGAGCATTTGGGTAAAGGTTTCGGGCTACATGCTGTTCAGAGAGCTCCATGTACAGTGGAGTTTTTTGTCTACTCTTTAGTTCGTAGCGACCTTGGCAGAGAACCCACTAGCGGACCAAAGGGGGATGGCGGTCTGAGGTGTAACCAGCCAGGGAGGCACTGAACTCCACTCCGCCTGGCTCATTACAACCCCAATTTCCGCCAGACTTTTCAAGGCTGGGACCCCGCCATGAAAAGGCTGGTGGAAAGCCGGTGCTGGGGGCCATAGGGGGTCCCTGCACTGCCCATACCAAGGGCAATGGAGGGCCCCTCTTGCCCAGCACTGTATGTGTAAGGAAATGCCTCCTTGGCATGGTTACCCCCTGACTTTTTGCCTTTGCTGATGCCAAGTTATGATTTGAAAGTGTGCTAAGGCCTGCTAACCAGGCCCCAGCGCCAGTGTTCTTTCCCTAACCTGTACCTTTATCTCCACAATTGGCACACCCTGGCATCCAGGTAAGTCCCTTGTAACTAGTACCCCTGGTACCAAGGGCCCTGATGCCAGGGAAGGTCTCTGAGGGCTGCAGCATGTCTTATGCCACCCTGGGGACCCCTCACTCAGCACAGATACACTGCTTGCCAGCTTGTGTGTGCTGGTGGGGAGAAAATGACTAAGTCGACATGGCACTCCCCTCAGGGTGCCATGCCAACCTCACACTGCCCATGGCATAGATAAGTCACCCCTGTAGCAGGCCTTACAGCCCTAAGGCAGGGTGCACTATACCATAGGTGAGGGCATAAGTGCATGAGCACTATGCCCCTACAGTGTCTAAGCAAACCTTAGACATTGTAAGTGCAGGGTAGCCATAAGAGTATATGGTCTGGGAGTCTGTCATACACGAACTCCACAGCACCATAATGGCTACACTGAAAACTGGGAAGTTTGGTATCAAACTTCTCAGCACAATAAATTCACACTGATGCCGGTGTACATTTTATTGTGAAATACACCCCAGAGGGCATCTTAGAGATGCCCCCTGAAAACATACCCGACTTTCAGTGTGGGCTGACTAGTTTTGCCAGCCTGCCACACATCAGACATGTTGCTGTCCACATGGGGAGAGTGCCTTTGTCACTCTGTGGCTAGTAACAAAGCCTGTACTGGGTGGAGGTGCTTCTCACCTCCCCCTGCTGGAGCTGTAACACCCCCTTTGTACAGCGCCACAGGGCATTCCAGCTAGTGGAGATGCCCACCCCCTCCGGCCACGGCCCCACTTTTGGCGGCAAGGCCGGAGGAGATGATGAGAAAAACAAGGAGGAGTCACTGGCCAGTCAGGACAACCCCTGAGGTGCCCTGAGCTGATGTGACTGACTTTTAGAAATCCTCCATCTTGCAGATGGAGGATTCCCCCAATAGGATTAGGGATGTGCCCTCCCTTCCCTCAGGGAGGAGGCACAAAGAGGGTGTATCCACCCTCAGGGCTAGTAGCCATTGGCTACTAACCCCCAGACCTAAACACACTCTTAAATTGAGTATTTAGGGGCCCCAGAACCTAGGAAAATAGATTCCTGCAACCTAAGACGAAGAAGGACTGCTGACCTGAAGCCCTGCAGAGAAGACGGAGATACCAACTGCTTTGGCCCCAGCCCTACCGGCCTGTCTCCCCACTTCGAGAGAGACTGCAACAGCGACGCGTTCCCCAGGGTCCAGCGACCTCTGAAGCCTCAGAGGACTACCCTGCATCTAAAAGGACCAAGAACTCCAGAGGACAGCGGCCCTGTTCCAAAGAAACCAAAACTTGCAACAAAGAAACAACTTTAAAAGGACTCCACGTTTCCCGCCGGAAGCGTGAGACTTTCCTCTCTGCACCCGACGCCCCCGGCTCGACCTGTGGAGAAACAACACTACAGGGAGGACTCCCCGGCGACTGCGATTTCCGCCCTCCCCCTTCCCCCCAGCCTGCCTGCTTCGCTGAAGAGACCCCTAGGTCTCCCATTGAAACCTATTGCAAACCCGACACCTGTTTGCACTCGGCCGCCCCTGTGCTGCTGAGGGTGTACTTTTTGAGCTGACTTGTGTCCCCCCGGTGACCTACAAAACCCCCTCGGTCTGCCCTCCGAAGACGCGGGTCCTTACCTGCTGGCAGACTGGAACCGGGGCACCCCTTCTCCATTGAAGCCTGTGCGTTTTGGGCACCACTTTGACCTCTGCACCTGACCGGCCCTGAGCTGCTGGTGTGGTTACTTTGGGGTTGCCCTGAACCCCCAACGGTGGACTACCTTGGACCCAACTTTGAACCCTGTAGGTGGTTTACTTACCTGCAAAACTAACAAATACTTACCTCCCCCAGGAACTGTTGAAATTTGCACTGTATCTAGTTTTAAAATAGCTTATTGCCATTTTTGCCAAAACTGTACATACTATTTTGCTGATTCAAAGTTCCTATGATACTTGAGTGAAATACCTTTCATTTAAAGTATTGATTGTAAATCTTGAACCTGTGATTCTTAAAATAAACTAAGAAAATATATTTTTCTATATAAAAACCTATTGGCCTCGAATTGTCTTTTGAGTGTGTGTTCCTCATTTATTGCCTGTGTGTGTACAACAGATGCTTAACACTACCCTCTGATAAGCCTACTGCTTGACCACACTACCACAAAAAAGAGCATTAGAATTATCTCTTTTTGCCACTATCTTACCTCTAAGGGGAACCCTTGGACTCTGTGCATGCCATTTCTTACTTTGAAATAGTACATACAGAGCCAACTTTCTACAGTAGGTATGTGCAGTGCAGACAGTGCCCATTCCGAGGGTGCTGGAGTGCTAGTATATTGGCCACAGCTCCCTTAAAGAAGCCAAGGCCAATATCCTAACACTGTTTCCAACGTTCAACCTGGCGGGAACACGTATTGCAATGTGTTATTCGCTTGGGGGCACGTCAATGCCATGGCATGGTAGGACCGCCAAAGTCATAATGAGGTCCAATGGATCTTTAAAAATTTAATCCGGGTGGTGGAGCATCCCTGTTAACATGGGCAGATATTGACATACCCTATTATTAGTTGAGAGTCTCTCAAAAAGAGAGGAGTCATCCTGGTGATATGTAGCAGCTCTAGCAATGAGTTCCCAGAAGGATGTTATGATATCTTGGGGAGAAGGCTTAGCTGGGTTCAGGTCTGGGTCTGTAAACTCCCCCTCCCCCAGCAGTATCAGTGTCATAAATGTCCCATGGATCTATTGGTTGCTGGTCATTGTCATCTCCCCCACCATGATCCCCAGTATAAGACTGCGGGGAGCCCTGTAGGGTAACGTCACCTATATCACTGAGTGAGTGATGTGGTGGTGATGGAGGTAGAGTAGGTGTTGGAGGAGGCAGAGAAGTAGGCATGGGTGGCTGTATAGGACAAGTCCTTTTTCGTTCTCTTTGGAGGTGCAGACAGATCAATGGCTTCTCCAAAAGACACTGGTGCTTGGATGCAGTAAGCCCCGACTGCACTGCTTTTGCCAGAATTCGACAGACCTTGCAGTTTTCCTTATCGTGCTCTGGGGAAAGACAAAAGTTGCAAACCTGATGGTGGTCAGTATGATAGTATTTGGCATGGCAGCTGGGACAAAACCGAAATGGAGTCTGTTCCATTAACAGCGCATGATCAGTCAAATCAGATTAGATGAGGCGAGGCCCGAAGAACGCAAGATGCAAACGTTGAATTGACAGGCAACAATTGTCTTCTGTTTTTGTAGGTGAGAATGAAAACAAGAACAATACCGACGTACAGAGATAAACAAAGGACCAACGGGAGCCCAAAAATGGTCTCAAACCAGAGCAGCAAAGAACACGTCTAAACCTGATGACAGAAAGAAAGCAATCAATCTAACAAAAGGAGTTGATGCCCACGCGCAATATCACTGAGAGGAGGAGTCACTTTACCTCATGACTCGAGAGATTTCCACGAAGAAAAAAAAACTTGCAAACATCCAGACTCAACCCTCAGATGGCAGAAGTAGGCAGAGCATGTCTATCTACAGCCACACATGCCATCTAACATTAGTTTTCTAGTTTTCCCTCGAAGGCCATCTGGTATGCCCTTTTCTTATGCTTCTTAGGGAGATCTTCCATCTCGCCGCAGTGAGCCCAGTCGTGGCAGGATAGGAGGCCAATTGAATTAGCAGTGGTTGGCAGACTGTGCAGCCACCCTTTTGCCTACTGCAACTATTCTACTGCTCTTTGTCTGGTGGGGGTGCCTCACCAGATTTTTGAGGGTTAGCTCTTTTGTGTCGTGCCAACTACTAAGGAGTTGCCTTTTTATATATGTGGGGTCGCTGGTTGATGCCTTATATTTTTTGTCTACCCTGAGTTTGATGACTCTTGACCTTGGTCATTGAATATGTCAGTAGTATAGTGTAGCATGCCTTTGGCAGATATTGTGCCAAGTGTTGGGTTGAGGAAAGGGTTTCAAATAGCAAATCACCCTCTAAAGACTTAGGTGGTCATTACAACCTCGGCGGTCTTTTAACAAGCCCGCCGAGGGACCGCCGTGTGGAAGACCGCCAGTAGTGGCGGTTTGCAGCTCGGCGTATTATGACAGTTGGCTGCCCTCTGTCGTTTTTCCGACGGAGAGCCGCCAACAGCCATACTTGCAGGCGGCGGGGAAGTGGAGGTTGCTCCACCTCCACCGTCACGCCAACAGAACACCGCCCAGCTAATCACGTCCTGTGATTCTACGCGGCGGTGTTCTGTTGGCGGTGTGGTGTCGGCGGAGCTGCCCCCATGGCACCCGCCCCCTCCCGGCGGATCGACGTAACAGGTAAGTTGATCGTCCGTGAGGGGAGGGGGCTGGTGGGTGTTGTGTGCGTGCATGGGGGTGTGTGTTTGTGTGTGTGTGTATGTAGAGAGGGTGTGTGAGTGCGTGTATGCTTGCAGGGGTGTTGTGTGTATGGGAATGAGTGCGTGTATGTCTGTAGGTATGTCTGTATGGATGTGTGCATGTATGTTTGAATGTGGGTGTACGTGTCTGACTGTGTGTGTGGATGTTGGCATGTATGTCGGTGTGTGTACGTGTGTTGGTGGTGCCTGCGTGCGTGTCAGGTGTTTATGTGTAAGGTAATGTCGGGGTGGGGAGGGGGGCCCTGCCACCTTTGGGGGGTGGCAAGGATGGTGGGGGGTGTAGGGGAGGGAGTCGGGGTGGGGGGTGGGTGAGACCCCTATCAGTGCCAGGGAAGGAATTCCCTGGCACTGATAGTGCTTACCGCCATGGATTTCATGGCGGTTCCTACCGCTGGAAATCCACGGCGGTAAGCCGGGTCAAAATACCAGCAGCGGTATTGTCACGGCCGCCGGGATGGAGACCCAGGTCTCCAGCCCAGCAGTCGTCTCCACCCTGGCGGGCGGAACGGAGAAGCGGCGGATGACCATGGCGGTAACCGCCATGGTCATAATATGAAAAAAAAAAAAGACCGCCAGCCTGTTGGCGGTCTTACCGCCGCTTTAACACCATCCGCCAGGGTTGTAATGACCCCTATTGTATGTAATTGAACCTTGTGAAAGGTGGCAGCTCTACCTATCAGCTCGTACTAGGTGGTGGTGTTGTCTGGTGGAGAGGATTTAGTGGGATACAGATCTCTGTATCAAAAGGTAGCTCTGCTTCACAGGAGTCCCAAGGGTCATTATGTGGTGGGGTACAAGTCGTTTCCCCCACTACCTCCCCTGTGTAGGAGTAAATGGAACACTGTGGAGAGTATGATGCAAATTCTATCGGTGAAGGCAGTGGTGAGTGTATGTGGTGCACAGCAGGAGGAGGCGGTGGACTGATGTGCACCAGACTTGTGGACTTCGCTGCCTTCTTTCTCTTATTTGGTGGCGTTGGAGCGTCCAAAGCTTCTTCAAAAGATAACTGTATTTTGGCTGGCTGTACCATAGAAGAAGGTCTTGCAGTGATACTGCCAGTGTGAGGGTGTATCATGATATGTTTCTGTCGTGAGTCTATCTCCTCCTGAAGCCGTTCAAGCACTGGTTCCACAAGTTCTGAACCATGAGCATATTTGTCAAATGAAAACTATTTCAGCTCCGATGTCGAAGTCTTGGGTGTTGGTATCATTGGTGATGAGGGTTTTGGGTTCAAAGACAGAATTTTCAGGTGCTGAGATGGAGAGGTGTTGTGATGCCGCTTCAGCTCCGAGGGTCAGCTCGACTCCGACTGAGAAGGAGTCCGTTCGGGAGCATGTGGCCTTTGATGTTTTTCAGCACCCAGCCAAGGCTGGACGTGGTTGGTACAGCTGGGCGGTGCCAACCATGGCCCGAAGGCAGTGGTCACCCAACATTAGTCTTTGGCAATTCTCGGGTAGGTGGGCGACCACTTGTAGAGGTCTGCTGGGGTTGACATGACATAGGGGGTCATTACGACCCTGGCGGCCGGCTGTAACACTGCCAACAGGCTGGCGGTGTTCCGCCAGCAATTATGACCATGGCGCAATTGCCACGGCCATATCGCCGGCCCATCCAATATACCGCCAGAATTCCGGCTGGCAGTCATAATCCCCAGGGCAGCGGTGCAAGCACCGCTGCCCTGGGGATTATGAGTCCCCGACCGCCAGCCTGTCAATGGCGGTACACACCGCCATTGGAAGGCTGGCAGTAAGGGGACTTGGGGTGCCCCTGCACTGCCCATGCACTTGGCATGGGCAGTCCAGGGGCCCCCAGGCATAGCCCTGTTGCCCATTTCACTGCCTGAATTTCTACTCTGTGCACCCGCTGCACATCAGCATTGCCGCCGGCTCTACTACGAGCCGGCTGCAATGTTGATGTGACATTTCCGCTGGCCCAGCGGAAATGTCATAATAGCAAGACAGGAATACCGCCGGCAATGGCGGTATTCTGTCTCCCGCGGCCTTGGCGGTCTTTTTCCAAGACTGCCGAGGTCGTAATGACCCCCATAGTATCCAAGGGTTGACTTGGAGCAAGGTCCTGCAACTCCAGTGTGGAGCCGGAACTGTCTGCAGGGGAGAAGGTGCCCTCTTCAGCATCCGACGTCTGGGCCCGAGCCTCTTTGAGTGGGTGTTCAGATCCGAAGAGATTTGGTGTATCGTCTGCGCTGCAGCCGGACATCTCAAGCATCATACTCTACAGTCGCACAGCATCTTCTTCGACCAAGAAGATTTGCAGGCCTCACAGGTAGGTTCCTTATGTTCAGGGAGAGGCACAAGTTACACACCTGATGAAGAATGGTGCATGGGTGCTTGGCGTGGCAGGGATGGCAGAAGTGCAAGAGTGTGCCTTCCATCACCGGGGTGGCATGGCGTGGTGGGAAAGTTGTGGAAACAGTGAATATTGTTCAGTACAGTAATATTAAGGGGTGAGGCCCACGAGGGGCCGCAGCTGATTCGACTCACTCCAACGAAGTTGGTGTCGAAGAAACAGGCAAGGGAGACGGAGAAGAGCCATGACAGAAAACAATACAGACACTAGAGTTAAGAAAGATAAAACAACAACGGTGCCCAACTGGAGCAGAGGAGCACACATCCGAAAGACGGTGGAAGAAAACAATCTAACAATTGAGTCCATGCCTATGCCCATTACCAGCAAGAGGAAGAGTCACTCTACCACATGACTCGAAATACTTTATTTGAAGAAAAACATCTTGCACACTTCCGAGCCCAACTCTAGATGGCGGAAGTATGCTAAGCATTTGTATCTACAGCCACACATGCCTCGAACATTTGTTTTGCCCAAACAGTGTTTGAATTGTTGATTGATGATTTAGTTATAGAAGAAATAGTTAATCAGACCAACTTTAAATGAATTTTGAGAGGTCGCAGTGCTACTCTAGCTTCTTACTCTCAAGCTGTTCATTTGACTCCTACCAATGTTACTGAGTTGAAAAAAGTTTAGGAATCTCCGCTGATGGATGTGGCCAAGAAGCCATCCCTGGTTTAGAAGAGATCAAGAAGCCAGCCCTGGTTTTGAATTAGTGCAGAAATCGGAAGAGATTACCCCTTGTTTTCCAAGCATCATGTCTAGAGTCCCTTTTTAGCTCCTACAGAGCATGCTCAGAAACCAGTCAGATCACGGTAGGGTCTTTAAAATATGGCCGTTGCTGAATCACTTAATAGAGTGTTTTTGTGCCAGTACATTCCAGGTCAGACTATATCTGAGGATAAGTCCTTGGTGATGTATACAAGGAGGCTGATACTTAGACAGTAGCTACACAGTAAAACGGTTCTGAATGGCATTAAACTGTAAATGTTAAGTGACAGTGCCACTGGATACACTTATAATATTAGAGTGTATACTGCAAACGACTCCACCATCAATCCTCCTGATTGCCCACTGTCTTTGTGTAGGAAGTTGGCTCTGTATATACTATCTCAAAGTGAGAGATAGTGTGCACAGAGTCCAGGGGTTCCCCATAGAGGTTGATAGTGGCAAAATTAGATAATACTAATGCTCTATTTGGTGGTAGTGTGGTCGAGAAGTAGGCTGATCAGAGGGTAGTGTTAAGCATTTGTTGTACACACACAAACAATAAATGAAGAACACACACTCAAAGACTTAACTCCACGCCAATAGGTTTTCTATAGAAAAATATATTTTCTTAATTTATTTTAGAACCACAAGATTCAGGATTTGAGGTAAGGACATAAAATGCAAGGTACTTCACACGGGTAAGTATAGAACTTTGATTCAAAGCAGTAGTACATACAGTTTTAGTTCAAATGGCAATAAGCTATTTTAAAAGTGGACACTACAAAATCAACAGTTTCTGGGGGAGGTAAGTTTGGTTACGTTTCTCAGGTAAGTAAAGCACTTACACAGTCAGTCTCCTGGGCATAGGTAGCCCACCGTTGGGGGTTCAAGGCAACCTCAAAGTCACCACACCGGCAACAAAGGGCCGGACAGGTGCAGAGATCAAAGGAGGGCCCAAAACACATTGTTGCCTATGGAGAACAGGGGTGCTCCGGTTCCAGTCTGCTAGCAGGTAAGTACCTGCATCCTCGGGGAGCAGACCAGAGGGATTTTGTAGAGTACTGGGGGGGGGTGCACAAATAGGCACACAAAATACACCCTCAGCGGCACAAGGGCAGTCGCGTGCAGTGTGCACAGTAGGTGTTGGGTTTGCTATAGAAAGCAATGGAGGAACCCGGGGGTCAATTAGGCGATGCAGGCATGGCACAGGGGGGCTTCTGGGACCAGCCACCGACTGAGCTAGGAAGAGGGCCGCCTGCTGGTCACTCCAGGTGGGTGGTTCCTCTCGTCCAGGCATCGGGTTCCTTGTTACCAGGCAGTCGCGGTCAGGGGGAGCCTCTGGCTCCTCTCTGCAGGCATTGCTGTGGTGGTGCAGGGGGGTCAACTCAGGGTACTCACATTGTCATAGTCACCTGGGAGTCCTCTCTGCGGTGTTAGTTCTCTTGAACTCGAGCCGGGGCGCCAGGTGCAGAGTGAGAAGTCTCACTGTGCCGGCGGGAAGACAGAGTTCTTTAAAAGTTGTTGCAGTTTTTGAAAAGTGCTGCTGTTCTCTGGAGTTTCTTGGTCTTATGGGTTCAGGGCAGTCCTCAGAGGTCGCTGGTCCCTGTCGAATGGGGCGATGTGCAGGTTCTTTGAGTCTGGAGACAGGCCGTTAGGGCTGGGGCCAAGTCAGTTGTTGTCTCTGTTGTCTCTGCACAGGCTTTCAGGTCAGCAATCCTCCTTCTGGTTGTAGGTTGCAGGAATCTGATTTCCTGGGTTCAGGGTCACCCCTAAATACTAAATTTAGGGGTGTGTTTTGGTCAGGGGGCAGTAGCCAATGGCTACTGTCCTGGAGGGTGGCTACACCCTCTTTGTGCCTCCTCCCTGAGGGGAGGGGTCCACATCCCTATTCCTATTGGGGGAATCCTCCAAATTCAAGATGGAGGATTTCTAAAGGCAGGGGTTACCTCAGCTCAGGGCACCTTAGGGGCTGACCTGACTAGTGGGTGACTCCTCCTTGTTTTTATCATTATCTCCTCCAGCCTTGCCGCTAAACGTGGGGGCAGTGGCCGGAGGGGCGGGCATCTCCACTAGCTGGGATGCCCTGGTGTGCTGTAACCAAAGGCATAAGACTTTGAGGCTTGCCGCCAGGTGTGACAGTTTCTGCAGGGGGAGGTGAGAAACACCTCCACCCTGTAAAGGCTTTTATTCCTGGCCACAGAGGGACAAAGGCACTCACCCCATGTGGCCAGAAACTCATCTGGTTGTGGCAGGCTGGCAGAAACTGGTCAGCCTAGCACTAGGAGGCAGACTGGTATTCAGGGGGCATCTCTAAGATGCCCTCTGGGTTCATTTTACATTAAATCCCACACTGGCATCAATGTTCATTTATTGAGCTGAGAAGTTTGATACCAAACTTCCGAAGATTTCAATGTAGCCATTATGGAACTGTGGAGTTTGTGGTTGACAAATGAAAAAAGCAAAGATAAAAGGAATGTTATAGTTAGGTGAATTTGTCAGTTAAAACATGTCATTTTAAACTAACAAATCCACTGAAATTCATTAATTATAGTTATCTCGAGTAGCTATAACTCATGCCCCAAAGTCACTTTAACTCCCACCATGCACAGTTTTGTCTTAATGGTATAATTTCAAATGTTACAGTAAAGTTATCAGTTATATAACATGTCATGAGTGAAATAATATAGTAGGTAGTTAGCAGTGTATGGTAAGGCTGTCCATAAAATATTCACTGCTCTCTCTCTGGGAGTGCCTCATAATGCCCAGAAGGGTATTTGTTCTTCAGTGTTTTAAATGTCATGGTGCCCTTAAAGAGGGCCACGCGCCACCAGTGAATTTGAAAAGTGTAGGCGGGGGCTCCAGGGAGCACAGCAGTCTCCAAGGGAAATTAAAAGAAAACAATATGTATGTCTCCTTGATCATTGAATAACACCCCCTGGAGAGCTCACCACATGTTCTTAAAGCACACTGAGCTGGATGTGTATGCTCTTCAACTGGAGGTCAGGGACCTTTTGTGGTTAGTTCTGTGGCTCCACATTGTGGCATAAAAAAATGTCATGTGTTTGATCTACAATTCTTTTTCTTATTGGCTTCTCATGTAACATGCAAAATACCACTGTACTTTTGGTCTTCTCACACCTATTCCATTGCATTTCTGTAATGCCTTTACATGAAAATGTTTAATAAAATGTTAAAATAAAAAAAAGACTCAGACATGTTTAATTTTTTTTGTTTTAAATTCTCTATTTGATTCAAAATCTGATGTTAAACCTTGCAATTTCTAAATGTATAAAATATACATTGGATTATAGTTATTAATGACTTTGTGATAAAAACCAGTAGGTCTTCTTTATATATGCTGATGTTCTGACCCATTGATAAAGCCAGCCCTACACTCTGCAGGACCATGGGCATCTTTCTTTATGTAAACAAAAAAAAAAATACGTAGAAATTTACTGAAAAAAAGAGGTTTTAGAGACGTCCTACCTAGGTGAAAATGTCAGTTAAAATACGGTGTAATAAACTACTAGAACCACTGACACTGACCAGTTATAGTTATCTTATTGTTACCACAACATCTGAAATGACAACACTGTGCATGGCGGGAGTTTGTTTTTTTCAGTAAAAAAAAAAAAAATATATATATATATATATATATATATATGTTTGATGGCATGTGTAGCTGCAGATACACATGCTGTGCATATCCCGCCATCTAGTGTTGGGCTTGCAGTGTTACAACTTGTTTTTCTTCGAAAAAGTCTTTTCGAGTCACCAATTCGAGGGGCTCCTCCCATTTCGGCTCCATTGCGCATGGGCGTCGACTCCATCTTAGATTGTTTTCTTTCCGCCATCGGGGTCGGACGTGTTCCTCTTCGCTCTGTGTTTCAGTTCGTAAAGTTAGTTAGATATCGGAAAATTCGACGGTATTGTTTGCGTTCGGTATCGGGTTAGCTAACACAGATCAACACCGAATTTTGAAGAGCTCCGGTGGCCCTTTGGGGTTTCGATTCCCCGGCGGGGCCTGGTCGGCCCGACCACGTGCGTCTACAAGACTAATGGAACGGACCCCATTCCGCTTCTGCCCCGAATGCCACAACAAGTATCCTTTCACAGATCAACATTTGGTCTGTAATTTGTGTTTGTCTCCCGAACACAAAGAGGATACCTGTGAGGCCTGTCGAGCGTTTCGGTCGAGGAAAACGCTGAGGGACCGGAGAGCAAGAAGGCTTCAAATGGCGTCAGCGCCATCAGGACACCACGACTTGGAGGAAAAAGAAACCTTCTCCATTGCTGACTCGGACGAGGCCGAAACAGAACAGACGCCGAAAACCATGAGTAAAAGAGCCCCGGCCAAAACTCACGTAAAAATCATCAAAGCCCAGGGGACCCCACCGCCGGCAGGCCATGGCTTAACCCAAAAAATCGGTGACCGTCCATCGGCACCGAAAAAGGGCACACATGTGTCGAAGTCATCCGACTCCGGTCGAGATACCGGCACAGAACACACTCGGCCCGAGGCACTGGTTCAGAACAATCTCGACATCGAGATACCGGCACCGAGATAAGTCGGCACCGAGAGATCGGAGCACCGAAACTCAAAAAAGTGGCTTCGGAGCCGAAAAAGACTGTTGAAAAGGTTTTGATACCGAAACGTCCGGCTTCGGAGCTGAAGACAAGTTCCTACACCAAGGAACAAGGGCTTTCCACACAAATGCAAAGCCATCAATTCGGACAAGAGCTAGAAGCAGGGGAGCCAGATTATACACAGAGAAGGCTCCATATCCAAAAGGAGACAGGGAAGATAAGAACTCTCCCTCCTATAAGGATGAAAAGGAAACTTGCTTTCCAAGATAAAGATAAACAACCACAGGCAAAGGTGGCAAAACAAGTAACTCCGCCACCATCACCACAACGCTTACCGCAACCATCACCAATTGCTAGCCCACCTATGATGCAGTCTCCAAACGCACACAGGCATGAGCCAAGATGACCCAGATGCATGGGATCTCTATGATGCGCCTGTTTCAGATAATAGTCCCGACTGTTATCCAGCAAGACCATCACCACCTGAAGACAGTATTGCTTACACACAGGTGTAGTCCAGAGCAGCTGCTTTTCACAACGTGACACTGCACGCTGAACCGATTGAAGATGACTTTTTATTTAATACTCTGTCGTCCACACATAGTCAGTACCAGAGTCTTCTGATGTTACCGGGAATGTTGAAACACGCAAAGCAAGTATTTCAAGAACCCGTAAAAGGCAGGGCCATCACTCCTAGGGGTGGAGAAAAAGTACAACCCTCCCCCAACAGACCCTATGTACATCACGCAGCAACTGACACCTGACTCAGTAGTAGTAGACGCAGCACGTAAAAGGGCGAATTCACACACCTCCGGAGATGCACCACCACCCGACAAAGAAAGACGCAAGTTCGACGCAGTGGGGAAAAGAGTGGCAGCACAAGCAGCCAATCAATGGCGCATTGCCAATTCACAGGCTTTGCTGTCAAGATATGACAGAGCCCACTGGGATGAAATGCAGCACTTTATTGAACATCTGCCCAAAGAATTCCAAAAGCGTGCACAACAAGTGGTGGAAGAGGGCCAAAATATCTTGAATAACCAGATACGATCGGCAATGGACGCAGCAGACACAGCTGCAAGAACTGTAAATACAGCGGTCACAATTCGGAGACACGCATGGCTACGCACCTCAGGATTCAAGCCCGAAATCCAACAGGCTGTGCTTAATATGCCTTTTAATGGACAGCAGTTGTTTGGGCCGGAAGTGGACACAGCTATCGAGAAGCTGAAAAAGGATACAGATATAGCCAAGGCCATGGGCGCGCTCTACTCCCCACAGAGCAGCGGCACTTTTAGGAAGACACAATTTAGAGGGGGGTTTCGGGGCCAAACCACAGAACCCTCAACCTCACAAACCAGACCCACATACCAGAGCGGAGGCTTTCGGGGACAATACAGAGGTGGACAGTTCCCTAAAACTAGAGGGATGTTCCAAAGTCCAAAGACCCCTCAAAACAAACAGTGACTTCAGTGTCACAAATCCCCAACACATAACACCAGTGGGGGGGAGACTAACAGATAATTACCAGATTTGGGAGGACATAACAACAGACTCGTGGGTCCTAGCCATTATCCAGCATGGTTATTGCATAGAATTCCTACAATTACCACCAAATGTGCCTCCAAGAACACACAACATGTCCAAACAGCACTTAGATCTATTACAAATAGAAGTCCAAGCGTTGTTACAAAAAGACGCAATAGAACTAGTACCCAACCATCAGAAAGGAACAGGTGTTTATTCCCTGTATTTTCTAATACCCAAAAAGGACAAAACTCTGAGATCCATCTTAGATCTCAGAACACTAAGGGCCTGATTACAACTTTGGAGGAGGTGTTAATCCGTCCCAAAAGTGATGGTAAAGTGACGGATATACCACCAGCCGTATTACGAGTTCCATAGGATATAATGGAGTCGTAATACGGCTGGTGGTATATCCGTCACTTTACCGTCACTTTTGGGACGGATTAACACCTCCTCCAAAGTTGTAATCAGGCCCTAAATCTTTACATCAAATCAGATCACTTTCACATGGTGACACTTCAAGACGTAATCCCCTTGCTCAAACAACAAGACTACATGTCAACTTTAGATCTCAAAGATGCGTACTACCATATATCCATACATCCTTCACACAGGAAATACTTAAGGTTTGTAATCCAAGGAGTACATTACCAGTTCAAAGTGTTACCATTCGGGATAACAACAACACCAAGGGTATTTACAAAATGCCTTGCAGTAGTAGCTGCACATATCAGAAGACAGCATATACACGTATTCCCGTATCTAGACGATTGGTTAATCAAAACCAACACTCAGGAACAGTGTCTTCAACACACAAAATACGTCATAGAAACCCTTCACAAACTGGGTTTCTCACTAAACTACCAAAAATCACACCTACAGCCGTGTCAAATACAACAATACTTAGGAGCAACAATCAAAAAAGGGATTGCCACTCCAAGTCCACAAAGGGTACAAGCATTCCAAAACGTAATACAAATCATACACCCAAACCAGAAGTATCAGGTAAAATTAGTGATGAAACTACTAGGCATGATGTCCTCATGCATAGCCATTGTCCCAAACGCAAGATTACACATGCGACCCTTACAACAGTGCCTAGCAACACAATGGACACAAGCACAGGGTCAGCTTCAAGATCTAGTGTTGATAGACCGCGAAACACACACCTCGCTACAATGGTGGAATCATGTAAATTTAAATCAAGGGCGGCCTTTCCAGGACCCAGTGCCTCAATACGTAATCACAACAGATGCTTCCATGGGAGGGTGGGGAGCACACCTCAACCAACACAGCATCCAGGGACAATGGGACATTCAGCAGAAACAACTTCATATAAATCAGCTAGAACTACTAGCAGTGTTTCTAGCGTTGAAAGCATTTCAACCGCTAATAGCCCACAAACACATTCTTGTCAAAACAGACAACATGACAACAATGTATTACTTAAACAAACAGGGAGGCACACACTCATCACAACTGTGTCTCTTAGCACAGAAGATTTGGCATTGGGCGATTCACAATCACATTCGCCTAATAGCGCAATACATCCCAGGAATTCAAAACCAGTTAGCAGACAATCTCAGTTGAGATCACCAACAGATCCACGAATGGGAGATTCATCCCGAGATACTACAAACCTACTTCCAAAACTGGGGAACACCGCAAATAGACCTATTCGCAACAAAAGAAAACGCAAAATGCCAAAACTTTGCATCCAGGTACCCACAGCCTCACTCCAAAGGCAATGCGTTATGGATGAGTTGGTCAGGGATATTTGCTTACGCTTTTCCCCCTCTCCCACTCATTCCATAGCTAGTAAACAAATTGAGTCAAAACAAACTCAAACTAATACTAATAGCACCAACTTGGGCACGACAACCTTGGTACACAACACTACTAGACCTGTCAGTAGTGCCTCATATCAAACTACCAAACAGACCAGATCTGTTAACTCAACACAAACAGCAGATCAGACACCCGAATCCAGCATCGCTCAATCTAGCAATCTGGCTCCTGAAATCTTAGAATTCTGACACTTAGACCTTACACAAGAATGTATGGAGGTCATCAAACAGGCTATAAAACCTACTACAAGACATTGCTACGCAAATAAACGGAAACAATTTGTTTATTACTGTCATAATAATCAAATTCAACCATTACACGTGTCCGCTAAACACATTGTAAGCTACTTACTAAACTTACAAAAATCTAAGTTAGCTTTTTCATCCATTAAAATAGATCGCACAGCAATTTCTGCTTATCTGCAAATTACACATTCAACTTCACTATTTAGAATCCCAGTCATAAAAGCATTTATAGAGGGTCTAAAAAGGATCATTCCACTGAGAACACCACCAGTTCCTTCGCAGAACCTCAATATTGTATTAACGCGACTCATGGGTCCCCCATTCGAACCCATGCACTCTTGTGAAATGCAATACTTAACTTGGAAAGTAGCCTTCCTAATAGCCATCACAACTCTCAGAAGAGTAAGTGAAATACAAGCCTTTACCATACAGGAACCCTTTATACAAATACACAAACATAAAGTGGTTCTACGCACAAATCCCAAATTTTTGCCGAAAGTTATATCACCGTTCCACTTAAACCAAACTGTGGAACTCCCAGTGTTTTTTCCACAACCAGACTCTGTAGCTGAAAGAGCATTACATACATTAGACATAAAAAGAGCTCTAATGTACTACATTGATAGAACAAAACAGTTTCGCAAAACAAAACAATTGTTTGTAGCTTACTAAAAACCTCATACAGGAAATCCAATATCCAAACAAGGAATTGCCAAATGGATAGTTAAATGTATTCAAACCTGTTATGTTAAAGCTAAGAGAGAACTGCCTATTACACCAAAGGCACACTCCACTAGAAAGAAAGGCGCCACAATGGCCTTTTTAGGGAATATACCAATGACAGAAATCTGTAAGGCAGCCACATGGTCTACGCCTCATACATTCACTAAACATTACTGCGTGGATGTGTTAACAACACAACAAGCCACAGTAGGACAAGCAGTACTAAGAACATTATTTCAAACAACTTCAACTCCTACAGGCTAAACCACCGCAAATGGGGGAGATAACTGCTTACTAGTCTATGCACAGCATGTGTATCTGCAGCTACACATGCCATCAAACGGAAAATGTCACTTACCCAGTGTACATCTGTTCGTGGCATGAGACGCTGCAGATTCACATGCGCCCTCCCACCTCCCCGGGAGCCTGTAGCCGTTATAAGTTGATTAAAAATTAAACTTGTACATTTGTAAATTTGTAAATATAATACTTTTAGTCACATTATGTACATACATACTTACTCCATTGCATGGGCACTATTACTATATACACAACTCCTACCTCACCCTCTGCGGGGAAAACAATCTAAGATGGAGTCGACGCCCATGCGCAATGGAGCTGAAATGGGAGGAGTCCCTCGATCTCGTGACTCGAAAAGACTTCTTCAAAGAAAAACAACTTGTAACACTCTGAGCCCAACACTAGATGGCGGGATATGCACAGCATGTGAATCTGCAGCGTCTCATGCCACAAACAGATGTACACTGGGTAAGTGACATTTTCCATATATATATATATATATATACACACATACATATATACACATACATATATTTATTTACATATTTTACCTAGTGGCGGTCACCAGTAGGTAGTAATAGTTAGGACCTAGTTTCCATAGAAAAAATGTTTTTGACTTGCCTATATCTCTGGCACCGTGTGACAAATCTTCTCGAAAATGTCCCAAATAAATGCCCTGGTGATTTTTGTTGTGCATGGAAAGTTTGGGGGCGATCCATCAAGTGGGGGCTCAGAAGAAGTTCTTTTTTTTTTCCCCATGTTAAATCCCATAGCTTCTTTAGACACGTCTACAGCCCAAACCACTGAATTGAATTACTCTAAATTTGGCAGAAAGCTAGCTTTCTGTACACAGATTACCCTTTCGCTTATTTGGTGGTGTAAATCCGTTCAGTAGTTTTTGAGATATTAAAGGAAATCCAGATTTGTATATCTGGGCTTGCGAATAATTTGGGGATTTTTTATGAATGTTCTTGCAAAAAGAAGTGCTGTAATTGGCGGACCGCAACCTGATTAGAAAGTTGTGGATGCCATTTTCACTCACAGTCCCCAGGGGTGAAAATCCTAATTGAAAATGGCATAAGGAGTCAGGGTGGAGGTACCCTGACTTCTGGGGTGTGGGATATAGGTGCGTTCTAGGTACAAATTATGGGTTTAAAAAATATATATATGTCACCATGCACGATATTTGTGAAAATTCATTAATTTCTGCAAAATATTAATAAATATGAAAACATTTGGGAGAGAAACCACACTCATTCATAAACTAATTCATTTGTTTATACATCCTCTGAGATACTTATGCACCCACTCAGACCCTCATGCACTCAAACACCCACTTACAGACCCACTGAAACCCTCACACATCCACTCACAGACCCACTGAGACACTGATGCACCCACTCAGACCCACTCAGACCCTCACTCATACCCCTTATGCACCCACTCAGACCCACTGAGACACTCATGCGCCCACTCACAGACCCTCTCCAACCCTCACACACCCAGTCACAGACCCTCTCCAACCCTCACACACCCAGTCACAGACCCTCTCCAACCCTCACACACCCAGTCACAGACCCACTCACCCTCATGCACCCACTCACAGACCCACTGAGACACTCATGTACCCACTCACAGACCCACTCCAACCCTCACAGACCCAGTCACAGACCCGCTCAGACACTAAAGCTCCCACTCACAGACCCACTCAGAACTGACGCACCAACTGGCTGATCAACTCAGATCCTCATGCATCCACCCTCAGACCCATTGAGACCCTCACACACCCACTGACAAATCCACTCATGCACCCAGTCAGGCCCACACAGACACTGACACATCTACTCACAGATCCACTCAGACCCTAATGCACCCACTGACAGACCCATACAGACCCTCACGCACCCACTGACAGACTCACTCACACACTGATGCACCCACTTACAGACCCAGTGAGACATTGATGCAGCCACACACAGACCCACTGAGATACTCATACACCCACTCACAGATACACTCCGATCCTCACAGACCCACTCTGACCCTCACACACCCACTCACAGACCCAATCAGTCACTCATGCTCCCCCTCACAGATCCACTTAGACACTGACGCACCCACTCACTGACACACTCAGACAGTGAAATTGAGACCCTCACGCACTCACAAATCCACTCAAACCGTAATACACCCATTCAGACCCTCATGCATCCACTCACCAACCGACTCAGACACTGATGCACCCACTCACAGACACTGATGCACCCACAGAGACCCATTGATACCCTAATGCACCCACTCACAAATGCACTCAGGCTCTCATGCACTGAATCACAGTCCCACACAAACACTGACACATCCACTCGGACCCACTGACAGACCCTCATACACCCACTGACAGACCCTCACGCACCCACTCACAGATCCACTCACGCACCCACTCACAGATCCACTCAGACACTGATGCACCCACTTACCATCCTAGTGAGACACTCATGCAGCCACACACAGACCCACTCATACCCTCATGCACCCACTCACAGACCCACTGAGACACTCATGCACCCACTCACAGACCCACTCCGACCCTCACCCGCCCAGTCACAGACCCACTCCGACCCTCACACACCCAGTCACAGACTCACTCAGACACTCATGACCCCATTTACAGATCCACTTAGACACTGACGTACCCACTCAGACACTGATGCACCCACTCACAGACCCAGTGAGACACTGATGCACCCTCTCAGACCTATTCAGACCCTCACGTACCCACTCACAAATCCACTCAGACCCTTGAGAACCCACTCAGACCCACACAGACACTGACCCATCCACTCACAGACCCATTCAGACCTCCATATACCCACTCACTAATCTTCACAAGCCCTCATGCACCCACTCCGACCCATTGAGACCCTCATGCACCCACTCAGAGCCCCACTCAGACACGGATACACACACTTAGACACTAATGCACCCACACAGACCCACTGAGATTCTCATACACCCACTCACCACTCAGACTCTCGTGCACCCACTCATTCCCACTCAGCCACTGATGCACCCTCTCACAGACCCAGACACTGGTGCACTCACTCACAGACCCTCACGCACTCACTCACAAATCCACTCACTCTCATGCACCCAGTCACAGACCCATACAGACACTGACACATTCACTCACAGACCCACTCAGACACTGATGCACCCACTCACAGACCCAGTCAGACACTAATGTACCCACACATAGACCCACTCAGACACTCATACACCAGCATACCACTCAGAGCCTCATGCACCCACTCTCAGACACTGGTGCATCCACTCAGACACTGAAGCACGCACTCTCACACCCAGAGACTCTCACAGCCACTTTCACCCAAGATACACCCTCTTACACCTATTCTCACACTCAGAGAGATAGACTCCGGCCCACTCCCTTCGGCTGTGCGCGGCTGTGGTTATAATAATGAATATTCATGAAAATTACTATACAGTAAAAAAAAAAAAAAGAAATTCACAGAAAAAAAACAAAGGTTACAGGGACGTTATAGTTAGTAAATAGAATTTAAAAAACATAGAAATTCACTGAAAACAACAAAGGTTACAGGGACCTTATAGTTAGGGAATAGAATTTGAAAAAACGTAGAAACTCACCGAAAAAAATGGAAAGGTTACAGGGACGTTATAGTTAGGCCGTGAATTGACTTCCACAAAACCAGAGAAATTCAGCAGTTATGGTTATCTGAGCGAACTATAGTTTGCGCCCCTGTAATGCACTGCTTATGGCATCACATATTACATCACTCATGACATAGGCCCTCATTACAACCCTGGTGGTCGGTGATAAAGTGGCGGTAATACCGGCAATAGGCCGGCGGAAAAAAAAAATTGAATTATGACCATGGCCGAAACTACCCACACAGACAGCCACTTTAACACACAGAACTCCACGGTGGTAGCAACAAGCACCACAGCGGTAACTGCCAACAGCCATTCGGAAGACAATGTACCGCCCACGCTATTACAACAGGCCTATCCGCCACCTTTTCTGGGGTGGTACCAACGACATCAAAAGCACGGCTGAAACAATACACATAAGGCAAAGGACTCACCTCTGGAGGCTTGGGGAACAACCACATCGCCATGGAGCCCGAGCTGCACATCTTCCCCATGATTGTATACATCTTCGTGCATTACGACCAGCAACGTTGGCGAAGACGACCACAGTGAGTACTGCCGCCTAGCACACAAGGGAGGAGAAAGAGTGGCACACACACACGCAATACCCCCATCCCCATCCTCACCCCCAACACCATACACACAAACAGATGCAATAACATCACATGTCTACCCCGTACCCCTCAGGAATAATGCAAGGACTAAAGGAATAGATTAAAGTGAGTGTAATAAGATAAAATAGTAGAAATTTGTGCTTCAAAATCAAAACAGTATATATATATATACAAATTGAGGGACACTGCCCAGTCCTCAATGTCCGTGGGCCACAGGGCCACTACACATAGGCCAAGGCCCCACTTGACTCCTGCAACAACACGGAGGGAACACTGCAGGGGCATCAGGTCGAAAATACACAGGCACCTCAGGGGGGTGGGGAACGGGGGGCACCTCAGTCGGTAGATGGTACAACTCCACTGGTTCTGGAGGGGGCAACATGCCCTGTGCGATGTCCTGGGGAGTGCAAGGCCAGTGTCTCTCAAGTAGGTGGTTTGCCCACTGCTTGGTCCTAGGGAGTGCAAAGCCACAGTCTCTCAAGTGGGTGGTTTGCACACTGGTTCTGGAGGGGGCCTTGTGCCCAGAGTGCTTCATCCTGGCAAGGATGTGGTGAAGGGATGGCTTCTTCCACTGGTTCTGGAGGGGGCCTTATGCCCAGTGTGCTTCATCCGGGCAAGGAGGGGGTGAGTGGATGGCTTCTTCCACTGGTTCTGGAGAGGGCCTTGTGTCCACTGTGCCTCATCCTGGCAAGGATGCGGTAAGTGGTTGGCTTCTTCCACTGGTTCTGGATGTGGTCTTGTGCCCAGTGTGCTTCATCCTGGCAAGGAGGGGGTGAGCAGATTGCTTCTTCCACTGGTTCTGGAGGGGGCCTTGTGCCCTGTGTGCCTCATCCTGGCAAGGATGCGGTGAGTGGATCGCTTCTTCCACTGGTTCTGGAGGGGGCCTTGTTCCCTGTGATGCAGCCCTTGGGGAGTGCAGGGTCACAGTCGCTGTCACACCTGCAGGATTTGCAGGGTCCAGGACGCACTACAACCCATGGAGGCAGGACTACACACTGCCCGCCTGCGGTGACTGCTGCTCAGTAGTGGCAGTGGCAGTGCTGGTGTCGGGGATGCCAGTGGTGGGGGGAGGCTCCAGCCCTTCCCCTGCAGCCTCAGACGTCTGCCCACTGGGGCTGCTGCTGCTGGCAGTGGTGCTGGTGGCGGTGGGGGGAGGCTCCAGCCTTTTCCCTGCAGCCTCGGACATCTGCCCACTGGGGCTGCTGCTGCTGGCAGTGGTGCTGGTGGCGGTGGGGGGAAGCCTCAGCCCTTCCCCTGCAGCCTCAGACGGCTGCCCACTGGGGCTGCTGCTGGCAGTGGTGCTGGTGGCGATGGGGGGAGGCCCCAGCCCTTCCCCTGAAACCTCAGACGCCTACCCACTGGGTCTGATGCTGCTGGCAGTTGTGCTGGTGGCGGTGCAAGCAGTGGTGGGGAGATGCTCCAGCCCTTCCCCTGCAGCCTCGGACGGCAGCCAACTGGGGCTGCTGCCGGCAGTGGTGCTGGTGGCAGGGATGCCAGTGGTGGGGGGAGGCTCCAGCCCTTCCCCTGCAGCCTTGGATGGCTGAACCGCCATGATTGGTTGTGGGGGCTCAGAATCAGTTGCAGCACCTGGCCTCCTGTCCTTCCTGCCTGCAGAAGCAGGCCCCTTGCCCTTCCCTTTGGCAGCTGGTGGTGCCTCCTTGCCCTTCCCTTTGGCAGCTGGGGGTGCCTCCTTGCCCTTCCCCTTGGCAGCTGGGGGTGCCTCCTTGCCCTTCCCCTTGGCAGCTGGGGGTGCCTCCTTGCCCTTCCACTTCCCAGCTGGTGGTGCCTCCTTCCCCTTCCATTTCCCAGCTGGTGGTGCCTCCTTTCCCTTCCATTTAGCAGCTGGTGCTGGCACATTGTCAGTGCTGCTGGCTAGTTCCCTAGAGCCTCTCCCACCTGCAGAAGCTGCCAACACTACTGTGGCCGTGGACTGGGTGGCTGAGGTGCTCTCCTGGGTTCTGACCACCCTGGCATGGCATGAAGGATGGTGGGGGGCAGGGGTAGGGAAGAGATCAACGGCAGAGAGAAAAAGCTTCTTAGGGACACTGGGGTGGGTAGAGAGGTAAGGTTTGGGAGTGGAGGAAGAGGGAGTGGTTGTAGGAAGTGTCTGTCTGCTGTGTTTGGGTGCAGTTGCATGGGCTGGATGCTGCTGTTAGGTGGATGGCTGTTGGGTGTCTGAGTGCTTGTGTTTGTGTACTTTGGGAGGAGGGCCACCGACACAGTGGGAGAGGACACAGGGGACGTGTGCCTGGATGTGGTGGTGGTGACTGCCAGTGAGGGGTGTGTAGTGATAGGCCTGATGGTGGTAGTAGGTGAGGATGTAGTGCATGCAGGTGTGAGTGGAGACGCTACTGGGAGGGAGGTGGAGGACGAGGAGGAGGGGGACACAGTGGAGGCAGTGGATCTTGTTATGTTTGCATCTGGATGGTGCTTGTGTAAGTGCCTGTGGGATGATGTGTGGTTCTTGTGTTTGCCTGAGACACTCCTGTGTGTTGTCTTGGGTGCATGCTGGTCTGAATGCTTGGGATAGGTTGGGGTTGAGGGGAATAGGACTGGGTAGAGAAAGTTGGAGGGGGGAGGCTTGAGACAGGGATAATGGCTGCCATCAGGGAGGAGGCCAGAGCCTGGATTGTTCTTTGTTGGGCCGCCATGCCAGAGTGAATGCCCTCCAGGAATGCATTTGTTTGTTGCAAATGGCCTGCCAGCCCCTGGATGGCATTCACTATGGTTGACTGCCCAACAGAGATGGATCGCAGGAGATCAATAGTCTCCTCACTCAGGGCGGCAGGGCTAACTGAGGCAGGGCCTTAGGTGCCTGGGCCGAAGGAGATGCCCTCCCTTCTGGCTGAGCGGGCAGGGGAAACTCGCTGAGGGGATGCTGGGAGGGTGGTGCTGGTACGGGGGGTAGCTGCTGTGCCTGTAGTTGGGGTGAGCACAGTGGTGTCTGCCACCACCAGGGAGCTTCCATCGGAGGAGGTATCATTGTCTGAACTGTCCCCACCTGTCTCCGCCGTGGTGCTCCCCTCGCCCTCTGTCCCACTGATGCCCTCACCATCAGTGGATTCGGCCTCCTGGGCCCTGTGGGATGCAGCTTCCTCCGTCGCCGGTGCCTCTGCTCCTCTGCCAGATGATGCTAATGCACATAAGGACAGGGTGACAAAACAAAAAGAGGGGGAGAGAGACAAAGGATTCACTTGGTCAATGGCAGCAACAACACCACTGTTGGCGTACATGACACATACACACACACACAGAGAACAGCCCTACGCACTAGGCAATACACTAACAGTCACAATGCTAGTCACCAGCCCTGGGACAGGAATACCTAACGCCAATAGCAGCATACCTGAGACGAACAGACCCCTGCCCAGTAGTGGATGCCTACTAGCTTGGTTGGAGGTATTTTACATCAGAACCCTCCCCAACATGGGACCTACCCTGCAATGTCCGGCCTGGCCTAGGGGCACCCACAGGCCCACATACCCCACCCGCTGACCACCCCACCACGTGCAAGTAGTATATTGGGAAACTGTACTCACCCCCTTGTGGCTTCTGTGATGCCCTGAAGTGCCCATCTAGCTCCGGATAGGCCACCGCCAGTATGTGGGCCATCAGGGGGACCTGGGTTTGACGGGGACCCCTTCCTCGTTGGGAGGCCATCCCCAGCTGGGCCTCTGCCGTCTTCCTTGCCCAGCGTCTCAGGTCCTCCCACTGTTTGCAACAGTGGGTGCTTCGCCTGCCGTAGACCCCCTGTGTCTGCACGTCCTTGGCGATGGAACGCCATATACCCTTTTTCTGATGGGCACTGACATGCAGAAAAAGAAACAGAGAAAAAGGTATTAAGTCCTACTCTCCGGCCTGTTACACACATGGCCAACCATAGCCCTTACATTCCCTTACGCACAGACATTGCCCACCATACATGCATCATGCTGCCCAGAACCCTTCTACCAACCCCCACTACACGTGGCCCTCACACGCAGAACTCCGTGTATTCATGCCCCATGCATCGTGCTCACAGTGTACTCACCTGTTGGTCTGGAGGCCCATACAGCATTCGGTACTGGGGTAGGACCCCATCCACCAGTCTCTCCAACTCTGCAGCAGTGAAGGCAGGGGCCCTTTCCCCAGTGAAACAGGCCATGGTCGGTTCCAGACACAGGTTATAGCAGCACCTGCAGTGTAGGTCCTCTCCTGTTGAATGTCAGATAGCAAGTGAGTGAACAGATAGAAAATGGCGGACACGTCCGTGGCGGTGTGTACCATGACTGCCAGCGTACATCACCATTGGCCACTGTAAGCCATTGGGCCCAGTGACAACCAATGAGGAGTTGCACACGGCGGTACTCGACCGCCTCCCGCAACGGCGCACAACGTCAGCGGCATTACCTCATTTCCATCCACACAGGACAGGCGGACGCCATTTTAAGGGAGGGGGCAGGCCATGGCACCTAACTGCGTCACAGTACACATAGGCACCATTTGGGCCTGTCCAATGACATACTGTTACAGTCACAACATGCAATGCAGTGTTGGCAGCAGGAATGTCTCAGCCAATGATCTCAATAGTACTGACCAGATTGTTGTCTGCCCTGATGAAACACATGCGCAGTTTCATTGTTTTCCCCCAGGTGGAGGATTTGGCCACAGTGAAAGCTGACTTCTATGCAATGGGACATATTCCCAACATTATTGGGGCTATTGATGATACACATATTGCATTTGTCACCCCCCCCCCCCGGAGAAATGAACAGGTGTTCAGAAATCTAAAGAGCTTTCAATCAGTGAATGTGCACATAGTGTGCCTGGCGGACCAGTACATCTCCCATGTCAATGCAAAGTATCCTGGGTCTGTGCATGATGTCTATATCCTGAGGAATAGCAGCATCCCATACGTGATGGCTCAACTACAGAGGCACCGGGTGTGGCTAATAGGTGAGCCCATGGTTCCCACCCAGTATATGTTGGTGTATGGGTATGGTGTTGGCAGTAAGGGTTAGTGTTTGGCTAACAGGCATCCCTTGAAATTTGCAGGTGACCCTGGTTACCCCAACTTCTCATGGCTGCTGACCCCTGTTAGGAATCCCAGGACAAGGGCCGAGGAACGTTATAGTGAGGCACATGGGCGAACAAAAAGAATAATAGAGAGGACATTCGGCCTCCTGAAGGTCAGGTTTCGTTGCCACCATCTAACAGGTGGATCTCTGTACTACTCACCCAAGAAGGTGTGCCAGATCATCGTGGCATGCTGCATGTTGCATAACCTTGTTTTGAGACGCCAGGTGCCTTTTCTGCAGGAGGATGAGGCTGGAGATGGGCGTGTGGCAGTAGTGGACCCTGTGGACAGTGAAGATGAGGAGGCAAAGGATGAGGATGAGGACAACAGAACAGCTATTATATGACAGTACTTCCAGTGGCACATAGGTAAGACACTGTAACTTCAATTTGCATTGACAGTTTTGTATTTGACATTGTACATGGCAGGCAGATTCTCCCAATTCTATGGCCACTGACTGTACCTTTTGGCATATCTATCTCAGATATCAGTGCCCCACTCTGGCACCTGGTGTGTTGACTGCAGCCTACTACAGGTCATTCCTATGTATTTATTTCTTTACAGTTGTCCTTGCAGTGTTTAAAGCTTGTTAAACAAATACTTTTCAATCATTTGACAGACTCCATACTTGTATTTTTTAAATGGCATTTATTTAAGTGCTACGAAGTAGAGGGGGTAGTGGAATGGGCTGGATTGATGGTGGTGGAAAGTCCAAGATAGAGTCTAGTCTATTGGTATCACAGGTGCATTGTCCAAAGGGGGCATTGGAAGTGGAGCAATGGCAGTTCAAGGTGGACAGGGTGACAGAGTGGACACAAGGGTGACAATCAGGATATTCTTATTTCCTGGTGGGGGTCTTGGCAATGGTCTCTGGCCTCTGCCTGGATTGCAGAGACCGTTGGCGGGGTGGTTCTCCTTCTGTAGAGGGAGGGGTGCTGGTGGCCTGTTGGTCCTGTGGTGGGGCCTCCTGTCCACTAGCGCCGGCAGAGGTGGAGGGCTGTTCATTGGTGTGGCTAGTGTCAGAGGCCCGGTGGTGTGCCATTGCCTTCCTCATGGTGTTGGCCATGTCTGCCAGCACCCCTTCAATGGTGACCAGGGTGGTGTGGATGTCCTTCAGGTCCTTCCTGATCCCCAGGTAGCGTCCTTCCTGCAGCCGCTGGGTCTCCTGCAACTTGTCCAGTATCTGGACCATCGTCTCCGGGGAATGGTGGTATGCTCCCAGGATGTTGGTGAGTGCCTCCTGGAGAGTTGGTACCCTGGGCCTGTCCTCCCCCTGTCGCACAGCAGTCCTCCCAGCTTCCCTGTTGTCCTGTGCCTCTGTCCCCTAAACCGTGTGCCCACTGCCACCAACCCCAGGTCCCTGATCGTCCTGTGTTTATGGGGTTGCTTGGGGTCCCTGTAGTGGTGGACACACTGCTGATTGACATGTCCTCGGGACAGAGGTATGGGCCCGCTGGGTGGGTACTCTGGTGGTGTTTCCTGAGGGGGGAGGCTCTGTGATGGTATGGGACTGTGCCTGGGTAACCGACTGTCCCGACATCCCTGATGGGCCAGGTTGGTCATCCAGATCCAGGCATCCAGAGCTGCTGTCATCACTGTGTGCCTCTTCTGTGGGGTGACTGGATGTTGCTGGCACCTCCTCCACGGTGACGTTGTGTGGGGGACCTGTGGGGATGTAAAAGCAGTATTATTGTTTCTGCGTTTGGCATCTTGTGCATGGGTGTGTTGCCCTGTATGGTTGTGATTGTCCTGTCAGCTTTTCCTTGTGTGAGTAGTGATTTTGTGGGCTAGGTGATTCTCTCTAATATGCATGCTTTAGTGATGGGTGTCCATGCAGGGCTGTGAGTGATGTCCATCCATTGGTGTTGCATGCAGGGCTTGGTATTGGGATGGGTGGGTTGTGATGGTGGGGTGTATGTGAGGTGGTGGGGTGATGGGGTAAGGGTATGTGATGGCATGCAGGTAGGGGGGGTGACAGTAGTAGAGATTTGACTTACCAGAGTCCAGTCCTCCTGCTACTCCTGCCAGGCCCTCAGGATGCAGTATTGCCAAGACTTGCTCCTCCCATGTTGTTAGTTGTGGGGGACGAGGTGGGTGTCCACTGCCAGTCCTCTGTACAGCTGCCTGGTGTCTTGCAACCACGGAACGCACCTTCCCCCGTAGGTCGTTCCACCTCTTCCTGATGTCATCCCTTGTTCTTGGGTGCTGTCCCACGGCGTTGACCCAGTCCACGATTCTTCGCCATAGCTCCATCTTCCTAGCAACGGATGTCTGCTGCACCTGTGATCCGAATAGCAGTGGCTCTACCCGGATGATTTCCTCCACCATGACCCTTAGCTCCTCCTCTCAGAACCTGGGGTGTCTTTGTGGTGCCACGGATGTAGTGTGAGTGGTGTGTATGGGGGGTGATGTGTTGGGGTGTGTGCTGTAAGGTTCGTGTATGATGTATAGGTGATGGTGTTCTGTGGGTGCTCTTGGTGTCTCTCTCTTTCTCTCTGCTGTCAATTTATTTGAGTCATAAAGGGTTGTGGGTAGTGTGTGTTTGTGTTTTATAGTGTTGTGGGTGTGGTCTGTGTGTGTCAAGTGTGTGTAGTTTGAATTGTCCAATGTAGTGTTTTGTTAGTGTGTGTGTATTTTGAGCATAGCGGTATGTACCGCCAATGGTTTACCGCGGTTGAATGTCCGCTGCTGTGATTCGTGGGTGATAATGCTGTAGGCATAGTTCTGTTTGCGTAACGGTGTGGGTTTTGCTACCGCCAGTTCATCACCGACATTTGGGCTGGCGGACTTGTGTGTGTGGCTGTATAGTGACGGATTGCTATGTGTGGGTCATAATATAGGTAGTGGTAAACCGCTGCGGTATGTTGGTGGCATTTGGCATGGTGGTAAGCATGACTTACAGCCAATGTCATAATGAGGGCCATAGTGACATCACTAACAACATCACTAATGACATCTCAAAAGACATCACTAATGACATCTCAAATGACATCACTGATGACATCATCTGCAGAACCACTCACAGACCCAGACATACTCTTACACAAACTCACAATAGATCGCCACACATAAAATACTAAAACACACATTGGCAGAGCAATACAACTACTGCCACACAGCTACTCACTCACACAACACTAACATACTCACTCACTCACGCATACATAACTATGCTGTTGCCACACTCATACAACCATTCACACACCCATGCACAGCCCAATACACCACTGATACACCCACTCACTCACCCATACATGACTCACAAATCTACTATAAAATACATATAACCACAGATGCATCCGCTCACACATACAACAAAACACACATCCATAAACTCGGCCATGCAGACAGTTACACAACCACTTACCCACCAATACAAAGACTTATACACCCAGTCAGTCACCAATACAACAAATCCTATTCGCAGTCACCAGTATGTACATGCACTCACTCACCCACATACTCACCCATACAGCCCCTCAGACTCCCAGTTTTTTACGAATAAATGTACTCAGACATCCACTCACTCTCACAATGACTCACTCATACAGCACTCAATTACGGGAACAGCAAGTCAAAGATAAAATCAGTCATGGATACACTCACTAAAACACCCACTAACTGACTAATAAAGAAGCTATTATGGCTACTAAGTCCCCAATTAAACCTCTCACACACATACATAATTACCCATACAGCTACTAACAGATCCAGCTCCGAGTCACCTCAAATGTATTCTCCTAAACATCCGCTCCCTGCACACACACACCGTGAAGATTTGGGACCTGATAACACCACCCGCCCGGACATCGCCTTCTTCACAGAGACATGGACCAACACAACATCTGGTCCGGCATCACCATCGCCATCCCCAGAGACTACAAGCTGCTGTGCAAGGTCCGCCCCCTCCAGACCTGGAGGCGGCATAGCCATCGCCCACAAGTCCACCCTCAAACTGACTATAAACACACAGGAATTCATCCCCATCATGAAGCACCTACACTTCCAAGTGCACACCACCCCAAGGACTACCACCCATGGCATCCTCATCTACAGACCACCCTTACCACAACCAGCTTTCAGTGACACCGTCAACTTCATAGCCCCCCCCACCCCCCCACACACACTCGCCTCCAGAGACTACCTTGTCCTAGGTGACCTCAACTTCCATTTCAACTTTAATCACAACACTGCAACCCTACTCGAGAACCTGGACACAGTTGGGCTCAAACAACTGGTTAATTCACCAAGGCACACCGCCAGACACACTGTTGACCCCATTTTTTTGGCCTGCAGCAACGTCACCATCAGCAACCCGACCCCGCTACACTGGACTCAACACCACTGCATTCATTTTTCCATCTCCACGCACGCAGCCTACACTCACTCAACACGCCCAACCTACAGAAGATGGAATCACATCCCAGAGGAGTAACTCACCAGCTTCCTCACCAACTCTCCTCCCCGACAAAACAGATGCCAACACATCAGCCCGCAACCTCCCTAAATGGATCACCAACTGCACTGACACCCTACCCCCACTCCGAATGACCACAGGGAAACACTCCTCCAAAAAAGCCAGTTGGTTCACCCCTGTACTCAAGTAATCTAAGCACTCTTGCAGGAGGCTGTAGAAGAAGTGGAGAAACCGCAAATCCCTGCAAGACTTGGTAACCTTCAGCCACCACAAGATCCCACCACAGCCTGATCAGGTCCACTAGGAAGGATGCCCTGCTGGACCGCATCCACTCCACCTCTCACAACACAAAATAACTTTTTAACTTTATCAAAGAATTCACCAAACCTCAAGCCGAGACCACCGACATCCCTCCATCTCAGGAACTCTGCAACAGACTGGCCACATTCTTCCATAGGAAGATCAAGGACATTTATGACAGTTTGGGACTCCCAGACGCTCTGAACCCAAAAACACCACCCCCACCAGGATCAGCCGAACACCCTTGACTCCTTCACACCTGGACCTCCCTCACGACGGATGACACCCTCTCCATCATGAGCAGCATCCACTCGGAACCCCCAACCGACACCTGTCTACACTACATATTCAACAAGGCCAGCGTGCAATCATGCCAGAATTCGGCAAGACCATTAACTGCTCCCTTGAAGCAGCAACCTACCTCAAAGACTGGAAGCATTCCAAGATTCACCCACTTCTAAAGAAACCCACAGCTGACCAGACTGATTTCAAGAACTACCACCCCATCTCACTGCTACATTTCCGAGCTAAAGTCGCAGAGAAAGCAATCAGCACTCAGCTACGCCAACACATCGAGGACAACAACATCCTAGATGTCTTCCAATCAGGATTCAGAACCAACCACAGTACCGAAACTGCCCTGCTCGCAGCTACAGATGATATACGCTCCCTCCTTGACCAAGGACAGCAGCCCTTATCCTTCTCGATCTTTCAGCTGCCTTCGATACAATATCTCACTGTATACTTTGCGCCAGACTCCATGCAGAAGGCATACGAGGCAAAATACTTCAACGGATTCACTCCTTCCTGACAGGCAGACCACAGAATGTCAGTCTCCCGCCTCACCGATCAGAACCCACTGACATCAGCTGCAGAGTACCCCAAGGATCATCGCTGACCCCACACTGTTCAACATATACATGATCCCACTCGCCCCCATCATCAGGAACTATGGGATGAATATGGTCTCCTGTGCTGATGACACCTAGCTGATCATCTCCCTGACCGAAAAACCATCAACAGCCAGGAAGAATGTCAGACACTGATGGAAGCTGTAGCCACTTGAATGAGGGAAATCTGCCTCAAGCTGAACTCTGACAAAACTGAGATTATCGTCCTGGGACGTCTCCTCATGGCCTTCAACACTCTGCAAATCCCCCACCCCAACAGACCACATATGCAACCTCAACACCATCCTCGACTCAACGCTCGCCATGACCAGGCAGGTCAACTCCATCGCCTCCACCTGCTTCCACATCCTCCGACTCCTATGAAAGATCGTCAGATGGATGCCAACCGGCTGCCAGAAAACCGTGACACATGCCCTTGTCACAAGCAGACTTGACTACGCAAACACCTTATACGCTGGAACCTCCAAGAAGAACCTGAACAGCCTGCAACAGATTCAGAACACTGCTGCCATACTCGTCCTAGACATCCCTGCCGAGAACACATCACAGAACACCTGAAGAACCTCGACTGGCTCACCATCGAGAAGAGAATCAACTTCAAACTCCTTGTACACCCTTACAGAGCCCTCCACGACAACGGACCCAACTACCTCAACAACCGCATCAATTGGTACTCCCCTTTCAGACCTCTCCGCTCGCCCCAACAGTTACTCCCCAATGTACCCCATATAAAGAAGTCCTCAGCTGGCAGAACATTTTTTCATACCTGACAGCCAAAGGATTGAACACCTTACCACTGCGCCTCAGACAGTCGCCATCACTGCCTCAGTTCAGGAAGGACCTCAAGATCTGTCTCTTCGACTGATCTCGTAGGTCCAGTCTCAGTGCCTTGAGGCCCTTTGGATAAGTAGTGCGCTTTACAATCTCATGATTGATTGATCCTCTTTCTTACGTTACGTGTATACCTTCTCTCACATACACTTACTGTACCACAAAAGAAGTAACAGAACCATTTCCCTGTGGATACAGCCACTTATGAAGGCATTCACTCATCCATGTTCATAATAACAGAGAGTTACACAGTTGCTGAAACATACAGGCAGTACTCAGACATCCGTTCCCTCAGCTATATAGCTACTTAGACACCCGATCACTGTACCAATACAGACTATTACACAGCCACTTCTTTGTATATACATCTAGTAACACATCTACTTACGGTTTCATACAGAAACTAACTCACCCACTAACTCACCCATACAAGCACTTACACCTTTAGTCATACATACATATAACCACTTACAATCAGTGATATAATTTCAGATGTCATCATTGATGGCACTGACTGTGTCATGTGTGATGTAATATGAGATGTCATAAGCAGTGCATTACAGGGATGCAAGTTATATTTAGCTCAGGTAACAATATCTGCTGAATTTCTCTGGTTTTGTGGAAGTAAATTCAGGACCTAACTATAACGTCTCTGTAGCCTTTGAATTTTTTCAGTGAATTTCTATGTTTTTTTTTTTTTTTTTTAATTCTACTTCCGAACTATAGCATCCTTGTAACCTTTGTTTTTTTCAGTGAATATATATGTGTGTGTGTTAATATATCCATCAATGGGCATTATTTAGCAAACCCTGCTGCCCCCCCCGTTTTCCTATGTATAAAGTCCCTTATTTGTAAATATTTAAAAAATCCCCTTTCCTCCAGACCGAAATTCTCCTACAAGTTCTCAATGTATCTATCGTGGATCCTGCAAAAAGATCTCCTAACCTTTGTACCCCCTAACGGCTCCATTTCATCATTACATTATCCCTAAATATCTCAGGGAGAGATGGATTATTTGTGATCAAACTGTACCGATTAAATCTACTGGGTTCCATTCTCTTCCGCAGGGGGTCCCAGCATTTAAACGCAGCCTCTAATACCTTAAATCTCGTCTTCTTATAATAACTAGGTTCTATAAAGGTCAACAGCGCACCACCAGCCGATTGCCCAATTAACAATTCATAAATATCTGGGACATACCCTTCACCTCTCGAAGATCCTCTGCTATTAAACAGAGGGCGCATAAACTGTAGCACAGCCGCCAGCAGGTATAATTTAAGATTTGGCAAAGACCAGCCACCCTTTTCCCTTGATAATGTCATATATCTACTAGCCATCCTAATTTTGCGATTCGACCAAATAAACCTCATCACGAGTTGTTCCAACATATTAAACCAGGATTTCCCAAACTCCAGCGGGATAGCTCGAAATAGATATAAGACCTTGGGGAGAAACATCATCTTAACCATATTACAACCCCCCATGATTGACATATGCAAATTGTTCCATCTACCAAAATTATATTTGGCCTTTTTGATAATCGGTGTTACATTAACCTGAACAATCTGCTCCACATTAGGTCTAATATCGATCCCTAAATAGACTACATGATCGACCCTGAAAGTATCTGTTGTAGCACCATACTCCTTTACCACTATCTGGGTCTTGTCCTTATTAAGTGAGTAACCGGATGCCATCCCAAATATCCATGCCACTTCTTCAGTTTCCTTAAGAGCCAAATCTGTGTTAGCAGTAACAACTGCAACATCGTCAGCATATGCTAATATCTTCGTATCCCAGCCAAAGCGAGTTACCGGCTGAATTGCTGCGCTCTTTTCTAGAGATCGCAAAAATGTGTCTATATATAATGTAAATAACAGGGGTGAGCACTGGCATCCCTGTCTTGTACCACGTTCAGTTCGTATCTCATTAGAAAAGCCACCGAGCATTTGCATGCGAGCACTTGGGTGCTTGTATAAGGCCTTAACTACCGTAATAAAACGGCTTCCCAATCCATATTCCTCTAGTGTTTCCACATAAATTCCCAATTGAACCTATCAAATACTTTTTCAGCGTCCAGCAAAATCATTGCCATAGGCTCCTTCGCGACATGAGTGGCATCAAACAAAGCAATAACTCTTCTAATATGGTCTGTTGTTTCCCTCCCTGGAACAAACCCATGCTGATTCTGAGTTACTAGCTTACAAATATCGGTGGACAAGCGAGTCGCAAAGATTTTAGAATAGATCTTTGCACCACTATTCATAAGTGTGATAGGTCTATACGCACCCAAGCTGAGCGGATCTTTACCCTTCTTCAAAAACACCACTATTTTAGCAGTGCCCCAGGACGGGGGAGGATTACCCCATTGCTGTACTTGGATGAACAGTTCTAACATCACCGGGAGCAGCAATGCCTTAAAGTGGTTATATAATTCAAGCGGAATACCATCCGTCCCTACAGCCTTCCCGCTCGGCAGTGTTCACACCGTCCCTTCTAATTCCTCCATAGTAACCTCCTTTCCTAATTCCTCCTGTTCTTGAGAGGTGACCCTACCACTCGTTGTCTCACTTAACCAACCGTAACCGGCCTGTACCGCACCCACAGGGATGGCCTTGTATAGCTCTACATAATACTCCCAAAAAGCTTCCCTAATTCGATCGGGATCTGTGACTACCTTCCCCAGCCTGTTTTTAATGTCCGAGATCGAACCTCATATAGCCCTCTGACGTGCTCGTACCGCTAATAAATGACCCACTTTCTCACTATATTCATAGCCCTCTTTCCACCTTGCCAGATATTTTTCCGCAGCACCTTCCGCTGAGCGTTTACCTATTAACATTTTAGCTATCGCTATCTGCTGTAGTGCATTTTTCACATCCAAGCTACCCTCATCCGACATAATAAGTTGTTTTTCTGCATCGTGGAGCTTTGTAAATAATTCTAGGGCCTGGTCTGCTGCTTGTCTCTGGTGCCTAATACTAAAACTGAGTGTTTCCCCCTTTACCCCCGCTTTCACTGTATCCCATACAATCTCGGCTGGAGCGGACCTCCTATTCAATTCCAGAAACTCCCTTAGCCATATTTCCACATGTTGCACATATGTGGGATTGTTCAACAGCCCTCTCTCAAATGTCCAGCTCCTCCCATAGTTCCTGCCACCCATAGTCTTAATCTCCAAAAGTAGAGGGTTATGATCTGCCATAACCGTGGATATAGTTCCTTTACGGCCCCCTCCAAAAATTCTGGTGAAATAAAAAAATGATCTAACCGGGTCAGTTTCCTATTAGGAGCTGAGAAATATGTATATCCCGGATCCGGCCCTTTCAATGCGGGCCATGGATCTACCAACCCTACTTTCTTTTGCAGATTCCTAATGGCCTGGAATACTCTGGGTTTACGCCCCAAGTAGCTTTTGCTGTTAACGTCCGTTGAATTTTGTAGACCATCCCATGACCCATTGAAGTTCAAATCCCCACAGATAATATATGGGGCTGGCCAAATTGCTAGTTCCACTGAGATATAATCCAGTAAAGACGGGTCGTCATATGCAGGCCCATATAACGAGCATAGCGTGAGCCTCCTTTGGCCCATCTGACATTCTTTTAACGCCCACCTCCCAAGCTGATCCGCCCTACATCGAGTAACCTTGCATTTAGTATTGCCTGCTAGGATAGTTACCCCTTGTGTTTTAACATTTTGCTCAGTACACACCAGCAGCTGCAACCCCAGAGACTCTAACATAGCTTTACCAGAGTATTCTGTATGGGTTTCTTGCAGACAATAAATATCCGCTTTCAATAGTTTCACATCTTCAGCCACTTTCCTTCTCTTACGGGGATTATTTAAACCACATATATTAACAGATACTATCCAAAGTACTGCCATTTATACCCTTCAAGCAGATTTTCCCTCAAAATCACCCTGTATAATTATGACCTCTCCATCCTTATAGCAGCCCCTATAATCTATTATCTCAGTATTCCCACCTAAACCACCAGACATTAAACCACCACTCACCATGTAACAACCCTTCCCCTGCATTCTCTCAGGTAACAAATGTTCTTTTTTTGACCCACCTAAAAGCCCTCCAATCTCAACCCCCCTTCCAACCCTCCTTTCCCTTCTTCCCCCACCCCCCCAATAGCTCCCAACCCCCCATCTCCTTCTTCCCCGTCCCCTACTCTTGAACTTACTCCTCCCCTTCTTTCCCCCCTACCTAGTAGCAAGCCCCCCACCCTCCCCTAACCCCCCCCCCATCCCCACCATCCCTCCCATCCCTAAGAGCAATCAGACCGCTACTGGTCTGAATGATGATGACCTCAGATGTCCGTTGTGAACCCACCCTGGACTGCTGGAGTCCCTGCATAAATGATTCCCCCTATCATCATTACACCTGTAGAGCTTACAGCCTCTACTCCAATTTCTGCCCATTTAGTACTCTCAGTTCCATCAGATATTCCCTTGCTTGAATCTCAGATGTGAAAATGTTGGATTTCCCATTAACCACAATCTTCAGCCGTGCTACTGCAAGCAGAAAAGCTTCTCCTTACCTATCCTGAAAAGGCTTGATCAACTGTCGCAACCTCTACCTTCGCTCCACAGTGACATGACAATAATCTGGTCAGGTGAAAAAGGAGATATTATCCACACGGCGTGGAGCATCAGAACTGGATTTTTCAAAAATGGCCTGTCTTAGCAAATAATTACCACAAAAAAAATATGGCTCTGGGGTGCTTAGATTCCGGATAGCGATCTCCCACACGCATAGCTATTTGGAATCTATGGGCTCTTTGAATCTCCATCTCCCAGTCCCATCATGTGAGCTCTGGAAATGCGTTCCGCAGAAGCTTAATCATATATGACCTAATGTCATTACCCTCCACGCCTTTTATATCCAAAAATCGCAAGTTATTTCTCCTGTCGATTCTCATGATCTTTAAGCTTCCACATAATGTTCGTTGCCCTTCATGTGTCTCAGCCTCTTCTTTCAATGCCTCCACCTCTACTTCCATAGCAACAGTCCTATTCTCCATTGCATTTAATTTTTCTTTGATTTCTGTACAGGTTCTTGCGACTTTACGGACCGTACCCTGCAGTTGCTTGGTGGCAATCCGAGCCCTCCGGCTCCCTACACTTGTCTCTACTTGAAGCTCCCTTATCGTATCATACATCATCTGGAGCATTTTCGCATCTGTACTGGTTGCATCAGTAATTGGGACCAGACCATCCTCGCCCCCGTCAACCTTGGGTAGCGAGTCAAGCTTAGACTCTCTCTCCAATCCGGGTCAATCCAGTTCCTGAGTAGTTGTAGGAGGCTGGCCTGGCTTAGATTGGGTACCTTGTGATACTTACACCTTGTGCTAGGTCCAGTTATCCCTTATTAGTAGATTAGTAGTGTTCTAGCAGCTTAGGCTGATAGAGTTAGCTATAGCAGAGCAGCTTAGGCTGAACTAGGAGACACGCAAAGCTCCTACTATACCACTTATGTCATATAGCACTATATCATAAGAAAACACAATACTCAGAGTTACTAAAATTAAAGGTACTTTATTTTAGTGACAATATGCCAAAATTATCTCAGAGGATATACTCCCTTACGAGGTAAGTAATAGTCCCAAAATATACACACAAACCAATATCAGGTAAGTAAAACACTTAGAAAAGTAGTGCAAACACTGTAGAACCCATTAGAATTCTATAGGAGAAAATAGGCCTAGGGGCAACACAAACCATATACCCCAAAAGTGGAATGCGAACCACAAATGGACCCCAGGCCTAATGTAGTGTGTAGAGGGTCGTTGGGAGTGTGAGAAAACACTAAGGGTGTCTAAGATACCCCACCCCAAGACCCTGAAAAGTAGGAGTAAAGTTACCCTACTAACCCAGAAGGACAGTAAAGTCGAGATAGGGATTCTGCAAAGGCAACAACTGACTGCAAAGCACTGAAGACGGATTTCTGGACCTGAGGTCCTGCAAAGGAAGGGGACCAAGTCCAAGAGTCACGCAAGTGTCCGGGGGGGGCATGAACCCACTAAACCCCGGATGAAGGTGCAAAAGGGCTGCCTCCGGGTGGAAGAAGCCGAAGATTCTGGAACAGAAGGTGCCAGGAACTTCTCCTTTGGTCAGAAGATGTCCCATGGTGTGCTGGAGGATGCAGAGTTGTTTCCACGCAGAAAGGCCACAAAGAAGCCTTGCTAGCTGCAAGAGTCGGGGTTGAGGATTTTGGGTGCTGCCAGGGCCCCGGAAGGACCAGGAGGTCGCCTCTTGGAGGAGGAGACAGCAGGGGCGCTCAGCAACAGAGAGAGCCCACCCAGAAGCAGGCAGCAGCCGCAAAGGCACCTGAACAGGCGTTCAGAAAATCTGAGCACGGCGGTCGTCTCAGCACAACAAAAGAGGGTCCCACGAAGTCGGAGTCCAACTAAGCGAGTTGGGCAATGCAGGACGGAGTGCTGGGGACCTGGGCTGTGCTGTGCATGAAGGAAGTCTTGCAAAAGTGCACAGAAGCCCTAGCAGCTGCAGATCACGCAGTACACAGGATTACAGTCTGGCAGGGGGAGGCAAGGACTTACCTCCACCAACTTTGAACAGAAGAACCATTGGACTGTCGGGTCACTTGGATCCAGCTCTTGTGTTCCAGGGACCATGCTCGTCAAGATGAGAGGGGACCCAGAGGACCGCTGATGCAGACATTTGGTGCCTGCGTTAGCAGGGGGAAGATTCCGTCGACCCACTGGAGATTTCTTCTTGGCTTCCAGTGCAGGGTGAAGGCAGAAAGCCCTCAGAGCATGCACCACCAGGAAACAGTCGAGAAAGCCGGCAGGATGAGGCCCAACAATGTTGCTGGTAGTCTTCTTGCTACTTTGTTGCGGTTTTGCAGGCGTCCTGGAGCAGTCAGCGGTCGATCCTTGGCAGAAGTCGAAGAGGGAAGTGCAGAGGTTCTCTGGTGAGCTCTTGCATTCGTTATCTGACGAGAAACCCACAGGAGAGACCCTAAGTAGCCCTCAGAGGAGGATTGGTTACCTAACCAGGTAAGAGCCTATCAGTAGGTGTCTCTGACGTCACCTGCTGGCACTGGCCACTCAGAGGTCTCCATTGTGCCCTCACACCTCTGCATTCAAGATGCCAGAGGTCTGGGACACACTGGAGGAACTCTGGGCACCACTCCTGGGGTGGTGATGGTTAGGGGAGTGTTCACTCCCTTTTCCTTTGTCCAGTTTCGTTCCAGAGCAGGGGCTGGGGGATCCCTGAACCAGTGTAGACTGGTTTATGCAAGGATGGCACCATCTGTGCCCTTCAAAGCATTTCCAGAGGCCAGGAGAGGCTACTCCCTCCAGACCCTTAACACCTATTTCCATAGGGGGGAGGGTATTTAATACCCTCTCTCAGAGGAAATCCTTTGTTCTGCCTTCCTGGGACTGGGCTGCCCGGCCCCAGGGGGGCAGAAACCTGTCTGAGGGATGTCAGCAGCGGTAGCTGCAGAGAAAACCCCAGAGAGCTAGTTTGGCAGTACCCGGGTTCCATGCTGGAGCCCCGGGGATGCATTGGATTATCCCCCCATACCACAATGGTATTGGGGTGACAATTCCATGATACCAGATATGTTACATGGCCATGTTCGGAGTTACCATTGTGAAGCTACACATAGGTATTGGCCTATATGTAGTTCATGCGTTCCTTTTTTCCTTTTTCCTTTTAGCAAAATTAATGGTGCTTCTCAGTAGTCTAGTCAGTATCCATCCTGAGTTGTCATGGGAGCCAAGCCGAGCTCTCTCATCTGCCCCCTCCCTTTGGTAGGGCCCAGTCAACATTAATATCCCACCATCCGCTTCCTTAAACAAAAAATAGGAAAACCCATTCAGTGGAGTTACACATTCTTCACTTGTTTAAGCCTTTATATAAGCGCCATTGCCTAAAACCGGCTTAATATGTTTAAATCCTACCAGATGGAGCGCAGCAGGAATATAACAGAAAAACTTGATGCTGTAGTTCCAAAGCACGGTGCCTCCACGGGTCCCAGGACCGTCTTCTGAGAAGTCCGGGAGGGGCGGGGGGAGAAAAATACAACGAGCCCTCCGCGCGTGACTCACGCACTGTTTTCGGCGTCCTCTTCTCTACATACAGCAGTTGCTCTGCTCTGCTCGCTGCCAGCATCCAGGGGGGCAGGGCTAGCGGTCGTTCCGCTACACGATCACCAATTTGCTCCTTTTTGCTACGTATCTGATGTGATTCTGACTGAAAGTGTACCAGGTCCCCAGCGCCAGATCCCCTTCCCTAAATTGTACAGTTGTTTTTCCCAATCTGCACAACCTTTAGCACTTTTTAAAAGTCCCTTGTAAACGGTACCCCTGGTACCTAGGGCCTGGGGTGCTAAAGAAGGTCCCTAAAGGCTGCAGCATGAATTGTGCCACCGTTCAGCCTCTCTCACCAAACGCACAAAGTGATGTCACTGCAGGCTTCATGTCTTGGTGCAGACAACAGTAAAAATATGACCTGACACAAAGCCCTGTGTGCCAGGTCCTCTGCCACTGCGTGGAATATTTGTAAATTGTCCCTACTGAAGGCCTACAGCCCTAAGGCTTTGTGCATTATGTCACATGTGAAGACATGTCTGCATGAGCAGTTATACCCCTGATATGTCTTAGTCGATTCCTAGACACAATAAGTGGACAGGGAAGCCATTTACGTACATGGGCTGGAGACTGGTCAATATGAGTTCCCCCTAGCTACATGATGGCTTCTCTGAGCATAGAGATGTTTGGTATCAAACATCTAGTATTAATAAACCCTCACTGAATCCAGTGATGGATTTATTAATACATGCACTCAGAGGTGCCCCTTGAAAAACTTCCAGACTGCTAGTGTGTTGGCTTACTGGTCTAAACCAGCAGGGCCACCCTAGACAGATTTCTGACCTCCTGAGGTGAGAGCCAGCACTCTCATAGGCCAGGAACAAAGCCTGCACTGGGTGGAGGTGTTAGCACCTCTTTCAGACAGGATGAACATAGTAGGGCGGAAAGCTTCATAGAACAAGCCGCCTTTGTTATGTGACCCAGGGCTTTTTTGGTGCACTCATGGCTATCTCAGCCCCCGAGCACAGGAGAGGTATTGTTGCAAAGGGGAGAATCCCAAGTGAATGTCAGCTTGGGGATCCAATCCACTAGTCACCAGGAATGAAGGAGCGTACCCTTTGTCAAGGGATTTTTCACTCCCCCGGAGTTTTTTTGGGGCTAATTTAGTCCACAGATTGGCACAGGTGGGGCAATGCTGGGTAGTAGAAATTTTGTGGATTCCTGCAAATTCCAATGCTTCCTTCACAGAAATGTAAGGAAAATGCAGGATTTTAGGAACAGTTTGAGGTTTGCAGGGCATTGTGGGTAAAAAAAACAAAAAAAAAAGCCTAATGGGATCCAGGCAAGTCACACCATTCTGGATTTCCCAAGGTATCTAGTTTAAAAAAATGTACAGGTTGGCTAGGTTTCCCTAAGAGCTGGCCAAGCTAGGGTCCAAAATCGATAGCTACCTACTTCGGAAAAAGAGGGTCAGTTTCCGGTGGAAAAATGCGCTCCATCCATGTTGTATTCTGGGCCGTTTCCTGTCGTAGGCACTAGGTCTACCCACACTAGTCAGGTACCATTTTTATTGGGAAACTTGGGGGAGTGCCGGGTGGAAGGACGTTTGTGACTCCCCACAGTTTCCAGAACTTTCCATCGCAGAAATGTGAGAAAAATTTGTTTTTAAGTCTAAGTTTGAGGTTTGCAGGGTATTCTCGGTAATGAAAAAAAAATGTGGTTAGAGCCATGCAGGTGATCCCACCCTGAATACCCCTAGGTGTCTGTTTTTAAAAAATGTACAGGTTGGCTAGGTTTACCTAGGTGCTGACTGAGCGAGGGTCCAAAGTCTAGAGCTACCTACATTGGGGAAAAAAGGGTCAGTTTTCGGTGAAATAATTTGAATCGTCCATGTTGCAGTTTGGGCCGTCTCTTGTTGCCGGCAATAAGCCCACCCACGCAAGTAAGATAACATTTGTATTGGGAGACTTGTGGGAGCATAGAATAGTAGAACATTTGTTATTACCAATTGGAGTAACTATGTTTGTGCCTGTTAAATGTAAGCCAGTGTCTAAGAAAGATGACATTTTGAAAAATACCCTCCAAATTATTTGCTAGTACGGGTACCGACAAATTCAGAGATGTAGAAATAACCACTACTCCTAAACTTCATATCTTGTGCCCATTTCAGAAATACCTACGTTTCCTTGATAAAAAATGTTCACTATACTTGGTACTCAATGTAAAACCATTGTACAGTGCAGCTCAGTTGTTTGCTCTGGGTATCTTGGGTTCTTGGAGTATCTACAAACCCAATATATCCTGCAATCAGAAGGGTCTTGTGGACGTAATGGTATGTTGCTTTTGTCAATCGGCCATCATGACAAAAAGTTACAGATGAAAATGTTGTCACAAGTGCCTTTTTTTAAATTGTTTTTTTACTCATTTTCAGTATGCCTTTATTTCATCAGTTATTGTATGTGGGGAAAACCTTGAGGGATTTACCCATATGATCCCTTGCTGAATTCAGAATGCTGTCTACTTTTCAGAAAACTGTAGCTTTTCTGGATCACTCATGATTTTCACACTGGTTTCCACCACAAACGGGAAGTAGGTTGAAAGCACAAAAAATGGGTAAAATAGGCTACCTATTTTCTTTAAAAAAACTAAAAACACCCTCAAAATGTAGCTATATATTGCCTATTTTCTTTGTCCCCTCCAGGGCAATCCACAAGTCCTGGGCACCTTTAGAATCCCCAGGATGTTGAAGAAAAGGACACAAATTTAGCGTGGATAGCTTATGTGGACAAAAAGTTATTGAGGCCTAAGCACATGAACCTCAGTTCACCAAAATGCAAGGGGTAGAGGAAGTGGCATTACACGCCCTTTCACCTCCACTTTAACTCACACACGTACTTAGACTTACACACAAATTCAAACTTGCATACACCCTAACATTAACACAGTCTCACCCACAAGCACGCACACAACATACCTTCAAAAGCATTTTCTTCTTACTTGAGCTGCCATGGAAGGACACATTTCAGCTAATTGTAATCCTTTTCATTGCACTAATAGTGAGTAATATTTTATTATTCACTTTTAGTGTAAGACAAAATGGGCAGAAAACCAAGTGAGTGGAGCCCCAACTGACGTCCATAAGGACGAGCTGCAACTGTGTTCTTGGCACTGAATTTGCCACATCTGAGAGTAGGGGTCGGAAAGGACAAGCCCAGGGGGGTAGAAAGGCCGAGCAGCGAAGGGTTTAATGAGGATTGTGCGTTGTCAGAGACCAAGGAATCGCCATCTGCATCCACTGCTTAATGGGTTTCATCACTCTGCAAACTTCAGCAAACCAGATTATGACAACATTAACATTTCAAGCATTTTTATTTACGTTTTCATTAACATAAGACGTATTTTATATCTACTTGCCGGAAGCTGCATTACTTTTTAGTCACTTCTGCAGTTAAAGGGAAAGCGTCTTTGGAACAAAGAAAGACTTGTTTATTTTTAAATCTATCCTTTGTTTTGAGGGATTGACAAAATGATTAAAACTTGCCCTATAGACAGCTTGAGTGTAACACCTATTAGAAAATACAATTATGTTCCTAATTTTATTCTCATGTCAGTGCGAGCTTTGTTCCAGAATATTCACTTATTAAAAGGTCCATATATATGTCCAGTTACTTTTTGCGTTTGGCTATTATTGGTTCCTTTTTCATACTCTGGTGTGCTCATTCTACGGTATCTATTATACTTAGTAAAACATTGGCGTTCTGCCTAATTAGGTACGGTCGTTCTTTGAATTAGCCTTTGTCACTCTTCATTGCCTATCGCAGTACTTTCAAAAACAGATTTAAAATTATATTCTTTTTTTTTTAAAGAGTGTAGAGATAAATTATTTCAATGAAAGGTTCTTAGGCTTTTTTCTTTGGCACTTGTTGTCACACTTCCGGAACCAGAAACTCTAGAGGTAGAGGGATCTCTCTTGCTGTCTCTCTCACTGTTTCACTCACTGCTTTTATTAGCTCTGCTTCTGCCTCTCTTTTAAACTATCATCTGCTTCTCTTTCTTCCTCTCTGTCTCTCTTCCCCTCGTTGTTCCTTTTGTTTCTCTCTTTTCTCCTCATCTCTTCTCCCTCAATGTTTCTCTCTCCCTTTAACTCTGTCACTCCCACTCACAATCTCTTTTTTATGCCCTCTCGCTTTCACTTTCTCCCTCTTGCTCTTTGTCTCCCTTTCTTTTTCACACTATCTGTCTCCCTCTCTTTCCCATGTTCGCACTGGCTGGCTTTGCCATTGTTATGGAACTACATTTCAAAATGCAGTTTCTCCTTGATACTAATTACTGAGGCCACTATGGTCAACATATACATATGCAGAAGCATACCTAGTACTCTTCACTATTCACTTTCTACCTTCTCGTCCCCCCAGCCCACAGCCCACCCCCTCCGTAGATGGGTGATAAATTTAAAAATAATCTTAGGAGGAAGCTTCCATTGTAGCTTGTAGTCTTTGTAGAAAATGTGTTTTTTTAATTGGTTTCTATGTGGGTCGAATCATTGTGTGGCTTATATTTCCATTTTAATACACATTTTCTTAACAGGATATTTTGCGCTTGGGCCTCCATAATCGTTTTTCCACACCAGGTATCCATGTCAAATGTGTGTCCTTTTTTTATTAATATCATGGGGTTTCCAAAGCTACCCTGGGTTTATGGATTCTTATTGAGGGGACCAAGAAAATATCCAAAATATAGCTAAATGTAGCATTTTGGGGGGGGATAGAAAATAAAGATCTCAGCAAAAAAGTGTCTGTCTGTTTCCTATACATGGCACTAATTCAAGGTTTTTTGTGCTAAATTCGCCATCTTCCTAGCTTTCAGGAACATGCATAGCTGAATCAAAAACATTTATTTTACCACAGTTTTGGTATTTTTCTAGGAGGTAGCTCATTTTTCAGATTTTATTTTTTCTACTTTCAATCTACTTCCAGTTTGTGGTAGAAAGATAATATGAAACCCTTACATGATAAAGGAAAGCTATGCATTTCTGAGAAGTAGACACAATTCTCAATGCAGCAAGAAGTCAATTCCTCAAACTTTTCCCAAAGAAAGTAACTGTCGAAAAAACTAAATATGGAAAATGGGTAGTAAGCAACAGCCATTTGTGACAATGTTTACTTCTGTAACTTCTTTGTCAAGCTAGATGATTTACAAAAACAATCCACTGGTACTTCGCAAAGACTCTTCTGGTCGCATGGATACGTAGGATTTGTAGGTTCCCCTAGAACCTGAGGGACCAAGAGCCAACAACTAAGCTGCACCTTTAAATGTTTTTTTTATAGTGTACTGAGTATAGAGCAATTTGTATGGTGAATAATAGGTATGAATGAAACCTATGTGTTAGAAATGGGGTCTTTGGTTAGCAGTCAAGTTACCCCCTATCCAAGCAAGGACCCTCACTCTAGTCAGGGTAAAAGAGAATCACCCTCAGCTAACCCCTGCTTATCTCCTTGGTAGCTTGGCATGAGCAGTAGGCTTAACTTCAGAGTGCTAGGTGTAAAGTATTTGTACCAACACACACAGTAACTTAATGAAAACACTACAAAATGACACAACATAGGTTTAGAAAAATAGAGAACATTTATCTAAACAAAACGAGACGAAAACGACAAACATTCGCAATACACAAGTCAAGTTATCAATTAAAAAGCAAAAAGAGTCTTCATGTAGTTTTAAACGCACACTAACACTGTTAGCGTCAAAATGTACCTTGGGTGCGTCAAAAATAACCCTGCACGGGTGAGTGTGCATCAAAAAGGGCTTGCGATGCGTCGATTTCAGTCACGAGCGAGACTGTGCGTCGTTTCTCTTTTCGTCAGGTCACGTCATTACTTCTCTCCGCAGGAGAGCGAAGTGTCAATCCGGTCAGCACTCTCGGGTCCAGGAGGCCTTGCGTTGTTTTAACATGCCCAGCGGTGTTTGCGTCGGAAATCCAGCCATACGAAGATCCGAAAACCATGTAGCATGGGTTCTGGTCTCACCAGCCCCCATCAGCGATGCTGTGCGTTGTTTCTCCAGCTCCGGGCGTCGATTCTTCAGTCGTGTTGCCAGTGCTTTAAATGGACCGGCATATCTCAAGAAAAACGTAATACTTTTAATTGGAGAGTACCGGCACTTCTCAGAAACAAGCAGGTACTCTATTACACAGTACCTGCACTTCTATTTTTCCATTTAAAGCACTGCGTGTTGCAGGTGAGCATCGGTTTTTAGCTGTGAAGCCGGCGGCACGTCGATTTTTCAGCCGCAATTCGGGGTTGCGTCGATCTTTTCCTCGCATGGCATTCTGTGCGTGGATTTCTTCCTCTTAGGCTGCCAGCTTCTCCTTCGCAGGAACTGGATGGGCACCACAGGGCATAGTAGGAGTCTCTCCAGAGAATCCAGATCCTGACAGAGAGAAGTCTTTGTTGTTCCTGAGACTTCAACAACAGGAGGCAAGCTCTAAATCAAGCCCTTTGAGATCTTCACAAGATGGAAGGCACACAAAGTACAGTCTTTACCCTCTTACTCTGGCAGAAACAGCAACTGCAGGATAGCTCCACAAAGCACAGGCAGGGCAGCCCTTCTCCAGGCAGAGGTTCCTCTGGGTTTCCAGACGTGTTCTAAGGTCTGTGGTTTTGGGTGCCTTTCTGTAAGGAAATGCCTTCCTTGGCATGGTTACCCCCTGACCTTTTGCCTTTTGTTGATGCCAGTTATGATTGAAAGTGTGCTGGGACCCTGCTAACCAGACCCCAGCACCAGCGTTCTTTCCCTAAACTGTACCTTTGCTTCCACTATTGGCACAGCCCTGGCACTCAGATAAGTCTCTTGTAACTGGTACCACTGGTACCAAGGGCCCTGATGCCAGGGAAGTTCTCTAAGGGCTGCAGCATGTCTTATGCCACCCTGGGGACCCTTCACTCAGCACATGCACACTGCCTCACAGCTTGTGTGTGCTGGTGGGGAGAAAAAGACTAAGTCTGCCTGGCACTCCCCTCGGAGTGCCATACCCACCTCACACTGCCTGTGGCATGGGTAAGTCACCCCTCTAGCAGGCCTTGCAGTCCTAAGGCAGGGTGCACTATACCACAGGCAAGGGCATATGTGCATGATCACTATGCCATTACAGTGTCTAAGCAAAACCTTAGAGATTGTAAGTGCAGGGTAGCCATAAGAGTATATGGTCTGGGAGTTTGTCCAATACGAACTCCACAGTTCCATAATGGGAACACTGAAAACTGGGCAGTGTGCATGTGTTGAGTGAAGGGTCCCCAGGGTGGCATAAGACATGCTGCAGCCCTTAGAGAACTTCCCTGGCATCAGGGCCCTTGGTACCAGTGGTACCAGTTACAAGAGACTTATCTGAGTGCCAGGGCTGTGCCAATAGTGGAAGCAAAGGTACAGTTTAGGGAAAGAACACTGGTGCTGGGGCCTGATTAGCAGGGTCCCAGCACACTTTCAATCAAAACGTAGCATCAGCAAGGGCAAAAAGGTAGGGGGTAACCATGCCAAGGAGGCATTTCCTCACAAACACACAATCTTAAAAACAACTTTACTAAAAGATGTATTTTTAAATTGTGAGTTCAGAGACCCCAAACTCCACATGTCTATCTGCTCCTAAAGAGAATCTACACTTTAATCAGATTTAAAGGTAGCCCTCATGTTAACCTACGAGAGGGACTGGCCTTGCCACAGTGAAAAACGAATTTAGCAATATTTCACTGTCAGGACACATACAACACATTACTATATGTCCTAACTTTACCATAGACTGCACCCTGCGCTTGGGGCTACCTAGGGCCTACCTTAGGGGTGCCTTACATGTAAGAAAAAGGAAGGTTTAGGCCTGGCAAGCGGGTACACTTGCCAAGTCGAATTTACAGTTAAAAACTGCACACACAGACAATGCAGTGGCAGGTCTAAGACATGATTACAGAGCTACTTATATGGGTGGCACAAACAGTGCTGCAGGTCCACTAGTAGCATTTGATTTATAGGCCCTGGGCACCTCTAGTGCACTGTACTAGGGAGTTATTATTAAATCAAATATTCCAATCATGGATAAGCCAATTACATACACATTTTGTAAAGGAGCACTTGCACTTTAGCACTGGTTAGCAGTGGTAGAGTGCCCAGAGTAACAAAAACAGCAAAATCAGAGTCCAGCACACATCAACAACCTGGGAAACAGAGGCAAAACGTTAAGGGAAACCACGCCAAGAATGAAAAGTCTAACACTATGTATTTATGAAATGTACACCAGATCCTAACTTTAGGAGCAGTGGATATTTTTACATTTATGAATTTGCAGGGATTCATACTGTTTTGCGATTATGAGCATTGTGCAAACTGTCTTCTTTTTTACTCACTTTCTAAAATTTGGAGGGCACAAATGAGAAGAAAACTGTTAAGTAATAGTAAATGTTCTACTATTCTATGTTCTCACATGTCCCTCCTCCCCAATGAAAATGGCACCCCACTTGTCTGGCTTGGCCCAGCACTTGCAATTCAATATACCCTAAAACGAGACCTCAAAGTGGGTATTTGCAGATTTTGGCACCTAGCACAGCCATAGCCCAGGAAAACTTACCATGTCCAAAAATTTCTGAAAACTAGACACCTGGGTATTTCCTGGATGGTGACACTTTGGTGGATCTCACAAGATGTTTTTATCCATAAACTTTTGCAAACCTCAAATCTTGGGCTAAAACACACATATCTGATAGAGACATCTAGTTGCAGATTCCTTACCTTAGAATTTCCCCAGGCGCCAATCTGGATCTGGAGATTTTTCTTGAGCAGTGTCCCTGCACACCATTAGGTGGCGTCATTCGGCTCCGTGTAGTTCGCGCTGGATATGACACTGCAGGTCCTGTATATGCACCACCCCAGCACGCTTACGTTAGTTCTTTTCTTTACACTCCAGCCAGTGCCAAACCAAAGAAAATGCTACTCTTGTTCGCTTTTTTACTGGTCTTTTTTTAAGACTTTTGTAAAACCTCTTTTGAGTATTTTTACTCCTGGTGCGGCGAGGGATGTCTTTGCATAACACTGGGTACAGGCCCTCTGGATCCTGCCATCAGGTGATGTCCATGATGGATCCACACCTCGTGTGCCTCGTCCACTTCGCCATTGAGGGGCTACCGGAAGCCCCGGCGAGACCACCCACCCTCCCCCGCCGAAACTGGAGCAATATCACAAACACCCTCAAAGAAACCAGACCCGTCCCCGTGAACACCCTCAAATGTTGCGTGCAAAACTTCTCCACTGGATCTCCTCAGCCGCCAACACCATAGCCCCGCTGAAGAGGACCACCAGGAGCGAGCTTATCAAACAAGCCAAATGGAACTTCTGACGCTCAAACACTACAGAAAACTAGAGAGACACTGGCGTTCCAACAAGAACACGGCAACCTTGACTCATTCAAAACTGCCCTCAAAAGATAACACCACTGACTCAGAGAGACCAAGAATAGGCACTCACCCACCCGCATTGAGGCTAGCACCAACCAAGCCAGAGAACTCTTCATCATTGTCAGAAAATTCTCCTGCCCCGCCGCCACAGAGAACACGATCCACCCCTCCCAGGCCATCTGCAAAAAGCTATTGGACCACTTCCACCACAAGACAAAAGTGGGGTGGTCCTACAGTATCTCAAACCCCACTCCCCGGATGTAATGCTTCTGCAGAAAAGTCACCTGCCGGGGAACACCTATCAGGCTCTAGATAGATGGGGATACAGAATGGTCGTAAACGCAGATTATACTGCCGCCTCCAGGGTGCAGGTATACTAGATATACAAGTTTGCCCTAGATATTGGGCAGACTTGGTCTGACGACCAGGGCCGGTATGTGGGACCTGGGAGGGAAAAGAAATCAACATACTCAATACATATCCCGCCATGGCTGCATGAAGGCACGCTCCCAGTGCTAGGTGCACTACTACTGAGCCATTAGAGTTAATTATGGGAGGGACCTTGATGCTACCCTACACAACATCTCCGACCCGCAACCCCTAGTCCGCCGCCCCCCACGAAGCAACCACTGGCTGCCTTTATGGCAGAGCAGGGCTCGATGGACGTGTGGCGGACTTGCCATCCAAATGAGCATCAATATGCATTCTACTCTGCAGCCTACAGCAGTCTCCCCCCGCTCGATTCTTGCACTTGCAGTAATTGAGCATGAGTAAATAGATTTATCACTTGGCACATGGCAGATCCAACCACTCCCCCCTGTGGATGGAGATAGTGGGAGCCATCCATAATTTGCAGTTGGGAAAGGCAATGTGCCTCAGCGGGGTCCCAGTTTAGTTATACAAAACAGCTGCTACCCTAGTAGACCAGCTGAAAAGAATGTACGAAGAGAGCCTGGCCAAAGGGGAACGCTCCCATACCAATGCTTGGCCTCCATAGCCGTCATCCAAAAGGAAAGGAACCCAGCAGACAAGTGCAGCTCATATCGTCCAATTTCCCAACTTAATGCATAGATCAAGATACTGGTCAGGATGCTGGCCTCCCGCTTTACACTGACCATACCCACTCTGATACATCCAGACCAGTTGGGATTTACACAGTGGCGAAACATGGCATTGAACTTTAGATGCTTATTCCCTAGGAGACAATGCAGCATTTCTCTCCCTAGATCCCCACATGGCCTTCAACTCAGTCGAATGGCCATATCTCTTCGCACTGCACTGCCGAAACGGATGGGATTTGGCCCCCAGTTCAGGGCTTGGGTGCGGCTCTCCTATTCCTGCCCACAGGTGCCAGTAGTGGTGAATGTTGCACGTCAAGGACATTTACTCCTCAACGCAGCACTGGACAGGGGTTCCCGCTCTCGCCCCTTGTAGGAGGCTGGCTCAGTATAAACTGTGTCAAAATGAGATAAAGGCCCTCATCATGATATTGGCGGTAAGTGATAAAGTGGCAGAAATACTGCCAACAGGCCGGCGGTAATTACCACCAAATTATGACCATGGCGGTGAGAACTCCCATAGACATCCAATGTACCACACCATCCACCAGGGCGGTAACACCACGCACGCCGGCTGTGGCCATCAACAGTCAGGCAGAAGGCAAAGTACTACCCACCATATTATGACACAGGAAACCGCCATGATTTCCAGGGCGGTGCCAATGCCATCAAAAGCCTGGCAGAAACAACACAGAAAACGAAAGACTCACCAACAAAAGTACACAGAGGACTCCGCCACCACCATGGAATCGGAACTTCAAGTCTTCCAGAGGCTCATCTACGCCATGCTCCACCTGCAACACAAATGTCGACAAAGATGCCAACGGTGAGTACAGCCGCCTAGCACACAAGGGAGGGAGGAAAAGGAGAGTGACACACAAACACAACACACACCATTCACACAAACACCATACACACAACCAGCTGCAGACGTAAACCAGTCACACACGACACACAGCACAATAAAGCAAGGACCAGATTTCGGAAGTACTGATAATGTATTAGCAAGGGAAAAGCCACCACATGAACCAGATATGTGCAGTTGTCCACAAAGGGCCAATGCCCAGTCCAAAGTATAAAGGGCACACATGGCTTCAGGGCACAGTCCAAGGCCCAACTTGTCTCCTGACATCAACTGCACAGAACTCTGCAGGGGAATCATTTTGCAAGTGGGCAGGCACCTCAAGGGGGGAGGGGGTGAGGGGCACCGTAGCCGAATTGGGGAACTTTCTGGAGGGGGCTTCATGCCGATTTCTCTGTGCTGCAGAGTGCAAGGCCACAGTCTCTCAGGTGGGTGACTTTCCCACTGGTTCTGGAGGGGGCTCCAGGCCCATTTCTCTGTGCTGGGGAGTACAAGGTCACAGTCTCTTAGGTGGGTGACTTGCCCACTGATTCTGGAGGGGGCTCCTTGTACAGCAGTCCCAGGAGGGTAGCCTACATGCTCTCTGCTGGAGGTGAGGGCTGCACGGTCTCATCTGGAGGTGAGGGCTGCACTGCCTCATCTTGAGGTGAGGGCTGCACTGTGTCAGCAGGTGAAGGTGCCTCCTGGGCAGCCTCTGCTGGAGGTGAGGGCTGCACTGTCTTATCAGGTGAAGGTGCAGCCTCTGCAGGAGGAGTGAGCTGCACTGCCTCAGCTGGAGGTTAGGTCTCTGTGACCAGTGGTGGTGTCATCCTGCCAGCCTCTGCTGGAGTCGGGGGCTTCTTCCCCTTCATGGCAGGCATCGAGGGCTTCTTCACCTTCATGGCAGGAGCCGAGGGCTTTTTCCCCTTTCATGGCAGGAGCCGAGGGCTTTTTCCCCTTTCATGGCAGGAGCCGAGGGCTTCTTCCCCTTTCATGGCAGGAGCCGACGGCTTCTTCCCCTTTCATGGGAGGAGCCGAGGGCTTCTTCCCCTTTCATGGGAGGAGCCGAGGGCTTCTTCCCCTTTCATGGCAGGAGCCGAGGGCTTCTTCCCCTTTCATGGCAGGAATCGAGGGCTTCTTCCCTTTCATGGCAGGAGTCGAGGGCTTCTTCCCTTCATGGCATGAGGTGCAGCTTCCTTCCCCTTCATGGCAGGAGATGCGGCTTCCTTCCCCTTCATGGCATGAGGTGCGGCCTCCTTCCCCTTCATGGCAGGAGTCGAGGGCTTCTTCCCCTTCATGGCAGTGGCTGTGGGATCCTTACCCTTCCTGGCTAGTGGAGTGGGAACCATCACTGTCTTGCCTCCACAACTAGGAGGTACCTCCATTGTCTGCGTGGATTGTTTGGCTGAGGTGCTGGGCTGGGTCGTTGAGACCCTGCTCTTATGGGCAGGACGGTAGGTAGGGTGAGGGGTGAGGTCGAGTTAGGCAAGGAAAAGCTTTTTAGGGAGAGTGGGGCGGGTAGAGGGAGGAGGGATGGGAGTGGAGGTTGAGAGAATGGTTGTTGGAGGAGTACGTCTGCTGGACTTTGGTACAGTTGCATGGGCAGTGTGCTAAAGTGAGGTGGATGGCTGTTTGGTGTCTGAGTGCTTGTGTTTGTGACCTTTAGGAGGGGGGGGGATAGACAGGTTTGGAGAGGACACAGGGGACGCGTGCATGTAAGTTGTGGAGGTGTCTGATAGTGAGGTGTGTGTGCTGCTTGGTGTGGTGATGCTGGTGGTGGATGTTGAAGCAGTGCATGCAGGTGTGAGTGTGAACGTGACTGTGTGGGAGATGGAGGAGGAGGGGAAAGACAGTGGAGGCAGTGGATGTGGTTGTGTCTGCAACTGTCTGGTGTTTGCGTGACCATGCCACTCTTGTGTGTGGTCTTGTGTGCATGCACATCTGTATGTGTGCAAGGGGTGGGTTGGGGTTGAGAAGACTGGGAAGTGGTATTTGGAGGGGGGACGGTAGGGACCGGGACAATGGCTGCCATCAGAGAGGAGGCCAGAGCCTGAATCGATCTCTGTTGGCCCGCAAATCCACTGTGTATGCCCTCCAGTAATGCATTGCATTGCTGCATCTGGGATACCAGCCCCTGGATGGCATTCACAATGGTTCACTGCCCTACAGAGATGGATCTCAGGAGGTCAAAAGCCTCCTCACTCAGGGCAGCAGGGCTCACTGGGGCAGGGCCTGAGGTGCCTGGGGCGAAGGAGGTGCCCACCCTCCTGGGTGAGCGGGAATGGGCACCTCACTGAGGGGCTGCTGGGAGGGTGGTGCTGGTACAGGGGGTGGCAGCTGTACCTGCAGCTGAGGTGGTCACAAAGGTGTCGGCCACCACCAGGGAGCTTCCATTGGAGGAGGTAACTGAGTTGGTGTTGTCACCTCCTGTCTCCGCTGCGGTGCTCCCCTCGCCCTCCTTCCTACTGGTTCCCTCAGCATCGGTGGACTCTGCCTCCTGGGTCCTGTGGGATGCAGCTTCCACTGTCGCGGATGCCCCTGTTCCTCCGCCAGATGTGCTAATGCACACATGGACAGGATGATAGAAGATAAAGGGACGGAGAGAGAGAAAGAAGACGCTGGATTAATTACTGCACCAACACCACTGTTGTCATACACAGCACCGTCACATACATTGATCAGGATTGAGCACTATGCATTGCATTGCCATTGGTTTGGGTAGATGCCACAGCAAGATGACGGCCCAACACTGCCAACTGCACACCTCCTGGGACCCACTAAGCCTTGTCTGACATGGAATGCAACTTAGCTAGGTTACCTTGTTTTCCCTTTCGACCATTACCCTTGAGCTGGATCACGCTGTAATGTCTGGCTTGGCATTAAGTGGCACCCACTAACTGACACCCATCACCCGGATCCCATGCCACCTACAAATTATTGTTGTAACGGCCACTGTACTCACCCCCTTGTGGCTGCTTGGATGCCCTAAGGGGCCCATCCAGCTCTGGGTAGGCCACCGCCAGTTTGCAGGCCATCGGGGGTCAGATTCCGATGGGCACCCCTTCCTCGTTGGGAGGCCATCCCCATCTGGGCCTCCCAGGTCTTCAGTGCCCAGCGTCTCAGGTCCTCCCACCGGTTCCAACAGTTGGTGCTCCGCCTGCCATAGACCCTCAGAGTCCGCACGTCCTTGGCGATGGCACGCCATAATCCCTTCTTTTGATGGACGCTGACCTGCAGAGGCGATACAGACGGGAGGACACCATTACACATACAATCCAGTCTGTCACACATATGGCCCACCAATCCTGTTTCCTTCACCATTGGCACACACATCGGCTGGCGCACACCATGTACACCATCACATTACACCCCCCCCGATGACACGATGCTTGCACACACATCTCCATGCATCCTTCCCAAGGTGTACTCACCTATTGGTCTGGAGGCCCATACAGCAGTCCGTACTGGGGTAAGACCCCATCCACCAATCGCTCCAACTCCTCCGAAGTGAAGGTAGGGGCCCGTACGCCAGTCAGACGGACCATGGTAAGTTCCAGACACAGGTCACAGCAGCCCACGCAGTGTAGTTGTTTTCCTGTTGGAGGTCAATAAACAATTGAGGAATCAGATAGAAAATGGCAGTCACATTCACAGCGGTGTGCACCGTCACTGATCCCCATTGGCCACTGTACTCCATAGAGACTCCTATTATCCAATGAGGAATTGCACAGCTGTGAAAGACGCCTTCCGCTACGGCGCCAAACGGCCTAGTAACCTCACTTCCAACTGTCCCTACATATAGGACAAGCAGTCACCATGTCATGGTGATGGACAACGATCAGATTAACCTTTACTGCGTCATTGCCTAGATTTGCACATACCTTGTCATTCCCACTGTCCCATCACATAAATGTAACATGTACACTGAGGTGGGGGTTCTATTGTTCAAGTTGTGACAGCCTACTCACTCTTGTGTCCCTTAGATACCTACTGCTGCGGATGAATGGGAGGAGAAGACGAACCCACGTGTACAGATCCCTTGTGGACTTGGCTACACTGGAGGACAGGCACATTAAACTGACTTATAGACTGGACAGGGCCACAATCACAGAGCTGTGTGCCCAATTGGAGCCTGACCTGATATCAGCTATCCGTCATCCCACTGGCATCCCCCTCTCTTGTGCAGGTGCTATCAATGCTCCATTTCCTGGCAACTGGTTCTTTCCAAGTGACAGTGGGCGTGGGCAGCTGGAATGTCACAGCCAATGTTTTCTATTGTGCTGGCATGGGTCTTGCTTGCCCTGGTGAAACACGTGCAGCTACATTGCTTTCCAACAGGCGAAGGATCTGGCCACTTTGAAGGCAGGATTCTATGCAATGGATCATATCCCTAATATAATTGGGGCGATCGACGGTACACATATTGCGTTAGTCCCCCTCCTGCCAGAAAGAACAAATGTTAAGGAATCATATAAGTTTCCACTCACTGAATGTGCAAATGGTGTGCCTGGTGGACCAGTACATCTCCAATGTCACTGCCAAGTATCCTGGATCAGTGCATGACGCCTTCGTCCTGAGGAATAGCAGCTTCCCAAATGTTATGACTCAACTACAGTGGCACAAGGTGTTGCTAATAGGTGAGCCAGATCCCCCATCCACTGTATGTCAGCGTATGCCTTCAGGTGTTCTCTCCATAGGATTGTGTAAGTCTAAATGTTGTCCCTCAATAACCTGTAGGTGACTCTGGCTACCCAAACCTATTGTGGCTGCTGACCCCTGTGAGGAATGCCAGGACAGAGGCTGAGGGCCGTTATAATGAGGCACATGGTCGAACCAGAAGAATAATCAAGCTGACCTTTGGCCTCCTGAAGGCCAGGTTCAGGTGCCTCCATCTGACAGGTGGATCCCTGTGCTACTCACCCAGAAAGGTCTGCCAGATTGTAGAGGCATGCTGCATGTTGCACAACCTGGCCCTCAGAAGACATGTGCCTTTTCTTCAGGAGGAGGGGACTGGAGATGACCCTGTAGCAGCAGTGGACCCTGAGGACAGTGAGGATGAGGAGGCAGAGGATGAGCATGAGGACAACAGAACATCAGTTATACAACAATACTTCCAATGACAAACAGGTAAGACAGTGGAACTGACCATTACTCTGACTATTGATTTATCTGTGTGCCTGTGGCATGATGACATTCACTTTTGCATCTCAACTTACTGTCACATATGGCTTCTCATTTTCCTGATGTTAGTGATATGGCAACATTGTCCTGATGTGATCACTACAGACAGTTCCAGGTCATTATTTGTTAGCTATCACAGTGTTCAGATCATTTGCACTTGATGTGACTGTTCCCACAAATGCACATTTAAGACACATAAAACAGTGTTACTCAAATTGTGTTCAAGGGTGTTTATTGTAGTGCTATAAAGTTGAGGGTAAAGTGCAGTGGGATGGGGTGATGGTGGAGGAAAGTCCAGGGTATTGTTCCAGTCTGTTTGTGGCACAGGTCTAGTGTCCAAGGGGCCATAGGAAGGGGAGCAGTGGGAGTTCAAAGTGGACAAGGTGACAGGGTGGGATACAGGGGGGACAATCAGGAGAGTCTTATTTCCTGGCTGTGGTCTTGGTCTTGGTCTTGGCAAGTGTCTCTGGCTTCTGTCCGGTTCACAGGGAAAATTTTTGGGGTGGTTCAGCTTCTGCAAGGGGAGTGGTGCTGGTGGACAGTGGGTCCTGTGGCGGGGCCTCCTGTCCACAAGCTGTAGCAGATGTTGTAGGCTGGTCAATAGACTGGCTAGTGGTAGGGGCCTGCTGCTGTGCAGTCCATTCCCTCATGATGTTGGCCATGTCTGCAGGACCCATGCAATGGAGATCATGGTGGTATTAAGGGCCTGCAAGTCCTCCTTCATCTCCTGATGGTGTTCCTCCTGCAGCCGCTTGTTTTGCTATATGTTGTTCAGGATCTGGCCCATCGTGTCCTGGGATTGTTGGTAGGCACCCAGGACATTGGTGAGTGCCTAATGGAGAGTCGGTTCACTGGGCCTGTCCTTCCCCTGGCACAAGGCGATCCTCCCAGCGTCCCTTTCCCCTGAACGGTGTGCCCACTGTCACTGACCCCAGGTCCCTGATTGTCTTGGGTATGAGGTGTGGACTGGGGTCCCTGTACAGGTGGGCACAATGCTGATTGACGTGTCCTGGGGTCAGAGTTGTGGGTACGCTGGGTGGCTGCTGTGATGTTGGTAACTGATGTGGGAGGCTCTGTGGTGGGCTGGGAGTGGGCTGGTGTTGACTGACTGACCAGTCATCCCTGATGGGACAGGTTGTTGATCCAGATCCTGGAGTCCAGAGTTAGTGTCATCATTGCGGGCATCTTCTGTTGGGGGACTGGATAGTCGTGGCACCTCCTCTCCACTGAGATTAGCTGGGGCACCTGTGGGGATGTAAGTGATGTATTATGCTTCATGACTGTGACATGTTGTACATCCCTATCTTCCTCTCTATGGTTGCTGTTGCCCTACCACCTTTGATTGTGTATGGTGATGTATTGTGGAATTGGTAGTTCCCCTATGCTGTGCATGGTTTGGTGATGGGTTTCCATGCAGTGCTGGGAGGGATATCCATGCATTGGTATGGCATGCAGGGCTTGGCATTGTGGTTAGTCATATGTGTAGGTGCAGGGTGTGGGATGGAGTGGAGTGATGGGAGTGAGGGTGAGGGGTGTGATGGCATGCAGGTATGGGGGGTATTGACTTACCATTGTCCAGTCCTCTGGCTACTCCAGCGAGTCCCTCAGGATGCATTAATGCCAAAACTTGCTCCTTCCATGCTGTGAGCTGTGGGGGAGGAGGTGGTGTCCACCGCCAGTCCTCTGTATGGCGAGCTGGTGCCTTGCTGCTACGGAACACACCTTCCGTGTGTCATTTCACCTGTTACTGAAGTTGTCCCTTGTTCTTGGATGCTGTCCCACGGCATTCACCCTGTCCATGATTGTCGGCCATAGCTCCATCTTCCTTGCAATGGATATCTGCTGTACCTGTGCTCCAGACAGTTGTGGCTCTACCCTGACTATTTCCTCCACCGTGACCCGCAACTCCTCATCTGTGAAACGGGGGTGCCTTTGTGGGGCCACGGGTGTTGTGTGGTGTCTGTAAGTGTGTGGGTGTTGGGTGGTGTGATTGGGTGTGCCTAGTGGAGTGTGTGAGGGATGTATGGGTGTGTGAGTATTTGTCGCAGTGGCCTTGATGTCTGTCTGGTGGCAATGATTTGTATTTGTAAAGGGTTGTGGGTAACAATGTGGGTGTGTTTTTTATAGCGGTGTGAGAAGGTGGGTGTGGTGTGTTTATGGGTGTCAGGTGTGTGTTGTTTGAATTGGCCAATGTTGTGTAGTTTAGTATTTGGGTGTCCATTCTGAGTGCGGCGGTGTGTATCGCCAATAGTTTACCGCCGTTGAATGTCCGCTGTGGTTATTTGTGGGTTATGATGTGGTGGGCGTTATTCTGTTGGCGTAACGGTATGGGTGTTGGTACTGACAGTTTACCACTGACCTTTGGGCTGGCAGATTTGTGTATGTGGCTGTATTCTTTTGGTTTGGTGTGTGTTTGTCATAATATGCCGATCGGTTATTCGCCACCGCGGCTGTATGTTGGCGGCCGTCAGCGTGACGGTAAGCGGTTTTTACCGCCAATGTTGAGATGACCACAGTAGTGTTCACAGAGTCCCGGGGTTCCCCAGAGGCTTAACAGAGGCTAAAGTAGATCACACTGATGCTCTGTTTTGTAGTAGTGTGATTGAGCTGTTAGATTTATCAGAGGGTAGTGGAAAGCATTTGTTGTACACACACAGTCAATAAATGAGAACACTCAATGACTAACTCCAGGCCAATGTATTAGTATTGGAAGAATATGTTTTGTCATTTATTTTAGACCAATTCTGATTGCAGGTAAGTACATTTGCAAGTAAGTAGTAAGCATATGTATCAACACTACTTTGTTTCAATTTGGCAAGTTAAACTGTTTTCAAGTAAATAGCAATAAACTGTTTTAAAAGTTGACAGTGCAATTTCAAAACACAGTTCTGGGGAGAAGAATAGTTAGCACAATTTCGAGGTAAGTATAAGACTTAAAGTTCCAGTCTCCGGGGTTTAGGATGTCCACAGGTTGGTGTTCAAATTACCCCAAATACCCACCACTAGAAACAAACGGCCGGCCAGGTGCAGAGGTCAGAGTCGCTGCAAGATTTTAAATGGGCTCCTATGGAGACAGGGAGGACTCTGAATTGGATCTGCCAGCAGGTAAGTACCCGTGTCTTCGGAGGGCAATCCTAGGGGGTTTAGGAGAGCACAGTGGGGTACAGGTCAGCACCAAACACACCCTTAGCGGCACCGGGGCAGCCGGGTGCAGGGTGCAAACTCAGCATCACCTTCCAGTGCTTTTGAATAGGGGAACACTGGGGGCACAAGTAGGCTGCAGGCTGGGTCCAGGAGGTCAGTTCAGGAAACCACAGGCTGGACAGAGAGGAGGGCTGCCTGTTGTACATTGCTACACTGGAGGTCGGATTTCCGAAAGCTAGGGGGGTATGAGTGCAGGGTACTTTTTGGCATCAATATTTTTGTCTGGATCCTTTGCGGGGGGGTGTTTCTCTTGCATCGTTGTGTTGGTCAGGAGGGGTTAACCTAGGATTAACCCAGGGTGGACACTAGGTCGTAATCACCTGGGAACCTACTTTAGACCGGTGGGCCACCTGCCCGTGGGCATCAGGTGCAGAGGGGTCATGGCTCGCGCACCTGGGGCTGTTCTGGAGTCCTTTGATGGAGTTTTGTGGAGATTGCCGCTGTCCTCAGGAGATCTTGGTCCTTTGGTGGGTAGGCGGTCCTTTGGTGGTGGGTAGGCAGTCCTTTTGGGGTTTTGAAAAGGTCGCTGCTCCTGCAGGATGCATTGCCTTTTTATAGCAGGGGCTTCAGAAGCTGTAGGCAAATAAGTAGGGCTGGAGCCATATCAATTGGTGTCTGCAGTCTTCTCTGCTGGGGTTCAGCTTAGCAGTCCTTCTTCATTCTTCTTGTTGTCTTGAGGTTGCCAGGAATCTGGTGAGCTGGGTTCAGGGGAGCCCTTAAATCCTGGATTTAGGAGCGTCCCAGGGATCACGGGGCAGTGCCAATGGCTTCTGTCCCCAAGGTGCCCACACCCCCTCGGATGTCCACTCCCTTTGTGGAGGGGGAAGCAGAATTACCCTATTGGTCCCTGTCCGCCAAACCAAGATGGAGGATTCTACAGGGAGGGGGGTGCCTTCAGCTCTGGACACCTTAGCGGTGGTCCTAGCTGAAGTGGTCCCTTTTCCTTGTTTTTTCAAATTTTTCTGCTGGAATTGCTGCCAAAAGTGGGACTTTATCAGGTGGGCGGGCATCTCCAGTAGCTGGGGTGCCCTGGGACCGTGTAAGGGGAGGTGTTAGAGTGCCTGCAGGGGGGAGGTGTGAAGCACCGCCACCCAGTGCAGGCTTTGTTTCTGGCCTGAGAGAGCACAAAGGCTCTCAACCCATGAGGTCACAAACTTGTCTGGAAGTGGCAGGCTGGTGTAGACTGGTCAGTCCTGCACTAGCAAGTTTGGCTAAAATACAGGGGGCATCTCTAAGATGCCCTCTTGGTACATTGTACAATAAATCCAACAATGGCATCAATGTAGGTTTATTGTGTTGAGATGTTTGATACCAAACCTCCCAGTCTTTAGTGAAGACATCATGGAGCTGTGGAGTTTGTAAGTGCAATGTCGCTACATAAATTTCATGGGCTGGGAGTTTGTCATTACAATGTCTAAGAATGGACTTAGACTCTGTAGGGGCATATTGCTCATGCAGCTATGCCTCACCAGTGGTGTAGTGCATCCTACCTTAGGGCTGTAAGCCCTACTAGAGGGGTGACTTACCTATGCCACAGACAGTAGTTGGTGGGCATGGCATCCTGAGAGGGATGCCATGTTGACTTTACCTTTTTCTCCCCACCAGCACACACATGCTGCAGTGACAGTCAGCATGTGCTTTGTGAGGGGTCCCTTAGGGTGGTATAATACATCCTGCAGCCCTTAGGGACTCTCCATGGTCACTGGGCCCTTGGTACCACGGGTACCTCTTACAAGGGACTTAGCTGCGTGCCAGAGGCGTGCCAGTTGTGGGAACAATAGTACAGTTTTAGGGAAGGAACACTGGTGCTGGGGCCTGGTTAGCAGGATCCCAGCACACTCTCAGTTAGGTCAGCAGCAATATCAGGCAAAAAGTGGGGTGGTAACCATGACAAAAGGGGCACTTTACTACACCCCTGCTGTTTGCTTTGGCCCTTGAGCCACTGGCAGCATGGGTGCGGATAGATCCCCTAGTTAAGCTAGTTAAGGGGCTTCTTGGAACAAACAATCGGAGGATAGAATATAATTATATGCAGATGATATTCTGCTATACATCACAAGACTCCATCTCCCTAGACTCAGTAATGCACATAATAACCCCATTCGGCCAGTACTCGGGATATGCAATCAACTGGGCGAAGTCCGCCATTTACATCCTTAAAGGAGAACCACCTCCCTTCCCCCGGGACTGCCCAATCGAAACGAAAATCAGCCGTTTCAAATACTTAGGCATTTTTGTAACAGCAGACCCCGCCAGCTACTGCTCTTATAACTTGACGACTCCCCTCCTGGGAAAGCTTATGCTGGACATAGAGCACTGGAGAGCATTGCCATTGTCACTGCTCGGAAGAGCCGCTCTCTTTAAGATGATGACGTTGCCACGCTCCTTACATGTCTTACATGATATCCCTTACACGGTCCCACTACACTATTACTAAGCAATTGAAAGTGAACTGCGGGCCCTCCTATGGAATAGAGGCCAGGCCAGAATCGCCTTGACTAAGGTGATCAGGGGGTGGTATGACGGGGGAATTGCCCTCTTCAAAATAAAGAAATATCACTGGTCCGCGCAGTTGACAACAGTTAACTGCTGGATGCACTCAACACAGGATGAACCAGCCTATTGGTTGGATAGGAGGCCATTACAGCTGGGTGGATTGCTAAGGGCACTTTACTCCTCCCCCCAGTCATCACGCCACCTGGAACCACATCAGTGACCATCGGCTATTGGCACACCACTTTTAAAGCCCTGGGTTGGAGAGAAAGGCTAACACAGGGCCCAACTGTGGGACTCTGGGACACTGGGCACCTTGGGCAGCCTCCCTGGGTTCGCAAGGTAGAATCTTATTGGCATATCAAAGATTGGGGACCTCTGGCCGCGTAATGCCATCAAGACCTTCAATGATCTGGAGGAGTAATATGATCTAGGTCCTTCTGAATACTTCCGCTACTCTCAGGTGCGACACGCTTTACAATCTGTCCTTCAGAGGGAGATGGAACTCCCTGAGGCCTCTCCCTTGGAACATAGACTCCTTGAGGAACTCTTGTATAAAAAAGTTATGTACTCATCTTCAAAACCATAATTAATAACTCACCAGATACACTCCAACATCTCAAGTAGCAGTGGGTGCCAGAGCTGGGGGATCTCGAGGATGAAGTATGAGAGGAGGCACTGGCATCCCTGAGGGAAGTGGAAATTTGCTCCAGGTTCTGCCTGATTAAATTGAAAATACTCCACAGAGTATATCTACCATGCACACTCAGATTCAGAATGGGCAGGGTCCCGGATGGCCTGTGTCTTAGGGTATGCGGTGGGTGGGGTCCTTCATATATATTCTCTGGGAATGTCACTACATAAGACAATACTGGACGACTGTGCTGACGTGTTTCGGTGGTCTCCTGAAGATGAACTGTCACTTTCGATAGAGAGATGTCTATTGAACATATGGGAACCAACAGACCTTGGGCAGTCAGAGAGAATCTTGGCCACTCTCAGCATTGTGGTAGCAACAAGAAGCATTGCCAGACTGTGGGATTCACCGGAAAAAACAGAGCCGAAAGACTGGAAAAGAGATATGGACTGGTGCATTCTGGCAGAAAAGGTCACCTATATGAGCCGGGGATGTGCGGTTAAATGGGGAAAGGTGTGGGGGAAATGGAATTAGTACCGAGGATGGCTGTGTACCCTGCCCCTTACACAACCATACAGCATGCCTTCCTGGAATGGATTGCATGCCCCTAAGGATAACCTCTAAAGACTGGGGAGGGGACTGAAGACTCCCAGGGAAAGAAAGGGTGCGGTGTGCTGTAAACAGGTTCTGGTTATCTCGTTCTGTGCCGAAACAAAACTTGCGATGTACAAAGTTTGTTTGACAATTTTACCATAAAAATAATTTTTAAAAAATCATCTGGCAGGTTCCTTGAATGCCAGAGCAGACAAACTCAGCCGTTGATGCTTAGCGAATCACGAGTGACGTCTCCACCCAGAGGTGGAGCAAGGTCTCTCTCAAAAGTTGGGAGAGCCTTGGTTAGATCTATTCACCTCTGCCGAGAACGCTCAATGTCAGCAGTTTTGTGCTCTGGAGTTTCCAACTGGGCTTTCTCTCTAAGGCGCTTTTCATTGAGAGTGGAACTCAGGCCGTCTGTAGGCCTTTTCGCCAATACCACTCCTGTCCAGCGTTCTCAAGAAAATCTGTAAAAACTGGGCCCAAGTCATCCTCATTGCTACAAACTGATCACGGAGAATCTGGTATCACGAGCTTCTGAACATGAGCATCGATCCTCCAATCAGGCTGCCTCTTTTGGAGGATCTTCTTTTGAAGCACCAGGGAAGAGTCCTCCACCCGAACCTGTCAACTACACCTACTTGCTTGGAGATTGAGCGGCAACAGTTGGCAGCTTTTCACTTTCCTCCAGAAGTCTGCAATGTTACTGTAGCAGCCAGACATCTCTTTACCAAGATGGCATACGCCTGTGATGGAAGAAATTTGTAATATATTGTACAGAAACATCCATTGATCTGCTTTCTACTTCCCTTTCTGAAGGTCTTCTTTTATTCTTACCCCTGCCCAGCAGAGCTCTACTTTGGGCACTCTAATGGATTACCTTTCTGCTGTGTCTGCCTAACCAACCCTCTTTATTTAAGTCCCCTATTGTAAATAGATTTCTAAAGGGTCTTCTACATATTTTCCCCCTTTCTCCTTTTATTATGCCTCAGTGAGACCTTAATTTGGTCCTCACATTCTGGATGTGTGCTCCTTTCGAGCCTCTTCTCAATTGCCCCCTCTGGCTACTCACGATCAGAACATCATTTCTCATTGCAATAACATCTGCCCGGAGTGTGAGTGAGCTGCAGGCTTTATCATTTAACCCTCCCTACTTGTCTGTTTTTCCAGACAAACTGGTGGTTCACACTAGGGCCTCTCTCCTCCCGTAAGTGTTAACACCATTTAATGTGGGCCAGTCTGTCACCTTGCCCACTTTTTCCACACCCTCCTAAAGAAGAGGAGCGACTCCACCTTCTGGACCGAAAAAAGAGTGTTGTCATTCTACCTTGATTGTACAAAAGAGTTCCGGGTGGATGACCAACTCTTCATGGGGTATGTTGATGCAAAGAAATGTCAGGTGGTGCAGAAAGAGACCATCTACTGATGGGTTGTTTTGTTGTTTACATCAAAATATGCTACGCATTGGCCAAGATGCAACCCCATGAGGGATTACTGGCTTATTCCACCAGAGCCAAAGCTGCGACGACTGCATTAGCTCGTGGAGTCCCAGTCGTTGCAATCTGCCAAAAAGCAGCTTGGGCTTCCCTGCACATGTTTAACAAACATTACTGCCTGGACAGTCAAGTCCACAGGGATAGGCATTTCGCCCGTTGGGTATCTTTTTAAAGGAAGGAATCTCCAGCTAGAAGTCTCTGTCAGATTAACAAGTTACTTACCTTCAGTAACACTTTATCTGGTAGAGACAGAATCTATCTCAGATTCCTAACCGAGTCACCCATCCTCCCATTCTCTGTGGACAGATTTTTAGGGTTGGGGATGTTCCCTTTCAGGGCCTAAGTTTGGCACACCATTGTCAGTGCACTTCATGGCTCTGCGCTTCTGATGTGGAAAGTCGAGAAAAGTAGATGACGTCAGTGAACCAAGGTGGCGTCTCTATAGGAGACGCACAAGTTACTTCCTGCGCGGATCACGCAAAGAGCCAATCAGTGCCACGTACTGATGGGCAGATGTGCTGCTAACGAAAATCTTCTGGATCTAATTTGATGCTTGGGTAAATTCAAAGGTAAGGAATCTGTGGCTAGATATTGGGGGTCATTACGACCTCTGCGGTCTTTTCAAAAGACCGCCGAGGCAGCAGGAGACAGAATGCCGCCTTTGCCAGCGGTATTTGTCTCCCTATTATGACATTTCCGCTGGGCCAGCGGATGGTAACAGTGTTACCGTCCGCTGGCCCAGCGGAAATGTCACATCAACATTGCAGCCGGCTCGTAATAGAGCCGGCGGCAATGCTGATGTGCAGTGGGTGCAGTAGCACCTGTCGCGCATTTCACTGCCCGAAATTCGGGCAGTGAAATGCGCGACGGGGCTATGCCTGGGGGCCCCTGCACTGCCCATGCCAAGTGCATGGGCAGTGCAGGGGCCCCCAGGGGCACCCCAAGTCCCCTTACCGCCGGCCTTTCCATGGCGGCGTGTACCGCCACGGACAGGTCGCGGAGTCATAGGGGGTCATTACGACCCTGGCGGCCGGCGGTATGTTGGCAGTAACAGCGCCAACAGGCTGGCGGTGTTCCGCCAGCAGTTATGATGTGGCGGAATTGCCACAGCCATACCGCCGGCCCCTCCATTTTCCCGCCAGGATTCCGCCTGGCGGTCATAATCCTTCTGCCCTGGGGATTATGAGTCCCCGACCGCCGGCCTGTCCATGGCGGTACACACCGCCATGGAAAGGCCGGCGGTAAGGGGACTTGGGGTGCCCCTGGGGGCCCCTGCACTGCCCATGCACTTGGCATGGGCAGTGCAGGGGCCCCCAGGCACAGCCCCGTCGCGCATTTCACTGCCCGAATTTCAGGCAGTGAAATGCGGGACGGGTGCTACTGCACCCGCTGCACATCAGCATTGCCGCCGGCTCTATTACGAGCCGGCTGCAATGTTGATGTGACATTTCCGCTGGGCCAGCGGACAGTAACACTGTTACCATCCGCTGGCCCAGCAGAAATGTCATAATAGGGAGACAGAAATACCGCCGGCAATGGCGGTATTCTGTCTCCTGCGGCCTCGGCGGACTTTTGAAAAGACCGGCGAGGTCGTAATGACCCCCATAATCCCGAGGGCAGCGGTGCTTGCACCGCTGCCTTGGGGATTATGACCGCCAGGCGGAATCCTGGCGGGAAAATGGAGGGGCCGGCGGTATGGCCGTGGCAATTCCGCCACGGTCATAATTGCTGGCGGAACACCGCCAGCCTGTTGGCGGTGTTACCGCCAACATACCGCTGGCCGCCAGGGTCGTAATGACACCCATTGTCTCTAACCAGAGGAGCCGTTAGTGAGGGTAAGTAACTTGTTCTTCCTAGAGTTTCAGGGACACCAGCCAGTCATTCACACACAGGGTCAGCAAGACTTTGCTCTGGGACAGCAACCTGATTTTGTCCTGCTGAATGAACAGGTTCAGAAGGCAGAAAGCCGGGAGTGTTTCAGACTTATGTCATCCTTGGGAATCAAAAGGTTAAAGGAGTAGAATCCTGAGACCTTTTCTTCCAGTTGTACAACTCCTGGGCCATTTTGTTTTAGTTGATACTTTACTGTGTAATATGATTTTTTTGGTCTAAATGCCATGTAAATTACAATGATGATAATTATTATGAACAACTGGTAGATTGTTTCCTGGCCAAATTGTAATGTTATCAGCCATTTCACTCTATGTGTTTCTTGTCCTAATCTCTAACTGTGAATTATACCAAGCCACATTTTATTTGCCTTATGCTTGGCTACTATTTACTTCTAAAATATGCAAACAATGCCCATTTGTAAAGGGGGCATGGAAGCAAATGCTACTTTCTCCTGCCTTCCAAGACCAACCATTCAAAGATCATCTTCTCCCTTGCAGCAGCAACCACACATGTATCAGTGAAGATTCCCTCCTTTGTCTAAGTAGTTTGAACAGTGACGGAAAACATGGAGTTTCTAAGCAGAAACATTAGGTATCAAACACTCTTTGTTAATGCTATCATTCAAACAATAAGTCTGATTTGCTAGGCCCTCTTCCTGTTATACACACTCCGTAGTATTAAATGCAGTCATGTTCACATGCAGCCAGGCCTGTGTTGTGTGCACAGTGTTGAAACTGGTGTACTCTATATCCTCCCCTTCCCCGAAAGCAAAGTTACATTTGTTGGGGCATCAGGATCAGTTGTCTCTGCCAGACAGGTGTGCCTTAGAAAAGGATCAATTTGGTGAACTGTTGGTAGAACTGCCTTGCTAGGTAAGCTAAGCCCAGCGAGCAAGCAGTAGCTCTCCTGTTCTTAAAGGATTCCAGAGAGGAGCATGTCTTCTCTCCAAATAGCTCCTCACCATTGAAAGACATGTCCATAAGGAACATCTCCTGAGTAGCCTGTGTAAGACATTTAGACGTGCTATGTACTGTGACATACATGCCTGTAAATTCTACAGAAGCTAGACCACACTGCATGATCTATTTTGATGCAACCAAGCACCCCTGACCCAATCAGAATAGGACTGTTTTATGTGTTCCAGGAGGCTTATAACAGCCTGTGTCACCAACTGCCGCCATACTTGGTCATAGCTGCCTAGAAGGCGCGTGCCGTTCTCCATGACTGCCTGAGGGGAAAAAAAAACTTTGATTCCCATGGTGTCCAGTCTTTTTGACACCCAATGAAGAGTGGTAGTGAGAAAGGAATTTGGTTTCAGCTTCATGTTCAAAGCTAGGATCGGTAGGCCCTCTGGTGGCAGGTGTGATGACAGCCTGGCTATTTGCCTATGTACTGCCCGGGTCACCAGAACCATTTTTTCCCAGGTCGTCAGGATAGGCTAAGCAATGCCGTATTGAGGATAATTAATTGCTCTGTAGTTCAGCGGGTATATTGCACGTTTTCAGTCTTTATTTTAGATTTTTGCTTCAGTTGGCAGATTCACCTCTAAAGCTTCTGCAGCTTTTTGAATCACACTGAACAAATGTGCTTCTTCTGAGGAAGCACCAAAGGGGTGAAAAGAGGAAAAGCCCAGCAGTATGGAACTGCATCATGACTCCAAATGGTCTTGGGTGGTGGAATCATTTCCTTGAGGAAAAAGATTCACCTTCCATTGGTTCTTTTTGTGTTTCTTGTGAAAAGGTCTCTTAGGAGATCGTTCCTTGTCAGGAAAAGGTGAACGCTTAAGCATGTCCTTGGGGGCTTTTTCCAGAAATAACTCCAGTTGCTGATTGCCTTTGGATGCATCAGAGAACATGATTCGTGGTCAGAGCCCGGGAAGCATATCCAGATATCATGTGAGTCTGACAAAGACACCTTATTGCAGCATCAACAACAAGGTTTAAACTGTGAGATTTTCAAAGGAGACATTTTACTTAGTGTCTAAAGCTGAGGAGATTTGTCGATGAATCACTGAGAGAGCTCAGACGAGGTGCAGGACTTGACTCCAATGCACAGGTTGACATTTAATATACTCCAGTGTTATGTCCCGTCGTCGGAGTGACGGCTCAACCTGCATGGTGCTCTTTGAGGGACACTCAAGAGCAAATGTTGTGGGTAAGGTTTTCTGAACAAGTCTGGAGCATGGAAGGATATTCATAAAATGAATCATCTGCTGGAAGATGTTTCCCTCCGAAATATTGCATAGTGGTACACATTGTTTTCTGTGCTTTAAAGGCCACTCTCTACATAGCATTTCTCTAGGCAATGCACAATTTGTTCATGCGAGTCTTCACAAGACTGGAATTTGCTTACACTGGGGATCAGTTTCATACGATGGATAATCTAGTGAATGTGACTTGAGGATACTGAACAAACGCTCATCATAGTAATTCCAGTACTCTGTAGTTTCCATAATATGACGATAACAAGCTGGCTTCTGGTTTGTTCATCCTCTTCACCTCTGACTTTCAGAATTGACATGTAATGCCTGTACGTGTGTTGTCAGGCATTGTAGCTATGATGATATATTTTGTCTTCATATATACAACATCCTAAATACTTGAAGTTCATAAAACTGCATACCACTCTAAAGTTATCATGTTCAGCTAACAGGTTTGTCATTTTTATTTGTGTTTGCATCACTTTCTACCTCGTTTAGCACATTGTCTGTTTGTTTACTTACACCTAGTGCTTATGTAAGTCCCACTTCATAATGAGATTGCATTGTCCCCTATGATGTATTGTTTTTTAGACGTTAATGCTTCAATAAGTTGTACAAATATTTTTTGATTCTTATGTATCATTTTAATTTTCTTTCTAGGATATTTTTGTGAGCCTTTCACAAGTAGATGGACATTACTTTGTCTGCAACATTGATGATTTTAAATTTGTAGCAGATATGATTCAGCACATTCCATTAAACCTAAGAGCAAGGTATGTGTTCTGCACAGCACCCATCAACAGAAAACAGCCTTTTGTCTGCACCTCGCTTTTAAAGGTAAGGTATGTGTTTAGCATATTGGTTAACATCCTCCAGGCGACATAACAGATTAATCCATTGTGATTTTGCCACAGTGCAGTGAAGGGATAGACATAAATGTATTTCATTTCTTGGTTATTTTATGTGAGAGACTCACTGCCATAGCAGGGGTGTAGGAAGTTGCCTCGGTATATGCTATCTCAAAGTGAGAGATAGTGTGCACAGAGTCCAAGGGTTCCCCTTGGAGGTTGATAGTGGCAAAATTTGATAATTCCAATGCTCTATTTTGTGGTAGTGTGGTTGAGCAGTAGGCTTATGAGAGGGTAGTCTTAAGCATTTGTTGTACACACACAGGCAATAAATGAGGAACACACACTCAAAGACTTAACTCCAGGCCAATAGTTTTTATATAGAAAACTATCCTTTCTTAATTTATTTTAGAACCACAAGATTCAAGTTTTTAAGTAAATACATAAAATGAAAGGTACTTCACAAAGGTAAGTAAGGAACTTTGAACTAGAGCAGTATCATACACAGTATAGGTTAAAATGGCAATAAGCTATTTTAAAAGTGGACACAGTGCAAAAATCAACACTTCCTGAGGGAGGTAAGTAAGATTAAGTTTCTGAAGTAAGTAAAGCACTTACAAGTTCAGTTTCCTGGGCACAGGCTGCCCACCGTTGGAGGTTCAAGGCAGCCCCAAAGTCACCGCACCAGCAACACAGTGCCGGTCAGGTGCAGAGGTCAAAGGAGGGCCCAAAACACATAGGCACCTGTGGAGCACAGGGGTGCTCCGGTTCCAGTCTGTTGGCAGGTAAGTACCTGCATCTTCAGAGGGCAGACTGGGGGGGGGTTTGTAGAGCACTGGGGGGGACACAAACAGGCACACAAAACACACCCTCAGCAGCACAGGGGCGGCCGGGTGCAGTGTGTTTAGCAGGCATCGGGTTTTCTGTAGAAATCAATGGAGGGACCCGGGGGTCACTCTGGCGATGGAGGCAGGGCACAGGGTGGCTTCTCGGGCCAGCCACCGACTGGGCTAGGGAGAGGGCCACCTGATGGTCACTCGTGCACTGGCGGTCAGTTCCCTTTGGGCCTGGGGGCTCCGGGTGCAGTGCTTGGTCCAGGCGTCGGGTTGTTTGTTCCAGGCAGTCCCGGTCAGGGGGAGCCTCTGGATCCTCTCTGCAGGCGTCGCTGTGGGGTTGCAGGGGGGGGGGTCATCTCAGGTTACTCACGAGGTTGCAGTCGCCTGGGAGTCCTCTCTGCAGTGTTGGTTCTCTGGAGCTTGAGCCGGGGGCGTCGGGTGCAGAGTGTGAAGTCTCACGCTTCCGGCGGGAAGAATGAGTTCTTTGGAAGTTGCAAAAAAATTGCAAAGTTGTTTCTGTTTTTGAACAGTGACGCTGTTCTCTGGAGTTTCTTGGTCCTTCAGGTTCAGGGCAGTCCTCTGAGTCATCAGAGGTCACTGGTCCCTGTCGGATGCGTTGCTGTGCAGGTATTTTGAGTCTGGAGACAGGCCGGTAGGTCTGGGGCCAAGTCAGTTGTCGTCTCCGTCATCTCTGCAGGGCTTTCAGGTCAGCAGTCCTTCTTCTTTGTATAGGTTGCAGGAATCTGATTTCCTGGCTTCTGGGTCGCCCCTAAATACAGAATTTTAGGGGTGTGTTTAGGTCAAGAGGGCAATAGCCAATGGCTACCGTCCTGGAGGGTGGCTGCACCCTCTTTGTGCCTCCTCCCTGAGGCGAGGGGGGCACATCCCTAACCCTATAGGGGGAATCCTCCAAGCTCAAGATGGAGGATTTCTAAAGGCATGGGTCACCTCAGCTCAGGGCACCTTAGGGGCAGTCCTGACTGGTGGGTGACTCCTCCTTGTTTTTCTCATTATCTCCTTCAGCTTTGCCTCCAAAAGTGGGGGCAGTGGCCAGAGAGGCGGGCATCTCCACTAGCTGGGATTCCCTGGGGTGCTGTACAAAAGGCATGAGCCTTTGAGGGCTCAACACCAGGTGTTAAAGTTGCTGCAGGGGGAGGTGAGAAGCACCTCCTCCCAGTACAGGCTTTGTTCGTGGCCACAGAGTGACAAAGGCACTTAGGGGGCATCTCTAAGATGCCCTGTTGGTGTATTTTACAATAAATCCCACAGTGGCATTCAGTGGGCATTTATTGTGCTTAGAAGTTTGATACCAAACTTCCCAGATTTCAGTGTAGCCATTATGGAGCTGTGGAGTTCGTATTTGACAAACTCCCAGACCATAAACTCTTTATGGCTATCCTGCATTTACAATGTCTAAGGTTTTGCTTAGACACTGTAGGGGCATATTGCTCATGCACCTATGCCCTCACCTGTGGTATAGTGCACCCAGCCTTAGAGCTGTAAGGCCTGCTGGAGGGGTGACATACCTATGCCACAGGCAGTGAGAGGTGCCATTGGCACCCTGAGGGGAGTGCCATGTCGACTTAGTCATTTTCTCCCCACCAGCACACACAAGCTGTGAGGCAGTGTGCATGTGCTGAGTGAGGGGTCCCCATGGTGGCATAAGACATGCTGCAGCCCTTAGAGACCTTCCCTGGCCACAGGGCCCTTGGTACCAGGGGTACCATTTACAAGGGACTTATCTGTGTGCCAGGGATGTGCCAATTGTGGGAACAAAGGTAAAGTTTAGGGAAAAAACACTGGTGCTGGGGCCTGGTTAGCAGGGTTCCAGCACACTTTCAGTCATAACTGGCATCAACAAAAGGCAAAAAGTCAGGGGGTAACCATGCCAAGGAAGGCATTTACTTAGAGAGACACATTAGTATGAGTAGACATTTCTCATCGCAGGTGTGTGACATAGTGATTAGAGCTTAAGCGTGCGTCACTGTAGAACTGCAACAACAGAAATTACAACATAAAAGACAAAAAATAAAAAATGAAACAAAAATGCATAACTTTACATTTGCAGAATTGAAAAATTGCCCCAAAGCAGAGGTGGGGAGGGCTGTTTGTGGGTTACAGTAACAGTCATAATCATCTCCTCCCTCCCCTCTTTTTACCTTTTAAGTGGCTGACAGCGTGTGGTGTGAAGCGGGTTCCATGTGGACATCCAATAGGTGGATACATGGATCCTGCTGTCTACCTTGATTTCTGTGGTCGTAGCCATTGTTACTAAGAAAGTGCTGTCAAACCTGGGATCCTTCTATTTCCAGACAAAGTTGTTTATGAACACTCGATCTCCAATCTGCACGGCTGGGAAGTCGACCTCAGCGGTGACTTCTCCTTTCCTCTAGTTGCCTGTTTGTAAATTAACTTTGCAGCCTCTGTTAATTCAGAGAGATAAACAGCCATTTTATCATTCAGAATTTCAGCTGTACTTTCTGCCTGCACCTTATGTCTGCTGGCAGGTATTTGCATGTTTATGATCCTTCGTGTCATTTTCTGATGGGGAGTCAAGTGGTGGTCAGAACTTGGTGTGTTTCTAAGAGAAAATAGTGCTAAACAATACTACAATTTTCTTGTGCAATGTGACGCATAATTTGTTTATCTAACTTTTCAGCAAGCCATTAAAGCACTTAACTATACCGTTACCCTGGGGACAGCAAACCAAAGATAGTTTGTCTTCTCCCCAGCATTGTTTTGAATTGTGTGACAATGGACTTGAAAAAGTGTGTGCCGTTAGTGGATTTTATTCCTTTGGGAATTCCCCAACGGGGGAATCACCTCACGAATCAGAAAAGTAGCAGCTGACTTGGCATCACAATGGTCACAGGAGCCTGCTTCAACCACAGGGAAAAAGGGAAAACCACAACTATGAGGTAGCGATAGTTGTTACATCGATCAATTATATCAATAAAATCTATATGAAGAACATTTAAGGGATCTTGTGGTCGTGGTATGGTGAAATTTATTACCTTCCATGTGGTATTTGGGTAGAATTGTTGGCAAATTGTACAAATTTACATAGTAAGCATATCGTACAGGTTGTGAATGAACCTATCTTGTAACTGCATAGGCAAGTGATCTCTTGGGATGTGAGCCAGTAAGTGCAATTGTTCAAGGGCTATTATGTGTAAAGTCAGAGGCATCACTAGCTTACCTGTTTGTCTGCAGATAAATCATCCCCATAACTATGGCACCATCTAGCCTCCCAAAATTGTTTCTTATGCAGTGGTGCAGCTTCTTTTAGTTCTCGAAGAAATAAACGTGCTGTCTCAGCACAATACGTTTTTCTTATATATTTCTATTTATTTAATTTCAAATAACATAGCGTGTGAAACAATGATTGGCACAGCAATTGTATACCTATAAGTTCCTCCCAATTCCACCCGACATCAAAAAAGCATCTGAGTATACAGTGCATATATAATCTGTAACCTCTCATAGGAACCACAACAGATGTACTCTATCCCTCCTGCTCTGCAGATTTCTGAACACTATTATGCTTTGGTGTAGACAATAGATGCATTGTCAAAGGAGCCCAGATATCCTTGGGACACAAAGGGGGTCATTCTGACCTTGGCGGTAAAAGGCCTATACCGCCGGTCAGAACTCTGCCATACTACCGCCGCGGCCACGGTAAACCGCCACGGCCATTCTGACCACCAACTGTGAATCCGCCAAAAAACCCGACATCCAAGGAAGGCCGCCTCATCAGCGGGCCGCGGAAAACTGGAGATGACCAAACCTCCACCGCCACGCCAACACAAACACGCCCATGCCATTCTGACCCACCAATCCACGCGGCGGTCTTTCAACCGCGGTATTCCATTGGCGGTTCACACCGCTGCGGTCAAAATACACACACAGCTCCAAAACACTGCCACATTGGGCAATTTGAAATACACACACCTGACACACATACCAACAACACTCCCACACATCCATACAACTATAAAACACACACCCACATCACCCACAAACCCCTACAACCGAAGATCAGAGACGAAGGAGAGAGAGACACATCACAGAATAGAGAGCTACATCACACAGAGGCACACTACACCATCACACACACCACATAGAAGCACAAAGCACCACACACCAACACACTCATCACCATATACACCACCCCACACCTCATCCACACCACCCCATGGCACCCCAAAGGCACCCACGCTTTTCGGACCAAGAACTCCGGGTCATGGTGGAGGAAATCATAAGAGTTGAACCCCAGCTCTTCGGCTCACAGGTGCAGCACACCACTATAGCCAGGAAGGCGGAGCTATGGCAGCGGATCGTGGACAGGGTCAACGCGGTGGGACAGCATCCCAGAAATCGAGACGACATCCGCAAACGCTGGAACGACTTAAGGGGAAAGGTGCGCTCGATGGTCTCGCGACACAACATCGCAGTGCAGAAGACTGGCGGGGGACCCCCACCCACTCCACCCGAATTCACAGCATGGGAGCAAGAGGTACTAAACATCCTGCATCCTGATGGCCTCGCTGGAGTACACGGAGGAATGGACTCTGGTAAGTACAATCTCAACTACTTCACCCCCCCCCCAGCATGCTAACCCCCAACCCCCCATCACACATCCTCCCTGAGAATGTCTCTCTAGCACAACCCACCCAACACCAACCCCTGCATGCCACCACAAACTATGGACACCCATCACCTAAGCATGACCACTGCACATACCCCCCCCCAAAACACCCCCACAACACCTCCCCCAAGGGAATGACAGCACTGGGGGACAAGGGCACCCATAAATGGCACGCAATAGCACACACAGAAACAATAACCATACTCTCTTACCCCATGCAGGACCCGAACGCCAACACACCGGCCAGGAGGGTCCAGAAATGTCCATCCCCCCCCCCGGAAGAGGCCCCCAGTGATGACAGCAGCTCTGTCGACCTGGAACCTGATGACCAGCCTGGACCATCGGGGACCTCTGGACAGTCGGTTCCCCACACACAGGCCACAGCAGACCCAACCCCCTCTGGGACCAACAGCACAGCTCCCACCCAGCGGGCCCGTGCCTCTGTCTCTAGGACAGGTCAATCAGCGGTGTGTCTGCCACTACAGGGCACCCAGGCTAACCCACCACCCCAACAACAACAGGGACCTGGGGGCAGTGGTAGTGGGCACACCGTCCAGGGGACAGAGGCCCAGGGAAACAGGGCAACTCGGAGGGCTGCTGTGCGACAGGGGGGGGGGGAGAGGCCCAGGGAACCCACTCTCCAAGAGGTCCTCACCACCATCATGGCAGCCTACCACCACTCCCAAGAGACGATGGCGACGGTACTGGCCAGGTTCCAGGAGATCCAGGCACAGCAGGAGGAACGCTACATGGGGTTCACCAATCAACTCACCAACATCTCTACCGCTATGGGGAGCATAGTCCAGGCCCTCAACCGGATAGAAGACACGTTGCGGGACCATGTGGCACCACACAGGGCCCCTGTCACTAGCCAGGAACAGCCTACCACCTCCGCCGGCGCTAGTGGACAGGAGGCCCCACCACAACGACAGGCCACCAGAACCCCACCTCCTGCTGAAGAACAACCACCCCGCAAGAGGAGCCTGAGATCAAAAAAATCGACAGAGTAGGATGTCAAGACCCCCGCCAGCATGAGATACCCCCTGAAGTCATCCCACTTTCCCACATTGCCACCCTGTCCAACCTTGAACTGCCCCTGCTCCATCCTTCCACAGGCATATGGACAATGCACCTGTGAGACTGAGAACTGGACTCTGCCATGGCCATTACTCCACCCCCACCCATCACCGTGTTTATATCATGTACCATTATCTAGCACAAAAAATAAATCACTCAATGCACTGAAATCAAACAGGAGTCAGGCTGTATTATTTACAAATGTATAACACATTACCGATCGATTATGTTCTGTTAACTTTGTGCTGAACACATACCGAGATCAATAAGCATTAGTCCATGGGCTAACCAAGCAGAAGTCACGCAGTGGGTCATACAGCACTGAAAAGGGAAGGGAAAATCAAACATCAGTTTAAAAGAACTGGGGGGTCATAGACAAAGTTGAGAAGCAGGAGGCTTTCAGGAAAAGTAAAATGGCGTGGGTGATTCTTACCTGTGTGCTACTGAAAATACTGTTGGATAACTGTGTCCCTGTTGTCTGTGTCGTCCTCTGAGTCTTCCTCCTCTTCACTCTCCGCAGGCTCCACAGCTGCTTCAACACCACCATCTGGACCATCCTCCTGCAGGAAAGGCACCTGACGTCGCAATGCCAGATTGTGAAGCATACAGCAGGCCACGATGATCTGGCACAACTTCTTTGGTGAGTACATCAGGGATCCCCCTGTCATATGCAGGCACCGAAACCTGGCCTTCAGGAGGCCAAAGGTCCTTTCTATGATCCTCCTAGTTCGCCCATGGGCCTCATTGTACCGTTCCTCAGCCCTGGTCCGGGGATTCCTCACTGGGGTCAATAGCCAAGGCAGGTTGGGGTAACCAGAGTCACCTATTAGCCACACACGTTGTCTCTGTAGCTGTTCCATCACATAAGGGATGCTGCTATTACGCATCACATACGTGTCATGCACTGACCCAGGGAACATGGCATTCACATGGGAGATGTACTGGTCAGCCAAACAGACCACCTGGACGTTCATAGAATGGTAACTTTTCCTGTTTCTGTACACCTGCTCATCGTCTTTTGGGGGGACTAAGGCTACATGGGTCCCATCAATGGCACCAATGATGTTGGGAATATGTCCAAGGGCATAAAAATCACCCTTCACAGTGGCCAAATCAACCTCCTCAGGGAATATAATGTAACTCTGCATGTGTTTCGTCAGGGCAGACAACACTCTAGACAAAACTTTTGAAAACATAGGCTGAGACATTCCAGATGACATGGCCACTGTTGTCTGGAATGAGCCACTTGCAAGAAAATGGAGGACTGACAGAACCTGCACCAGAGGGGGAATTCCTGTGGGTTGGCGGATGGGGGACATCAGGGCTGGCTCCAGCTGGGCACACAGTTCATGGATAGTGGCACGGTCAAGTCGGTATCGTAGTATGATGTGGCGTTCTTCCATTGTCGACAGGTCCACCAGCGGTCGGTACACGTGAGGATTCATCCTTCTCCTCGCAAGTCCCAGCGGACGGTGCCTAGGAATGACAACATGGAGCACAGAGTCAAGCCAATCACTGGTACGTTCACCACAGCTTGCATAGCACACGGTTATCTATGTTTTGAAAGGTGTGTATGTGTGGCAATGCAAGGCCTAGGCCTGTGTGTCGCAGTAGAAATTATGCCATGTGGCCCCCCCCTTGAAATGGCGGCTGCCTGACCTGTGAAGTGGGACAATGGGATGTGAGGTCAATGCGCTGGCGGAGCACACCGTGGCGGTAGGCGGTCGAAGACCGCTACACGGAGCCGCATTGGTTAACATTGAAGCCTATGGGTTTCAGGAGCCAATGACGAGGTGCGCCGGCGGTAGCGGTACGCACCGCCGCGGTACGCACCGCCGCGGGCGTGACCGCCATTTTCTATCTGCCTAATCACTCGAGACCTGATCATCCACAGGAGAGGACCTATACTGCAAGTGCTGCTGTGACCTCGGTCTGGAAGTGACAATGGCTGCTGCGACTGGGGAAAGGGCCCCTGCCTTCACGTCTGAAGAGTTGGAGAAGCTCGTGGATGGGGTCCTCCCCCAGTATGCGTTACTCTACGGTCCTCCAGACCAACAGGTAAGTACACCGGGTGCACATGGAATGGGCGATGCCTGTGTGGAGTGGGGTGGATGTAAGTTGGTGGGGTGGGGGGCGAATGAGGAGTGCAACGCACGACAGATGAGAGCATGTGCCATATGGCAAGGTTGGGGAGGGGGGGCCAATCACATCTAACATGCAGTAAGTTGATGAATGTTTACTTCCCACCCTGTACATGTCACATAGGTCAGCGCCCATCAGAAAGTCGAGATTTGGCGTGCCATCGCCAAGGAAGTCCGGGCCCTGGGGGTCCACGTCAGACGGGGCACCCACTGCCGCAAGAGGTGGGAGGACATCCGCTGCGGAACCAGGAAGACCGCCGAGTCACTGCTGGGGATGGCCTCCCAACCTAGGAGGGGTGCCAGTCGTACCCTGACCCCCCTGATGTCCCGGATCCTGGCGGTGGCCTACCCTGATTTGGATGGGCGCTTGAGAGCATCACAGCAGACACAAGGGGGTGAGTATCAGCACATTCTGCTATCTTTCTGCACAGTGGAGGCGTCTGGGTGGGGGAGGAGGGTTGTGGGTGACATTAGGCCAGGGCGCTTTCTGTAGTGTAGTCCTCTCCCTTAGGCATGGCCCTGTGCTCCCGGCCCCCACCTCTGTAGGGTGACAAGTACAGCTATTGATGGTCCAGCCTCACACATCTGCGCGTTTGTCCTCTCTTGACCTGTTGTCTTAGTCAGAAGTACTGAGTAGTGTACCCCGAATGCGCGGCTTGGTGCATGAGGCTCCTGTGTCTGTCCTCTCCGCCAACGGTGTTGACATTGCATGCACTCAACCTGGTCTTCTTTTTTCTCCCCCCACCCTTCTTCTTCATCTTCTTGTGCATGTGTGCATTAGCATCATCAGGCGGAGGAGATTTGGCATTGGAGCACGAGGGAGCTGCAAGTCACAAGGCCCCGGTGGGCCCAGGAACAGACACCGAGGGCACCAGTGATCCGGAGGGCGAGGGGAACACCACAACGGGGACCGGTGGTGAGAGCAGCGACACAGACACGTCCTCGGATGGGTGCTCCCTAGCGGTGGCAGAAACATCCGGGCCCCCCGCCTCTACAGGTACAGCCGCCACCCAGCGCACCAGCCCCGCCCTCCCTTCAGCCCCTCAGCATACGCTCCGTGCCCGCTCGCCCAGGAAGGCGAGCGTCTCCTTCGCCCCAGGCACCTCAGCCCCTGCCACCCCTGCTGCCCTCAGTGCGGAGCTCATTGACCTTGTGAGGACGCTCATTGTTGGGCAGACTACCCTTTTGAATGCCATCCAGGGGGTAGAAAGGGAGGTGCATCGGAGCAATGCCTACCTGGAGGGCATTCATTCGGGTCAGGCTGCCCATCAACGATCGTTCACTGCTCTGGCCTCAGCACTGACGACAGCCATTGTCCCTGTTTCCAGCCTCCCTCTTCTGACTGCCTCCAGCCTGTCTCTGTCTCCTGTTCCTCAGCCTATCCCATCCACACCATCTGACCAGCCTGCACACACCTCAACACCCAAGGGCAGCTCATCCAGACACAAGCACCACAGATCCCACAAACACTCACCCAAGCAACACCCAGATGCAGACATTCCAACAGTCACTGCCACCCCTGTGTCCCCCTCCTCCTCGTCTCCCTCCTCCCTCTCTGTGACGTCTACACTCACACCTGTATGCACACCAACATCAGCCAGTGCTTCCATCACCACCACACCCTCCTGTACAGTCCGCACGTGTGCAGTCACCACCCCCACTGCCATTTACACGTCCCCTGTATCCTCTCCCACTGTGTCTGTCACCCCCTATTCCAAGACACACAAACGCAGGCAGCCACCCACCCAACAGCCATCCACCTCACGACAGCCTACAGCACCAGCACCTTCACCCAATGACAGCACACCTGACTCTCCTACAACCACATCCTCTTCCTCCACTCCCATCACCACTTCTCCTACCCTTTACATTGGCCCTAAAAAACTATTCCTGGCTAATCTTGACCTCTTTCCCTCCGATGACCTACCCCCTCCATCTGCAAAGAGTCCCAAGAGCACCACAGCCACCACCAGCCCAGCTTCGGGTGTCACTGTTGTGCATGGGTTCTGGAGTCCACCCTTTGCCAGCAGTGACACCTCAATCAGCAGCAAGGACACATCCAGCCCCCCCCGGCAAGAGGACCAGGAAACACAAGGGCCGCCGTGCGAGGACTGACACGGCTGCCCCCAAGGAGCAAAGTTCGCCCACTTCACCAGCCACATCATCTAGGGGAGGCAAGGGCCCGAGAGCCCCATCTAAGGAGCGTAAGGGCAGCAGGGCGGAGAAGTCAGGCAGCAGGAGCGCGGAGCAGGTGGGCCCCACATGCCACATCCCAGCTGGAAAGGAGGACACCAAAGGGCCCAGGACTCCGTCCCCGAAGGGTCCAGAAGCATCACGGTCGGAGGGCGACTGAGCAGGGAGTCCAGGCCAGGTCTGGCTCCCTTGACCTACTGGATGTGCACCGCTGAACAGGGCCCGCCGTGCAGAAGAGCACCGCTGAACAGGGCCCGCCGTGCAGAAGAGCACCGCTGAACAGGGCCCGCCGTGCAGAAGAGCACCGCTGAACAGGGCCCGCCGTGCAGAAGAGCACCGCTGAACAGGGCCCGCCGTGCAGAAGAGCACCGCTGAACAGGGCCCGCCGTGCAGAAGAGCACCGCTGAACAGGGCCCGCCGTGCAGAAGAGCACCGCTGAACAGGGCCCGCCGTGCAGAAGAGCACCGCTGAACAGGGCCCGCCGTGCAGAAGAGGACCGCTGAACAGGGCCCGCCGTGCAGAAGAGGACCGCTGAACAGGGCCCGCCGTGCAGAAGAGGACCGCTGAACAGGGCCCGCCGTGCAGAAGAGGACCGCTGAACAGGGCCCGCCGTGCAGAAGAGCACCGCTGAACAGGGCCCGCCGTGCAGAAGAGGACCGCTCTGCTGGGCCCCGCCGTGAAGATAGGCACCGCTGAACAGGGCCCGCCGTGCAGAAGAGCACCGCTGAACAGGGCCCGCCGTGCAGAAGAGGACCGCTCCGCTGGGCCCCGCCGTCTCAAGCACCGCTCCGCTTGGCACCGCCGTCTCAAGCACCGCTCCGCTGGGCCCCGCCGTCTCAAGCACCGCTCCGCTGGGCCCCGCCGTCTCAAGCACCGCTCCGCTGGGCCCTTCCTGTCAAGCACCGCTCCGCTGGGCCCTGCCGTCCAAGCACCGCTCCGCTGGGCCCTGCCGTCTCAAGCACCGCTCCGCTGGGCCCTGCCGTCTCAAGCACCGCTCCGCTGGGCCCTGCCGTCTCAAGCACCGCTCCGCTGGGCCCTGCCGTCTCAAGCACCGCTCCGCTGGGCCCTGCCGTCTCAAGCACCGCTCTGCTGGGCCCTGCCGTCTCAAGCACCGCTCTGCTGGGCCCTGCCGTCTCAAGCACCGCTCCGCTGGGCCCTGCCGGTCAAGCACCGCTCCGCTGGGCCCCGCCGTCTCAAGCACCACTCCGCTGGGCCCCGCCGTCTCAAGCACCGCTCCGCTGGGCCCTTCCTGTCAAGCACCGCTCCGCTGGGCCCCGCCGTCTCAAGCACCGCTCCGCTGGGCCCCGCCGTCTCAAGCACCGCTCCGCTGGGCCCTTCCTCTCAAGCACCGCTCCGCTGGGCCCCGCCGTCTCAAGCACCGCTCCGCTGGGCCCTTCCTGTCAAGCACCGCTCCGCTGGGCCCCGCCGTCCAAGCACCGCTCCGCTGGGCCCCGCCGTCTGAAGCACCGCTCCGCTGAGCCCTTCCTCTCAAGCACCGCTCCGCTGGGCCCTTCCTGTCAAGCACCGCTCCGCTGGGCCCTTCCTGTCAAGCACCGCTCCGCTGGGCCCTGCCGTCTCAAGCACCGCTCCGCTGGGCCCTGCCGTCTCAAGCACCGCTCCGCTGGGCCCTGCCGTCTCAAGCACCGCTCCGCTGGGCCCTGCCGTCTCAAGCACCGCTCCGCTGGGCCCTTCCTGTCAAGCACTGCTCCGCTGGGCCCCGCCGTCTCAAGCACCGCTCCGCTGGGCCCTTCCTGTCAAGCACCGCTCCGCTGGGCCCTTCCTGTCAAGCACCGCTCCGCTGGGCCCTTCCTCTCAAGCACCGCTCCGCTGGGCCCTTCCTCTCAAGCACCGCTCCGCTGGGCCCCGCCGTCTCAAGCACCGCTCCGCTGGGCCCTTCCTGTCAAGCACCGCTCCGCTGGGCCCTTCCTGTCAAGCACCGCTCCGCTGGGCCCCGCCGTCCAAGCACCGCTCCGCTGGGCCCCGCCGTCTCAAGCACCGCTCCGCTGGGCCCTTCCTCTCAAGCACCGCTCCGCTGGGCCCCGCCGTCTCAAGCACCGCTCCGCTGGGCCCTTCCTGTCAAGCACCGCTCCGCTGGGCCCCGCCGTCCAAGCACCGCTCCGCTGGGCCCCGCCGTCTCAAGCACCGCTCCGCTGGGCCCTTCCTGTCAAGCACCGCTCCGCTGGGCCCCGCCGTCTCAAGCACCGCTCCGCTGGGCCCTTCCTGTCAAGCACCGCTCCGCTGGGCCCCGCCGTCTCAAGCACCGCTCCGCTGGGCCCCGCCGTCTCAAGCACCGCTCCGCTGGGCCCCGCCGTCTCAAGCACCGCTCCGCTGGGCCCCGCCGTCTCAAGCACCGCTCCGCTGGGCACCGCCGTCTCAAGCACCGCTCCGCTGGGCCCTTCCTCTCAAGCACCGCTCTGCTGGGCCCCGCCGTCTCAAGCACCGCTCTGCTGGGCCCCGCCGTCTCAAGCACCGCTCTGCTGGGCCCCGCCGTCTCAAGCACCGCTCCGCTGGGCCCTTCCTCTCAAGCACCGCTCCGCTGGGCCCCGCCGTCTCAAGCACCGCTCCGCTGGGCCCTTCCTGTCAAGCACCGCTCCGCTGGGCCCCGCCGTCCAAGCACCGCTCCGCTGGGCCCCGCCGTCTCAAGCACCGCTCCGCTGGGCCCTTCCTCTCAAGCACCGCTCCGCTGGGCCCCGCCGTCTCAAGCACCGCTCCGCTGGGCCCTTCCTGTCAAGCACCGCTCCGCTGGGCCCCGCCGTCCAAGCACCGCTCCGCTGGGCCCCGCCGTCTCAAGCACCGCTCCGCTGGGCCCTTCCTGTCAAGCACCGCTCCGCTGGGCCCCGCCGTCTCAAGCACCGCTCCGCTGGGCCCTTCCTGTCAAGCACCGCTCCGCTGGGCCCCGCCGTCTCAAGCACCGCTCCGCTGGGCCCCGCCGTCTCAAGCACCGCTCCGCTGGGCCCCGCCGTCTCAAGCACCGCTCCGCTGGGCACCGCCGTCTCAAGCACCGCTCCGCTGGGCCCTTCCTCTCAAGCACCGCTCTGCTGGGCCCCGCCGTCTCAAGCACCGCTCTGCTGGGCCCCGCCGTCTCAAGCACCGCTCTGCTGGGCCCCGCCGTCTCAAGCACCGCTCTGCTGGGCCCCGCCGTCTCAAGCACCGCTCCGCTGGGCCCCGCCGTCTCAAGCACCGCTCCGCTGGGCACCGCCGTCTCAAGCACCGCTCCGCTGGGCCCTTCCTCTCAAGCACTGTTTATGGTTCACTGTGCCCACCATGCCTCCTCCTTGAGCAGTGGAGACTGTCATCCACCAGATGGACTGTGGCTTTGCACTCCCCAGGATGGTACAGTGGGCAACCCACCCACTGTAGAGACTTGAGAGACTGTGGCTTTGCACTCCCCAGGATGGTGAAGTGGGCAACCCACCCACTGTAGAGACTTGAGAGACTGTGGCTTTGCACTCCCCAGGATGGTGAAGTGGGCAACCCACCCACTGTAGAGAATTGAGAGACTGTGGCTTTGCACTCCCCAGGATACATCAATGGGCATGGTGGCCCCTTCGTGGATCTGGCGTCGTGGACTCATGTGGCTGTGGTGCCTCCCCCTTCCCTTCCCCCTGAGGTGCCTGTAGTTTTTTCATCAGATGCCCCTGCAGTGTTCTCTCCAAAGGACTCAGGTCTCCTGTGTGGGCTTTGCCCTTGTGTCGCTACACTGTAGCCCACGGACTGTTCCATTTAACTTTCATGTACAGGACTAATTGCCTCGGTTCTCCATGGCAGTGTATATAGTATCATTTTGTTATGGATATTTTGCATAGTTGACCGCTCCATATCAGTCTATTTTTTATATAAAATTTTCGTCCCAATTTATTTCTGTCTTTGCATTCTTAAGGGGGGTTTGGGTGGTGTCACTGTGCATTGTTGCTCTGCATTAGTGTGTACATAGTTTGGGGGGGTGGGGGTCGCATATGTGTGTGCCGTAAGCTTCACTCCTCCCCCCTCCCGTGTGTCGTAGGTGCAGTACTCACCGTTGTCGTCTGCGCCGGAGTTCGTACTCGTGGTAGATGAGAAGGTAGACGAGAGCAGGTAGGATGTTTAATTCGGGTTCCATGCTGTCCTCCTTCCTCGTGGAGTGTGTTTTGGTGCGCGTTTTCCCGTTCGTAGTCTGTTTCCGCCGTGTTTTTATCGGCGGGGCTTCCGCCCCGGAAAAGGTGGCGGATTGGTGAGTTGTGATACTGTGGGCGGTACATTGTCTGCCGCCTGCCTGTTGGCGGTGACCGCCACGCTGTTTGTCTGCACCGCCGCGGCAGTCGGAGTGTTAATGTGGCGGGCTGTGTTGGCGGTTCCCGCCAGGGTCAGAATTCCATTTTTTCAACCGCCGGCCTGTTGGCGGGTTGGCCGCCGCTTTATCACCGACTGCCAGGGTTAGAATCACCCCCAAAGTGTGTGGCAGTTTTTCAGCATATAGCTCCACTTGTGTCCTGCAATACACCATGTCCTTCAGGCAAGGGGGTTTTGGTAGGTTTGGGTTTACTGCCCCAATGTACCGCTACTCTCCTCTTTGCTAACAGCAAAGCCACTGATATGAACTTGCAGTTATATTGTTGCAAATTGCAAAGTAGCCCCAAAAGGCAGACCGCAGTTTCACACTGCACCACTTTCCCCACAATGTCCGTTAATGCAGCAGTGACTTGAGCCCAAAATTCCCTGGCTGGTCATCAGTTTCATGCCAGATGCATGAACCCTGCCTGAATATCACCACATCTCACACACTTTGCGTAGTTGCGCACTCCAAGTTTAAACAGTTTAACCGGAGTGTGGTATAAATGATTTCGAAATTTGAAATGAATAAAACATACATTAGAATTAGAGGTCAGTGTGTGTGTAATTGCTCACAGCAGAATTTTCAGTCTGTCTTCTAGAGGATGGTGACGTTGCGTTCCATCGTTCTAGGGCTTTACCTGTAGTTAACAGCTTATCGTCTTGCACAATATTACACAATCTAGTAATTAAATTACCTCTCATGGAGCTAGAAAGGAGTACCTGCAGTCCAGTCAGGGTCGGGGTGCGTTTGGAAATTGAGGGTTAAGGGCTCACAGGGCTGCACCAAACCGATGGCACAGAAACATTACTGAACAGGGCTGTTCAGGTGGGTATGTGAGGTTGGTCAGAGGCACAGAAGCATCATTGGAATATACTGCTTCCATATTCTTGAGGCCTATTTGAGTGAGGATGTGAAGGGCTTTCTCTTCTTGCGTAACTGATATATCTGGATAATGTTGGAGTGGTAGGGCCGGTACATATAATGGGTGTTTCGCCACTAGTGCTCCCAGGCCGTGGTTGTGGCATGAATAGTATTTATTTCACCACGAGAGATATTGCATCTTTTCTGCGTTTTAATAGCTGAAAACGGCACAGGATATGTGCCATTCTGTTCTATTGTCAGATGTGGTATAAAATCATGAGGCGTACACTGGGCAAAGTGTGCCTGCGCATAGAAATCTGGTGCATTAAACCCACCCTTTGCATATGGGAGTGTCAGTATGTCCCACCCAATACAAGGGTGTTTATGAACCCATGCCATTGCAATCAATAAGGATCTCAATAACTGAAAGAAGTATGCTAGCAGGACAATGGGTACATTAATAAATAAATAGAGGAATTTAGGTAACATCGCCTTTTTGAGTATGGCTATTCTGTCTGCTAAGGATAAAGGTAATGTCTTCCATCTAGTAACCTGATCATCCAATTTGTAAATCACTCTGCCATAATTCCATAATCTGATCAAATTACCTGGTCAGGGTCTCTGTGTAGCCACATCCCTAGATATTTGACATGGTCAGTAGCCCACTGCAGTGGGTACTCAAGCGCACATGGAATGGTATCAGCGGTGAGTGGAAATATAATGGATTTGCCCCAATTAATACTCAATCCAGAGTAATATTCAAATGTAATTTATTTCCTGATTACCAGGGCAAGGTGGGCTGGGGTCCCCTATACAAAGTACCATATCATCTGCATATAGTGAGACGCTTAACCTCAGCTACTGTAATAAGGCTGGATTAGATATTCCCTCTGTTTAGCCGACAACCATGCCAAAGCCACATCATCCAAGTAAGCATGAACCTCAGCCGCTGTATCTGCCGGTCGAGTGCCATAATTCTTTTGTAGAAGCGCCTAAAGGTTGCCAGAATTTCTGGCTATCATAGTGCTCTTGCATGTCTACGTCCACTATCTTGTTAATGTTTGCAGTACCCTTCGGCGTTCTCAATTTACCAGCCAGACTACAGCTGGGCCTCCCTCATCATATGCCCTCGCCACAAGTCTCTTGGAGAGGAACTGGGCCTTCTGCCCTGCTAATTAAAAAAAATCTGAAAAGAGCTTCCTAATCTCTGCCACACCTGCCAGCCTGGGGCTAAATTCATACTCTCGCTCTAAGGATTGCAATGTTTTTTTCGGTGGCGTATAATTTGTTGTGTATATCTTTTAGGACAATTGGCTGGGCACGCAAGCTTGTACCCCAAATCATCACCTTAAACTATAGTGTGCCCTTCACCGTCTACAGTCCGCGTGTTGTGCTCACAATATTCCTTGATCGCTTGGCAAATGTTTTCTTTGAACATAGCATCCAGCAGCATAGCAGGATGGAATTGCCACACAAAGGGCGGAGAGGTGAACGTCGGAAATTCTAGACTTAGGAGTACCATGAGTGGTTGGAAAGCGTCTTGGGTTAATGATCACCTATAGCTACCCACGGGCTGCTTTCCTCCGAAACCAACCAGTAGTCTAATCTAGGCCACGTCCCATGAACCGAGGCTACGAAGGTCCCCTCCCTTTGATCCGGATGCCATAAACTCCAAGCATTCACCAGCCCATAGTCTATTCACTCTATTATGACTTGTGCAACCTGTTTACCATGCCAGGTAGATGTCGCCGATCTATCCATTTGAGGATCTAAGTATGCATTTAAATCACCTCCCCAGAGCACCACGGAGGGAGACAAAGTATGTAAAAACCATTAATCAATCCTGACACTGCTTTCATGCTGGTAACCAGCATGAAAGCCGCGTTGGGATTAGTGGGAGAGGACTCTCAACGCTCATAAGAGAGCTGGGTTAGAGAAGTTTAAAGTGCGCGCGTCAGGCTGGCCATCGAAAGACAGACGGCCAAAGGGACATGTGTACTTTAAGCAAGTGCACAGCTCCCTGATGCCACTCGGCTTAGGACGGGGTAGTGAAAAATAAAATGCTAATAAAGAAAGTTTATTACCATTTTATTTTTCAGTTTTTTCAGCATTTATTTTAGAGGGCCGACGCTCCTCTATTCATGTGGAGAGGCCACCCTGATCTTACTCATCAGAAAGTCTATCGCCTTCGGTGGGGAGAGCTACTTAATGTAGTCTTTAGCTGCTTTGGGCATTGTAAAGATTCACTGCACCCCCTTGTAATCCACACACAGCCTTGCTGGGTAGAGCTTGGCCTATGAGATGGATGCCTTCTGTAACTGCTTTTTACTGGTTGAAATTCATGTTCCATCGCCTGTACTCCATTGTGAAATCAGGATAGAAGGCTATCTGATTCCCTTGATAGTCGGTGTCTTGTTTCTCCCTTGCCATTCGGACGATTGTGTAGTGACCACAATAGTTTAGCAGTTTCACTATGATGGGGCAAGGAGCCCTCCCTTGGTAGTTGGTGTCTTCTTTCTCTCTTGCCATTCAGAGGATTGCGTTGTGTTCATGATAGTTGAGCAGTTTCACCATGATGAGGTGAGGCAGCACCTCAGGAGGCGGCCTCGCCATCAATGATCTATGTGCTTGCTCCACGAGCATTTATGTAGAGAGATTTTCAGCACTAGATATCACAGTCAGCATCATCTCATAGTATATTTCCAGCTTCCTCGTGCTGGTGAATTGTGATGCACCAGTTATTTTTGTTCAAATCCGCCTCTAGGTCTTCATATTTTTACTTGGATAAGTGCCTAAGACCTGTTCCATATTCAGACATTTTGTGGTGACAGAGCGTAAGTCATGTTCTGCCGTCCCGAGCCTCTGCTCTGCGTCAGTGATTCTCAACGCTTGTTTGTTCAACTTGGTTGACATATCATCAGTGTAGAGGTTTAGGCTGTCAATTTTACTGTTTATGGATTGACTGCTTCTCTGCATTGTCAGAGGAGTCAACACCAGTCTGGACATGTCATGCAAGCCTGAAGGCTATTTGTGGACGGGGATGGAGTCCTGCACCTGTTTAGTGGTGTGTCTGGTTTCAAAATTGAGGCGTGACTGATTTCTGTCAATCTTCTCCATTTCCCTCTGTGGCACCTCAGCAGTAGCCAAAAGTTTGTCTGATGGGCACTGCGTCGTATGCTGCGTATATTCTACGAGGTTCCAACTAATCCTTTATCAGTGGATGTCTCTACAGTCTCTGGGCTGCTTTCAACCGCTAAGGGGGATAAGTGATTCAAAAGTACAGCAGTAGGCCTCAAATTGACACGTCACCACAACACAATAACAAGCACCTCACAGCTACTTCTGCCAGTATTCATTTGTAAACGCTGCTTCACATAGCACAGGAGAGGGTGTCTGCATATAAAAGATAGTTGGCGGCTAGCCGAGTACCCCAAATATTATGGACAATGTCAGCTGCGCTATTACGTCTCTTTGCAGCCATCCATTGCCATGTTTACCCGAAATGTGTTGTCACCTTGTGCACCCAGGCGGCTAGTGGATTTCATCAGGGGGCACCCACCTGCTATAGTGAACAAGGGGCCCCTCACTGTCACAGAACAGCCACTCCCAATCTCTCAAAACCTCCACATTGTCTGTAGGTGGGTCCCGCACTATCCCTCTGTGCCTGTCCCGCGTTGGCTATGCCCAGTATTGATTCACACTGCGCTGCATGCACTTCGAACCAATCAGCGCCGTCATGGGCCTCTCGGATGCAGCAGCCCGTTGGGGTGGGCCCGCACCATCGCGCATTCAACCAACACCCCTCTGTCACAGAAGCATAGTGGTCTCCAGGCCCACCAGAATCTACCTCACGCAGACTACAGGGTCTCCGTACCTCAAATATTCACCTGCCGGTGTCTTCAATTAATCTCCGTTCCTTTCTGTTCAGCTCCTGGGCAGCAACCTTTAGCTATCAGCCCCACCTAGAGGTCTCTCTCCTATCACCCAGTAGAGCGGAGTCACTCTCACCCAGCAGCAGGTAGGCCGCCGCTCCACCCAGTTTCCCCGGGCAGCCACCAGTCCAGCGCGTGATGGGGCTCAGCTCAGGGTGTTTGCCTCTCAGGCCTCCTGGCTCAGCTCTTCCAATCGATGAAGGGGACAGTTCTTTTGTGTTAAACGGGCCCGCTGCAATCGTTTGCCCCAGCTGTCCACCGTGCATCTCCCAAGGTCTTCTCTGCACCGCGGTCACCTCACTCTCAACACGCCACTGCCTGCGTGCCAGAAGTTCCGGCCCATCAGTCCCGCTGAACAAGTCCACCAAGGCGCCTCAAAGAGGCATTCAGGTTGTTTTACTGTCTGCTTCTTTTACAGTCCGACTTACTGTGGTTAGAGTGCAGGATGGCCGGAAAAATGGCAGATTTTCACGCCCGGCTGGAAGAGCTGCACTAAAGTGCATCCATCTTGCTGTTGGCTCTCAGGCGCCCCTCTCAGCATAATGAGGTGTAGTAATATCTGTGGTACTGTTTGACTCATGCTCATGTGGTGAGACGTCCTGTGCCACTTAGACTGGGATATATTGTGAACCTGATGGTACCTAGCTGTGCCTAGTTGCGCCTTTAACTGCCCAGTCTGCTAATGCATTCCCCCATGAGCCAAAGTCCTATCCATTTGTGTGCACCGTACACTTCACATCTGCCACTTCACATCTGCCACTGCTTGTAATAGGGCAAGTGCCTCTATTAAGGCCTCTAAGAAATTCCTTCCGTCTGTCTTGAGGACACCCCTTCTGCTCCATCTCATGATCCTTGAATGTACTGTAGTGGTTACATAAGCCGAATCCGAATAGACCATAATAACTTTTCTTATTCCTTACTCAAGGATCTGTCAACAAAATATACAATACTGCCAGAAATGGGATCCTCTGTTGCTTCGCTGGATTCGTTAAGCTTCATAATGGCTTCACTGAATACTGGGAAGTTTAGTATCAAACTTCTCAGCTCAATAAACACACACTGATGCCAGTGTTGGATTTATTGAAAAATGCACCTGGAGGGCATCTTAGAGAAGTCCCCTGTATGTTAGCCAAACTGCTAGTGCAGGACTGACCAGTCTGTGCCAGTCTGCCACTATCAGACGAGTTTCTTACCACACAGGGTGAGAGCCTTTGTGTACACGGTGGCCAGAAACCAAGCATTTCCTGGTTGGAGGTGCTTCGCAATCCTCCATCTTAGTTTGGAGGGCAGGGACCAATAGGGTTATGCCTGTGTCTCCTCCCCAAAGGGAGTGGACACAAAAAGGGTGTATCCACCCTCAGGAACAGTAGTCATTGGCTACTGCCCTCTGACCCCTGTAACACCCCTAAATCCAGAATTTAAGGGTTCCCCTGAACCTAGATTTCTGGCGACCTCACAAGAAGACCTGCTAAGCTGAACCCCAGCAGAGAAGAGGCAAAATGACTTGGCCCCAGAAAAGCATTGGGAGCCCGACGCTGTGTTTCCACCCGGCTGCCCCTGCGCTGCTGAGGGTGTGTGTTTGGTGCTGACCTGTGGTCACCCGGTGCTCCTCTAAACCCCCAGGTCTGCCCTCCGAAGACCCGGGTACTTACCTGCAAGCAGGCCTCATTCCAAGTGCCCCTGCCTCCATAGGAGCCCATGTTAAATCGACCTTAACTTTGACCTCTGCACCCAGCCGGCCCTGTGTTGCTAGTGGTGGGTGTCCGTTGGCCTGGAATTAGTCATTGAGTGTGTGCTTCATTTATTTACACTGTGTGTGTGTGTGTGTACAACAAATGCTTTGCATTACCCTCTTGTAGGAAGTTGGCTCTGTATGTACTATTTTAAAGTAAGAAATAGCATGCAGAGTCCAAGGGTTCCCCTTAGAGGTAAGATAGTTGCAAAAAGAGATAATTCTAATGCTCTATTTTGTGGTAGTGTGGTCGAGCAGTAGACTTATCAGAGGGTAGTGTTAAGCATTTGTTGTACACACACAGGCAATAAATGAGGAACACACACTCAAAGACGATTCCAGGCCAATAGGTTTTTATATAGAAAAATATATTTTCTTAGTTTATTTTAAGAACCACAGGTTCAAGATTTACAAACAATACTTTAAATGAAAGGTATTTCACTTAGGAACTTTAGGAACTTTGAATTAGCAAAATAGCATATACAGTTTTCACACAAATGGCAATAAGCTATTTTAAAACTGGACACAGTGCAATTTTCAACAGTTCCTGGGGGAGGTAAGTGTTTGTTAGTTTTGACGGTAAGTAAACCACCTACAGGGTTCAAAGTTGGGTCAAAGGTAGCCCACCGTTGGGGGTTCAGGGCAACCCCAAAGTTACCACACCAGCAGCTCAGGGCCGGTCAGGTGCAGAGGTCAAAGGGGTGCCCAAAACACATAGGCTTCAATGGAGAAGGGGGTGCCCTGGTTCCAGTCTGCCAGCAGGTAAGGACCCGCGTCTTCGGAGGGCAGACCAGGGGGTATTTGTAGGACACCGGGGAGGACACATGTCGGCACAAAAAGTACACCCTCAGTGGCACGGGGGCGGCCAGGTGCAGTGTGCAAACAGGCGTCGGGTTTGCAATGTAGATCAATGGGAGACCTAGGGGTCTCTTCAGCGATGCAGGCAGGCAAGGGGGTGGGGCTCCTCATGGTAGCCACCACCTGGGCAAGGGAGAGGGCCACCTGGGGGTCGCTCCTGCACTGGAGGTCGGATCCTTCAGGTCCTGGGGGCTGCGGGTGCAGTGTCCTTACCAGGCGTCGGGTCTTAGAAGCAGGCAGTCGCGGTCAGGGGGAGCCTCTAGATTCCCTCTGCAGGCATCGCTGTGGAGGCTCAGGGGGGTCAACTCTGGCTACTCACGGGCTCGCAGTCGGCGGGGAGTCCTCCCTGTAGTGTTGGTTCTCCACAAGTCGAGCCGGGGGCGTCGGGTGCAGAGTGCAAAGTCTCACGCTTCCGACGGGAAACGTGTGTTCTTTCAAAGTTGCTTCTTTGTTGCAAAGATGTTTCTTCTTTAGAGCAGAGCCGCTGTCCTCGGGAGTTCTTGGTCCTTTTAGATGCAGGGTAGCCCTCTGAGGCTTCAGAGGTCGCTGGACCCTATGGAACGCGTCGCTGTAGCAGTTCTTTTGAAAGAAGCAGTTGGTGTCTCCGTCTTCTCTGCAGGTTTTTCAGCTCAGCAATCCTTCTTCGTCTTAGGTTGCAGGAATCTCTCTTGCTGTGTGCTGGGAGCCCCTAAATACTCGATTTAGGGGTGTGTTTAGGTCTGGGAGGTTAGTAGCCAATGGCTACTAGCCCTGAGGGTGGCTACACCCTCTTTGTGCCTCCTCCCTGAGGGGAGAGGGGCACATCCCTATCCCTATTGGGGGGGATCCTCCATCTGCAAGATGGAGGATTTCTAAAAGTCAGAGTCACCTCAGCTCAGGACACCTTAGGGGCTGTCCTGACTGGCCAGTGACTCCTCCTTGTTTTTCTCATTATCTCCTCCGGCCTTGCCGCCAAAAGTGGGGCCGTGGCGGGCAACTCCACTAGCTGGAGTGCCCTGGGGTGCTGTAACAAAGGGGGTGAGCCTTTGAGGCTCACCGCCAGGTGTTACAGTTCCTGCAGGGGGAGGGGAGAGGCACCTCCACCCAGTACAGGCTTTGTTACTAGCCACAGAGTGACAAAGGCACTCTCCCCATGTGGCCAGCAACATGTCTGGTGTGTGGCAGGCTGCTAAAACTAGTCAGCCTACACTGGTAGTCGGTTAAGGTTTCAGGTGGCATCTCTAAGATGCCCTCTGGGGTGTATTTTACAATAAAATGTACACTGGCATCAGTGTGCATTTATTGTGCTGAGAAGTTTGATACCAAACTTCCCAGTTGTCAGTGTAGCCATTATGGTGCTGTGGAGTTCGTGTATGACAGACTCCCAGACCATATACTCTTATGATTACCCTGCACTTACAATGTCTAAGGTTTTGCTTAGACACTGTAGGGGCATAGTGCTCATGCACTTATGCCCTCACCTATGGTATAGTGCACCCTGCCTTAGGGCTGTAAGGCCTGCTTGAGGGGTGACTTATATATACCTATAGGCAGTGTGAGGTTGGCATGGCACCCTGAGGGGAATGCCATGTCGACTTAGTCGTTTTATCCCCACCAGCACACACAATGTGGCAAGCAGTGTGTCTGTGCTGAGTGAGGGGTCCCCAGGGTGGCATGAGACATGCTGCAGCCCTTAGAGACCTTCCCTGGCATCAGGGCCCTTGGTACCAGTTACAAGGGACTTACCTGGATGCCAGGGTGTGCCAATTGTGGAAACAAAGGTACAGATTAAGGAAAGAACACTGGTGCTGGGGCCTGATTAGCAGGACTCAGCACACTTTCAAATCATAACTTGGCATCAGCAAAGGCAAAAAGTCAGGGGGTAACCATGCCAAGGAGGCATTTCCTTACACCTCTGATAAGCATAACTGCTCGACCACACTACCACAAAAGAGAGCATTAGTATTATCTACTTTAGTCGCAGTTAAGCCTCTGGGGAACCCTTGGACTCTGTGCACGCTATATCTCATGTTGATATAGTATATACAGAGCCAGCTTCCTACAACTGAACTTTCTCCACTCTATATCCTCTCTGTGTGAGAGTGACCAGAAGGGACAAAGTATCTTTCCTACACTGTTGGTCTGTGGGGCTACAGACTACTATATCATCAACATATTGCAACAGAGTACTGTCACACTGAAAGCTTGACAGATCATTTTTCACCACTCTGCTTAAAGTACTTAGGGATTCCATTGAGGCAAATGAGAAAACAAATTCTGAGTCCTCCTCTAGAAGAATGCTATCAAATAATGACAGTCTATATGAAGAGGGATGCTGCGGAAGGCGTTCTTAAGATCTGTGAAAAGGAACAATTTGGCATCCTGAGGAATTTTTGTGAAAATAATGTAAAGCTCAGGGACAATTAGAAATTCTAGTACCACTACATCATTCAGGGGGCACAGGTCTTGAACCCCCTGGGTGCCGTGCGTGAGCTGGTCTTGTCCTGGCACACGGTTCCCGTTCTCAGCGATCCCGGAAGAGAAATGCAAAAGCATTTTCTTTCCGACCGGGAGTTGGGGCGGGAGTGAAAGGAAAGAAAAGACCGCCGATCGGACAGCAGAAATGCCCACTAGACACCGGGGATTTTTTTATTTTGTATTTCAATAAAGGGAGGGCAAGGGTCGCTCCCTAAGGGGGGGGGGGGGGAAATTATTTTTAGCCCATTTCTGCCCCCCCCGGGGGGCAGAAACCACTAGACACCAGGGAATTTTTATACTTGCGCATAAGCGGAGCGGGCAAAATATTTTTAGCCCATTTCTGTCCCCCCTGGGGGTAGATCGACCTAACACCTAGACACCAGGGCTAAAAAAAAATTAGTTTTTGTTTCCAAGGGGCCACTCCACTTATGCGTATATGTAAATCACACATTTTCCCCACATTTTTGTGATGGAACTTTCCGGAATCTGCAGGAATCCACAGAATTCTTACCACCCAACATTGTCTCATCTATACCGATAAAAATTCTACTGCACTTCTCAGCCTAAAAATGTATTTTTTTCAAACTGCCCTTTTGGTCCCGCTCGGTTCCACCCCCCCCCCCCAATTTCGACATGTTTTTGGCTCTTCCCTGTCACAGGCACTTGGATCTCCTACACAAGTGAGGTATCATTTTTACCGGGAGACTGAGGGGAACGTTGAGTGGTAGGAAATTTGTCCCGGTGCGGTTATCCCACACAAAAATGTGGGAAAGATATATATATATTTTTTTTAGCTAAATTTAAGGTTTGCTGACGATTCTGGGTAAGAAAACACTGGGGGATCCACGCAAGTCACACCTCCCTGGACTCCCTCGGGTGTCTAGTTTTCAGAAATGTCTGGGTTTGGTAGGTTTCCCTAGATGGCTGCTGAGCCCAGGACCAAAAACGCAGGCCCTTTACCCCCCCCCCCACCCACACACACACCCCTACACCCCCCCAAACACCCCCCTCCCAAAAAAGCAGGTAGTTTTGCATTTGATAATTTGATGTGTCCAGATAGTGTTTTGGGGCATTTCCTGTCGCGAGCACTAGGCCTACCCACCCAAGTGAAGTACTTTTTTAATCGGGAGACTTGGGGGAAGGCTAGTTGGAAGGAAATTTGTGGCTCCTCTCAAATTCCAGAACTTTCTGTCACCGAAATGTGAGGAAAAGGTTTTTATCTGATAGAGACTTCTAGTTGCAGATTCCTTGCCTTAGAATTTTCCCCCAGGCGTCAGACTAGATCCGGAGATTTTTCTTCGAGCAATACCCTTTAGCGTCGGTAGGTGGCGTCGGTCGACTCCGTAGGCATTGTGGTCACCGTGATGACATCGGAAGTACTACAAAGACGCCGCCCTCGCGCAATTACATCAGTTCTTTTCTTTCCGCGCCACACACTGATCCAGAGAAGAGCTACCCTGGCTACTTTTTGGCCAAATTTGACCGTTTTGTCAAGTTTTTTTGTGCGACTATGGTTCGTTGAAGATGTCCCCGAAGACCTGGTTCAAGCCTTGTGAAGATTGCCATCGGACGATGTTGGTGACGGATCCTCATCGCATTTATCTGTGGTGCCTCGAGCTCGACCACGACCCAAACTCTGCGTAGGTCCCGGTCTCGCTCGAGAGGAAGGTCTTGAGATGGGTCACGGAGTCATCACCACTCGTCTTCTTCTAAATCCTCAGGTAAGAAGAAGAAGTTGAAGAAGTTCCATCGCTCTCCGACTTTGCCCTGACGCTCGGCTGACGTGACTTGGGAAGAGCGTCCACCCATTAGGCCTCTGTCCTCGGAGCCTGCGTCTGGGTCGCCTCCGCGCTTCCCCGAGTTACCCGGAGCTGGAGTGACCCCGATACAGCGCATTAGGGCCCAAGGGGTTCGGATGAGGGGCCTTCGGGTTCCGCGAAGGCGGCTTCTGCCCCGGCCACCGAGGTCACCTCCGGATCCGTGCATGGGTCCGCACCGGCACCAGTCGCACCCTTGAGACCTTCTCTGGCACGGGTCGATTATCAACGCTCCCGAAGTCGGTGGTGCCCACTATCGACCTCGACCCAATTCTTATCCCCGACGACTCGGAGCGGCATCGGCCGATGCCACCTTCAGCTTCGGTGGGGCCTTTTCGTCCCAGATCGGATTCTGACCCATTTTCCCATGGGAAGAAATTGGAGGGGTCCCTGGACCCTTATGAATACCAGGATGACCCTGCTATGGACTGGGCACAGGAATTGGGTGAAGCCAGTGGTCTGGATACTTCTCCTGATGCTGGAATGCTGTCTCCTCCTACCGTGGCTACGGCGGAGGGAGCAACTTATGGTATGGTGGTCAGTAGGGCAGCTGAGGTCCTTGGCCTTGAGCTTCCTACTGTAGAGGTCAGGTCTAATCTCCTGATGGAGGTGCTTCAGCCTGGGGCTTCTACTTCAGAACCCCTCTTGCCATCTTCACCAATGTCCTTTTGGGTATGTGGTCCAAACCCAACACAGGTGCGCCTGTGAATAGGACTATCGCACGCCGCCATCGGCCCACTCCAAATGACCCTAAATTCCTGTCCCAACACCCCACGCCTGAGAGTCTTGTTATCCAGGCTTCCTTTTCTTCAGGCGCATTCCCTTCCGCACCCTCGGATAGGGAATCCAAAAGGCCGGAACAGTTTGTTTTCTTCTTCCAGTCTAGTGCTGTGGTCTGTGAACATCGCATACCTTTTGGGCTGCTATACCCACTTTCTGTGGCATACCGTTGCCCAAGTCCTGCCGCAGATACCGAAGGAGGCCCGTGCAATCGTCTCCCAAGCAGTGAACAATGGGAGAGACGTGGCAAAGTTCACAATCCGTTGTGGGCTGGATACAACCGACTCTTATTGGTTGCTACGACAGTGGCCTTATGGCGCCACGCCTGGTTACGAACTTCTGGTTTCTCGGGGGATGTCCAACAGTTACTCATGGACCTGCCCTTTGATGGCACCCATCTCTCCGAAGACAAAGCAGACTCGGCCTTGGAGAGATTCAAGGATTCCGGGGCTACAGCTCAGTCCCTCGGTCTTTCCTCGGCCCCTCGCCCACCACAGTCCACTTATCGCCCATTTCGTGGACATGGAAGGGGCGCCCTGTCGCGTCTTCCACACAGCCACCGTGCCATGCATGCTGGTCAGCCTATGCGTGCCAGAGCACGCAGAATCCCACGTGGCCATGGGACAGAGAAGCAGAGGTCTGTTCAGTCCACCTCTGCCTCCGCTGCAGCCTCCAAACCCTCCTAGTCTGTCCCCTCACTCTCGTCCAGTTGGTGGCAGGATTCGCCATCACCTGCCCCACTGGGAACATATCACCACGGACGGGTGGGTTTTGAAGATCGTTCGAAAGGGCTACTCTCTCCCTTTCGAATCTGCTCCACCACACATGCCACCATCCTTCAATCACCTTCTGGAGGATCATTTGGCACTCCTCCACCAGTAAGTCGCTACTCTCTTGGTCAAGGGAGCTATAGAAAAGGTCCCTGTGCCAGAAGCAGGTCGTGGTTGTTATTCCTGCTACTTTCTGATACCAAAGAAGGACAAGGGCTTATGTCCTATCCTACTATCTTCTGATGGATACAACTACCTGTGGATTCCTCACCTCATGAATACTCCCATGGCGCCAGCATTCGACGGAAATCTTCTTACTAGTCTCTGCACGTCGACGAGGACGTCACTCTAGCCCACGCGACGCCGTCTGACGTCATACAGGCAATAAGAGGTCCTCGACGACGTGCGGACGTCAGTTCCCTTTTTTCCGTGCATTCGAAACGGTTATCTTCGAGGGAGCAACTGTTACTCTTGCGGTTACAGTGTATATCTTGCTGCGTAGTCTTTCGCTGTGGAAATAATGTCGCAGAGGAAGTCTGGATTTAAGCCTTGTCGTGAGTGTGGAGGCAAGATGTCGGTGACGGATCCTCATTCCGATTGCCTTTGGTGTTTGAGCTCCGACCACGACGTCTCGACTTGTGATTCATGTCAGCACATGAATCCAAAGGCCCTCAAGGAACGTGAGGCGAAGCTGTTTATGGCCAAGTCAAAGGGGAAACATCACAAGAAGTCTTCTTCCCCAAGACATCAGCGTCATCGAGACTCCCGGCGCCGTAGAGAATCTCGGCGTCATTCAAAGGAGACTCGCTCCAGGTCTCCAGATCGGCGCCGAAGGACATGGGAGGTCAGTCCCACGGTTATGCCGCATCCTTCGACGCCGTTGCCCTCTCCGGCGTCTCCAACTTCACCTGGACAGGCGTCGGTGATTGAGGTATTGGAGCCTCAAGTGTTTTCTCCGGCGCAGACGCCGAGGCCGGCGTCGGGGTCGCCTCCGAGACAGGCACCCCAGTATCCGGCTTTTCCCACCCCTGGAGCCGATAGTTCCGCATTCTTGAATGCGATGTATGCCATCTTCCAACAGATGGCTCCAGGGGGTGCTCCGGCTGGGCCTTTGGCCTTTTCTTTGGGTGATCCTGCGCCTCTTCGGCCGGCACCCTTTATGCCCTTTCTCCCGTTTGGGAACGTGGGCTCGGCGCCACTGTCGGCGCCGGTGGCCGCTCCGGTGGCTTCAGAAGGATTGGCCCCGGGGATTTCCATCCCGTCGACGTCGGGATTTCGGCCTGTGACTCCGGTGGGTCCATCTGCGGCAGTTGCTCTTCCGTCGGCGCCGAAGTTACCTGTGGCGCCGGATGCGGCGTCGGTGGCTTCTGAAGATCGGCGCCGATCTTCGACTTCGGCGGAGGCATTGTCGACTCCGCGTATTGAGCAACGACTTCATTCAAGGAGACGTGCTGTCCGTGTATTAGAAGAGCAGGAGTACCAACGAGCCCTAGAGGAAGGAGAGCTAGAGGACTCGGGTGATGGGCTGCGTGGACTGGAGTCGGCCAGTGGGCTGGACACTTCCCCTGAGTGGGACCTTTCGTCCCCGGGGGAATATACTGAGGAGGCTGCTTCCTTTCATGCAGTGGTACGGAAGGCAGCTAGTTTTTTGGACCTGCCTTTGCCGGTGGTGGAGGCAAAACAAAACCTTTTGACAGAGGTGTTACATCCGGCCTCAGCCGCGGCGGAGCCTCTGTTACCATTTAATGACGCTCTGCTGGATCCGGTGTTAGAGGTGTGGAAGAGGCCGGCATCTTCCCCAGCAGCTCACAGAGCCGTGGCCAGGAGGTATCGGACGGCTCCAACTGACCCTGGTTTCCTATCTAGGCACCCTACGCCGGAGAGCTTGGTGGTGCAGGCCTCCTGTTCGTCCAAGTCAGCGCCTGGTTCTTTTCCGACGGTGCCTGGGGACAGAGATTCAAAGAAGCTAGAGGCGCAGTCGAAGAAGATTTTTTCATCCTGCAGTCTGGCGTTAAAAGCCACCAATGCAACCTGTATCCTGGGGAGGTATATTCATGCTCTGATGGATGACATTTCCTCTTCGTTTACAGAGCTTCCCCAGGGTCTTTTGGATCTTGTCTCAAATGCCCAGGCTGCTGCGACCCAAATTATCCAGACGGGACTGGATACCACCGACTCGGTAGCCAGGGCAATGGGCACAACTGTGGTGGCAAGGAGACAGGCCTGGCTCCGTAACTCGGGCTTTTCGGCAGATGTACAGTCCACATTGTTGGATCTCCCGTTTGATGGGGACAAACTGTTTGGAGCTAAGGCTGATTCGGCCTTGGAACGTTTTAAAGAAAGCAGGGCCACGGCTAAGTCGTTAGGGCTCCAAGCTCCTTCTTCCACGGCCTCTTCCAGATTCTTCAGGTGGTTTCGTGGATTTGGGCGTGGCTCTTCCTCCTCTTCCTTTCGGGGGAGATATCAGCAACCTGCTTCTTCCCATCCCTATAGATCTTTCAGGGGGAGAGGTAGGGTCCGCACCAGAGGAGCCTCTAGCAGCACTCTGCCTCTTCCTCATCCTCTGGCGGGGTGCAGCAGGGGAAGCAGCCTTAGGCTTCCACCATTTCCCACTCACTCCTCTCCTGTAGGGGGAAGATTACAGCATTTTCTCACCAAATGGAAGACTGTTACATCGGACACTTGGGTTCTCAGTGTTGTGGGAAAAGGCTACACCCTTCCCTTTCGGGAGTTCCCGCCCCTCATCCCGCCCCGCCCTTCGTATTGTTCAGAAGAACACCTCCTGTTGCTAGAACAGGAGGTGCAAGTCCTCCTTTCAAAGGGCGCGGTGGAGTTGGTCCCGGAGCAGGAAAGGGGTCGAGGAGTTTACTCAAGGTATTTCCTGATTCCCAAGAAGGATGGTCGTTTGAGACCAATTCTGGACCTGAGGATCTTGAATTGGTTCCTCAAGCAGGAAAAGTTCAAGATGCTGACCCTAGCACAGGTGCTTTTGGCGTTGAACATGGAAGACTGGATGGTGTCTGTCGACTTGCAGGATGCTTATTTTCATATCCCGATACTCAAGTCACACAGGAAGTATCTCCGGTTTGTGGTGGGATCGCAACACTATCAGTTTGCGGTCCTTCCGTTTGGTCTTACTTCAGCACCTCGAGTCTTCACGAAGGTGATGTCGGTGGTTGCGGCAGAACTCAGAAGGAAGGGGATAGCAGTATTCCCTTACTTGGACGACTGGTTGATCAAAGCCAAGTCCCCGGAGCTTGTGTCGCATCATCTGCAGTCAACAACCCAGTTGTTGTTCGACTTGGGTTTTTCGGTGAACGAGCCCAAATCTCACCTAGAGCCCTCTCAGCGCCTCCTGTTCATAGGGGCAGTACTGGATACAACATTGGGTCGGGCCTTTCCTCCGCCTCAGCGGATTCAAGATATTCAGGATTTGGTTCCAATGTTTCGAAATGGAGCGGTAGTTCCAGTCCTCAAGGTCCTTCGTCTGCTCGGTCTTTTTGCCTCCTGCATTCTGTTGGTCACGCATGCTCGCTGGCACATGAGGGCTCTTCAGTGGTGCCTCCGAAGGCAGTGGTCTCAACTCAGAGGGGATCTAGAGGGTACTGTCAAGATCTCCAGAGATGCTGCTGTGGATTTGAAGTGGTGGATTGCAAGCAACAATCTTTCACAAGGAAAGCCGTTCCAGCAGTCGCCACCAGTGACCACAGTCATAACGGATGCTTCCACTCTAGGGTGGGGAGCTCATCTGGGGGATCTGGAGATCAAAGGTCTTTGGTCTCCAGAGGAACAGATGTTTCACATCAATCTGTTAGAGTTACGGGCTGTACGTCTGGCTCTCAAGGCCTTCCTCCCTTCCCTTCGTGGTCAGTCGGTACAGGTCCTAACGGACAATACTACCACGATGTGGTACATAAACAAGCAGGGAGGAGTGGGGTCGTACCTTCTCTGCAGAGAAGCTCTTCGACTATGGTCCTGGGCAAAGGACCATCGGATTTGCTTGATAGCAAACCATCTGGCCGGAGTTTTGAACGTGCGTGCGGACAGTCTCAGTCGCCACTTCTCGGCAGACCACGAGTGGCGTCTCCATCCAGATCAAGTCCGTTTAATCTTCCAGAGGTGGGGGTTTCCTCGGGTAGATCTGTTCGCCACTCGAGAGAACGCGCATTGTCCGTTGTTCTGCAGCCTTCAGTATCCGATGCAGGGAGCGTTGGGGGACGCGTTTCAAATAACCTGGTGCGGCCAGTTGCTTTACGCGTTTCCTCCCATACCCTTGATTCCTCGAGTATTGAGGAAGATTCGCCAAGACCGGGCTCTAGTAATCTTATTAGCTCCGGATTGGCCAAGGAGGGTGTGGTACTCCGACCTTCTCCAACTCTCAATGTGCCCGCCGCTCCGTCTCCCTTTCAGGGCAGACCTCCTCTCGCAGTCGCAGGGGCAGGTTCTACACCCCAACCTCCAGAGTCTGCACCTACATGCCTGGAGATTGAACGGGGCAACCTGAGTTCCTTCTCTCTCCCGCCTGAGGTAGTGGATGTTATATTAGCGGCCAGGCGACACTCCACTAAATCTATCTACGCTAATAGGTGGTCTAAATTTGTTGTGTGGTGTGGAGAGAGGCAGATTGATCCTTTGCATGCTCATCTATCGGACGTTTTGTCTTTTGCTCTATCTCTGGTGCAGAAAGGTTGTGCAGTGGCTACCATTAAGGGTTATTTATCGGCCTTGTCAGCCTTCATATGTCTTCCAGACCAACCATCTTTATTTAAATCCCCTATTGTTATCAGATTCTTGAAAGGTCTTCTAAATCAATATCCTCCAAAGCCATTCATTATGCCGCAATGGGATTTGTCCTTGGTCCTGACTTTCCTTATGGGGTCCCCTTTTGAACCTATGCATTCTTGCCCCTTGAGGTATTTGGTTTTAAAAACAGTCTTCCTGATAGCTATAACATCAGCAAGGAGAGTGAGTGAGTTGCAGGCCTTATCAGTAAAGCCCCCTTATACAACTTTTTATGGGGATAAGGTGGTGTTGAGGACCAAGGCTGCTTTCCTCCCGAAGGTTGTTTCACCCTTCCATTTGGCTCAGGCAATTACTTTGTCCACGTTCTATCCTCCGCCTCATCCTTCCAAAGAGGAAGAAAGACTGCACCGTCTGGATCCAAAGAGAGCGTTGAGCTTCTTTATTGATAGAACAAAGGATTTCAGGCTGGAGGATCAGCTGTTTATTGGATACGTGGGCAAGAGGAGAGGAAAGGCAGTCCACAAGAGAACACTATCCAGGTGGGTTGTTCTTTGCATTAAAATATGTTACTCTTTGGCAAAGAAGGATCCTCCTGAGGGCATTAGAGCTCATTCCACCAGAGCTAAGTCGGCCACTTCGGCCTTGGCCAGGGGTGTTCCTGTGGTCGACATCTGCAAGGCCGCAACTTGGTCGTCCCTTCACACTTTTGCAAAACATTACTGTTTGGATTCTGAGGTTAGAAGGGACGGCCATTTTGCACGGTCAGTGCTGCAGGATTTCTTGGTTTGACCATTTAGGCACCCACCGCCGGGCGTGGTACTGCTTTGGGACTCTATTCATGAGGTGAGGAATCCACAGGTAGTTGTATCCATCAGAAGAACGAGTTACTTACCTTCGGTAACGACTTTTCTGGTGGATACATTAGCTACCTGTGGATTCCTCACGGTCCCACCCGCCTCCCCGTTGCCTTTCTGGTCTTACCAAGTAATCCTTGAGTGCGCTCCTCTTGGTCTTTGAGGGTGCAATAGATGTGTATATAATATATTTATATATATGTATATATGTATATATCTTTGTGTATATACTTGGTGTGTGTATATATTTTAAAAGAGAAAGTTTTATATATATATTTATATAAAAAGATTTACAGTTATTCATACAATGTTGTGTGTTTTTACAATATAATGGGATGTTGCCTTGCTCTTTCATTGCATTGCCTGGTTGTTCTCATGCACGTAAAAAATGATTGGTACTGACGTCCGCACGTCGTCGAGGACCTCTTATTGCCTGTATGACGTCAGACGGCGTCGCGTGGGCTAGAGTGACGTCCTCGTCGACGTGCAGAGACTAGTAAGAAGATTTCCGTCGAATGCTGGCGCCATGGGAGTATTCATGAGGTGAGGAATCCACAGGTAGCTAATGTATCCACCAGAAAAGTCGTTACCGAAGGTAAGTAACTCGTTCTTCAGGACCTGAACTACTTCCCCAAGAAGGAGAAATTTAAAATGCTCACCCTAGCTCAGGTTCTGTCAGCCTTTGACCCAGGAGACTGGATGGTAGGGTTGGACTTGCAGGATTCTTATTTCCACATCCCCATCCTGCCTGCCCACAGACGTTCCCTACGATTCGTGGTAGGTCACAAGCACTTTCAGTTTACCGTTCTCCCCTTCGGCCTTCCCAGCGCCCCTCGGGTGTTCACGAAAGCGATGGCGGTCGTTGCAGCTCATCTGCGCAGGTTAGGGGTTTCAGTCTTCCCCTACCTCGACGACCGGCTGTTGAAGGCAGAATCGCCCCAGAAAGTCATCTCCCACCTTCAGACTATGGTGAACCTCCTGCACACGCTGGGGTTCACTAACAACGTGCCGAAGTCACACATGACTCCCTCTCAGTTGCTCCTTTTTATTGGGGCAGTTCTGGACACAGTTCAGTTTCGGGCTTATCCTCCCGACAAACGAGTCCAAGACATTCAAGCTATGATTCCGATCTTTCGACCTTGGTCTTGGGTTGCTGTGAGATTGACTCTGAGGCTGCTGGGCCTCATGGTCTCCTGCATCCTGCTAGTAACACATGCCAGATGGCATATGTGGGCTCTGCAGTGGGACCTAAAGTTCCATTGGGCGCAACATCAGGGGAATCTATCCGACCTGGTCCAGATCTTGGAGGGAACTGTAAAAGACCTGCAGTGGTGGCTTTCGAATCCAAATTAGGTCCACGGCAGATCCCTCTCCCTTCCCCAACCAGATCTCTCTTTAGTGACAGATTCTTCACTTCTGGGTTGGGGTGGCCACATGGGAGAGGTGGAGATCAGAGTCCTCTGGTCTCCGCCGGAGTCGGGCTCCATATAAATCTGCTGGAGCTCTGGGTGATCAGGCTTGCGTTGAAAGCATTTCTTCCCTCTCTCAAAGGGAAAGTAGTGCAGGTGTTCAGACAATACTACCGCCATGTGGTACCCCAACAAACAGGGCGGAGTAGGGTTCTGGACCCTTTGTCAGGAGGCACTACGCCTCTGGACATGGCTGGAACATCAGGGCATTACCCTGATGGTTCAACATCTGGTGGGCACCCTCTACGTCGGAGCGGACGAATTCAGCCATCTATGCACAGCCGATCACAGGTGGCGTCTTCACCCGGAGGTGGTGCAAGGTCTCTTTCAGCAGTGGGGGAGAGCCTTGATTAGATCTGTTCACCTCCGCAGAGAACGCACAATGCCAGCTGTTTTGCGCGTTGGAGTTTCCAAGGCGGCACTCACTCGGAGACGCTTTTTGTCTCGAGTGGAACTCTGGCCTCCTTTATGCCTTCCCGCCTATCCCTCTTCTGCCCAGAGTTCTCAAGAAAATCAAGAACGACAGGGCCCAAGTCATCTTGGTGGCTCCGGACTGGGCTCGAGGAGTGTGGTATCCATAGCTATTGAGCATGTCCATCGATCCTCTGCCTCTTCGGGCGGATCTTCTGACGCAGCAACAGGGGACGGTTCTTCACCCGAACCTTTCCAACCTCCGCCTTCATGTTAGAAGATTGAGCGGCAACAGTTGACAGCTTTTGCCCTTCCACCCAAAGTCTGCAATGTTATCTTGGCAGACAGGCGTCTATCGACTAAAACTGTATACGCCTGTCATTGGAATAAATTTGTGGTATGGTGTATCAACAAATCTGTTAAACCCTTTTTTGCCCCTCTGTCAGAGGTTCTTCTGTTCATTCTTTCTTTAGCCCAGCAGGGCTCTGCTTTAGGCACCCTTAAAGGGTATTTATCTGCCATTTTGGCCTTTCTTAGGCTACCTGACCAGCCCTCACTCTTTAAGTCTCCTATTGTGAGTAGGTTTCTCAAAGGGCTCACCCACTTTTTTCCTCACACTCCATTTATCATGCCTCAGTGCGACCTTAATCTTGTACTTACTTATTTGATGTGTACCCCCTTTGAGCCAATGCATAATTGTCCCTTGCGGCTCCTTACCTTCAAATCTCTTTCTTGTTGCTATCACCTCTCTCGCAGGGTGAGTGGGCTTCAGGCCCTTTCCTCAAACCTCCATACTTGTCTGTGCACCGTGACAAAGTAGTGTTGCGCACTAGAGCTTCCTTCGTTTCTAAAGTGGTTACACCCTTTCGTGTAGGCCAGTCCATCACTGTGCCTACCTTCTACGCACCCCCACATCCTTCCCATGAGGAGGAGAGACTCCACCATCTGGACCCAAAAAGAGCGTTGGCGTTGTACCTCAATCGTACTAAAGTTTTCAGGGTGGACGATCAACTCTTCATTGTGTATGTGGGTGTGAAAAAAGGGAAGGCTGTTGAAAAGCGTACCATCTCTCAATGGGTGCTTCTTTGCATCAAAATGTGCTACGCTTTGGCCAAGAAGCAACCTCCTTAAGGCTTGCATGCTCATTCCACCAGAGCAACTGCTGCTTCCACTGGGATAGCATGCAGAGTTCCTGTCCTGGATATCTGCCAGGCAGCTACGTGGGCATCCCTGCACACGTTTGCTAAGCATTACTGCCTGGATAGTCAGGTCAGCCGAGACGGCCATTTTTGTCGTTCGGTCCTGCACGACTTACTAGTATGATCTTGGTTCGCAGCTCACCACTGAGGATGGCATTGCTTGGGTATCTATTCTAAGGTAAGGAATCTGCAACTTGAAGTCTCTATCAGATGTACAAGTTACTTACCTTCGGTAACGAAATGTCTGGTAGAGACATATTCTATTTGCAGATTCCTTACCGCCCACCATCCTCCCTGCTTGCGAACTGATTTCTAGGGACAATGATTCCCCCTTTCAGGTCCTTAGCTCTGGCGCACCAATCTCAGTGTTCTTAGCGGCTGTGCGCTCTGGCATGGAAAGTCGGCCAAAAAAACTGCCGTCACTGCGCGTGGGTGGTGTCTATGTACTACTCCCAACGTCATCACGACGACCACAACGCCTACGACGCGTGCGGAGTCAACCGACGCTACCTACAGACGTACAAGGGTATTGCTCTAGTTTTAAAAACTGCACAGATTTGCTAGGTTTCCCTAGGTGCCGGCTGAGCTAGAGGCCAAAATCCACAGCTAGGCACTTTGCAAAAAAGAGGTCCGTTTTCTTTGGGAAAATGTGATGTGTCCACGTTGTGTTTTGGTGCATTTCCTGTCGCGGACGCTAGGCCTACCCACACAAGTGAGGTACTATTTTTATAAGGAGACTTGGGGGGAACGTTGGGTGGAAGTAAATTTGTGGCTCCTCACAGATTCCAGAACTTTCTGTCACTGAAATGTGAGGAAAAAGTGTTTTTTGGGCAAGATTTTAAGGTTTGCAAAGGATTCTAGGTAACAGAACCTGGTGAGAGCCCCACAAGTCACCCCATTCTGGATTCCCCTAGGTGTCTAGTTTTAAAAAATGCGCAGATTTGCTAGGTTTCCCTAGGTGCCGGCTGAGCTAGAGGCAAAAATCCACAGCTAGGCACTTTGCAAAAAAACACGTCAGATTTCAGTGTAAAAATGTGATGTGTCCATGTTGCATTTCCTGTTGCGAGCATTAGGCCTACCCACCTAAGTGATATACCATTTTTATCAGGAGACTTGGGGGAACACAGAATAGCTAAACAAGTGTTATTGCCCCTTGTCTTTGTCTTTATTTTTTCCTTCCAAATGTAAGACAGTGTGTAAAAAAGACATCTATTTGAGAAATGCCCTGTAATTCACATGCTAGTATGGGCACCCCGGAATTCAGAGATGTGCAAATAACCACTGCTTCTCAACACCTTATCTTGTGCTGATTTTGGAAATACAAAGGTTTTCTTGATACCCATTTTTCACTCTTCATATTTCAGCAAATGAATTGCTGTATACCCGGATAGAATAAAAACCCATTGCAAGGTGTAGCTCATTTACTGGCTCTGGGTACCTAGGGTTCTTGATAAACCTACAAGCCCTATATATCCCCGCAACCAGAAGAATCCAGCAGATGTAACAATATATTGCTTTAAAAAATCTGGCATCGCAGGAAAAAGTTGCAGTGTAAAACTTGGAGGAAAGTGGCCAGTTTTTATGGATCAAATCTGTTTATTGGCTTTTCAATTATAGAACATCGCATACGCAACAAATCAGAATATTACCATTACATTAATAGACCGCTTACTCCATGCGCAGCGGTAAAGAAAACTTAAGTACAAAATACAACTTTGTTTCCCCACGTCTGGCTTGCAATACAAGAATCAAATGGTCCCAGGCCCCGTTACATTATGGTCCTGGTCTTATGTATACATCTCCACTAGAGGTTCGCCCCCATACACTCAATTCAAGTTCAGAACCCTCAAGTAAGTCGGACATGTCAATTCTGAAAACTCCCCAGACAGAATTTGTAAGTATGGTTGCCAAAGTTCTTTAAAGTCCCCGCCCCGCTGCTGAGAAGTCAGGGTAAGCTTTTCCATAGCAAGGATAAACCAGAGCTTGTGTAGCCATGAAACTGCTGTCGGTATCTGGTCAGTCCCCCACAGGGATAGCAACAGCTGTATTGCAGCATTTAAAGCTAAGGCCATCTGCCGTCCCTTCAATGATCTCAGGGGGAAAGTGAGAGGGTTGGGAAGGCCCAGCAAAATATACGCAGGGAATCTAGGGATCTGAGTGTCAAACGCCATGTCAATAATGTCTATTATGTTCTCCCAGTACCAATGTAATTTGGGACAGTGCCATAGTAAATGAACAAGCGACCCCCCTCCCCCACACCCCCTCCAGCAGAGACTAGATTTATCGGGATCCCAAGCATGGATCCTTGCTGGGGTGTAGTACCAGGAGGAGGCCACTTTATAGGCTGTCTCTGTGCCTGCTGCATTGTAAGCTGGGTGGTGCGCCATATAAAAAATACTCTCCACTCCTCTTCCGATAGCTCTCTCTCCAGTTCCCTCTCCCATCTCAGTTGACCCTTAGTCTTGGGCGGACGGGCCTCCCCCGCAGGAGAGCGTAGAGCTCAACAATCACGCGCTTATCGCCCTTTTTCATTAGAATCCATTTTTCAAACTGTGTTAACGGCCTGTCTATTAATATCCTATTGGCTGGAAGCAGGGCCCAGTGTCGTATTTGATAATACATCATCCTGTCAGCTTCAGTTAGGCCATATATCTCCCTCAGCTGGTCAAAGGGGATCACCCCCTGCTCATCAAATAAATATCCCACCCTTTTACAGCTGCCCTCGTCCCATCGACGCAGTGCCTCTGACTGTAGGCCCGGACCAAAATCAGGGTTCGCACCCAAGGGAGTCATTGGGGGCGGGAAGGTCGTCAAACCCACCCTGCCGGCCACCTGATCCCACACCATCATCGAAACCTCCGTGACCGGGGATACATACAACCCCCGCGCTCTGTGACTGCGCCTAAGCCAGGGTTCCTTCGATATGTGAGAGCCAGCCACTGCCTGGTTCATGAAGCACCAATGTTTCTCGGAAGACGGTCGGCTCCATTCCAAGAGGAAACGCAATTGTGCTGCTTGGAAGTATCGAAGGGGGCAGGGGACCGCCAGCCCGCCCTCCTGCTGAGGGCGGTACAGCACCCGTCGCGGTAGCCGCGTCGATTTCCCTTCCCATATAAATCTTAGAACCGCTGTTTGGAGGGTCGCTATCATTCGCGGCGGGGGCTCCAGCGGAAGCGCCTGAAACAGATACAGTATACGTGGTAGGATGGTCATCTTCACTGCCGCCACCCTGCCCAAGCAAGACAGTTTGAGTCTTCCCCATGTCTCTAAATCACACTGCACCTCCCGGATTAGTTTTGTGTAATTCAACGACGCCGTACGAGCGACCGTGGAGCCTAACTCGATCCACAAGTACGGGAGCCCGAGGAAGACCATATGAGATGGAATCGGGCCTTCAGGTCCCTTTCATGCTCAGCACTGATAAACTTGCCCATAGCCTGCAATTTTAGCATGTTGATCCGGAATCCCGAGACCCGTCCAAATTCCTCTAATACACCCATTAGCACCGGCAATGAGGTTGCAGGCTCCGCCAAAGTAAGAATGACGTCGTCCGCATATAACGATATGAGATGCTCATCCCCCCCAAACTTCACGCCCGTGATGTGAGGGTTGTCCCGGAGCCTCTGCGCCATAGGCTTCATATAAAGCGCGAACAAGAGGGGGCGAGAGCGGGCACCCCTGCCGGGTCCCTCTTTGAACAGAGAATGGTAAAGAGAGCGTGCCATTAACTCGGACCTCCGCCCGAGGCGCCTGATAAATGCAGCAAATCCATGCCATGAAACCTGGGCCCAGCCCGAAGCGCTCTAGCACCTTGAACAGGTATGGCCAGTAAACGCTATCTAACGCCTTTTCAGCATCGATAGATAGGAAGAGCGCTTCCCTACGAGAGCGTTCGGTTTTATCCAATAGATGAAGCAGTCGCTTGGTATTATCACTACACTGCCCATGCGGTATAAATCCCGCTTGGTCGGGATCAACAAGCCCCGGCATATAATAGTTGAGACGGTGTGCCAAAATGTCAGTAAATAATTTGGCATCAATATTCAGGAGGGAGATCGGCCTGTATGAGGCGCATTCCTTGGGGTTCTTCCCCGGCTTCGGGATAACCACGATAGTAGCATCTAACATGCTAGGGGTGAGGGCGCCTGTTTGACGAAAGGAATTAGTCGCACTAAAACGGGTACAAGTTCCATACAGAAGGATTTATAAAAAAGCGCAGAGAAACCATCAGGGCCAGGTGACTTCCCAGGCTGCAGCCGTGTGATTGCTGATATGACCTCCTCTGCCCTTATAGGTTGATCTAACAAAGTCCCCTCCCTCTCAGTCAAGGGAGTAATTGCTATGCCCTCTAAGAAGGATTCCGGAGTCAAGGTGCCGGGCTCCTCAGCCGCATATAGTCCTCAATAGAATTCCGCAAAACCTCTGCTATTTGGTCGCTCGTACGCGCTTCTGCTCCCGAGGGAGAGCGAACCATTAATATCATTGACGCCGCGCGCTGCGCTCTCAACCTATGTGCCAGTATCTTCCTGCACTTGTTACTGCCCGCATAGTACTTATGTTTAAGGCGGACTACCACATACTCTGCCCTGTCCCAGTCCAACCTCCTCAGCTGCTTCCTCACTTTCTCAAGCTCTCGCCATAGTCTAGGTGCACCGGTGTGCTTATGTGAACGCTCCAACACCCTCACTCGCTGCTCTAAGTCCTCCCTGAGTCGTTTCCTTGCCTTATTGTCCCTAGCTGAAAGCGACATCACCTCGCCCCTCAGCACAGCCTTCAGTGCCTCCCACAGCGTTGCAATGCTTGTTGTCCCATTATCGTTAAAGCTGAGATAATCTATTATTGCCCTTCGAATCGCCTCTAACGTTGCACCGTTCTGAAGCATCAAGTCTCTAAATTGCCACCCGATGCGCCTACCCGCTCCGTGTTAATATGAATCTCAACTGTAACCGGGGCGTGATCTGACAGTGCTCGCGGCTCAATCACTGAATCCCTAACCCGGGGAGAAGCTCCTGCGTTGCCAGAAAAAGGTCCAACCTAGCATATGGTTTAGTTTCTGCTGAATAAAAGGAATAGTCTCTTAGCGTGGGGTGCACACTCCTCCACACATCCACCAGACCACATTCACTCAGCCACTGCCGACCAGCATCCGACAAAGAGCCTGTCTGCCCATGCCGGTGGCCTGAACGGTCCAGGTCCCCGTCCATGACCAAATTAAAATCGCCCCCCAACAGGACGGCACCATCAGGGGATTGGAGCAGCGGAGTCAAAGCCTGTCTTGGGAAGATTTCCTGCTGGGAGTTAGGCGCATATAGGGAAGTAATCGTGAAGGAAAAAACCCCCGTCTCAACCTCATGGCTAAAAACCTCCCTGGGACCTCGTGCAGTTTTGATATCACTTCCCCAGGCAATGAGCGTGCTAGAAGTATTGCCACCCCTGCATGCTTTGATGGTAACGAAGACCAGAACTGCCTGGGGAACCACTTAGAGCGCATATGATAAGTATCTTTTGAGACAAGGTGCGTCTCCTGCAGGACGCATATGACTCTCCGATCTCTCTAAGGCAGACAGGGTGGCTAGCCTCTTGGTAGGGTTATTGAGCCCCCGGACATTCAAACTTATACATTTAATGATCATATCCTATAGTGAGGGCAACAAGCAAAAGAGAGAGGAGCATGCCAGAGGACCACCCTCCGTATAAAGATCTAGACCACCTACAACACCCGGCCCTGAGGATATCTCAACAAAGAGCCAGTATCGCAGGGAAACCCAACAACATTCAACTAATACGCACAACAGGTGCATAGGACACAGAAGTCCTCGATCGTCCATCTTCAAGAGGTGAAGTCTCGACGGGGCATTATATCCAACCATGTCTAGTAACCAGGTCCATTGCCCCTGCCGCCCGACCCACTTCGATGATCAGCAAGCTGTTATCAGCGCGGCCAAAAGCAATCCGGGGCACCCCCGGCTACCCTCCCTAGGCTGAAGTTCCGGCGGCCACACTATTCAGAACAGATTCTCTCTCCGACCTCAGCTCCGAGACCGTTGGGCGTTGCAGCTTCCTTCTTTTCTCTTTCCGCCGCCACCGGGGAGGACCCCCCGCAGGCAGTATCACGTCCTCGCTCGCCTCCCGGCCTATATCCTCCAGACCCAGGATACGGCTGGCTTCCAAAACGGATTTCACCTGCCGGAGCCACTCCTCCCAGCAGAAGACCAAGCGGAACGGGTGGCCCCAAGAATAGGACACATTGTGCGCTTGCAGGTGATCCGTGATTGGTTTGAATTCTCTCTGCCTCTGCAGAGGTCGCACAGATAGGTCGTGAAATACTTGGAGTTCATGCCCTCGAAAGAGTACCTGCTGAAGATTACGGGCCCGCTGTAGGATCTTTTCTTTAAGAACAAAATTATGGAGACAGGCTAGGATGTCCGGAGGGCGGTCTCCAGGGCCACCAGCACGTCCGACGCGATGAACCCGATCCAGGACCACCTCCTTTGTCTCGTCCGGGCCAAGCAGAGAGCGAAAGAGGCCCACCACATAGTCCCCAATGTCCTCCTTTTCAGCACCAACCGGAGCCCCTCCGATACGAATATTTTGTCTCCTCGAGTGGTTTTCCAAATCCTCGACCGCTATCTGGAGGAGGTCCTGCTGCTCTTGGAGGCGGACTACCTCCTGTTGCAGGCCTGCCACTTCTTCACCACGAGGGATCTCACCATCTTCTAGCAGCAAAACTCGTTCACCCAAGGAGGTAACCTCTCCTCGCAACTCCTTCACCTCCTGTGAGATGTCCCTACGCAGCTCTTGGATATCGCTCCGGAGCGAATCAAACAGGGAGGTCAAAAAGCCCTTCGTGACGGGAGAGCTCTCATCTGGGTCCGTCTCCGCCCGACTCTCCAGGGCCTTCGCCGCAGGTAAGTCCTCCGCCATACTCCCCGATGTCAGGCATGACCCCGTAAGCATTTCCCTCACTGAGCGATCACGTTTGGATTTAGACGTTCCCATGGCGCACCGGCCTAACCTCGGTTCACCGGATCAATCCTGCAGGTCCTCCAAAGTCTCCGTCTGAGACTGATCACCAAATGCCGCTGTGTCGGTGACCGCACCTAGGTCCCACACCTGGGAGCCCCCGCTTACAAAGATCCGCTTCAGCTGCCTCTTCCACTGTGTATGCGGGCCCGCGCTTAGTTGAAGTTCAGGTGATAAAGTGCTGCCATATTGAGGCCAAGCGGCAGGGCCCCCTGTTTTCTATTGGGGCCTCGATCTTCTACTCAGCCCCACTCATAGGCGCCAGGATGGGGAGCACCAGCCTCCAGCCCCCAGGCCAGTTCCACATACGGGGGCGCCCCCCACCTCCAGAGCGCTCGGGCGTCCCAGGGCCAAGGGCCTTGCCGCGGTCCTGCCACTCCCGGGGCCCAGACTGAGCCCTCCAGGCCCTCTGATCCCCCAGTGCCAAACTCGAGTGACTGCCGGGGGAAGGCCTGCCTCCCACGCGCTCCGTGACCTCGCCCTGATTCCGGGGCCAATTGCCGCTCTCCCCGCGGGAGCGGCACGGCTCAACTCAGGGCCGCTGCCAGGTAGCAAAAAGCCCACGGTTTTTACACTTCAATTTCAATAGTTTTTTCATTTCAGCTGTTATGTGCTGTTATGTGCTGTAGGAAACCCTTGTAGGATCCACACAAATGACCCCTTGCTGAGTTCAGAATTTTGTCTACTTTTCAGAAATGTTTAGCTTTCCGGGATCCAGCATTGGTTTCACACCCATTTCTGTCACTAACTGGAAGGAGGCTGAAAGCACAAAAAATAGTAAAAATGGGGTATGTCCCAGTGAAATACCAAAATTTTGTTAAAAAATGTGGTTTTCTGATTCAAGTCTGCCTGTTCCTGAAAGCTGGAGAGATGGTGATTTTAGCACCGCTATCCTTTGTTGAAGGCATTTTCAGGGACAAGCCTTCTTCTGCAGCCCTTTTTTCCCTTTAAAAAAAAACAAAAAACATTTTGCTGTATTTTGGCTGTATTTTGGCTAATTTCTTGGTCTCCTTCAGGGGAACCCACAAACTCTGGTTACCTCTAGAATTCCTAGGATGTTGGAAAAAAAGGACGCAAATTTGGCTTGGGTAGCTTATGTGGACAAAAAGTTATAACTGCCCCAAATAACCACAAAAAGGCCTGGCACCTGAGGGGGAAAAGGCCTGGCACCTAAGGGGTTAACCATATGCCAAGTAATTACCCTTTGATGTCTTAACTGAGTAAATTGGGGTATTTCTCAGGGACACTCCAAGGTATAGTATTCCTTGCTCTAGTAATGCCTTTATGGTGGGGTGATACCCTCATCTGCATCTTTGAAGAGAGGATACTGCCCTTCCCTAGGTAGGTTAGCCCCCTCCTTCAGTGGTATTCTGAATGGGGCGGCGGCGCAGACAAGGCCTACATCATGAGGACCCTTAGTTCACAGAGCATCTGTTAAATGGGAAAGATCTGCATCCATGTCGTAATCAAAGGCTTTACCTGTTGGTGGTGTCCTTACTTCTAATACTGTGTGGTTTGTCACCCTGACAAACTATAATCATTTTCTTAGGATCATCATCAAACAGCTGGTCATCTAATATTTCCTTGACCGTTTTACCTGGCTCAGTAAATATAACTTATGCCCATAGGGCGCGGCTGTAATCACAGGTTGTTAGAGCACCACAGGTCGGTGTTATTTCAAAGGCCTGTATTTGTAATATCAGTTCACTGTCAGGTTTCCAAGAATCCTGCCCCTGCTGTTTGAAAAGGAACTCGTTGTGTAGCTGGACCTCCCTTCCCAATAGCTCTGGCGTTCCTGCTACTATTGTGTATGCCGCTGTGGTAAATGCCTCTGTCAGTCGTTCGAGCTCCGATATGGTCTCAACTGGAAGAATCTACTGTTACAGCCATAATCTGTGAAGGAGGGAAAACAGGTGTAGAACAAATCATAGTACTTTCAGGCTCAGAATAGAAAGTTGTTAGAATTGAGGTTTCTGGTTGGCTAGGATTTGCACTTCAGACTAGCAGAACCATCATTCTAGTAAGGGCGAGTGTAGGAAAGTGCATCTTTTGACATGGTCACCGCCCGTCCACACACCATTTGCATGGTTTCTGGTGCAATTTCAAAGTTCACTGGGTCCCTGCCAAACAGGTCCCCAGTGCCAGATTCTTTCCATAAAACTGCACAATCGTTTGCCCTATTGGAAAACCTTTTGCTACCACTGTAAGTCCCTAGTAAATGGTACCCCTGGTACCTAGGGCATGGGGTACTAAAGAAAAGCCCCTGAGGGTTGCAGCACGAATTGTGCCACCCTCAAGGATCCCCTCACTAAGTGCACACAGTGCTGCTTTGTCAGGCGGGGTGTCTTGGTGCAGAACCAAGATCAAAACACGACATGACACGTAGCCTGTGTGCCCTGACCCCTTTCCACTGCATGCATTATATATGAAAGTTACCCCTCTAGCACGCCTTCCAGCCCTAAAGGCAGGGTGCATTATATGTGAGAACATACCTGCATGACCATATTTGCCGCTGCTATGTGTTTGTCTGTTCTCAAACATAGTAAGTGAACAGTGAAACCATTTTAAGTACGTGCTGAACACTGATTATTACGGGTTCCCCAGCAACATGATGGCTTCACTGATAACAGGGATGTTTGGTAACACACATCTCATATTAATAAACCCTCACAGAACCCAGTGATGAATTTATTAATACATGCACTCACAGGGCACCTTAGAGGTGTCCCCTAAAAAACCTACCAACTCCTAGTGTGGGCACTGACTGGTCAAAACTGGTACAGTCATCTTAAGACAGAGTAATGACCCCATGAGGTGAGAGGCAATGCTCTTGAGGGCTCAGAACAAAGGCCTGCTCTGGACAGAGTTGTGACACCATCTCCCAGGCAGGATACACATTCCAGGGCGGGGAGCTTCAAAGGCCATGCCGCCTCTGAAATGCAACCCAGGCCTCTCCAAATGGTGGAGGAGGCCCCCCCCCATTTCCTGACCCAACTTTCGGCAGCAGGACTGATGGAAAAATTAGGTAAATTATTACGAGTGCCCACCTCATGGCACTTCCCACCCCTAGCGTGGACGAGCTGAAATGGACACTACTTTTTAAATTGCTCCATCTTGCATTGAAGGAATTTGGCCAATAAGATTAGGGCTATGCCACTTCCCAAAGAAAGTGGTCATAGGAAAGGTATAGTTGCACTAAAGGTGAGTATTCCATTGGCTATAACCTGGCACTCCCTGTAACTCTTCTAAATTCAGTTTTTAGGTGTCACCCCAAACCCTAGAATCAAATTCCTATCGACCTAAGAAGAGCCGAACACCACAAAGTCGCACCAGCAGAGAAGACTGAAGACATCCACTGACTTGGTCCCAGCCCTGCCAGCTTGTTTGTAGCCTTCAAAGAACCAGCACAAGAAGACTATTTGTCCTGCAGCCCAGTGACCTCCAAAGCCTTGATAGGACTGCCAGCCTTCAATAAAGAACAAGAACTGCTGTCGACAGCGGACCTGTCCAAAAGAAACCATCTCCAAAGAAGTAGTAGTCTGCCTGAGGAACCGCAAAACCGCCGCCTGGAACGATCTCTGCACTCAGCTCCCCTGGCCCGAGTGCCCACTAGTCCAGTGAAGGTTCCCCAGTGCTTTTGACCAAAAGTCCACTGTGGGCTGACCCCTGCCGGACTCCACAGCAACACTTGCAGTCTAAATCTGAGGACTCCACCCCCTCACTGTGACCTGCCTGGAAAGCTGTTTCTGAAGCCACAAGACACCCCTGCACCCAGAACCCCTGGTCTTTGGGAAGCTGGACCGTCGGTGTCCCTAGGACCCCTGGCATCTCATCTTAGCTGGATAACTATGGGTTGACCTCTCCCGGCCTCCTGGCTAGAGTCTGCAGTCTATTTCTAAAAGTCTTCTCCTCCGTTGAATAACGTTGGGTCCCAACGCTGGGTTGGCACTCTGCACCCGGCTGCCCCTGTGCCCATGAGGGTGTAAGTTTGGTGATGCCTTGTGGCCCCACTTGTACTTACCTCAACTCAAGGAGATCGACCCATTACCCCTCTTAACTCACCTGTAAGCAGCGCTTCAGCAAATACCGCCTGTCTTCATTTGATAAAATTGGGTGCCTAATGCTGTGTTGGCACTCTGCACCCGGACTTCTCTATGCCACTGAGGGTGTAAGTTTGGTGCTGCCTTGTGGCCCCCTTGGTGCTCACCTAAAACCCTGGAGACCAACCTCTGACACTGCTTGTACTTAACTGGGAGCAGTGTGTCTTCACCCCCTTCCCCCAGCCTCCATTGATTAACATTGGGCACCAATCCAACTTTGACCTCTGCACCCAGATGTCCCCATGCTTCTGTGGGTGCACTCTTGGTACCAACCTGAACCTTGCCCAGTGCCAGTCTATAGCCATGAAGACTGGGATTGTAAGTCGTTTACTTACCTGTGAAAGTGCATTCTTGTTTTCCTCCCTTAGGTTTACTGTGAAGACTCTGAAAACTGCAGTGTGTCGATTTTTGAAGCAGCAAAGTATTTTTAATTTAAAAACTGCTTACCTTATAACAAAGTTTTGTGGTTCAAAGCATATATAAAAGCAACTGTTATTTTTCTAAATTGGCCTCTGATTTATTCTCTGATTGTCTCAACAAATGCTTAAGACGACTCCTTGATAGGCCTAACTGCTCGTCCACACTACCACAAAAGGAGTACTAGACCTAACTGTTTCTCCCTCTGCAAACCTTTGGGGACCCACTGGACTCTCTGCACAGTGTACTTCATTTCAGTGCACTATACTGTATAGAGAGCCAGCTTCCTTCATCAAGTAAATTACACACTAAAGATAACCTGTGCTCACCCCCTGGTAGCTCGGCACAGAGTGGTTAGGCTTATCTCTAGAGGTCATGTGTAACACATTTATGCAGCACACACACACCAGTGACACAATAAATACCCTACAAAAGAGACTCCACACATGGTTATATAAAAATGTGTTGTATATTGTACATAACACATAGGCTAAAATAGCAGAAAACAGAAATACGGTGCACCCTATGCAAATCCTGAATCAGTACGCATTATCCTGACAAGTGTGTTTCTGGTAACATTTATAACTTGGTGTAGGGAAATGCCTCCCTTGACATGGTTACCCCCTTACTTTTTGCCTTTAGTTGATGCCAGTTATGATTGAAAGTCTGCTGGGACCCTGCTAACCAGGCCCCAGCACCAGTGTTCTTTCCCTAAACTGTACCTTTGTTCCCAAAATTGGCACAGTCCTGGCACACAAATAAGTCCCTTGTAACTGGTAACAAAGGCCCTGTGGCCAGGGAAGGTCTCTAATGACTGCAGCATGTATTATGCCACCCTGGAGACCCCTCACTCAGCACATGCACACTGCCTCACAGCTTGTGTGTGCTGGTGGGGATAAAATGACTAAGTCGACAGGGCACTCCCCTCAGAGTGCCATGCCCTTAACCCACTGCCCGTGGCATAGGTAAGTCATCCCTCTAGCAGGCCTTACAGCCCTAAGGCAGGGTGCACTATACCACAGGTGTTGGCATAGTTGCATGAGCACTATGCCCCTACAGTGTCTAAGCCAAACCTTAGACATTGTAAGTGCAGGGTAGCCATAAAGAGTACATGGTCTGGGAGTGTGTCAAATACAAACTACACAGTTACATAAAGTCTACATGGTCAGGGAGTCTGTCAAATACGAACTCCACAGTTCCATAAAGTCTACACTGAAATCTGGTAAGTTTGGTATCAAACTTCCCAGCATAATAATGGACACTGATGCCAGTGTGGGATTTATTGCAAAATGCACATAGAGGGCATCTTAGAGATGCCCCCTGCATGCCAGTCCGACTCCTAGTGTTAGGCAGACCAGTTCCTGCCAGCCTGTCACAGCCAGATGAGTTTCTGGCCACATGGGGTGAGTGCCTTTGTCACTCTGTGGCCAGAAACAAAGCCTGCACTGGGTGGAGGTGCTTCTCACCTCCCCCGCAGGAACTGTAACACCTGGCGGTGAGCCTCAAAGGCTCATGCCTGTTGGTACATCCCCCCAGGGCATCCCAGCTAGTGGAGATGCCCGCCCCTCTGGACACAGCCCCCACTTTTGGCAGCTAGTCAAGAAAGCCCCACAGAGACGACGGAGACGACAACTGACTTGGCCCCAGCCCTACTGGCCTGTCTCCAGACGCAAAGAACCTGCACAACGAGGCATCCAGCGGCCTCTGAGGACTCAGAGGACTGTCCTGCACCCAAAGGACCAAGAACCTCCTGAGAACAGCTGCACTGTTCAGAAACAGCAACAAAGAAACAACTTTAAAGAGACTCACTTCCTGCCAGAAGCGTGAGTCTTCAAACTCTGCACTCGACACCCCCGGCTCGCGTCCAGGACAACCAACACTGCAGAGTGGACTCCCAGGCGACTCCAACGACCTGGACACCCTGAGTCGACCTCCCTGCACCCCCACAGCGATGCCAGCATAGAGGATCGAGAGGCTCCCCCTGACCACGACTGCCTGGTAACAAAGGAACACGACGCCTGGACCAAGCACTACACCTGCAGCCCCCAGGACCGAGTGTCACGTTGTAGATGCTCCTCAGACTCGGCGCGATGCAAATAAGGGTCTGCCTCCTGACTCCACCAAGTCACCTATATAAACCACGGTGCATTGGAGTAATCTGGTGAGGGAAGGAAGGGGAAGGAACAGCAGGGACGGGATATCTGTAAAGAGAGGAATACACAGAGTTAATATCACATTGCCTGTCTACTCTCGCAATGTCTCGCTAAAGTACCAACGACCGTACCTGCCCATAACTCATGAGGGCAGAACTAATCCAACACCTATCTGTGCTCCATCTGAATCATAGATGGACGCCCCAAGCCAACAATTAATACCGATGATCTCCAAGGGGTTGCTCAACACCCACATTTATACAAGATAGTCACGAAATAATGAGGAGACAGAACAAAGAGAAAGGGAATAAAATTAACGATGATAAGAACATATCTCGTAGTCCTTTCTATGACTCAGTTAATCCACTAAGCCCCAGGTCATAGTCACGCAATTTGTAGGAATAACCCGGTGTTAATTCATTACGTATCGAAAAGAAAAATCGTCCCGGCAGTTCAATTCCCGCAAAAATAAACATTAACCCCTTGTCGAAGCCAAAACTATAATGTTCTCTGGCCCCAAGGATAATCGTGCTTTATTGGTAACTCAAACAAAAGACCTGTGCTTCAGAAGTTACCAGTGTCCTTATCGAACTGAAAAAGAAAGGTGAGGGATTCCGGCACCAAATCGTCTCACCGCTACCACTTCTCCTTCGTGGCAGGTTCCTCTGGGAAAATAAACTCGACACTCCCCCTGATATTGGGAAGGTCCCAGGCTCCACGGAAAACCGAAGGAGGAATTAAACCTCCTTGCAAACAACTCAACCTCGGAAACGCCGTCAGCAAGAGCCCTCGTTGCCCCTCCGACTGGTTTCTAGGAAACGAATAACGCACATTACTTCCTGTATGTGCTTGCTTTTTAAGCGACCTCTTCCCCTCTAGGCGTCATGGGATATGTAGTCCAAAAGGACTATGTTATCCCGATCGGCAATGTAGGCGCTGTGGCTAACACCTGGTCTGCTCCACGAGGATGCAGGTACTTACCTGCTAGCAGACTGGAACTGGAGCACCCCTGTTCTCCATAGTCGCCTGTGTGTTTTGGGCCCTCATTTGACCTCTGCACCTGACTGGCCCTGTGTTGCTGGTGCTGTGGCTTTGGGGTTGCCTTGAACCCCCAACGGTGGGCTGCCTATGCCCAGTAGACTGACTTTGTAAGTGCTTTACTTATCTGAGAAATCTAACCAAACTTACCTCCCCCAGGAACTGTTGATTTTTGCACTGTGTCCACTTTTAAAATCGCTTAATGCCATTTTAACCAAAACTGTTTTAAATCAAAGTTCTATACTTACCTGTGTGAAGTACCTGGCATTTTATGTACTTACCACAAATTTGAATCTTGTGGTTCTAAAAATAAATTAAGAAAAAATATCTTTCTACATAAAAAACCTATTGGCCTGGAGTTAAGTCTTTGAGTGTGTGTTCCTCATTTATTGCCTGTGTGTGTACAACAAATGCTTTACACAACCCTGTGGTAAGCCTACTGCTCGACCACACTACCACAAAATAGAGCATTCGTATTATCTAATTTTGCAACTATCATCCTCTAAGGGGAACCCTTGGACTCTGTGCACACCTTCTCTCACTTTGAGATAGTATATACAGAGCCAACTTCCTACACTTGGCTTTTTATCTGTTTGCCCTATTTAAAACTTATTATTCTCAGCGTTTACACTATCCTTCACAAGGTAAGAAATCAGTCATTTTGTTTCTTAGTTATATGTTGGGCATCATAAAATCATAAAATGACATTACCCTGTGGGCATATTTCTGTTTACATGTGCTTACATATATTTATCACCAATATGTTTTTCCCTTAGATATAAATGCTTTTCAAACTATGTCTAAATCTTTTGCAATCCCTTACCCTAAAGCAGTGGTTCCTAACCTTTTGACTTCTGTGGACTCCCACTTTATCATTACTGGAACCCGGGTACCCCCACTGAATCATAATTGGAATACTCATTGAATCACTTATACTATCTTGACAACTTCCATCGATGTGGTGGGGTTAACACCTGAAAAATGGCAACTCTGGGTCTTATACCACCGTCCCCCTCCCCGGTAAATAGGCAGAACTTTAGGTAACTTGGTGTCTGCTTACCTTGTCATTAATATGCAGTAATCTATGCAGCGGGAGTAGGCAGTATTCTGATGGCAGCAGTCGGTTGAGGGCAAATAGGACTCCTGGATGGCTCGCCAAATGTTAGGGGAAAACTGGAATAAAGAGAGACAAGACTTTACTGGCAATGCAAAGGTAGGTTTAATGACAGCGGCCAGGAGACCCCACCTCCGTAGAGCTGAAAAGCTGATCTCCAATGACTGCTTGCAGGCAGCCTTTATGTAGTCACAAACATGCTGACTTCATACATAGTATCTCAAAAACTAATAGCAAGTTACAGAACAAAAAGTTAGTAATATAGTTTCACATAAACACCACTTCATCTGCATTCTTAAACTTGTGACCTCATCTGTACGGTCCCCTTATCATAATCCTAACAGAGCTTTGATAAAACATTAACCTTCCATCCCCAATTGTGTTAGTATTTATTGCTCTTTTCCCAAGACTTCTTATCTGACTCTGTATATTGTTGACTAAAGTTACCTTTGACCAATATGTTCTGAGTAACATCTCTATTGACAATGAGAATAGAATATGTACTGTGCACTGGGATCGTAAACTCTTCAAGGCTTTTTAAACATGTTTTCCCATTTAACTGAAACTTGCTGAGTTTATGTTCTGCTTTCTGGTGAACTCTCGCCTACTTTGTGTCCTTGCAGCTGCATCTGTACTGCTCTTTGACTACGTATAGTTCTGCAAAGTTCTCTATTAATGTCTGTGGTGGGGAGATTTCCTCACATTTTCTCTTTCCTTAACACTCCCTGCCTTACATTTCAGCTGCAGCATTGCATCTGTCAACCTTAACCATCCAGTGATGGTTGTCTTTTTTATCAGAAAGTAGGGGAACTTGTTTTCTAAAACTAAAAAGGCAGGGCTGTTGTTGCCATCAGATCCCGTTACTTTGACCACTGCTTCTGGAAAGCAAGTAAACTGCTCTAGTGCAGCTCTTTCCAGACCTTGAACTGCTTGAAATAAAAACAGGCTACTTTCCATTCAGAGAAAAGCATAATAAACATTCTCTTTCGCATTCTGCCGTTCCAGTCTGTCCTTTCTTACATATATTTCCAAAGACCATTTATAGTTTGTATACCTATGGCACTGCATAACTGAGCACTGTTTCGGATGCCCGGGAGGAAGGTGATTCGCCAGTATTTAGACTTGTTTTCTAATGTAAAGATGGCCCAAATCACAAGCCATAAAGGAAAGCAGGGATTTTCTATCATCAATATGCCAATGACACACAACTATATCTAAAGATCTCCACACCAAACAACACCTCGCCATTGCCATAAACTCTATTCACAACTGGTTAACTTCTCATAACATAAAACTGAACACTTCCAAAACGGAATTCTTCCTCATCTCCCCTTTTAAATCAACACTTATGTTACAACCCTGGATGGACACACACAACATCCTCAACAGTATACCAACCATCGTTGACAGTGCCAAATATCTAGCAGTCATCCTCAACACGCAGACTCAAATCGGCACTGTAATAAATTGGGTTGTTTGTTGACTGCGGTGTGAGCACTGGTCAAGCAGCAACCACAATTCTTGTCATTGTGAGGCACAAGCAAACGCTAAATTAACCTGTGCTCAGCCCTCTGAAAGCTTGCCACTGAGCATTCAGGTTTAATTTAAAGGAAATATGTAAGGTATTTGTGCACTACTATAAAGTGAAAACACTATACAAAATGGATCCAACACCAAGTTAGAAGAATAGAACGGATTTTAATAAATAAAACAAAACCACAGTGACAAAAATCCAATTGGTAGAACCATACATATTCAAGTTTAAAGGTTTCAGTGAAAATAGCACCAAAAAGCACAAAGCGCCAATTGTGGATATCTGGTTACACCCGACCAGGACAAAGTCACAAGTTCAGGCCAACAGTGATGGAGGGCAAGCCTGCAACCAGGACCCAGTTAGGTCTTCTGAATAAAGTACCTTACATCCTGGTTTGCGGAGCGTTGTGAGGATCCGCATTGAAGACGTGTTGCGCAGCCGAAGCAATGCATCGGTTTAGAAATGCAGTGTGGGTTCCTGCTTCATCTTGGAGGATCCTGTCATCGAGGCTTGCAATGCAAAACCTGTCATCGTTTTTGAGGCTGCTGTCAACAAGGTATGCAGGGCCTGTGTCGAAGATGTGTCGCAAAGTGGCAGTTCCGATGGGCTGTTGCGGCAATGCAGGTCTTTGCAACGGGTCCAATACATGCAGCAGCAGAGATGCGTTGGTTCTGGCCAGGGTCGTGCCATACAGTAGAGGAGATGCGTCGTTTCCACTGGATTCACAGAGGCTGGCAGAGCACCTTAAGCTTACTTCCAAGGGTCCAGGACTAGGGTGGCATAACTTGGCAGGGTAGACTCAAAGATGGCAGAGTCCAGAAGCAGGTGCAAGGTGTTTGGAATCCTGGTGTGTCCCTGAGGCTTTAGATCAGGGGGCCAGCCAAATAACCCTTGGAGTCACGCTGGGTTGTGAGTTCAATGGATGCAGGTCCAGTCCTCCTCACCCAGGCAGGAGGGCACCGGGTCTTCACAGCAGTGCAGAAGTTCAATTACTGTAGCAGTAAAGCAGAGTGGCATTCCTTTCAGCAACACTGCAGTCCTTCTTCTTTGCAGAGTATCCACAGGTTCAGAAGTATACTGATGTGGTTGTGTTTGGGGTCCAGTATATATACCCAGTTGTGCCTTTTAAGTGGGGAGGAGCCTCTTGAGGCAATCCTTTAAAGTGCACAGGTGCCCTGCCTTCCTGACCCTGGTTCCAGACTAACTACAGGGGGTATGCAGCCCTTTGTGTGTAGACAGGACACAACCTATTCAAGATGGTCCATCCAGTCACACCTAAGATTCCCATTGTGTGTGACTGCTAGGAAGAATGCACAAAGCCCAACTGTCTCCCACACCCATACAGGAGACTTAAAGACAGGCTGTAGGCAATAAATGGCTAAGGCAAGAAAATGCCAACTTTCTGAAAGTTGTGCTTTCAGAATTGTAATTTAAAATGCAACTTCATCATAAGTTAGGATCTTAAGATGTGATTCCAAAGACACCAAACAAATGTGTTACATGTTTCCATTTGGCAATTACACATAGAAAAGGCAAAAAGGTAATTCCAATGTTATTCTTTGGGAGAGTTAGGCCTTGCAGAATTGAAAAACAAATTTAAGAGTTTTTCATTAGCAGGAAATGTAAAACTTAAAGTACATGTCTTACTTTTTAAATACATTGCACCCTTCCCTCCTGGCTGCCCAGGGCCTACCTTAGGGGTGACTGATATGTATCAAAAAGGATGGTTTGGGCCTGTTGTGAGGCTTATTATGCCAGATCGAAGTGGCAGATTAAAACTGCCCGAGACATATTTGAAGTTCTACTTAAGCGGGTGGCACAATCAGTGATGCAGGCCCACTACTGTCAATTAATCTAAAGGCCCTGGGCACATGTATTGTCACTTTACTAGGACTTGCAAGTAAATGTAAATGCTAATTTGGCCATAAGCCAGTTCAACATGTTTTAGGGAGAGAGCACAAGCACGTTAGCACTGGCTAGCAGTGGTAATGTGCCAGAGTAATAAGACCAGCAAAAACGAAGTCAGCAAAAACAGAAGGTCTGGAGGCGAAAGAATGGGGGAAAACCATGCCAAGGATACCAGGTCTTATAAGTACCATGGCCAGAAACACGAGCTATCAACTGTCTTCTGTAGGGAATCCACCACAACATTCATACATTGGTGCTCTCCCAAATCGACTATTGTAACTCTTCCTTGACTGGTCTTCCCAAACTCCATCTTGCTCCGCCCCTGAAATCGATCGTACACTCTGCAGGACTCTTCCTCTATGGGGCCAAAAGGAATGACCACAGCACACCTATGTTGGTCTCTTTCAGCTGGTTACCCATTGAAGCCATGGCTGTATACAAGACTGCTTTCATCACCCATAAGGCCCTACACACATCCACTCCCCATTACCTGGCGGATAAACTCAAGCTTTAAGGAGGTACTAGACTGTTGTGAAATGCCGAAGCATTTGTGATAGAACCCCAGACCTTTAAAAATAAATTACTCCTGGCACAATCCTCCTTGGGTATCGCAACCAGAATTTAGAACTCACTACCTCCAAACCTAGGTACTACCGCCTTGCTGGGGCCCTTCAAAATGGAACTGAAAGTCCTCCCCTTAAACAAAATTTTAACTAGGACATTACAGCTACCCTCTCCATTGAGAACATTTTCCCTCACCTTAATAGAACTGAAAGCCCTCCTCTTTCAACAAAATTTTAGCTAAGACATTACAGCTAATCCTCGGATTGAGAACATGTTCACTCAGCTCTTGGCCCAGAACAACACTACCTCCACTTCAACAGGCGCTTACAACCTTTTCACTGTTGTATATACCTATTGTGCAACCTATTTACTTTTTCTGTAATGATTTACCATTTTGTAACTCTAGACCTTATTTAACTATATGTAGTAATATTTGATCCATGTAACAATATATGTCTATTGTAAAGCATATTTGGTACCTTTGGGTAATACTTGTGCTTTATAAAAATGCATAAATAAATTGTGTATTATTTTTTGGCATTAATATCAGTAGACATTGATATCAACAAAATAAGTCAAATGCATAGGCATGCCCTTAATAACATACAAGCTAACAAGATAAACTTGTCTAAATACATACATTATTTAAAACTTGCGTCCTTTCGCTCCACACGTTGTAAAATACATCTTGCATTATTTTTTCTCCTATTTTCTCTTGGCTGATTGCTGGGCATTTTTTCTGTCTCTTGTTTAATTCTGCAGGGGCCTCCTAAATGCATGCATAAAGATAATATTTGCTGCCAGTTTCTTCATAATTATACAGCAAGGCAACAGTCAGAGCAGTCTTACAGCAACTTGCAAGTAGTCAAACAAGCAGCTATTTTATTGGAATTTATTTTCGCTTTGCATACACCCACCGGATGGTGGGGCACCTACATTGTATCAAAGTTGGTACCCCAAAACCTGACATCTGTTTATTTTTAACATGTCTTTGTGAATACGTTCAACATTTTTAGGTCTGGACTTAGTCAAGACCTTTTTTTATATATCTTTTAAAAACTACTTCTACTTAAATGATTTGAGTTTTTATTGTTAGCCCTCATCCATTGGCCGGTTGAACTGTGATTCACACTTAATCTACATCCACAGCAGCATGCAATATAGGGCAGTGGGCCAGACCTCTTCAGCCCACTCACAGTCCCCTCACTGTGATTGATGGCATTTTGCCTCTGCACAATGTGCACATCTGCAACATTATCCCGTAAACCCACACAACAGCAATTTGCGGTTATACAGTGCCAGTCTACTTGGTGAACTGAATGCCGCAATATTAATGGTCCCTCCATTGAGCGCTGATATGAGGCTTTTGTGTGTTGTGTAGGTGGTGAGAACACTGCATCATGAGGCTGCCTAGCAGAAGAGCTTCTCTGTGGATGAGCTCTACATAGGCTGCACAGACATCATTGGCAGCTACTCTTCTTCCATATTTTTTTAAAATACATTACCCTCATTAGAGGAATTAGCCTAGCAGCAGCAACCTTATCCCACCGTTACCTTTGTCTTTGTTTTCTTTCTTTATTTTTAAATAAACTAGAGTGGACTGTTGAAATGGCTGCCCAGAAGAGCGTGGTCGCCTGCGTTTATGTATGTGGTTTATTATGTCCTGCTTTATGCCAGGGCAGTACGCTCTTTATTCCTGGTTCGCTGGCTTTGCATTTTACATGGCTCATGCTGACAGTCTTCTTAACTAACAGCATGCCGCTGCCAATGTTTATTCCTCCCATTATGGCTACACAAATAATTTGCAGCTCTGCAGCTTACTCTGAAGGCTCTAGGTCAGTATTTTCTTTAGTATTGTTATTTTTTAACAACCCTGCGGCCTGAGTGTTTCAAAAGATTACTACTTTTAAATTGCCGGGTTAAAGGCAGAGCCCATCTGTCTGGTGTCAAGGAAGTGACAGGTGCAAGCTTAAGAATTTAGCTTATTTTGAGGTAAGGGTTTTCTGTTGTGCTGGGAACACCACTAGTGAGCTTGGAACCTAATTCTGATTAGAAGATAGCTTGTTATGTGCTGGTCTAAATAGGTTTATTCAGTCTGAGTATACAATTGAGCGCTTGAAACCAAGTAGCTTTCCGTTTTGATAATTTCATAGCATTCTATTCCGTTAAGAGTTAACAAGCCTTAAATGAGATTCTAACTCGTTGCCAGCAATACTGGAGACAAGAACCCATGAAGTTGAGCTGCATAGATTTGTAAGCTTTTTTAGGGATACAGTGAGATTGAAGCTACTATTCCTTTGGTGAGGTTTAAATTGATGGATCGTGCATTTTAGCTATTTGATTCTTCAATTGTTTACCCAGCAACCATGTAATGCAAGCAGGTTTGTCTCTGCTAGCTGTAGAAGGTGAAAAGCTTTTTGGGAGTGCATGGCTTGCAGCTAGTCGTCCTCTCCGACAGCTCATTTCCACAGGTCCATCACTTCATTCTAGTCTTTCTGGCCTTCTCAGAGCACAGTGTGGTATACAGGCCCGTCCTGAGCTTTCGATTCCCTGGATTTCAACTGCTTAAGAGTCTTGAACTAAACAAGCATCTGTGCATATTCTTCTGTATATATCTTGGGTTAAGTTCCATCAAGATGGCAGGTGCTGAAATATAGGGCGTGTCACTTTTAATTTTTTTCCATGTCTTTTTTTTTTTAGATCTTGGTTATTGGTGCATGTGTTTAATAAAACGCAAACTGGAGGTTTTTTTCCTGTATTAAAAATATGATATTCCTTATTGTCAGTATGACTTTTTTTAGGTTTGACCTAGACAGCGCATGCACTGTCTCTGCTAGACATGTTGTTTACATACAGTGGTCTTAGTGCCCCCTCCCAATAACTTACCATTTGTTAGCTTCAATGTCACTCATTCGCTTCCTTCCCGTTTGTCATGGCATATGGGTGTCATGTCCCTTGTCTTTACCCCTCCTGTGGAGAATGGGCTTGTGGAATTGAACTGCTCCTGTTTTTGGAGCTACTTTTTTGGGGGTGCAATTACGCCATATGAGTGCTTCTGTTTTCAGTCTGTATCCCATATTCCTGTCCATGTTGCTTCTTTTCCTTCCCATCCCCCTACCCAGCAATGTAATCAAATCGACCCATCTATGACTCTAGGCCACTCTACTCTGCGCCACTGTACACTTCTCCACTCTACTCTCCACCGCTGCACCTTATGCTCCTGTACTCTACTCTGGGACACTCCACTCTATGCCACTGCACTCTATGCCAATCTTCTCTCCACTCTATGCCACTGGACTCTATGCCACTCCATGCGACTGTACTGTACCCTGCACCATTTCACTTTATGCCACTGCACTTCACGGCATTCCACTCAGCACTTCTTGCACTCTACACCACTGCACTCTATGCCACCCCGCGCTACTGCACTGTGTGCCGCTTTACTCTGTACCACTCTACTCCGGCACTCTACTCTGCATCACTTCATTCCAGTCTATGCCATTCCACTCTACACAACTCCAGTTTACACACTGCACTCTATTCTGCACACTCCCCTCTACTACACTGCCTTTACACCACTTTACTCTAGTCCACTCTACTCTGCACCATGCCATTCCACTCTGTGGCATTCCACATCACTGCTATTTACGTCACTGCACATTTACACCAACTCGCTCTACGTCACTCTTCTCTACTCTGCACCATTCCACTCTGCTAGTCATCTGCACTTTTCACCACTCTATACCACTGTAATCTGATAGAGACTTCTAGTTGCAGATTGCTTACCTTAGAATATCCTCCAGGCATCAGACTGGATCCAGAGATTTTTTCTTCGAGCAATACCCTTGCACGTTGGTAGGTGGCGTTGGTCGACTCTGCTGGCATTGTTGGCATCGGGAATAGTACATAGATGCTGCCTCTTCGCAGTGATGTCAGTTTTTTTGTTTCTGCGCCACGCGCTGATCCAGAGAGAGCTATCCTGGTCTCTTTTTGACTGACTTTGACCCTTTTGTCGAGTTTTTGGTGAGTTTTTTTTTTGTGTCGAGAATGTCACTGAAGACCAGTTTCAAACCGTGCAAGGACTGTCACCGCATGACATCGATGACGGGTCCGCATTGGGTCGGTTTGTGGTGCTTGTAGCGCGACCACAGCCCGAAGTCATGCCCCTGAAGGTCTTGAGGGAGCGGTCCCTCAAGCTTATGGCGGCCCGGTGCTCGACCCCGCGTAGGTCCTGGTGTCGCACAAGGGTAAGGTTTCGAGACCAGTCGCGGAGCCACTAACATTACTCTTCCTTGAAGTCTTCGGGTCAAGGTTAGAAGAAGAAGGAGGTGAAGAGATCCCTTCACCCCATTGCTCGGCTGATGCAACGTGGGAGGAGCGTAGATGCTTTGATACCTTCATCTTTGGAGCCTGCTTCTTGGTCCGATCCGCACTTCCCTGAGTTTCCGGGAGCCGGAGTGACCCCAGCCCAATTGAAGGAGTTTTATGAGGCCATGCACCTCATTTTTGGTCAGGCTGACCCTGATACGGCATCTTTGGGCCCAAGGGGTTCTGTTGGGGACCCTTCAGGTTCTGCACCCCGGCTGCTCTGGCTCCGGTCTCCAAGGTCTCCTCCGGATCCACTCTTGGATCTGCACCAATACCAGTCGTACCATTGGGATCTTCCCCTGTGCCAGTTCGATTGTCGACACTCCTGATGTCGGTGGTACACACCATTGACGTAGATCCGATCCTCATCCCTGACGATTCAGAGTCAGACCGGCATCGCCCGATGACACCCCCATCTTCAATGGGGCCAATTCACCCCAGGTCACATTCTGACCCTTTTTTCTATGGGTACAAATTCAGGAAGGATTAGAGGGGTCCCTGGACCCTTAAGAATACCAGGATGACCCTAACTTGGACTGGGCATAGGAGTGTGTCAAGGCCAGTGGCCTGGACACTTCTCCAGATGCTGGCATGCTGTCTCCTCCAACCTTGGCTACGCCGGAGGGAGCGACTTATTCAATGGTGGTCAGTAGGGCGGCTGAGGTCCTCGGCCTTGAGCTGCTGTAGGAAGTTGGCTCTGTATATACTATTTCAAAGTAAGAAATAGTGTGCGCAGAGTCCAAGGGTTCCCCTTAGAGGTAAGATAGTGGCAAAATTAGATGATTCTAATGCTCTATTTTGTGGTAGTGTGGTCGAGCAGTATGCTTATCAGAGGGTAGTGTTAAGCATTTGTTGTACACATACACAGGCAATAAATGAGGAAAACACACTCAAAGACTACACCAGGCCAATAGGTTTTTATATAGAAAAATATATTTTCTTAGTTTAAGAACCACAGGTTCAAGATTTGCAGTAAACACTTTAAATGCAAAGTACTTCACTTAGATACTTTAGGGACTTTGAATTAAAGCAATATTATATACAGTCTTTGTACAAATGGCAATAAGCTATTTTCAAAGTGGACACAGTGCAAAAATCAACAGTTCCTGGGGGAGATAAGTTAAGGTTAGATTAGGAGGTAAGTAAAACACTTACAAGTCTCAGTTCTGGGGCATAGGTAGCCCACCGTGGGGGGTTCAAGGCAACCCCAAAGTTACCACACCAGCAGCTCAGGGCCGGTCAGGTACAGAGGTCAAGGAGGTGCCCAAAACACATAGGTGCTTATGTAGAACAGGGGTGCTCCAGTTCCAGTCTGCCAGCAGGTAAGTACCCGTGTCCTCGGGGGGCAGACCAGGGGGGTTTTGTAGAGCATTGGGGCAGACACAAGTAGGCACACAAAACACACCCTCAGCAGCACAGGGGCGGCCAGGTGCAGTGTGCAAAGCAGGCGTCGGTTTTTGTATTGATTTGAATTTAGGGACCCAGGGGTCACTCTAGAGGTGCAGGCAGGCACAGGGGGGCTTCTGGGGACAGCCACCACCTGGGCAAGGCAGAGGTTCGGTTCTTTCAGGTCCTGGGGGCTGCGGGTGCAGTGCTGGTTCCAGGCGTCGGGTCCCTTGTTACAGGCAGTCGCGGTCAGGGGGAGCCTCTGGATTCTTTCTGCAGGCGTCGCTGTAAGCGTTCAGTGGGGTCGTCTCTGGCTACTCACGGGCTCGCAGTCGGTGGGGAGTCCTCCCTGTAGTGTTGGTTCTCTGGATCTCAAGCCGGGGGCGTTGGGTGCAGTGTGTGAAGATCCACGCTTCCGGCGGGAAAGTGCAGTCTTTGAAAGTTGCTTCTTTGTTGCAAAGAAGTAGCTGGTTTTGATCAGGGCCGGTGCTCACAAGAGTTTCTTGGTCCTTTAGTCCAGGGCAGTCCTCTGAGGCTTCAGAGGTCACTGGTCCCTGTCGGATGCGTCGCTGGTTGCAGGTTTTCGGAGTTGGAGACAGGCCGGTAGGGCTGGGGCCAAAGCAGTTGTCGTCTTTTTACCTTTGCTGATGCTAAGTTTTGATTGAAAGTGTGCTGGGACCCTGTTAACCAGGCCCCACCACCAGTGTTCTTTCCCTAAACTGTACCCTTGCTTCCACAATTGCCACACCCTTGCCACCCAGATAAGTCCCTTGTAACTGGTACCCCTGGTACCAAGGGCCCTGATGCTAGGGAAGGTCTCTAAGGGCTGCAGCATGTCTTATGCCACCCTGGGGACACCTCACTCAGCACATGCACACTGCCTCACAGTTTGTGTCTGCTGGTGGGGAGAAAATGACTAATTCAACATGGCACTCCCCTCAGAGTGCCATGCCAACCTCACACTGCCTGTGGCATAGGTAATTCACCCCTCTAGCAGGTCTTACAGCCCTAAGGCATGGTGCGCTATACCACAGGTGAGGGTATAAGTGCATGAGCACTATGCCCATACAGTGTCTAAGCAAAACCTTAGACATTGTAAGTGCAGGGTAGCCATAAGAGTATATAGTCTGGGAGTTTGTCACACACAAACTCCACAGTTCCATAATGGCTACACTGAAATCTGGGAAGTTTGGTATCAAACGTCTCAGCACAATAAATGCACACTGATGCCAGTGTGGAATTTATTGTAACATGCACCCAGAGGGCATCTTAGAGATGCCCCCTGAATACCAACCGACTTCCAGTGTGGGGCTGACTCGTTTCTGCCAGCCTGCCACAACCAGATGAGTTGCTGGCCACATGGGAAGACTGCATTTGTCACTCTGTCGCCAGGAACAAAGCCTGTACTGGGTGGAGGTGCTTCACTCCTCCCCCTGCAGGAACTGTAACACCTGGTGGTGAGCCTCAAAGGCTCACCCCCTTTGTTACAGCGCCACGGGGCATCCCAGCTAGTGGAGATGCCCGCTCCTCCGGCCACTGCCCCCACTTTTGGTGGCAAGGCTGGAGGAGATAATAAGAAAAACAAGGAGGAGTCACCCACCAGTCAGGACAGCCCCTAAGGTGCCTTGAGCTGAGGTGACCCCTACCTTTAGAAATCCTCCTTCTTAGTTTTGGAGGATTCCCCCAATAGGATTAGGGATGTGCCCCCCTCCCCACAGGGAGGAGGCACAAAGAGGGTGTAGACACTCTCCAGGACAGTAGCCATTGGCTATTGCCCTTCCAGACCTAAACACCCCCCTAAATCTAGTATTTAGGGGCACCCCAGAACCCAGGAAATCAGATTTCTGCAACCTGAACTAAAGAAGGACTGCTGACCTACAAGCCTGCAGAGGCGACAGACGATGACAACTGATGACAACTGCTTTGGCCCCAGCCCTACCGGCCTTTCTCCTGAGTCAAAAACCTGCAACCAGCCAGGCATCCAACTGGGACCAGCGACCTCTGAAGCCTCAGAGGACTGCCCTGACCCCAGGACCAAGAAACTCCCATGAACAGCGGCTCTGCTCAACAACCTGCAACAAACTTGCAACTTTTCTACAATCTTCAAAGACCTCACTCTTCCCCCCGGAAGCGTGAAACTTCACACTCTGCACCCGACTCGAGATCCAGAGAACAAAGACCACAGGGAGGACTCCTCGGTGACTGCGACCCCATGAATAGCCCGAGACGACCCCCCTGGACCTCCACAGCGACACCTGCAGAGAGAATAAAAAGGCTCCCCCTCACTGCGACTGCCTGTAACAAGAGACCCGACACCTGAATCAAGCACTGCACCTGCAGCCCCCAGGACCAGAAGGAACCGAACTTAACTGCAGGAGTGACCCCCAGGAGACCCTCTGCCTAGCCCAGGTGGTGGCTGGCCCGAGAAGCCCCCTGTACCTGTCTGCACCGCTAGAGTGACCCCCGGGACCCTCCATTGAAACCAATACAAAACCCGACGCCTGCTTTGCACACTGCACCCGGCCGCCCCTGTGCCGCTGAGGGTGTTTTTTGTGTACCTACTTGTGTCCCCCCCCCAGTGCCCTACAAAACCCCCCTGGTCTGCACCCCGAGGACGCAGGTACTTACCTGCTGGCAGACTTGAACCGGATCACCCCTGTTCTCCATAGGCGCCTATGTGTTTTGGGCACCTCTTTGACCTCTGCACCTGACCGGCCCTGAGCTGCTGGTGTGGTAACTTTGGGGTTGACTTGAACCCCCAACAGTGGGCTGCCTATGCCCAGGAACTGAGACTTGTAAGTGTCTTACTTACCTCACAATCTAACCAATACTTACCTCCCCAAAGGACCTGTTGATTTTTTCACTGTCTACTTTTAAAATAGCTTATTGACATTTGTACAAAAACTGTATATGTTATTGCTCTAATTCAAAGTTCCTAATTTACCTGTGTGGTGTACCTTGCATTTTTTGTATTTACTTCACATCTTGAACTTGTGGTTCTAAAAATAAATTAGGAAAATATATTTTTCTATATAAAAACTATTGGCCTGGAGTTAAGTCTTTGAGTGTGTCCCTCTCATTTATTGCCTGTGTGTGTACAACAAATATTTAACACTACCCTCTGATAAGCCTACTGCTCGACCACACTACACCAAAATAGAGCATTAGAATTATTTAATTTTACCACTATCTTACCTCTAAGGGGAACCCTTGGGCTCTGTGTACACTATTTCTCACGTTGAAATAGTATATACTGAGCCAACTTCCTACATTGGTGAATCAGCGGTGGGGTCTAAGACTTTGCATTTGCTGGACTACTCAGCCAATACCTGATCACATGACTAAATTCCAAAAATTGTCATTAGAAACAGATTTTTGAAATTTGAGCTTTTTTTTCCTGCTAGGGCCTTGTGTAAGTCCCTGTTAGCATTTTGTTAGAGTTTAAAAGTTTGGATTTAAGTTCTAGGAGTAGTTTTGTGATTCTTAAAAAGTTACCCAACTTTTAGAGAAATAATGTCTAGCACAGAAGAGATGGTGGTGGAAGTCAACCTCACCCCTTACCTGCATCTAGGGATGTCACAGCTAAAGACACTCTGTAAGCTAAAAATATAAAAACTGGGTCCAACCCTACCAAAGTTAAGCTCCAGGAGCTTTTGGCAGAGTTTGCAAAGGACCACCCCCTCTGAGGATAATCCTACAGAGGGAGAAGCTAGTGACCAGGATGATGATTCCCTCCCTCCTAGTTAGGGAGAAGAGGGCCCCTCAAACCCTGAATCCACAAGTGATAGTCAGAGATACTGGTTCTTCCACAGGGGAGACCAGTAACTCTAGAAGCATTGAGGGAAGCCTCAATGAAGATGACCTCCTGTTAGCCAGGATGGCCAAAAGATTGGCTTTGGAGAGACAGCTCCTAGCCATAGAGAGGGAAAGACAAGAGATGGGTTCAGCTCCCATCAGTGGTGGCAGCAACATAAATAGGGTTAGGGAGAATACTGACATGCTAAAAATCCCCAAAGGGATTGTAACAAAAGATGAAGATGATGATGACATCACCAAATGGTTCACAGCTTTTGAGAGGGCTTGTGTAACCAGAAAAGTAGACAAGTTTGACTGGGGTGCTCTCCTTTGGGAAAAGTGTAAGGATAGACTCCTCACACTCTGGTAAGGACGCAGAATCCTGTGACCTCATGAAGGCTTCCCTGATTGAGGGCTTTGGATTCTCAACTGAGGAGTACAGGATTAGGTTCAGGGGGGGCTCAAAAATCCTCAAGCCAGACCTGGGTTGATTTTGTTGACTTCTCAGTCAAAACACTAGATAGTTGGATTAATGGCAGTGGTTTAAATGATTATGATGGGCTGTATAACTTGTTTATGAAAGAACATCTTTTAGGTAATTGTTTCAATCATAAACTGCATCAGCATCTGGTAGACCTAGGTCAAATTTCTCCCCAAGAATTAGGAAAGAAGGCAGACTATTGGGTCAAGACAAGGGTGACCAAGACTTCCACAGGGGGTGACCAAAAGAAAGGGGTCACAAAGCCTACCCAGGGGAAGAGTGTTGAGGGATCCAAGGGAAAAAGTAAAGAGTCTTCTACGGGGCCTCAAAAACCTGCTCAGGAGGGAGGGTCCAAAGCCTCTTCACAATCCTCATTTGGGTATAAGGGTAAAAACGTTGATCCGAAAAAGGCCTGGTGTCACATCTGTACTCAGCATGAACACCAAACTGGAGACAAGACCTGTCCCAAGAAAAGTCCCACAACTACTACTCCAGTTAGCACTGGATTAGCCAGTCTCCAGGTGGGATCAACAGTGTGCCCAGAGCAAATCAGGGTTCACACTGAAGCTACATTAGTCTCAGAGGGTGGGATGGACCTAGCCACACTTGCTGCCTGGCCGCCTAACATGCAAAAATACAGGCAGCAGCTCTTAATCAATGGGACTAGAGTAGAAGCCCTGAGGGATACAGGTGCCAGTGTCACTGTTGTGACAGAAAAACTGGTTTCCCCAGGATAATACCTGGCTGGACAGACATATCCAGTCACCAATGCTGCCAATCAGACTAAAGTCCATCCCATGGCAATTGTAACTTTAGAATGGGGAGGGGTCACTGGCCTGAAACAGGTGGTAGTCTCTTCTGCTATACCAGTAGATTGTCTGCTTGGAAATGATCTGGAGTCTTCAGCATGGGCTGAGGTAGTACTCAAAACCCATGCAGCCATGCTGGGTATCCCTGAACTGGTGTGTGTCAAGACAAGGGCACAGGGCAGGGATCAGGGTAAAAAAGAAGTGTTGGAGTCTGGAATAATGGCCCAACCTTCCAAGAGAAAAGGAAAGAAGACGGGGGAACCAGCTTCAACATAGCACAAGAAACAGAACCTCTCTTCCCAGGAAGATGTTCTATCCCCTGAGGGAACTGAGTCCATGGAGCTGGGACCTTACCAGGTTGAGCTCTTAGGCCCAGGGGGACACTCAAGGGAACAGCTGTGCAAGGGGCAAGAAACGCGTCCCTCTGTTGAAGGCCTAAGATGGCAAGCAGCTGAGCAAGAAAAAGGAAATGTCAGTGGAACACACAGGCTCTATTGGGAAGATGGACTCCTTTACACTGAGGAAGGAGATCCCAAACCTGGTGCCACTAGTAGAGTTGTAGTGCCTCAGGAGTTTAGGGAGTTCATTCTGACCATAGCCCATGACATTCCCCTTGCTAGGCATTTGGGACAAACCAGGACATGGGAGAGGACATGGAGAGGTTAGTCAACCATTTCTATTGGCCCAATATGACCCAGAAGCTAAAGGAGTTTTGCACCTCCAGTGTCAACTGTCAAGCCAGTGGTAAGACAGGTGGCCATCCAAAGGCCTCCCTCATTCCACTTCCAGTGGTGGGGGTCCCCTTCGAAAGAGTGGGAGTGGGAGTGGATATAGTGGGTCCTCTTGAACTTCCCACAGCATCAGTGAATCAGTATATCCTAGTAGTAGTGGATCATGCTACTAGGTACCCTGAAGCAATTCCCCTTAGGTCCACTACTGCCCCTGCAGTAGCCAAGGCACTCATTGGTATGTTTACTAGAGTGGGATTTCCTAAGGAGGTGGTTTCTGACAGAGGTACCAACTTCATGTCAGCTTACCTAAAACATATGTGTAATGAGTGTGGGGTGACTTACAAATTCACCACACCATACCATCCACAAACCAATGGTCTTGTTGAGAGATTCAACAAGACATTGAAGGACATGATCATAGGGCTCCTTGAAAAACTCAAAAGGAGATGGGTTATCCTCATGCCATGCCTGCTTTTCGCCTACAGAGAGGTGCCCCAGAAGGGAGTAGGGTTTTCCCCCTTTGAACTTCTAAATTTGGCCACCCTGTTAGGGGACCACCAGCTCTTGTAAAAGAATGCTGAGAGAGAACTCTCCATGAGCCTAAACAAGATGTGGTGGACTATGGGGGTCATTCTGACCCCGGCCGGCGGCGGAAGCCGCCGGCCTGGCTAGAACCTCCAGAATACCGCTGCGCGGTCAAAAGACCGCCGCGGGTATTCTGAGTTTCCCGCTGGGCGGGCGGGCGACCGCCAGAAGGCCGCCCGCCCGCCCAGCGGGAAACACCCTTCCATGAGGATGCCGGCTCCGAATGGAGTGGCAGACACTGAAAATCTTGGTGGGGCCCTGTTAGGGGGCCCCTGCAGTGCCCATGCCATTGGCATGGGCACTGCAGGGGCCCCCAGGGGCCCCACGACACCCCTTACCGCCATCCTGTTCCTGGCGGCCAAACTGCCAGGAACAGAATGGCGGTAAGGGGGTCTGAATCCCCATGGCGGCGCAGCAAGCTGCGCCGCCATGGAGGATTCCCCAGGGCAGCGGGAAACCAGCGGTACACTGCCGGTTTCCCGTATCTGCCGCGGTCAGAATTGCCCATGTAGCACCGCCAGCCTGTTGGCGGTGCTACCCCCGGCCTCCACCCTGGCGGTCATAGACCGCCAGGGTCAGAATCAGGCCCTATGTTCTAGGCCTACATTGAAGGATGGCAGAGTACATGGAAAAGGCAAGTAAAAACCTTGAGGCCAACCAACAACAGCAGAAGATGTGGTATGACCAAAAGGCTGCTATGGTTGCGTTTCAGCCAGGGCAGAAAGTCTGGGTTCTGGAACCTGTGGCTCCAAGGGCACTCCAGGACAAATGGAGTGGCCCCTACCCAGTGCTAGAAAAGAAAGAAAATTCTGGTCACCTACCTGGTGGACCTTGGCACTAGCAGCAACCCCAATAGGGTGATCCATGTTAACTGCCTCAAACTCTTCCATGATAGGGCAGATGTAAACATGTTGATGGTTACAGATGAGGACAAGGAAAAAGAGAGTGAACCTCTCCCTGATCTCGTCTCCACTGACCCTAAGTAGTATGGCACAGTAGATGGAGTGGTCTGTTCAGACACCCTCTCTGGCCAACAGCAGGCTGACTGGAGGCAAGTCCTCCAGCAGTTTGCTGAGCTCTTTTCTTTAACCCCTGGTCAGACACAACTGCGTACCCCTGATGTGGACACAAGAGACAGCATGCCTGTCAAAAACAACATATTTAGACAGTCTGACCAAGTTAAAGAAAGCATCAAAGTGGAAGTCCACAAGATGCTTGAGTTGGGAGTGATTGAGCACTCTGACAGTCCCTGGGCTAGCCCAGTGGTCTTGGTCCCCAAACCTCACACAAAAGATGGCAAGAGAGAGATGGGGTTTTGGGTGGAGTACATAGGGCTTAACTCTGTCACTAAGACAGATGCTCACCCCATTCCAAGGGCAGATGAACTGATAGACAAATTGGGTGCAGCCAAATACTTAAGTACCTTTGACTTATCAGCAGGGTACTGGCAAAGAAGAATGGCACCAGGAGCAAACGAGAAAACAGCATTCTCTACACCTGATGGGCACTATCAGTTTACTGTGATGCCCTTTGGCTTAAAGAATGCCCCTGCCACCTTCCAAAGGTTGGTGAATCAAGTCCTTGTTGGCTTGGAGTCCTTTAGTGCAGCTTATCTTGATGATATTGCTGTCTTTAGCTCAAACTGGCAGGATCACCTGGTCCACCTGAAGAAGGTTTTGCAGGCCCTATGGCCCTGCAAGCAGCTGGCCTCTCTATCAAGGCATCTAAATGTCAGATACGGCTGGGTACTGTGGTTTACTTGGGTCACCTTGTAGGTGGAGGCCAAGTTCAGCCACTCCAACCCAAGATCCAGACTATTCTGGACTGGGTAGCTCCAAAAACCCAGACTCAAGTCAGGGCATTCCTTGGCTTGACTGGGTACTATATGAGGCTTGTGAAGAAATATGGATCAGTAGTGACACCCCTCACAGAACTTACCTCTAAGAAAATGCCCAAGAAAGTGAACGGGACCGTGAACTGTCAAAAGGCCTTTGACACCCTGAAGCAAGCAATGCATACAGCACCAGTTTTGAAAGCTCCAGATTACTCGAAGCAGTTCATTGTGCAGACAGATGCCTCTGAACATGGGATAGGAGCAGTCCTGTCCCAAACAAATGATGATGGCCTTGACCAGCCTCTTGCTTTTATTAGCAGGAGGTTACTCCCCAAGGAGCAGCTTTAGAGTGCCATTGAGAAGGAGGAATTTGCTGTGGTCTAGTCCCTGAAGAAGTTGAGACCATACATTTTTCGTACTCACTTCATAGTTCTAACTGGCCACAGACCTCTCAGATGGCTAATGCAAATGAAAGGAGAAAACCCTAAACTGTTGAGTTGGTCCATGTCCCTACAGGGAATGGACTTTGTAGTGGAACACAGACCGGGGACTGCCCATGTCAATGCTGATGGCCTTTCCAGGTTCTTCCACTTAGAAAATGAAGACTCTCTTGGGAAAGGTTAGTCTCATCCTCTTTTGTTTGGGGGGGAGGGGGTTGTGTAAGGAATTGCCTCCTTGGCATGGTTACCCCCTGACTTTTTGCCTTTGCTGATGCTAAGTTTTGATTGAAAGTGTGCTGGGACCCTGCTAACCAGGACCCAGTACCAGTGTCCTTTCCCTAAACTGTACCTTTGCTGCCACAATTGGCACAACCCTGGCACTCAGATAAGTCCCTTGTAACTGGTACCAAGGGCCCTGATGCACGGAAGGTCTCTAAGGGCTGCAGCATGTCTTCTGCCAACCTGGGGACCCCTCTGACAGCACATGCACACTGCCTCACAGCTTGTGTCTGCTGGTGGGGAGAAAATTACTAAGGCGACATGACACTCCCCTCAGAGTGCCATGCAACCTCACACTGCCTGTGGCATAGGTAAGTCACCCCTCTAGCAGGCCTTACAGACCTAAGGCAGGGTGCACTATACCACAGGTGAGGGCATATGGGCATGAGCACTATGCCCCTACAGTGTCTAAGCAAAACCTTAGACATTGTAAGTGCAGGGTAGCCATAAGAGTATATGGTCTGGGAGTTTGTCTAACACAAACTCCGCAGTTCCATAATGGCTACACTGAAATCTGGGAAGTTTGATATCAAACTTCTCAGCACAATAAATGCACATTGATCCCATTGTGGAATTTGTTGTAACATGCACCCAGACGGCATCTTAGAGATGCTCCTTGAAAACCAACCCGGCTTCTAGTTTGGGGCTAACCGGTTTCTGCCAGCCTGCCACAACCAGACGAGTTGCTGGTCACATGGGGAGAGTGCCTTTGTCACTCTTTGGCCAGGAACAAAGCCTGTACTGGGTGGAGGTGCTTCACACCTCCCCCTGCAGGAACTGGCTCACCCCCTTTATTACAGCGCAACAGGGCATCCCAGTTAGTGGAGATGCCAGCCCCTACGGCCACTGACCCCACTTTTGGCAGCAAGGCTGGAGGAGATAATGAGAAAAACAAGGAGTCACCACCCACCAGTCAGGACAGCCCCTAAGGTGCCCTGAGCTGAGGTGACCGCTGCTTTTAGAAATCCTTCATCTTCGTTTTGGATGATTCCCCCAATAGGATTAGGAATGTGCCCCCCTCCCCACAGGGAGGAGGCACAAAGAGGGTGTAGCCATCCTCCAGGACAGTAGCCATTGGCTACTGCCCTCCCAGACCTAAACACACCCCTAAATGTAGTATTTTTTTTTTGCACCCCAGAACTCAGGAAATGAGATTCCTGCAACCTGAACTAAAGAAGGACTGCTGACCTACAAGCCTGCAGAGATGACGGACGACGACAACTGCTGTGGCCCCAGCCCTACCGGCCTGTCTCCTGATTTGAAAACCTGCAACCAGCGACACATCCAACAGGGACCAGTGACTTCTAAAGCCTCAGAGGACTTCCCTGACCCCAGGACCAAGAAACTCCCGTGAGCGGCTCTGCCCAACAACCTGCAACAAACTTGCAACTTTTCTACAATCTTCAAAGACCTCACTCTTCCTGCCGGAAGCGTGAGACTTCACACTCTGCACCCGACGCCCCTGGCTCGAGATCCAAAGAACAAGCACCACAGGGAGGACTCCCTGGCAACTGCGAACCCGTGAGTAGCCTGAGACGACCCCCACATCGACGCCTGCAGAGAGAATCCAGAAGCTCCCCCTGACTGCGACTGCCTGTAACAAGGGACCCGACGCCTGGATCAAGCACTGCACCCGCAGCCCCCAGCACCAGAAGGAACCGAACTTCAGTGCAGGAGTGACCCCCAGGCGACTCTCTGCCCAGCCTAGATAGTGGCTGGCCCGAGAAGCCCCCCCCCCTCGTACCTGCCTGCACCGCTAGAGTGACCCCCGGGTCCCTCCATTGAAACCAATACAAAACCCGACGCCTGCTTTGCACACTGCACCCGGCCGCCCCTGTGCCGCTGAGGGTGTGTTTTGTATGCCTACTTGTCCCCCCCCAAGTGCTCTACAAAACCCCTCTGGTCTGCACCCGAGGACGCGGGTACTTACCTGCTGGCAGACTGGAACCGGAGCACCCCTGTTCTCCATAGGCACCTATGTGTTTTGGGCACCTCTTTGACTTCTGCACCTGACCGGCCCTGAGCTGCTGGTGTGGTAACTTTGGGGTTGCCTTCAACCCCCAACGGTGGGCTGCCTATGCCCAGGAACTGAGACTTGTAAGTGTCTTACTTACCTCACAATCTAACCAATACTTACCTCCCCAAAGGACCTGTTGATTTTTTCACTGTCTACTTTTAAAATAGCTTATTGACATTTGTACAAAAACTGTATATGTTATTGCTCTAATTCAAAGTTCCTAATTTACCTGTGTGGAGTACCTTGCATTTTTTTGTATTTACTTCACATCTTGAACTTGTGGTTCTAAAAATAAATTAGGAAAATATATTTTTCTATAAAAAAACGATTGGCCTGGAGTTAAGTCTTTGAGTGTGTCCCTCTCATTTATTGCCCGTGTGTGTACAACAAATGCTTAACACTGCCCTCTGATAAGCCTACTGCTCGACCACACTACACCAAAATAGAGCATTAGAATTATCTAATTTTGCCACTATCTTACCTCTAAGGGGAACCCTTGGACTCTGTGCACACTGTTTCTTACTTTGAAATAGTATATACAGAACCAACTTCCTACAATAGGTCTAGGGGCAACACAAACCATATACTAAAAAAGTGGAATGTGAATCACAAATTCCCCTCTAGACAAGTGTAGTGTGTGCAGAATCGCTGGGAGAGTAAGAATACAGTAAAGGTAAGTAAATTACCCCACTCCAAAGCCCAGAAAAGCAGGAGTAATGTACTGCAAGTTTCCTTAGGACACACTACACCTCATTTTGGGAATTTTGCAGCAGCCAACTGCAAAGAGCAACTGCTGTATTATTGGACCTGAAGACCTGCAAAGGAAGGGGACCAATTCCAGAAGTCGAAACAAGTTCCAGGAAGGACAGGAGCCCCTGCCAACCCAGAAGAGGATGCAAAAGAAGAGTCCCCGGTTAGTTGAAGACTGCAGAAATGCACCCTAGGAAGATGCCAGCGAGTTCCTGCGTGATGCAAAAGATGTCCCACGGCGTGAAGATCGTTGCAGATGAGATTTCTTGTTTGAAGGCGCCAAGCCTTGGCTACGGCAAAAGTGCGTTTTTCATTAAAATGTCGTTGGATGGACCCAGGAGCGTCCTGGGGGCCTCAACTCTGTGTGAGGAGGAAGAGAGGGCTCTCAGCACTTTAGAGAGCCCTCAGGATGCCAGCCAGCACCCCCAGAAGCTGCATGATCCAGGTTCAAAGGAGGTGCAAAACGCAGTTGATGCAGCACAACAAAAGAAGGTCCCCCGCCGCCGGAGAACAACTCAGTGAGTTGAGCGTCACAAGGTTGAGTGCTGGGGACCTGGGCCAGACTGTGCATGAAATAATTTAGCAAAGAGTGCACAGAGGCCTTAGGAGACGAAGAAGACACAAAACACAGGGGTACCGTTGTTCTCGGGGAAGGCAAGGTCTTACCTCCTCCACATTGCGTCAGCAGGACCTCAGGACAGTCTATGTCGATGATGTCCACCCTCTGTGTCCTTAGGAGCACTGTTGTCACCGTGAGAGGAGTCCCAGGGTACCGGTTGTTGCCTTTGAAGGTGCCTACTTGGAGCAGGGCGGTGTCTCTATCACTCCACGGGAGATTTCATCGGTCCTTTTGGTGCAGGATGAAGACAAGGAGTCCCCATAGCATGCACACCGTGGAAACTGTTGTAGTTGCTGACTTGGAGCTGAGGTTGCTGAAGAAAAGTGTCTCTTGTAGACACTTTGTTGCAGTTACAGCATTTCTTGGAGCAGGGTGCTGTTGATCTGAGGTCAGAAGAGTGAAGTGGTTGCAGAGGATTCCTGAAGGAAACTTGCAAGCAGCAATCTGAAGAGAACCCCCACAGGAGATACCCTAAATAGCCCTGAGAGGGGTATTGGCTACTTTTTCAGGTGTGGACCTATCAAGAGGGGTCTATGACGTCACCTACTGGCACTGGCCACTCAGAGCCCTTCAGAGTGCCCCCACACTTTGCAAAGCAAGATCGTTGAAGTCTGGGACACACTGGGGGAGCTCTGGGCACCACCCCTAGTTTGGTGATGGACAGGGGTGTGGTTAGCCCCTTTCCTTTGTCCAGTTTCCCGCCAGAGCAGGGGAGATGGGTCCCTGAACCGGTGTAGACTGGTTTATGTAAGGAGGGCACCATCTGTGCTCTTCAAAGCATTTCCAGAGGCTGGGGAGGCTACCCCTCCCTAGCCTGTAACACCTATTTCCAAAGGGAGAGGGTGTTACAGAGGAAATGCTTTGTTCTGCACTCTGCTCTCAGAGGAAATGCTTTGTTCTGCACTCTGCTCTCAGAGGAAATGCTTTGTTCTGCCTTCCTGGGACTGGGCTGGCCAGACCCCAGGGGGGCAGAACCCTGTCTGTGAGGTGGCAGCAGCTGTAGCTGCAGTGCAAGCCTCAGAGAGCTGGTTTGGCAGTACTTGGGGGTCCATGGTGGACTCCCCAGGATGCGAGGAATTGGCTTCCCAATAACAGATTTGGAATGGGGGGACAATTCCATGATCTTAGATCGGTTTATAGCCATATTCGAAGTTACCATTGTGAAGCTACACATAGGTATTGACCTATATGTACTGCACGCGTGTAATGGCATCCTCACACTCACAACGTCCGGGGAAATGGCCCTGAGCTATGTGGGGGCACCTTTGCTAGTGCAAGGGTGCCCTCACACTTAGGAACTTTGCACCTAACTTTCAGCAAGTGAAGGTTAGACCTATAGGTGACTTGTAAGTTACTTAAGTGCAGTGAAAATGGCTGTGAAATTGTGTGTGCACTATTTCACGCAGGCTGCAATGGCAGTCTTGTGCAAGGGTTTGTCTGAGCTCCCTATGGGTGGCAAAAGAAATGCTGCAGCCCATATGGATCTAGTGGAACCCCAATGCCCTGGGTACCTAGGTACCATATACTAGGGACTTATAAAGGGGGTCCAGTGTGGCAATTGAAATTGGTAAGTGAAGTCACTGGCCTACAGTGACAAATTTAAAAGGAGAGAGTGTAGGAAAGTACCATCTTGCCTGGCATGTTACCCCCATTTTCACTGTATGTATGTTTGTTTTTGCCCATGTGTCACTGGGATCCTGCCAGGCAGGACCCCAGTGCTCATAATGTATGCCCTGTATGTGTTCCCTGTGTGGTGACTAACTGTTTCACTGAGGCTCTGCTAACCAGAACCTCAGTGTTTATGCTCTCTCTGCTTTCCACAATTGTCACTGCAGGCTAGTGACTATCTTCACCAATTATCATTGACACACTGGAACACCCTTATAATTCCATTGTATATGGTACCTAGGTACCCAGGGTATTGGGGTTCCAGGAGATCATTATGGGCTGCAGCATTTCTTTTGCCACCCACCTGCGCAGATGAGTTACAACCACCACCATCACTTTCGTGAACACCAGAGTGTGAGAAAGTAGCCTCTTTCTAGCATGGTTACCCCCCGCTTTTGGCCTGTTTGTGAGTGTGTGTCAGTGTGTTTTTACTGTGTCACTGGGATCCTGCTAGCCAGGACCCCAGTGCTCATAGATAAAAACCTATATGTCATTGTGTTTTGCCTGTCTCATTGGGATCCTGCTAGCCAGGACCCCAGTGCTCATAGTTTGTGGCCTAATGTGTATGCCTGTGTAGTGCCTAGCTGTGTCAATGAGGGTCTGCTAATCAGAACCTCAGTGATTATGCTCTCTCTGCTTTTAAATTTGTCACTGTAGGCCAGTGACTTCACTTACCAATTTTAATTGGCATACTGGACCCCCCTTGTAAGCCCCTACTATATGGTACCTAGGTACCCAGGGTATTGGGGTTCCAGGAGATCCATATGGGTTGCAGCATTTCTTTTGCCACCCATAAGGAGCTCAGAGAAACCCTTACACAGGACTGCCATTACAGCCTGCGTGAAATAGTGCACACGCTATTTCACAGCCATTTTTACTGCACTTAAGTAACTTATACGTCACCTACATGTCTAACATTCACTTGCTGAAGGTTAGGTGCAAAGTTACTAAGTGTGAGGGCACCCTTGTACTAGCAAAGGTGCCCCACATAGTTCAGGGCCATTTCCCCGGACTTTGTGAGTACGGGGACGCCATTACACGTGTGCACTACATATAGGTCACTACTTATATGTGGCTTCACAATTTTAACTCCGAAAATAGCCATGTAACATGTCTAAGATCATGGAATTGTCCCCCATTCCACATCTGATATTGGGGAGCCAATTCCATGCATCCTGGGGGCTCCACCATGGACTCCCAGTAGTGCCAAACCAGCTCTCTGAGGCTTGCACTGCAGCTACAGCTGCTGCCACTTCACAGACAGGGCTCTGCCCTTGTGAAGTCTGGGCAGCCCAGTCCCAGGAACGCAGAAAAAAGCATTTCCTCTGAGTGCAGGGTGTTACATCCTCTTCCTTTGGAAATAGGTGTTACAGGCTGGGGAGAGGTAGCCTCCCCCAGCCTCTGGAAATGCTTTGAAGGGCACAGATGGTGCCCTCCTTGCATAAACCAGTCTACACCGGTTCAGGGACCACTCCTCCCCTGCTCTGGTGGGAAACTGGACAAAGGAAAGGGCAGTGACCACTCCCCTGTCCATCACCACCCCAGGGGTGGTGCCCAGAGCTCCTCCAGTGTGTCCCAGACTTCAGCCATCTTGCTTTGCAAGGTGTGGGGCCACTCTGGCCGGCTCTGAGTGGCCAGTGCAAGCAGGTGACGTCAGAGACCCCTCCTGATAGGTCCATACCTGATGAGGTAGCCAATACCCCTCTCAGGGGTATTTAGGGTCTCTCCTGTGGGCTCTCTTCAGATTCTGCTTGCATGTTTCCTTCAGGAATCCTCTGCAACTACTTCATCATCCTGTGACCTCGGATCAACCGCAGCCTGCTCCAAGAAACGCTGTAACTGCAACAAAGTGTCTACAAAAGACACTTTTCAGCAACCTGAGCTCCAAGTCAGCAACTGCAACAGTTTCCATGGTGTGCATGCTCTGGGGACTCCCTGTCTTCATCTGCACCAGAAGGACCGAAGAAATCTCACGTGGAGTGACGGAGTCACTCCCCTGCTCCAAGCAGGCACCTTCCAAGGCGACGACCGGTACCCTGGGACTCCTCTCACGGTGACAAGCGTGCTCCTAAGGACACAGAGGGTAGACATCATCCACATAGACTGTCCTGAGGTCCTGCTGACTCCATTTGGAGAATGTAATATCTTGCCTTCCCGGAGAACGATGGTACCCCTGTGTTTTGTGTCTTCTTCGCCTCCTGAGGCCTCTGTGCACTCTTTGCAAAATTCCTTCATGCACAGCCTGGTCCAGGATCCCCAGCACTCCACCCTGCGATGTTCAACTTACTGAGGTGTTCTCCGGCGGCGTGGGACCTTCTTTTGTTGTGCTGCATCGGACCTTCATTTGTTGTGCTGCATCAACCTTGTTTTGCACCTCCTTAGAACTCCTATCCTGCAGCTTCTGGGTGTGCTCGATGACCTCCTGAGGGCTTTCTAAAGTGCTGAGAGCCCCCACTTCCTCCCCACACAGAGTTGAGGCACCCAGGTCCCTCCTGGTCCATTTTGATGAAAAACACACTTTTGCTGTAGCCAAAGCTTGTTGGCGCCTTCCACCACGAAATCTCGTCTGCAACGATTTTCATGCCGTGGGACATGTTTTGCATCACGCAGGAACCCGCTGGCATTTTCCTAGGGTGCCCTTCTGCAGTCTCCAACTCACTGGTGACTCTTCTTTTGCACCTTCTTCTGGGTTGGCAGGAGCTCCTGTCCTTCCTAGAACTTCTTTCGACTTCTGGACTTGGTCCCCTTCCTTTGAGGGTCTTCAGGTCCAATAATCCAGCAGTTGTTCTTTGCAGACTTGGTTGGCTGCTGCAAAATCCAAAAAATGAGGTGTAGTGTGTGCTCTGGAAACTTGCAGTACTTTACTCCTGCTTTTCTGGGCTCTGGGGTGGGGTGATTTACTTACCTTCACTGTATTCTTACTCTCCCAGCAATTCTGCTCACACTACACTGGTCTAGGGGAGAATTCGTGATTCACCTTCCACTTTTTTAGTATATGGTTTGTGTTGCCCCTAGACCTATTTTCTCCCATTGCATTCTATAGGATTTCCTACAGTTTGCATTATTCTATGACTATTTTCTTGTCTCATTTTGGTGTCTCGTGTATATATTATGTATAATACTTACCTCCAGAAGGAGTATTGTCTCTAAGATATTTTTGATACTGTGTCACGCAAATAAATACCTTTATTTTTGGTAACACTGACTGTTGTCTTTACTTGTGTATAAGTACTGTGAAACTATAAGTGGTATTGCATGAGCTTTGCATGTCTCCTAGTTCAACCTAAGCTGCTCTGCTATAGCTACCTCTATCAGCCTAAGCTGCTAGAACACAAATACATTCACTAACAAGGGATAACTGGACCTGGTGTAAGTACCCAAGGTACCCACTACAAACCAGGCCAGCCTCCTACATGGAGTGAGTGAGCTTCAGGCTCTTTCTTCAAAGCTCCCAGACTTGTCTGTGCACCCTGACAAAATGGTGTTGCGCACTAAGGCTTCCTTCCTTCCCAAGGTAGTTACACCTTTTCATGTAGGCCAGTCCATCACCTTGCCTACTTTTTACGCACCTCTACATCCTTCTTATGAGGAGGAGAGACTCCACCGTCTGGACCCAAAAAGAGCTTTGGCGTTCTATCTCAATCGTACTAAAGATTTCTGGGTGGACAATCAACTCTTTGTTGGATATGTGGGTGCGAAGAAAGGGAAGGCGATGGAAAAACTTAGTATCTCTCGATGGGTACTTCTTTACATCAAGATGTGACACCACCTACCGACGTGCAAGGGTATTGCGCGACGAAAAAATCTCCGGATCAAGTCTGACGCGTGGGGGAAAATTCTCTTGTCATGAATCCGCAACTAGAATATGTCACTACCAGATATATTGTTGCTGGAGGTAAGTAACTTGTTCCTCTATGCTACTCCACTCTATGCCGCAGCACTCTGTGCCGCTCTTCATGACTGCACTCTGTGCCACTCTACTCTGCACCGCTCCAGTCCACTTTCCTCTTTGCCACTGCACTCTACATCCCTGCATTCTATTCTATGCCACTGCATTCTACTCTGTATCACTCCACGCCATTCCATTGAGCGCCACTCTACTGCACTCTACTCCCCTCCACTGCACTCTACTCCACTCTACTCTGCTCCACTGCACTCTACTTCACGGCACTCAACACCACTCTTCTTTGTGCCCTACACTGTACACAACTGCACTCTATGCCATTGCACACTGCGCCACTGCAGTCTGTCCTCTCCATACCACTGCACTCTACTCAGCTCTACTCCACACCATGCCATTCCACTCTACACCAAGGCAATCTACACCACTGCACTGTCATTCTATTCTACACCACTGTATTTTGCGCCATTGCATTCTACTCTGTGCTACTTCGCTCTAATCTGCACCACTCTACACCACTGCAATCTGATAGAGACTTCAAGCAGCAGATTCCTTACCTTAGAATATTCCCAGGGCGTCAGACTGGATCGTAAAGTTTTCGATCAGTATGCCTGCGTGCCTGTACGTATCAAAACGTGCCTCACGTCAGCATCGTCCGCACCGGATATGAGGTAACAGGTACCTGTATAGAAGACACCACGGCATGCTGAGTGTAGCAGTTTTCTTTCCTTGCCAGAAAGCGCTGATTTGTGAAGAGGTACCCTCAGCCATTTTGTGACTGGCTTTTTAACCCTTTTTATGAGATTTTCTCTCCTGGTGTGACAGGATGTCCCCAAAGAAACCGGCTGGTTTCAATCTATGTGGGGCTTGTCACAGGCAAATGTCTGTGACAGATCCACACTTAGTTGGTCTGTGGTGCAGGGAGAGGGACCACGACTCCAAGATCTGTGAGGACTACTGCGCCATGCATCCAAAGGTGCGGAGGTTATGGTCTTTGAAGCTCCTTACCACTCCACGTCAGATGATCCTGCAACCCTCAAGATCCCGTTCATGCAAAAAGTACCAGGACTGTTCACGGAGCTGCACCAGGTGCTTGTAAATACTCTCAAAATTGTTGAGTAAGTCCCACAAACTAAAGAGGTCTTTGACTTCGCCACAGCCGTCCAAGTCTTCTGGTGAGGCACGGGAACATCGACTCTCCAGGCCTTGCACATCTGCAGAGCCTAAGTCTGGGTGTGCTCTGCACTTCCCTGACTTTCCTGCAGCCGGAGCAACCTCGTCCCCATAGAGTGGAGTGGCATAGAATGAAGTGGTGCAAAGTAGAGTAGTGTAGACTGCAGTGGTGCAGGAGTAGAGTGGAATGGTGTAGAGTCCACTAGGGTGGAGTATTGTGGAATGAAGTGGCATAGAATGAAGTGGTGTAGATTGCAGTGATGCAGACTACAGGGTATAGACTCCAATGGCGTGGAGTGGAGTTATACCACTCCTCTATTCCACTCCACTCTATGCCACTCCACTCTGCAGCACTTTACACTCTACTCCATGCTACGCAACTCTACTATTTATTGCACTCTACACCACTCTACTGTGCACCACTGCACTTTATGCAATTGCATTCTACTCTGCACCAATTCACTATACGCCCCTCCACTCTACACCATTGCACTCTGTCCACTCTTCTCTGCCCCACTCCACAACACTTTGCGCCATTCCACTCTATGGCACTCCACTTTATACTACTCCACTCGCCACTGCACTCTACACTGCACCTATCCATGCTGTGCCACCACACTCTACTCTGCACCACTGCAGTCTCCGCTGTATGACACTGCACTCTATTCCACATTACTCTGCATCACCCTACACCTCTCCATTCCACTCTACACCACTGCATTCTATACTGTGCCACTACACTTCATGATACGCTTCTCTAGTGAGCACCACTCTACTCTATGCCATTGCGCTCTACACAGTTGTACTCTACGCCATTCTGCTCTTCACCACTCCACGCCACTCTGCCACTGCGCTACTCCACCGCTCTGCCACTGCGCTCTGCTCCGCACCACTGTACTCCACTTCACACCATTGTACACCATCCTATGGTACTCCATGCCCCTTTATGCCGCTCTACTCTGTGCTACTCTTTGCCCCTTTACGTCACTCTGCTCTGTGCCACTCCACACAATGCCACTCTACCCCACTCTTCTCTACTCATTGCTACCCTACTCTATGCCACGTCACTTTTGACTCGCTTTCTTTTTTTTTTTTTTTTTAGTGGAGCTTAGATCTCCTATATGCCTTTCTGCCCAGAGTTCTCAAGAAGATCAAGAACAACCGGGCCCAAGTCATCCTTGTGGCTCCAGATTGGGCAAGGAGAGTCTGGTATCCCAAGCTTTTGAAAATAAGCATCCTTGATTAGGCTGACCCTTCAAGAGGATCTTCTGTTGCAGCAACATGGAAAGGTTCTCCAACTGAACCTGTCAACTCTGTGCCTTCATGCATTGAGAATGAGCGGCAACAGTTGACAGCCTTTGACATTCCTCCTGAAGTCTGTAATGTTGATCTGGAAACCAAGTGTTCATCCACAAAAACTGTATATGCCTGCCGTTGACAAAGATTTGTAAAATATTGTACAGAGAAGTTTATAGATCCTTTTTCTGCTTCTCTCTCTGATTTTAGTCTTTGCATTCTGTACCTTGCCCAGAAGGACTATGCTCTGGGCACTGTTTAAGGCTATCTGTCTGCTCTATCCACCCTTCTATGACTGCCTGGCCAACCTATTGTTCAAGTCCCTTATTGTAAATAGGTTTCTAAAAGGGCTTGTACTTAAGTTTTCACCTTTACCCTTCATTATGCCTCAGTGGGACCTGAATTTGGTTCTTGCATTTCTGACGTGTGCTCCTTTTGAGCCACTTCATAATTGTCTCCTGAGGCTGCTTACCATCACAAGTGTCTTTCTTGTGGTCATAACATCTGCCCAGAGGGTAAGTGAACTCCAGGCTTTGTCATCCAAGCCTCCTTATCTTGCAGTTTTTCATGATAAAGTGGAGCTTGGCACCCGTGCCTCTGTCCTCCCAAAGAAGGTGGCCCCATTCCGTTTGGGGCAGACTGTCACCCTGCCTGCCTTCTTTGCTACCCCACATCCCTCCAAGGAAGAGGAGCGACTCCACCGGTGGGACCCCAAAAAAAGCGTTGTGGTTCTACCTTGACTGCACAAAAGAGGTCCGGGTAGACGATCTTTGTGGGATATGTGGGTGCAAAGAAAGGTTGGGCAGTACAGAAACAAACCGTTTTTGTCATGGTTAGCCCCTACATTTTGCCGGGTATCGGATGTAATTTTGACTGAAAGTGCACTGGGTTTTTGCTAACCAGGTCCCTAGTGCAAGATCTCTTTCCCCAAAACTGCATAGTTGTTTCCCCAATTGCCAAATTTTTAGCACCCTCTGTAAGTTCCTAGTAAAGTTTATCCCTGGTACTAAGGGCCTTGGGTACCAATGAGGGTCCGTAAGGGCTGCAGCACAAATTGTGCCACCCTAAGGTACCTCTCAGAAAGCACATGAGAGGCTGCCATTGCAGACTGCGTTTCTTGGTGCAGACAAAAGTGAAAAAAGGACATGGCACACAGCCTGTGTGCCATGTCCCCTAACATTGCATGTAATATATGTAAGTCACTCCTCTAACAGGCCTTACCGTCCTAAGGCAAGGTGAATTTTATTACATGTGTGCACAAGCAGATATGACACTGCCATGCCTGTCAATTTTCAGACATGGTAAGTCATTTTAAACATGCGCTGGGCACCGGTCATTACAAGTTTCCCAGCTACAGGATGGCATCACTAAAGATAGGGATGTTTGGTATCAAACATCTCGTATTGGTCAACCCACACTGATGCAAGTTTTGGATTTACCAATACATGCGCCCAGATGTCACATTAGAAGTGATCCCTGAAAACGTACCAACTACTAGTGTGGTAACTGACTGGTACTGACCAGTTCAGCCACCTTAGCCACATTTCTGACCCCTAAGGTGAGAGCCAGCGCTTCAGAGACAAAAGGCTGCATTGGGTGGAGGTGTTCACAACTCCTCCACGTAGGAAGGACATTCCAGGGCAGGAAGCTTCAAGGGCCTAGCTGCCTTTGTAATACGACCCAGGTCTCTCCGAGTGGTGGAGATGACCAACCGCCCTGACTCCACTTTCGGCAGTAAGACATGTGGGAAACTTAGGCAGATTAGGAGGTGTGCCCACTTTATGCCAGTCCCACCCCTAAGGTGGACGAGCTGAAGTGGACACCACCTTTTAAATTCCTCCATCTTGGTTTGGTTGGAATTAGGCCACTGGGTTCAGGGTTATGCCCACTTTCCAACAGGAGTGGTAAAAAAAAGGGTGTAGTCATCATAAAGACGGGCAACCCATTGGCTGCCACCTGATAGTTCCTGTAGCGCACCTAAATTGAGTATTTAGGTGGCACCCCAGAACTCACATCCTGGCAACCTAAGAAGAAAAGGACTAAGAAGAGATGCACTCGCAGAAGATGAGAAGAAGCAGCAGCTAACCTGGTACCAACCCCACCGGTCTGTCTGCACTTGTCGACGAACTCTGCACCAGAAGATGGCTCAACCTGCAGCTGAATCTCCAGAAACCTGGGAGGAAAGCCTGCATGCCTTCGAAAAAAACTCAAGTCTCCCGTGAGCAGCGGACCTGCTCCCCAACCATCTCTCCAAGAAAGGACTCTGCATCCTCTAGATTCTTAAAGACCCGACGCATGAAGTCCCTTATGGTGTTCTCACCTTATACCAGGTCAGGTATCCCCTATTAGTGATGTCTATGCAGTGTCTAGGAAGCCAGGGCTTTCTAGAAGTAGCTGTGGAGGAGCAGCCAAGACTTATCTAAGAGACATGCAAAGCTTATGCAATACCACTATAGTCACACAGTAACTTATCTCACATGAAAGAACCACACAGTGTTAGAAAAATAAAGGCACTTTATTATAGAATACTGAATAGGCACTACTCCCAACTGGTGGTAAGTAAACAAATACTATTATATACACATTAGCAATCAGTAAATAGCATAGAAAGCAATAGGCATTGGTAACAGCAATAGCAAATAGGGAGGGCCCTAGGGGAGGGCAAAACCATATACCAAAAAAGTGGAATGTGAAAGGCAGTCCCCAACCCAAGTATATGGAATCAGGAGAAAGGAGCTGGAGGCTGTAAACCCCAAAAGGTAAGTGCCATGGTGCCCCCAGCAACCAGGAGAGGGGAGGTAAGTACCTGGTTTTCCCCAATCCCAACAGGAGGACTTTGGAAAAGGATTATGCAAGACCCAACCAAGACTGGAATGGAAGAATCCAAAGGTGGATCCTGACAAAAGATGACCTGCAAAGGAAGGGGACCAAGTACAGTTCAAGTTTGAGTGTCCAGTGGTGGCAGGAGCCACTACCCTCCCTTATGTGGATGCAGGACCAGGACGATGGTGGACGAAGAAGGTCAGCAGTGCAGCACAGGAGCTGAAGATGAGTCCCAGAAGTGATGCAAGTGATGTCCCATGTCGGCGGTCGAGATGCAGTCAGTCAGTGGTGCTGGTAAACCACCAACAAGCCTTGGCAAATGTAAGATTCAGAGACAAAGTTTTACAAGGCTGAAGAGGACCACCAAGGTCCAGGGGACTCAACCCAAGGATGAGAGTCCTGGGTGACCCCCCAGCAGCTGCAAGACTCACAGGGAGAGGAGGCAGCCCCCACAGGCAACCCACTTGCAGCAGGCACAGGAATCGCAGTGAGGCCCACTCAGCACACCTGAAGAGGAGTCCCACCTGTAGGAGGCTGGACTGGCTTGTAGTGAGTACCAAGGGGTACTTGCACCTTGCACCAGGCCCAGTTATCCCTTATTAGTGTATAGGGTGTCTAGCAGCTTAGGCTGATAGATAATGGTAGCTTAGCAGAGCAGCTTAGGCTGAACTAGGAGACGTGTGAAGCTACTACAGTACCACTTAGTGTCATATGCACAATATCATAAGAAAACACAATACACAGTTATACTAAAAATAAAGGTACTTTATTTTTATGACAATATGCCAAAGTATCTTAGAGTGTACCCTCAGGGAGAGGATAGGAAATATACACAAGATATATATACACAATAGCAAAAATATGCAGTATAGTCTTAGAAAACAGTGCAAACAATGTATAGTTACAATAGGATGCAATGGGGAAACATAGGGATAGGGGCAACACAAACCATATACTCCAAAAGTGGAATGCGAACCACGAATGGACCCCAAACCTATGTGACCTTGTAGAGGGTCGCTGGGACTATTAGAAAATAGTGAGAGTTAAAAAAATAACCCTCCCCAAGACCCTGAAAAGTGAGTGCAAAGTGCACTAAAGTTCCCCTAAGGACAAAGAAGTCGTGTTAGAGGAATAATGCAGGAAAGACACAAACCAGCAATGCAACGACTGTGGATTTCCAATCTAGGGTACCTGTGGAACAAGGGGACCAAGTCCAAAAGTCACAAGCAAGTCGGAGATGGGCAGATGCCCAGGAAATGCCAGCTGCGGGTGCAAAGAAGCTTCTACTGGACAGAAGAAGCTGAGGTTTCTGCAGGAACGAAAAGGGCTAGAGACTTCCCCTTTGGTGGACGGATCCCTCTCGCCTTGGAGAGTCGTGCAGACGTGTTTTCCCGCTGAAAGGACGCCAACAAGCCTTGCTAGTCGCAAATCGTGCGTTTGGCGTTTTTGGACGCTGCCGGGGCCCAGGAGGTCGCAAATTGGACCTGAAGAGAGAGGGGACGTCGAGCAAGACAAAGAGCCCTCACTGAAGCAGGTAGCACCCGGAGAAGTGCCAGAAACAGGCACTACGAGGATGCGTGAAACGGTGCTCGCCGAAGTTGCACAAAGGAGTCCCACGTCGCCGGAGACCAACTTAGAAAGTCGTGCAATGCAGGTTAGAGTGCCGTGGACCCAGGCTTGGCTGTGCACAAAGGATTTCCGCCGGAAGTGCACAGTGGCCGGAGTAGCTGCAAAGTCGCGGTTCCCAGCAATGCAGCCCAGCGAGGTGAGGCAAGGACTTACCTCCACCAAACTTGGACTGAAGAGTCACTGGACTGTGGGGGTCACTTGGACAGAGTTGCTGGATTCGAGGGTCCTCGCTCGTTGTGCTGAGAGGAGACCCAAGGGACCGGTAATGCAGCTTTTTGGTGCCTGCGGTTGCAGGGGGAAGATTCCGTCGACCCACGGGAGATTTCTTCGGAGCTTCTGGTGCAGAGAGGAGGCAGGCTACCCCCACAGCATGCACAAGCAGGAAAACAGTCGAGAAGGCGGCAGGATCAGCGTTACAGAGTTGCAGTAGTCGTCTTTGCTACTATGTTGCAGGTTTGCAGGCTTCCAGCGCGGTCAGCAGTCGATTTCTTATCAGAAGGTGAAGAGGGAGATGCAGAGGAACTCGGATGAGCTCTTGCATTCGTTATCTGAAGTTTCCCCAGAGACAGAGACCCTAAATAGCCAGAAAAGAGGGTTTGGCTACTTAGGAGAGAGGATAGGCTACTAACACCTGAAGGAGCCTATCAGCAGGAGTCTCTGACGTCACCTGGTGGCACTGGCCACTCAGAGCAGTCCAGTGTGCCAGCAGCACCTCTGTTTCCAAGATGGCAGAGGTCTGGAGCACACTGGAGGAGCTCTGGACACCTCCCAGGGGAGGTGCAGATCAGGGGAGTGGTCACTCCCCTTTCCTTTGTCCAGTTTCGCGCCAGAGCAGGGGCTAAGGGGTCCCTGAACCGGTGTAGACTGGCTTATGCAGAATTGGGCACATCTGTGCCCAAGAAAGCATTTCCAGAGGCTGGGGGAGGCTACTCCTCCCCTGCCTTCACACCATTTTCCAAAGGGAGAGAGTGTCACACCCTCTCTCAGAGGAAGTTCTTTGTTCTGCCATCCTGGGCCAGGCCTGGCTGGACCCCAGGAGGGCAGATGCCTGTCTGAGGGGTTGGCAGCAGCTGCAGTGAAACCCCAGGAAGGGCAGTTTGGCAGTACCAGGGTCTGTGCTACAGACCACTGGGATCATGGGATTGTGCCAACTATGCCAGGATGGCATAGAGGGGGCAATTCCATGATCATAGACATGTTACATGGCCATATTCGGAGTTACCATTGTGAAGCTACATATAGGTAGTGACCTATATGTAGTGCACGCGTGTAATGGTGTCCCCGCACTCACAAAGTTCAGGGAATTGGCTCTGAACAATGTGGGGGCACCTTGGCTAGTGCCAGGGTGCCCTCACACTAAGTAACTTTGCACCTAACCTTTACCAGGTAAAGGTTAGACATATAGGTGACTTATAAGTTACTTAAGTGCAGTGTAAAATGGCTGTGAAATAACGTGGACGTTATTTCACTCAAGCTGCAGTGGCAGGCCTGTGTAAGGATTGTCAGAGCTCCCTATGGGTGGCAAAAGAAATGCTGCAGCCCATAGGGATCTCCTGGAACCCCAATACCCTGGGTACCTCAGTACCATATACTAGGGAATTATAAGGGTGTTCCAGTAAGCCAATGTAAATTGGTAAAAATGGTCACTAGCCTGTTAGTGACAATTTGGAAAGAAATGAGAGAGCATAACCACTGAGGTTCTGATTAGCAGAGCCTCAGTGAGACAATTAGTCACTACACAGGTAACACATTCAGGCACACTTATGAGCACTGGGGCCCTGGGTTACCAGGGTCCCAGTGACACATACAACTAAAACAACATATATACAGTGAAAAATGGGGGTAACATGCCAGGCAAGATGGTACTTTCCTACACCACCTCACTGGAGCAGCAGGCAGGAGGCTGTGCTTTGCATGAAGGAGTGCTGGGGCCAGGGCTATACGGAGCCTGAAGATCCCTTGGAGGAGGAAAAAACGAGCCTTGGCAGCTGCAAGAGTCACGGTGCACAGGGGTACTGCCCTCAAGGAGAGGCAAGGGCTTACTGTCTCCCAAGTTGGACAGCTGGTAGAGAGGATCATCTGGCCCTGCTCCAGACCACCACCTGTGTTGTGAGATTCATGCAGCTCCGAAGGAGAGAATATTCACGCAGCCAGTCGTCGTTGCAGTTGGTGCCTGCGGATGCAGGGGAGTGACTCCTTCACTCCATGGGAGATTTCTTCTTACTTCTTGAGCAGGCTGAAGCCTCGCCGCCCCCAGGGGATGCACAGCCAGGGAAGTGTTGCAGTTGCTGGAAGGAGCCAGAGAAAGGTTGCAGCACAGAGTCATTGCTGTAGTTGCAGATTGTCGGTTCCTGGAGGGTCCAGTTGCAGTTCCAGTGGCCAGTAGCTGAAGTAAATGATGCAGAGGAGTCCTGCTGCAATCTTGCATGTTGAATCTGAGTACCCACCCAAGAGGGAGACCCTAAATAGCCCAGGAAACTGAATTGGTCACCTAGCAGGGTGACCACTAATTAGGAGGAAGCTGTGATGTCACTTACCTGACCTGGCCACTCCGATGCTCCCAGGGGCTTCTGCCCACCTTGGATTCAAGATGCAGAATCAAGTGGCCAACTGGAGGCGCTCTGAGCACCACCCCTAGGGTGGTGATGGACAGGGGAGTAGTCACACCCCTTTCCTTTGTCCAGCTTCGCGCCAGAGCAGGGTCCCGGGGTCCCTGGACTGGTGCCAACCAGTTTATGCAAGGAGGGCTCCAAATGTGCCTTTCAGAGTATACTGGTGGCTTGGGGAAGCTACTCCGCCCAAGTCACCTAACACCTATTTGCCTCCCTCTCCCACAGGAAATCCCTTGTTCTGTCATCCCCTGTTTGAGCTGGTCAAGCAGCAGGAGGGCAGAAACCCATCTGGAGCGTGGCAGCAGAGTGGGCCGCTTGCAAAACCCTGAAAGACTGGTAGGAACAATACTGGGGGTGCTCTAAGGAGCCCTTGCAGTTCATGGAATCATACAAACAATACTGGCAACATTATTGGGGTTTGATTTTGACATGTTTTATACCAAACATGCCCAGGTTCTGGGTAACCTCATGTAGCTGGACATAGGTAGTGACCTGTGTCCAGTACATGGGTAAAATGACTTCTAGCACTTAAGAAGTCCAGTGTAATGGAGCTGGGGTTTGTAGGGGCACCTCTGCTCATGCAGGGGTGCCCTCAAACTCAGGTACCTGCACCCTTAAGGGTGACTTACAGTGACCTAGTGCAGTGACCTGTAGTGAAAGGGTGAATGCACCTTTTCACAGAGCTCCAATTGCAGGCCTGCAGACACATTTTGCATGGGCTCCCATGGGTGGCACAATACATGCTACAGCCCATGGGTAACCCCAGGGGCCCTACTGCCCTGGGTACTTAAGTACCATACACTAGGGACTTATATAGGAGCACCAGTATGCCAGAGAGCACAATCACCGGGGTCCTGTTTAGCAGGATCCCAGTGAAAACAGTCAGAACACACTGACAGCAGGCAAAAAGTGGGGGTAACCATGCAAAAAAGAGGGAACTTTCCTACAGTCCCCCACTTCACCCGCTGTCATCGACCAGAGTGGGAGTGGACTTCTTGTGCCAACAAGGTTCCCCAGCTGTCCAGAGTCCGTGTCCATTGTGGTCTTACCATTCCTGGACTCCCTGAAGTCACCTGCAGCCTCACACATGCAGGTCCCCTCTCTCGCAGGTTCTCTGGTGAGGGAAACCCAATGCCTCAAACAACCACTGCACCTGTCGCCGCTGGCCTGAGTTGAAGTGGACCCTTGGTGTCAATGACGTTCCCCAGCTCTCCTGAACTTGAGTCCACTATGGTTTCTCCCCTCCTGGACGCCACAGCGACGCCTACAACCTCAGACCCCAGGAGCTCCCAACCGCTCCTGGACAAGGAATCCCATCGCCAAAGGAGACCCCTGCATTCATCAACCCTGAGCCCTGGTGAAGAGGACCAAAGGTGTACCTCGGTCCCCTAGCACCACACGTTTGCAACCTACCTGTTCGTTGTTCCCGTTTGGCCCCCCAGGCAGAGCCTGAAGCCTAAATCCACAGAGTCCTATCCCCATTTAAATACCTTTGGCACCCAACGCCGTACTACACCTCTGCACCTGGCTGTTCCAGTACCTCCCGGAGTGAACTGTTGGTGTTGTCTTGACCCTTGCCCAGTACTTCTCTTACGTTTACAAGATTGGTCCCATGAGTCGATGTTAAGTGCATGTTTTTTTAATGTGTTTTCCTTCCATGGGTTATGTAGGAAGTTTGCTCTCTATATACTATCTCAAAGTGAGAGATAGTGTGCACAGAGTCAAAGGGTTCTCCTTAGAGGTTGATAGTGGCAAAATTAGATAATTCTAATGCTCTATGTTGTGGTTGTGTGGTCGAGCAGTAGGCTTATCAGAGGGTACTGTTAAGCATTTGTTGTACACACACAGGCAATAAATGAGTGTAGGAGGCTGGTCTGGCTTATAGTGGGTACCTGATGGTGCTTACAACTTGTGCCAGGTCCAGTTACCCCTTATTAATAGATTAGTAGTGTTCTAGCAGTTTAGGCTGATAGAGGTAGCTATAGCAGAGCAGCTTAGGCTGAACTAGGAAACATGCAAAGCTCCTACTATACCACTTATAACATATAGCACTATATCATAAGAATTGTAATACTCATAGTTACTAAAAATAAAGGTACTTTATTTTAGTGACAATGTGCCAAAAAATATCTCTGAGGATATACTCCCTTAGGAGGTTAGTAAAATACACAAAATATACACACAAACCAAAATCAGGTAAGTAAACAGTTAGAAAAGTAGTGCAAACACTGTAGAATACAATTGGATGCAATAGGCCTAGGGGCAACACAAACATTATACTAAGAAAGTGGAATGCGAACCATTTAGGGACCCCAGGCCTAGTGTAGTGTGTAGAGGGTCGCTGGGAGTGTCAGAAAACAGTAAGGGTGTCCAAGATACCCCACCCCAAGACCCTGAAAAGTGGGAGTAAAGTTACCCTACTTCCCCAGAACCACACTAAAGTCGTGATAGGAGATTATGCACAGACCAAAACTGACTGCAAAGCACTGAGGAAGGATTCCTAGACCTGAGGACCTATAAAGGAAGGGGACCAAGTCCAAGAGTCACAAAAGTGTCCAGGGGGGCAGGAGCCCAGTACACCCCGGATGAAGGTGCAAAATGGCTGCCTCCGGGTGGAAGAAGCTGAAGATTCTGCAACAACAGAAGATGCCAGGAACTTCTCCTTTGCACAGAAGATGTCCCACGGCGTGCTGGAGAAAGCAGAGTTGTTTCCACGCAGAAAGACCGCAAACAAGCCTTGCTAGTTGCAAAGGTCGCGGTGAGGAAAATGGGTGCTGCCCGGACCCAGGAAGGACCAGGAGGTCGCCCCTTGGATGAGGAGACAGAGGGGCCGCTCAGCAACACAGAGAGCCCACACAGAAGAAGGCAGCACCTGCGGAAGTGTTTGAACACGGGTTCAAGAAAACTGAGCTCAGCGGTCGTCTCAACACTACAAAGGAGGGTCCCACGAAGCCGGTGGTCAACTCAGCGAGTTGAGCAATGCAGGACAAAGTGCTGGGGACCTGGGCTGTGCTGTGCACGAAGGATTCCTTGCAAAAGTGTATAGAACCCCTAGCAGCTGCAGTTCATGCAGTACACAGGATTACTGTCTGGCGTGGGGAGGCAAGGACTTACCTCCACCAAATTTGGACAGATGGACCACTGGACTGTCAGGGTCACTTGGATCCAGCTCCTGTGTTCCAGGGACCACGCTGGTCACGATGCCAGGGGACCCAGAGGACAGGTGTGTAGGAGGCCGGCCTGGTTTATAGTGCGTACCTAGTGGTACTTACACCTTGTGCCAGGTCCAGTTATCCCTTTTTAGTTGAGTAGTAGTGTTCGAGCAGTTTAGGCTGATAGAGGTAGGTATAGCAGAGCAGCTTAGGCTGAACTAGGAGTCATGCAAAGCTCCTACTATAACACTTATATCATATAGCGCTATATCACAAGAAACACAATACTCAGAGTTATTAAAAATAAAGGTACTTTATTTTAGTGACAATATGCCAAAAGTATCTCAGAGGATCTACTCCCTTGGGAGGTAAGTAATATACACAAAATATACACACAAACCAAAATCAGGTAAGTAAAACACTTAGAAAAGTAGTGCAAACACTGTAGGACACAATAGAATGCAATAGGAGACAATAGGCCTAGGGGCAACACAAACTATATACTCCAAAAGTGGAATGTGAACCACAAATGGACCCCAGGCCTACTGTAGTGTGTTGAGGGTCGCTGGGAGTGTAAGGAAACACAAAGGGTGTCCAAGATACCCCACCCCAAGACCCTGAAAAGTAGGAGTAAAGTTACCGTACTACCCCAGAAAGACAGTAAAGTCGAGATAGGTGATTCTGCAAAGACAACAACTGACTGCAAAGTACTGAAGATGGATTCTTGGACCTGAGGACCTGTAAAGGAAGGGGACCAAGTCCAAGAGTCACCCAAGTGTCCAGGGGGGGCAGGAGCCCACTAAACCCCGGATGAAGGTGCAAAGGGTTGCCTCCGGGTGGAAGAAGCTGAAGATTCTGCAACAACGGAAGGTGCCAGGAACTTCTCCTTTGGTCAGAAGATGTCCCACGGCGTGTTGGAGGACGCAGAGTTGTTTCCACGCAGAACGACTGCAAACAAGCCTTGCTAGCTGCAAGAGTCGCGGTTTAAGATATTGGGTGCTGCCAGGGCCGAGGAAGAACCAGGAGGTCGCCCCTTGGAAGAGGAGACAGAGGGGGTGCTCAGCAACAGAGAGAGCCCATGCAGAAGCAAACAGCACCCACAGAAGCACTTGAGCAGGCGTTCAAGAAATCTGAGCACGGCGATCATCTCAGCACAACAAAAGAGGGTCCCACGAAGTCGGTGGTCAACTCAGCGAGTTGAGCCATGCAGGACGGAGTGCTGGGGACCGGGGTTAGGCTGTGTACGAAGGAATCCTTGCAAGAGTGCACAGAAGCCCTAGCAGCTGCAGATCACGCAGTACACAGGATTACTGTCTGGCGTGGGGAGGCAAGGACTTACCTCCACCAAATTTGGACAGAAGGACCACTGGACTGTCTGGGTCACTTGGATCCAGCTGCTGTATTCCAGGGACCACACTCGTCAAGGTGAGAGGGGACCCAGAGGACTGGTGATGCAGAAGTTTGGTGCCTGCCTTAGCAGGGGGAAGATTCCGTCGACCCACTGGAGATTTCTTCTTGGCTTCCAGTGCAGGGTGAAGGCAGACAGTCCTCAGAGCATGCACCACCAGGAAACAGTTGAGAAAGCAGGCAGGATTAGGCGCTACAATGTTGCTTGTAGTCTTCTTGCAACTTTGTTGCAATTTTGCAGGCGTCCTGGAGTAGTCAGCGGTCGATCCTTGGCAGACGTCGAAGAGAGAAATGCAGAGGAACTCTGGTGAGCTCTTGTATTCGTTATCTGAAGAGGAACCCACAGGAGAGACCCTAAATAGCCCTCAGAGGAGGATTGGCTACTTAACCAGGTAAGAGCCTATCAGGAGGAGTCTCTGACATCACCCCCTGACCACTCCATTGTCAGGTCTCCATTGTGCCTTCACACCTCTGCATTCAAGATGGCAGAGGTCTGGGACACACTGGAGGAGCTCTGGGTGGTGGTGATGGACAGGTGAGTGGTCACTCCCCTTTCCTTTGTGCAGTTTCGCGTCAGAGCAGGGGATGGGGGCTCCTGAACCGGTTTAGACTGGCTTATGTAAGGAGGGCACCATCTGTGCCCTTCAAAGCATTTCCAGAGGCTGGGGGAGGCTACTCCTCCCCAGCCCTTAACACCTATTTCCAAAGGGAAAGGGTGTAACACCCTCTCTCAGAGGAAATCGTTTGTTCTGCCTTCCTGTAACTGGGCTGCCCAGACCCCAGGAGGGCAGAAACCTGTCTGAGGGTTGGCAGCAGTGGTAGCTACAGAGAAAACCCCAGAGAGCTAGTTTGGCAGTACCCAGGGTCCATGCTGGAGCCCCGGGGTTGCATGGGATTGGCACCCCAATACCAGATTTGGCTTGGGGGGGTACAATTCCATGATCTTAGACATGTTACATGGCCATGTTCGGAGTTACCATTGTGAAGCTACACATAGGTATTGACTTACATGTAGTTCACATGTGTAATGGTGTCCCTGCACCCACAAAGTCCGGGGAAATTGCCCTGAACAATGCAGGGGCACCTTGGCTAGTGCCAGGGTTCCCTCACACTTAGTAACTTTGCACCAAACCTTCACCAAGTGAGGGTTAGGCATATAGGTGACTTATAAGTTACTTAAGTGCAGTGAAAAATGGTTGTGAAATAACATGGATGTTATTTCACTCAGGCTGCAGCCCATAGGGATTTCCTGGAACCCCAATACCCTGGATACCTAGGTACCATATACTAGGGAATTATAAGGGTGATCCAGTGTGCCAATTAGAATTGGTGAAAATGGTCACTAGCCTATAGTGACAATTTTAAAGGCAGAGAAAGCATAAGCAGTGAGGTTCTGGTTAGCAGAGCCTCAGTGACAGTTAGTCACTACACAGGGACACACATTCAGGCCACAAGTATGAGCACTGGGGTCCTGAATAGCAGAATCCCAGTGAGACAGGCAAAACAAAACTGACATACAAGTAAAAATGGGGGTAACATGCCAGGCAAGATGGTACTTCCCTACAATGAGGAACACACACTCAAAGACACAACTCCAGGCCAATAGTTTTTTATGTAGAAAAATATATGTTCCTAATTTATTTTAGAACCACAAGATTTGAGGTAAGTACATAAAATACAAGGTACCTCACACAGGTAAGTATAGAACTTTGATTCAAAGCAGTAGTACACACAGTTTTAGTTAAAATGGCAATAAGCTATTTTAAAAGTGGACACTACAGAAATCAACAGTTCCTGGGGGAGGTAAGTTTGGTTAAGTTTTCAGGTAAGTAAAGTACTTATACAGTCAGTCTCCTGGGCATAGGCAGCCCGTCGTTGGGGGTTCAAGGCAACCCCAAAGTCACTGCACCAGCAACACAGGGCCATTCAGGTGCAGAGGTCAAAGGAGCTCCCAAAACACATAGGCGCCTATGGAGAACAGGGGTGCTCCGGTTCCAGTCTGCTGTGTCCTCGAGGAGCAGACCAGGGGGGTTTTGTAGAGCACTGGGGGGACACTAACAGGCAGACAAAACACACCCTCAGCGGTACGGGCAGCCAGGTGCAGCAGGCAAAGTAGGTGTCGGGTTTGCTATTGAAAGCAATAGAGGGAACCAGGGGGTCAGTTAGGCGATGCAGGCAGGGCACGGGGCTTCTCCGACCAGCCACTGACTGGGCTATGATGAGGGCCGCCTGCTAGTCACTCCTGCAATGGTAGGTGGTTCCTCTCGGTCCTGGGGGCTGCGGATGCAGTGCTTGGTCCAGGCGTTGGGTCCCTTTGTTACCAGGCAGACTCGGTCAGAGGGAGCCTCTTGATCCTCTATGCAGGTGTCGCTGCGGGGTGCAGGGAGGTCGACTCAGGGTGTCCAATGTCGTTTGAGTCGCCTGGGAGTCCTCTCTGCGGTGTTGGTTGTCCTGGACTCGAGCCGGGGGTGTTGGGTGCAGAGTGTGAAGACTCACGCTTCCGACGAGAAATGAGTCTCTTTAAAAGTTGTTGCAAAGTTGTTGCAGTTTCTGAACAGTGCTGCTGTTCTTGGGAGGTTCTTGGTCCTTTAGGTGCAGGGCAGTCCTCTGAGTCCTTAGAGGTCGCTGGTCCCACTGGATGCATTGCTGTGCAGGTTCTTTGAGTATGGAGACAGGCCGGTAGGGCTTGGGCCAAGTCAGTTGGTGTCTCCGTCGTCTCTGCGGGGTTTTCAGGTCAGCAGTCCTTCTTTCTTCAGGTTGCAGGAATCTGATTTCCCGGGTTCAGGATTGCCCCTAAATACTGAATTTAGGGGGGTGTTTAGTTCTGGAGGGGAGTAGCCAATGGCCAAGAGCTATACCCTCTTTGTGCCTCCTCCCTGAGGGGAGGGGGGGCACATCCCTATTCCTAGTGCGGGAATCCTCCAAAATCAAGATGGAGGATTTCTAGAAGCAGGGGTCACCTCAGCTCAGGGCACCTTAGGGGCTGTCCTGACTGGTAGGAGACTCCTCCTTGTTTTTCTCATTATCTCATCTGAACTTGCCGCCAAAAGTGGGGGCTGTGTCCAGGGGGCGGGCATCCCCACTAGCTGGAGAGCCCTGGTGTATTGTAACATGAAGCCTGAGCCTTTGAGGCTCACTGCTAGGTGTCACAGTTCCTGCAGGGGGGTGGTGCGAAGCACCTCCACCCAGTGCAGGCTTTGTTTCTGGCCTCAGAGAGCACAAAGGCTCTCACCCCAGGGGTTCAGAAACTCATCTCATTGGCAGGCTGGCACAGACCAGTCAGTCCTGCACTGAAGGATTGGGTAAAATACAGGGGGAATCTCTAAGATACCCTGTGTGTTCATTGTTTAATAAATCCACACTGGCATCAGCGTGGGTTTATTATTCTGAGAAGTTTGATACCAAACTTCCCAGTATTCAGTGTAGCCATTATGGAGCTGTGGAGTTCGTTTTGACAAACTCCCAGAGCATGTGGCTACCCTGCACTTACAATGTCTAAGAATGGACTTTGCCACTGTAGTGGCATAGTGCTCATGCAGCTATGCCCTCACCTGTGGCATAGTGCACCCTGCCTTAGGGCTGTAAAGCCTGCTAGAGCGGTGACTTACCTATGCCACAGGCAGTGGGTTGTGGGCATAGCACCCTGAGGGGGATTCCATGTCGACTTTGCCCTTTTCTCCCCAACAACCCACACAATCTGCAATGGCAGTGTGCATGTGTTACGTGAGGGGTCCCTTAAGGTGGCACAACACATGCTGCAGCCCTAAGGGACCTTCCCTGGTCACAGGGCCCTTGGTACCACTGGTACATTTTACAAGGGACTTATCTGTGTGCCAGGGGCGTCCCAATTGTGGAACTAATGGTACATTTTTAGTGAAAGAACACTGGTGCTGGGGCCTGGTTAGCAGGGTCCCAGCACACTTCTCAGTCAAGTCAGCATCAATATCAGGCAAAAGGTGGGGGGATAGCTGCAACAGGGAGCCATTTTTCTACAGTATCTATTCAAAGATAAGGATTCTTTAGCTTGAAGACTCTATCAGATGAACAAGTTACTTACCTTCGGTAATGCATTTTCTTGGAGAGACTATATCTAGCTGCAGATTCTTTACACACATCCATGTCTCCCCGCTCTGTGGAGTCATTTGCTAGGGTTAGCGTCATCCCTTTCAGGGCCCTAGATTGGACACGCCATTGTCAGTTCATTTCATGGCTCTGCGCTCCTGGTGTGGAAAGTTGTAAAAAAGTAACAGACGTCTGCAGGCCTGGTGGCGCCTCTATAAGTAACTGCAACGTCACATCTGGCACCGACGACTCCATGCAGACCCGAATGGAGCCACCTGACAGTGCATGCTGGGGTATTGCTCAAGCAAACGTTTCTAGATCCAGTGTGACGCCTGGGAAATTTAAAGGTAAGGAATCTGAAGCTAGATATAGTCTCTACCAAATAATACATTACTGAAGGTAAGTGACTTGTTAGTCACTGGAGTCTGAGCCACTCTGCTCAATGCCATTACATTCTACTCTGTACCAACCCATCCTGTGCCACTTCATTCTGCTCTGTACCATTCTTCTCTATATCACTCTGCCACTGTGCACTACTCCACTGCGCACCACCCTCCGCCACTCCACTCTGTAGGGAAATGCCTCCCTTGGCATGGTTACCCCCTAATGTTTTGCCTTTTGTTGATGCCAGTTATGATTGAAAGTGTGCTGGGACCCTGTTAACCAGGCCCCAGCACCAGTGTTCTTTCCCTAAACTATACCTTTGCTCCCACAATTGGCACAGCCCTGGCCCACAGATAAGTCCCTTGTAACTGGTATCCCTGGAACCAAGGGCCGTGTGGCCAGGGAAGGTCTCTAAGGGCTGCAACATGTATTATGCCACCCTGGAGACCCCTCACTCAGCACATGCACACTGCCTCACAGCTTGTGTGTGCTGGTGGGGAGAAAATGACTAAGTCGACATGGCACTCCCCTCAGGGTGCCATGCCCACCTCTCACTGCCTGTGGCAAAGGTAAGTCACCCCTCTAGCAGGCGTTACAGCCCTTAGGCAGGGTGCACTATACCACAGGTAAGGGCATAGTTGCATGAGCAATATGCCCCTACAGTGTCTAAGCCAAACCTTAGACATTGTAAGTGCATGGTAACCATGAGGAGTATATGGTCTGGGAGTCTGTCAATTAAGAACTCCCCAGATTTCAGTGTAGCCATGATGGAACTGTAAAGTTTGGTATCAAACATCTCAGCACAATAAATGCACACTGATGCCTGTGTGGGATTTATTGTAAAATACACCCACAGGGCATCTTAGAGATGCCCCCTGAATACCAGTCTGACTCCTAGTGCTAGGCTGACCAGTTTCTGCCAGCCTGCCACAACCAGACAAGTTTCTGGCCACATGAGGTGAGTGCCTTTGTCACTCTGTGGCCAGGAACAAAGCCTGCACTGGGTGGAGGTGCTTCTCACCTCCCCCTGCAGGACCTGTAACACCTGGTGGTGAGCTTCAAAGGCTCCTGCCTGTTGTTACAGCACCCCAGGACATCCCAGCTAGTGGAGATGCCCGCCCCACCGGACACAACCCCCACTTTTGATGGCAAGTTCTGGAGGAGATAATGAAAAAAACAAGGAGTCGTCACCTACCAGTCAGGGCAGCACCTTAGGTGCCCTGAGCTGAGGTGACCCCTACCTTTAGAAATCCTCCATCTTGAGTTCAGAGGATTCCTCCAATAGGAATAGGGATGTGCCCCCTCCCCTCAGGGAGGAATCACAAAGAGGGTGTAACCAGCCTCAAGGACCATAGCCATTGGCTACTGCCCCCCTCACCTAAACACACCCCTAAATTTAGTACTTAGGGGCGACCCTAAACTCAGGAAATCAGATTCCTCAACCTGAAGAAAGCAGAACTGCTGACCTGAAAGCCCCGCAGAAACGACGAAGACGACAACTGACTTAACCCCCCAGCCCTACCAGCATGTCTCCAGACTCAAAAGAACCTGCACAGTGAGGCTTCCAGCGGGCCCAGTGATCTCTGATGACTCAAAGGACTGCCCTGCATCCAAAGGACCAAAAACCTCCTGAGAATAGTGGCACTGTTCAGAAACAGCCACAAACTTGCAACGTTGAAACAGCTTTAAAGAGACTCTCACTTCCCGCCAGAAGCTCAAGTCTTCAGACTCTGCACCCGAAGCCCCCGGCTCAAGTCCAGGACAACAAACTCTGCATAGATGACTCCGACGACGGAGACACTCTGAGTTGACCCCCCCTGCACCCCCACAGCGACGCTTGCAGAGAGGATCCAGAGGCTCCCCCTGACCGCGACTGCCTGGTAACAAAGGAACCGGACGCCTGGACCAAGCACTGCACCTGCAGCCCCTAGGACCAAGAGGAACCACCTAGCAGTGCAGGAGTGACCAGCAGGTGGCTCTCATCCTAGCCCAGTTGGTGGCTAGCCTGAAAAGCCCCCCTGTGCCCTGCCTGCATCGCCAGAGTGACCCCCTGGTCCCTCCATCGCTTTCTATAGCAATCCCGACGCCTACTTTGCACACTGCACCTGGCCGCCCCTGTGCCGCTGAGGGTGTGTTTTGTGTGTGTCCCCACCCCAGTGCTCTAGCAAACCCTCCTGGTCTGCTCCCTGAGGACGCGGGTACTTACCTGCTAGCAGACTGGAACCGGATCACCCCTGTTCTTCATAGGCGCCTATGTGTTTTGGGCCCTCCTTTGACCTCTGCACCTGACCGGCCCTGTGTTGCTGGTGCAGTGGCTTTGGGGTTGCCTTGAACCCCCAACGGTGGGCTGCCTATGCCCAGGAGACTGACTGTGTAAGTGCTTTACTTACCTGCAAACACTAACTAAAACTTACCTCTCCCAGGAACTGTTGATTTTTGCAGAGTCCACTTTAAAAAAAGCTTACTGCCATTTTTACCAAAGCTCTGTTTACTAGTGTTTTAAATCACAGTTCTATACTTACCTGTGTGAAATACCTTGCATTTTATGTACTTACCTCAAATCTTGAATCTTGTGGTTCTAAAATAAATTAAGAAAATATATTTTTCTATATAAAACCTATTGGCCTGGAGTTAAGTCTTTGAGTGTGTGTTCCTCCTTTATTGCCTGTGTGTGTACAACAAGTGCTTAACACTGCCCTCCGATAAGCCTACTGCTCGACCACACTACCACAAAATAAAGCATTAGTATTATCTAATTTTGCCACTATCAACCTATAAGGGGAACCCTTGGACACTGTGCACACTATCTCTCACTTTGAGATAGTATATACAGAGCCAACTTCCTACACACTCCATGACACTTTACTCCACTGTGTGTCATTCTGCCCTACTCTACGCAATGCTACTCTATGCCACATCACTCTGCGCCACACCAAGCCACTCTACTCCACCCCACGCCACTCTTTTCCACACTACCCCAAGCCACTCTGCTCCAAGTCACTCCAGTTTGCCCCACTCTGCGCGACTCCTCAGCACGTGTCTCCACTTTACGCAACTCCACTCTAGCAGGTTCCACTCTATTCTACGCCACTGTCCTTGATGCCACTCCACTTTATGCCACTACAATCCACTCTACGCTTCACAACTGTACTCTGCATCGCTCCACTTTGTCACTACACTATGAGCCACTCTACTCTGTCATTGCATTCTACTCTGCACCAATCCATCTTATGCCACTTTATTCTGCTCCGTGCCACTCAATGCCACTCCGCATACCACTCTACACTACTCCATTTTATGTCCCTCCACTTTATGCCACTGAACTCTACCCCACTCCTCTCCACACTTTGCCAGTGCACTTTACTCTGAAGCACTCTACTCTGAAGAATACTACTCTGCAGCACTTTACTCTGAAGAATACTACTCTGCAGCACTTTACTCTGCAGCACTCTACTCTGCGCCACTCCACTCTGCGCCATTCTGCTCTGCTACACTGTTCTACGCCATGGCATTCTATTATGCACCAATCCATCTTACACCATGCTACACACCTGCACTCTATGCCACTCTACGTTGTGCCACTAAAATCTGTGCCACTCTTCTCTACTGTGCACAACTCTACGCCACAGCACTATACACAACTGTACTCTACACCACTGCACTCTAATCCTCTCTATATCAATGTATTCTACACCACTGCACCCTTCACCACTCTACTGTATGCCACTTCTCTCTGCAACACTCTCTGCCACTGCACTCATCAGGGGTGTGGAATTTAATAAAAGATCTACTTGTCCATGGGCAGGTTGCTTCTTAAATCTACTTGTCCTGTAAACAAATCTGCTTGTCTCTTTAGTGCTATGTGTTGCGGTGACAAATTATGACAGCAATCTCTTTATGTAAGAACTCTGATAATAGCCGCTGATTATGCCAGGGCTACTGCTATAGTATGACTTTGAATGCTTGCAGTTTCAATCCATTCTATAGCAATTTTCTTATTTTGCCACCTCTACATACTGGGACTGGGGGAAGCAGTAAGCAATAGTTCCAAGGCTGTAATGCCTTTAAGTCTGCAACCCTACTAACTTGGGTGTTTTAAGGATTTTCACCAGCTCTTCTCTAATCTTTTCCCATAATGAGAACGGTAGGAAATGTACTCCTTACAATGGCAGAAGTTCTTTCAGGCTTGGAAAAAAAGTGGTTGGGGGGAAGTGAATTTATAAGCTCAAAAGATTTTCACATGAGCAAATCTACACATGGATATTCGCTGGTGCTAAAATACAGTTCACAAATATTTTCTAAGGGGGCGATTTCCTAATCTACTTTTGTAAGTTGTTGTGAATTCATGAAAGCCACTAATTCAAAGACATATGCCATGGGTGCACTTTTGTGACTTTCTTTAAGAATAGGGTCCCTAATTAGGTCTGGCGTTATCAAAGACATTTTGTTTTTATTAAACTTCTATTTCTCTATTGTCTGGCTTTACTGTGAGTGATCGCATTCGTTCTTCCACAAGGAGCATATTGGCTTACAAAGTAGTTTGTTCAGTTCTAGGAATTACTGTGGCAATCAGTGACGTAACAAAACTGAAGGGGGTCCCCCTACACAGAACATGGAGCCCCCCTCCTTCCCTCCAGACTTACTCAGGGCAGGTGCTAGGCTGAGGGGGCCCCTTTGAGGGGAGCTGCAGGGCTTTTGTTACGCCACTGGTAGCAATGTGTGCTTTGTGAGACCAAAAACGTTTTTTTTTATTTATTTTTGCCAGTGTTTGCTACAATGGTGAGGGCCTGGCAGCTCCCACAACAATAAAGTGTTAAAAAAGCCATGTCCAAACAAGGCACGCATTGACAAAACCAAAAGACTCACAAAAAAATGTTGGATCGGTTGGCTTTGCTAGTGCTTGTTTATTTTCATGCTTCCCATAATCTTGTTGAGAATGGTTACATTGATTATTCCATTAGGAATATTTTTGGGAAATAATAGCATGCATCAACACATTTAACTTAGTGATGCTTCAAAGAAATAGCACCTAAAATTTCCAACTTGCATTTTTTTCTGATCATTTTATTTTGAAAGCAATGTATCATAACTTTTGCTTACAAGCTTCTGCGAGCATTTGCATCGAATCAGAGAGCATTCTGGGAGCATTATACTTAGTCTCATATTGTTAAACTTTTTAAAGGTGTGTACGCTTTTTTTTTTTTACTGGAATTACTGCCAGTAGTGCAGTGTGACATTAAAACGTTTATTTACAGCACTCACCCTAATAATGAAGCCTTTCGTTAATGAACCATAAATACAATTTGAACAGCATTAACAAATGGACACGCATATTACCTCAACTGCGGACAGTTTCCTTCTCTGTAAACTAGCAGCCAAAGGGTATGTGCTGCAGGGGGTTGGGCCTACTTGCCCCAAGGACAAAGTAAACATGAAAAATTGTTGCCCTTGACCCCAAACAATATCTCCCGGGTCGATAGGAATTCCACATCCCAGGACTCCACTCTGCGCCACTCTACTCTATGCTACTGCACTTTACACTTTTCCATTCTATGCTACTCCCCTCCAGTGTACGCCACTGTACACCGTCCTACGCCACGCCACTTTATGCCACACTACTCTACGCCACTCTGCACAGTGCTACTTAATCTACTCAGTACAGTGTTCCTCTACGCCACGTCACTCTGCCACTTCACTCTATGCCACTGTACTTTGTGCCACACTGATCCACTCTACTCCACTATACACCACTCTACGCCATGCCACTCCACTCTGCTCCATGCCACTCCAGTCTACTCTGCTTCAAGACACTCAACTCTACTCCGCTCCCTGCCACTCCCGTCTACCTTACCCTACGCGACTCTACTCTGCGCCACTGCACTCTATGCCATTTCACTTTATGCCACTCTACTCTATGCCACTCTACTTTGCTGCACTGTCAGCCACTGCACTCTACTCTGCGCCACTCTACCCTATGCCACTGCACTCTACACCAGTCCACTCTATGCTACTCCCCTCCAGTGTACGCCGCTCCACTCCACTGTATGCCACTCACTCCAGTGGACACCGTGCTAAGCAACTCCACTCTTCCCCTCCACTTTGCGCCACACTACTCTACGCCACTCCACTCTGCACAGTGCTACTCTACCCCAATTCACTCAGTACAATGTTACTCTATTTTGCGTCACATCACTGTATGCCACTTTACTCTGTGCCACTCTGCTTTGCGCCACACCAAGCCACTCTACTCCACTGTACACCACTCTACGCCATGCCACTCCACTCTGATCCATGCCACTCGGCTCCATGCCACTCCACTCTGCTCCCTGCCACTCCAGTCTACCCCACTCTACGCCACTCCACTCCACTCTACGCCATTTCACTCTACTTCACTCAGTACAGCATGTCCACAGTGCTGTGCACCATGGCTAAAAAAACATTGGCAAAGCCAATAGCTCTTGCATAATGGAACCTTTTGGCTTTGCCAATGCTTAGTTTTTTCTCTCAGGGGAACTATTGAATGCTTATTGCATGGTGCACTTTATTGGATGCTGCTGGGACTAGTTTTGGAGACCAATGCGCTTAATCCTCCCTTTTGTTATCATGAGGTGGTTCAGGTAGAAGTTGTGTGTCTTTAGTGGCCCATCCCTTATCTCCTTGACTACTGGCCCTGCCAGCTGTCTTCTGTCATGTCGACTTATACTTGTTTCCACTCATTAACATGGAGCATCAGAAACGCAGGAGTATAGGGTACATCAGTTACCTGCGTAAGGGCAGTGGCAGAGGGCTTAAACCCTTGCATGCATTTGTGTTAACTTGTTGGTTTTAGATGGCCATCTTTCAGAACCCTGAACAGATGTAATGCCTTTAAGATCGGGTTAATTTAAGAAACAAATGGCAGTAAGTAACCAGAAAGAGTGTACATCTTGTTGAGAAAATCTGACCCGTTTGAAGGTTTCTCCCACCATGTTGGAGATATTTTTTTTTCATCACGACAGCGACGGTTTACATGGCGGTTGCAAGCATTAAAATCTATATCATCAGGCCCGACTTAATTGGGGTAGGGCATCAGACGCAATGTTCCTGGCAGCCCTGCGACGAATGGACCTTTAGGAAAGGATTTGCGACTGCAGAGGCTCAACTATTGGAAACACAGAGGTTCCTTCATCCTATACATTATATGGGAATTCAGAGAGATGGGTAGATTCTTCATTACCACCAAACTCTTAAGAATTTACTTTATCTTTTGCACGACACTCATGAAAAATATTACCGACTGGTCCTTGGTTCCTTATAGCTTTTTTATTTATTCACATTCGTCCATCTACCTAGAATATGAAAAAATTATGAAAATTGTGCCCTTTAAAAAATAGGAAAATACAGCAGTGCATTTTAGAAGTTGTAAGAAAGCCAAAAGGACCATATTCAGCAGGGAGAAGATGTGGCATTACGGCCAGATCTGGTGACGTTGGAGCTGGGGAACAAGGTTCCAGTCTCGGTAATTCAGGGCAAATCACTTAATCCACCTGTGCCTACAAAAAATGAATGTGTTCATGTGTAATGTAACTGGTGCTGCTATAAAGCGTTCAACGTCTTTGCGTCGAGTTCGCGCTATAAAAACAGCAAAACGCTTATAGACATTTTTTTTAAGTTTTCTTAATTTGATAAAACACCCTTCTGCGTTAAAGCAGTGAAACTTAAAAAGGTCATTTCTATGATATTGAACGTCTTACCACTAGAATGTATTTGAAAGCTCTTTTATATTTCGGAACCATGTGTGGGAGTAAGGCACTATATTGAAGAACACGTATTCCTAACTAGATATCCTGCAATAAATAGCAGAATGGATTATCTAAGAGGAACGGTCGATTACCCAGCTGTTTTTTTTAAAAATAATTCTTAATTGACTTTTTCATATTGCAGTATGCATTACATACTAGGAGCAATCAGACGGGATCTGTGGGTGGATTGACAGACCAGGATTAACAATTGTTGCCATTAATTATGTTCAAACCCCGCTGGGTGCGCCAACCTGCATTGCAGTTACATCGATTAGCACATTACAAACCACCTGAAGCAACTCGACTTCCTTGTTCTCGCCCCCAAAAGAAAATTCCAGCTAACCTATCCAGTGTGGTCCAATACAAACATAGCAGTGTCGGGGTGTATCGAGATAACGAAATATGCAGCACATACATGTCGAGACCTACTCAAGTGAATGGTAAGCGAAAACATTGCGTTTGTGTCAGCAAATGGGGTATGACATAAATCTGGTGGAGCGTGTCCCCTAAGGAAGCCTATTATCTAACTTGTGGGGGGGCATAGCTATAAGGGACGGCTTCAAGGTCAGTGGTCTTATGGGTTTGCGTGGGCCACCCACCAGCCTAGAATATACATCCATTTCGGGCATGGTATATCTCTACAGGTCAGCCTTGCATTTCAAGAGCTCTTGGGCTTTGGGCAGTCTCCAGTGCATGGCTATCTGGTGCTTCGCCAAGGAGCGTGCAAGATTCAGTAATAGAAGAGTAAAGCTTCCAGTCTTGGAACTGGGAGGAAGTCCTAAAAAGCAGATCTTTAGCGAGTGTATATTCATTTTTCCTTTCCACTCAGTAAGGCAGCCAGTAACTTCCTTCCAGCAGCGGCCTGTAGTTGGCCAAGATCACGCCATATGGGTGAATGTAGGCCTCCGTGTGCCAGCACCTAGGATGAGTCAATGGGGCTTCGGGGTTCATAACCTGCGGGTTTGCTGGTGTCAAGTATGACATAATTAAATTGAACGAGATTAAGTGAGAATGAATTAAAATGTGCTGCACCTGTTAAAAAGAAAGATTGCATTCAGAATCAGTGAGAGACTCGCCTAGATCGCTTTCCATTTTATATGGCAGTAAGGTCAGGCAGGGGCTTGGACCAGGTGGTATAGCTGTGATGGCGTGCACGATGAAATGTCTCCCATTGCCCAGCACCCGCATCAGTGCATTTATCTGTCGTTCCGTCCTATCGACCCGCATGTTTGCGATATGGGTCTAGTCAATGCTGCATAGGTCAAGAATTGCCTGGGTGTGACATATGCCTGTATTAATTCAACAAAAAGCAGGAGGGAGTCATATGCATTGGCAAGTGATTATAGTCCTGAGCGAGTCAAAGAAAGTCTGTCTATTCGCTTGTCCAGTTGGGAGAAGCACAGTAGTGCTCAGATAGGAACATCTGGGGCATAGGACAGTGCACCTGGTCGCCAGTGCAGATATTAGCACCAATTGTAGCGCGCAACCTTCAACCGGCTAGACACAGCAATGGCTCCACACCTGTTATCAAACATGTACTTGCATATTTCAACTGGGGATATCTCTCTCTCTCTGCAGACACTGGCAGCTGCCTTCTCCTGAATGCCTCGCAGTAGAGCTGCCTGAGAAGTAGTTTAAATGGTCCTTGGATCATTTTGTAAAATTCTAGTAGCAGTTGGTTGCTACCCAGGGCCCTACCTTTAAGGAGCAAAGTCCGGGCCAGTGAACTCTCATCAGCCTGTAAGTGTTAATTCTAGGGCAGCTCTATGATCAGCAGTTAATCGGGTAAGGACCACCTTTTGTGTAAAAGTAAGCATCCCTGTGGTGGCACCAGAAGTGCATGTTGTGTACAGGTCATGGTAATAGGAGGCAAAAAGGACGTTGATGTTGGTTGTAGTGCGGGCTGTTCATCATTCCGCCATATAGCAAATATCGCTAGACATGGGAAAGCAGCTTGGACCAGGTGCACCAACAAGCGACCCGCTTTGTCTCTCTTTTAGTGACGGAGGGCCATGTATTCGTTATGGTGCTAAAGACAGCTGCTCATGCAGCGCTCTCTGGGTATGTTGCTGTTGTGCCAGTTTATGCAAAAAGTCTGGGTGGTTAGGCACCTTCCACTCAGTTGTTGCCATAGCGCCTCCAAGTTCTGTTAGTTGTACATTCAGTACTTTCCATACTCCTGTCTTAAACTTCAGGCATATTCCCCTGATGTATACTTTGAAAGTGCCCCATATTTTAGGGGATCAGGCACCGGTACTGCATTGGTTTAAAAAAAGAGTAATGCCCTCCTTGAGTGTGTGTCCGAATAAGGCATCCTTGAGCAATGGTATATGTAATCTCTGTGTAGGTACTTTGGCTGGGCAAGTGTCCCACCACAGGGCGAGTAAAAGTTGGTTTTGATCTGATGATGTCTTTGGCAGGTACTCTACCTCAATAATGCCTTGTATCAAGCTGGTTGTGACAAGGAATAGGTGAATGAAAGCGAGTGAAGGAAATGTATCGGGGAGTAATAGGAGTACTCTTGTTTCAGTGGAGTCTGTGCTGTCCAATAATCTCTGAGACCCCAACCATGTACCTTAGGCAAAAACCTCTCAACTAGTCTCCTGACTGGTGTAACATGCACCCAGGGGTGAGATCTGGCTAGATCAATGATTAGGATGGTGTTGAAGTCTCCACTAAGAATGAATGGTTCTAATGGAGAGCCCCCCCCGCCTAATTCGTGGAGCAACAATATTAAGGATGGGGGCCCTCAGCAGGCGAAAGTAGGGAGACACCCCACCAGCTGTGGCAGGCACACGATGCAACATTGGCACGCTCATAGGCCATCCAGGGCCTCGATGTTGATCGATCCCGCTCCACAGATGCAGAGGCCCTACATTTGTGAGTGTGCTGTTGCCAGGTAACACCTCCACTCAAAGCTGTCACTCTCTGCAGTCATCTAGGCCAGCACCTCCAGCCGCAAGGGCCTCACTCAGGAGTCTCTCCCCCCTCCCCCCGGACCTCCATGATGTCTGATCACTCCTAGCCAGCGCTTGAGCCATGTAGGCCGCACCATCACCCGAGAAGTAGGTGTCTCACTCTGCTGTTAACCAAGGCGACACCTACAGTCGCCCAGGCCCCACTGCCCTCCTGTATCCTCCAGCTCAGACATGAAGTGGCCTCCCTCCTGTGTCCATCAGAGGCGCTCCAACAGTTGTGCTTCCCAGCTCAACCGTCACTCTGCTCAGTGAGTAACCTTCTGGGGCCCTCTTCTCCTCCATACTGGTCAGGTCAGCATACAGGCAATTCACCACTAGAGTGCGAAACACGGATCGTATTCAGGCAGGCCCAAGCTTGGCACCCGCACCTACCTTCTCCTGGACCCAGCCGCACCTAGCGGATTCCACAGCAGTGCCACCCGCACCTCCAAGAAGTATGTGTCTTTATCCGGTCGCTAACCTGTGCCAGGCAGGATTAGTGCGCATTCCAGGCCACCCCCAGGCTGCTAAGTGTACACATGCCACCATGAGTGTTTTCTTTCAACTGGAAATTTTCTTTATAATTACATAGTGACAATACACTTGTGACCGGCCTTTGTTGAAGAAAGTGTGGTAGCACGTGGCAATTGCTACCTTTTAATCCTGCTCTTGAGAGGGTCACAACAATAAGAATGAGTATGTTGTACAAAATCAATAACTGCCGCACGCACATTGTTTTGCAAAATAACTTCTTACAAGTTAATTCAGTACACAGGTTGGGACAAGGTATAGGCGATACAAGTGTCAGCGGCAAGGTAAACTGCTGACACCTACTAAAAAAAGCAATAGCCTTTGCTAACCAACATTTACTATTGTTATTAATTCAGTGTTTATTAACTTCAAAGCGTTCCTAACCCTTCCAGCATTTGTTTAGTAATGCTTTTATGCAAAACATAAGCCAGTAGTTCCTCCTACTGGGAGCAGCAAACTGCCAGCAGTGCATCCACCAAACTTTTCAATGTGATAATTGCAATTCATACCCTGTTGTCAGGTGTATTTTTCTTCCTGTCTGGCGCATCCCTTCCAAGCTTCTCATTTGGATCTCGTCTTCGACTTTAGTGAAGTGTGCCACTGCTTCCAAATGTCTAGTGATCCAAGCATGGATTTTCCAGTTACACATTGCTCAAAGCACAAACTCCTGCACGTTTTTTGTAGTGGAATCTCTGTTCCCACGCCCTTGAAATCTATAATTCTAATGAAGGTGCTGTGCAAGCCAGACTTTGAACCCTTTTACTGTAGTCAACAATAGATCCCCTAAGACACCTGTGGCCTGGTTTAGAACCTGTCCGTCCGCCGAAATCTAAATCCCATTGGATATTATGGGATTTAGATTTCGGAGGCTGGGACATTCGTCACCGTTGTGACGGAGTAACCTGTCCACCAAGTTCTAAATCAGGCCCCTAGTCTTTAGTCCACGTTACCGTCAACACTACTCTCTTTGGAATCGTGTAATCCATTCGACCATAATTGGGCCCACTGAAAATAAGAGAGAAAATAAGCAGCTGTCTTTTTAACTACTTGCATGGGATGTGTTTTCCATTCACTAACCCTTGACTATCTTGGCAGGCCTGTTAGCACTAGGTAGTTTGCAGACTGAATTTATTGCATGAACAGCTCTCATGTTTTTTGATCATCTTTGCTAGTGCACGTGGCTAGAGGTAAAGTGATAGTAAAATGTGAACATTTCAAAGACTGTAAGAGTAGTAGTCAGGCCACATTTTCGCCATGCATTGGGCCACTTGGGCGTTCACTAGAGTCTTCTTTCCCTTGAAGAGAAAGTTGCTAGGGTAGTGTAGCACACTCTCTTGCGGTCCCCTCATCTTTATCACGCACTCCAGCACAGTATCGAAGCTGGAGTTAAATGAGCTATATTTGATCATTAGCATAAATGCCGTTTTCATTGAGAAACTGAAAGTGGCATGCACAAATGTTTAACATAAAAAAATGAATTGTTTAATATCATTACATTTATCAAATGCTCTAATACTTTTTTTTTTCAGTTTGCCAGGCAGTTCAGCAGAAATGAGCCACTGACATTTGATTGGCTGTGCAGACATGTTAATTGGCCACTTATTACACCGAAGAACATCAAGGAACTTACACATCTAGAAGCTGTTCACGATGTCCTTGATCTCTATCTGTGGTTAAGGTATGGAATAACATAAACCTGCATAGTAATGTAGTATTATTTTTGACGTATGTTAGTAAAAATATTTTTAAAATGTATCTTTTTTTACTTGTAAAAAAGGTTTTTCAGCATCAGTTTGTTATTGAGGCAAATGCTGTGTATACTCCTGCCATTTAATGAGACGGCAAGAAGGTCACTTGGTTTCTCAAAAGTTTTAAATTGTGTGTTTTGACCATGATCGTTTATGTCTGAGACTCATTGTACGCATTGATGTTCTGCAATGCCCAAATTGTCGCAGTCAAGTTTAAATTAAAGGAGGCCAGCAGCGATCTCAGCAACTTGTTGTAGGGTCAGGAATAAAAGAAGGACACAATTCTGTTTGACAAATAATATGAGCATTTATGAATAACAGCCGGGAGAGCAGCACAGCTCTGTGACTGATACAGCACTCAGCTTTGTCAGTTCAAACAGCCCTTTTTATATGTTCACGACACCTTGAATGCGTCTTATCACTTGTCATGCATTTTGATTTAAGCGCCTGCTTAGTACATTGTATCTCTACCTACGTTAGCATAAAGCCACATTTCTCCTTGAGAAAGCATCTAATTACGTATTTACAGAAAAGCGAAGGTTACACATCTGTCATGAGCACATTTGTTAATAAACTGCAATGTCCTTTATCTCACGTTCATCCCTAACGTGTGTTCATCCTGCTCACTATAATTTGGAGATGTTTTAGCTGCTTCTTTTGCTGCCCAGTCTGCCAAAGCCTTTCCCCTGGAGACAAGGTCTTGCTGATTGCTGTGTGCTGCACATTTTATAACTGCTACCTTAGATGGCAGAGTTAAAGCCTTTATCAGTTGCGCCAATAGATCTTTATGCATTACAGGGGATCCATCAGATTTAAGAAATCCCCTCCGTTCCCACCGGTGAATGCTAGAATGCACGGTGGTGATGACATATGCTGAATCTGAAAAAAATGGTAACCACTAGTCCTTCGGTGTGTTGCAGCACTTCAATAATAGCTACTAATTCTGCAGCTTGTGCTGAGAAATGGGATAAAAGTGGTATATGACTCCCTGTCTGTAAGGTGTCAGAGGATCCCTGCTACTCGGCTTTTACAACAGCTGCTCCTGAGTGCCTAATTCCAGTCTCCTGATCTATGGAAGAGGACCCATCGACACATGGGGTCTTCTCCTATCCCACTCTCTTTCTCTGGGGTGTAAGTGGCACAGTCATGTGCTTGTTCATCATTAGAAACTGGGTGTGCAAAGAATGTCGCTGGATTAACTGTGTGACACCGTACCACTTGCAAGGATGGTATTGACAGTATTACTTCATATCCAGATACCCTCTGAGTTGTAAGGGTGCTCTTGCTCTTTTGCAAGACAGTGAATACCGCATGGTCTACATATAGTGTTATCACTATGGTGGTGCTCTTTTGAACTGCAAAAGCTGCTGTAGCCAGAGCTTGATCACATGGATAATGCCCTTTCATGACGGGATCTAGCAGCCCACTGTAGTAGGCAATTGGTTTGTGTCCCATAGATGTCTTTTGAGTTAGTATTGCTGTCATCGTCGTTCCATTACAATGACAGAAGAGGTAGAAAATATTATTATAATCAGGGGTACCTAACACTGGAGCATTTGTTATTGCTCTCTTTAGCTCCAGGTAGGCTGTCTCCCATTCATCAGTCCCGTCTATTTTGTTTGCGTTTGTGTGGGACTCTTTTAAAGCAATTAGAAGTGGTGTGGTCAAAGTGGCGTAGTCAAATACCCACTGTCTCTCATAATTGCAGAGTCCTAAAAACTTTTGCATTTGTTTTGTGGTTGTGGGCTTAGAAATGTTCCTATTACTCGCTACTCTGTCCGGTGTCACCCTCCTCCCATCTTTAGATATTATCTGTCCCAAGTAGTGGACATCTGTCTGCATGTACTGCAATTTGTTTATGTCCACTTTGTAACCTTTTTCTGCAAGCATGCAGAGGAGACCAAAGGTGTCATCTCTACATATGTCTTCAGTGGCACTGCAAACCATGATATCTACATATTGTAACAAAGTACTCTTGCAGTTTATGTTCGCTAAATTCTTCTTCACTGTTCTGTTAAAAATGCTTGGGGACTCATCACAGTAGCCTTGTGGAAGACGCCAGTAGCAAAATTAGGTCTGTCTAAACGTGAATCCAGTCAAATATTGACTGTCAGAATGCAGTGGAATACTGAAAAACGCATTCTTGAGATCGACCACTGAGAAATAAGTGACCTCTTTAGGTATGTTTGTTAGTATGACTGATGGGTCAGGTGCCACTGGAAATTCTGGTATAACTACATCGTTAAGGGAGCGGAAATCCTAAATCATTCTCCAAGTACCCCCTTTGCCTTGCGTATCTGGAAAATCAGAGTGTTGCACGGTGTCGACCTCTCATATATTACTCCCTGCTCAAGTAGTGCTTGTATTGCGGGTAGAATGCCCTCTTCTGCCTCCTTGGACAAGGGGTACTGAGGTATCCTCAGCAGAATTGCTCCAGGTTTCAAAGTCATTTTCACATGCTCAGTCCCTTTGATCTGTCCCACATCATATGGACACTTTGTCCACAACACCTCTGGGACTTTTGTCAGATCTCTCTCAATTATTGTTTGGTCTTGTGCGTGTCTGGACACTGTTCTGTATTGTAGCTGCACTCTAATGGCAATGTCCATTTCAAACACAACTGTCTCAATTAGTGGGCAATCATCAAATATTTTTTCATCTGATATATCTCTTAATTTAACCCCAGGATCTGTGAATATTATTGATGCCCACATCTCCTGTCTTCTGTCAGTTGCCAGCAGCACAGTATATGTTGATCTTATTTCAAGGGCGGATATTTCCAATATCATTTCAGGTTCTTAATTAGGATCCACAGGCTCGAAAGGCCTGAACAGCAGTTCCTTTGGTAACTGCACTGTTTTCCCTCGTAGGGCTGGTGTGTGTGCTATCAAGGCATATACACTGCGCAAAAAAGCCTCTGTATCGACAGGAACTGCTCTGACCTGTTGTCCTAGCTCCTCATGAGCTATGAGGGACCATATCCTGCTTGGTGTGACACCTGATGTGTAACATACCATTGACTCATCCTCCAAGAAGGAGATGGTCATGTTCAGTTTACTCATTAAATCTCTCCCAAGAAGATTGGTGACTATGGGGAGTACAGTAGTGGTCCTTCAATTTGTTTATCTCCCACAATCATGTTTAATGATTTGGTGAATGGAACCCTGCTCACAGCCCCAGAAAACCCTTGTGTCCATTGAGTTGCAAGAAAGTGGTAGTGTTCCTTCCATAATACACGATTTGGTGGCCCCAGTGTCGGTTAAAAACTTATAGGGGTGACCTTCTATGGCTACCGTCACAGTGGGTTCTTCATCTGATCTGCGGGTTACCGATAGTATTGGACACACACTGGCCATCTGCGGGCTCTGTCATTGGGTATAATTTTGAGTTGGTGTTCCCCCGAATATTTGGGGTGATGCATGGGAGGGGTTGCCTCCTTGCACTGTTACCCCTACCACCTGTACCTGTGCCTGTCCTCCCGCAGGGTTGTTGACGCCTTGGGGCCCGCCTTGCGACAATGGCCCTTGGGGTGCAGCCCACTGGGCTTAGGGGCCCTGCGGGGGGTCCCTGCATTGCTTGCTGCTGGGGCACCCATTGCATTTGTTGAGGCCTCAACTGCCCCTGCGGGGTATTCCAACCTTGCACTCATCGTTTTTCCTGGCTCTGCATTCTCTTGCAAAAATGGCCCATCTTACCACAATAATAACATTGTTGTCCTGCCCTATAGCTTCCTTGTCTTTTCCCTTGTGTTGACCCTTGCTCTCCTGTGAAACTCCCCTGTCCCTTCCTTGTATCACTTGCTGGTTGTCCTCCTGGAGCCTGTACCTGTACTGGTACTGTGACAGACATTGGTGGTGCAGTCACAAGTGCCCCTTCTGTACTCGGCTTCTTAAGTTTTTGTTGCACCAACTTTGCGGCAGCCCTTTCTGCCTGTTCTGTCCTCTCCTTGTCTTTTTCTTGTTTTCGCTTAAAATAATGTATTATGTGGGCCTGTATTTCGGCCCATGGTTTAGCCTCTGTTCCCACCACTCCATCTAAATTTGCTTGTATATCAGTGGGAAGACCTTGCTTTAATACATTATAAAACAAAATTGCATTTCCTCCTGTGTTTTCCCAGTTACATCCTACCTCCTGCACCCATCGTTCTTTTATTCTAGTAATGAATTCTGCAATATCCTCAGTTGGCTTTATACTTTCTGCCATAAGGGCTCCAATGTCTGGTCTATCTGGATACGTCAGTCAGAGCGCATCCCAAACATGTTGGCAGACATTGTTGAAAGATGACCCGTTGAACTGTGTATTTATCAATGTTACTTGAGGGAACCCTGCCCTAACATAAATTGTTTACACTTCGTCTCCCACTAATGAGCTGAGCAGGCTTTTGACATTACCTAAGACAAGGTGTTTTTCAAAACATCCTATCCATTTCCCTGCACCTTCAGACAGCGGGGGTAGTGCTCTTTTTAAATTCTGTTTGTCCATTTGTGGCCATGGTAAGTATGTTGGCATTTGCCCTCCCTTAAAAATAAGGGGCAACTGAGTTATTGGTTGAGGGCTTCCTGACCTGAGACTTAACCTTGGATCTGGTCTAGTACTGCGTTTCACTTTAGTTGGTTTGTCTATGGCATACCTTTCGCAAACCGCAAGGCATTCTTGCATGTAAGGGTAATTCCAACCTTGGTCACCCCACCCCTGCCGTATGCAATCTTCTGCAGTCGCTAAATCAAAGGGTTGAAAAGACCCTTGTCGGGACCTTGGCTTCCTTCCCTCTCTTTTAGTCCACCTCGCCAAGTCATCTGAGAAGGGGTGACAATAATAGCTACCCTCCTCTTGCTCTATTATCTCTATAGGTGTCAATTCTGACCTTGTTTTGAGGATTGACCGTCTTTTTGTATCTGCACCATCTCTGGCTGTCATTACTAGTTTTTGTGTAGGGCGCGGGCTAAAATTGTATCACCTTCTGTTAACCCCTTGTTCATGCGCACTCCTATTAAAGCCATTGTCCCAATCCTCATCATCTTCTGCCCCTGTTACGACCTGTGAGCCGTCCAGGGGCTCCTCATATTGTGGTGTCTCTACACCTCCCTCCCATTCTTCTTCCTCTTCTATCCATTCCTCTGCTGCCTCTCTCAGTGTGTCTGCAGATGTGTCTCCAAGCCTCAGAATGACGTGCCCTGTAGTCCATTGTCCTCGGAGAGGGTCAAGGCTCCTAGATTGCTCTGCCTGTCTCACCATGTGTTGCAACTCACTTACCAGCCTGTCTTTCCTGCTCTGTTCTGGGTCAGCTCGAGGAGCTGATGGGACGGGAGCGGGGGTTGCCTCAGCTCCCTGTGCCTCTAACCTCTCCTCCTTAGGCTCAACCCGAACAGGATCTTGGGGCCAGATGTATCAAAGGGTTTTACCCATTCTGTGTTTATGGGAAAAAGTGTTCGTACATATGGCCCCTGGTACCCTGCAGCTGGCGGGATAGGGTAAAGACCCTAAGGTGGGGGCTCCCCTAGGGACTCTGCTGGGGATTCTGTTTGTGCCACTACCTCTTCGGTCGCAGTTGACTTTTCCTTTGGTTTTTCATGACAGAATACTCGCTATAGTGACAGAATAGCCTCTCTCTTCTGTCTTCTCTTTTTCTTATATGTTGAGCGAATGTAAGTCAATGATTATTCACCTATATCATTATCAAATGTCCCTTCTTTTGGCCATGGTTGAGCATGACCCTCAGTGCCTTTATGCCACTGCTTACAATATTTTAGTATTCTTTTCTTATCTGAAGGGAACATTTTTATCATATGGTCCAGAGAGGTATCCATGATCCCCACAGGACGGGTGTTTACTATGCGTGCATACTTGCAGTCCAACCGCCGCACTGTGTATCTCTTTTCAGCTTCTTGTCTCATGTCTTGTGTGTATTTAGCTTTACCACTGTTACTGACCTATAGCAATGTTGCGTAGGGACAGTCCTACTCAGTATTGCCTGACTTTTCATATATGGCTGTGAGACCGTATTGGTGAACATCAGCCATCCTTATCGCCAATCTGTGTAACACCTCTTCTATGGTGATGTCTGGGGCCGGTGAATTTATGGGGGTGTTTGAGTGGATTAGTACCTGACGCAATGCGTGTTATAACGTTGTCATGTATGTAGATAACTACTTGTGGTGCTCGGGGATGTGTTTAGCCATTCATTGTTTAAGGCTGTGAAATTACGAATATCTGTGAGAAATGCATCAAGAAGAGCCCCTAATATAAGGAGTGATTGTGTTATTATTTCAAACCACAGGGTGTTGCATGGGCATGGGGGTTGCCCTTGAGCCCATTTAAATACCAATTTTAACTCAGTGTTATCTGTCTACTACCACAGAGAATCATCAACCTCACTCATAGGAATTTATTATCAACCTTTACTTACTTTGGGATTGTTTATTCAGCCCCCGCCCCCCCTCCCTTACCCCCCCAGTGTTTTTATTTACACTAATTATTTCCCACTTATGGGACGCTTTGAGGGTGTCTATTGGGATGTCAAAAATATGGCAAAGCTCTCGCACCCTCTCCTCCTCACTTATATCTGACTGCATGACAACTGGTGGGGACACCTGCCATTTCTCTATAACCTGACCCTTATGATTGTAAAACACTTTACTATTTTTGTCCTCCTTTTTACTCATTACTCATGAAATACATCCACTTGTCCCTGTTGCGCTTTTTAGGTTTGCAACCAAGGGCCTGGCTGTGCTCAGACTCCCACTGATATCTCAGCCGTGGTCGCTCTCCCTCAAAGACGCCTTCCAGATGTTACTAAATCTGGGAATTTGGTGAACCGGGCGTCTGACTCACTCAGGCAAAGTTTGCAACCGTCTCTTACTATGTCAGACTTCGCAGTTAATTTTTAGCATAACATAACATTGCATTAAAACCCCACATAAATCATGCATGCATTTTATCATAATATAGTTGCCAAAAAGAATCATGCAATTAAAAATAATAAAGTACGAAGCCCAACCTCTCTCCATCCTTTAGGACAGCAACATCTGGAACCCCGACTGCCTGTTTGAATAGGCAGGTGTAAGCTCACCTGTTTTTGTTGCGCACAGTGTTCTATTCAAGCAGTGCAGGCGGTGCTTCCTTCAGCTGCGGTACGAGGAAGAGAAGATGACTCCTGGCTGGCTAAGCCAGATGTTGTAGGGTCAGTAATAAAAGAACAACACAACTCTGTTTTGCAAATAATATGAGCATTTATGAATAACGGCCGGGAGGGCGGCACAGCTCTGTGACTGATACCGCACTCAACTTTGTCAGTTCAAACAGCCCTTTTTATATGTTCACGACACCTTGAATGCGTCTTATCACTTGTCATGCATTTTGATTTAAGAGCCTGCTTAGTACATTGTATCTCTACCTACGTTAGCATAAAGCCACATTTCTCCTTGAGAAAGCATCTAATTACGCATTTACAGAAAAGCGAAGGTTACACATCTGTCATGAGCACATTTGTTAATAAACCGCAGTGTCTTTTATCTCACGTTATGAAGCCTATCAGTACTTTTTCCTTTGACTAACTTCAGACTTGGAACCATGTCTGTCTGGCCTCCCTTGCACAGCTGCTGGCCTTCAAGCACCAAAGCTTATTGTGTTCCCTTTCTATAACCACTGTGGTGTGTCCTTCCCTTGTGAACGTGGATTGGAATGTGCGCCCTCCCTGTGTGTATGTTATCAAGTTATGACTCAAGATTTCTATGGCCTTCTACTTGCAGCTGCATTATGAATAAATGTTTCTGCTTGTCCTTGTCTTGCCTCCATGCTTCCTGTCCTGAGCTCTCTATTTGGATGCCATGAGCATTCTGGGCCTGTATTCTTCTCTGATCATGTACGACTCTGCACATCTTCCTCCTAATTCATGCATAAGCAGAAGTGGGCCTTCTCCTTTTTCTTATTTTCAGTAACAAACTCTTTGTATTTGACTACTGAAACAGTTCATAGGAACATAATTTTTGGTAAATGTAGAGATTGCCTACGTTTTTCATGCTTTCGATACTCCTCCTTTAGGTTGTGTTTACATGTCATTAATAAAACTGAACCTGAAATCAGTGTTGGCCACTAGATTTTGATAATATCAGGTCTAATGCTTGTGGAGCGCTCAGCCCCAAAACCCTCAAGTTGTGCAAAATGAAACATCTATCCCATTGAAACATCAACAAAAGTGGTTCTTAACCTGTGGTCTGAGGACTTCTAGGGGGCTCAGCAAAGCCTACTCAGCAAGTGCTTAGAAAATTAAATTTGACTAACAATTTAATAAACTGTATTTAAATGAAGCAAATGTAAACATGAACATTTTGAAACGTTCTGTAAATGCGAAGGAGTTTGAAAATGGAGGGCTAAGTTAGTTTCTATATACTTTTTTCGTGGGTCATTGCAAGTGCATCAGAGAGTGTATGTCATGGGCAATGGTTTGCCTTAATTGAATTTAAGAAAAGCTCCAACTTTCCCATAAAAAAGTAATTTTTTTTTAAATATTTGTGAATTAAATAAAATATTTAAACACTTGTGTAATGTTTTGTAGTTCAAATCATTGGCATTTTTTAGACTTGGGTCTCTGGCTTCCAGTAACAACTCCGTAATAACTCAGTGGGTGTCCCCGGTTTCCAATAATTATTCAGCAGGGGTCCCCAGATTCCTGTAATGATTAAGTGGTGATCGACATACGGCAGAAGGTTTAGAACCACGGATCTGCACCTTGGAGTATGATACAAAGCCCATCTAGATAACCATCTAATATGTGGCAGAAGTAGAAAATTGTATTGAAAAACTTGAAAGAGACACCTGTGATGAAAACATCTCGAGTCATTTGTCACTTTTAAATTAGGGTAAAGGCCCCAAAAAGCACTGACAACCCCCTCCCTTGCACTTAAACTGATCATAATTTTTCTCGAGATGTTTGGTGTGTAATTAAATTAATAATGTTTCAAACTGAAATAATTATTGTGCAACCCATTTGTTACCTGGAAGACTGATAAGAAACTCAATTTGGCTGTTGCCAACTAAGTCAAGATTGAAAGCAAAGAGCATTGTAAGGAAATGCCTCCTTGGCATGGTTACCCCCTGACTTTGTGCCTTTGCTGATGCTAAGTTTTGATTGAAAGTATGCTGGGACCCTGCTAACCAGGCCCCAGCACCAGTGTTCTTTCCCTAAACTGTACCTTTGCTTCCACAATTGGCACAGCCCTGGCACTCAGATAAGTCCCTTGTAACTGGTACCAAGGGCCCTGATCCCAGGGAAGGTCTCTAAGGGCTGCAGCATGGCTTATGCCACCCCGGGGAACCCTCACTTAGCACATGCACACTGCCTCACAGCTTGTGTGTACTGGTGGGGATAAAAAGACTAAGTTGACATGGCACTCCCCTCAGAGTGCCATGCCAACCTCACACTGCCTGTGGCATAGGTAAGTCACCCCTCTAGTAGGCCTTACAGCCCGAAGGCAGGGTGCACTACACCACAGGTGAGGGCCTATATGCATGAGCACTATACCCCTACAGTGTCTAAGCAAAACCTTAGACATTGTAAGTACAGGGTAGCCATAAGAGTATATGGTCTAGGAGTTTGTCAAACACGAACTCCACAGTTCCATAATGGCTACACTGAAATCTGGGAAGTTTGTTATCAAACGTCTTAGCACAATAAATGCACACTGATGCCAGTGTGTAATTTAGTGTAACATACACCCAGGGGGCTTTCTTAGAGATGCCCCCTGAATACCTACCCGACTTCTAGTGTGGGACAACCAGACGAGTTGCTAGCCACATGGGGAAAGTGCCTTTGTCATTCTGGGGCCAGGAACAAAGCCTGCACTTGGTGGAGGTGCTTCACACCTCCCCCTGCAGGAACTGTAACTCCTGGCGGTGAGCATCAAAGGCTCACCCCCTTTGTTACAGCGCCGCAGGGCATCCCAGCTAGTGGAGATGCCCGCTCCTCCGGCCACTCCCCCCGCCTTTTGCCGGCAAGGCTGGAGGAGATAATGAGGAAAACACCCACCCGTCAGGACAGCCCCTACGGTGCCCCGAGCTGAGGTGACCCCTGCCTTTAGAAATCTTCCACCTTAGTTTTGGAGGATTCCCCCAATAGGATTAGGGATGTGCCCCCCACCCCACAGGGAGGAGGCACATAGAGGGTGTAGCTACCCTCCAGGACAGTAGCCATTGGCTACTGCCCTCCCAAACCTAAAAACACACCCCTAAATTTAGTATTTAGGGGCACCCAAGAACCCAGGAAATCAGATTCCTGCAATCTGAACTACAAAGAAGGACTGCTGACCTACAAGCCTGCAGAGACGACAGACGAAGACAACTGCTTTGGCCCCAGCCCTACTGGCGAGTCTCCAGAGTTGAAAACCTGCAACCAGCTACACATCCAACAGGGACCAGCGACCTCTGAAGCCTCAGAAGACTGCCCTGACCCCCAGGACCAAGAAACCCCCGTGAGCAGCGGCTCTGCTCAACAACCTGCAACAAACTTGCAACTTTTCTTCAACTTTTAAGACCTCACTCTTCCCGCCGGAAGCGTGAGTTTTCACATTCTGCGCCCAACGCCCCTGGCTCGAGATCCCGAGAACAAACACCACAGGGAGGACTCCCTTGCGTCTGCGTCCCCCTGAGTAGTCCGAGACAACCCCACTGGGCCTCCACAGCGATGCCTGCAGAGAGAATCCAGAAGCTCCCCCTGACCGCGACTGCCTGTAACAAGGGACCCGACGCCTGGATCAAGCACGGCATCCGCAGCCCCCAAGACCTGAAGGAACCGAACTTCAGTGCAGGAGTGACCCCCAGGCTACCCACTGCCTAGCCCAGGTGACGGTTGGCCCGAGAAGCCCCCCCTGTGCCTGCCTGCACCGCTAGAGTGACCCCTGGGTCCCTCCATTGAAAACTATACAACACCCGATGCCTGCTTTGCACACTGCACCCGGCCGTCCCTGTGCCGCTGAGGGTGTGTTTTGTGTACCTACTTGTGTCCCCCCACCCGAGTGCTCTACAAACCCCCCTGGTCTGCTCCCCGAGGACGCGGGTACTTACCTGCTGGCAGACTGGAACCAGAGCACCCCTGTTCTCCATAGGCGCCTATGTGTTTTGGGCACCTATTTGACCTCTGCACCCGACCGGCCCTGAGCTGCTGGTGTGGTAACTTTGGGGTTGCCCTTAACCCCCAACGGTGGGCTGCCTATGCCCAGGAACTGAGACTTGTAATTGTCTTACTTACCTCACAATCTAACCAATACTAACCTCCCCCAGGGACTGTTGATTTTTGCACTGTCTACTTTTAAAATAGCTTATTGCCTTTTTAACAAAAACTGTATATGTTATTGCTCTAATTCAAAGTTCCTAACTTAACTGTGGAGTACCTTGCATTTTTTGTATTCACTCCAAATCTTGAACTTGTGGTTCTAAAATAAATTAAGAAAATATATTTTTCTATATAAAAACTATTGGCCTGGAGTAAGTCTTTGAGTCTGTGTTCCTCATTTATTGCCTGTGTGTGTACAACAAATGCTTAACACTACTCTCTGATAAGCCTACTGTTCGACCACACTACCACAAAATAGAGCATTAGAATTATCTAATTTTGCCACTCTCTTACCTCTAAGGGGAACCCTTGGACTCTGTGCACACTATTTCTTACTTTGAAATAGTATATACAGAGCCAACTTCCTACATTCATGTTTACCAATTAAATAATATACCAGTCTGTTGCTGACACAAGAATCTCCTTAAGTGCATAAAAGTTTTGAATTTTGGCTGCTTGTCCTTTAGCCTAATTGAATAACCAGCAACATACACTTGGGCTCTACCCATTCTTCGAGGTACTGTAGTAAATTTTTAAAAATATTTTTTCCTGAGACATCCATTAGAGCTATATTCCTATAGTTACTGGGGTTAAATTTGGTCACCTTATTATATTTTGGTATTCACATCCTCCCTTTGCACATATCTGGGATTTTGCATGCCTGTTTCACTAAAGAATAGACTGGATGGAGTAGCTTTGACCAGGTCTGCGACGTGAGAAAATCATTCTGTCAGCTGATATCCCATCAGGCCTCTAGGCTTGTGAATGCTGAATATTTCATATATATATTTCAACACTAGATTATTAATTAAAGTAGCTTAACCGCTCTCTGTCCTCTATAATCGAATAGAGCAAGCTAGCTATGCCAAACAGAGTAGAATAATTATCAGCTGTTGACATTACCTAGGAAAGACATTACTGTAAGCTTAATCCAATTGGAGTATTCAATCAGATATATTTTGCAGTCTTGCAACCCTTCATTCTTCTTGTCAGATAGTCCCTGGTTTACCTTGCAACTTAAAAAGAAGAAACTAGCCGTGCGATAAGCAGAAGTTAAATGGCCAAAGGCCTATGGAGAACTTGAGTTGTATAACGTATTTTTAATTAAAGTCAAATCAAATTTCTGTCAGATCCTAGAAGCAAGTAATATGCAACTGAAGCTTCTTCCAGTTGTGTAATCCTTTTTAAAAATCCAAATGTCTAGAACGTTTTAGACAATCACAAGAACTTGTAGAATAGCAGTCGTGGCCTTTCCAATAAAAACATTTTAAATTTTATTTGGACAATGTCTCTATCCATTCATCCATGTGGTGCATAAAACGTTTGAGAAAATAGTTGTTAAACAATTTTCATTATACCTGAAAATAAATATTAGGCCTAATATACTGCTATGCTATTAACAGAAGTTTGCAATTTGTGCAACAACTTTTTTGCAAACTGACCTTTTGTACTAGTAAGATGGTTCAAAAATACTAAATTTTGGGGGGGTCTCAGAGCAACCTACCTAATTAATACTCATTAGGCAGGTCACAATTTGTGACCCCATTTGAATGGTTGCAATCATAGGGATGGTGGTCTGCTAGGGGCGATCCATATGTTTGCATTTCAAAACTTTGTTAAATAAAAAAAAATGTAGTTCATGTTCCTTAGAGGAACCAGTGATGCTTTTTTTTTTTTTTTAACGTTTCAATTTTGGAAAATTTTAAGAGGATCAGGAAGTGGTCCCCTGGGGCACTGGCTACTCTCCTGGGGCTATCAGCACAATTTCTAAAGCGCAAGGGGCCCTAAGAGGACCCACTTTACCTTTGTGAATCAGTTAACACCCCAACTCGTGGTCACTAGCTCACCTAAGTTTTGTAATCTCAATTGCCGTCATAAACCATAGTTAAGTTTCTTTCTGAATTGGAAGTGAAAACGGGACACTCCTTTCACGCACCCTCCTATTTGAGATTCTGAAGGGATTATAAAAGTCCTTCAACGAGGTCGGAAAAAAAATCTAACTAGTAAAAGGGCTGTGTACGTAAAGAAAACCTTTCTTGTTGCAAACCATATGATTTTGTAAACCCAGGGATCTTATCAAGACTACTAGCTGCAGATTACTTATTTAGAATTTTCCCCGGGTGTCAGACTGAAGTTGGACATTTTTCGTGAACAGTGCCCCTGCTTGCTGCTGATGGTGTTGTTCGGCTGTGCGTGGCATCATCTGCACTGAAAGTGATGTGTGCGGTGTTAATGTAGGTGCCACCACAACTCCCTGTCACTTCTTTTCTTTCAGCACAGATCTCGGAAGTGCTATACCCAGCCTTTTTTGACTGCCCCATTTTGTACTTTTTCTTGATATTTTTTCCAACATCTTGTCTCCTGGTGCATCAGGATGTCCACTAGGAAAGCTGTGGCTCCGGCCATTGAAAAATGTCGGTGACAGACCCACATTTGTTGTGGGTCTTGTGCTTAGAGAGTGACAACAACTCCATGATCTCCATATACTACCGCCTCATGCACCTCAAGGCATTGAAAGAGTGGTCCCTCGAGTGCCTTGCTGCTTTACCCCGCGATCTGGAAGGTCTTGATCAAGAGGAAGGTTGTAAGGAAATGCCTCCTTGGCATGGTTACCCCTGACTTTTTGCCTTTGCTTATGCCAAGTTATGATTTGAAAATGTGCTGAGGCCTGCTAACCAGGCCCCAACACCAGTGTTCTTTCCCTAAACTGCACCTTTGTCTCCACAGTTGGCACACCCAGGCATCCAGGTAAGTCCTTTGTAAAAGGTACCCCTGGTACCAAGGGCCCTGATGCCAGGGAAGGTTTCTAAGGGCTGCAGCATGTCTTATGCCACCCTAGAGACCCCTCACTCAGGAAGACACACTGCTTGCCAGCTTGTGTGTGCTGGTGGGGAGAAAATGACTAAGTCGACATGGCACTCCCCTCAGGGTGCCATGCCAACCTCACACTGCCTGTGGCATAGGTAAGTCACCCCTCTAGCAGGCCTTACATCCCTAAGGCAGGGTGCTCTATACCACAGGTGAGGGCATATGTGCATGAGCACTATGTCCCTACAGTGTCTAAGAAAAACCTTAGACATTGTAAGTGCAGGGTAGCCATAAGAGTATATGGTCTGGGAGTCTGTCATACACAAACTCCACAGCACCATAATGGCTACACTGAAAACTGTGAAGTTTGGTATCAAACTTCTCAGCACAATAAATGTACACAAATACACCCAGAGGGCATCTTAGAGATGCCCCCTGAAAACATACCCGACTTCCAGTGTGGGCTGACTAGTTTTACCAGCCTGCCACACACCAGACATGTTGCTGGACACATGGGGAGAGTGCCTTTGTCACTCTGTGCCCAGGAGCAAAGCCTGTACTGGGTGGAGGTGCTTCTCACCTCCCCCTGCAGGAACTGTAACACCCGGCGATGAGCCTCAAAGGCTCACCCCCTTTGTTACAGCGCCACAGGGCATCCCAGCTAGTGGAGATGCCTGCCCTTCCGGCCACTGCCCCCACTTTTGGCGGCAAGGCTGGAGGAGATAATGAGAAAAACAAGGAGGAGCCACTCCCCAGTCAGGACAGCCCCTAAGGTGTCCTGAGCTGAGCTGACTCTGACTTTTAGAAATCCTCCATCTTGAAGATGGAGCATCGCTGAAGAGACCCCCGGGTCTCCCCATTGAATCCTATTGCAAACCCGACGTCTGTTTCCACTCTGCACCCGGCCGCCCCTGTGCTGCTGAGGGTGTACTTTCTGTGCCTGCTTGTGTCCGCCCCCAGTGCCCTACAAACCCCCCTGGTCTGCGGGTACTTACCTGCTGGCAGACTGGAACTGGGGCACCCCTATTTCCATTGAAGCCTATGTGTTTTGGGCACCACTTTGACCTCTGCACCTGACCGGCCCTGAGCTGCTGGTGTGGTAACTTTGGGGTTGCCTTGAACCCCCAACGGTGGATTACCTTGGACCCAACTTTGAACCCTGTAAGTGCTTTACTTACCTGTGAACCTAGCAAATACTTACCTCTCCCAGGAACTGTTGATTTTTGCCCTGTGTCCATTTTTAAAATAGCTTATTGCCATTTTTGCCACAACTGTACATGCTATTGTGATGATTCAAAGTTCTGAAGATACCTGAGTGAAATACCTTTCATTTAAAGTATTGTTTGTAAATCTTGAACCTGTGGTTCTTAAAATAAACTAAGAAAATATATTTTTCTATATAAAAACCTATTGGCCTGGAATTGTCTTTGAGTGTGTGTTCCTCATTTATTGCCTGTGTGTGTACAACAAATGCTTAACACTACCCTCTGATAAGCCTACTGCTTGACCACACTACCACAAAATAGAGCATTAGAATTATCTCTTTTTGCCACTATCTTACCTCTAAGGGGAACCCTTGGACTCTGTGCACACTATTTCTTACTTTGAAATACTACAAACAGAGCCAACTTCCTACATTGGTGGATCAGCGGTGGGGTACAAGACTTTGCATTTGCTGGGCTACTCAGACAATACCTGATCACGCAACTAAATTCCAAAAATTGTCATTAGAAACTGATTTTTTGAAATGTGAGCTATTTTTCAAAAAAATTAAAAGTCCTGCTAGGGGCTTGTGTTAGTCCCTGTTAACATTTCTTTTAGAGTTTAAAAGTTTTGTAAAAGTTTGGCTTAAGTTCTAGAGATAGTTTTAGATTCTTAAAAAGTATTCCAACTTTTAGATAAATAATGTCTGCTGTAGAAGAGATGGTGGTGGAGCTCAACCTCACCCCTTACCTGCATCTCAGGATGTCAGAGTTAAGGACTCTCTGCAAAATCAAAAAGATAAAAATTGGTTCAAACCCTACCAAAGTACAGCTCCAGGAGCTCTTGGCAGAGTTTGCTAACTGATGATGTCCTCACAGAGGGGGAAACTAGTGATGAGGAGGAATTCCCACCTCCAGTCCTAGTTAGGGAGCCCAGGGTTTCTCCAACCCTGACTCCAGAAGTGATAGTCAGAGATGTTGCTTCTCTCACAGGAGAGTCCAACAGCTCTGGAAGCATTGAGAACAGTCTCAAGGAAGATGACCTCCTGCTAGCCAGGATAGCCAAAAGATTGGCTTTGGAGAGACAGCTCCTAGCCATAGAAAGGGAAAGACAAGAGATGGGCTTAACTCCCATCAATGGTGGCAGCAATTTAAATAGGGTCAGAGAGAATACTGACATTCTAAAAATCCCCAAAGGGATTGTAACTAAATATGAAGATGGTGATGACATCACCAAATGGTTCACAGCTTTTGAGAGGGCTTGTGCAACCAGAAAAGTAAACAGATCTCACTGGGGTGCTCTCCTTTGGAAAATGTTCTCTAGAAAGTGTAGGGATAGACTCCTCACACTCTCTGGGAAAGATGCAGAATCATATGACCTCATGAAGGCTACCCTGATTGAGGGCTTTGGATTCTCAACTGAGGAGTACAGGATTAGGTTCAGGGGGGCTCAAAAATCCTCGAGCCAGACCTGGGTTGATTTTGTTGACTTCTCAGTCAAAACACTGGATGGTTAAATTAATGGCAGTGGTGTAAATGATTATGAAGGGCTGTACAATCTGTTTATGAAAGAACACCTTTTAAGTAATTGTTTCAATGATAAACTGCATCAGCATCTGGTAGACCTAGGTCCAATTTCTCCCCAAGAATTGGGAAAGAAGGCATACCATTGGGTCAAGACTAGGGTGACCAAGACTTCCACAGGGGGTGACCAAAAGAAAGGGGTCACAAAGACTCCCCAGGGGAAGAGTGTTGAGACATCCAAGGGTAAAAGTAAAGAGTCTTCTACAGGGCCCCAAAAACCTGCTCAGGAGGGAGGGTCCAAAGCCTCTTCACAATCCAATTTTGGGTAAAAGGGTAAAATCTTTGATCCCAAAAAGGCCTGGTGTCGTAGCTGTAATCAGCAGGAACACCAAACTGGAGACAAGGCCTGTCCCAAGAAAGGTTCCACTTCTACTTCTACTCCAGTTAGCACTGGAATAGCCAGTCTCCAGGTGGGATCATCAGTGTGCCCAGAGCAAATCAGGGTTCACACTGAAGCTACATTAGTTTCTGAGGGTGGGGTGGACTCAGCCACACTGGCTGCCTGGTCCCCTAATATGCGAAAATACAGGCAGCAACTCTTAATTAATGGGACTAGTGTAGAAGGCCTGAGGGATACAGGTGCCATTGTCACAATGCTGACAGACAAACTGGTTTCCCCAGGACAATACCTGACTGGACAAACTTATCCAGTCACCAACGCTGACAATCAGACTAAAGTACATCCCATGGCTATGGTAACTTTAGAACGAGGAGGGGTCACAGGCCTGAAACAGGTGGTAGTCTCCTCAAATATCCCTGTAGACTGTTTGCTCTGAAATGACCTGGAGTCCTCAGCATGGGCTGAGTTAGAACTCAAAACCCATGCAGCAATGCTGGGTATCCCTGATCTGGTGTGTGTCAAGACAAGGGCACAGTGCAAGGCTCAGGGTGAAAAAGTGGTGTTGGAGCCTGGAAAAATGGCCCAACCCTCCTGAAGAAAAGGAAAGAAGACTGGGGAACCAGCTTCAACACAACAAAGGAAAAAGAACCTCTCTTCCCAGGAAGAAGTTCTGCCCTCTGAAGGGAACTGAGCCCATGGAGTTGGAACCTCATCAGGTTGAACTCTTAGGCCCAGGGGGACCCACAAGGGAACAGTTGTGTAAGGGGCAAGAAACCTGTCCCTCTCTTGAAGGCCTTAGGTAGCAAGCTGCTGAAGAGACCAAAGGAAAAATCACTGGAACACATAGGGTCTATTGGGAAGATGGACTCCTCTACACTGAGGCAAGAGATCCCAAACCTGGTGCCACTAGGAGAGTGGTAGTGCCTCAGGAGTTTAGGAAGTTCATTCCGACCTTAGCCCATGATATTCCACTTGCTGGGCATTTGGGACAAACCAAGACTTGGGAGAGGTTAGTCAACCATTTCTATTGGCCCAACATGTCCCAGAAAGTCAAGGAGTTTTGTGTCTTCTGTGCCACCTGTCAAGCCAGGGTTAAGACGGGTGGCCACCCAAAGGCTCCCCTCATTCCACTTCCAGTGGTGGGGGTCCCCTTTGAAAGAGTGGGTGTGGACATAGTGGGTCCACTTGAACCTCCCACAGCCTCAGGGAAGCAGTATATCCTAGTGGTAGTGGATCATGCCACTAGGTACCCTGAAGCAATTCCCCTGAGGTCGACTACTGCCCTGCAGTAGCCAAAGCACTCATTGGTATTTTTACCAGAGTGGGATTTCCTAAGGAGGTGGTGTCTGACAGGGGTACCATCTTCATGTCAGCATACTTGAAACACATGTAGAATGAGTGTGGGGTGACTTACAAATTCACAACACCATACCATCCACAAACCAATGGTCTTGTAGAAAGATTTTACAAGACATTGAAGGGCATGATCTTGGGGCTCCCTGAAAAGCTCAAAAGGAGATGGGATGTCCTCTTGCCATGTCTGTTTTTCGCCTACAGAGAGGTGCCTCAGAAGGGAGTAGGGTTTTCCCCCTTTGAACTTCTGTTTGGCCATCCTGTCAGGGGACCACTAGCTCTTGTAAAAGAAGGCTGGGAGAGACCTCTTTATGAGCCTAAGCAAGATATAGTGGACTATGTACTAGGCCCAACTTCCAGGATGGCAGAGTACATGGAAAAGGCACGTAAAAACCTTGAGGCCAGCCAACAACTCCAGAAGATGTGGTATGACCAAAAGGCTGCTATGGTTGAGTTTCAGCCAGGGCAGAAAGTCGGGGTTCTGGAGCCTGTGGCCGCCCGGGCACTTCAGGACAGATGGAGTGGCCCTTACCCAGTGCTAGAGAGAAAGAGTCGGGTCACCTACCTGGTAGACCTAGGCACTAGCAGAACCCCCAAAAGGGTCATCCATGTGAACCGCCTCAAACTCTTTCATGACAGGGCAGATGTGAACCTGTTGATGGTTACAGATGAGGACCAGGAAGCTGAGAGTGAACCTCTCCCTGACCTCCTCTCCGCTGACCCTAATGATGGCTCAGTATATGGAGTGATCTGTTCAGACACCCTCTCTAGCCAACAGCAAGCTGACTGTAGGAAAGTCTTACAACAGTTTGCTGAGCTCTTTTCCCTAACCCCTGGTCAGACACACCTGTGTACCCATGATGTGGACCCAGGAGACAGCATGCCTGTCAAAAACAAAATTTTCAGACAGTCTGACCAAGTTAAGGAAAGCATCAAAGTGGAAGTCCACAAGATGCTGGAATTGGGAGTCATTGAGCACTCTGACAGCCCCTGGGCTAGCCCAGTGGTCTTAGTCCCAAAACCTCACACCAAAGATGGTAAGAGAGAGATGAGGTTTTGTGTTAACTACAGAGGACTTCATTCTGTCATCAAGACAGATGCCCATCCCATTCCAAGGGCAGATGAGTTAATTGACAAACTAGGTGCTGCCAGATACTTAAGTGCCTTTGCCTTGACAGCAGGGTACTGGCAAATCAAAATGGCACCAGGAGCAAAAGAAAAGACAGCATTTTCCACACCTGATTGGCATTATCAGTTTACTGTAATGCCCTTTGGCTTAAAGAATGCCCCTGCCACCTTCCAAAGGTTGGTGAATCAAGTCCTTGCTGGCTTGGAGTCCTTTAGTGCAGCTTATCTTGACGATATTGCTGTCTTTAGCTCCAGCTGGCAGGATCACCTGGTCCACCTAAAGAAGGTTTTGCAGGCCCTGCAAGCAGCAGGCCTCTCTATCAAGGCATCCAAATGTCATATAGGGCAGGGAACTGTGGTTTACTTGGGACACCTTGTAGGTGGAGGCCAAGTTCAGCCACTCCAACCCAAGATCCAGACCATTCTGGACTGGTTAGCTTTAAAAACCCAGACTCAAGTCAGGGCATTCCTTGGCTTGACTGGTTACTACAGGAGGTTTGTGAAGGGATATGGATCCATAGTGACACCCCTCACAGAACTTACCTCCAAGAAAATCCCCAAGAAGGTAAACTGGACTATAGAATGCCAACAGGCCTTTGACACCCTGAAACAAGCTATGTGCACAGCACCAGTTCTAAAAGCTCCAGATTACTCCAAGCAGTTCATTGTGCAGACAGATGCCTCTGAACATGGGATGGGGTAGTTTTGTCCCAAACAAATGATGAAGGCCTTGACCAGCTATTGCTTTCATTAGCAGGAGGTTACTCCCCAGGGAGCAGCGTTGGAGTGCCATTGAGAGGGAGGCCTTTGCTGTGGTTTGGTCCCTGAAGAAGCTGAGACCATACCTCTTTGGTACTCTCTTTGTAGTTCAAACTGACCACAGACCTCTCAGATGGCTAATGCTAATGTAAGGTGAAAATCCAAACCTGGTGAGGTGGTCTTTCTCCCTACAGGGACTGGACTTTATAGTGGAACACAGACCTGGGACTGCCAATGCCAATGCAGATGGCCTTTCCAGGTTCTTCCACTTAGAAAATGAAGACTATCTTGGGAAAGGTTAGTCTCATCCTCTTTCTTTTGGGGGGGGGGGGAGGGGGGGTTGTGTAAGGAAATGCCTCCTTGGCATGGTTACCCCCTGACTTCTTGCCTTTGCTGATGCCAAGTTATGATTTGGAAGTGTGCTGAGGCCTGCTAACCAGGCCCCAGCACCAGTGTTCTTTCCCTAAACTGTACCTTTGTCTTCACAATTGGCACACCCTGGCATCCAGGTAAGTCCCTTGTAACTGGTACCTCTGGTACCAAGGGCCCTGATGCCAGGGAAGGTCTCTAAGGGCTGCAGAATGTCTTATGCCACCCTAGAGACCCCTCACTCAGCACAGACACACTGCTTGCCAGCTTGTGTGTGCTGGTGGGGAGAAAATGACTAAGTCGACATGGCACTCCCCTCAGGGTGCCAAGCCAACCTCACACTGCCTGTGGCATAGGTAAGTCACCCCTCTAGCAGGCCTTACAGCCCTAAGGCAGGGTGCACTATACCACAGGTGAGGGCATAGGTGCATGAGCACTATGCCCCTACAGTGTCTAAGCAAAACCTTAGACATTGTAAGTGCAGGGTAGTCATAAGAGTATATGGTCTGGGAGTCTGTCATACACAAACTCCACAGCACCATAATGGCTACATTGAAAACTGTGAAGTTTGGTATCAAACTTCTCAGCACAATAAATGCACACTGATTCTAGTGTGCACTTTATTGTAAAAATACACCCAGAGGGCATCTTAGAGATGCCTCCTGAAAACATACCCGACTTCCAGTGTGGGCTGACTAGTTTTGCCAGCCTGCCACACACCAAACATGTTGCTGGCCACATGGGGAGAGTGCCTTTGTCACTCTGTGGCCAGCAACAAAGCCTGTACTGGGTAGAGGTGCTACTCACCTCCACCTGCAGGAACTGTAACACCTGGCGGTGAGCCTCAAAGGCTCACCCCCTTTGTTACAGCGCCACAGGGCATCCCAGCTAGTGGAGATGCCCGCCCCTCTGGCCACTGCCCCCACTTTTGGCGGCAAGGCTGGAGGAGATAATGAGAAAAACAAGGAGGAGTCACTCCCCAGTAAGGACAGCCCCTAAGGTGTCCTGAGCTGATGTGACTCTGACTTTTAGAAATCCTCCATCTTGCAGATGGAGGATTCCCCCAATAGGATTAGGGATGTGACCCCCTCCCCACCGGGAGGAGGCACAAAGAGGGTGTAGCCACCCTCAGGGCTAGTAGCCATTAGCTACTATCCTCCCAGACCTAAACACACCCCTAAATTGAGTATTTAGGGGCCCCCAAAACCTAGGAAGATAGATTCCTGCAACCTGAAGACGAAGAAGGACTGCTGAGCTGAAGCCCTGCAGAGAAGACGGAGACACAAACTACTTTGGCCCCAGCCCTACTGGCCTGTCTCCCCACTTTGAGAAAAACTGCAACAGCGACGCATCCCCCAGGGTCTCAAGAAGACTCAGAGTACTACCCTGCATCTAAAAGGACCAAGAAGCTCCCGAGGACAGCGGCCCTGTTCACAAGAACTGCAACTTTGCAACAAAGAAGCAACTTTTAAAGAGCACACGTTTCCCGCTGGAAGCGTGAGACTTTCCACTCTGCACCCGACGCCCCCGGCTCGACCTGCGGAAAACTAACTCTACAGGGAGGACTCCCCGGCGACTGCGAGCCCGTTAGTAGCCTGAGTTGACCCCCCTGAGCCCCTACAGCGACGCCTGCAGAGGGAATCCAGAGGCTCCCCCTGACCGCGACTGCCTGCTTCAAGGAACCCGATGCCTGGAAAACACACTGCACCCGCAGCCCCCAGGACCTGAAGGAACCAAACTCCAGTGGAGGAGCGACCCCCAGGCAGCCCTCTTCCTAGCCCAGGTGGTGGCTACCCCGAGGAGCCCCCCCCCTTGCCTGCCTGCATCGCTGAAGAGACCCCCGGGTCTCCCCATTGAATCCTATAGCAAACCCGACACCTGTTTGCACGCTGCACCTGGCCGCCCCTGTGCCGCTGAGGGTGTACTTTCTGTGCCTGCTTGTGTCCCCCCCGGTGCCTTACAAAACCCCCCTGGTCTGCCCTCCAAAGTTGCAGGTACTTACCTGCTGGCAGACTGGAACCGAGGCATCCCTATCTCATTTGAAGCCTATGGGTTTTGGCCACCACTTTGACCTCTGCACTTGACCGGCCCTGAGCTGCTGGTGTGGTAACTTTGGGGTTGCCTTAAACCCCCAACGGTGAGCTACCTTGGACCCAACTTTGAACCCTGTAAGTGCTTTACTTACCTGTAAACCTAACAAATACTTACCTTCCCCAGGAACTGTTGATTTTTGCACTGTGTCCATTTTTAAAATAGCTTATTGTAATTTTTGCCAAAACTGTACATGCTATTGTGATTATTCAAAGTTCCTAAGATACCAGAGTGAGATACCTTTCATTTAAAGTATTGTTTGTAAATCTTGAACCTGTGGTTCTTAAAATAAACTAAGAAAATACATTTTTCTATATAAAAACCTATTGGCCTGGAGTTAAGTCTTTGAGTGTGTGTTCCTCATTTATTGCCTGTGTGTGTACAACAAATGCTTAACACTACCCTCTGATAAGCCTACTGCTCGACCACACTACCACAAAATAGAGCATTAGAATTATCTCTTTTTGCCACTATCTTACCTCTAAGGGGAGCCCTTGGACTCTGTGCACACTATTTCTTACTTTGAAATAGTACATACAGAGCCAACTTCCTACAAAGGTCCTGAAATTGTTTGCAGACCCACTCCGGGCACTCGTCATCGCCTGCTTGCCCTCCCCTCCCTCCCTTTGCTTTGCCCTCCCCTCCCTCCCTCCCTCCCTTTGCTTTGCCCTCCCCTCCCTCCCTCCCTTTGCTTTGCCCTCCCCTCCCTCCCTCCCTTTGCTTTGCCCTCCCCTCCCTCCCTCCCTCCCTTTGCTTTGCCCTCCCCTCCCTCCCTCCCTCCCTCTGCTTTGCCCTCCCCTCCCTCCCTCCCTCCCTCTGCTTTGCCCTCCCCTCCCTCCCTCCCTTTGCTTTGCCCTCCCCTCCCTCCCTCCCTCCCTCCCTTTGCTTTGCCCTCCCCCCTCCCTCCCTTTGCTTTGCCCTCCCCTCCCTCCCTCCCTCCCTTTGCTTTGCCCTCCCCTCCCTCCCTCCCTCCCTCCCTTTGCTTTGCCCTCCCCTCCCTCCCTCGCTTTGCCCTCCCCTCCTTCCCTCGCTTTGCCCTCCCCTCCCTCCCTCCCTTTGCCCTCCCCTCCCTCCCTCCCTTTGCCCTCCCCTCCCTCCCTCCCTTTGCTCTCCCCTCCCTCCCTCCCTTTGCTTTGCTCTCCCCTCCCTCCCTCCCTTTGCTTTGCTCTCCCCTCCCTCCCTCCCTTTGCTTTGCTCTCCCCTCCCTCCCTCCCTTTGCTTTGCCCTCCCCTCCCTCCCTTTGCTTTGCCCTCCCCCCCTCCCTTTGCTTTGCCCTCCCCTCCCTCCCTCCCTTTGCTTTGCCCTCCCCTCCCTCCGCTTTGCCCTCCCCTCCCTCCCTTTGCTTTGCCCTTCCCCTTCCTCCCTCCCTCCCTTTGCTTTGCCCTCCCCCCTCCCTCCCTTTGCCCTCCCCTCCCTCCCTCCCTCCCTTTGCTTTGCCCTCCCCTCCCTCCCTCCCTCCCTTTGCTTTGCCCTCCCCTCCCTCCCTTTGCGTTGCCCTCCCCTCCCTCCCTCCCTCCCTTTGCTTTGCCCTCCCCTCCCTCCCTTTGCGTTGCCCTCCCCTCCCTCCCTCCCTCCCTTTGCCCACCACCCCCTCCCTCCATTTGCTTTGCCCTCCCCCCCCTCCCTTTGCTTTGCCCTCCCCTCCCTCCCTCCCTCCCTTTGCTTTGCCCTCCCCTCCCTCCCTCCCTCCCTTTGCTTTGCCCTCCCCTCCCTCCCTCCCTCCCTTTGCTTTGCCCTCCCCTCCCTCCCTCCCTCCCTCCCTTTGCTTTGCCCTCCCCTCCCTCCCTCCCTTTGCTTTGCCCTCCCCTCCCTCCCTCCCTTTGCTTTGCCCTCCCCTCCCTCCCTCCCTTTGCTTTGCCCTCCCCTCCCTCCCTCCCTCCCTTTGCTTTGCCCTCCCCCCCTCCCTCCCTTTGCTTTGCCCTCCCCTTGCTTTGCCCTCCCCTCCCTCCCTTTGCTTTGCCCTCCCCTCCCTCCCTCCCTTTGCTTTGCCCTCCCCTCCCTCCCTCCCTTTGCTTTGCCCTCCCCTCCCTCCCTCCCTCCCTTTGCTTTGCCCTCCCCTCCCTCCCTCCCTCCCTTTGCTTTGCCCTCCCCTCCCTCCCTCCCTCGTTTTGCTTTGTCCTCCCCTCCCTCCCTCCTTTTGCTTTGTCCTCCCCGCCCTCCCTCCCTCCTTTTGCTTTGTCCTCCCCGCCCTCCCTCCCTCCTTTTGCTTTGTCCTCCCCGCCCTCCCTCCCTCCTTTTGCTTTGTCCTCCCCACCCTCCCTCCCTCCTTTTGCTTTGTCCTCCCCGCCCTCCCTCCCTTTGCTTTGCTCTCCCCTCCCTCCCTCCCTTTGCTTTGCCCTCCCCTCCCTCCCTCCCTTTGCTTTGCCCTCCCCTCCCTCCCTCTGCTTTGCCCTCCCCTCCCTCCCTTTGCCCTCCCCCCTCCCTTTGCTTTGCCCTCCCCTCCCTCCGCTTTGCCCTCCCCTCCCTCCCTTTGCTTTGCCCTCCCCTCCCTCCCTCCCTCCCTTTGCTTTGCCCTCCCCTCCCTCCCTCCCTCCCTCCCTTTGCTTTGCCCTCCCCTCCCTCCCTCCCTTTGCGTTGCCCTCCCCTCCCTCCCTCCCTTTGCGTTGCCCTCCCCTCCCTCCCTCCCTCCCTTTGCGTTGCCCTCCCCTCCCTCCCTCCCTCCCTCCCTTTGCTTTGCCCTCCCCCCTCCCTCCCTTTGCTTTGCCCTCCCCCCTCCCTCCCTTTGCTTTGCCCTCCCCTCCCTCCCTTTGCTTTGCCCTCCCCTCCCTCCCTCCCTCCCTTTGCCCTCCCCTCCCTCCCTCCTTCCCTTTGCTTTGCCCTCCCCTCCCTCCCTCCCTCCCTTTGCTTTGCCCTCCCCTCCCTCCCTCCCTCCCTCCCTTTGCTTTGCCCTCCCCTCCCTCCCTCCCTTTGCTTTGCCCTCCCCTCCCTCCCTCCCTTTGCTTTGCCCTCCCCTCCCTCCCTCCCTTTGCCCTCCCCCCCCTCCCTTTGCCCTCCCCTCCCTCCCTCCCTTTGCTTTGCCCTCCCTCCCTCCCTTTGCTTTGCCCTCCCCTCCCTCCCTCTGCTTTGCCCTCCCCTCCCTCCCTTTGCTTTGCCCTCCCCTCCCTCCCTCCCTCCCTTTGCTTTGCCCTCCCCTCCCTCCCTCCCTCCCTTTGCTTTGCCCTCCCCTCCCTCCCTCCCTCCTTTTGCTTTGTCCTCCCCGCCCTCCCTCCCTCCTTTTGCTTTGTCCTCCCCGCCCTCCCTCCCTCCTTTTGCTCTGTCCTCCCCGCCCTCCCTCCCTCCTTTTGCTTTGTCCTCCCCGCCCTCCCCACCCTCCCTCCCTCCTTTTGCTTTGTCCTCCCCGCCCTCCCTCCTTTTGCTTTGTCCTCCCCTCCCTCCCTCCCTTTGCTTTGTCCTCCCCTCCCTCCCTCCCTTTGCTTTGCCCTCCCCCCCTCCCTTTGCTTTGCCCTCCCCGCCCTCCCCCCCTCCCTTTGCTTTGCCCTCCCCGCCCTCCCTCCCTCACTTTGCTTTGCCCTCCCCGCCCTCCCTCCCTCACTTTGCTTTGCCCTCCCCGCCCTCCGTCCCTCCTTTTGCTTTTCCCTCCCCGCCCTCCCTCCTTTTGCTTTGTCCTCCCCACCCTCCCTCCTTTTGCTTTGTCCTCCCCACCCTCCCTCCCTCCTTTTGCTTTGTCCTCCCCACCCTCCCTCCCTCCTTTTGCTTTGTCCTCCCCGCCCTCCCTCCCTCCTTTTGCTTTGTCCTCCCCGCCCTCCCTCCCTCCTTTTGCTTTGTCCTCCCCGCCCTCCCTCCGTCCTTTTGCTTTGTCCTCCCCGCCCTCCCTCCCTTCTTTTGCTTTGTCCTCCCCGCCCTCCCTCCCTTCTTTTGCTTTGTCCTCCCCGCCCTCCCTCCCTTCTTTTGCTTTGTCCTCCCCGCCCTCCCTCCTTATGCTTTGTCCTCCCCGCCCTCCCTCCCTTCTTTTGCTTTGTCCTCCCCGCCCTCCCTCCCTCCTTTTGCTTTGTCCTCCCCGCCCTCCCTCCTTTTGCTTTGTCCTCCCCACCCTCCCTCCCTCCTTTTGCTTTGTCCTCCCCACCCTCCCTCCCTCCTTTTGCTTTGTCCTCCCCGCCCTCCCTCCCTCCTTTTGCTTTGTCCTCCCCGCCCTCCCTCCGTCCTTTTGCTTTGTCCTCCCCGCCCTCCCTCCCTTCTTTTGCTTTGTCCTCCCCGCCCTCCCTCCCTTCTTTTGCTTTGTCCTCCCCGCCCTCCCTCCCTTCTTTTGCTTTGTCCTCCCCGCCCTCCCTCCTTATGCTTTGTCCTCCCCGCCCTCCCTCCCTTCTTTTGCTTTGTCCTCCCCGCCCTCCCTCCTTATGCTTTGTCCTCCCCGCCCTCCCCACCCTCCTTTTGCTTTGTCCTCCCCGCCCTCCCTCTGCTTTGCCCTCCCTGCCCTCCCTCCCTTTGCTTTGCCCTCCCCGCCCTCCCTCACACCCCTCCCTCTGCTTCGCCCTCCCTCCCTCTGCTTCGCCCTCCCCGCCCTCCCTCCCACTGCTTCGCCCTCCCCGCCCTCCCTCCCACTGCTTCGCCCTCCCCGCCCATCTCCGCTTCGCCCCTCCCCTCCCTGCCCTCCCTTTGCCCTTCCCGCCCTCCCTCTGCTTTGCCCTCTCGCCCTCCCTCCCTCTGCTTTGCCCTCTCGCCCTCCCTCCCTCTGCTTTGCCCTCTCGCCCTCCCTCCCTCTGCTTCGCCCTCCCGCCCTCCCTCCCTCCCTCTGCTCCACCCTCCCTCCCTCTGCTCCGCCCTCCCTCCCTCCCTCTGCTTCGCCCTCCCGCCCTCCCTTTGCCCTCCCCTCCCCTCCCTCCCTCCCTTTGCCCTCCCCTCCCTCCCTTTGTTTTGCCCTCCCTGCCCTCCCTCCCTCCCTCTGCTTCGCCCTCCCCGCCCTCCCTCCCTCTGCTTCGCCCTCCCCGCCCTCCCTCCCTCTGCTTCGCCCTCCCCGCCCTCCCTCCCTCCCTCTGCTTCGCCCTCCCCGCCCTCCCTCCCTCCCTCTGCTTCGCCCTCCCCGCCCTCCCTCCCTCCCTCTGCTTCGCCCTCCCTCCCTTTGCTTTGCCCTCCCCTCCCTCCCTCCCTTTGCTTTGCCCTCCCCTCCCTCCCTTTGCTTTGCCCTCCCCAACCTCCCTCCCTTTGCCCTCCCCTCCCTCCCTCCCTTTGCCCTCCCCTCCCTCTCTCCCTTTGCCCTCCCCTCCCTCCCTCCCTTTGCCCTCCCCTCCCTCCCTCCCTTTGCCCTCCCACCTCCCTTTGCTTTGCCCTCCCCCCTCCCTTTGCTTTGCCCTCCCCTCCCTCCCTCCCTTTGCTTAGCCCTTGCCGCTTTGCCCTCCCTCCCTTTGCCCTCCCCCTCCCTCCCTTTGCCCTCCCCCCTCCCTCCCTCCCTTTGCCCTCCCTCCCTCCCTTTGCCCTCCCCGTCCCTCCCTTTGCTTTGCCCTCCCCTCCCCCCTTCCCTCCCTCCCTTTGCTTTGCCCTTCCCCCTCCCTCCCTTTGCTTTGCCCTTCCCCCTCCCTCCCTTTGCTTTGCCCTCCCCTCCCTCCCTTTGCTTTGCCCTCCCCTCCCTCCCTCCCTCCCTTTGCTTTGCCCTCCCCTCCCTCCCTCCCTTTGCTTTGCCCTCCCCTCCCTCCCTCCCTTTGATTTGCCCTCCCCTCCCTCCCTTTTCCCTCCCTTTGCTTTGCCCTCCCCTCCCTCCCTCCGCTTTGCCCTCCCCTCCCTCCCTCCCTTTGCTTTGCCCTCCCCTCCCTCCCTCCCTTTGCTTTGCCCTCCCCTCCCTCCCTTTGCTTTGCCCTCCCCTCCCTCCTTCCCTCCCTTTGCTTTGCCCTCCCCTCCCTCCCTCCCTCCCTTTGCTTTGCCCTCCCCTCCCTCCCTCCCTCCCTCCCTCCATTTGTTTTGCCCTCCCCTCCCACCCTCCCTTTGCATTGCCCTCCCCTCCCACCCTCCATTTGCTTTGCCCTCCCCTCCCTCCCTTTGCTTTGCCCTCCCCTCCCTCCCTTTGCTTTGCCCTCCCCTCCCTCCCTCCCTCCCTTTGCTTTGCCCTCCCCTCCCTCCCTCTGCTTTGCCCTCCCCTCCCGCCCTCCCTTTGCTTTGCCCTCCCCTCCCTCCCGCCCTCCCTTTGCTTTGCCCTCCCCTCCCGCCCTCCCTTTGCTTTGCCCTCCCCTCCCGCCCTCCCTTTGCCCTCCCCTCCCACCCTCCCTTTGCCCTCCCCTCCCTCCCTTTGCTTTGCCCTCCCCCCTCCCTTTGCTTTGCCCTCCCCGCCCTCCCTCCCTCCTTTTGCTTTGCCCTCCCCGCCCTTCCTCCCTCCTTTTGCTTTGTCCTCCCCGCCCTCCCTCCTTTTGCTTTGTCCTCCCCGCCCTCCCCACCCTCCCTCCCTCCTTTTGCTTTATCCTCCCCTCCCTCCCTCCCTTTTCTTTGCCCTCCCCTCCCTCCCCTCCCTCCCTCCCTCCCTCTGCTTTGCCCTCCCCTCCCTCCCTCCCTTTGCTTTGCCCTCCCCTCCCTCCCTCTGCTTTGCCCTCCCCTCCCTCCCTCCCTTTGCTTTGCCCTCCCCTCCCGCCCTCCCTTTGCTTTGCCCTCCCCTCCCGCCCTCCCTTTGCTTTGCCCTCCCCTCCCGCCCTCCCTTTGCTTTGCCCTCCCCTCCCGCCCTCCCTTTGCCCTCCCCTCCCGCCCTCCCTTTGCCCTCCCCTCCCGCCCTCCCTTTGCCCTCCCCTCCCACCCTCCCTTTGCCCTCCCCTCCCTCCCTTTGCCCTCCCCCCTCCCTTTGCTTTGCCCTCCCCGCCCTCCCTCCCTCCTTTTGCTTTGCCCTCCCCGCCCTTCCTCCCTCCTTTTGCTTTGCCCTCCCCGCCCTTCCTCTCTCCCCCTCCCTCTGCTTCGCCCTCCCTCCCTCTGCTTCGCCCTCCCCACCCACCCTCCCTTTTCTTGGCCCTTCCCCACCCACCCTCCCACCCTCCCTTTTCCTGACCCTTCCACCCTCCCTTTTCTTGGCCCTTCCCCACCCATCCACCCACCCTCCCTTTTCTTGGCCCTTCCCCACCCATCCACCCACCCTCCCTTTTCTTGGCCCTTCCCCACCCACCCACCCTCCCTTTTCTTGGCCCTTCCCCACCCACCCACCCTCCCTTTTCTTGGCCCTTCCCCACCCACCCACCCTCCCTTTTCTTGGCCCTTCCCCACCCACCCACCCTCCCTTTTCTTGGCCCTTCCCCACCCACCCACCCTCCCTTTTCTTGGCCCTTCCCCACCCACCCTCCCTTTTCTTGGCCCTTCCCCACCCACCCACCCTCCCTTTTCTTGGCCCTTCCCCACCCACCCACCCTCCCTTTTCTTGGCCCTTCCCCACCCACCCACCCTCCCTTTTCTTGGCCCTTCCCCACCCACCCTTTTCTTGGCCCTTCCCCACCCACCCACCCACCCACCCACCCATTTCTTGGCCCTTCCCCACCCACCCACCCACCCTTTTCTTGGCCCTTCCCCACCCACCCACCCACCCTTTTCATGGCCCTTCCCCACCCACCCACCCACCCACCCTTTTCTTGGCCCTTCCCCACCCACCCACCCACCCACCCACCCTTTTCTTGGACCTTCCCCACCCACCCACCCACCCACCCTTTTCTTGGCCCTTCCCCACCCACCCACCCTTATCTTGGCCCTTCCCCGCCCACCCACCCTTATCTTGGCCCTTCCCCGCCCACCCACCCACCCACCCTTTTCTTGGCCCTTCCCCACCCACCCTTTTCTTGGCCCTTCATCCCACCCTTTTCTTGGCCCTTCCCCTGCCACCCACCCACCCACCCTTTTCTTGGCCCTTCCCCACCCACCCACCCACCCTTTTCTTGGCCCTTCCCCACCCACCCACCCTTTTCTTGGCCCTTCGACCCACCCTTTTCTTGGCCCTTCGACCCACCCTTTTCTTGGCCCTTCCCCACCCACCCACCCTTTTCTTGGCCCTTCCCCACCCACCCACCCACCCTTTTCTTGGCCCTTCCCCACCCACCCACCCACCCTTTTCTTGGCCCTTCCCCACCCACCCACCCACCCACCCTTTTCTTGGCCCTTCCCCACCCACCCACCCACCCACCCTTTTCTTGGCCCTTCCCCACCCACCCACCCACCCACCCTTTTCTTGGCCCTTCCCCACCCACCCACCCACCCACCCTTTTCTTGGCCCTTCCCCACCCACCCACCCACCCTTTTCTTGGCCCTTCCCCACCCACCCACCCACCCTTTTCTTGCCCCTTCCCCACCCACCCACCCACCCTTTTCTTGCCCCTTCCCCACCCACCCTCCCACCCTTTTCTTGCCCCTTCCCCACCCACCCTCCCACCCTTTTCTTGCCCCTTCCCCACCCACCCTCCCACCCTTTTCTTGCCCCTTCCCCACCCACCCTCCCACCCTTTTCTTGCCCCTTCCCCACCCACCCTCCCTCTCTTTTCTTGGCCCTTCCCCACCCACCCACCCTCCCTCTCTTTTCTTGGCCCTTCCCCACCCACCCACCCTCCCTCCCTTTTCTTGGCCCTTACCCACCCACCCACCCTCCCTCCCTTTTCTTGGCCCTTCCCCACCCACCCACCCTCCCTCCCTTTTCTTGGCCCTTCCCCACCCACCCACCCTCCCTTTTCTTGGCCCTTCCCCACCCACCCACCCACCCTCCCTCCCTTTTCTTGGCCCTTCCCCACCCACCCACCCACCCTCCCTCCCTTTTCTTGGCCCTTCCCCACCCACCCACCCTCCCTCCCTTTTCTTGGCCCTTCCCCACCCACCCACCCACCCACCCTCCCTCCCTTTTCTTGGCCCTTCCCCACCCACCCACCCTCCCTCCCTTTTCTTGGCCCAAGCCCACCCACCCACCCTCCCTCCCTTTTCTTGGCCCAAGCCCACCCACCCACCCTCCCTCCCTTTTCTTGGCCCAAGCCCACCCACCCACCCACCCTCCATTTTCTTGGCCCTTACCCACCCACCCACCCACCCTCCCTTTTCTTGGCCCTTACCCACCCACCCACCCACCCTCCCTTTTCTTGGCCCTTACCCACCCTCCCTTTTCTTGGCCCTTACCCACCCTCCCTTTTCTTGGCCCTTACCCACCCACCCTCCCTTTTCTTGGCCCTTACCCACCCACCCTCCCTTTTCTTGGCCCTTACCCACCCACCCTCCCTTTTCTTGGCCCTTACCCACCCACCCTCCCTTTTCTTGGCCCTTACCCACCCACCCTCCCTTTTCTTGACCCTTACCCACCCACCCTCCCTTTTCTTGGCCCTTACCCACCCACCCTCCCTTTTCTTGGCCCTTACCCACCCACCCTCCCTTTTCTTGGCCCTTACCCACCCACCCTCCCTTTTCTTGGCCCTTATCCACCCACCCACCCACCCTTTGCCCTCCCTCACCCACCCACCCACCCTTTGCCCTCCCTCACCCACCCACCCACCCTTTGCCCTCCCTCACCCACCCACCCACCCTTTGCCCTCCCTCACCCACCCACCCACCCTTTGCCCTCCCTCAATGCCCTCCCTCACCCACCCACCCACCCTTTGCCCTCCCTCACCCACCCACCCACCCTTTGCCCTCCCTCACCCACCCACCCACCCTTTGCCCTCCCTCACCCACCCACCCACCCTTTGCCCTCCCTCACCCACCCACCCACCCTTTGCCCTCCCTCACCCACCCACCCACCCACCCTTTGCCCTCCCTCACCCACCCACCCACCCACCCTTTGCCCTCCCTCACCCACCCACCCACCCACCCTTTGCCCTCCCTCACCCACCCACCCACCCACCCTTTGCCCTCCCTCACCCACCCACCCTTTGCCCTCCCTCACCCACCCACCCACCCTTTGCCCTCCCTCACCCACCCACCCACCCTTTGCCCTCCCTCACCCACCCACCCTTTGCTTGCCCTCCCTCACCCACCCACCCACCCTTTGCCCTCCCTCACCCACCCACCCTTTGCCCTCCCTCACCCACCCACCCTTTGCCCTCCCTCACCCACCCACCCTTTGCCCTCCCTCACCCACCCACCCACCCTTTGCCCTCCCTCACCCACCCACCCACCCTTTGCCCTCCCTCACCCACCCACCCACCCTTTGCCCTCCCTCACCCACCCACCCACCCTTTGCCCTCCCTCACCCACCCACCCACCCTTTGCCCTCCCTCACCCACCCACCCACCCTTTGCCCTCCCTCACCCACCCACCCACCCACCCTTTGCCCTCCCTCACCCACCCACCCACCCTTTGCCCTCCCTCACCCACCCACCCACCCTTTGCCCTCCCTCACCCACCCACCCACCCTTTGCCCTCCCTCACCCACCCACCCACCCTTTGCCCTCCCTCACCCACCCACCCACCCTTTGCCCTCCCTCACCCACCCACCCACCCTTTGCCCTCCCTCACCCACCCACCCACCCTTTGCCCTCCCTCACCCACCCACCCACCCTTTGCCCTCCCTCACCCACCCACCCACCCTTTGCCCTCCCTCACCCACCCACCCACCCTTTGCCCTCCCTCACCCACCCACCCTTTGCCCTCCCTCACCCACCCACCCACCCTTTGCCCTCCCTCACCCACCCACCCACCCTTTGCCCTCCCTCACCCACCCACCCACCCTTTGCCCTCCCTCACCCACCCACCCACCCTTTGCCCTCCCTCACCCACCCACCCACCCTTTGCCCTCCCTCACCCACCCACCCACCCTTTGCCCTCCCTCACCCACCCACCCTTTGCCCTCCCTCACCCACCCACCCTTTGCCCTCCCTCACCCACCCACCCTTTGCCCTCCCTCCCTCACCCACCCACCCTTTGCCCTCCCTCCCTCACCCACCCACCCTTTGCCCTCCCTCCCTCACCCACCCACCCACCCTTTGCCCTCCCTCACCCACCCACCCACCCTTTGCCCTCCCTCACCCACCCACCCACCCTTTGCCCTCCCTCACCCACCCACCCTTTGCCCTCCCTCACCCACCCACCCTTTGCCCTCCCTCACCCACCCACCCACCCTTTGCCCTCCCTCACCCACCCACCCACCCTTTGCCCTCCCTCACCCACCCACCCACCCTCTGCCCTCCCTCACCCACCCACCCACCCTCTGCCCTCCCTCACCCACCCACCCACCCTCTGCCCTCCCTCACCCACCCACCCACCCTCTGCCCTCCCTCACCCACCCACCCACCCTCTGCCCTCCCTCACCCACCCACCCTCTGCCCTCCCTCACCCACCCACCCTCTGCCCTCCCTCACCCACCCACCCTTTGCCCTCCCCCACCCACCCACCCTTTGCCCTCCCTCACCCACCCACCCTTTGCCCTCCCTCACCCACCCACCCTTTGCCCTCCCTCACCCACCCACCCACCCTTTGCCCTCCCTCACCCACCCACCCACCCTTTGCCCTCACCCACCCACCCACCCACCCTTTGCCCTCCCTCCCCCCCCCACCCACCCACCCACCCTTTGCCCTCCCTCCCCCTTTGCCCTCCCTCACCCACCCACCCTTTGCCCTCCCTCACCCACCCACCCTTTGCCCTCCCTCACCCACCCACCCTTTGCCCTCCCTCACCCACCCACCCTTTGCCCTCCCTCACCCACCCACCCTTTGCCCTCCCTCACCCACCCACCCACCCTTTGCCCTCCCTCACCCACCCACCCACCCTTTGCCCTCCCTCACCCACCCACCCACCCTTTGCCCTCCCTCACCCACCCACCCACCCTTTGCCCTCCCTCACCCACCCACCCACCCTTTGCCCTCCCTCACCCACCCACCCACCCTTTGCCCTCCCTCACCCACCCACCCACCCTTTGCCCTCCCTCACCCACCCACCCACCCTTTGCCCTCCCTCACCCACCCACCCACCCTTTGCCCTCCCTCACCCACCCACCCACCCTTTGCCCTCCCTCACCCACCCACCCTTTGCCCTCCCTCACCCACCCACCCACCCTTTGCCCTCCCTCACCCACCCACCCACCCTTTGCCCTCCCTCACCCACCCACCCACCCTTTGCCCTCCCTCACCCACCCACCCACCCTTTGCCCTCCCTCACCCACCCACCCACCCTTTGCCCTCCCTCACCCACCCACCCACCCTTTGCCCTCCCTCACCCACCCACCCACCCTTTGCCCTCCCTCACCCACCCACCCACCCTTTGCCCTCCCTCACCCACCCACCCACCCTTTGCCCTCCCTCCCTCACCCACCCACCCACCCTTTGCCCTCCCTCCCTCACCCACCCACCCACCCTTTGCCCTCCCTCCCTCACCCACCCACCCACCCTTTGCCCTCCCTCCCTCACCCACCCACCCACCCTTTGCCCTCCCTCCCTCACCCACCCACCCACCCTTTGCCCTCCCTCCCTCACCCACCCACCCACCCTTTGCCCTCCCTCCCCCACCCACCCACCCTTTGCCCTCCCTCCCCCACCCACCCACCCTTTGCCCTCCCTCCCCCACCCACCCACCCTTTGCCCTCCCTCCCCCACCCACCCACCCTTTGCCCTCCCTCTCCCACCCACCCACCCTTTGCCCTCCCTCTCCCACCCACCCACCCTTTGCCCTCCCTCCCCCACCCACCCACCCTTTGCCCTCCCTCCCCCACCCACCCACCCTTTGCCCTCCCTCCCCCACCCACCCACCCTTTGCCCTCCCTCCCCCACCCACCCACCCTTTGCCCTCCCTCCCCCACCCACCCACCCTTTGCCCTCCCTCCCCCACCCACCCTTTGCCCTCCCTCCCTCACCCACCCACCCACCCTTTGCCCTCCCTCCCTCACCCACCCACCCACCCTTTGCCCTCCCTCCCTCACCCACCCACCCACCCTTTGCCCTCCCTCCCTCACCCACCCACCCACCCTTTGCCCTCCCTCCCTCACCCACCCACCCACCCTTTGCCCTCACCCACCCACCCACCCTTTGCCCTTCACCACCCTTTGCCCTCCCTCACCCACCCACCCACCCTTTGCCCTCCCTCACCCACCCACCCTTTGCCCTCCCTCACCCACCCACCCACCCTTTGCCCTCCCTCACCCACCCACCCACCCTTTGCCCTCCCTCACCCACCCACCCACCCTTTGCCCTCCCTCACCCACCCACCCTTTGCCCTCTCTCACCCACCCACCCTTTGCCCTCTCACCCACCCACCCCTCACCCACCCACCCACCCTTTGCCCTCTCTCACCCACCCACCCCTCACCCACCCACCCACCCTTTGCCCTCTCTCACCCACCCACCCCTCACCCACCCACCCACCCTTTGCCCTCTCTCACCCACCCACCCCTCACCCACCCACCCACCCTTTGCCCTCCCTCCCTCACCCACCCACCCACCCTTTGCCCTCCCTCCCTCACCCACCCACCCACCCTTTGCCCTCCCTCCCTCACCCACCCACCCACCCTTTGCCCTCCCTCCCTCACCCACCCACCCACCCTTTGCCCTCCCTCACCCACCCACCCACCCTTTGCCCTCCCTCACCCACCCACCCACCCTTTGCCCTCCCTCACCCACCCACCCTTTGCCCTCCCTCACCCACCCACCCTTTGCCCTCCCTCACCCACCCACCCACCCTTTGCCCTCCCTCACCCACCCACCCACCCTTTGCCCTCCCCCACCCACCCACCCTTTGCCCTCCCCCACCCACCCACCCTTTGCCCTCCCTCACCCACCCACCCTTTGCCCTCCCTCACCCACCCACCCACCCTTTGCCCTCCCTCACCCACCCACCCTTTGCCCTCCCTCACCCACCCACCCACCCTTTGCCCTCCCTCACCCACCCACCCACCCTTTGCCCTCACCCACCCACCCACCCACCCTTTGCCCTCACCCACCCACCCACCCTTTGCCCTCACTCCCCCTTTGCCCTCCCTCACCCACCCACCCTTTGCCCTCCCTCACCCACCCACCCTTTGCCCTCCCTCACCCACCCACCCTTTGCCCTCCCTCACCCACCCACCCTTTGCCCTCCCTCCCTCACCCACCCACCCACCCTTTGCCCTCCCTCCCTCACCCACCCACCCACCCTTTGCCCTCCCTCCCTCACCCACCCACCCACCCTTTGCCCTCACCCACCCACCCACCCTTTGCCCTTCACCACCCTTTGCCCTCCCTCACCCACCCACCCACCCTTTGCCCTCCCTCACCCACCCACCCACCCTTTGCCCTCCCTCACCCACCCACCCACCCTTTGCCCTCCCTCACCCACCCACCCACCCTTTGCCCTCCCTCACCCACCCACCCTTTGCCCTCTCTCACCCACCCACCCCTCACCCACCCACCCACCCTTTGCCCTCCCTCCCTCACCCACCCACCCACCCTTTGCCCTCCCTCCCTCACCCACCCACCCACCCTTTGCCCTCCCTCCCTCACCCACCCACCCACCCTTTGCCCTCCCTCCCTCACCCACCCACCCACCCTTTGCCCTCCCTCCCTCACCCACCCACCCACCCTTTGCCCTCCCTCCCTCACCCACCCACCCTTTGCCCTCCCTCCCTCACCCACCCACCCTTTGCCCTCCCTCACCCACCCACCCTTTGCCCTCCCTCACCCACCCACCCACCCTTTGCCCTCCCTCACCCACCCACCCACCCTTTGCCCTCACCCACCCACCCACCCTTTGCCCTCCCTCCTTCACCCACCCACCCACCCTTTGCCCTCCCTCCCTCACCCACCCACCCACCCTTTGCCCTCCCTCCCCCACCCACCCACCCACCCTTTGCCCCCACCCTTTGCCCTCACCCACCCACCCACCCTTTGCCCTCACCCACCCACCCACCCACCCTTTGCCCTTCACCACCCTTTGCCCTCCACCACCCACCCACCCACCCTTTGCCCTCCACCACCCACCCTTTGCCCTCCCTCACCCACCCACCCACCCTTTGCCCTCCCTCCCTCACCCACCCACCCACCCTTTGCCCTCCCTCCCTCACCCACCCACCCACCCTTTGCCCTCCCTCCACCACCCACCCACACTTTGCCCTCCCTCCCTCACCCACCCACCCACCCTTTGCCCTCCAATTGCCCTCCCTCCCCCACCCACCCTTTGCCCTCCCTCCCCCACCCACCCACCCTTTGCCCTCCCTCCCCCACCCACCCACCCACCCTTTGCCCTCCCTCCCCCACCCACCCTTTGCCCTCCCTCCCCCACCCACCCTTTGCCCTCCCTCCCCCACCCACCCTTTGCCCTCCCTCCCCCACCCACCCACCCTTTGCCCTCCCTCCCCCACCCACCCACCCTTTGCCCTCCCTCCCCCACCCACCCACCCTTTGCCCTCCCTCCCCCACCCACCCACCCTTTGCCCTCCCTCCCTCCCCCACCCACCCACCCTTTGCCCTCCCTCCCTCCCCCACCCACCCACCCTTTGCCCTCCCTCCCCCACCCACCCACCCTTTGCCCTCCCTCTCCCACCCACCCACCCTTTGCCCTCCCTCCCCCACCCACCCACCCTTTGCCCTCCCTCCCCCACCCACCCACCCTTTGCCCTCCCTCCCCCACCCACCCACCCTTTGCCCTCCCTCCCCCACCCACCCACCCTTTGCCCTCCCCCACCCACCCACCCACCCTTTGCCCTCCCCCACCCACCCACCCACCCTTTGCCCTCCCCCACCCACCCACCCACCCTTTGCCCTCCCCCACCCACCCACCCTTTGCCCTCCCCCACCCACCCACCCTTTGCCCTCCCCCACCCACCCACCCACCCTTTGCCCTCCCCCACCCACCCACCCTTTGCCCTCCCCCACCCACCCACCCTTTGCCCTCCCCCACCCACCCACCCACCCTTTGCCCTCCCCCACCCACCCACCCTTTGCCCTCCCCCACCCACCCACCCACCCACCCTTTGCCCTCCCCCACCCACCCTTTGCCCTCCCCCACCCACCCACCCTTTGCCCTCCCCCACCCACCCACCCTTTGCCCTCCCCCACCCACCCACCCACCCTTTGCCCTCCCCCACCCACCCACCCTTTGCCCTCCCCCACCCACCCACCCTTTGCCCTCCCCCACCCACCCACCCACCCACCCTTTGCCCTCCCCCCACCCACCCACCCTTTGCCCTCCCCCACCCACCCACCCACCCACCCACCCTTTGCCCTCCCCCACCCACCCACCCACCCACCCTTTGCCCTCCCCCACCCACCCACCCACCCACCCACCCTTTGCCCTCCCCCACCCACCCACCCACCCACCCACCCTTTGCCCTCCCCCACCCACCCACCCACCCACCCTTTGCCCTCCCCCACCCACCCACCCACCCACCCTTTGCCCTCCCCCACCCACCCACCCACCCACCCTTTGCCCTCCCCCACCCACCCACCCACCCACCCTTTGCCCTCCCCCACCCACCCACCCACCCACCCTTTGCCCTCCCCACCCACCCACCCACCCACCCTTTGCCCTCCCCCACCCACCCACCCACCCACCCTTTGCCCTCCCCCACCCACCCACCCACCCACCCTTTGCCCTCCCCCACCCACCCACCCTTTGCCCTCCCCCACCCACCCACCCACCCTTTGCCCTCCCCCACCCACCCACCCACCCTTTGCCCTCCCCCACCCACCCACCCACCCTTTGCCCTCCCCCACCCACCCACCCTTTGCCCTCTCTCACCCACCCACCCACCCACCCTTTGCCCTCTCTCACCCACCCACCCACCCACCCTTTGCCCTCTCTCACCCACCCACCCACCCACCCTTTGCCCTCTCTCACCCACCCACCCACCCACCCTTTGCCCTCTCTCACCCACCCACCCACCCACCCTTTGCCCTCTCTCCCCCACCCACCCACCCACCCTTTGCCCTCACCCACCCACCCACCCACCCTTTGCCCTCCCCCACCCACCCACCCACCCTTTGCCCTCCCCCACCCTTTGCCCTCCCCCACCCACCCACCCACCCTTTGCCCTCCCCCACCCACCCACCCACCCTTTGCCCTCCCCCACCCACCCACCCACCCTTTGCCCTCCCCCACCCACCCACCCACCCACCCACCCACCTTTTGCCCTCCCCCACCCACCCACCCACCCACCCTTTGCCCTCCCCCACCCACCCACCCACCCACCCTTTGCCCTCCCTCACCCACCCACCCACCCTTTGCCCTCCCTCACCCACCCACCCACCCTTTGCCCTCCCTCACCCACCCACCCACCCTTTGCCCTCCCTCACCCACCCACCCTTTGCCCTCCCTCACCCACCCACCCACCCTTTGCCCTCCCCCACCCACCCACCCTTTGCCCTCCCCCACCCACCCACCCTTTGCCCTCCCCCACCCACCCACCCTTTGCCCTCCCCCACCCACCCACCCATTGCCCTCACCCACCCACCCACCCACCCATTGCCCTCACCCACCCACCCACCCATTGCCCTCACCCACCCACCCACCCATTGCCCCCAACCACCCACCCTTTGCCCTCAACCACCCACCCACCCACCCACTCACCCTTTGCCCTCACCCACCCACCCACTCACCCACCCTTTGCCCTCACCCACGCCCTCACCCACCCACCCCTTGCCCTCACCCAGCCACCCACCCACCCTTTGCCCTCACCCACCCTTTGCCCTCAACCACCTACCCACCCACCCTTTGCCCTCAACCAACCACCCACCCACCCACCCTTTGCCCTCAACCACCCTTTGCCCTCACCCACCCACCCACCCACCCTTTGCCCTCACCCACTCACTCACCCACCCACCCACCCTTTGCCCTCACCCACCCTTTGCCCTCACCCAGCCACCCACCCACCCTTTGCCCTCACCCCCCCTCCCACCCACCCACCCACCCACCCTTTGCCCTCACCCCCACCCTTTGCCCACCCACCCTTTGCCCTCCCCCCCCACCCACCCACCCTTTGCCCTCCCCCCCACCCACCCACCCTTTGCCCTCCCCCCTCCCCCACCCACCCTTTGCCCTCCCCCCACCCTTTGCCCTCGTCACCCACCCACCCTTTGCCCTCCCCCACCCACCCACCCTTTGCCCCCCCCACCCCCACCCACCCACCCTTTGCCCCCCCCACCCACCCACCCTTTGCCCTCACCCCCCCCACCCACCCACCCTTTGCCCTCACCCCCCCCACCCACCCACCCTTTGCCCTCACCCCCCCCACCCACCCACCCTTTGCCCTCACCCACCCACCCTTTGCCCTCACCCCCCCCACCCACCCACCCTTTGCCCTCACCCCCCCCACCCACCCACCCTTTGCCCTCACCCCCCCCACCCACCCACCCTTTGCCCTCACCCCCCCCACCCACCCACCCTTTGCCCTCACCCCCCCCACCCACCCACCCTTTGCCCTCCCTCCCCCCCCACCCACCCACCCTTTGCCCTCCCCCCCACCCACCCACCCACCCTATGCCCTCCCCACTCACCCACCCACCCACCCTATGCCCTCCCCACTCACCCACCCACCCTATGCCCTCCCCACTCACCCACCCACCCTTTGACCTCCCCCACCCACCCACCCTTTGCCCTCCACCACCCACCCACCCTTTGCCCTCCCCCACCCACCCACCCTTTGCCCTCACCCCCCCCACCCACCCACCCTTTGCCCTCACCCACCCCACCCACCCACCCTTTGCCCTCACCCACCCACCCACCCTTTGCCCTCCCCCCCACCCACCCACCCACCCTTTGCCCTCCCCCCCACCCACCCACCCACCCTATGCCCTCCCCACTCACCCACTCACCCACCCACCCACCCTATGCCCTCCCCACTCACCCACTCACCCACCCACCCACCCTATGCCCTCCCCACTCACCCACTCACCCACCCACCCACCCTATGCCCTCCCCACTCACCCACCCACCCACCCTATGCCCTCCCCACTCACCCACCCACCCTTTGACCTCCCCCACCCACCCACCCACCTTTCACTCCAAAAGGCCAGGTAACTAGAGTCCAGCCAGTTAGAAGCAGGTCTACTTCTGCCAATTCCCACGTTTCTTCTGTCTCAAAATTCCCAAGCCTCCCACCCTGAGGATAACACTCTAGAGAGGGAACTCAGAAAGCTGAGGTTGGAAGAAGCCAGACTGAAGCTAAGATAGCAACAGTTGGCCTTAGACAGGGAATCTCTGGATGTAGAAAGGGAATGGCAGAGGTTGGGGTTAGTTCCCCTTGGTGGCAGCAGCAGTGTTCTTGATAGTAATCCTGTAAGAGAACAAGATTCCAGGAATCTGCACAAGATGGTCCCCCCTTACAAGGAGGGGGATGACATCAAAAAGTGGTTTGCTGCACTTGAGAGTGCCTGTATGGTAACAGTTGGTCTCTGAAAGGCAGTGGGCTGCTATCTTGTGGCTAGCTTTCACTGATAAGGGTAGGGATAGGCTCCTTACTGTCAGAGAAAGTGATGCTAATAATTACAAAGTTTTGAAGGATGCACTCTTATATGGATTTGGCTTAACCACTGAACAATATAAGATACAGTTCAGTGATACCAGAAAATAGTCCTCTCAAGACTGGACAGACTTTGCAGACTGTTCAGTGAAGGCCTTGGAGGATTGGTTACATGGCGGTAAGGTGACTGACTATGAAAGCCTGTATAATCTAATCCTGAGAGAGCATATTTTGAATAATTTTGTGTCTGACTTGTTGCATCAGTACTTGGTAGACTCAGATCTGACCTCTCCCCAGGAATTGGGAAAGAAGGCAGACAAATGGGTCAGAACAAGAGTGAACAGAAAAGTTCATACAGGTGGTTACAAGGATGGCAAGAAGAAGGATGGTAAGTCTTCTGACAAGGGTGGGGACAAAGATAAAAAACATTCTGAGTCTTCATCAGGCCCACAAAAATCCTCTGGGGGTGGTGGGTCCAAATCCTCTTCGAACAATCAAAAGAAGCCATGGTGTTACTTATGTAAAAGTAAAGGCCATTGAGCAAGTGATTCCGCCTGCCCAAAGAAAAACACCAAGGCTGCCACTACCACAACCCCAACTGCGTCCTCTAGTGCCCCTAGTAATAGCAAGTTTCAAGTGCAAGTTCAAGTTTTATTTATTATGTTACAGAACTCCGATGGAGATCCACATAAGAATAAAAACATAGATACACAAATGAAGAAGAAATATAAGAAATAACAATTAAATTAGACTTTGATAAACAGATTTAAATAAATTAATACAAAGTTAAACAGCACTTAAAATAGTGAAAAACTCTAGCACAAAACATTTCATTAGGCGGAATAAATAAGGCTTGAGATAAATTAGAAGCAGATCTAAGTGAAAGAGATAGACAAATGGAGCGCATCCACTTACGACGATAAGGCAGTAAGGTCGAACAAATTAAGACAACATGCTTCAAATCCTGAAAGACGTTATTGCATAGATTACAAATGGCAGAAGAGCCAGACCATTTTGCTTGAAGAGTGTTCAGGGGGATCTGCCCCTGTCGCAGCAGGAGCCAGAATCTTCTCAACCCATGATAAGGTATGGCTGTGTGACCCCTGGCCTTAAAGAGTCAGCTATTATATGGAAACTCTGTCTATGTATACAGGCCTGACAGTCCTGGCTGAAACTCACTGCCCAAGTTGCTTTCCTGAGAGCGGATTTTAGTTGTGCTGGTGAGAGGGCAAAGATTGCAGATGGATCTAGTTTTAGAAGATCCATGGCATATAAGAAATTCCTGCTGGTGGTATATTTTACTTTGTGCCCAGCTAATATTTCTTTTTTTAGCAGTGACCGCAAAGAGTCATCACAGCTCAACATCAGATTAAACATCCAATGGATTATTGCGGCCAGGCCTTGTATAAAAGAGCTACACAGGCCCAACTCATGTCTTAGTAACGGTGCAGAGAAGGCAGAGTTTAGAGTTCAAATATTTCTTAAAACACGTCCCTCGAGTTTATCGAGAAAGATCCACTTAGAAACTGCAATATGCCCAATACCATACAGTAACGATGGAGGTATCTTTATCCGAGATACCTCTAAGAGATGTTTAAAATGTCTTCTGCCCGTTAGTCTATAGAGGGTATTCAAACCATTGGCTTGAGATTGGGCCTTTCTTTGATTATGTTCAATATGCTCTCTTTCTTTGAGATTCCCACAGACAATTTTACCCAGATATGTGTAAGAGGTTACTCTTTCAAGCTGTTGAGCTCCCATGGTCCAGATAATATTGCTGTACTTTAATATTTTTGTTCCTGTGAAAGTTTAACATTTTACTTTTTGAGTAATTTATCTTTAAAAAGTGCACTTCAGTATATTGTTCGAGGGCGTTTAGCCTGTTATTAAGCCCCGTTGAGGTACGATCTAAAATAATATGTTGTCTGCATAAAGTAGACAGCATAACGATCTGCCTCCCAATTTAGGAGCAAAACCCTCACATGAAGTTAAATGTGCTGGTAAGTCTGAAAGATACAGGGAAAATGACAGTAGAGCCAACATACATCCTTGTTTTAGGCCATTTTTTGTTAATATAACATGGGATAGACCTAGCTCACCCCCTAGCAATACTCTGCACCAGGTGGAGTAAGGAGCAGCCACGAGGTCAAGGAGGATGCTATGCATGCCTAGTCTTAAAAGCTTCTCCCGTAACAGCACACAATCAACCTTATCAAATGCCATGGAGAAGTCTGTTAAGGCTGCATAGCTCTGCTCCCCTTTCAGAGAGACATATTTGTCATTAATTACTTGCAAAATAGAAATGTTGTCAATTGTGCCATGATTTCTCCTAAAACCTGACTGTTCTAAGGGAATTATTTTGCACTTTTCTGCCCAGTCATTAATCTGTGACAGCAGGAATTTAGCAAAAACATTTCCAACCGTGTCCAAGAGTGCAATCTGGCGATAATTCATAGGACAGTTTTGATCCTCTTTTTATACAAGGAGACAATAACGTTACCCTTCCAAGAATGAGGGACTTCCCTGACTTCATAACAATACTGAAACACCGGGAATACAATCTTGCACCAGGAGGATATGTCATGTTTTATTAACAATATTGGGATTTCATCTGGTCCCATTACTGCTAAAATACTCATTCCTTTTATTGTAGCCTCAAAATCTTTTAGGGTTGGATATGAGTATGGGGAATCTGATCTGGTTTGATGGATTTCCACAGTGGTCCCATTAGAGGCATAAAGATCGGATAGAAAAGTTGACCAGCTTAACTCACTCATAGCTATTGGGAGGGGCCTGGTTCTAGAACCAAACCCTTTGGCAATCAAGGACCAAAACCGCCTGATAAGGCTGGAGGAGGCTGCTTCTCTTATTGCAACCCAGGATCTATCTGTGGCGTCCTTTTTTAGTCGCGCTCTTAATCTCCTTCTTTTTAGAATGTTTAACTGAGATTGCCCTTTGGATGTATGATTCCTATACTGTTTACGGGTTAGAGTATTTATTTCTCTGTTTACTAATAAAAGGGAGGGGGGGTTGGTTTATTTTTATTCAAAGGCTTTTGACTAGGAATTGAAGGAACCAGTTGCATAAATCTAATGAAACTCTCCATTTGTTCCCTACCCAGCTACCAAGGTCATTCAGGGTACTTTCCAGAATTCCTTTAAGCCCTTTAAAACTATTTGGGGACCAATATGTTCCGCCATTCTTAATGCTTAACTGGGGGTGCTGCCCTGCTAGAATCCATGAATAAGTACGTTGAGCCTTCAGATCAAGAGATACTAACAAAACATTATGATCACTAAGGGTAGTCTGTACTACTAATAAATCCTTTAATATAAAGAAAGACTGATAACTTGTTACCACGTAATCCAGGATTGCGGCACCCACAGGCGATTTATGGGTCGGATGGGCTGGGGAGTCAGATGGAAGTCTACCATTAGCAATAACAGTCATTCTCTCTCAAATACTCTAGAAAGAGCCTCCCACGCTTATCAGACTTCATTTTGTGGGGGAAAAGTAAGGCGGTAACGTAAATGCTTCTTCTTTTTCCTCATCCCAGAAGGATACAAGCCCCGGGTTAGAAATCTTACAATTTAGGTCTCCTACCATAATTTGGGTTTCTGGATCCCTGTCACAAAGTTCCTTAATGTAAAGAAATACTTTAAGTAGAAGATTATTAAAAGGGACACCAGGTAGAACATAAGAGTTAATCAAAGTGAGGGAGACTACCTTGTCTCCGACTCCAATGCGATGCCAAAAACAGATTGCTAGAATCCCTAAAGCATTCATGCTACCAATACACTCTATTTGACAGGAAACATGCAACCCCCCCTTTTGCGTGACCTCTCGTTGAAGGGGAGGCCTTACTGCAAAAGGAATAATAATTTTCAAGCTGAAGCTCCCCAATAAGCCAGGTTTCTTGAGACAAATTATATCAGGATTGAGAGAGTTCAGAAAGTCAATTTTTTCCCCTTTAGACGTCATACCTGCCACATTCCCAGATACAAGGGTAAGCTCATTGCTACATTAGTGGAGCTATTGGTCTAGAGGTTGTAGTAGAACTACTCAAAACTGTTGATAACCAATTCCAAGAGTGAGGATTGATACTTAAATCAGGAGTGGGATAAACGGGAGGATCCCTAAATAATACTTCCAGGCTATAGGCCCCTAAGTGAATTTTTAGGTCCTGGTAAGTGTGAGAGTTTGAGTCCTGGTTAACCAAGAGAGAGCATAAGGAGAGAGGTTTCCGCACACCATCTGAAAATTGGAGATCCCTCTTGGTTGACCTTAGTGCCATCTCCCTCAAAACGTGAACTACATCAATATCTTTACTTTGTAAAAACTCCAAATTGCTTAATATTTTGTTAACTGTCAATTTAGAGAAAAACGATACATGTGACTACACACCAGAATCTGCAACCTTCAAGAAAACCAAATGTATGTCCTTGCTTTCAATCATTCTAAGAGGTTCAATGTCAGAAAAACATTTTAACAATTGAGATCTGGTAAAGAAGAGATCATTGTCAAATAAAAGCATGAAATCTAATGTTAAGGTGTCCACAGGGTAGCAACCCTGTCTTATTGTAATAGGTTGCAGCGAGGTCTGGGCAGGTGTAAGGCCTGCGGTGGCTTCAAAGGTTTGAGCAAGGGGATTCAAGGATAACCTAGTTGATTGAGAAGTAGTTGGCTCACAAGTTGAAATTTGGTTAGCCATTTCTGAAATGCCGATAGATGAATGGAGGTCGCACGTTGATGAAGAGACAGAAGGTGCGAGACAAGAATGTGAAACTGTGGTCTCCTGGATTAAGTAATCTTGCAGGCCAGATTGTTGTTTAGCAAAACTTATCTTTCTCTGACCTTTTTTTAGGATGTCTCCATGTTGATTTTTTTAGGCCTTTTTTTCCTCCTTTTTATTTATTGGGGGCTCCTCAGGAATATACTAGGTACTAGTTAAGATGTTTGCCTTTGAGCAAGCTTTAAAGTTTGGGAACATAGCCGTCTCAGAATTTTGGCAGACAGGTTCTAAGACTTTCTCTGTTTTAAAGTCTCTTAGTACAAATCTAATGGAGTTAACTGGACTTTCAAATGACATGAGGGTCGTGGGGCGTTGTCCCACCTGCGGTGCTCCAGCCTGAGAACAAAAGTCAATACCAGCAGGTGTTTCACTGTTTACAATAGTGTGATTCCGTGCTAGGAGATGGTTGCAGTGCTGCGTGCAGAAACAAGGATGTATTCTATTGCCAATTGTAAATTCTTTTAAAATGGCCGTTACAGAATCGAGAATACAATGGGACCCGGCAAACAATTTTTTGAAAAGCTTCAAAATAGAGGATAGGAGACGCTCTAGACTTGAGAGCGAAGAGGAGACCAAAGAATTTTAATCAAGATTATTACTTAGAGGATTAATGTTTAGACTCAGATCAGGTGTTGTTGAAAGGTGAGAACAAAGAGAGGAGTGGTTGGAGGGTGTACTACTAAAAAGCTGTAATCCCTTGGGTAAAGGGAGAGACGATGGCGGGGAAGAAGTTGATTCCTGATGAGAACCATATCTTTGGATGAGTTCCAAGTCTAGGGAGGGTGAAGTCCCCTGGAAGATTCTCCTGGTTGGTACATGGAAGAAATGCATCAGTGCCAGGATCATGAGAAGAAGTTTCCTTTGCAGGGGGTAAACTGCTCACGTCATGATTTGATGGGGGAATTATAACTGGAGGGGGTGAAGAGATGTTGCAAAAAGTCAAAGGCTTGTGAATAGAGGAAGATGTATGAGGCAAAGCTAGGCTCTTGTTGAAGTCTGCTAAGACATGCGCGGGGGCTGGTTCCATGCGACATAGACAAGTGGAAAGGGGTTCCACTGGTACAGAAAAACCATTTTGATCTAAAGAGTCTGATTTTGAAGAAATATGGAGAGCCTTCTCTTTATCCCATAGGGAAAAAATTTGATTTCGGCACTTTGGGCCTAAAGTATTTGAAACTTTCTTGCGCAATGGATTAGATTTTGTTTTTGAACAGGAGCTCCAAAAAACCAGACGGCCGGATCTCAATTTTTTTGCTGTCCTTTTGTCCTCTGAACATTAGATCCCAGTCCTTACAGTGTTGAGCCACCAACACCTCTCTCGTGGCCTCTACAGCTCTTTAAACTGAGGGACTGAAAGTTTCCAATTTACTACACTGTTTCGACAATCTATCACCCTCAGCCTTTGTGCAGTCCTATAAGATTTATTTAAATGTGGTAAGGAGAGGCGGTGGAAGTAAATACGGTGGATTCGCTATGCTCGTGATCGCCAGCTGCAATAAAATATGGTGTAGCTCCAAGACTCCAAAAATTCCACTCCAAACCACCGACCAGCAGTGGTGCGGCCAGGTAGTATGATGACAGTGGGCGGGCCACCTGCACTCCCCCAAAAACCTCTGCAATCTCCTCGGCCCCTTCCGTAGGGACATGAAATGGGCTCCTTGCCGACAACGAAACATCAAAGGTGCGAGGCGGCGGGGCAAAAAGATGGCCCCAAGCGGGGGAGTGGTAACTCACTGTTGCTGTGGCCCTCTCCGCAAGTTCTTGATGAGCTCCTTGCCTACTGCAGAACGGCTGAGGTAAAGGTGGCAAGGGCTGAACGGCCCCCACCAGAAGACTGTAATAGGCTGTGCTAATTTGCCCCCGCTGCCCCCCTTCGCCGCAGGATCCGTATGGGCTCCTTGTCCGCTGAGGAGGTAAGGTGGTAAAATGGCAGGGCAGTCAGGTACACAAAGAACGAAAAAGTGAAGAAAAAAAATGATTTTTCCGTTTTTTTTTTAATTTTTATTTTTTACAGTTTTAGGGCTCCTTGCCCACAGCACAGAGACAAAGCGGTGAGGGGGTAGGGAGGCAAGGCAATCAAGGGCCCACAGAGTGAAGAAACTCTAGAGTAAGATGATCTCCAACAGGAAGATAGCCCCCTAATGTCAAGTAAATAGTCTCCAATGGCTTACCGCGCTAGTGGTCCCGGCGGAACTTCCCTACACCTGGGACGATCTGAAATCTGCGATCCCGCTCCCGCAATCCTGTTCCAAGAGCCTACAGGACCTTGCTGAAGATAAAAGGCTGGAGGACCGGGTGGACCGGGTCGCCAAAACCACCCTTCTGCTCCCGTTATCCTGCAGGTCGATCTTGCAAGACCTCAATGGAGAACGACCCTCTGGTGGGGAGCGGTGGCTAGCAGTGGATCGAACCATCACTCTGTTCCCCTGCGATCCAGTGACGTCAGAAGTACAGCATCAGCGTCTCAGCAGTAGTGGTGGGAAATCTACTACAAATAGCAAATCAAAGGGTGTAGCTGGGCTCACCATTGGTAGGTAGTTGTGGATGGTCTTGTTAGGGAGACCACAGAGGCTATTTTAATCTCTGATGGTGGGATTGACTTTGCCACCTTGGTTGCTTGTCCCCTTAATATGGGTAAGTACAAGCAACTTCCCCTAATAAATGGTGTTGAGGTTGAGGCCTACAGGGATACAGGAGCCAGTGTCACTATAGTGATTGAGAAACTGGTTAACCCTGATCAACACCTACTTGGTCAACAGTACCAAGTGACTGATGCTCATAACAACACTCTTAGCCACCCCATGGCTGTTGTGAATCTCAACTGGGGGGGTTACTGGTACAAAAAAAGTTATGGTAGCCACTGATTTACCTGTAGACTGCTTACTAGGCAATGATTTGGAAACATCAGCTTGGGCTCTGAATTGGAGTTGGAGGCTCATGCAGCAATGCTGGGCATTCCTGGGCATATCTTTGCTTTGACAAGCATTCAGGCCAAGAAGCAAAGAGGACAGGGAAACTTGGATCCTGGAACAATAGACCAAGTGCTCCCAAAAGCTAGGGGTAGAAAGGGTAAATCCTTGCCCACTATCCCACCCTCTCCAGGAGATTCCCCTTTTGAGGAAGAGGAATCCTCTCCCTGTGCAGAACCTACACCAGATGAGCTGGCAACATACACTGCTGAGCTTTTGGGTACAGGGGTGCTTGCTAGGGAAGAGCTGAGTGTGGCCTAGAAAAGCTGTCCCACACTAGAGGGTTTAAGACAGCAAGCTGTCAACCAGCAGAATGGGGATGTCACTGATAGCCATAAGGTCTATTGGGAAGACAACCTCCTTTATACTGAGTCAAGGGACCCTACACCTGGAGCTGCCAGGAGATTGGTTATCCCTTTGCAGTATAGGGAGTTTCTTCTGACCTTGGCACATGACATTCCTTTGGCTGGGCATTTGGGCCAGAGCAAAACTTGGGACAGACTTGTTCCATTGTTTCACTGGCCTCACATGTCAGAGGACACTAAGGAGTTTTGTTGTTCCTGTGTGACCTGCCAAGCCAGTGGCAAGACTGGTGACACACCTAAGGCCCCCTTAATTCCACTCCCAGTGGTTGGGGTGCCCTTTGAAAGGTTGACATAGTTGGCCCCTGTAGGAGGCTGGACTGGCTTGTAGTGAGTACCAAGGGGTACTTGCACCTTGCACCAGGCCCAGTTATCCCTTATTAGTGTATAGGGTGTCTAGCAGCATAGGATGATAGATAATGGTAGCTTAGCAGAGCAGCTTAGGCTGAACTAGGAGACGAGTGAAGCTCCTACAGTACCACAAGTGTCACTTGCACAATATCATAAGAAAACACAATACACAGTTATACTAAAAATAAAGGTACTTTATTTTTATGACAATATGCCAAAGTATCTCAGAGTGTACCCTCAGTGAGAGGATATGAAATATACACAAGATATATGTACACAATACCAGAAATATGCAGTATAGTCTTAGAAAACAGTGCAAACAATGTATAGTTACAATAGGATGCAATGGGGACACATAGGGATAGGGGCAACACAAACCATATACTCCAAAAGTGGAATGCGAACCACGAATGGACCCCAAACCTATGTGACCTTGTAGAGGGTTGCTGGGACTATTAGAAAATAGTGAGGGTTAGAAAAATAGCCCACCCCAAGACCCTGAAAAGTGAGTGCAAAGTGCACTGAAGTTCCCTAAAGGACAAAGAAGTCGTGATAGGGGAATACTGCAGGAAAGACACAAACCAGCAATGCAACAACGATGGATTTCCAGTCGAGGGTACCTGTGGAACAAGGGGACTAAGTCCAAAAGTCACAAGCAAGTCGGAGATGGGCAGATGCCCAGGAAATGCCAGCTGTGGGTGCAAAGAAGCTTCTACTGGACAGAAGAAGCTTAGTTTCTGCAGGAACGACAAGGGCTAGAGATTTCCCCTTTGGAGGACGGCTCCCTCACGCCGTGGAGAGTCGTGCAGAAGTGTTTTCCCGCCGAAAGACCGCCAACAAGCCTTGCTAGCTGCAAATCGTGCGGTAAGCGTTTTTGGATGCTGCTGTGGCCCAGGAGGGACCAGGATGTCGCAAATTGCGTCAGGAGAGAGAGGGGACGTCGAGCAAGACAAGGAGCCCTCTCAGCAGCAGGTAGCACCCGGGGAAGTGCCAGAAACAGGCACTACGAGGATGCGTGAAACGGTGCTCACCCGAAGTTACACAAAGTAGTCCCACGTCGCCGGAGACCAACTTAGAAAGTCGTGCAATGCAGGTTAGAGTGCCGTGGACCCAGGCTTGGCTGTGCACAAAGGATTTCCGCTGGAAGTGCACAGAGGCCGGAGTAGCTGCAAAAGTCGCGGTTCCCAGCAATGCAGTCTGGCGTGGGGAGGCAAGGACTTACCTCCACCAAACATGGACTGAAGAGTCACTGGACTGTGGAGGTCACTTGGACACAGTTGCTGGATTCGAGGGACCTCGCTCGTCATGCTGAGAGGAGACCCAAGGGACCGGTAATACAGCTTTTTGGTGCCTGCGGTTGCAGGGGGAAGATTCCGTCGACCCACGGGAGATTTCTTCGGAGCTTCTAGTGCAGAGAGGAGGCAGACTACCCCCACAGCATGCACCACCAGGAAAACAGTCGAGAAGGCGGCAGGATCAGCGTTACAGAGTTGCAGTAGTCGTCTTAGCTACTTTGTTGCAGTTTTGCAGGCTTCCAGCGCGGTCAGCAGTCGATTCCTTGGCAGAAGGTGAAGAGAGAGATGCAGAGGAACTCTGATGAGCTCTTGCATTCGTCATCTAAAGTTTCCCCAGAGACAGAGACCCTAAATAGCCAGAAAAGAGGGTTTGGCTACCTAGGAGAGAGGATAGGCTAGCAACACCTGAAGGAGCCTATCAGAAGGAGTCTCTGACGTCACCTGGTGGCACTGGCCACTCAGAGCAGTCCAGTGTGCCAGCAGCACCTCTGTTTCCAAGATGGCAGAGGTCTGGAGCACACTGGAGGAGCTCTGGACACCTCCCAGGGGAGGTGCAGGTCAGGGGAGTGGTCACTCCCCTTTCCTTTGTCCAGTTTCGCGCCAGAGCAGGGCTAAGGGGTCCCTGAACCGGTGTAGACTGGCTTATGCAGAAATGGGCACCAAATGTGCCCATGAAAGCATTTCCAGAGGCTGGGGGAGGCTACTCCTCCCCTGCCTTCACACCATTTTCCAAAGGGAGAGGGTGTAACACCCTCTCTCAGAGGAAGTCCTTTGTTCTGCCATCCTGGGACAAGCCTGGCTTGACCCCAGGAGGGCAGAAACCTGTCTGAGGGGTTGGCAGCAGCAGCAGCTGCAGTGAAACCCAGGAAAGGCAGTTTGGCAGTACCAGGGTCTGTGCTACAGACCACTGGGATCATGGGATTGTGCCAACTATGCCAGGTTGGCATAGAGGGGGCAATTCCATGATCATTGACATGTTACATGGCCATATTCGGAGTTACCATTGTGAAGCTACATATAGGTAGTGACCTATATATAGTGCACGCGTGTAATGGTGTCCCCGCACTCACAAAGTCCGGGGAATTGGCCCTGAACAATGTGGGGGCACCTTGGCTAGTGCCAGGGTGCCCTCACACTAAGTAACTTGGCACCTAACCTTTACCAGGTAAAGGTTAGACATATAGGTGACTTATAAGTTACTTAAGTGCAGTGTAAAATGGCTGTGAAATAACGTGGACGTTATTTTACTCAGGCTGCAGTGGCAGGCCTGTGTAAGAATTGTCAGAGCTCCCTATGGGTGGCAAAAGAAATGCTGCAGCCCATAGGGATCTCCTGGAACCCCAATACCCTGGGTACCTCAGTACCATACACTAGGGAATTATAAGGGTGTTCCAGTAAGCCAATGTAAATTGGTAAAATTAGTCACTAGCCTGTTAGTGACAATTTGAAAGATATGAGAGAGCATAACCACTGAGGTTCTGGTTAGCAGAGCCTCAGTGAGACAGTTAGGCACCACACAGGGAACACATACATATAGGCCACAAACTTATGAGCACTGGGGTCCTGACTAGCAGGGTCCCAGTGACACATAACAAACATACTGAAAACATAGGGTTTTCACTATGAGCACTGGGCCCTGGCTAGCAGGATCCCAGTGAGACAGTGAAAACACCCTGACATACACTCACAAACAGGCCAAAAGTGGGGGTAACAAGGCTAGAAAGAGGCTACTTTCTCACAGCCCTTTGACCCTCCAACAGCTTCAGGCAATAGGCTTATCCTTGTGGTAGTGGGCCATGCCACTAGGTATCCTGAAGCAGTTCCCTCAAGGATCACTACAGCTTCTGCAGTGGAAAAGGCACTCCTGGGAATCTTTTCCATAGTGGGTTTCCTTAAGGAAGGGGTGTCAGACAGAGGTAGTAACTTCATGTCTGCATACCTCAAAGCTATGTGGAAGGAGTGTGGTGTAACTTATAGGTTCACTACTCCTTATCATCCACAGACAAATGGTCTGGTTGAGAGGTTTAATAAAACTCTCAAAGGTATGATAATGGGACTCCCTGAAAAACTCAGAAGGAGATGGGATGTCCTGTTCCATTGACTCCTTTTTGCTTACAGGGAGGCACCCCAAAAAGGAGTAGGCTTTAGCCCCTTTGAACTCCTCTTTTGGCACCCTGTAAGAGGCCCCCTTGCACTTGGGAAGGAGGGTTGGGAACAACCTTTAAAAGCTCCTAAACAGGACATAGTAGACTATGTTCTTGGCCTAAGATCCAGAATGGCAGAGTACATGAATAAGGCCAGTAAAAACCTTCAGGCCAGCCAAGAGCTCCAAAAGCAATGGCATGACCAGAAGGCTGTCCTGACCCCGTACTCTCCAGGACAGAAGATGTGGGTATTGGAGCCTGTGGCCCTTAGAGCACTCCCAGGACAAATGGAGCGGATCCCATCTCATAGTTGAAAAAAAGGGTGAGGTTACCTATTTGGTCGACCTGGGCACTGCCAGGAGTCCCCTAAAGGTGCTCCATGTCAATTGTCCAAAACCCTACTATGACAGGGCTGACTTAACCCTGCTCATGGCAACTGATGAGAGGCAGGAAGAAGAGAGTGACCCTCTCCCTGACCTCTTCCTCACCACTGAAGCTGATGGCTTAGTGGAGGGAGTGATGCTTGCAGATTGCCTTACTGCTGAGCAGAAGGACAACTGTATAAATCTCCTATGCCAATTCTCTGACCTCTTCTCACTGATACCACTACCTGGTGTGAGCACTCCATCAACACTAGAGACAGTTTACCTGTCAAAAGTAAGATTTATAGGCAGCCTGACCATGTCAGAGATTGCATAAAACAAGAGGTACAGAGAATGCTGGACTTAGGAGTGATTGAGCCTTCAGAAAGCCCATGGGCTAGCCCAGTGATGCTTGTCCCAAAACCTCACAGTAAAGATGGTAAAAGAGAAATTAGGTTTTGTGTTGACTACAGAGGTCTCAATCAAGTAACAAAAACTGATGCTCACCCTATACCCAGGGCAGATGAGCTCATAGATACACTGGCTTCTGCCAAGTATCTAAGCACTTTTGATTTAACTGCAGGGTATTGGCAGATTAAATGATCAGAAATTGCTAAACCTAAAACTGCATTTTCCACCATTGGAGGGCACTATCAGTTCACTGTTATGCCCTTTGGTTTGAAGAATGCACCTGTCACTTATCAGAGGTTGGTGAACACAGTCCTGCAAGGTTTGGAAGCTTTTAGTGCAGCATATCTAGATGATATAGCTGTCTTTAGCTCCACCTGGGATGAGCACCTGGTCCACCTATGGAAAGTTTTAGAGGCCCTGCAAAAGGCAGGCTTCACTATCAAGGCTTCAAAGTCCCAGATAGGGCAGGGGAAAGCGGTTTATCTTGGCCACCTGGTAGGCAGGGAACAGATTGCGCCACTGTAGGGGAAGATCCAGACCATTATGGAATGGGCTCCCCATACAACTCATAACCAGGTGAGAGCCTTCTTAGGCCTCACAGGGTACTATAGGACTATGGATCCATTGCAGCTCCTCTTAATGACCTCACTAGTAAGAAGATGCCTAAAAAGGTATTGTGGATAGCTAGCTGTCAAAAGGCTTTTGATGAGGTCAAACAGGCCATGTGCTCTGCACCTGTCCTAAAAAACCTATTTAGCCTGTGCTATCACAGCTTAATACTGAGGGCCAGGATCAACCTGTTGCGTTTATCAGCAGGAGGTTGACCCCTAGAGAAAAGCGTTGGTTTGGGCTGTGGTCTGGGCACTGAAAAAGTTGAGACCATACCTGTTTGGTCATTACTTTATTGTTCAGACAGACCACAAATCTCTATTATGGCTTAAACAAATGAAAGGTGAAAACCCTAAATTGTTGAGGTGGTCCATCTCCTTACAGGGAATGGACCATACTGTGGAACGTAGACCTGGGAGTACCCACTCCAATGCAGATGGACTCTCCAGATATTTCCACTTAGACAATGAAGACACATCTGGGCAAGGTTAGCCTTATTGTCCCTCGTTTGGGGTGTGGGGTTGTGTAGGAAAGTACCATCTTGCCTGGCATGTTACCCCCATTTTTACTTGTGGGTCAGTTTGTTTTTGCCTGTCTCACTGGGATCCTGCTAGCCAGGACCCCAGTGCTCATAGTTTGTGGCCTAACTGTGTTCCCTGTGTGGTGCCTAAATGTGTCACTGAGGCTCTGCTAACCAGAACCTCAGTGCTTATGCTCTCTCTGTCTTTAAAATTGTCACTGCAGGCTAATGACCATTTTTACCAATTCTGATTGGCACACTGGTACACCCTTATAATTCTCTAGCATATGGTACCTAGGTACCCAGAGTATTGGGGTTCCAGGAGATCCCTACGGGCTGCAGCATTTCTTTTGTCACCCGTAGGGAGCTCAGACAATTCTTACACAGGACTGCCACTGCAGCCTGAGTGAAATAACATCCACGTTATTTCACAGCCATTTTACACTGCACTTAAGTAACTTATAAGTCACCTATATGTCTAACCCTCACTTAGTGAAGGTTAGGTGCAAAGTTACTAAGTGTGAGGGCACCCTGGTACTAGCCAAGGTACCCCCACATAGTTCAGGGCAATTTCCCCGGACTTTGTGAGTACGGGGACACCATTAGACATGTGCACTACATATCGGTCAATACCTATATGTAGCTTCATCATGGTAACTCCAAATATGGCCATATAACATGTCTAAGATCATGGAATTGTCCGCACATGCCAAATCTGGTATTGGGGTGCCAATCCCATGCATCCCTGGGGCTCCAGCATTTTACCCCGGGTACTGCCAAACTAACCTTCTGGCGTTTTCACTGCAGCTACCGCCGCTGCCAACCCACAGACAGTCTTCTGCCCTCCTGGGTTCTGGGCAGCCCAGTCCCAGGAAGGCAGAACAAAGAATTTCCTCTGAGAGAGGGTGTTACACCCTCTCCCTTTGGAAATAGGTGTTAAGGAGTGGGAAGGAGTAGCCTCCCCCAGCCTCTGGAAATGCTTTGAAGGGCACAGATGGTGCCCTCCTTGCATAAGCCAGTCTACACCGGTTAAGGGATCCCCCAGCCCCGCTCGGGCGTGAAACTGGACAAAGGAAAGGGGAGGGACCCCTCCCTTGTCCATCACCACCCTCGGTGTGGTGCCCAGAGCTCCTCCAGTGTGTCCCAGACCTCTGCCATCTTGAATGCAGAGGTGTGAGGGCACAATGGAGGCCTCTGAGTGGCCAGTGCCAGCAGGTGACATCAAAGACCCCTCCTTATAGGTGCTTACCTGACTAGGTGGCCAATCCTCCTGAGGGCTATTTAGGGTCTCTCCTGTGGGCTTCTCTTCTAATAACGAGTGCAAGAGCTCACCAGAGTTCCTCTGCATCTCCCTCTTTGACTTCTGCCAAGGATCGACCGCTGACTGCTCCAGGACGCCTGCAAAACTACAACAAAGTAGCAAGAAGACTACCAGCGACATTGTAGCGCCTAATCCTGCCGGCATTCTTGACTGTTTCGAGGTGGTGCATGCTCTGGGGGCTGTCTGCCTTCACCCTGCACTGGAAGCCAAGAGAAAATCTCTTGTGGATCGATGGAATCTTCCCCCTGCTAACGCAGGCACCAAACTTCTGCTTCACCGGTCCTCTGGGTCCCCTCTCATTGTGACGAGCGTGGTCCCTGGAGCACAGGAGCTGGATTCAAGTGACTCCGACAGTCCAGTGGTCCATCTGTCCAAATTTGGTGGTGGTAAGTCCTTGCCTCCCCACGCCAGACAGTAATCCTGTGCAGTGCCTGAATTGCAGCTGCTAGGGCTTCTGTGCACTTTTGCAATGAATCCTTTGTGCACAGCACAGCCCAGGTCCCCAGCACTCCGTCCTGCATTGCTCAACTCGCTGAGTTGACCACTGGCTTTGTGGGACCCTCCTTTGTAGTGTTGAGACGACCGCCGTGCTCAGTTTTCTTGAACCTGTGTTCAAGTGCTTTTGCGGGTGCTGCCTGCTTCTGCGTGGGCTCTCTGTGTTGCTGAGCGAACCCTCTGTCTCTTCCTCCAAGGGGCGACTTCCTGGGCCCGAGCAGCACCCATTTTCCTTTCCAGCTAGCAAGGCTTATTTGCGGTCTTTCTGCATGGAAACAACTCGGCATCCTCCAGCACGCCGTGGGACATGTTCTGTGCATAGGAGAAGTTCCTGGCGTCTTCCGTTGTTGCAGAATCTTCAGCTTCTTCCACCCGCAGGCAGCCATTTAGCACCTTCATCTGGGTTTAGTGGGCTTCTGCCCCCCGGACACTTTCGTGACTCTTGGACTTGGTCCCCTTCCTTTACAGGTCCTCAGGACCAGGAATCCATCTTCAGTGCTTTGCAGTCAGTTGTGGTCTTTGCAGAATCTCCTATCACGACTTTAGTGTGTTTCTGGGGAAGTAGAGTAACTTTACTCCTACTTTTCAGGGTCTTGGAGTGGGCTATCTTGGACACCCTTAGTGTTTACTTACACTCCCAGCGACCCTCTACACACTACCTGGGGTCCCTAAGTGGTTTGCATTCCACTTTCTTAGTATATGGTTTGTGTTGCCCCTAGGCCTATTGCATCCTATTGTATTGTACAGTGTCTGCACTACTTTTCTAACTGTTTACTTACCTGATTTTGATTTGTGTGTCTATAAGTTGTGTATTTTACTTTCCTCCCAAGGGAGTATATCCTCTGAGATATTTCTGACACATTGTCACTAAAATAAAGTACCTTTATTTTTAGTAACTCTGAGTATTGTGATTCTTGTGATATAGTGCTATATGATATAAGTGGTATAGTAGGAGCTTTGCATGTCTCCTAGTTCAGCCTAAGCTGCTCTGCTATAGCTACCTCTATCAGCCCAAGCTGCTAGAACACTACTAATCTACTAATCAGGTATAACTGGACCTGGCACAAAGTGTAAGTACCATCAGGCACCCACTATAAGCCAGGCCAGCCTCCTACAGTGCTAAGCGCACAAGTGGTGTATGGGGTGCATGTATGCGGGTCTGATTTTGTGGTGATGGTGGCAGTGAGGGCAGATGTGGCAGGATCTGGGACTGATGAGGTGCTGACTGCAGGTGTGAGTGGTGTAGGTCCTGTGAGGGGGGAGGTGGTGGGGGAGTCAGTGTAGGGAGTGGATGTTGTCATGTGTGCATGGTGGTGGTGGCCTTTGTGGTGCTTATGTCTGTCCTTGCATACCGTGTCTGTTGATGTGGATGAATGTTGGTCAGAAAATGTACCTTAAATGGGTGAGGGGAGAGAAATGTGGGATTGGGAACAGGAAGCTGGAGGGGGAGATGGAAGAAGCAGGGACACTGGCTGCCGTCAATGAGGAGGCCAGTGCCTGAAACAAACTCTGCAGGCCAGGCAGGAAAACATTAGACTGCTGCATCTGTGATGCTAGTCCCTGGGTGGCATTCACAATAGTTGACTGTCCCACAGAGATGGACCCCAGGAGGTCAATAGCCTCCTCATTGAGGGCAGCAGGGCTGACTGGGGCGGAGGCATAGGTGCCTGCGGCGAAGGAGATGCCCACCCTCCTGTGTGAACGGGCACGGCCAACTGGTTGGGGAGCTACAGGGAGGACGGTGCTGGAAAAGGATGTGGCAGACTGGGATGTAACTGGAGTGGTCCCAGATGGGTCCGTCACCGCCAGAAAGCTGCCATCGGAGGAAGAATCTGAAGAAGGTGTGGTCGATCCAGTCTCCAACAGTGCACTTCCCTCGCCCTCTGTCCCACTGGTCCCCTCGGCTCCGCTGGATTCAGACTCCTGGGTCCCATGAGCTGCAGCTTCCCCACTCGCTGGTGCCTCTTCTCCTTCACCAGATGATGCTGATGCACACAAAGGCAGAGGAGGAGAGGGAGGAAAGGAGGGTGGGAGAGAGAGAGAGACAGGGTGTAACGGGTCAATGCCAGCAGATCAGTCACAAAGTGTAACATCAGCATCATCTGATGCCATGGCAAGCCATACCCTCACCTATACATATTACAAGAAAGGTCCCTTGGTATTTCCTCTGCCCCTCGCCCCCCACAGTCCACTTTTCGCCTCTTTCGTGGCCATGGATGGGCTCCCTGTCATGTCTTCCACCCACCCACGGTGCCTCCTATGCTGTTCAGCCTTTGCGTGGCAAGGGACGCGGGATCCCACGTGGCCGTGGGACAGGGAACCAGAGGTCTGCCCAGTTCACCTCTTCCCCCCCGCTGCAGCCTCCAAACCCTCCTAGTCCGTCCCCGCACTCCCATCTAGTTAGTGGCAGGATTTGCCATCACCTGCCCCACTGGGAATACATCACCATGGACAGGTGGGTTTTGCAGATAGTTCGAAAGGGCTGTTCCTTCCCTTTCGAATCTGCTCCACCAACCATTCCTCCATCCTTCAGTCACCTTCCAGAGGATCATTTTGCGCTTCGCTGCAAGGAAGTTGCAGCTCTCCTGGCCAAGGGAGCTATAGAAAAGGTCCCTGTGCCCAAAGTAGGTTGTGGTTGTTATTCCCACATACTTTCTGATACCAAAAAAGGACAAGGGCTTACGTCCCATCCTAGACCTTCTTGACCTAAACTACTTCCTCCAGAAGGAGAAATTCAAAATGCTCACCCTGGCTCAGGTTCTGTCTGCCTTGGACCCAGGAGACTGGATGGTAGCGTTGGACTTGCAGGACGCTTATTTCCACATCCCCATCCTGCCTGCCCACAGACGTTACCTACGATTCGTGGTAGGTCACAAGCACTTTCAGTTTACCGTGCCCCCCTTCGGCCTTACCAGCGCCCCTCGGGTGTTCATGAAAGCTCATCTGTGCAGGTTAGGGGTCTCAGTCTTCCTCTACCTCTTCCCCTACCTCGACGACTGGCTGTGGAAGGCAGACTCACCCCCAGGAAGTCGTCTCCTATCTTCAGACTACAGCGAACCTCCTGCACACGCTGGGGTTCTCTATAAATGTGCCAAATTCACACCTGACTCCCTCTCAGAAGCTCCCTTTCATCCGAGCTGTTCTGGACACAGTACAGTTTAGGGCTTACCCTCCCGAAAGGCGAGTCCAAGACATTCAGGCTATGATTCCGATCTTTTGGCCTTGGTCTTCGGTTTCAGTGAGACTGACTCTGAGGCTGCTGGGACTCATGGCCTCCTGCTTCCTGTTAGCAACACATACCAGATGGCAGATGCGGGCTCTGCAGTGGGACCTGAAGTTCCAGTGGACGCAGCATCAGGTGAATCTCTCTGACATGGTCCAGATCTCGGCGGGGACTGCGAAAGACTTGCAGTGGTGGCTTTCGAATCTGCATTGGGTCCATGGCAGATCCCTCTCCCGTCCCCAACCAGATCTCTCTATAGTGACAGATGCGTCACTTCTGGGTTGGGGCTGCCACATGGGAATCTGGGCTCCATATCAGTGTTCTGGAGCTCCGGGCGATCAGGCTTGCGTTGAAAGCATTCCCTCCCTCTCTCAAAAGTAAAGTGGTGCAGGTGTTCGTGGACAATACTACCGCCATGTGGTACTGCAACAAACAGGGCGGGGTAGGGTCCTGGACCCCTTGTCAGGAGGCACTATGCCACTGGACATAGCTCGAACATCAGGGCATTACCCTGATGGTTCAACTTCCGGCGGGTTCCCTCAACGCCAGAGTGGAAGAACTCAGCCGTCGATGCACATCCGATCATGAATGGCGTCTCCATCCGGAGGTGGCCCAAGGTCTCTTTTAGCAGTGGGGAGAGCCTTGGTTCGCCTCCGAAGAGAAAGCGCAATGTCAGCTATTTTGAGTTTCCAAGGCGGCACTCGCTCGGAGACGCTTTTTGTCTTGAGTGGAACTCTGGCCTACATTATGCCTTTATGCCTATACCTCTTCTGCCCAGAGTTCTCAAGAAAATCAGGAAAAATCTGGCCCAAGTCATCTTGGTGGCTCAGGACTGGGCACGGAGAGTATGGTATCCAGAGCTATTGAGCATGTCCATCGATCCCCACTCAGACTGCCTCTTCGGGCGGATCTTTTGTTGCAGTAACAGGGGACGGTTCTTCACCCGAACCTGTCCAACCTCTGCCTTCCTGCGTGGAGATTGAGCGGTGACAGTTGACGACTTTGGATCTTCCACCCAACGTCTGCGATGTTATCTTGGCAACCAGGCCTCCCTCAACCAAAACTGTATACTCCTGTTGTTGGAATAAATTTGTGGCATGGTGTAGTGTACCAACAAATCTGTTGATCCCCTTTCTGCCCCTCTGTACGAGGTTCTAATGTTCATTCTTTCTTTGGCCCAGCAGGGCTCTGCTTTGCGCACCCTTAAAGTGTATTTATCTGCCATTTCTGCCTTCCTTAGGTTACCTGATCAGCCCTCGTTTTTTAAATCTCCTATTGTGAGTAGATTCCTAAAAGGACTCACCCCATTTTATCCTCGCACTCCATTTATCGTGCCTCAGTGGGACCTCAATCTAGTCCTTACTTATTTGATGCGTACTCCCTTTGAGCCAATGAATAATTATCCCTAGCGGCTCCTCACCTTCAAAACTGTCTTTCTTGTTGCTATCACCTCTGCTCGCAGGGTGAGTGAACTTCAGGCCCTTTCTTCAAAACCTACATACTTGTCTGTGCACCCTGACAAAGTAGTGTTGCACACTAAGGCTTCCTTCTTTCCAAAGGTGGTTACACCTTTTCATGTATGCCAGTCCATCACTCTGCCTACTTTCTATGCACCCCCACATCCTTCCCATGAGGAGGAGAGACTCCACCGTCTGGACCCAAAAAGAGCGTTGGTTTCCTACCTCAATCGTACTAAAGATTTCCGTGTGGACGATCAACTCTTTGTTGGGTATGTGGGTGTGAAAAAAGGGAAGGCGGCGCAAAAGCGTACCATCTCTCAATGAGTGCTTCTTTGCATCAAAATGTGCTATGCTTTGGCCATGAAGCAACCTCCTGAGGGCTTGCATGCTCATTCCACCAGAGCAACTGCTGCTTCCACTGCGTTAGCACGTGGAGTTCCTGTCCTGGATATGTGCCAAGCAGCTGTGTGGGCGTCCCTGCACACGTTTGCTAAACACTACTGTCTGGACAGTCAGGTCCGTTGGGACGGCTACTTTGGTTGTTCGGTCCTGCAGGACTTCCTAGTATGATCTTGGTTTGCAGCCCACCACTGAGGATGGCATTGCTTTGGTATCTATTCTAAGGTAAGGAATCCACAACTAGAAGTCTCTATTAGATGTACGAGTTACATACCTTCGGTAATGAAATATCTGGTAAAGACATAGGGGGTTTACCGCTCAGCCTATTATGACCGTTGGCAGCTCTCTGTCCTTTTTCGGACGGAGAGCCGCCAACAGCCATACTGGCGGGCGGCGGGGAAGTGGAGGTTGCTCCACCGCCACGCCAACAGAACACCGCCCAGCTAATCACGTCCTGTGATTTGCCGTGGCGGTGTTCTGTTGGCGGTGTGGTGTCGGCGGAGCTGCCCCCATCGCTCCCGTCCCCTCCTGGAGGATCCTCGGGCCAGGTAAGTCGATCGTCCGAGAGGGGAGGGGGGTGTTGTGTGGGTGCATGGGGGTGTGCGTGTGTGTATGTAGACGGGTGTGTGAGTGCATGTATGCCTGCGGGGGTGTTGCATGTATGGGAATGAGTGCGTGTATGTCTGTGGGTATGTCTGTATGGATGTGTGCGTGTATGTTTGAATGTGGGTGTGTGTGTATGACTGTGTGTGTGGATGTAGGTATGTATGTCGGCGTGTGTGCGTGTAAGTATGTAGGTGGTGCCTGCGTGCGTGTCGTGTGGGTATGGGTGAAGTGATGGTGGGGAGGGGGCCCTGCCACCTTTGGGGGGTGGCAGGGGTGGTGGGGGGGTTAGGGGTGGGGGAAGACCCCTATCAGTGCCAGGGAAGGAATTCCCTGGCACTGATAGTGCTTACCGCCATGGAGGTTCAAACCGCTGGAAATCCACGGTGGTAAGCCTGGTCCAAATACCGCCGGCGTTATAGTGACGCCCGCTGGGCTGGAGACCCTGGTCTCCAGCCCGTCGGTCGTCTCCGCCCTGGCGGGCGGAACGGTGAACCGGCAGATGACCATGGCGGTAACCGCTATGGTCATAATTCCACAAAGTAAGACCGCCAGCCTGTTGGCGGTCTTACCACCGGTTCTCCGCCTTCCGCCAGGGTTGTAATGACCCCCTTAGTCTAGTTGCAGATTCCTTGAATCCCACCCACCCTCACCCGCTTGTGAACTGATTTCTAGGGACAGGGATCCTTTCAGGTCCTTAGCTCTGGCCCACCAATCGCAGTGTTCTTAGCAGCTCTGCTGTTTGGCGTGGAAAGTCGTTAAAAGAAACTGACGTCACTGCATACTGACATGCAATTGTATTGCTCGAACACAAATCTCCGGAACCAGTCTGATGCCTGGGGGAAATTCTAAGGTAAGGAATCTGCAACTAGAATATGTCTCTACCAGATATTTTGTTACCGAAGGTAAGTAACTTGTACATCTTGCCCCACTCTGCCTCACTACACATACAGTACAAGACAGCAGTGTGAGGGCACACTCATCTCCCCTAGCACAGTGGTCGTAAAACACAAATGACAATGCCCTCACACCTCAGGTGTACTGATGACTCTGGCAGGAGCTTGGTACCAGAACTTATTTGACCACACAAATTACACATTGGAAGTACTTGCCCTCATAAGTCACTGACTGCATGGAATGGGCACACATCTGTGATACCAGTCCTGGCAGAGTGACTGAGACCCATATTCGACAGGCATCTACCCAGTACCTATGCTACAACTTCTTAATAGTCCACAACGCAAAAGCACCTAAGCAACACAATAATGAGGTGAGAGTGTGGACTTACCCCCTTGTGGCTGCTGTGCTGCCCTCAAGCGCCCATCCACCTCAGGGTAGGCCACCGCCTAAATGCAGGCCATTAGCGGGGTCAGGGTCTGACGGGCACACCTCGCTCGTTGGGAAGACACCCCTAGTTGAGCCTCCATGGTCTTCCGGGACCAGCGTCTCAGGTCCTTTCACTGCTTTCTGCAGAAGAGGCTCCTCCGGCCATGGACCCCCAGGAGCCGCACTTGCTTGGCAATGGGCCATCAAATCCCCTTCTTCTGATGGGCACTGACCTGCATGAGTTACACAGACAGACAGAGAAAATAATTTACAGTGGCACAACAGGGAAAATATTGGACAGCACACATCTCATGGCCACACTCACATGTCTACACGCCACTAACAGTCAGACTCCTCACCCATCTCCATGCATCCACTCTATCTGCCACGTCCCAATGCCATACATCCACATACACATCACTATCAGACAGGACGGTGACATTGTATTCACATGCCACTCTGCCGCCCTATATAACTGTCCATACAGGGGTAGGACCCCATCCACAAGCTTTACAAGTTCCTCCTGGGAGAAGGCTGGGGCCCTATCACCTGTAGGATGTGGCATCTTGGCTACCAGAGTCAGAACACAGCAGCACACGCAGTGGAGGTCTTGTGTGCAGGAGTGTCAGGAGTCAAGTGAGCATTGCCAAATGAAATGGTGGTCATGTCTGTTGCAGACGTCACCGCCGGCAGCAATCACCATTGGCTCCAGTCTCCCATAGACAACCATGTCAAGGAGGAGTTACGACTGCTTACTGCCATGACATCTAACGCTGGCAGTATGAGGTCACTTCCACCTGTCCTCTGCATGCAGGACAGGCGGCTGCCATTTTACTTGAATGTTGTCAATAGGGGCTGAATGTCATCTGCGTCATCAGTAGAAATTGTAACTTTTGCACAGCTTCACTGTGTCCACACAGTCAATGCAACTTTTTCTGACTTCTCCCCCTCCTATTTCAAAATATGGTGTGTAGGAAGTTGGCTCTGTATATACCATTTCAAAGTAAGAAATAGTGTGCACAGAGTCCAAGGGTTCCCCTTAGAGGTAAGATAATGGAAAAAACTTGATAATTCTAATGCTCTATTTTGTGGTAGTGTGGTCGAGCAGTCGGCTTATCAGAGGGTAGTGTTAAGCATTTGTTGTACACACATACACAGGCAATAAATGAGGAACACACACTCAAAGACTTACTCCAGGCCAATAGGTTTTTATATTGAAAAATATATTTTCTTAGTTTATTTTAAGAACCACAGGTTCAAGATTTGAAGTAAACACATAAACACTTCACACAGGTAAGTTAGGAACTTTGAATAAAAGCAATATCATATACAGTCTTTGTAAAAAGGGCAACAAGCTATTTTCAAAGTGGACACAGTGCAAAAATCAACATTTCCTGGGAGAGGTAAATAAAGATTAGATTAGGAGGTGAGTAAAACACTTACAAGTCTCAGTCCAGGGGCATAGGCAGCCCACCGTTGGGGGTTCAAGGCAACTCCAAAGTTACCACACCAGCAGCTCAGGGCTGGTCAGGTGCCGAGGTCAAAGAGGTGCCCAAAACACATAGGTGGTCATTACAACCCTGGCGGACGGTGTGAAAGCTGCGGTAATACCGCAAACAGGCCGGCGGACAAAAAAAGGGAATTATGACCCTGGCGGAAACCGCCAACAAAGACAGCCACTTAAACACACTGCCCGCTACGGCGGTACAGACAAGCAGCGCAGCGGTCACCGCCAACAGACAGGCGGAAGACAAAGTACCGCCCAGACTATCACAACACACTAATCCGCCACCTTTTCCGGGGCGGATTCACCGTGGATAAAAACACGGCGGAAACAGCTTTTGCAATGGGAAAACGCTCACCTCAACATACTCCACGAGGAACGAGGACTCCATGGACCCGGAATTACAAATCTTACCTGCCCTTGCATTCCTGCTCATCTACGACCAACAGCGACGTAGGCGCAGAACATACCGGTGAGTACTGCACCTACGACACGGGGGAGGGGGGAGGCAAAAGTTACGGGGACACCCACCAAACACTCCCACCCTCGCATATTACAACATACACACCAATGCAGTCACAAAAATCACATGAACAACCCACAATTCCCCCGGAAGAATGCAAAGACAAAGCGAGTAGCGGTCAAACTTTGTATTGTGCCAATGTACTACTCATTAAAAAATATACGGATATATATCACGAAATCTGTCAAAAATAAATGTCGAATACAAGAAGTAGTGCAGATATGTACCCAACAATGTCCGTGCACCAACAGTCCAAAAATGCATGGGCGACGCCCACAATAGATACCTGACCAAAATCCGAGAGAACACTGCCGGGGCATCAGATAGAAACACTACAGGCACCTGAGGGGGAAGGGAAGGGGGGGCACCTCAGCCACATGAATGCGAAGCCAGATTCACGACGGGGCTCCATGCCCATTGATGTAGCCTGGGGAGTGCAAAGCCACAGTCTCTCAAGTCTCTACAGTGGGTGGGTTGACCACTGTACCATCCTGGGGAGTACAAAGCCACAGTCTCTCAAGTCTCTACAGTGGGTGGAGTGCCCACTGTTACATCCTGGGGAGTGCACAGCCACAGTCTCTCAAGTCTCTACAGTGGGTGGGTTGCCCACTGGACCATCCTGGGGAGTGCAAAGCCACAGTCTCTCAAGTCTCTACAGTAGGTGGGTTGCCCACTGTTACATCCTGGGGAGTGCAAAGACACATCTTCGCAAGTAGATGCAGTGCTCAACTGGTACTGGGTGGGACTGGTGCCCAGACTGGATGAGTCTCCCCGTGAAAGTACATGTCCTGTCACAGTCCCAACTGCACATGGGAGAACGATGCCTGATGTGCCGGACTATTCATACCCACACGGTTTTTGCCCTGTTCAGCGGTCTTCACCATGGCGGTCTTGGCCTTGTTCAGCGGTGCTTTGCCATGGCTGGCTATGGACTGTTCAGCGGTGCTTTGCCATGGCGGTCTTTGCCCTGTTCAGCGGTCTTCACCATGGCGGTCTTGGCCTTGTTCAGCGGTGCTTTGCCATGGCGGTCTTGGCCTTGTTCAGCGGTGCTTTGCCATGGCGGTCTTTGCCCTGTTCAGCGGTCTTCACCATGGCGGTCTTGGCCTTGTTCAGCGGTGCTTTGCCATGGCTGACTATGGACTGTTCAGCGGTGCTTTGCCACGGTGGTCTTTGCCCTGTTCAGCGGTCTTCACCATGCGGTCTTGGCCTTGTTCAGCGGTGCTTTGCCATGGCGGTCTTTGCCCTGTTCAGCGGTCTTCACCATGGCGGTCTTGGCCTTGTTCAGCGGTGCTTTGCCATGGCGGTCTTTGCCCTGTTCAGCGGTGTTCACCATGGCGGCCTTGGCCTTGTTCAGCGGTGCTTTGCCATGGCTGGCTATGGACTGTTCAGCGGTGCTTTGCCATGGCGGTTCTGGTACAGATATTGGTGTGTGGCATGACGAACTCCACACTGGACATTGGTGTGTGGCATGACGAACTCCACACTGGACATTGGTGTGTGGCATGACGAACTCCACACTGGACATTGGTGTGTGGCTTAACGTTCCATCATTGCCCAGCGGGGCTGTGGGATTCTGGACCCTCCTGGGCTGTGACTCCGGCGGTGGTCTCCTGACCAGTAACGATACTAGAGCCCTCCTGGGCTGTGACTCCGGCGGTTGCGGTGGTCTCCTGACCAGTAACGATACTTGAGCCCTCCTGGGCTGTGAATCTGGCGGTTGCGGTGGTCTCCTGACCAGTAACGATATTTGAGCCCTCCTGGGCTATGACTCTGGCGGTGGTCTCTGGACCAGTGACGATACTTGGGCCCTCCTGAGCTGTGACTCTGGCGGTGGCAGTGGTCTCTGGACCAGTAACGATACTTGAGCCCTCCTGGGCTATGACTCTGGCGGTGGTCTCTGGACCAGTGACGATACTTAGGCCCTTCTGAGCTGTGACTCTGGCGGTGGTCTCTGGACCAGGAACGATACTTGAGCCCTCCTGGGCTATGACTCTGGCGGTGGTCTCTGGACCAGTGACGATACTTGGGCCCTCCTGGGCTGTGACTCTGGCGGTGGTCTCTGGACCAGTAACGATACTTGAGCCCTCCTGGGCTATGACTCTGGCGGTGGTCTCTGGACCAGTGACGATACTTGGGCCCTCCTAGGCTATGACTCTGGCGGTGGCATTGGTCTCTGGAACAGTAACGATACTTGAGCCCTCCTGGGCTATGACTCTGGCGGTGGTCTCTGGACCAGTGACGATACTTGGGCCCTCCTGGGCTATGACTCTGGCGGTGGTCTCCAGACCAGTAACGACGGTGCTGGTGGTTGTGTCTGGACCGCCGGAAATGATGGCGCACTTCTCCGCCGTGACACTCACAACAGGTTGGGGAGACTTTCTCGGGACCTTCCCCACCTTCTTTTGAGTTACAGATGACTCACCAATCGCCTTGTATCCCATTTCACTGTTTGTACCACCAGGAGTCTTAACACGGTCCCGTGGTCCACTCTCCAATTTCGGAGCCTTTACAGGGGGTGGGCTGACAGTGCCTTGGCTCCGGGTCCTACTGCCTGCCCTGGTGGACGGGGCACTCCAAAAACCTGGAACACGCACCACTGGTACTGGAGGCTTTTTGGCTGAGGCGCTACGACGGGACTGATGAATTGGAGGGGGGGTGGGGGCAAAAAGGTCAATTTGACATAGGGACAGTTTCTGACGTACACTGGGATGGGTAGCTGGAGGGGCTCTGGGAGTGGAGGAAGAGGAGGTGGTTGTAGGAGGTGTCACTTTAGCTGTTTTGGGTGCAGGTGCAGGTACTGGAGGCTGTCGTGAGGTGGATGGATGTTGGGTGAGTGATTGCCGGCGTTTGTGTACTTTGGGAGGGGGCGTCACAGACACACTGGGAGAGGACACAGGGGATGTGTATATGGCAGTGGAGGTGGTGAGTGCAGGTGAGCGGCTTGTGGTGCTGGGTGACCTGGTGCTAGTCCTAGTGCCTGTAGATGTGGTGCATGCAGGTGTGTGTGTAGACGAGACTGGGAGGGAGGAGGGAGAAGAGGAGGAGGGGGACACAGTGGAGACAGTGGATGTTGCTGTGTCTGTATGGGTCTGATGCTTTTGTGAGTGCCTGTGGTGTGTGTGGTGCCTATGTTTGCTTGAGCTACTTGTGTGTGTTGACTTGTGTGCATGCTGGTCTGTAGGTGTGCTTGGGATGGGCTGGGATACAGGGGATTGGGTCTGGGTGGAGGACATTGGAGGAGGGAGGCTGGACACAGGGACAATGGCTGCCATCAGTGCTGAGGCCAGAGATTGCAGGGTTCGCTGAAGGACAGCCTGACCAGAATGAATGCCTTCCAGGAATGCATTACCGTGTTTCAACTCTCGTTCTACACCCTGGATGGCATTCACAATGGTAAACTGCCCAACAGTGAGTGACATGAGGAGGTCAATGGCCTCCTCACTGAGGGCAGCAGGGGTGACAGGGGTAGGGGCTGAGGTGCCTGGGGCGAAGGTGATGCCCACCCTCCTGGGTGAGCGGGCACGGGGCGAATGCTGAGGGGCTGCTGGGAGGGCGGTGCTGGTAGGGGAGGTGGCGGCTGTACCTGTAGAAGTGGGGCGCACAGATGGTGCCGCCACCACAGGGGAGCTCCCATCGGCGGATGAGTCTGTGTCGCTGTTTGGTGATCCTGTGGCCGACGTGAAGCTCCCCTCGCCCTCCGTCCCACTGGTGAATTCAGAGTCTGTGGTGTGGCCCTTCATGGCCATGTGGGATGCAGCTCCCTCGTGCTCCGGTGCCACTGTACCTCCGCCTGTTGATGCTGATGTACAGAAGGACAGGGAGAGCAGAAAAAGGGTGGAGACAGAAGAAAGAGAGTTTTAGTGCATGGCATACCGCTATCGTTGGCGTAGAAGACAAACGCAGCAGCACCCTGCATTACGCCGTGCTCCTGCCCTCTGCACATGCTATTTCTGGGAAATGGCCTACATGGCAATGGTAGACATCTGCCCACATGGATGGCAAAGGGGCAACTATACATCAATTTGCCTTTTTTTTTAGCTGGGGTAGAGTGCCACATGGCCTACATAACGGAGGGGCCTTGCCTACTTAACTCGCCCTGGCCTAGGGACACCCACAGCCCACCACCCCCACCCAGACAGCTCCACAGCACGCAAAGTCCATTGGATGAGGTTGTACTCACCCCCTTGTGTCTGCTGTGATGTCCTTAAGCGCCCATCCAACTCCGGGTAGGCCACCGCCAGGATCCGGAACATCAGGGGGGTCATGGTGCGACGGGCACCCCTCCCACGTTGGGAGGCCATCCCAAGCTGAGCCTCCGCTGTCTTCTTGCTGCAGCGGCGAATGTCCTCTCATCTCTTCCGGCAGTGGGTGCCCCGTCTCTGGTGGGCCCCCAGGGTCCGGACTTCCTTGGCGATGGCACGCCAAATGTCCCTCTTCTGGTGGGCGCTGACATACATGACATGCACAAGGAAAGAGGAACAGTCATTACCTACTGCACCGTCGTTGTAATTGACCCCCTCCCAACTCTATCCCTGTGGCGCATTCATCCCCATGTATGACTGTTCTATGCACTCTGCCCCCTTCCCTCATCCACCCAGCCCTCTCCACCCAGGCTTAGCCCATGCAACGTGCTCCCTGTGTACTAACCTGTTGGTCTGGAGGACCGTAGAGTAGCGTATACTGGGGGAGGACCCCATCCACAAGTTTCTCCAACTCCTGTGCAGTGAAGGCAGGGGCCCTTTCCCCAGACGCAGCAGCCATCGTCGCTTCCAGACTGAGGTCACAGCAGCACTAGCAGTGTAGGTCCTCTCCTGGCGAAGGTCAGGTATCTAGTGATTGAAGAGATAGAAAATTGTGGTGACATCCGCGGCGGTGACGTCCGCGGCGGTGCGCATCATCACCGCCAGCACACCTGTTCATTGGCTCCTGGGACCCATAGGGTCCAATGTTAACCAATGCAGCATTGCGCCGCGCTCTACGACCGCCTACCGCGATGGTGTCCAACGGCAGCGCAGTTACCCCACAATTCCATTGTCCCATTTCAGGGGCCCACATGGCTTCATTTACTACTGCGTCACACATACCGAGGCCTACACTCAAAAACTTTCCCGGATGGGTTAATTGTCTGTTGTAGTCTTGTGTGTGACTGTGGGTACATACTTGGAGGAATGGTGACAGTTTCTTCGCTGTTCTCCTTCTTAGGCACCGTCAGTTGGGACATATTGGAAGATGGCGGAATCCGCCGGTGTACCAACCGCTGGTGGACCTGTTGACAATGGAAGAGCAACATGTCATTGTGACCTACCGGTTTGACCGTGCCACAATCCGGGAACTATGTACCCAGTTGGAGCCAGACCTGATGTCACCAATCCGCCATCCGACTGGAATACCCCCTGACGTGCATGTGCTGTCAGAGCTCCATTTCTTTGCAAGTGAGACTTTTCAGACAACAGTGGCCATGGCATCAGTGATGTCCCAGCCTATGTTTTCCAACGTCTTGTCCAGAGTGTTGTCTGCCCTGCTGAAACACGTAAGGAGATACATCCTTTTCCCTGAGGTGGCGGATTTGCCTACAGTGAAAGGTGACTTCTATGCCCTCGGACATATCCCCAACGTCATAGGTGCCATTGATGGGACCCATGTTGCTCTGGTCCCCCCCCGCAGTAATGAACAGGTGTAGAGGAACAGGAAGAATTATCATTCGATGAATGTCCAGATGGTCTGTTTGGCAGACCAGTACATCTCGCAGGTAAATGCTATGTTCCCTGGCTCTGTGCATGACGCCTACATCCTGCGGAATAGCAGCATCCCTGATATGATGGGTGAACTCCAGAGGCACCGTGTATGGCTATTGGGGGACTCTGGTTACCCCAACCTGTCCTGGCTATTGACCCCAGTGAGGAATCCCAAGACCAGGGCAGAGGAATGCTACAATGAGGCCCATGGGCGGACTAGGAGGGTAATCGAGCGGACCCTCGGCCTCCTGAAGGCCAGGTTCAGGTGCCTCCATATGACAGGTGGGTCCCTATTCTACTCACCGAAGAAGGTGTGCGACATCATCATCGCCTGCTCCATGCTCCATAACTTGGCATTGCGACGCCAGGTGTCTTTTCTGTAGGAGGATGATCCAGATGACGGTGTTGTTGCAGCGGGTGAGCCTGTGGAGCCTGTGGACAGTGATGAGGAGGAAGCTGAGGAAGATGAAAACTACAACAGGGAGTCAGTCATACAGCAATATTTTCAATGAGACACAGGTGAGTACAATTTCATGTTTCACATTATATTACATTTCACACGTCTACCTCTATCCTGTACCTACATTTCACTCCCTATTTGTTAACTGAGTTGTCCCCTTCCATTTCAGTTTCACTAATGTGGTAACCTACGTGTCAACAGCTTGCACCCTTGAAAGGCTTGTGATGTGTGTAGGAGGCTGGACTGGCTTGTAGTGAGTACCAAGGGGTACTTACACCTTGCACCAGGCCCAGGTATCCCTTATTAGTGTAGAGGGGTGTCTAGCAGCTTAGGCTGATAGAAAAGGTAGCTTAGCAGAGCAGCTTAGGCTGATCTAGGAGACGAGTGAAGCTCCTACAGTACCACTAGTGTCATATGCACAATATCATAAGAAAACACAATACACAGATATACTAAAAATAAAGGTACTTTATTTTTATGACAATATGCCAAAAGTATCTCAGTGAGTACCCTCAGTATGAGGATAGCAAATATACACACGACATATGTACACAATACCAAAATATGCAGTAATAGCAATAGAAAACAGTGCAAACAATGTATAGTCACAATAGAATGCAATGGGAGCACTTAGGGATAGGGGCAACACAAACCATATACTCTAGAAGTGGAATGCGAACCACGAATGGACCCCAAACCTATGTGAGCTCGTAGAGGGTCGCTGGGACTGTAAGAAAACAGTGAGGGTTAGAAAAATAGCCCACCCCAAGACCCTGAAAAGTGGGTGCAAAGTGCACCTAAGTTCCCCAAAGAGCACAGAAGTCGTGTTAGGGGAATTCTGCCAGAAACAACAACACCAGCAATGCAACAACGATGGATTTCCTGACGAGAGTACCTTTGGAACAAGGGGACCAAGTCCAAGAGTCACGATCAAGTCGGGAGTGGGCAGATGCCCAGGAAATGCCAGCTGTGGGTGCAAAGAAGCTGCCACTGGATGGTAGAAGCTGAGGATTCTGCAGGAACGACAAGGGCTAGAAACTTCTCCTTTGGAGGATGGATGTCCCACGTCGTGAAGAGTCCTGCAGAAGTGTTTTCGTGCAGAAAGACTGCAAACAAGCCTTGCTAGCTGCAAGGGTCGCGGTTAGGGTTTTTGGATGCTGCTGTGGCCCAGGAGGGACCAGGATGTCGCCAATTGTGTGAGGAGACAGAGGGGGCGCCCAGCAAGAGAAGGAGCCCACTCAGAAGCAAGCAGCACCCGCAGAAGTGCTGGAACAGGCACTACGAAGTGGAGTGAACCGGAGCTCACCCGAAGTTGCACAAGAGGGTCCCACGAAGCCGGAGGACAACTCAGGAGGTCGTGCAATGCAGGTTAGAGTGCCGGGGACCCAGGCTTGGCTGTGCACAAAGGAAATCCTCGAAGAGTGCACAGGAGCCGGAGTAGCTGCAAACACGCGGTTCCCAGCAATGCAGTCTAGCGTGGGGAGGCAAGGACTTACCTCCACCAAACTTGGACTGAAGAGTCACTGGACTGTGGGAGTCACTTGGACAGAGTTGCTGAGTTCAAGGGACCTCGCTCGTCGTGCTGAGAGGAGACCCAGAGGACCGGTGAAGCAGTTCTTTGGTGCCTGCGGTTGCAGGGGGAAGATTCCGTCGACCCACGGGAGATTTCTTCGGAGCTTCTAGTGCAGAGAGGAGGCAGACTACCCCCACAGCATGCACCACCAGGAAAACAGTCGAGAAGGCGGCAGGATCAGCGTTACAAGGTCGCAGTAGTCGTCTTTGCTACTTTGTTGCAGTTTTGCAGGCTTCCAGCGCGGTCAGCAGTCGATTCCTTGGCAGAAGGTGAAGAGAGAGATGCAGAGGAACTCTGATGAGCTCTTGCATTCGTTATCTAAGGAATTCCCCAAAGCAGAGACTCTAAATAGCCAGAAAAGGAGGTTTGGCTACCTAGGAGAGAGGATAGGCTAGCAACACCTGAAGGAGCCTATCCGAAGGAGTCTCTGACGTCACCTGCTGGCCCTGGCCACTCAGAGCAGTCCAGTGTGCCAGCAGCACCTCTGTTTCCAAGATGGCAGAGGTCTGGAGCACACTGGAGGAGCTCTGGGCACCTCCCAGGGGAGGTGCAGGTCAGGGGAGTGGCCACTCCCCTTTCCTTTGTCCAGTTTCGCGCCAGAGCAGGGCTGGGGGATCCCTGAACCGGTGTAGACTGGCTTGTGCAGAGATGGGCACCATCTGTGCCCATCAAAGCATTTCCAGAGGCTGGGGGAGGCTACTCCTCCCCAGCCCTGACACCTTATTCCAAAGGGAGAGGGTGTAACACCCTTTCTCTGAGGAAGTCCTTTGTTCTGCCTTCCTGGGCCAAGCCTGGCTGGACCCCAGGAGGGCAGAAACCTGTCTGAGGGGTTGGCAGCAGCAGCAGCAGCTGCAGTGAAACCCCGGGAAAGGTAGTTTGGCAGTACCCGGGTCTGTGCTAGAGACCCGTGGGATCATGGGATTGTCTCACCAACACCAGGATGGCATTGGGGGGGCAATTCCATGATCTTAGACATGTTACATGGCCATATTCGGAGTTACCATTGTGAAGCTATACATAGGTAGTGACCTATGTATAGTGCACGCGTGTAATGGTGTCCCCGCACTCACAAAGTCCGGGGAATTTGCCCTGAACAATGTGGGGGCTCCTTGGCTAGTGCCAGGGTGCCCACACACTAAGTAACTTAGCACCCAACCTTTACCAGGTAAAGGTTAGACATATAGGTGACCTATAAGTTACTTAAGTGCAGTGGTAAATGGCTGTGAAATAACGTGGACGTTATTTCACTCAGGCTGCACTGGCCGGCCTGTGTAAGAATTGTCAGATCTCCTTATGGGTGGCACAAGAAATGCTGCAGCCCATACGGATCTCGTGGAACCCCAATACCCTGGGTACCTCAGTACCATATACTAGGGAATTATAAGGGTGTTCCAGTATGCCAATGTGAATTGGTGAAATTGGTCACTAGCCTGTTAGTGACAATTTGTACAGAGAGAGCATAACCACTGAGGTTCTGGTTAGCAGAGCCTCAGTGAGACAGTTAGGCATCACACAAGGAAAACATACATATAGGTCACAAACTTATGAGCACTGGGGTCCTGGCTAGCAGGGTCCCAGTGACACATAACAAACATACTGAAAACATAGGGCTTTCACTATGAGCACTGGGCCCTGGCTAGCAGGATCCCAGTGAGACAGTGAAAACACCCTGACATACACTCACAAACAGGCCAAAAGTGGGGGTAACAAGGCTAGAAAGAGGCTACTTTCTCACAATGTGTGACATTGGTATGTTGACCTTCCAATGGGTAACCTTTTTTAACACTGTAATTGACAATACAAAGTTCACAATCATTGACTGGCTCCAATATTATTAAGGTTTCAAGGGTGTTAATTGAAGTGCATAAAAAAGTAGGGGGGTTGTGAAATGGGGAGAGGTCATGGTGGAAGAATGTCCATGGCAGAGTCCAGTCTATTAGTCTCACAGGTACATTGCACATCTGGCCATTGGAAGTGGAGCTGGGGCAGTTCTAATCTGGACAGGGTAACAAAGTGGGACAGTGGGGGGGACAATCAGGGTAGTCTTATTTCCTGGCGGTGGTCTTGCCATCTTGCTCTGTCCTGTTCCTGGATCTCAGGGCCTGCTTTCGTGGTGGTTGTCCGTCTGCACGGGGTGGGGTGCTGGTGTGGTGCTGGTGTGGTGGTCCTGTGGCAGGGCGTCCTGTCCACTAGCGCCGGCGGAGGTGGTGGGCATTTCATCGTCCTGGCTAGTGTCAGGGGCCCCTTGGAGTGCCACGGTGTCCCTCAAGGTCTTTTGAATGTCCGTCAGCACCCCTACGATGGTGCCCAGGGTGGAGGCGATGGTCCTGAGCTCCTCCCTGAACCCCAAATACTGCTCCTCCTGCAGACGCAGGGTCTCCGGCGGTATGACTCCCATGATGGAGGATAGGGACTCGTGGAGAGTGGGTTCCATTGGCCTGTCCTCCCTCTGTCGCACAGCAGCCCTCCCAGTTCCCCTGTGTTCGTGTGCCTCCGTCCCCTAGACTGTGTGCCCACTACCACTGCCCCCAGGTCCCTGTTGTTGTTGGGGTGGTGGGTTAGCCTGGGTGCCCAGTAGTGGTGGACACACCGCTGATTGACCTGTCCTGGGTAGGGAGGTATGGGCCCGCTGGGTGGGTGCTGTGCTGGTGTTACCAGAGGGTGTAAGCTTGGTGTTGGGCTGTGGCTGGGCAAGGGGAACCGACTGTCCTGAGGCCCACGATGGTCCGGGCTGGTCATCAAGATCCAGTAGGGCAGAGCTGCTGTCGTCACTGTGGGCCTCTTCTGGGGGTGGAGTGGTGTTGTCTGGACCCTCTGGTGTGGTGACGTTCCTTTGGGTTCCTGCAGGGGTATGAGAACATGATTATTGCATGTGTGTGTTTCATGGTGTGCAATGGTTGGGTGTGCGTGAACCCCAGTGCAGGCATTCCTGTGTGGGGGCTTGTGTGGTGATTGTTGGGGGGTGTTGTGGGTCTGTGTGGTGGGCATGCTTTAGTGATGGGTGTCCATGCTTAGTTGTGTCATGCAGGTCTTGGGGTTGGGATGGGTGGTTGGTGTTATGGGTAGATTAGTGAGGAGTTAGGGTGATAGGGGAGGGTGTGAGGGTGGGGGTGTGTGATAGCATGCAGGTAGGGTGGGGGGATAAGATAGTGAAGATTAGACTTAGCAGTGCCCGTTCCTCCAACGACTCCTGCGAGGCCCTCAGGATGCAAGATGGACAAGACTTGCTCCTCCCATGTTGTTAGTTGTGGGGGAGGAGGTGGGGGTCCGCCGCCAGTCCGCTGTACCGCGATGTGGTGCCTGGATACCGTGGAACGCACCTTCCCCCGTAGGTCGTTCCACCTCTTCCTGATGTCCTCCCTATTTCTTGGGTGCTGTCCCACAGCGTTGACCCTGTCGACTATTCTTTGCCATAGCTCCATCTTCCTGGCTATGGATGTGTACTGTACCTGTGAGCCAAATAGCTGTGGCTCTACCCTGATGATTTCCTCCACCATGACCCTGAGCTCCTCCTCGGAGAAGCGGGGGTGTCTTTGGCGTGCCATGGGGTGGTGTGTGTGATATGTGGGGTGGTGTATGTGTTGATGAGTGTGGTGAGTGTAGTGGTATGTGGTGTTTTGTGCGTGGATGTTGTGTGGGTGATGGTGTAGTGTGCCTCTGTGTGATCGTGTTATCTATTCTGTGCTGTCTCTCTCTGGCCTTCGTCTCTAATTTGTGGTCGTAGGGGTTTGTGGGTGATGTGGGTGTGTGTTTTATATTGTATTGAATGTGTAGGAGTGGTGTGTGTATGTGTATCAGGTGTGTGTATTTTGAATTGTCCAATGTGGCAGTGTATTGTAAATGTGTGTGTATTTTCAGCGCGGCGGTGTGTACCGCCAATGGAATACCGCGGTCGAAAGACCGCCGAGTGGATTCGTGTGTCGTAATAGCATGGGCGTGTTTCTGTTGGCGTGGAGGTGGAGGATTTGTTTCCGCATATTTATCGCTGACCTTTGGTGTGGTGGACTTGTGTGGGTGTCTGAATTTCGGCGGATTCCGTGATGTGTGTCATAATAGCTGTGGCGGTCTCCCGCCGCCGCCACGGTGTATTGGCGGTCTTCTGCATGGCGGTAAGCGGCTTTTACCGCCAATGTTGTAATGACCCCCATAGGCTCCTATGGAGAATAGGGGTGCTCCGGTTCCAGTCTGCGAGCAGTTAAGTACCTGTGTCCTCGGGGGACAGACCAGGGGGGTTTTGTAGAGCACTGGGGGGGACACAAGTAGGCACACAAAACACACCCTTAGTGGCACAGGAGCGGCCGGGTGCAGTGTGCAAAGCAGGCGTTGGGTTTTAGATAGGAAACAATCGAGGGACCCGGGGGTCACTCTAGCGGTGCAGGCGGGCACAGGGGGGAGCTTCTCGGGACAGCCATCCCCTGCACTAGGCAGAGGGTCGCCTGGGGGTCACTCCTGCGCTGGAGTTCGGTACCTTCAGGTCCTGGGGACTGCGGGTACAGTGTTCGTTCCAGGCATCGGGTCCCTTGTTACAGGCAGTCGCGGTCAGGGGGAGCCTCTGGATTCTCTCCGCAGGCGTCGCTGTGGGGGCTCAGGGGGGCGTCTCTGGTTACTCACGGGCTCGCAGTCACCGAGGGGTCCTCCCTGAGGTGTTGGTTCTCTGAATCTCGTGCCGGGGGCATCGGATGCAGAGTGTGAAGTATCACGCTTCCGGCGGGAAACGTGTACTCTATGAAAGTTGCTTCTTTGTTGCAAAGAAGTAGCTGGTTTTGAGCAGGGACGCTGCTCACAGGAGTTTCTTGGTCCCTTAGTCCAGGACAGTCCTCTGAGGCTTCACAGGTCGCTGGTCCCTGTCGGATGCGTCGCTGGAGCAGGTTTTTGAAGTTGGAGACAGGACGGTAGGGCTGGGGCCAAAGCAGTTGTCATCTTCCTCCTTCTCTGCAGGCTTGTAGGCCAGCAGTCCTTCTGGTTTCTTCAGGTTGCAGGAATCTGATTTCCTGGGATCTGGGTTGCTCCTAAATACTGAAATTAGGGGTGTGTTTAGGTCTGGGAGGGCAGTAGCCAATGGCTACTGTCCTTGAGGGTGGCTACACCCTCTTTGTGCCTCCTCCCTGTGGGGGGGGGGGGCACATCCCTAATCCTATTGTGGGAATCCTCCAAACTCAAGATGGAGGATTTCTAAAGGCAGGGGTCACCTAAGCTCAGGACACCTTAGGGGCTGTCCTGACTAGTGGGTGAGTCCTCCTTGTTTTTCTCATTATCTCCTCCAGCCTTGCTGCCAAAAGTGGGGGCAGTGGCCGGAGGGGTGGGCATCTCCACTAGCTGGGATGCCCTGGGGTGCTGTAATAAAAGGGGTGAGCCTTTGAGGCTCACAGCCAGGTGTTATAGTTCCTGCAGGGGGAGGTGAGAAGCACAGTATGTTCCTGGCCATAGCGTGACAAAGGCACTCTCCCCATGTGACCAGCAACATGTCTGGTGTGTGGCAGGCTGGCAGAAACTGCTCAGCCTACACTAAAAGTCGGGTATGTATTCAGGGGGCATCTCTAAGATGCCCTCTGGGTGTATTTTACAATAAATTGCACACTGGCATCAGTGTGCATTTATTGTGCTGAGAAGTTTCATACCAAACTTCCCAGTTTTCAGAGTAGCCATTATGGAACTGTGGAGTTCGTGTTTGACAAACTCCCAGACCATATACTCTTATGGCTACCCTGCACTTACAAAGTCTAAGGTTTTGCTTAGACACTGTAGGGGCATAGTGCTCATGCACATATGCCCTCACCTGTGGTATAGTGCACCCTACCTTAGGGCTGTAAGGCCTGCTAGAGGGGTGACTTACCTATGCCACAGGCAGTGTGAGGTTGGCATGGCACTCTGAAGGGAGTGCCATGTCGACTTAGTCTTTCTCCCCACCAGCACACACAAGCTGAGAGGCAGTGTGCATGTGCTGAGTGAGGGGTTCCCAGGGTGGCATAAGACATACTGCAGCCCTTAGAGACCTTCCCTGGCATGAGGGCCCTTGGTGCCAGGGGTACCAGTTACAAGGGACTTATCTGAGTGCCAGGGTTGTGCCAATTGTGGAGACAAAGGTACAGTTTAGGGAAAGAACACTGGTGCTGTGGTCTGGTTATCAGGGTCCCAGCACACTTTCAATCAAAACATAGCATCAGCAAAGGCAAAAAGTTAGCGGGTAACCATGCCAAGTAGTCATTTCCTTACACGGTGTAATGTTGAGGATGAGAAATGCTCCTGTGTACCGGCTCTTAGTCGACCTTGCCACCCTGGAGGAACAACACATCATTCAGACGTATCCCCTGAACCGTCAGACCATCATGGAGTTGGTGACCCAGTGTGAGCCTGATCTGTTGCCTGCCATCCTTCATCACAGTGCCATCTCTCCCACAGTACAGGTGTTGTCATTCCTCCACTCTCTTGTCACAGGCTCGTTGTAGATGACAGTGGGCTTGACAGCAGGGATGTGACAGGCAATGTTCAGTAACGTTTTCAGGGATGTACTGTTAGCCCTGTTGAGACATATGCCCTGCTAAATCAGGTTCTCCCAACTTCGTGATTTAACCACTATCGAAGGTGCCTTGTAAGATTTAGCACATGTCCCCCATGTGATAGGGGCCACAGATAGCACACACATTGCCTTGGTGCCACCCATGAGAAATAAACCAGTGTTCAGGAACCGTAAAAATTACTATTCTATCAATGTGCGGGTGGTGTGTTTCGCTGAAAGTGTCTCACAAGTGACTGCCAAGTTCCTTAGTTCTGTGCATGACTCCTACGTTCTTCAAAACAGCAATGTCCCACACATGATGGCACCACTACAGAGGGACCGAGCCTGGCTCATCGGTATGTATCTAATAGTATGTGTGCCCCTGTACACTCAACTCATTTCATACCCTGCTCTATCCCCCTCCCAGTCTTGACATGGTTCCAACCTCTGTGCACACAGGTAACTCTGGCTATCTCAACCTTCCCTGGCTACTGACACTTGTGAGACACTCAACAGATGTTGAAAACTGTTTCAGTGAGGCCCATGGTAGGACAAGGCGTTTGATAGAAAGAACGTTTGGCCTACTGAAAGCCAGATTCCATTGTCTACACATCTCCAGAGGTGTCCTACTCTACAGACCACAGAAAGTGTGCCAGATCATGGTTGCCTGCTGTATACTACACAATCTGTCCCTGAGACGTCACACACCATTGCTGGATGCAGAGGAGGTGGCAGCTGGGCAAGTGGCTGATGAAGGGGACATGTGAAGTGTAGAGGATGAAGATAATGAGGATGCAGCTGACTCCAGAGCAGAGTTGATACGACAATTCTTCCACTGAGATCCAGGTATGTGTTAGATGTATGTTATGTGACCTGTGCTCCTGGCTGCCTTGTGACATTGATCCTCTTGGTGTCTGTTAGCACTGATGGTATTGGTTTCAGCTCTGCCTATGAGTGTGCTTGGGGGTATGATATTTCACCATAAGTGGGGCTCTTACTGTGCACATTTCAGTTCAATTATCTCCCTGCTGTTGTATTGCTTCACATGTGACATGTTTGTGCTTTTCCATTGTTCCCTGTACTACCACTTCAACTGTAATATGTGTGCTAAACATTGTGGTGACATCAGTATTGCTAGCTCTCCTAAGAGTACACATTGGGAGGCTGTGCAAAATTACTGTACTGACTGTGGAACATGCCTTAAGTTTAGCTTTGTCTGCTGTGAATTAGGGACCATTGGGGATGGTTGTCTTGGAAATGTGGGCCTCACATGGACATATGGCCAGAGGTGACACTTGCCAAATCACCCTTGGGACTTTGTAATTGTGGTGCATGTGTGTTGTGTGGGCATTTTTAAATCCATTAGTAAGTTGTTCCTGCCCTGTTCTATTTACAGGGTATTTGTGTGGTGCACTTGTTGCCTCTCTTGACACCTGTCCTCTGCCTGCTCCACTATCATCAGTGCTGCATATCGCTCCCCCTTTTGTCACTTAAACAAACTTTGGTAGGACAACGGGTTGACAGTTCAACATGCAATGCCACGGTAAATGGTACTTCTTGCAATAAAGCGCGTAGGCAGTATCTGTGCTCAATAGTGTTTATTTGTGACTGACGCGCAAGGGGGATTGTTGGGGTCATGGTGTTGTACTCATCAGAGTAGACTGGGCGGCTGTGTGTAGTCCGGGTCCAGTATAGGGGGCCATGGGAGAAAGGAGAGATGACAGTGGACAGTCAACAGGGTGTCTCTGTGGCACACAAGGGAGAATGTTCAGGAGAGGGTCACTTTCTGGCAGTGGTGTTGGTATTGGCATCAGTGCCTGTAGGATGTCTGGTTGGACGTCCTTGCTTGCGTGGGGGTCTCTCAGCTGCAGGGGGAGGAGTGCTGGTGGTCTGCAGGTCCTCAGGCAGGGCCTCCATTCCACTAGCTGCCGCTGTAGTGGAGGGCTCTGTTGGGGTGTGGCTTGTGGAAGGGGTTTGCTGGTGCGTTGAGGATTCAAGCAGGATGGTGGTCAGTTCCTTGAGCACCTCTGCAATGGTGGCCATGGTGGCAGTGAGGGCCTGCCACAGCTGCATGGCCTCCTGATGGTATTCCCCCTGCAGCTTCTGGTTCTCCTGCACGGTGGTGAGTATCTGGCCCATTGTGTCCTGGATTTGGTGGTATGCACCCAGGACTTGGGTGAGGGCCGCCTGGGCAGGCTGTTGTTGTGCCTGCCCCATTCCTTTGACCACAGGTCCTCTCCCACTACCCCGGCCGCCTGTGCTTGTGCCCCTGGCAGAGTGGGCCCACTCCCATTAGCGCCTGGACATTCATTGTCTTGAGTGTGTGCCCTTGACTCTGGGCCCTGTACTATGGGGCACACTTCTGACTGACCCGTCACTGGGGCACTGGTTTGGGGATGTGAGGCTGGCTGAGGTGTGGCTGCCACATGGGAGGGGCAGTCTGGTGTGTCCAGGGTGATGCTGCTTAGTGTTGACTGACCAGCTATCCCTGATGGGCCAGGCAAGTCATCACTGTCCAGACATCCACTGGGACCTTCATCCTGGGGAGGGCTGGGTGCTTTTGGCGTGCCATTTTGGTGGGGTGGAGGTGTTTGGTTGTGGATGCAGGTGGGTTGTGGTGTTGGTATGTGAGTGTGATGTGTGCCTAGTGCAAAATGTGCAGTTGTGTGGTGTGTGCAGTTTGCATATGCCTGTGGTGTATGGGATCTGTGTAAATGGTTTGTCGCTATGTGTGTATTTGTTGGGTCCGCAAGGGATTGTGGCTGTTTTATAGTGCCCTGAGCCAGATGTGTGTGGTTTGTGTATGTGTCCCAGTTGTGGGGTATTCAAACTGTCCAATGTGGTATTGCCTACTACTGGCGGTACCTTTTAGAACCGCAGCAGTGTGCACCGCCAGTCGTGTTCTGCCTTGCATGGCCCGCTGGGCAGGGAACTGACACGTGGTTGGGCGGATGGAATGATGTCGGTGTGGCGGGGATGGTGGTCGGACAGTCATCCTTTCGCCATCGGTCAGCCTGGCGGTGTTGCATTTATGGTTGTTTTTGGGCAGTTTTCACTTTGTGACTAATAATACGGCAGTCACTGTTCTGCCGGCACTGATGGTATGGTGGGGGTATTCTGCATGTCGGTCTTGCCTGGAAACCGCCAAAGTTGTAATGAGGGTCTGAGACATTTCTCTCTCTGTATGTTTGCACTAGGATTTGGATTGTCATTTAACATCTCCTCCTTTATATTTTTACGTCTTTAGGTGCAACATACTTATATCCAGGTAGGATTCACCTGGGTCTTGGTTTCACCAAGTTTTTCCTGTTGACAAATAGGCCAGTCCACCAGAGATCCTTGGCCCTGAAGAATGCTAAAGACCGGTTAGTCTAACCATAGGGTCAGAATCATGTTGGCTTAGGGAGATGGTTTGAGCCATTTGTAGGAAGTTAGCTCTGTATCTACTATTTCAAAGTGAGAGATAGTGTGCACAGAGTCCAAGGGTTCCCCTTAGAGGTTGATAGTGGTAAAATTTGATAATTTATTAATCTATTTTGTGATAGTGTGGTCGAGCAGTAGGCTTATCAGAGGGTAGTGTTAAGCATATGTTGTACACAAACAGGCAATAAATGAAGAACACACACTCAAAGACTAACTCCAGGCCAATAGGTTTTTATATAGAAAAATATATTTTCTTGGTTTATTTTAAGAACAACAAGTTAAAGATTCGAAGTAAATACATAAAATGCAAGGTACTCCACACAGGTAATTTAGGATCTTTGGATTAAAGCAGTATCATATACAGTCCTTGTTAAAATGACAATAAGCTATTTTAAAAGTGGACACAGTGCAAAAATCAACAGTTCCTGGGGGAGGTAAGTAATGGTTAGTTTGTGAGGGAACTAAGTCACATGGAAGTCTCAGTTCCTGGGCATAGCAGCCCACCGTTGGGGATTCAGGGCAACTCCAAAGTTACCACACCAGCAGCTCAGGGCCGGTCAGGTGCAGAGGTCTAAGAGGTGCTCAAAACTCATAGGCGCCTATGGAGAACAGGGGTGCTCTGGTTCCAGTCTGCCAGCAGGTAAGTACCCACGTCCTCAGGAGGTAGACCAGGGGGTTTGTAGAGCACGGGGGATACAAGTACGCACACAAAACACACCCTCAGCAGCACAGGGGCGGCCGGGTGCAGTGTGCAAAACAGGCGTCGGGTTTTAGATAGTGTAAGAAAATGCCTCCTTGGCATGGTTACCCCCTAACTTTTTGCTATTGCTGATGCTAAGTTATGATTTGAAAGTGTGCTGGGACCCTGCTAACCAGGCCCCAGCACCAGTGTTCTTTCCCTAAACTGTACCTTTGTCTCCACAATTGGCACAACCCTGGCAGTCAGGTAAGTCCCTTGTAACTGGTACCCCTGGTACCAAGGGCCCTGATGCCAGGAAAGGTCTCTAAGGGCTGCAGCATGTCTTATGCCACCCTGGGGACCCCTCACTCAGCACATGCACACTGCCCCACAGCTTGTGTGTGCTGGCGGGGAGAAAATGACTAAGTCGTCATGGCACTCCCCTCAGAGTGCCATGCCAACCTCACATTGCCTGTGGCATAGGTAAGTCACCCCTCTAGCAGGCCTTACAGCCCTAAGGCAGGGTGCACTATACCACAGGTGAGGTCATATGTGCATGAGCACTATGTCCCTACAGTATCTAAGCAAAACCTTAGACATTGTAAGTGCAGGGTAGCCATAAGAGTATATGGTCTGGGAGATGGTCAAACATGAACTCCACAGTTCCATAATGGCTACACTGAAATCTGGGAAGTTTGGTATGAAACTTCTCAGCACAATAAATGCACACTGATGCCAGTGTGAAATTTATTGTAAATTACACCCAGAGGGCATCTTAAAGATGCCCCCTGAAAACATACCCGACTTCTAATGTAGGCTGAGCAGTTTCTGCCAGCCTGCCACACACCAGACATGTTGCTGGCCACATGGGGAGAGTGCCTTTGTCACTCTATGGCCAGGAACAACGCCTGTACTGGGTGGAGGTGCTTCTCACCTCCCCCTGCAGGAACTGTAACACCTGGCGTGACCCTCAAAGGCTCTCCCCTTTTGTTACAGCACCCCAGGGCATCCCAGCTAGTGGAGATGCCCACCCCTCCGGTCACTGCCCCCACTTTTGGCGGCAAGGCTGGAGGAGCTAATGAGAAAAACAAGGAGGAGTCACCCACAAGTCAGGACAGCCCCTAAGGTGTCCTGAGCTGAGGTGACCCCTGCCTTGAGAAATCCTCCATCTTGACTTTGGAGGATTCCCCCAATAGGATTAGGAATGTGCCCCCCCTCCCCACAGGGAGGAGGCACAAAGAGGGTGTAGCCACCCTCAAGGACAGTAGCCATTGGCTGCCGCCCTCCCAGACCCAAACACACCCCTAAGTTCAGTATTTAGTGGCTCCCCTGACCCCAGGAAATGAGATTCCTGCAACCTGAAGAAAGAAGGACTGCTGACCTACAAGCCTGCAGAGAAGGAGGAAGACAACAACTGATTTGGCCCCAGCCCTACCGGCCTGTCTCCAGCTTCAAAAACCTGCTCCAGTGACGCATCCGACAGGGACAAGCGACCTCTGAAGCCTCAGAGGACTGCCCTGGACTACAGGACCAAGAAACTCCCGTGAACAGTGGCCCCTGTTCAAAACCTGCAACTTCTTTGCAACAAAGAAGCAACTTTCAAAGATTGCACGTTTCCCGCCGGAAGCGTGAGACTTCACATTCTGCACCCAACGCCCCCGGCTCGACCTGCAGAAAACAAACACCTCAGGGAGGACTCCCCGGCGACTGCGAGCCCATGAGTAACCAGAGATGACCCCCCTGAGCCCCCGCAGCGACGCCTGCAGAGAAAATCCAGAGGCTGCCCCTGACCGCGACTGCCTGTAACAAGGGACCCGACGCCTGGACCAAGCACTGCACCTGCAGGCCCCAGGACCTGAAGGAACCGAACTTCAGTGCAAGAGCGACCCCAGACGACCCTCTGCCTAGCCCAGGTGGTGGCTGTCCCGAGAAGCCCAGCCGTGCCTGCCTGCAACCCTACAGTGACCCCCAGGTCCCTCCATTGTTTTCAATCTAAAACCCGACGACTACTTTGCTCACTGCACCTGGCCTCCCCTGTGCAGCTGAGGGTGTACTTTGTGTGCCTTCTCGTGTGTCCCCCAGTGCTCTACAAAACCCCCCTGGTCTGCCCCCAGGACGCAAGTACTTACCTGCAGGCAGACTGGAACCGTAGCACCCCTGTTCCCCATAGGCGCCTATGTGTTTTGGGCACCTCTTTGACCTCTTCACCTGACCGGCCCTGAGCTGCTGGTGTGGTAACTTTGGGGTTGCCTTGAACCCCCAACGGTGGGCTGCCTATGCCCCAGGACTGAGACTTGTAAGTGTTTTATTGACCTTCAAAACTAACCTTTACTTACCTCCCCCAGGAACTGTGGATTTTTGCAGTGTCCACTTTGAAAATGGCTTATTGCCAGTTTTACAAAGACTGTATGTGATATTGCTTTCTTCCAAAGTTCCTAAAGTATCTAAGTGAAGTACCTTACTTTTAAAGTATTAACTGTAAAACTTGAACCTGCGGTTTGTAAAATAAACTAAGAAAATATATTTTTTCAATATAAAAACCTATTGGCCTGGAGTAAGTCTTTGAGTGTGTGTTCCTCATTTATTGCCTGTGTGTGTACAACAAATGCTTAACACTACCCTCTGATAAGCCTACTCCTCGACCACACTACCACAAAATAGAGCATTATAATTATCTACTTTTGCCACTATGTTACCTCTAAGGGGAACCCTTGGACTCTGTGCACACTATCTCTCACTTTGAAATAGTAGATACAGAGCTAACTTCCTACAGATAGGTTTCAATGGAGGGACCCGTGGGTCACTCTAGCGGTGGAGGCAGGCAGAGGGGGGGAGGTGGGGGGGCTTCTCGGGACAGCCACTACCTGGGCTAGGCAGAGGGTCACCTGGGGTTTACTCCTGCACTGAGGTTCGGTTCCTTCTGCTCCTGAGGGCTGAGGGTGTAGTGCTTGGTCCAGGTGTCGGGTCCCTTGATACATGCAGTCGCGGTCAGGGGGAGCCTCTGGGTTCTCTCTGCAGGCATCGCTGTGGTGGCCCAGGGGAGTCGTCTCGGGCTACTCACGGGGTCGCAGTCACCGGGGAGTCCTCCCTGTGGTGGTCTTTCTCTGGATCTCGAGCTGAGGGCGTCTGGTGCAGAGTGTGAATTCCCCCCCACCTTCTGGCGGGAAGAGTGAGTTCTTTGGAAGTTGCTTCCTTGTATCAAAGATGTTGCTGTTTTTTAGCAGAGCCACTGCTCATGGGAGTTTCTTGGTCCTGGGGGTCAGGGCAGTCCTCTGAGGCTTCAGAGGTCGCTGGTCCCTGTTGGATGCGTAGCTAGTTGCAGGTTTTCGACTCTGGAGACAGGCCGGTAGGGCTGCGGCCAAAGCAGTTGTCGTCGTCTGTCGTCTCTGCAGGCTTGTAGGTCAGCAGTCCTTCTTTGTAGTTCAGATTGCAGGATTCTGATTTCCTGGGTTCTTGGGTGCCCCTAAATGCTAAATTTAGGGTTGTGTTTTTAGGTCTGGGAGGGCAGTAGCAAATGGCTACTGTCCTGGAGGGTGGCTACACCCTCTTTGTGCCTCCTCCCTGTGGGGAGTGGGGGACATCCCTGATCCTATTGGGGGAATCCTGCAAAACTAAGATGGAGGATTTCTAAAGGCAGGGGTCACCTCCGCTCAGGGACCCTTAGGGGCTGTCCTGACTGGTGGGTGACTTCTCCTTGTTTTTTCTAATTACCTCCTCCAGCCTTGCTGGGGGCAGTGGCCGGAGGGGCGGGCACCCCTACTATCTGGGATGCCCTGTGGCGCTGTAACAAAAGGGGAGAGCTTTTGAGGCTCACCTCCAGGTGCTACAGTTCCTGCAGGGGGAGGTTAGAAGAACCTCCACCCAGTACAGGCTTTGTACCTGGCCACAGAGTGACAAAGGCACTCTCCCCATGTGGCCAGCAACTCGTCTGGGTGTGGCAGGCTGGCAGAAACGGCTCAGCCCCACACTAGAAGTCGGATTGGTATTCAGGGGGCATCTCTAAGATGCCCTCTGGGTGCATGTTACAATAAATTGCACACTGGCATCAGTGTGCATTTATTGTGCTGAGAAGTTTCATACCAAACTTCCCAGATTTCAGTGTAGCCATTATGGAACTGTGGAGTTCATGTTTGACAAACTCCCAGACCATATACTCTTATGGCTACCCTGCACTTACAATGTCTAAGGTTTTGGTTAGATACTGTAGGGACATAGTGCTCATGCACATATGCCCTCAACTGTGGTATAGTGCACCCTGCCTTAGGGCTATAAGGCCTGCTAGAGGGGTGACTTACCTATGCCACAGGCAATGTGAGGTTGGCATGGCACTCTGAGGGGAGTGTCATGTCGAGTTAGTCATTTTCTCCCCAACAGCACACACAAGCTGTGAGGCGGTGTTCATGTGCAGAGCGAGGGGTCCCCAGGGTGGCATAAGACATGCTGCAGCCCTTAGAGACCTTCCCTGGCATCAGGGCCCTTGGTACCAGGGGTACCAGTTACAAGGGACTTATCTGAGTGCCAGGGTTGTGCCAATTGTGGAAACAACGGTACAGTTTAGGGAAAGAACACTGGTGCTGGGGCCTGGTTAGCAAGGTCCCAGCAAACTTTCAATCAAAACTTAGCATCAGCAAAGGAAAAATTGTCAGGGGGTAACCATACCAAGGAGGCATTTCCTTACACAACCGCCCCAAAACAAAAGAGGATGAGACTAACCTTTCCCAAGAGCATCTTCATTTTCTAAGTGGAAGAACCTGGAAAGGCCACCAGCATTGGCATGGGCAGTCCCAGGTCTGTGTTCCACTACAAAGTCCATTCCCTGTAGGGATATGGAACACCTCAACAGTTTAGGGTTTTCTCTGTTCATTTGAGAGGTCTGTGGTCAGTTTGAACTATGAAGTAAGTACCAAAAAGATATGGTCTCAACTTCTTCAGGGAACAGACCACAGCAAAGGCCTCCCTCTCAATGGCATTCCAACGCTGCTCCCTGGGGAGTACCCTCATGCTAATAAAAGCAACAAGCTTGTCAAGGCCATCATCATTTGTTTGTGACAGGACTTCTCCTATCCCATGTTCAGAGGCATCTGTCTGCACAATGAACTGCTTAGAGTAATCTGGAGCTTTCAAACCTGGTGCTGTACACATTGCTTGCTTCAGGGTGTCAAAGGCCTTTTGACAGTCCCCGGTCAGGTTCACTTTCTTGGGCATTTTCTTGGCGGTAAGTTTTGTGAGGGGTGTCACTATTGATCCATAACCCTTCACAAACCTCCTATAGTGCCCAGTCAAGCCAAGGAATGCCCTAACCTGAGTCTGGGTTTTTGGAGCTACCCAGTCCAGAATACTCTGGATCTCGGCTTGGAGTGGCTGAACTTGCCCTCCACCTACAAGGTGACCCAAGTAAATCACAGTACCCTGCCCTATCTGACATTTAGATGCCTTGATAGAGAGGCCTGCTGCTTGCAGGGCCTGAAAAACCTTCTTCAGGTGGACCAGGTGATCTTGCCAGTTGGAGCTAAAGACAGCAATATCATCAAGATAAGCTGCACTAAAGGACTCCAAGCCAGCAACGACCTGATTCACCAACCTTTGGAAGGTGGCAGGGGCATTCTTTAAGCCAAAGGGCATCACAGTAAACTGGTAGTGCCCCTCAGGTGTAGAGAATGCTGTTTTCTCTTTTGCTCCTGGTGCCATTCTTATTTGCTAGCACCCTGCTGTTAAGCCAAAGGTACTTAAGTATTTGTCAGCACCCAATTTATCTTTTAGCTCGCCTGCCCTTGGAATGGGGTGAGCATCTGTTTTGGTGACAGAGTTAAGCCCTCTGTAATCCACACAAAGCCTCATCTCTCTCTTGCCATCTTTTGTGCGAGGTTTGGGGACCAAGACCACTGGGCTAGCCCAGGGACTGTCAGAGTGCTCAATCACTCCCAACTCCAGCATCTTGTGGACTTCCACGTTGATGGTTTCTTTAAGTTGGTCAGACTATCTAAATATTTTGTTTTTGACAGGCATGCTATCTCCTGTGTCCACATCATTGGTACACAGGTGTGTCTGACCACGGGTTAGAGAAAAGAGCTCAGCAAACTGCTGGAGGACCTGCCTGCAGTCAGCCTGCTGTTGGCCAGAGAGGGTGTCTGAATAGATCACTCCATCTACTGTGCCATCCTTAGGGTCAGTGGAGGGGAGATCAGGGAGAGGTTTACTCTCTGCTTCCTGGTCCTCATCTGTAACCATTAACATGTTTACATCTGCCCTATCATGGAAGAGTTTGAGGCAGTTTACATGGATCACCCTCTTGGGGTTGCTGCTAGTGCCTAGGTCCACGAGGTAGGTGACCTGATTCTTCTTTACTAGCACTGGGTAAGGGCCACTCCATTTGTCCTGAAGTGCCCTTGGAGCCACAGGCTCCAGAACCCAGAATTTCTGCCCTGGCTGAAACTCAACCATAGCAGCCTTTTGGTCATACCACATCTTCTGGGGTTGTTGGCTGGCCTCAAGGTTTTTGCTTGCCTTCTCCATGTACTCTGCCACCCTTGAAGTTAGGCCTAGTACATAGTCCAACACATCTTGTTTAGGCTCATGGAGAGGTCTCTCCAGCCTTCTTTTCCAAGAGCTAGTGGTCCCCTAAAAGGATGGCCAAACAGAAGTTCAAAGGGGGAAAACACTACTGCCTTCTGAGGCACCTCTCTGTAGGCGAAAAGCAGGCATGGCAAGAGGACATCCCATCTCCTTTTGAGTTTTTCAAGGAGCCCCATGATCATGCCCTTCAATGTCTTGTTGATCCTCTCAACAAGGCCATTGGTTTGTGGTTGGTATGGTGTGGTGAATTTATAAGTCACCCCACACTCATTCCACATATGTTTCAGGTAAGCTGACATGAAGTTGGTACCTCTGTCATAAACCACCTCCTTAGGAAATCCCACTCTGGTACAAATACCAATGATTGCCTTGGCTACTGCAAGGGCAATAGTGGACCTAGGGGGAATTGCTTCAGGGTACCTAATAGCATTAGCCACTACTACTAGGATATACTGATTCCCTGATGCTGTGGGAGGATCAAGTGGACCCACTATATCCACTCCCACTCTTTCAAAGGGGACCCGTACCACTGGAGGTGGAATGAGGGGGGCCTTTGGATGGCCACCTGTCTTACCACTGGCTTGACAGGTGACACAGGAGGTGCAAAATTCCTTTAGCTTCTGCGACATATTGGGCCAATAGAAATGGTTGACTAACCTCTCCCATGTCTTGGTTTGTCCCAAATGCCCAGCAAGGGGAATGTCATGGGCTAAGGTCAGAATGAACTTCCTAAACTCCTGAGGCACTACCACTCTTCATGTGGCACCAGGTTTGGGATCTCTTGCCTCAGTGTAAAGGAGTCCATCTTCCCAATAGACCCCGTGTGTTCCACTGACATTTCCTTTTTCTTGTTCAGCTGCTTGCTGTCTTAGGCCTTCAACAGAGGTACACGTTTCTTGCCCCTTACACAGCTGTTCCCTTAAGGGTCCCCCTGGGCCCAAGAACTCAACCTGGTAAGGCCCCAGCTCCATGGACTCAGTTCCCTCAGAGGATAGAACTTCTTCCTGGGAAGAGAGGTTCTGTTTCTTGTGCTGTGTTGAAGCTGGTTCCCCAGTCTTCTTTGCTTTTCTCTTGGAAGGTTGGGCCATTATTCAAGACTCCCAACACTTCTTTTTCACCATGAGCCCGCACTGTGCCCTTGTCTTGACACACACCAGTTCAGGGATACCCAGCATGGCTGCATGGGTTTTGAGTTATACCTCAGCCCATGCTGAGGACTCCAGATCATTTCCAAGCAGACATTCTACTGGTATAGCAGAAGAGACTACCACCTGTTTCAGGCCAGTGACCCCTCCCCATTCTAAAGTTACCAGTGCCATGGGATGGACTTTAGTCTGATTGGCAGCATTGGTGACTGGATATGTCTGTTCAGCCAGGTATTGTCCTGGGGAAACCAGTTTGTCTGTCACCATAGTGACACTGGCACCTGTATCCCTCAGGGCTTCTACTCTAGTCCCATTGATTAAGAGCAGCTGCCTGTATTTTTGCATGTTAGGCGGCTAGGCAGCAAGTGTGGCTAGGTCCACTCCACCCTCTGAGACTAATGTAGCTTTAGTGTGCACCCTGATTTGCTCTGGGCACACTGTTGATCCCACCTGGAGAACTGGCTACTCCAGTGCTAACTGGAGTAGTAGTTGCGGGACTTTTCTTGGGACAGGTCTTGTCTCCAGTTTGGTGTCCATGCTGAGTACAAATGGGACACCAAGCCTTTTTAGGATCAAAGGTTTTATCCTTATACCCAAATGAGGATTGTGAAGAGGCTTTGGACCCACCCTCCTGTGCAGGTTTTTGGGTCCCTGTAGAAGACTCTTTACTTTTTCCCTTGGATGTCTCACCACTCTTCCCTGGAGGAGGCCTTGTGACCCCTTTCTTTTGGTCACCCCCTGTGGAAGTCTTGGTCGTCCTTGTCTTGACCCAGTGGTCTTCCTGCTTTCCCAATTCTTCGGGAGAAATTGGACCTAGGTCTACCAGATGCTGATGCAGTTTATCATTGAAACAATTACTTAAAAGAGGTTCTTTCATAAACAAGTTATACAGCCCACCATAATCATTTACACCACTTCCTTTTATCCAACCATCCAGTGTTTTGACTGAGAAGTCAACAAAATCAACCCGGGTGTGGTACGAGGATTTTTGAGCCTCCCTGAACCTAATCCTGTACTCCTCAGTTGAGAATCCAAAGCCCTCAATCAGGGTAGCCGTCATGAGGTCATAGGATCCTGCATCTTTACCAGAGAGTGTGAGGAGTCTATCCCTCCACTTTCCAGTGAACATTTCCCAACGGAGAGCACCCCAGTGAGATTTGTTTACTTTTCTGGTTGCACAAGCCCTCTCAAAAGCTGTGAACCACTTGGTGATATCATCACCATCTTCATATTTTGTTACAATCCCTTTGGGGATTTTTAGCATGTCAGTATTCTCTCTGACCTTATTTATGTTGCTGCCACCATTGATGGGAGCTAAGCCCATCTCTTGGCCTTCCCTCTCTATGGCAAGGAGCTGTCTCTCCAAAGCCAATCTTTTAGCCATCCTGGCTAACAGGAGGTCATCTTCATTGAGGTTGCCCTCAATGCTTCCAGAGTTACTGAGGTTCAGTTCCACCACCATCTCATCTGAGCTAGACATTATTTCTCTAAAAGTTCGGATAACTTTTTAAGAATCTAAAACTACTTCTAGAACTTAAATCCGAACTTTTACAAACGTTTAAACTCTAAAAGAAATGCTAACAGGGACTTAAACAAGGTCCTAGAAGGACTTTTACAAATTTAGAAAAATAGCTAAAATTTCAAAAATCTGTTTCTAATGACAATTATTGGAATTTAATCGTGTGATCAGGTATTGGCTGAGTAGTCCAGCAAATGCAAAGTCTTAGACCCCACCACTGATCCACCAATGTAGGAAGTTGGCTCTGTATATACTGTTTAAAAGTAAGAAATAGTGTGCACAGAGTCCAAGGGTTCCCCTTAGAGGTAACATAGTGGCAAAATTAGATAATTCTAATGCTCTGTTTTGTGGTAGTGTGGTCAAGCAGTAGGCTTATCAGAGGGTAGTGTTAAAGATTTGTTGTACACACACAGGCAATAAATGAGGAACACACACTCAAAGACTAACTCAAGGCCAATAGATTTTTATATAGAAAAATATATTTTCTTAGTTTATTTTAAGAACCACAAGTTCAAGATTTGAAGTAAATACATCAAATGCAAGGTACTTCACACAGGTAAGTTAGGAACTTTGAATTAAAGCAATTTCATGTACAGTCTTTGTTAAAATGTCAATAAGCTATTTTAAAAGTGGACACAGTGCAAAAGTCAACAGTTCCTGGGGGAGGTAAGTAATGGTTAGTTTGTGAGGTAAGTAAGACACTTACAAGTCTCAGTTCCTGGGCATAGGCAGCCCACCTTTGGGGGTTCAGGGCAACCCCAAAGTTACCACACCAGCAGCTCAGGGCCGGTCAGGTGCAGAGGTCAAAGAGGTGCCCAAAACACAGGTGCCTATGGAGAAAGAGAGACAAAGGCACTCTCCCCATGTGGCCAGCAATTCCTCTGGTTGTGGCAGGCTGGCAGAAACTGGTCAGCCTAGCACTAGGAGTCGGACTGGTATTCAGGGGGCATCTCTAAGATGCCCTCTGGGTGTAATTTACAATAAATCCCACTCTGGCATCAATGTGCATTTATTGTGCTGAGAAGTTTGATACCAAACTTCCTAGATTTCAGTGTAGCCATTATGGAACTGTGGAGTTCATATTTGACAAACTCCCAAACCATATACTCTTTATGGCTACCCTGCACTTAAAATGTCTAAGGTTTTGCTTAGACACTGTAGGGGCATAGTGCTCATGCACGTATGCCCTCATCTGTGGTATAGTGCACCCTGCCTTAGGGCTGTAAGGCATGCTAGAGGGGTGATTTACCTATGCCACAGATAGTGTGAGGTGGGCATGGCACTCTGAGGGGAGGGCCATGTCGACTTAGTCATTTTCTCCCCACCAGCACACACAAGCTGTGAGGAAGTGTGCATGTGCTGAGTTAGAGATGTCCCCAGGGTGGCATAAGACATGCTGCAGCCCTTAGAGACCTTCCCTGGCATCAGGGCCCTTGGTACCAGGGGTACTAGTTACAAGGGACTTATCTGAGTTCCAGGGTTGTGCCAGTTGTGGAAACAACGGTACAGTTTAGGAAAAGAACACTGGTTCTGGGGCCTGGTTAGCAGTGCCCCAGCACACTTTCAGTCAGAACTTAGCATCAGCAATGGCAAAAAGTCACGGGGTAACCATGCCAAGGAGGCATTTCCTTATACTTATCATCAGTAGTAATCTTGTGCAGTTCATGTAACCATATACCAGTATTGAGACCCAAATCTGTCAATATGTATTGAGCAGGTGATCCTTCAGGTAAAACTTTATCTGAACTGTGACTGCAAGTTTTTCAAGGCGGCACTCATTTTCAATCAAGGTAGCTTGAGCAACTCAAGTAACTAACCAATCACAATTTGACTTCAAAGTGAGACCTGAATAGCAAAGCTACAAATCAAAACAAAGATACTTTTTCTGCCTGTCAGAATACCAGACAGATATTAGTCACCACAAACCAGGGAGAATACAAAACAATTCCAGTCACACTAAGATAAATCTCAAACCAGGGACAAATTTACCTCTGGGTCCATCGGTCTATTCCAATTAACTTAAATAGCTGTATCTCAAGATCTTGGATGACCCCCAATCAAATAAACCAAAAACCACATGAAACGCAACATTTCAGTAACTACAATTCAAACAATTTCAGCAGTTCATATGAAATATTTACAATGTAATACAGATTTCTGCTTCAACACAATGGGGGCCCGATGTACGACCATTACAGACTAGGACTCACAATTTGCATTTTTATTTCCCAAGGCGAAAACTGAAATGTACAACAGTGTTTGAGTCACTGTTAGTGATTCCCAAATGGGTCGCAAAGGACCTGCCTCATTAATATTCATAAGGCAGGTTGCAATTTGCAACCCATTTGGGAATGGCCGCACTCACAGGGATGGTGGCCTGCTGGAGTCAGCAGGTCACCATGTCGGTGACTGCTTTTTCAATAAAGCAGTTTTTTAAAAAAATGCCGCCCATTTTCCTTAAAGGAAAACAGGATGCATTTCAAAAACTAAAATGATAAGTTTTCTTTTGATTTTTTTCATAGTGGGTAGTGGTCCGTGGGACCACTGCTTGCTCTGAAAAAACTTTTTCGCGACCATTCACAAAAGGGAATGGATCCCGTGGGGACCCCTTCCAATTTGCCAATGGCTAAACACCCTTGGAACGCCCCTTCCTAATTGCGAGTCACAGTCCCTTTTTCGCGAGTTGTTAAGGGAATACCGACTTGCTAAATAGGGATGGTACATTGTACACGGCAATTTTGTGGTTGCAAACTGTGAAATTTGCCTTTTGCGACCACAAATTTGCTTTCTACATCAGGCCCTGTATGTGAAATTTGCATGCACTACACAAAACAAAGATCATTAACAAGACAACCACTTCAAAGTCAAACATGTTGCACAATAAACCACACAGCAAAATACCACAGTATACACACAGAGGATAATTAACTTACTAAGCCACTCATTACAACGCAAGACAGTTCCTATTCATACTCAATGTAATTTCAAAAGTTATTTCAGTTTGACTGCTACAGACAAACGATTCTAGGAACTGGGACCAGGGAGCCCTCTAATTAGGAATACAATTTTTCATTGATTTCCGCTACGGTTTACACTGATTATGCAAACCATCCTCTGGTACCTAAAACCTTCAGCACTTTTTACATCAAAAGGGCCGATGGATGTACGGGGGCTAAATGAGTCTTTGAAGACCAAAGACCTAAATATAAACACCCGTAAAACCCAGACATATCCTCATTGAAAATTACATACAAGAAAACCCACACTGAATACTCCACACATGGGGCATGTTTTCAAGATACAAAGCATTATCTGATAGCGACTTCTAGTTGCAGATTCCTTACCTTTGAATTTCCCCAGGCGTCAGACTGCATCCGGAGATTTTTCTTCGAGCAATACCTCTGCGCGGCATCAGGTGGCATTGGTCGCCTCCGTGGGCGTCGTTGGCATTGTGTTCGCCTTGATGACTTTGCGGTCGTATATAGGCGCCACCCTGGCGCGCTGACGTCAGTTCTTTTGTTTCCGCACCAGCCTACGCGCAGATCCGGAGAGAGCTACCACAGTCATGTTTTTTACTACATCGACACTTTTGTAAAAGTTTCTTGACGAGTTTTCGATGTGTCGAGGGATGTCCCGCAAGACTAGATTCAAGCCCTGCGACTCCTGTCAAGAACTATGTCGGTGATGGATCCGCACCTCGCGTGTCTTTGGTGCCTGGAGCGCGATCACGACCCAAAGTCATGCTCTGAGTTTCAGGTCATGAACCCGAAAGCTTTGAGGGAGCGGTCCCTAAACCTCATGGCAGCCCAACAATCGACTCCCACCCACAGTCTCGTTTGAGAGGAAGGTCTTGAGTCCGGCCGCGGAATCACCACCACTCTTCGTCCTCAAAGTCATCGGGACATTCGGATCACAAAAATAAGTCCTCGAAGAAGGACAAGCGTCCTTCGACTTCACCCTGTTGCTCAGACGATGCGGCTCGGGAAGAGTGTCAACGCTCTAGGCCTCCGTCATCGGAGCCTTCATCCGGGTCAGCTCTGCACTTCACCGACTTTCCGGTAGCCGGAGCCACCCCTGCCCAGCTCAAGGAATTTTATGAGGCAATGCGTCTCATTTTTGGGCAGACCGACCCACCTTTGGCATCCTAGCGCACAGGTGAGTTGGTGGGGCCACCTCAGGTTCAAAGTCGTTGGCGTTGGGTCAGATGTCGACACTCCCGACGTCAGTTGGGCCCAAAATAGACGTTGATCCCATCCTCATACCTGACGACCCGGAACGACGTTGCTCGACGCCGATCCCATTCTCTATGGGCTGTCCTGGGCCCAGGGTTGATCCAGACCCTTATGCTTGTAGGTATGGATAGAGGGAAAGTATGGAACGGATGTTGGACCCTTTAGAATACCAGCTTGACCCCCAAATGGACTTGGTGCAGGATTTGGGTGATGGCAGTGGTCTAGACACTTCCCCTGACACTGGTATGCTCTCTCCTCCTACCGTGGCTACGGAGGAGGGTGCCTCTTATTCCATGGTGGTGATAAGGGCGGCTGAGGTACTGGACCTCGAGCTACCTTCTGTGGAGGTTAGGCTTAGTATCCTAACCGACATGCTTCAGCCAGGATCTTCCTCTTCTGAGCCCCTTTTTCCCTTCAATAAAGCACTGACAGATATCCTTTTGGGTACTTGGCTCAGACCCAGCACAGGGGCTCCTGTGAATAGGACGATTGCCCGCCACCATCGGCCTGCTCCATCAGACCCGAAATTCCTCACCCAACATCCCAAGCCTGAGAGCCTTGTCATCCAGGCTTCTTCTTCATCTGGTGCATTCCCTGCCGCAATCCTGGATAGGGAATCAAAAAGACTGGACAATTTGGGGAAGAAGTTGTTTTCTTCCAACAGTCTAGCGCTGTGGCCGTTAACACAACATACCTTTTGGGCCGCTATTCCCATACTCTCTGGGATACGGTTGCGCAAGTGCTGCTTAGAGTTCCAAAGAAGGACCGGACTATCCTTTCCCAAGCCGTAGCAGATGGGAGGGATGCAGCGAAGTTCATTATTCGTTGTGGACTGGATAGGACTGACTCTCTGGGGAGATCGGGTGCATCGACTGTGACATTCAGACGACACGCCTGAGAACATCTGGCTTTTCAGGGGGTGTCCAGCAATCCTTGATGGACATGCCCTTTGATAGCACACGTCTCTTTGGAGACAAGGCGGACTCGGCGCGTTAAGGATTCCTGAGCCACGGCCCAGTCCCTTGGCCTCGCGCCCGCTTCTAGACCCCAGCAGTCCGCCTTTTGCCCCTTTTGCGGCTACAGCAGGGGCACCCAACCGCGTCCTTTTTCCCCTGGCCATCGACCAGCGCATGCTGTACAGCCCCTGCAAGGCCGCAGGATCCCATGTCCCTGGGGATCAGGGAGCCAGCGGGTCCCCAGTCCACTCCGCCCCTCCTCATCCTCCAAACCTTCCTAGTCCACGGGTACACCAGGAACCAGTTGGTGGCAGGATTCACCATCACCTGCCCCAGTGGCAATCCATTACCTCGGACTAGTGGGTACTCCAAATTGTCAGAAGGGGCTGCTCCCTCCCCTTCGAGACACCTCCTCCAGCCATGTCACCTTCATACAATGGAATATCGGAGGATCATATGGTGCTTCTCCACAAGGAAGTCCAAGCCCTTTTTGCCAAAGGAGCTATAGAGTGGGTTCTGTTGTCAGAAGTAGGTCGTGCTTGCTATTCCCGCTACTTTCTGGTGCCGAAAAAGGACAAAGGTCTTTGTCCTATATTAAATCTTCGGTCCCTCAACCTCTTCCTCAAAAAGGAGAAGTTCAAAATGTTGGCATTGGCTCAGGTCCTATCTGCCCTGGATCTCGAAGACTGGATGGTAGAGTTGGACTTGTAAGACACATATTTCCATTTTCCAGTCTTGCCGGCCCACAGACGTTACCTATGATTTGTGGTAGGTCACAAGCATTTTCAATTTACCGTGCTCCCCTTTGGCCTTACCAGTGCCCTTCTGGTGTTCACGAAAGTGATGGAAGTGGTGGCACTCATCCTCGCAGATTAGGGACTCCAGTCTTTTCCTATCTTGACGATTGGCTGTTGAAGGCAAACTTGCCCCAGACAGTCGTCTCCCATCTCCAGACTACGGCAAACCTTTGGCATTCACTGGGGTTCACTATCAACGTGCCGAAGTCACACTTGACTCCTTCTCAGACGCTCCTTTTCATCAAAGCTGTTCTGGATACAGTGTAGTTTCTGGCATATCCTCCCGAAAAGCGAGTCCAGGATATTTGGGCTATGATACCAATGTTTTAGCCTCTGTCCTGGATTTTGGTGAGAATGACTCTGAGGCTGCTGGGCCTCATGGCCTCCTGCATCCTGTTGGTTCAAAATGCCAGATGGCATATGTGGGCTCTGCAGTAGGACCTGAAGTTCCAGTGGGCGCAGCATCAGGAAATCTCTCTGACAAGGTCCAGATCTCAAAAGCAACTGCGAGAGACCTGCAGTGGTGGTTAACGAAATCAGGATTGGGTCAAGGGCAGATCCCTCTCCTTTCTCCAACCAGATCTTAAAGTCGTGACAGATGCATCACTCCTGGGATGGGGAGGCCACATCGGAGAGGCGGAGATCAGAGGCCTCTGGCCTCCGGCAGAAACCGGGCTCCATATCAATCATCTGGAGCTCCGAGCGATTCGACTAGCATTGAAAGCATTCCTTCCCTCTCTCAAGGGGAAAGCAGTGCAGGTGTTCACAGACAACACCACCGCCATGTGGCATTGCAACAAATAAGGCGGAGTGGGGCCGTGGACCCTTTGTCAAGAGGCTTTTCGTCTCTGGACTTGGCTGGAACATCAGGGCATTTCCTTGGTGGTTCAACACCTGCCAGGCTCCTTGAATGCTAGAGCAGACGAACTTAGCTGACAATGCGTGGGCGATCACGGATGGCGTCTCCATCTGGAGGTGGCGCAAGGTCTTTTCCTGCAGTGGGGAGAACCTTGGTTAGACTTGTTCGCGTCCGTAGAGAATGCGCAGTGTCAGCTGTTTTGCTCGTTGGAGTTTCCAAGGCGGCATTCCTCCGCAACACTTTTTGTTGCGAGTGGAATTCAGGCCTCCTGTATGCCTTTCTGCCCATACCACTTCTGCCCAGATTTCTGAAGAAGATCAGACAAGACCGGGCCCAAGTAATACTGGTGACTATGGTCTGGGCACGAAGAGTCTGGTATCCTGAGCTGTTGAGCATGGCCATAGTTCCTCCGATCAGAGTGCCTCTTTGGGAGAAACTTCTGTTGCAGCAGTAGGGGAGGGTCCTCCATCCGAACCTGTCAACTCTGCAACTTCATGCGTGGAGATTGAGCAGCAACAGTTGATGTCTTTTGACCTGCCACCCGAATTCTGCAATGTTATCCTGGCAGCCAGGCGCCCCTCAACCAAAACAGTATACACCTGTCGTTGGAAGAAGTTTGTGGCATGGTGCATCAACAAATCTGTATATCCGCTATCTACTCCTCTTTCTCAAGGCGTTCTCTTTATTCTTTCCCTTGCCCAGCAAGGTTCCACCTTGGGCACTCTTAAGGGTTATCTTTCTGCCATCTGCTTTCTTGAGGTTACCAGATCAGCCTTCCTTATTTAAATCTCCTATAGTTGGGAGGTTTCTTAGAGGCCTCACACATCTCCTTTCCTCCTATCCCTTTCATCATGCCCCAATGGGATCTAAACCTGGTATTGACTTACCTTATGTGTACCCCATTTGAGCCGCTTCACAACTGTCCTTTACAGCTCTTAACTATCAAGACTGTCTTTTTAGTTGCCATTACCTCTGCCCGCAGAGTAAGTGAACTCCAGGCTCTGTCATCTAAGCCACCTTTCCTGGCCATACATCCTGTCAAAGTGGTACTTTGCACGAGGGCTTTTTTCCTACCTAAAGTAGTGACACCCTTCCATGTCGGACAGACCATCATCTTGCCTACCTTTTATGCACCCCCACATCCCTCTCATGAAGAGGAGGGACTTCACCGTCTGGACCCAAAAAGAGCGTTGGCGTTCTCCCTTGATTGTACCAAAGACTTCTGGATGGACGATGAACTCTTTATGGGATATGTGAATGCAAAGAAGGGAAAGGTGGTGCAGAAGAGGACCATTTCATGATGGGTACTATCAGGCATCAAAATGTGCTACGCTCTGGCTAAAAAACAACCTTCTGAAGGTTTACGCGCTCACTCCACCAGAGCTACTGCTGCTACCACAGCGCTAGCATGGGGCGTACCAGTCCTGGACATGTGTCAGGCAGCGACGTGGGCATCTCTTCACACTTTTACCAAACACTACTGCCTGGACAATCGGGTCCGAAGGGACGGCTAATTTCACAGTTCGATCCTGCAGGACTTTTTAGTGTGATCTTGGTTTGCAGCATACCACCGGGGATGGTATTGCTTGGGTATCTATTCAAAGGTAAGGAATTTGCAACTAGAAGTCTCTATCAGATGTACAAATTACTTACCTTCGGTAACGATATATCTGGTAGAGCCATATTCTAGTTGCAGATTACTTACCGACCCGCCCATCCTCCCCGCACTGCAAACTGATTCCTAGGGACGGGAACTTCCTTTTAAGGTCCCTAGTTTTGGTCAACCACTCTGTGTTCTTCATGGCTCCATGCTACTGGCGTGGAAAGTCGTGAAAAGAAACTGACGTTAGCGCTCCGGGGTGGCGCTTGTATACGACTGCAATGTCATCAGGGTGCACATGACGCCCGCGGAGTCGAGCAACGCCACCTGACTGCACGCAGAGGTACTGCTCTAAGAAAAATCTCTGGATCCAGTCTGTTGCCTGGGGAAATTCAAAGGTAAGGAATCTGCAACTAGAATATGTCTCTACCAGATATATTGTTACTGAAGGTAAATAACTTGTACATTAATGTGTATTCAAATTTAAGAATCCGTACCAAAGACAAGAAGATATAGTTAGTCCTAACTGAAATAAATGCTTAAATGCAAAAATACACCAACTGTCATGCAGTGGAAACTCAGCCTTCATCTAGTAAATAACACAAAATACAGTCTAGCACAAGTCCTTTGAAAACATGGAGCATTTGCCCAGTGAACTGCTCAGTAATAAAGGAGAGAACCTGAAAAATGACAGCCCAGTATGGAGTCTGCACCCTAAAGGATCAGTAAGGAATCCTGACTCGACCCCAAAATGGTGAGCTTTTATACATTTCTAGACAGGGAAACCGTGCAGTCACTCTTGTGTGACAATGAAAGATGCATAACATGACCAGTAGGTAAATAGAAAATACATCACACAGCAGTATTAAAATTTGCCCTACATCTGATGAATATTCTATACCATGCCTACTTGGAAAACAATGATACATTTGATGAATATTCTATACCATACCTACATGGAAAACAATGAAACATTCAGAATATAAACAGCTTCTCCTTTTGACCATGTTAAATTCCTTCAATTTTTGTGCAGTTGTAAAATCTACTCTTACCAGTAACATTAGGAACACAAAACATTATATTTTATAAATGTTACAGTACAAGTAACACGAATTAACAAACTGTATTTAATATAGTTATTTAGTCAAAGGTTACAGTCAAGGCTCCCTGATGCACAGACACGCAGGGGGAGGATTTGTGTCATTTTTTGCTATCCACATGCATTACAGATGTACAATAGACACTGTCAGTAGGCCTAAAGCCTCAGTCGTGTCAATGTGAACCCCTTGGCTGTCAAGCCTTTTAGCCAGGGAATGCTAAGCCCTCCCATTTTTAGCTTTTTGGGATAATTTGTGCTTAGGCTGACATAACTTTATTTCCACATAAGCTATCCACACCAAATTAGCTTAATTTTTTCCCCAGCATTCTGGTGATTCTAAAGGTATTCAAGGGTTATGGAATCCCCAGGAGAGGGCTGGGAAAATTGCCAAAATGTTGCTAAATTGTGTTTATTTGTAAGGGGGTGGGGGTGGGGCGAATAGGAAAAAAACTGCTCTGCAAAGAGGGTTTTTTCCTACAAATGGCACCAACAAACAGCTTGCTATGCTAAAGTCACTGTCTTTCCAACTTTCAGGAACATGCAACACTTAATAAAAAAGAATACCACAGTTTTCAAAGACAGACCATTTTTCCTAATATTTGTGCTTTCATCCTACTTGTGTGTGGTGGTACCCAGTATGAAACCCATGAGTGATCCTGGAAAGCTATAGATTTCTGAAAAGTAGACAGACTTTTTAATTCAGCAAGGGGTAATTTCTGTAGATCCCTGTAGGGTTTTCCAAAGAAACGAACTGTTAAAATAAAAAATAAATCTCCTTAAGATGTGTAGGAAAAAACAGCAGTTTGTGATAGCATTTTCATCTGTAGCTTCTTTTGTCAATCAATATACTGTTATGCCCACTAGGTCCTTTTATTCATAGGTATATTTAGGGTTTGTAGGTTCTCCAGGAGCCTGGGGTACCCAGAGGAACCAATTGAGAGCTTCACCTTATTAGGGTTATTAGTATTGCATACTATCTGTACAGCAGTTCATATGATAAAATATAAAGTTTGAAAAATGGGTATGAAGGAAACCTATGTATTTCGGAGATGTACACCGGATACTGAATTTAGGAGCAGTGGTTATTTGTGCATTGCTGAATTTATTGGGTACAAAGCTAGCAGATGATTAGAGGGCATTTTCCAGAATGTGTTCTTTCTTACACACTAACGTACATTTGAAGGGCACAAATGCAGAGGAATCCAATTGGTAATAACAAATTCTCTACTATTCTCTGTTCCCCAAGCCTCCCAATACAAATGGTACTTCACTTGTGTGGGCAGGTCCTGGGAGCCCAAAATGCCATTGGGGTAGCTGTGATTTTTGTTTGGCCCGGGGAAACCTACCACACCCAGACTTTTCTGAAAAGTAGACAACAAGAGTTGACCAGTGTGGTGTACCTCACATGGATTCCACAAAGTTTTCTTAACATAATGCCCCCAAATCGTGCATTTTCCTTGCATTCCTGTGTTGTGTATTCCGAAATCATCAGGAGTCCACAAAGTTTCTACCTCACAGTGTTCCCCCTCCAACTATCCTGAAAAAAACGCTGCCCGACTTGTGCGGCTAGTGAATGCAACAAAGTCAGATCAAACGAGGGTCAGTGGGAGTCCTCAGGGGAGGCACACCACCCTAGATTCACCTGGGTGTATAGTTTTCTGAAATGTCTGGGTTTGTTAGATTTCCAAGGGTGGCCACCGAGCCATGGACCTAAATACTGGACCTGGGCAGAATTTTAATACGCCAGCGTAATTGTAAATCTGTGTCACTCTTTGACAAAGAATTACCAATAATTATGCGATCACTCCTGCTTGCATAATTAAGAGTAATTTGGTGGGAGAAATTCTAATGCAAGAGCACGTTTAGCACGAGTGGCTGTTGGCACTTGCTATTTGTGTTCTTCTGTATTTAGTGCTGTTTCATAACACTAAATGCATCCTCCCGTTCATGTTGAACGTGAGGGGGCATTTTTGTGCTAAGAAACAATTCTGTGCACAGAATTACAATTCTCACATAATTCAAGTGTAATCTTGCGGAATTCCCAGGTAATTTTGTATGATTAACCTACACAGAATCACGCAAGTTATGCCAGTCCTTACCAAAAACCATAGCTACCGCTTTTGTTGATGCTGCCACATAGCGTCTTGGAGACCTAGCGTCTCTTCCTGTTGGGGGCGTTAGGCCCACCTACACAGGTGAGGTACCATTTCTATCAGGAAATGTGTAGGAATGATTTGGGGTACAAAATGTGTGACCCGCTGCCTATTCCAGTACTGAAATATTTAGAAAATATAGGTTTTTAGCCAGAATTTTGGTTTGCAGGGGCTTCTGGGTAAGAAATCTTGTGTGATCCACATGAGACACCACTTGGAGTTTCCTGGTGTCTAGTTAAGAGAAATGTCTGATGTTGGTAGGTTTTCTCTAGAGACAGTGTACACCCTAGCAGTGAAAATAAGAAAAGACAAACGTTACTGCACAACCAACTACTACTCAAGTTCACACGGGGTGGATATGGCACAAAGTGAGTGTTAATTTCAAAATGTATATTTTATTAATGAAACATTTTCACTAAGATATAAACGTAGACACTGTTACTTAATAAGATAATTGTGATTTCAGAACAATGAATCAGTGACTCTCAGCTTGTGAGCTGTAAAGCCATGACAAGGCACCAGCCACTTTACAGGCCATTCACACACCTTTCATACATCACAAAACCACTCACACCATTAGCTGTGGGCCCAGCAGATTACAACATTCACATAACAAAAAAGATCACCTTACAATGGCCCATCACTTTCATACACCCACAGGAATCACACACCAATCACACCACCTGGTGGCTGACGGAGTGTTTGGACTGGCTTCATTTCTAAAACACTCCCACAATGAACAGATTACATACACAAAGCAAAGACAGGAAAAAATAAAATATCCAACTAAAACGGCAGTATTTTCAAATAGAAAAAACAAACTATTGTTTGAAGATGAAATTCCAACTATAACTGCAGTGACTACATACACACAGCTGTAACTAAACACATCAAACTACTGCCAAATAGGCATCTAAAAAGAAAATATATAGCAATACAGACCACAGTGCATTCTCTTTACTCTCATGTTTGCTTCCATTATTTGAGTTGTGTATGATACAATTTAAAATATAGACCAGCATTAGAAGAACACACTCTGAGCAGTTCATACGACTCTCCTTTCATATTCCTTTTCGGACATAGACTCTACATCACTGATTAGTGTTTTTTGGGTGTTGGAAGAATGTATTTAGGAAAGTGGTGATCTTTAAACCTAGCACCTTTCTTCACCAATCCTATTCTATGAACATGTGCCTGCTTGACTCCAACAAGGCTGCTTATTACATGTGGATAACAATGTTTGAAAACATAATACACATTGGATGATGTCAGTTTGAATACATTAGCTGCCTGCTTCCTGTACCAGATGTTTGGCTTTCAAACAGCATTGTAAAGCTTAAACCTTTGATCTACTCAATCTATACATCCCATGAGCTTGTTGTAGTCTAATATGCACACAGTTTTGCACACATATGCTACCTGACCCCAGACAATCACAGGTGAAGTGCTTTCATTGTGAATAGTTGTGTGCATTTGGAAATCTCTTCTGTCCTACACTTTCAAAGCAAGAAGCTCCTTACTATGCAAGGCACTGTTCTGTCTTCATTGAAGATTTTGTATTAAGTCACAAGCTCTTTAGGGTACCTTTTATAGCTAGAACCAATTGTGTCACATGACACTGCACATTCTGAACAGTTACTTAAATAATTGTACACCTGTGTAGCAATTATCCATGTATACAGTGTGACATTTATTTAAAAGTCCTATGGGTAGTTCTCACACAATGTTGTCACTAATTCCAAAAGTCTAATGGCAACTGGGGGGGGGGGGGGGGGGGGTGTCAATTGGAGAATCAATACAGTTGTACCCACGGAAGTTATGAGCATACCCAGTGGCACTTTCACACAACATTTACTGCCTAATGCCTTAGCATACTCTCTTGCTGGGAATGTATTGTCAAAAAAACAAACAGCCTTTGAACAGATCCAGTGACTCATCCACAGATAAATCTTTCCCTGGAATACTGATCCCTGAGAAACGATTTTCTAAAAGGTCAAGGGCAATCCGAATATTAGAGATTGTCACAATCAGGGTGCTCTTGTGGCAATGCTGTAGCATTATCCACAAAATGCAGCATTCGCTGCAGAAGTAAATCTAGATCTCGACTCTTGGTTGCTGGAAATGTAGCAGTTGCCCACAAGGGACTACTAGACCAATATAAAAACTTCTTTACCAATTCCCTAAACAAAGTTAAATCCCAAAACTGCTTAATTTCCTGTAGAATTGTGGAAGTTCACAGGTAGCTCTAAAGAGGTCTTAAGTGTGGTATCTTTATCCCTCAAAAACCACTATGGATACAGATTAGTCAAATCCACAATATCATCCATGAACACATCATCAATAAACAGAAGAAATTGATAGGCAAAATGTTCTCTGTATGGATTCTACACCCTTCAACACCGCTGAAGTCAGGCAAAACAGGTTGCGCCATTTATGGGGCAACTGAGGGTTCAGAGCTTCCAATGGGAAGCCTTCCTACCACTGGCTGCAATCCAGCTTGCTCCTGTTGCACTACTGGCATATCAGTGTCCTCCTCTAAAAGAGCCACTTCAGCAGTAATAATAGCAGATTCATCATCAGATCTCCGAAAGAAAATTCACTGCCAGAATCCTCAACTTGGTCCACTGCCTCAGATAAAGTCAATCTCAGAGAGTTGTTCAGAGGCAGATTCAAAAAGCAAACCAGCAACTTCCTGGACGGGTAGTCTGTGGGCTGCCATAATGCTTACTAATGAAACTAATAAAACAAACAAGACAGCAATAAACAACACTGTGTCAAATTAGAACTCAACAAACTGTGGCTGTATCACACAGTAAATACTACAATTGACATATAATGCTCTGGAAAAAAAAAACTAAACACAAACCACACAATGAACTTTATACTCCAAAAAGATACCCCTCTCATGCCATAGACAGCTAAACGGAGGGTCAACCTACTCTGCATATATAGAGCAATGACCAAAGGCATCCCACTAGAACGAAAAAATAAAAAATACACACCTGACAACACAATACAGTTCTTGCACAAATCCAAACGTGAATTTCAAACACAATAAAAAAGCGGTTCCCGACATGTGGTCCGTGGACACCCAGGAGTCAGTGACACATTCCCAGGAGGTCCACAGGCATCTATCTGAAGGCCTGGGCTGGCAGGAAGGCACTCCCCAGCTGGAGCCTCTTGACAGAAACACAAGTGTTAATATATTCAGTTACTTCATTTGTGCAGCAGCTTTAAAAGCACTGCAGAATTCCTTATATATCCAGCGTTTTTGGGCAAAAATAAGTGTCAAGATAACTCTTATCATTAATTTACCTGCTGGAGAGAGATGGAAATTCTGTCTACTTGCAGGTTTGACTCATCTGAGGTAGTGCAGATGGTTAATATGCCTGCTCAAAGAACCTGTATCATGCATAGAAAACAAAACAGTGTTTTATATGCTTAGCACAGTGGGTTACTGTTTTTATCATAGAGATTTTGTTGCTATGCAGTTCATAGGTTAGAATTGTCACCTAGCACAATGAGCTATGAACTGCCTTCAAAGAACTGCATGGTATAATTTAGAAAGTTATGTTTTTTCCACAGTCTTTCATTATCCTGATGCTGCTACAAAAGGTTTGTTGCGTAGAAATATAATTCTTATTATTAAAGTCAACCCTAACCACTGTGTTATGTTTTGAATGCTGAGTTTGTGCTTCTACAGACCCAAACACTCCTAGAAAATGCCTATCCTTATGGATGGCATGTGAATCCTACACCTTGTACCCATTTGCCTTATGTTACATTTTCTATACACTGATTTACACACACGATTCATTGTCTAGATTATTCATAAGTGTATAATCTAAAGTGCTCTGACACCCTGCACTGGTATGAGGGATACTATAAAACAAATGAAATACATGTGACAGAGGGGCTATGGAGAGATGAGAGGCATTTAAGGTTTTAGTTCCTTCCCCCACCTCATATTTATGTAAAAAAGTGTTCTCAGATCTCATGTTCCTGAAATACAAATCCAGAAATCGCTTGGGAATTGTTGAATCTGACCTGAGAATCCAACTTTTTCGAAATAAAACAAAACATTGAAAAATTACTCGCTGAGATGCAGTACCAACCTTCCCAGGAAAACGTATTATTTTTTGCATATTTTTTCAATATAAAGTAATGATATCTTTAGTGATTTGAGTATTTGTTTGATGTGCACTTCTGTATTTTTTGCGAATTGCTGTTTTAATGTTTGGAATTTAAATTGTACTGTTTTAATGTTTGGAATTTAAATTGTACACACTACTTGGGGGTCCCCGGTTTCCAATAATGATTCAGTGGGGGTCCTCAGGAGTCAAAATATTGGTAACCCATAAGCTAAATATGCTACAATTATTACAACACTTAAAATTCACATTCAAGCAAGACAATGATAATTATTTGAAGTAAACGTTACAAAAAAGGTTTCCTAACCAAACACAACTAACACCACAAACTGCAGATCTACCAGTTAAAATCCACTGGCAGGAGTCGCAGCCAAGGAAATCAAAAACTTTGCACTGCAATAAAAAGGAGATATACATTATTAATTTCACAAATGTAAATGATGTCAAGAAATAAAACAATTTAAAACACAAGGCCTGCACTGCAAAGGTCCGATCTGCCCCCATGAGAGGCTTAAAGCAAAGGCAAAAGATTGCACCCCTGGGGGAGAGTGACCTGTATCTCACACACCGCTAGCCAAACGCCAGCCACCGATGCTGCCACCCAGATGCCAATTTGCACACATTGCCAGCGAAATACCTGTTCACATGCACACAGACATATTTTCCCTGGTGTCTAGAGGTCTTGTCTAAATTCTGCCCACTAGCCCCCTCTTCCCCAAAATTTGCCTAAAAAAAGTCTGATCTGCCCCCAAGGGGAGCGGAAAACAAAAGACAAATGTAGGCAATACTTGGGAGCAACCCTTGGCCAAGAGGCCGCTCACCCCACATATATATATAAAAGAAAAAACCCTGGTATTCAGTGGTACTGCCACTTATCCCCCCACCCCCCAACCCCACCCTCCCCCAAACACCCCCTTCCTGTGGCAGAGCAGCCTAAAAACTGCCCGTTCTACTTACGGGGTGCGGGTGGGAGCAGAAAACAAAGGAGATGCCCAACATATATAAAAAAAAAAATCCCTGGCGTCTAGTAATTCTAGACAAATAGTCAAAATCATATCCCCAATAATTGGGAGGGCTGAATGAAAAAGACATCCCTGGTGTCTAGTGGGTGCATTCATGCTGCCCAATCGTGGCCCTACAGAAGTAATGCGCTGGAGAGAGAGACACCGGATAAAAGGAAAAAAAACTTTAATTTCTTCCAGTATCTGTCTGCCCTCCCAATCCCTCCTGGGTGCAAGGATTTACCTAAATAAGTCCTCTTTCCTGGAGGCCTTGTGTGCATGCTGACATTATCAGATTGCTGGGGGAGGAATGGCAGTAGAAGCACTTCTGCGGCTATCCTTAATGGGGTCATGTAGCAGGGGTGCTACAGGGGGAGCGCTAGTGCTTCCCAAATGGGTGGGTGCTAGGATATGCCGAATTTGTCCACAGCATCCAAGCGCTGCTGCGGTGAATGGATCCAGCACATCCTCAGCACCCGAGGGGATAAACAGATACACTTCATATTAGAGACAATAAAGACATTGCATTTGCAACCCTCTAGTATTAATTAGTGTGAAAAACGTTTATTGTGTAATCTGCGTCCATACATGCACGTAAATAAAGTGTTAAAAGGTGAAAGTAGGGAAATACTAGCGCAAATTAGAGACATGCTCGGTTACCAGATCCCTGATGCAATTGATTGTGAATATTGGGACTGCAACATTACTCACTTAAATGTCAGACTTCAGGAAACAGGGCAATATTGTGCATGTACTTTGGAGCGATCAAACTTGCAATGGCAGCAAATTGGAAGAGGAAAGAAGCACCTTCACTTCCCCATTGGTACACCAGACTCTGGCAGGCCATTACCCTGGACTGAATGGCTGATATTTTTCTGGACAACTGCAATTGTTGTTTGACAATATGTTTGGGGTCCCCTGGTGACATACTTTTCTGGATGCCTGCCTCTTATTGCATGTCCCACAAATATGAGGGCCCTGTACCTTTTCCAACTCAGTAGGAGCAGTATACCCCTGGAATCACTGGTCATATCACCTGCATGCCCCCCACCGGGGTCTCATATCTCCTGTGCCCACATCATTCGTCACTAGTTGCTCATTACATTGTGCCTCAGCCCATGTACCTTAGTTACTTACAGTTTTTGTTTGGGGGTGTTATGGGGAGACGTAACTGCTTTTGGATGTGTCACACAGGATAACATGTCAAGGAAAATATGTATTGTTCATTAGCTACTTCCCTCGACAGATGGACACTGATCGCTGTATTGGCTCATTGGTACTGAGAGGGGGATTATAAGCAGTGTTATTCATTGTACTTTCATGCCTGTATTGTGAGAAAATAGCCTCTTTCTAGCATGGTTACCCCCACTTTTGGTCTGTTTGTCAGTGTGTTTTTACTGTCTCACTCGGATCCTACTAGCAAGGACCCCAGAGCTCATAGTTAGGGACCTATTTGTCAGTGTGTTTTTACTGTCTCACTGGGATCCTGCTAGCCAGGACCCCAGTGTTCATAGTTTGTGGCCTGTGTGTGTGGTCAGTATTCTTGACTGTCACTGAAGTTCTGCTAACCAGAACTTGTGCTTATTCTCTCTCTGTTTACCAAATGTGTCACTATAGTGACTCCATATTCCAATTCAGATTGGCATACTGGAATCCCCTTATAAGTCCCTAGTATATGGTAACTAGGTACCCAGGGTATTGGGGTTCCAGGAGATCCTTATGGGCTGCATCATTTCTTTTGCCACCTATAAGGAGCTCATACAAACACTGCTTCAAGACTGCCACTGCAGCCTGAGTGAAATAGTGCACACACTATTTCACAGCCATTTTCACTGCACTAGGTAACTTATAAGTCACCTGTATGTCTAACCTTCAGATCCTGAAGGCAGTAGCAGAGGTGCTCCCACGTCGTCCAGGCCCATTTTCCCAGACTTCGTGAGTGCGGGGACGCCATTATAAGTGTGCACTACATATAGGTCAATATATATATTTAGCTTCACAGTGGTAACTCCGAATATGGCCATGTGAGGTGTCTAGGAACCAGAAATTGTACCCCCAATCTGATTCTGGTATTGGGGGCCAATTCCATGTACCCTGGGAGCTCCACCATGGACCCCCAGTGCTGCCATACCAGTCTTCTGAGGTTTTCACTGCAGCCCCAGCTGCTGCCACCTCACAGACAGGATTCTGCCCTCCTGCGGCTTGGGCAGCCCAATTCCAGAAAGGCAGAACAATGCATTTCCTTTGGGACAGGTGTTTTACACCCTCTCCCTTTGAAAATAGGTGTTATGGGATGAGAGGGGTTTCCTCCCAGAGCCTCTGGAAGTGCTTTGAAGGGCACAGATTGTGCCCTCCTTGCATAATCCAGTCTACACCGGTTCCGGGACCCCCAGCCCCTCCTCCGGCACAAAACTGGACAAAGGAAAGAGGAGTGAGCACTCCCCTGTCCATCACCACCCCAGGGGTGGTGCCCAAAGCTCTTCCACAGTGTCCCTGGGTTTTGCCATCTTGAATTCAAAGGTGTTGGGATACTCTGGGAGCATCTGATTGGCCAGTGCAAGCAGGTGACGTCAGAGACCCCTCTGATAGGTCCATACCTGGTTAGGAGACCAATCGCCCCCTGAGGGCTATTTAGGGTCTCTCCTCTGGGTGTTTCCTCAGATTCTGTTTGCAAGACTCCACCAGGACTCCTCTGCTTCAGCTTCTGACCGTTGGATCACCTGTAGACGGCTCAAGGAACACTGTAACTGCAACAAAGTATCCAAAAAGGCAACTGTGACCCTGTAACTTCAGATCCAGCCAGCAACTGCAACAGTTTCCAAGGTGTGCAGGCTCTGAGGACTGCCTGTCTTCATCCTGCACCAGAAGAACCGAAGGAATCTGCTGTGGAGTGACTGAGTCGCTTCCCTGCTTCAGCAGGCACCTCTCTGCAGCGACAACTAGTACTCTGGGTCCTCTCTCCTGACGTCAAGCGTGGATCCTGGAACACAAGTGGTGGACTAAAGTGACCCTAAATGTCCAAAGGTCCAGCTGTCCAAATTTGATGGAGGTAAGAGCTTGCCTCCCCGTGCCAGACAGTACCCCTGTGTACCGAGTGTTTTGCAGCTCATACTTCTTTGCACTTCTCCAAGAAATCCTTTGTGCACAGCGTAGCCCAGGTCCCCAGCACTCTATCCTGCGAAGCAAAGCTCCGTGAGTCATTCCCCGGCTGTCTGGGATCCCTTTGTGTAGTGCTGCGACAGCCACCATTTCCAACTCCTTTGTCCCTGTGCTGTGGGACCCTTATGCATGCTGCCTGGTCTAATGAGTGCTCTCTGAGTTGCTGAGAGCCCCCTCTGTCGCCTCCTTCTGGGTAGAGTCGACCTGGTCCTTCCTTGGCCCAGGCAGAGCTATTCTTCACAAAACGTGACACTTGTGTTTACCAAAGCTTGTTGGCAGAATCCCGTGACTCAAACCAGACTGCATTCATCCATCCGGTCTGGGAAATCTTCTGCACCAGCCTGGAACCCGTATCTGTCTTCTTTGGAGCAATACTGACTTTGTCTTCTTACTGGTGGCTACTCTTTTCCACCTTCATCTGGGTTAGCACGGGCTCCTGTTCTCCCTGGACTCTTCAGTGCTTCTTGGTCTTGGTCCCCTTCTTCCTTGTGTCTTCAGGTCCGGGAATCCATCATTGATATCTTGCAGTCTCTTCTGGTTCTTGCATTATCTTCTATCATGACTTCTAGTGTGTGTTAGGAAACTTGCTGTACTTTACTCCCGCTTTCCTGGGCTCTGGGGTGGTTCTTTTACTTATCTTTGGTGTTTTCTTACACACTACACTTGCCTAGGTGGGAAACCGACATTCACATTCCACTATTATAGTATATGGTTTGTGTTGCCCCTAGGCCCATTGCAACCTATTGTGATTTTCACTGTTTGCACTATTTTATGAATGTTTACTTACCTGATTTTGGGTACTACGATATATATTGTGTATAATGCTTACCTCCAGAAGGAGAATTGCCTCCAAGATATTTTTGGCCTTGTGTCACTAAAATAAAGTACCTTTTTTTTTGGTAACACTGAGAATTGTCATTTATTGTGTATAAGTACTGTGTGACCATAATGGTATTGCAAGAGCTTTGCATGTCTCCTAGTTCAGCCTTGGCTGCCCTGCTACAGCTACCCCTGGGCAGCCTAAGCTGCTAGACACTGCCTACATTTCACTAATAAGGGATAACTGGATCCAGTATAAGTACCTTAGGAACCCCCTACAAACTAGGCCAGCCTCCTACATGTATAAACCAAAAAAGCACATTTGACAAAAAAAGGTGAAACTAGGAATGAAAAAGAACCTGCAACACTTACGTAGAGACACTGAACCATAGGGTCATCAAAAAAGGAGACATGAGGTGGTTTTATTTCCCTTTACTCTAGGAAAGTACCATCTTCTTTGGCATGTTATCCCATTTTTACCTGTATGTCAGTATGTTTTTTACCTGTCTCACTGGGATCTTGCTGGTCAGGACCAGAGTGCTCATAGTTTATGGCCTAATGTGTGTGTCTGTATAGTGCTTGACTGTGTCACTGAGGCTCTGCTAATCAGAACCTCAGTGCTTATGCTCTCCGTGCTTTTAAATTTGTCACTGTAGGCTAGTGACTTCATTTACCAATTTCAGTTGGCACACTGGACCCCTTATAACTCCCTAGTAAATGGTACCTAGGCACCCAGGGCATTGGGGTTCCAGGAGATCCATATGGGCGGCAGCATTTCTTTTGCCACCCATAAGGAGCTCAGAAAAACCCTTGCACAGGCCTGCCATTGCAGCCTGCATGAAATAACGCACACGTTATTTCACAGCTATTTTCACTGCACTTAAGTCACTTATAAGTCACCTATTTGTCTAACCTTCACTTGCTGAAGGTTGGGTGCAAAGTTACTCAGTGTGAGGACACCCTTTCACTAGCAAAGGTGCCCCCACGTAGTTCAGGGCCACTTCCCAGGACAAAATTACACGCGTGCACTACATATAGGTCAATACCTATATGTATCTTCACAATGGTAACTCTGAATATGGCCATGTAACATGTCTAAGATGATGGAATTGTCCCCCTATTCCAAATCTGGTATTGGGGAGCCAGTTCCATGCATCCTGGGGGCTCCACCATGGACCCCCCAGTACTGCCAAACCAACTCTCTGAGGCTTGCACTGCAGCTACAGCCACCTCACATACAGGGTTCTGCCCTCCTGGGGTCTGAGCAGCTCAGTCCCAGGAAGGCAGAACAAAGCATTTCCTCTGAGAGCAGGGTGTTACACCCTCTCCCTTTGGAAATAGGTGTTACAGGCTGGGGAGGAGTAGCCTCCCCCAGCCTCTGAAAATGCTTTGAAGGGCACAGATGGTGCCCTCATTGCATAAGCCAGTCTACACCGGTCCAGGGACCCCTTTTCCCCTGCTCTGGCGCAAAACTGGACAAAGGAAAGAGAAGTGACCACTCCCCTGTCCATCACCACCCTAGGGGTGGTGCACAGAGATCCTCCAGTGTGTCTCAGACTTCAGCCACCTTGCAAGGTGTGGCCACACTCTGGAGGGCTCTGAGTGGCCAGTGCCCGCAGGTAACATCAGAGACCCCTCCTGATAGGTCCATACCTGATAAGGTAGCCAATCCCCCTCTCAGGGATATTTAGGGTCCCTCCTGTGGGTTCTCTTCAAATTCTGCTTGCAAGTTTCCTTTAGGAATCCTCTGCAACTACTACTTCAGCCTCTGACCTCAGACCAACCGCAGCCTGCTCCAGGAACCACTGTAACAGCAACAAAGTGTCCACAAGGGATACTTTTCCTCTGCAACTTCAGCTCCAGCCAGCAACTGCAACAGTTTCCATGGTGTGCACGCCCTGGGGACTCCCTATCTTTATCCTGCACCAGAAGGACCAAAGAAATCTCCCGTGGGGTGACGGAGTCACTCCCCTTCTTATGCAGGCACCTTCCAAGACGACAACTGGTACCCTTGGACACCTCTCATAGTGACGAGCGTGTTCCTAAGGACACAGAGGGTGGACCCCATCGGCATAGACTGTCCTGAGGTCCTGCTGACGCAATTTGGAGGAGGTAAGACCTTTCCTTTCCTGAGATAGATGGTACCCCTGTGTACTGCGTCTCATTTACCTGCTGAGGCCTCTGTGCACTATTTGCAAAATTCCTTCATGCATAGCCTGGCCCGGGTCCCCAGCACTCCATCATGCGACGCTCAACTCGCTGAGTTGTTCTCCAGCAGCGTGGGACCTTCCTTTGTTGTGCTGCACCAACCGCGTTTTGCGCTATGTCCCTGTGTCCTGGGACTTCCGTGGGTGCTGTCTGGCATCCTGAGGGCTCTCCTCTGTGAAGTGCTGAGAGCCCCCTCTTCCTCCCCCCAGGTCCCTCCTGGGTCCAGCCAGCGCCATTTTGACGCAAAACGCATATTTGTCGTGACCAAGGCTTGTTGGCGACTTCCAACACAAAATCATGTCTGCATCCATCTTCATGTCGTGGGACATCTTTTGCATCACGCAGGAACCCACTGGCATCTTCCTAGGGTGCATTCCTACAGTCTTTGACTAACCAGGGTCTCTTCTTTTGCATCCTCTCCTGCGTTGGCAGGGGCTCCTGTCCTTCCTGGAACTTCTTTTGACTTCTGGACTTGGGCCCCTTCTTTTGCAGGTCTTCAGGTCCAGGAATCTAGCAGTTGTTGTTTGCAGACTTGGTTGGTTACTGCAATATCCCAATCACTAGGTGTAGTGTGTCCTAAGGAAACTTGCAATACTTTACTCCTGCTTTTCTGGGCTCGGGGGTGGGGTAATTTACTTACCTTAACTGTATTCTTACTCTCCTAGCGGTTCTGCACACACTGCACTTGTCTAGGGGGAATTTGTGATTCGCATTCCACTTTCTTACTATATGGTTTGTGTTGCCCCTAGACCTATTTTCTCCTGTTGCATTATATAGCATTTCCTATTGTTTGCACTGTTCTATAACTAATTATTTGTCTAATTTTGGTGTCTAGTGTATATATTGTGTATAATACTTACCTCCAGAAGGAGTATTGTCTCTAAGATATTTTTGGTACTGTGTTACCCAAATCAATACCTTTATTTTTGGTAACACTGAGTATTGTCTTTACTTGTGTATAAGTACTGTGTAACTATAAGTGGTATTGCATGCGCTTTGCACGTCTCCTAGTTCAGCCTAAGCTGTTCTGCTATAGCTACCTCTATCAGCCTAAGCTGCTAGAACACTACTATTTCACTAATATGGGATAAGTGGACCTGGTATAAGGTGTAAGTATCCAAGGTACCCACTACAAACCAGGCCAGCCTCCTACATTTGCTGTCCTCTAAATTTGGGCCTATTTGTCCACATAATAGGGAGCCATTTTGTGGCCCTTTTTAAAATGCATCACAGTTCCAGAATTTCCATCATGGGCATTCTCCCTACTACGCAAATCACTGTTGCTGATCACAGCATCAAATAACATCTTCCTTATTTTGATCATGACAATTTGACCGCTATAGTGGAGTGTTCGTGACATGGAACTAATTATGAGGTGCATATGCAGTTTGACTCATTAGCTTCTTTATTTTAGCATTTAGTAAGATTTTGAAAAGGTACATACTATCACTAATGAATCATGCAACAAACATAATAGGGCAACAATCTCCCCTCTAGTGACCCATATCCCCAACACAAGACTCCAGGGAGTATTCTGAAAATATTAAGGCCCTCATTCTGACCATGGCGGTTTGAAACCGCCAGGGCAGAGGGCAGCGGAAGCACCGCCAACAGGCTGGCGGTGCTTCCTGGGCAATTCTGAACGCGGCCGTAAAGCCGCGGTCAGAAAAGGGGAACCGGCGGTTTCCCGCCGGTTTTCCCCTGGCCCAGGGAATCCTCCATAGCGCCGCCATGGGGATTCCGACCCCCTTCCCGCCAGCCTGTTCGAGCTGGCAGGAACGGGTGTCGTGGGGCCCCTGGGGGCCCCTGCACTGCCCATGCCACTGGCATGGGCAGTGCAGGGGCCCCCTAACAGGGCCCCATAAAGATTTTCAGTGTCTGCTTTGCAGACACTGAAAATCGCGACGGGTGCCACCGCACCCGTCGCACCCCAGCAACTCCGCCGGCTCCATTCGGAGCCGGCTTCATCGTTGCTGAGTCTTTCCAGCTGGGCCGGCGGGCAGCCTTTTGGCTGTCGCCCGCCGGCCCAGCGGGAAAGTCGGAATGACCCTCGCGGTCCCGTGACCGCGGAGCGGTCTTCCGACGGGGGAACTTTGGCGGGCGGCCTCCGCCGCCAGCCAAAGTCGGAATGACCCCCTACGTATTTTGGGAGACCAATGCTGTATGTGCAATATTTTGAATTATCTGAGTTTCAAGGAGGACTCTATCAGGGGCTTATTAAGGGTGTCCAGGAGGTCTGTTCATTCCTCGTCTGAGTCTGGCACTTGTAGCCTACCTGACAACTCCTTCAGCTGTTATGAAATTGGTGGGCCACCATGTTCCTAAAAAGGCCTGAGGCAACACCCTTGTAGGTACTCCACTTCCATAAGTAATCAAGTATTGGTGACATCTGGATATTTATCGAGGAAAGACGCATTGTTCTCCTCAGACACCTGTCGAGGTGCTGGTAGTTCCAGAAGTGACATGGCTGTAGTTTAAACTTTTTTTCAGCAGCCACAAAAGTATTCATAGTCTTTGAGAAGATGTTAGATAGGACGGATGCCTTCGGATTCACACTCCTTCCACACAGGTTCCTTGCAGTCTGTAATCAGTGATGCATAGCAAGGTGTGGCCATGCAGTCTTGCATCTGTTCCCAGGATCTTATGGGCTCTTTGCGAAGCATTAACAGTTGTGTGTAATGTTGGGTGCAAGGAGGTGGTTTTATTGGAATCTCCCATGTAGAGCATCCTGATCCCCCCTGGATTTTGCCATTATTACCCAGTTTGGTATGTTTAGTGAGTCGTGCAGGGTGTATCCCATGTGGATAGGTTAGAGCGCCAACCAGTAAGTGGGCATTTGCGACAGTCTAGGACCTCCACCCCGCTCTGTTGTGGAATGCAGTTTTCCTATTTTTGGTCTAAGTTTCTGCCCCCGACAAATGTTTTCAGAGAGTTGTCTAAGGGTGCCATTTTGCATTGAGGGCTGCATAAGGGGATCATGGAGAAAGAGGTTTTGCATCTGAACATATCATTCATTTTGATCAGCTGTGTTTTCTTACACAGTGAAAGATTAAGAAGGGACCATTTGTGTAGGTCTGATTTGATCTCTGCGTGTAGCAGGCTGAGAATGAGGTCTACCATATTTCCCACTCCAGACAAGACCTCTTCCTTTGAGCGGGTGACCACCAGAACGGTAGACCATTTACCACTGCCCCGTCATGTGGTGTGGTCAGTTAATGAGAATGCCTCACACTTGCTCTAGTTAATCTTGTAGGTCAAGAGGCTGAAGAAGTGCAAAATCAGACCCATAAGGACCCTTAACAAGGAGGATGGTTTTGTGAATGTTATCAGGATGTCACATGCAATAATACTCTGTGTAAGCAACCTCCCCCCCCCCCCTCCAGAATTGGTATACCATGGTGATTCTCTAATTGCTGTACCCAAGAGTTCTAGCACCAAGATGAGCAGAATGGGGTAAGAGAGCATCCCTGTTAATGCTGAATGTTGGGACGATGGGCCATACAGGTAACCTTTGGTGTGGGCTATGTGTACAGGCTTTGAACTCACAAGACTCAAAATAATTAAGCCCATTCCACTGTGTCAAAATCTGTTCCACATCAAGGGAGACTCGCAGCTTCTTGTCACTGACATGGCATAAACTCCAAAGAAGTGGTTCCCAACCTGTGGTCTGAGGACCCCTGGTAGTCTACAAAGCCTCTGTGACTGCTTAGAAAATTAAATAATATTAACAGATTAGTAAAGTGATCTGACAGAAGCCCCAGATGCAATTCTTAGTTGTCTGGGATCACTTAAGTGGTGAACAAGACTTGTCTCTGGGTTGAGACTGATTGTGTGATATTCGTGTTTTGATCCTTCGGACTATTGTTTTGTGACTTCTACCAACTTTAGGTGTTCATCAGCTGCGGTTGATAAACCATTGACTAATCGCCAGGTGGGCTACTGCCTTATGTCCTTCGTGCCCACTGTAGAGTCCTCCTTTGGACCTGCCAGTGCATCCAGAAATCTGTGATGCTATGGATCCTCAAATTCTGATGTTTTTTTTTACCATGGGTATTTAGCATTGTTGTTGGGTCAAGGAGGCTGTTTCTGATTCCAAGGTGTTTAAGGCGTGGGTGCTTCTGTAGGAATCACTTATGTTTGGTCATGGGCTCTTGTGACAAGTCCTGCGATATGAAGGTTGTGATCTTCGGAGAGAAACAGTCCTTGCATTTTTGCCTCTGTGGTCATTCTTCTCACCTGTTGGTGTCCTAGGTAACTGGCTCTTGTTTGTCTCGGGCCATCCTTGGATGAAGGGCTTGGAAGGTTGGATTCTGTGTGCCTGCTGAAACTCTAACAATGGCTTAGTTACAGTGGGGATAAAGTGGCCAAATAAGGGCAGCATGTTATCACCATCCAGTTTCTCCAGTACTCCTGAGAACAAAAGATTATCTCGGACACTTCGGTTTTCAAGTTCTACAGTTTTCTTTTGGAGATACCAGTGATAGCGCCCAGTCTATAGAAGAAGCTTTCTTGTGTTATATCCTGTCCAATCTTTCCTCCATAACAGTCATTATGGTGTTAAAGGAGGCAATATCTGTAATAGTGAACTGAATGTTGGCTGAGGTTTTGGAAGTTAAAGCAGCTACTTCTGAAATAGTTGTTCAGAGTGCCACCAGTTACTTCACAATCAGCTCTCATGCAGTATACTTCCTGGTGTGACGTCTCAGTGTTTTTCATGTCCTTGGCTTGTTTTCCGGTGTCTGCTTCTGTGAGGCGGAGCTTTCTGGAGGGGGTGGTTGGGGGCAGGTTTACCTGTGTGGCAGGAAAGCAGCTTAAGAATGTCTTGACCCTGTCTATGCCTTTATGCAAGGTGATAAGATGAGGTGCTTTCCTGTGCCTGTGGTAGACTAAGCGTAAATCACAGAGCATGTAATTGGGTGTGGGTTATCTATCCCAGGAACTTGAGAACCTTCTGCTCAACAGGTGTACACCAGACGAGGGTCCTGATTAGGAACTCTGAATGTGTGTTACTGCTTGTTTTGTAAATGGTATTTATTAAGACAATATAATTCAACACATCACAGAGAGAAGTGTATTAAAGTCTCAAAGAGGTGTGTATTAAAGTCTTACTCCCACAAGAGCGTGTGCTTACAATGCAATAACTTTTGAAATTGTGGTCAAGACAGGGTATGCACCTATATACATATGTCAGTTAGAACAACAATTACAGAGGGGGTTATTACAACTTTGGAGGAGGTGTTAATCCGTCCCAAATGTGACGGATATACCACCAGACGTATTACGAGTTCCATAGGATATAATGGACCTGTAATACGGCTGGTGGTATATCCGTCACTTTACCGTCACTTTTGGGACAGATTAGCACCTCCTCCAAAGTTGTAATAACCCCCAAATAACAGTGCAATTAGCTGTACAAAATACACAGAATCAAGGTCTGTTGGACGGCAGAGGTGTCAGAAAATGCAACTGCCATTAGTGACGTGAAACCAGTACGATAGATAAACATTAGGTGAATGAAAACACTGAAGAATTAAATAAAAGACTGCATTCACTTAAGTTGACTAAGTTAAGCAGTACAAAAATTGCATACACAGAGGGTACCGTTAGGGTTGCACAGGGAGTAACAAGTGGTGTGGGAGATCCAGGTCATTAAATGAGTAAGTGGTGTAGTGTAACAAAAAATTAGAAAGGGGGGGCAGGTGGGATGGAGGAGCGTAGTACGTGAGAGCCCTTAAGAGGGATGTTGAGTAATTGGTGCCCCATCACAGAGCCTCTCCAAGAGCACATCCCACATCTCAGAAATGGAATACTTACAAAGACCCTATACTTCTTCCCTGTGCAGCAGTGCACTCTCAGCCTGGGACACCACCAGTATAAATAGGACCCGCGTGGAGGCCACCGGGCAGGTCCGCCGCCTTCTATTTGCAGGTGATCAGCTGCTTTGCTAGTAGAAGGGCAAGGTCTGCTTATTTTTTGGGATGGTGGTCGAGCCCCAAGATACATGCCTCTCAAGAATAGGTCACAATAACATCTGTACAGCTTGTTAATTGTGCAGTGACATCTCCAATAGGTATCCAATGTGGGTCAAGTCCCCTAATGTGTAACTATTCCACATCATTTGTTAAACAACAGCGGCAAGCAGCTAAAGTAACTGTTTATTTTATTTGAAGCTACGTAGGCTCGGTGTAGTATGTAGAATTGTATTAGTTTAAAACTGGTGTTTCTAGACACTGAGGAAGGGTAGATTAATGCTAAGTTGCCACTCGCTGTCAGTGCAAGCACGGTCCAGGTCCATGACCCAGTGTCTATGCAATGTGGTGAGAGGTGCTGCTGTACTTAGGTGCAAGGTGCGGGCGAACCATAGAGTCTGGTGGCCTGGACGTTTAAGCATTGAATGACAAGATGATATGTGGGTTCCAGCACTGCATCAGCGCACCAGTGTAGGAAGAGTGTAATAGAAACTGGCCCCGGGGTGCAGTCCAGTCACCAAGTTTAAAAGAAATAGGTTTGGTTACGAACTGAGGGACCAGAAAGGTGACTTTAATCAGCAAGAAATATGTTGGCCCACTGAGCTATCGAAGATCATTGTCTCTCCTGGTAGCGACCATCTTTTAAATTAGACAGGAGGACTCGCGTATTAAAAATCCCCCTGAGGACCACTTAGTTTACCTTAGCCTGCACTTTCTTTCACACTCACATTTCTTACACCTATAGCCCCACACCCACACTTCACATATGGCATTTTATATAAAAGATCTCTGGCAAAGAGCCCCCTTGAGGGTTGCCCGTCAGGCACTGCAGCGCCGGCCTGATGAGGAACATATCCTATGATGAAGCATGACACCCTCCTGGGTGTGTGAGGACTCTTGCTCCTGAGGGATCAGACCGTTGCTGGTTCCTCAGTTCACAATCAAACCTATTTCTTTAAACTTCATTTTTTTCTATTAAAGGAACTGCATACCCTTGTTGTGACGCCTCACCTAGTTAGGAGCACGTATGCTGGACCTATAAGCGCTCCTTGTCACCTCTTTTCATAGGGAGTCCAGAGTCAGCCAACAAGTGTGCAAGCCCACTGCCTGCCATGGTGTTTGCTCCCTTAGAGAAGTAATCACGCATCCACGTGCATACCAAGTAGTGGTAATGATGAAGTGGATGGCTTTGTAGAATGGGTAATAAACAGGGCTCTGTAGTAACAATGATAAGCGACATAAAGGAGAGGCACATTTGGTCTTGGGATCCTAGCGAGGAGATGGAATATACCAAGCAGTCGCTCCAGGTCCCAGAGAGGGAGATGTTTTGTGATGTCTGCCAGGTCGTAATCTGCAAACCAGCTTGAAACTCATTAAAGTTGGGAGGCCATGTAGAAGTGTTCAAGATTGATGACATTGAGCCCGCCACTTTCCATAGGAAGACAAAGCTTGTGTAGTACTACTCTGTGACGGTGCTATTCCAAAAGAATTCACCCACTGTACATTCTAAAGAATGAAAGAAGGGGCGGTGTATAAAGAGAAGAAGGTTGGCAAAATAATACAAAACTCTCGGCAGGGCCACCATTTTTGCCAGAGCCACCTTTCCTGCCACTTACAGATGTAGGGTCTTCCAAAACAACATCTGAGCCTGTAATGCAGAGACAGCACAAACCAGATTACCCTCCAGAAGGTCCTCAGGTGTGTGATAAGCATGGACCCCCAAGTAGGGAAGTGTAGATTGCTGCCTCACAAGTTGGATGCCATTCACTTTCTGCTGCGGGTCTGAAGTGTGTGCATTAAAGAAGAAGAGATACGATTTGGTCCAGCTGACTTTGAATCCGGAGATGGTAGCAGAGTTGGTCAGCAGGCTATGATAGTGGGAATTATTGACTGACTGTTTATAAAATAGAGCAGCATATTATCGGCATAGAGGGAGACAGTGTGTACCATCTTCCATCGAATCTCACAGCATTGGCCCTGGATGCATAGGTGGTGTGCCAAAGCCTCCAGTGCCGGTGAAACCAAAAGGGGAGACAGGAGGCATCACTGATGAGTACCCAGTTGTATGGCAATGGGGTCTGAGATATGGCACCCAGTTTTAACTTTAGCAATTGGATTGGTATAGAAACTTTTGACCAATCGGAGGAAGCAGGACCCCAGTCCATACTGGGCAAGTACTTCAAATAAAAAGGGCCATTCAAGAGAATCAAAGACCTTGTGCAGGTCCAGGACCAGGCATTCCGAGTGCGGATATTGCTGTGGGGTATGTGTAAGTATAAGAAAGAAATGTCAGAGGTTCAAGGAGGTATTTCTGGATGGCACAAAACCATTTGGGTCTGAATGGACCAGTTGCAGTACCAGGGGGGCAGGCGGGCTGTAGGAAACTGGCCTGGTGTGTGGTGAGTACCTATGGTGTTATCGCCTTATACCAGGTCCAGATATCCCCTTATTAGTGAAGTGTAGGCAGTGTCTAGAAGCCAGACTCTCTAGAGGTAGCTGTGGATGAGCAGCCAAGGCTTATCTAGGAGACATGCAAAGCTCATGCAATACCACTGTAGTCACACAGTACTTACACACATGAAAGAACCACACAGTGTTAAAAAAATAAAAGGTACTTTATTTTAGTGACACAAATATGAAATTACTAGATAGGCAATCTCCAGTAGGAGGTATGTAAACACAAATTGTATGTGCAGTAGTAATCAGAAATAGGCATAAAAAGCAATAGAAAACAGTGAAAAGCAATAGGCAATACTGAAGACCTAGGGGGAGACCAAACCATATACTAAGAAAGTGGAATGTGAAGGTCGGGTCCACACCCAAAGAAGTGGTAAAGTGCTATTAGTATAGGGAAGCTGGAGGTACTAGAGTGCCCCCTAGCGACCATGATAAAAGAGTTAAGTTACTGGTTCTACCCAAACCACCCCAAAAGACTTCAGAGAAGGATATTGCAAGACCCAGACAAGACTGGAAGAAACCAAAGGTGGATCCTGGAAGAGGAAGACCTGGAAAAGAAGGGGGACCAAGTCCAGTTCCAGTTCCAGTTGCAGTGTCCAGTGGTGGCAGGAGCCACTATCCACCCTTCTGTGGATGCAGGAGTTAGTGGACCGTGAGACGAAGATGGTCAGCAATGCAGCACCGGAGCAGATGGAGAGTTCCTGGGTGATGTAGGCGACGTTCTACGCCGGATGAAGGATTGCAGTCAGTCTATGGTGTGGAAAAACCACCAGCAAACCATGGCAAAGGCAAATGTCACGGTTGGAGGAAAAGTGGAACTGCCGGGGACCAGCAAGGTCCAAGCGGAACTCAGCCCATGGGAGGAACCCCGGTGACCCTCAGCAGTGCAGAGAGTCCAAAGAAGAACAGGCAGCCCCCACAGAAGACCAACAGGCAGGGATCCTAGGAATCGCAGAGAGGCCCACGCGCACACCTGAGGAGAGGTCTCACGTGCAGGAGAAGCACACAGAAGGCTGTGCATCGCAGGGAAGAGCGCTGAGGACTGGGGCTACACGGATCCTGAAGATCCCTTAGTGGAGATGCCAACAAGGCTTGGTAGCTGCAAGAGACACAGTGCACAGGGGTACTCTCCTGCATGGGAAGGCAACAGTTTACCTTCACCAAAGTTGGACAGCTGGCAGAGAGGACCAACAGACCCATTCCAGACTACCACCTGTGGTGCACGCAGCTCAGGATGAGAGAAGATCCACGCAGCCAAACGTTGCAGTTAGTGCCTGGCTTGTGCAGGCTAAAGACTAGTCACCCTCAGGATGCACAGCCGGGGAAATGTTGTAGTTGCTGAAAGGAGATGGAGAAACAATGTTGCAGAGCAGAATCGTCACTTTAGCTGCAGATTGTAGGTTCCTGTGAAGTCCAGTTGCGGTTCCAGTGGCCAGAAGTCGAAGTAAACGTTGCAGAGGATTACTGTTGGAGTTTTGCACGTCAAATCTGAGGACCCATCCAAGAAAGAGATACTAAATAGCCCTGGAAGGGGATTGTTCGCCTAGCTAGGTGACTACCTATCAGGAGGGGGTTCTGACGTCACCTGCCTGACCTGGCCATTCAGATGCACCAAGAGGCCTCTGCCCAACTTGGATTCAAGATGGCAGAATCAAGGGGGGAGTTATGGGCACCACTCCTGGGGTGGTGATGAAAAGGGGAGTGGTCACTCCCCTTTCCATTGCCCAGTTTCTTGCCCGAGCAGGGACTGGAGGTCCCTGAACTGGTGCAAACTGGTTTATGCAAAGAGGGTACCAAATGTGCCCTTCAAAGCATACTAGTGACTTGGGGAGGCTACCCCTCCCAAGCCATGTAATAACTATTTCCAAAGGGAGAGGATGTTACCACCACCTCTCCCTCCTCCCCCGCGCACACACACAGAGACACACACACACACACACACACACACACACACACACACACACACACACACACACACACACACACACACACACACACACACACACACACACACACACACACACACACACACACACACACACACACACACACACACACACACACACACACACACACACACACACACACACACACACACACACACACACACACACACACACACACACACACACACACACACACACACACACACACACACACACACACACACACACACACACACACACTCCCTCTCTCCCTCTCTCCCTCTCTCCCTCTCTCCCTCTCTCCCTCCCTCTCCCCTTTGTTCTGCCTTCCTGGGCTTGAGCTGGTCAAGCAGCAGGAGGGCAGAAACCTGTCTGAGGGGTGGCAGCATCATGGGCTGTCAGAAAGCCCCACAGCTGGTAGCAGCAATGATGGTGGTCCTCCAAGTAGCCCCCAGAGTGCATGGAATCATACAATAATACTGTCAACAGTATTGGGGAATGATTCTGACAAGTTTGATACCAGACATGCCCGGTTACGGAGTTAACATTATGTAGCTGGAAATAGGTAGTGACCTATGTCCAGTACACTTGTAAAATGGTGTTCCTGCACTCACAAAATCCAGGAAAATGGAGCTGGAGTTCGTAGGGGCCTCTCTGCTCATGCAGGGGTGCCCTCATAACACAAGTACCTGCACTGTGCCCTCTGGGCTAGGAGGGTCTACTTTAGGGCTGACTTACAGTGATCTGGTGCAGTGACCTGTAGTGAAAAGGGTGCATGCAGTTTACAATGGCAGGCTTGTAGATACACTTTGCATGGGCTCCCCATGGGTGGCATAATAGATGATGCAGCTCATGGGGGGACACCTGGTGCCCCAATGCCCTGGGTACCATATACTAGGGACTTCTAAGCGGGCACCAGTATGCCAAATGTGGGTTGTTTGTGGTCCAAGCAAGTTTAAAGGGAAAGAGCACAGTCACTGCGGTCCTGGTTAGCAGGATCTCAGTGAACACAGTCAAAGCAAACTGACATCAGGCAAAAAGTAGGGGTAACCATGCTAAAAAGAGGCTACTATCCTACACAGTCCACCAGAACTTTGGCCAGGAATTTGTAATCTGTATTCAAAATATTCTAGTTCAACTGCGTCTTTACCAGGTTTGGGCAATGAGATAAGAAGGGCATCACTCAGTGGGGGCAGCAAAGCTGCCACGTAAGGGTGGTATCATATACGTCTTTGAGATGGGGCCCCAGCAATGGTGTATATACTTTGTAAAATTCAACCTGCAGGCCATTCGGTCCTGTGGTTTTGCTGGTGGCAAGCTTGCAGATCGCCTCACCTATCTCACCTATGGTTATCTCCCAGTTGAGCTCCTCCCTGAAATCTGGCAAGAACCTGGGTTGAGGTACATTGGTCATGAAGTCACTGATGACTCCCAAAGGCGCTGGAGGTGCAGGTGTGTATATCTGCGTGTAGTGGCATGTAAAGGCCGCATGTATATTCCTCTTTGTATGGAGTAACTGCCCTGTATCGGAACGGATAGACAGAATGGGACGCTTGTCCGACCATACCAGTAAAGTACCTTGATGATGTGCGTCTGCACATTTGGTGTGCTCAACTTGGTGAAGGCAGCACAGACTTTCCAACAGGGCAAGGTGCTTATGCTGAGACTGGTGTAATGGTTTTCTGACAGCCATGGAAGGCTGTGCTAGCTGTTCAAGGCCCAACAGGTGACCGTCCAATCGGGAAATGTCGGTAGTGAGATGACAGTGCATGTAAATTGCATTACCCACAAAGTGCCCCCCAAATGGAGACCTTGAGTGCATGCCATTCTACCAGTGGTGATGAGGCTGAGCCAGTGTTAATTTCAAAGTATTCCGTGATATTATCAGTGATGGTGGTGTGAAATGGGGAGTCTTCATGTGTGGAGGCTTGTAGGTGCCAGAGAGGTATAATTGGCAGAACGTAGTCCCACCATAACTGTAATTGATGTGGATTATAGTCAGAGTGTGTGGCCAAGTTATTCTGTACGGGTGATAGGTGGAATAATATCATGGGTGCATGCAAACCTGCTGATGTGGACATGAAAGTCGTGTGTGTGTGTGTGAATAGTAGGAGTACACTGTGGTGTAGGACACTATTAAAGTCGCCCCCAAGTATCCAGGGGATGTCACTCCATCAAGATATGGTCCTGGAGAGGGTGTGATGGAAGGGGGCTTGGTCCACATTGGGTGCATAGATCGCTCCAAGGAGCAGCTGCTTGTCATCCAATGTACCCTTCACAAAGAAATACGGTCCTTCTGGGTCTGCGACCGTGTGCTTGGAGTCGAAGGGGTCCCCGGCCTGAACCCATATAAGGACCCCTCGAGCATAGGTGGAATAATTAGTGAAGAACACTTGGTCCCGCCATCTCTTCTGTAGTCCGGAAGCCTCTTGGCCTGTGATGTACACTTTTGTAGGTAGGCTATGTGTGTGTGTCTGTCTGCGGCGTAGGTAGGGTACCTGTGTTCCCTACTGGAAGGGGTATGGATACCTCTCACATTCGAAGTCATGACATTAGAAACAACCATCGTATTGTAATTGATAGTATAGGAACCCTTTGGCCCTGGGTGCGTACCTCCAGTTTTGATCAAGCATGTGAAATGATAATGAATCCGCATCATAACAGTAGGGATTCAACAAAACAATAAACAAGTAATGTCATTGAGAACAGGAGCATAACCGGTGCCTACCCAAACCAAGGAAGTGAGAGAGACCGGTAAGGAGGTGGCTTAGGGGGTAAACAGGGAGGCCTGACTTTGAGCATTGGCCGCATCCTGCATTAAGTAATAAGAAAAAAGCGGACGGGGCAACCACCCTGACCCCCACGACATAGAAGCAAGCAAATCCAGGAGCCCTAAGGGTAGTATGCAGGGCCTGCATAAAGAAGTTAGAGGGCAGTGATAAAGTCCCCCTGTTAGACTGTTCATCCTTGGCGTGGTCTCCCTTAACTTTTTGCCTCTGTTCCCCAGGTTGTTGATGTGTGCTGGACTCTGATTTTACTGTTTTTGTTACTCTGGGCACTTTACCACTGCTAACCAGTGCTAAAGTGCAAGTGCTCCTGTTTAAAATATGTATGTAGCTGGTTCTTCATGATTGGCATATTTGTTTTACTGTTAAGTCCCTAGTAAAGTGCACTAGAGGTGCCCAGGGCCTGTAAATCAAATGTTACTAGTGGGCCTGCAGCACTGGTTGTGCCACCCACACAAGTAAACCTGTAATCATGTCTCAGACCTGCCACCGCAGTGTCTGTATGTGTATTTTTACACTGTAAATTCGACTTGGCAAGTGTACCCACTTTGCCAGGCCTAAACCTTCCCTTTTCTTACATATAAGGCACCCCTAAAGTAGGCCCAATGGCAGGGTGTGGTGTATGGATAAGGTAGGACATACTGTAATGTGGTTTATATGTCCTGACAGTGAAATACTGCCAACTTCGTTTTTCACTGTTGCACGGCCTGTCTCTCTCATAGGATAATATGGGGGCTACCTTTAAATATGATTAAAGCGTAGATTCCCCTAGAGAGTAGATGGACATGTGGAGTTTGGGGTCCCTGAACTCACAATTTAAAAATACATCTTTTAGTAAAGTTGATTTTAAGATTGTGCGTTTGAAAATGCCACTTTTAGAAAGTGAGCATTTTCTTGCTTAAACCATTCTGTGTCTCTGCCTTGTTTGTGGATTCTCTGTCTGGGTCAGTTTGACAGTCAGGTTGTTTTTCACCTCACACTAGACAGTGACACAAAGGGAGCTGGGGTGTAACCTGCATTTCCTGATTAGCCATCTCTGCTAGGAGGGAGGGGTGGAGTGGTCACTCTCATCTGAAAGGACTGTGCCTGCCTCTGACAATGCAGACTCCAACCCCCTGGTGTGTGTCTGAGGCCTTGCCTGGGCAAGGCAGGATTTCACAAGTAGGTGTGAGTCCCCTTTGAAGAAAGGTGACTTCAAAGACTAAAATGGGTATAAGAAGGGCACCCAAATCTACAGACTTTAGAAACACTTCTGGAACCAAGAGAAACCTCTGCCTGGAGAAGAGCTGATAGCTGAGGAAGAAGTGCTGCCCTGCCTGTGACTGTGCTTTGTGGAGCTTTCCTGCAGTGCTGCTTCTGGCAGATTAAGAGGGCAAAGACTGGACTTTGTGTGGCTTCCATCTTGTGAAGAAATCTCCAAGCGCTTGATTTAGAACTTGCCTCCTGTTGTTTGAAGTCTCAGGGACAGCAAAGACTTCTCTCTGCCAGCACCTGGAGTCTCTGGAGAGACTCCTGCTCTGACAAGTGGTGCCCTATCCAGTCTCTGGGCCCTTGAAAGGGAAATCCAAGGAAATCGACTTTGGACGACTCCGGACCGACACCGCTGCTGAATCCGGTGACGCCGCCTGCACCCGACGCCGTGACCTTTGCTGGAACGCGACGCGCTCCGGCCCGACGCCGCTGCAGCCCCGCTGAAGTCCGCGACTCCGTGGAAGTTGCCGCACCACGTCGTGACCGACGCCGCTCGAAGTGCGTAGATTCAACATTTCGCACAGACGCCGCAATCCCCGACTTCGCACATCGGCTTGTTTTCACTCTTCACCAAAGGTACTGTACTTGGGGGGGTCTACACGACTCCGTGTCCGGCGCCACTGGTGTCGGGTTGTTGGGAACGACTCTGTCACGACGCTGTGTTAACATCTCATCGAAGCATTTTTGTTTCCAAGCGCTATTTTTGAGTTTAATCTTTAAATATTCATAACTTGATTTGTGTATGTCGAATCTTTGTTGTTTTGGTCTTGTTTTATTTAGATAAATATTTCCTGTTTTTCTAAACGGGGGTGTATATTCATTAAGTTACTGTGTGTGTTGGTACAAATACTTTACACCTAGCGCTCTGAAGTTAAGCCTACTGCTCTGCCAAGCTACCAAGGGGGTAAGCAGGGGTTAGCTGAGGGTGATTCTCTTTTACCCTGACTAGAGGGAGGGTCCTTGCTTGAACAGGGGGTAACCTGACTGTCAACCAAAGACCCCATTTCTAACACCCCCCTTCATTAAATCAAGAAGGAGTACACAGAGAAACATTGTCTGGTGAGGAAAGTCAAATAAGGAAAATACATTTACAGAGTAATCGCGACGATTGTATTGTTAATCCTGATGATTGCATTTTCTTTACCTTGGGGGAAACCACTGCTGCAATTGACTCTTTAAAACCATCTAAAGCCCCTGGACCAGATAAGATACCGGGAGATCTATATAAGTCTGAGCTGGAAATTTGGTCTAGTTATACTAATATGATATCTAATGCAATAGCAGCTGGGGGCCCAATGCCCAGTACCTGGAAAGGGGCCAAAATAATACCTATTTCTAAGAAAGGTGAAGTGAACTCTCCTGCTAACTATAGACCTGTTAGTCTTATTGATAACCTCCAAAAAATGTTCGCTAAACAGATATCGGATATGATTTTGGACTAAGCTGATGCCAATCATGTGATTTCTCCCCTTCAGGCGGGTTTCCATTCCAAAACAAGCACGGTGCATCAAATCTTTCAATTGGTGCTCCTTTATTTGAAATACATAACCCTTGCCACACAAAACTTGTATGTTGTATTTGTGGACCTTCGGTCCGCATTTGATTTGGTCCCTAGAAGGAAACTGTGGGAGGTTCTACACAAAATAGGCTCTCCAGGGAATATAATTCAGTTCTTACAATGGCTACATGAGGACACATATGCTCAGGTGAGATGGGGCAACCAGGGAGAATTAACAGATTATGGCCCTCATTATAACATTGGCGGTAAAAACCGCCTACCACCGCAGCGACAGCCGCCAAAAGAGCATCACCGTGGCTACCAGCCGTCCGCCATATTATGACTGTAGCCGGAATTCTGCCAGAAGGATGGCGGAATTCTGGCAGCGGCCATGGCGGCGGATGGCGGTAAGGTGGCACTGCTGTCAGCAGCAGCGCCACACCAGTAGACCACTGCCGACCGTATCATGACACATGATACGGCCTGGCGGTGTTTTGCTGGCTGACGCTGCTGCTGGCAGCAGTGCTTGTCCCGTCCTGTCCCGTCTCCTGCCTAGGGGACCCCCTGAAATCAGGTAAGTTGGGTGCTCTGAAAGGGTAAGGGGGTTGGGGGGGGTTGTGTGTGTGTGTGTGTGTGGGGGGTGTGTGTGTATGTCTGTGCGAGCAATGCGGGTGTGTGATGCGTGTTGTATGTGTGAGTGCGTGTATGTTGTGTTGTTTAAATGCGTGTGTGCTTGTATGTATGTCAGTGTGTTTGGATGTATGTGTGAATGGATGTATGCATGCGTGGGTGCATGTGGGTATGAGTGTGTGTATGTTGGTGCATGTATGTTGGGGGTGTGTGTCTGGAGTGGGATGGGGCGGGCAAACCTGGAGAGGAGGAGTGGGGGCGGGGAAGACCCCTATCAGTGACAGGGAAGGGATTCCCCGTCACTGATAGTGCCTACCGTCATGTTTTTTTGTGGCGGGAAGGAGGCCACGAAAACCATGGCGGTAGGCGAGCTCATAATCCCGTGGGCAGGCTAGTGACAGCTGCCTGGCTGGAGACTGAAGTCTCCAGCCTGGCGGCTGTTACAGCCGTGGAGGACGGAGTGGTACGTTGGCGTTTGGCTTGGGCCAAACAGCCAATGTCATATTATGGGGAAAAGTACCGCCATACGCCAGGGTTGTAATGAGGGCCTATATGCCTATCCAGCGGGGGTTCACCAAGGTTGGTCTTGGCACCAACTCTATTTACCCTATACATAAATGAGGTGGTTCAAGCTGTATATCTTGGTCAGAATGATGCTCCTTCTCTAAATGCTCCAAAAAACCCTATATTGTTTTTCGCGGATGATTCCTTCATCATCTCCAAGACTCAGATGGGGCTCCAGACTCTTGTTAATAAGTTTACATTGTTTTGTGCTGAGCGTTGTTTGGAACTGAATGTCAACAAAACCAAATTGATGGTGTTCAGCTCGGGGTCAGCCACGAGATGCACTATCACCGTAGATGGGGTTCCTTTGGATACAATTAGTTCAATAAATTTTTGGGGTGATAGGATCGCCAATAAATTTCATTTGGAAGACCAGATTAGTAAAAGGGTGTCCCTTCTCCAACATAGATTCGGTGCAATTTTGCACCTACATAAAAGCACCAATATGAAAGTCATCTCTCCAGCTATAAAGATTTGCAAAAAGCACGAAATGCTGCTGCCTATAGCGGTGAGGTGTGGGGCTTTTGTAAATCTCACAAACTGTCTGAGAGTGAAAAATGTTTTGCCAGAGCACTACTTGCTTGTCCAGGCAGTACCCCCTTGGCTTTCATCTTTTTGGATGTTGGATTTAATCGTATTTCTGACATGTAGGCCCTAAGACCGCTGCTTTTTTGGGTTAGGATTTGGACTACTCCGGAGCTCACTTTTTATAGGGACTCACTTCTTGATCCTCTAAAAAGACCTAATGTAGTCTCTATTACATTGTTCAGGCATGTGTCAAATTGGCTCTGTATTCTGGGTCTTTGGAGCTATTGGGAGAATCCTCAGGATTTAAGTAAGGCCCAGAGGCACTCCTTTAAACTAGCCTATTGGTCCTATGTTAGGAATAATCATCTTCTTGGTACAACTCATGGGCGGCTGACCAATCAATTTCTTGATTTTAAATGGTACCCCCAGTTCGAACCTTTTTTAGATGTCATTTCTGATTCCTTAGGCAAGCATTTGTATGTTCGATTTCATTATGGGTGTTTGCCGCTAATGTCTTTTACTAGTGGTTAGAGGGCATTGTTTGTATCTAACCTATGCCCGGCTTGCGGCGGTGCCTCAGAGTCGGTTGAACATTTTTTGTTCTTTTGCACAACTTATGCTTCCGCACGACGCAAGAGGATTCGCCCAATTTGCCAGAATCTGGGCATTAGACAATATGTTATAGCATTTAGGATTTTAAAGAGTGATACTTCAACTGTTTTGGTTCATGCAGTTAGAAAGTTCCTTGTGGCTGCATGGCACATCCGTACCCGCATTTTAACAAACTAGTAATATATATCTTTTATGTATGCATGTTTGATTAATGGTGCTAATTATGTATGCTCTAGGGTTTGGTCTTGGAGAATCAAATATTTTTATTGTTTAGAATTCTATGATGATTCTAACTGTTTTATTCACATAATCTATTTTTGTAATTTTTATGGCTGTCTGCTTTGATTTATGACCGAATAAAGCTTGGATTGGTGAACATTTACAGAGTCACTCGACTTGTCAAAGGATATCATCTTCTGTCTGAGGAGTCACCATGGGCATCCCACAGGTGCTCGGTAGAAATATGTCAGATGTAGAAGAGTCACTGTTGCTCGAAGATCTGGAGCTGTCTTAGTTCACACTATAGTGCAATACAGTATCATGAAAGTCTGCCGCCATTTGTAGTGCCCATGAATTTTCCTGAATAACCTCCTCCTGTTCCAGGGAACTGTGTGCACAAGGAGCTGGTAAGTTCAGGTGCCATGTACAATTCTTGTATTTTTCACTGTCGACAATGACTTACCACGTTGGCCCAAGAACTGACTAAATCCAGGATTCCTGCAGTGTTCCATCCAGGACCAGACATCTGTAGGGACAGTGAAGATTGAAGTTTTGCCATCAGCCTTGACTTAGATGAGACAGGAAGAGAACTGCGTATTGGATGTGGTGTTCCCTCAGCTTGCGTTTAACCTCAAGGAAGGTGTGCAACTTCCTGTGAACCACTAGTGTGTAGTCTGGGAACACTATTATCCAAACATTGTCAATCACCAAGCTGTCCTGTTTTCATGCCTCGCTTAACACTACGTCATTGTCACAATAATGCATGAGGCGAGCCACCAGTAGGCGAGGCAGAGTGCCAGGATCGAGTCATCTTGTGGGGACCTATGTGTATGTTCCACAGAGAAGAATGGTGACAATAGTTCCACTGGGACAAAATTCAGTTTCCAGGTGTCAATATATGTCTCTCCTTTGCTGCCTTGGACTCCCTCAGGATGGCCTACCACTCTTATTTTATTACCCTTAGACCTCCTCTCAGCATTCTCTTTGCGCTCTTCCAGGGAGCCGACCTTCTCCTGTAGAGTGGCAAGATGGGATTGCAAATCTGAGGTTTGCAGTTGGAGATTTGCTACTGCTTGTTCCGCACACCGCACCTTGTCCGATCTTTTCTGGTGATCATCATACAGCAGGGTGAGGTCTGTAACAACGGTATCGATCTTTAATTCCAGTGATATGCAGAATCTTTCTATAGCAGCAAGCACCACGTCCAACTTGCCTGTGACAGTGTCCAGGTCTGATGAATTATTTCTGGGTGCAGTAGTTCGTTGAGGGCCCAGTGGTGGGGTTGATGGGCATGAACTAGTAGCCATTGCACCAGTCCTGGTATGCACCTTTGTAGCGGATGTTTGGATGAAGTGTGCAAAAAAATTGCAGGTGCATTGGGGGTGTGGGCCCGCTTGTCAGCGTTGAATTAGGTCATAACACTACAAAGCACGGGCTGGTTTGTGTGTTGAATTAGGTCAACACTACACAGCACAAGCAGACTGGCTTGAAAGAGTTGCAGTAAGGTAGGAGGGGGGCAATTAAATAATCAGCTGTAGCGTAGGCAGCATCACAATTACGGGAGAGCACAACCAGCAGGTACAAGCCAGGAGAGTGACAGGCGTAGTAGTTATCTGGACAAGGAAGAACAGTACGGGCGAGCAAAGGAAAGTCAAGAAGAAGCGTGAAGTCACTGTTCTACTACACAGGGTGTCGCCCAGTGCTCACTGAGCTGTTGGGGAGTATGAACATTCAAAGACAGTGGTACTGTGTGTGGTATGGGAGGAAATATGACAGTATTATAGCCACTGGAGAGATCTCAGAAGTGAGGACTCTAGTAGGGGAGCACACAGGGGCAGCCCCTGACAGCTTGCAGCCCCAGCACCCCTAGAATGTGCCTTTCTCAAACAGTGTGTATGGCCCACAGTGACAGATCACGTGGTTAGGGGTTGCAGGGTTTACAGATTAAAAATGGGATCATCGGCAATGGCGATAGACAGGAGGCAAAGGTGGGGGGCAGCCAGGAAGAACAATGAAAAGAGGGTTGGTACAACTTGTCTCCAAACTGGGGCCAGCAGACTCCTCAGCGCAGGGTGTTGGGGCAGACTTGGGCTCTGATGCTCACTCTCATCCCAGGTTGGTAGGGGAGGAGGAGTTTTTGTGTGTTCTCTCCCAGGGACACTCTGAGCAAGGCCCATAGAGCAGCAGTAGCCTCCAGTTAAGCATTGAATTAACAGTGGCCAAGGGCATTCGAGTGGAGGGGGCAGCGGGTCCGGTACACCAGCCACACTGCCTGTCAGCCAACACAGGCACCACCAAGAGTGCGGCCCAAGGCTCAGTAGTCCTCAATTTCGGCTGAGGCGGTCCCCCACAGCTCCCTCGATGTGAGGGGGGAGTTAGAGGCCCAGATTGCTGTCCCCCCGGCATATAGGAGTCAGGATAACGGGGAGCTTGTTTAGCTCACATCCGCCATCTTGGCCTCCTTGGCCACGCCCGTACCCCAATGCATGTTACCGATTATGTGAGTATAAAAAGTCAAAAGTTGCAGAAGTGGCATTTACGCTTGTGCAGAATCAGTTGTTCTGCCCCATAGAAATAAGGCCCACACAGATGAAAAAGGGGATAATGGAGGGCAGGTGGAGTCTCTCATATCGGCCAATCCCTCTTTGGGCCCACCGCTGACTAATGGATGGGACCTTTGTTATATCTCAGAGCAAAAACTGGTATCTCCAGCACTCTTGATTCAATCAGACAAGTCCTTGTGTTGCCCAGCCCATTACCATGGTCACTTGGGGGTGATCATTGTGATTTGCCCCTGGCCTGCAGTTCCCAGGTTAGTTGCAGCCTGTCTGATTATATTGTATGCTCACCCAGTCAGGACATTTTCTGCCAGACTTGTGCCACTGGGTGCACTGTAAGTCATGGGTTAGCCCTGGTTGCCTATAGCTCATGGGTTAGCTGTGGTGCCCATGCGGCGAGGAGAGGATATGTGGTCAGTGTCTTAAATAGTAACAAATAAATGCAGCTTCTCATCAATTTGATATAGGGGGCAGTGTTTGAGGAAGGACATGATAATATGAAGACACTTCTGCCATCTGTCAGGTATTCATTTGCCCTTGCAGTTCCCTTGTTAATAGTCTCAGATTTCCTGTATATGCAAATTCCCTCTGCACATGTGGCACAAAGTATATAAAGGCAATTAATAGCCTGTCTCCAACTATGACCCTCTCAAGCATGTAAGCAGCCTGTTGCATAGAGCAACCACAAATGCACACACAAAGCACTCATCACATTTTCTTTAAAATACTTAAGAGAATGTCCTTGTTTTCTCTCTGTCGCTTCCCCCTCTCACACAAAAGAATACATTCACTCACACAAAAGGTTCACGGAAGGACTGAAAAGCTTGTTTCAATAATGCATAGCTCCCACAGTTTTCTTCTTTCCGACTTTTAGCCAGCTGCTTGGAGTTCCACTGCATTCATAACTTCACACCTGTGATTTACAGTTCAGGGCTTAAATGGACCAGCACATGAACATCCTAACATAATGCAAATGAGCCGCTGCTGAATAATTCAGCAGTGGTTCAGCACTTTGGCTGTCAGAGTGGCGTTGAGAAAGCCTCCATTCTGACAGCCTATCGTTAGCAACAGCAGTACCACAGAGGCTATCATTTGTGAGTACTGGTACTCTCCTTGGCAGTGAAAAAGTGCCAGTACACAGTATGCTAAAAATCAAAAGTGCCAGCACTCGTTACCTGTGAGCACCGGCACATTTAAAGCACTGTTTGTGGTGTTATGTGCAGTCATGACATAATTTACCAGAGTTGTGGCGGGCCCTCCTCTCCATACCCTCTGAGCACAGTGCCACCGGTGACTCAGTGAGCCTGAGTGGTTGATCTTGTCACCCCCACCTGTGTGTGTGGATTGTCACCCTTCAAATCGGGCCCCACACCTTCACTACACTGGGAGTCTTCCAACAGGGAGGGTGGCATCTGGTGTAAGGATAATGCTGTGCTCCTTTTGCGGCCTGGGCACACTCGCCTCTTCTTTCAAAAGCGGCATTCCATGTTCCCATCAGGCTGGTGCTTGGCATGGGCAGCTGCTCAGGGCCTCGTACCTGCTCAAAACTACGGGTCACCACACCGGAGCACTGACTTTATAAAAGTATCAGTGCTAAGAGTTCCAGTTGGGCATAGTTTCTGACATCAGGATAAGTTATACAATAAGCATACAGAATCACATTGAGTATGAAAACCAATGAAGGGTCTAGAGAATGTCTGGCCTCCGCTTGCTGTCTGTCCCCCTTCCACTCAGTCCTTCATCCAGTCATCCCCTCTGTACACACTCCAGCAGCCCTATAGCTTGTCCCACTTCTTGGGGCACCTCCTTCTCTCATAAACCACCCACTCTGCCTCTTGACACAAGTCCAGGTCAGACTTCCATCCCCCTACACTGGGAGACTGCCCTGCTCCCTAAGCACTTGCTATAGTGTGCTTGGCTACTATGGCAGAGATGGCCAACCACAGCTATAGGTATTTCAGCCAGTTTTCCTTACTGCTGATATTTAAGAGGAGTAATTTTGGTTCCAGAGGGACCTTCCACCTAAGCACCCTGGACATAATCCTGGTTTAAATTTTCCCAGAAACGTCTGATCTCAGGGCAGGTCCATAGTATATGACATAAGGTTCCCCCTTGCCCACATTGTCTAAGACACAGTGGAGAGTCCCCCCAGCCCATCCTATGAAGGAGTGTCCTGGAATAGTAGGCCCTGTGGAGGATTTGCAGTTAAACCCGTCTAAAACAAGCTTGGATGGCCACCTCCTGGGGGCCCTGTAATGCCTCCACCCAGTCGTCCTCATCTAGTGCCCTCCCACTCCCGCTCCAACCCCCCTCACCTCAATGCCCCCCCCCCCCCTCCAGGATGCCTGCAGGGAAATCAGGTGAATTATTCATCTCTTTTCTATAGATCATCAAAAGCGCCTTGACCTTGAGTAATTCTTAAACAAGTTGCTTTAAATACCATTTCCTTTAATTGGTTATTAACGTGGGTGGTGTGCGTCACAGAGTTTGTCTGCAGTAGCATTAGTGAGCTGCTGCTGTGTTAAATATTGAAAAACTATCCCTGAATAATAGATTTAATTTTTGTACGGGTAGGCCTGAATACTATCAGTGGCCAAAGAGGGCTTCAAAGAGTTGAATGTGTGTCATAAATTCAAAGCTGATCTGAACGGGGGCCCCCAAAATCCATTTGGCCCACAGACCCCCAAAAACCTTAAAATATCCCTTGCTGTAGCTGGGAATAAGTGAGCAGTGTCTTTCACATTTGTGTAACTTGCATGAATGCATAATGAACAACTGGGGCAGTAACAGAGCACGTAGAGTTGAAGGGGGTGGGAAGGAAAGGGGGATTGTCCTCACATCCATCATTACCACACAGAGAGAAGCACAACGAACCCTCAAGGACACACCCAACACCTATAACCCATCATGCCAGACACCATTACGTTTTGTGCACATCAAAAAAGATAGCACTAATTCGCAGCATCATGCATGTTCACATATGATATCCCTACTTCCAGTGTTCCCGGGATACCTCAGGAGGTCTGGTGTCCCCTTTTGCTTTCAGTAGAAGCATTGAGGAAGGAGGGGTGAATATAAAGGGGTAAGACAAAGTAAAGGAGGTGAGAGGTGTTGATGATTGGTAAAGAGTACAGCAGGGAGAGGCAAGGTGAACTTAAGAAACAGAACATTAAGAAAGAAGATGCTTGAGAAAAGGGAGACGAGGGAAGCACAGATGTGTCTGTAGGGGGAGATTTGGTGTGAGAAGAGTCTGGGAGAGAGATGAGGTAGAAAGAATAGCATGCAAAAGAAAGGAATGTAGGAGGGGCAGAATTCACAAAAACATGTAAAAGGCTTGGGGAGAATGAAAAGGAAAAGACTAATGTAAAGGAACGCCAGAGCATTGGTGTAACACAAAAAGATGTCTGAGCAAAATGAGGGATGCCTGATTCTCCTACATCTCACAGATATTAATTTTCTCTGGGATGAATGGGGGCCCCCTGGTGGGCTGGGTCATCTCTGAAGTGTTGGGGGCCGGCTAGCTCCGCAGGAGCTGCAGGGGTCTGTGTTCCACTCCTGCTCAAAAGGTGAAACAAGGTAAGAGGCTGTGGGAGAACTGTGGTGAATAGCAGCACTTGTAGGGGAGACGTCGATGTCAGAGGGTCAGAACCAGTGAAAGGAAGGGTATAGGTGAGATTAAACATGCAGAGTAGAGGATGGAGGTGAGAAGTGGACATAAAGGGGGCAGAACCAGTGAAAAGAGTTGAGGTTGGAGGGAAAGATGAAAGGCAGTGCTTGGATAGGAGAGGTAAACCATCCAGAGAAGTAGCGAGGAGAGGGAATGGTGAGGAATAGATGCAAGTGGCCAGGCTCTTGAAGAGCAGGTAAAAGGCTGGGCGAGAGAGGCAGGAGAGAGGTAGATGTTAAAGAGGTAGAACCACCAAGAGGATTTTAGAGGCTGCAGTGTGATAAGAGTTGAAGTGTATAGCAGGGAGGTGAGAGGTAGATTTAACAGTGGCAGAATCAGTGAGAAAGGTATGATACAATAGGAGAAATTAGGTGACGTGGTTTTGGGTGTGACCGATGTTCTCCAGTAAGCGCCTTGAGACCCCATAGGTGAAAAGTCATGCTTTATAAATGCTGATTGATTGATTGAGGTGAAGTGTAGAGCTTAGAAGGGGGAGTTGAATGTAAGAGAGGAAGAAACAGCAAAACAAGGTAAGAGGCTGGGAGGTTCAAACGGGACTGTAAAGGGGACAGACCAGAAATAAAGGTTAGGAGGCTGGAGGGAGAGGTGAGAGGTGATGGGCAGTGCATGGATCGGGGATATAGATGTAAAATATGCAGAGCAATCGGGAGACCTTAAGCAGAGAAGAGGGGAAGGGTGAAAGGGGAATGTGGACAGACAGAATTAGTGAGAAAATTAAGAGGGACGGGGAGAGATGTGGTGAATTGTAGAGCGTGAATTAGAGAGGTAGATATAAAAGGTCCAGAATCAAAGGAAAATGTGATGAAGCTGGGGGAAATGGGAGGGATTGAGTTAAGAGGTACAGAATCCACAAGAAATGGTTGAAGGCTGCAGAATAGAGGTGAAGACGAGTACAGCATGCAGAGGAAAGGTAGTGCAAGAGAGTCAGGGGCAGTGAGAAAAGAGAGATGAAGTGTAGGGAACGGAGAGGCTGGGTGGAATGATGAGAGGTAAAGAGTAGCGCATGGAGAGGAAAGATGGATGTGAGAGTGGTAGAACCAGAGAGAATGTATCAGGCTTGGGTAGAAATGAGATATTAAGAGATGTATGTGTATGGTGAGGTGGATGTAAGAGGGGTCAAACTAGTAAGAGGGTAATAGGCTAAGCAAGAGGTAGGGTAAAAAAGAAAGCATACAGAAGAGCGTAGGTGTAAGTAGGCAGAATCAGTAAAAAATAAATTAAAAAGTAAGAGACTGGAGGAAAGGTATAAGTAATTTTGGACACGTGTGGTGCTACATACATAGAGCCTTCTTCCACAGCCTTTCTATGTCTCTTTATTTTCAGTGTAAAAAATTGGCTTAGTTTTGAGATGTGTGTCTTCCTTTACAAAAGTATTTGATTTTGGGCCATTCTTAATGTGCCTCCAGAATTTCAGCCTACTCTCTGTACTCTTACTCCTTTTGACATTTTTAATAAATCTAGCTGCCTGTTGGATCTTTTCCTGCCATATACTGACTGTACATTTAGAGATCATAGCTCCTGTCCAGCTGCCTGGCCCAAGAAAACGGTGGTGACGGATGCCACAGGTCCCTCAGGAAAACGTAAGCCCAGCCTGACAAAGCATACTGGCCCAGAAGATAGTGCAGGCTCAACACCTTTGACGAAGGCCTGTGAGCGAGGAGACCTGGATTCACGAGAGGGATTGTATGTAAGTGATTCAGATGCCTCAGCTGCGGTATTGACAGAAACTGGATCGTCCCACCTTTTCTAATACTGTCATGTACATCATCTCATGCTGCTTGAGGCTTCCTATACTCACCTGGCTACTTGCCCTGTTACAAGGCTTGGAACATGGCGAGTGGAGTCTCTGGTGGAGGCCTGCTGTGAGAGTGCCAACTGTATGTGGATGCTGGAGGTGGGACTGCACAACAGGGCCGACGTGGGAGCACCACCCCAGATTTAATTACTGCTGCATGAAAAACAGAGGACCCCACATTCTGGTGAGAATTCACTGCCTTGGAGGAACTGCGTATCCAGTAGGGAGGCTGAAATGGACATAACTTTAATGGAAGACAGTTGTATCTTCCTCTGGCAACCTAACATTAGAAAGTATATTGCGCTGCACATATTTGCCTTCCCCTCAGCTGCAATTGCAGAGGTGTCAAATGTTTTTGCTCCTATTCCCAATTCTACCACACTTTTGACCGTGGTGGTAGCCTTCTCTGATATAGTCTAGAAATCATATACCTTCAAATAATCCTTTGGCCATGAACATTGCTCAGTGTCGACCCCCCACTGGGCAAGTGGGCAGGCTCTGGTCAGCTGCACCTTTCTGCCTGAAGGTGTAGTGGTTAAGCAGGCATTGCTCTGAGACCCTACATAGGTCCTAGAAACCAAGGAACTTGTGTATGTGTAAAGCATCGTCTCTCCTGACCTAATACCGGGTACAGTCGCAATGGCCATACGATTCTCCTGGCTGTCCTTAGGAACGCAGGAGTTATTTATTCCTTACATCATGCAGACTTTGCCCAACCACAGTCGTCCATTACTGCCCTGTAGGAGCTCCTGGACACCTTTTCTGTGTTTTCAGGGTACAGGGTTAATGGGAGGAATGTGAGATAAAGCCCCTGTCATATGTGACTGCAACAGCCTGTATAGAGGGAACCTATATACATGGGCCCAATACTTGGGTATTTTGTGTTCAGCAAGAGGCTCACACATGGTGGAGGGCAACATATTGCTCCACATAGCTAAGTCCAAATGGGATTTTGAAAAATTGGCAGAACTCCTGTTAGTGCTATGGGTACAGACCATTAAAATGGTTACAGCTCACCGTTACTACTACGCTATAGACAGGTTACTCATCTTCATACTGATACCCTGTTTCATAGAATAGATTAGGACAGTGCTTCCCAACTTGTGGTACTGGGACCCCTGGTGGTCCACAAAGCCCACCCTGGGGGGTTCGCAACTGCTTAAAAAATTAAATAATATTAAAAGATAAATAAAGGGTATATACATTTTTTTTTAAAGCAAAATATAAATTTGAACATTTTAAAATGTTCTATAAATATGAAGACATTTTAAATTGGCGGCTGTAGGAAGTTGGCTCTGTATATACTATCCCAAAGTGAGAGATAGTGTGCACAGAGTTCAAGGGTTCCCATTAGAGGTTGATAGTGGCAAAATTAGATAATACTAATCCTCTATACTGTGGTAATGTGGTCGAGTAGTAGGCTTATCAGAGGGCAGTGTTAAGCATTTGTTGTACACACACAGGCAATAAATGAGGAACACACACTCAAAGACTTAACTCCAGGCCAATAGTTTTTATATAGAAAAATATATTTTCTTAATTTATTTTGGAACCACACGATTCAAGATTTTAGGTAAGTACATAAAATGGAAGGTACTTCTCACAAGTAAGTATAGAACTTTGATTTAAAACAGTAATACACACAGTTTAGGTTAAAATGGCAATAAGCTATTTTAAAAGTGGACACAGTGCAAAAAGCAACAGTTGCTGGGGGAGGTAAGTTTGGTTAAGTTTCTCAGGTAAGTAAAGCACTTACACAGTCAGTCTCCTGGGCATAGGCAGCCCACCGTTGGGGGTTCAAGGCAACCCCAAAGCCACCACACCAGCAACACAGGGTCAGGTGCAGAGGTCAAAGGAGGGCTCAAAACACATAGGCGCCTATGAAGAACAGGGGTGATCCGGTCCTAGTCTGCTTACAGGTAAGTCCCTGCGTCTTTGGGTAGCAGACGAGGGGTTTTTGTAGGGCACTGGGGGACATGCACACAAGCCCACAAAACACACCCTCAGCGGCACAGGGGTGGCGGGTGCAGTAGGCAAACTAGGCGTCAGGTTTGCTATTGAAAGCAATGGAGGGACCCGGGGGTCACTTAGGCGATGCAGGCAGGGCACAGGGGGGCTTCTCAACCCAGCTACCAACTGGGCTAGGATGAGGGCTGCCTGCTGGTCACTCCTGCAGTGGTAGGTCGTTCCTCTCGGTCCTGGGGGCTGCGGGTGCAGTGCTTGGTCCAGGCGTCGGGTTCCTTTGTTACCAGGCAGTCACGGTCAGGGGGAGCCTCTGGATCCTCTCTGCAGGCATCACTGTAGGGGTGCAGGGGGGTCGACTCAGGGTGCCCACGCCATCGTAGTCACCTGGGAGCCCTCTCTGCGGTGTTGGTTCTCCTGAACCCGAGCCCGGGGCGTTGGGTGCAGAGTGTGAAGTCTCACGCTTCCAGCGGGAAGAGAGAGTTCTTTAAAAGTGGTTTCTTTGTTGCAGGTTTTGAACAGTGCAGCTGTTCACTGGAGTTTCTTGGTCCTTTAGTCCAGGGCAGTCCTCTGAGGCTTCAGAGGTCGCTGGTCCCTGTCTGATGAGTCACTGTGCAGGTTCTTTGAGTCTGGAGACAGGCCGGTAGGGCTGGGGCCAAGTCAGTTATCGTCTCTGCGGGGTTTTCAGGTCAGCACTCCTTCTTGTTGTAGGTTGCAGGAATCTGATTTCCTGGGTTCTGGGTCACCCCTAATTACTCTATTTAGGGTTGTGTTTAGATCTGGGGGGCAGTAGCCAATGGCTACTGTCCTGTCGGATGCGTCGTTGGTGCAGGTTTTCGAAGTTGGAGACAGGCTGGTAGGGCTGAGGCCAAAGCCGTTGTTTTCTTCCTCCTTCTCTGCATGCTTGTAGATCAGCAGTCCTTCTTGTTTCTTTAGGTTGCAGGAATCTGATTTCCTGGGATCTGGGGAGCCCCTAAATACTGAATTTAGGGGGGTGTTTAGGTCTGGGAGGGCAGTAGCCAATGGCTACTGTCCTTGAGTGTGGCTACACCCTCTTTGTGTCTCCTCCCAGAGGGGAGGGGGCACATCCCTATTCCTCTTGGGGGAATCCTCCAAACTCAAGATGGAGGATTTCTAAAGGCAGGGGTCACCTCAGCTCAGGGCACCTTAGGGGCTGTCCTGACTGGTAGGTGACTCCTCCTTGTTTTTCTCATTATCTCCTCTTGCCTTCCTGCCAAAAGTGGGGGCAGTGGCCGGAGGAGCAGGCATCTCCACTAGCTGGGATGCCCTGGGGTGCTGTAACAAAAGGCAAGAGCCTTTGGGGCTCACCACCAGGTGTTACAGTTCCTTCAGGGGGAGGTGAGAAGCACCTCCACCCAGTACAGGCTTTGTTCTTGGCCACAGATTGACAAAGGCCCTCTCCCCGTGTGGCCAGCAACATGTCTGGTGTGTGGCAGGCTGGCAGGAACTGGTCAGCCTACTCTAGAAGTCGGGTAGGTATTCAGGGGGCATCTCTAAGATGCCATCTGGGTGTATTTTACAATAAATTACACACTGGCATCAGTGTGCATTTATTGTGCTGAGACGTTTGATACCAAACTTCCCAGTTTTCAGTGTAGGCATTATGGAACTGTGGAGTTTGTGTTTGACAAACTCCCAGACCATATACTCTTATGGCTACCCTGCACTTACAATGTCTAAGGTTTGTGGTATAGTGCACCCTGCCTTAGGGCTGTAAGGCCTGCTAGACAGGTGACTTACCTATGCCGCAGGCAGTGTGAGGTTGGTATGGCACTCTGAGGGGAGTGCCATGTCATTTTCTCCCCACCAGCACACACAAGCTTTGAGGCAGTGTGCATGTGCTGAGTGAGGGGTCCCCATGGTGGCATAAGACATGCTGCAGCCCTTAGAGACCTTCCCTGGCATCAGGGCTCTTGGTACCAGGGGTACCAGCTACAAGGGACTTACCTGAGTGCCAGGGTTGTGCAATTGTGGAGACAAAGGTACAGTTTAGGGAAAGAAGACTGGTGCTGGGGCCTGGTTAGCAGGGTCCCAGCACACTTTCAATCAAAACTTAGCATCAGAAAGGCAAACGGTTAGGGGGTAACCATGCCAAGGAGGCATTTCCTTACATTCACTCTTGCTCAGGTCTTGTCTGCCCTAGACCAAGGAGACTGGATGGTAGGGTTGGACTTGCAGGATGCATATTTTGCCTTTCCCATCCCCATCCTGCCAGCCCACAGGTGTTACTTGCAGTTCAATGTGGGTCACACGCACTTTGTTTACTGTGCTCCCTTTCGGTCTCACCAGTCTCACCAGTACCCCTCAGGTGTTCACCAAAGTGATGGCTTTGGTAGCAGCTCATCTGCACAGGTTAGGGATTTCAGTCTTCCCCTACCTCGACGACTGGCTGTTGAAGGCTCCTACGTCCCAGGCTCTTGTCAACCACCTTCAGACGATGGCAAACCTCCTGCATTCGCTGGGGTTCACTATAAATGTGCAGAAGTCACACCTGACTCCTCTCAGTGCAGTTTTGGGCATAGCCTCCCAAGCAGCGAGTCCAGGATACTCAGGTTATGATACAGATGTTTTGGCCTCTATCCAGGATTTCGGTGGGATAGACTCTGAGGCTGTTGGGACTCATGGCCTCCTGCATCCTGTTAGTCAAGCATGCTAGATGGCATCTGAGGGCCCTGCAGTATGACCTGAAGTTCCATTGGGTGCAGCAACAGGGGAATCTTACTGACAGGGGTCAGATATTGAAGGGAACTGCAAAATACCTGCAGTGGTGGTTAATGAACTACAATTGGGACAGAGGCAGACTCCTCTCTCTTCCCCAACCAGATCTCACAGTAGTGACAGATGTGTCACTTTTGGGATGGGGGCGGCCATCTGGGAGAGATGGAGATCAGAGGACTTTGGTCTCTGGCGGGATGCAGTATCTATATCAATTTACTGTATCTCCAGGCGATCCAGCTGCCATTGAAAGCATTTCTTCCTGTTGTAAAAGGGAAGATAGTGCAGGTGTTCATGAATAATACCACTGCAATGTGGTACTGCAACAATCAGGGCTGTGTGGGGTCGTGGACCCTTTGTCAAGAGGCTCTGCATCTCTGGACATGGCTGGAACAGCAGGTCATAACCCTGGTGGTTTAACACCTAGCAGGTTCTCTGAACGCCAGGGCGGACAAACTCAGGTGCCGGTGCTTAGGTGGATCACAAATGGCAAAGACTTTTTCAGCATTGGGGAGAGACTTAGTTAGATCTGTTCACCTCCGCAGAGAACGTGCAATGTCAGTAGTATTGCACGTTTGTGATGGGGATAATGTCAGCTTAGATGAGGTTTTACCTTGGCCCTTCCCTTCTCTTTCCGCATCACGAGATGCACCTGTCTTTTTCTTACAGACTACATTGGACATCTTTCCCTTTAAGACATCTACAGAGAGACGTGTGGAGGGGCGTGGCCTTGAGTGTGATGGTGATCAGCCCCCAGGTGAATGGTGGACGAAAATTGGAAGGGTGACGAACCAGGAAGGAAGGAGTGCAGACAAGAGAGGAACACCAAACTGAGACACGTGGGAGACCCGCAAAGGACCAAACCGACTGGTACTCAGGAGGCTCCAGTGCCCTGTTGGAAATTTCCATGGAACCGGATGAGAGTTGGTGGAGTAAGCTGGGAGGCCACCGTCCCTTCGTGTCGCCCTTCCACGCTCCCGGAAGAGTGTGGCTTACCCAGGTATGTGGGCTGTTGGAAAACCGGTAGTTGTGAAAAGGGGACACCAATCTGAGAGACAGGCTCCTCTTCTTATTTGGAAGATAGGAACGAGCCTTGCTTGCTACATTTTCAAGTAAAAGAAACAGGCATGACAACACTGTGACGGGATAGGGAAAACAGTGATTATCTCCTTCAAACCCACCCCTGTAAAAATAAGACAAAACTAAAGAGTATATACTTACCTGTGGTTCTTTCCTCTTCTGTCCGAGGGGCGCTACGACCACGGTGGTCCAGTCCGGTCGAGAATAGAAGGGTGAGGAAGAACGTAGAGTGCCATTATGAACCAGGCCACAGAGGAACAAAGTATGAACTGTACATAGAGGAAATAAAGAGACCCATAATTAACCAAACAAGGCGTAGAGTACTTCCTTTATCCATCTACATAGCCGTTCGTCTACCTATGTGACAGCGTTGGAGTTTCCAAGGCAGCAATCGCTCGGTGACGCTTTTCGACAAAAGTGGAATTCAGGCCTCCTGTATACCTTTCCGCCCATACCACTTCTGCCCAGAGTTCTCAAGAAGATCAAGAACGACTGGGCCCAAGTTATCCTAGTGGCTCCGGACTCAGCACAGAGAGTCTGGTATCCCGAGCTTCTGAGAATGAGCATCAATCCTCCGATCAGGCTGCTGCTTCAGGAGGATCTTCTGTTGCAGCAGCAGAGAAAAGTTCTCCACCCCAAACTGTCAACTCTACGCCTTCATGCGTGCAGATTAAGCGGCGGCAGTTGATGGCTTTTGACCTTCCTCCTGAAGTCTGTAAAGTTATTCTGTCAGCCAGGTGTCCCTCCACTAAAATGGTATATGCCTGCTGTTGGAAATGTTTTGTACATTATTGTGCAGAAAGAGCTATTGATCCTCTTTCTGCTTCTCTTTCTGATATTCTTCTCTTTATACTATTGCTTGCCTAGCAGGGTTCTGCCTTGTGTACTCTGAAGGGCTATCCTTTCTGCCATATCGGCATTTCTTGGGCTGCCTGATCAGCCTTCACTGTTCAAATCTCCCATTGTACATAGATTCCTCAAAGGGCTTACAGATATGTTTCTCCCTATGCCCTTTGTTATGCATCAATGGGACTTAAATCTCGTCCTTACATTTCTTATGTGTGCTCCTTTCAAGCCCTTACACAACTATCCCCTGTGGCAGCTCACCATCAAGACAGCCTTCTTACAGGGAGTGCAGAATTATTAGGCAAGTTGTATTTTTGAGGATTAATTTTATTATTGAACAACAACCATGTTCTCAATGAACCCAAAAAACTCATTAATATCAAAGCTGAATATTTTTGGAAGTAGTTTTTAGTTTGTTTTTAGTTTTAGCTATGTTAGGGGGATATCTGTGTGTGCAGGTGACTATTACTGTGCATAATTATTAGGCAACTTAACAAAAAAAAATATATACCCATTTCAATTATTTATTATTACCAGTGAAACCAATATAACATCTCAACATTCACAAATATACATTTCTGACATTCAAAAACAAAACAAAAACAAATCAGTGACCAATATAGCCACCTTTCTTTGCAAGGACCCTCAAAAGACTGCCATCCATGGATTCTGTCAGTGTTTTGATCTGTTCACCATCAACATTGCGTGCAGCAGCAACCACAGCCTCCCAGACACTGTTCAGAGAGGTGTACTGTTTTCCCTCCTTGTAAATCTCACATTTGATGATGGACCACAGGTTCTCAATGGGGTTCAGATCAGGTGAACAAGGAGGCCATGTCATTAGATTTCCTTCTTTTATACCCTTTCTTGCCAGCCACGCTGTGGAGTACTTGGACGCGTGTGATGGAGCATTGTCCTGCATGAAAATCATGTTTTTCTTGAAGGATGCAGACTTCTTCCTGTACCACTGCTTGAAGAAGGTGTCTTCCAGGAACTGGCAGTAGGACTGGGAGTTGAGCTTGACTCCATCCTCAACCCGAAAAGGCCCCACAAGCTCATCTTTGATGATACCAGCCCAAACCAGTACTCCACCTCCACCTTGCTGGCGTCTGAGTCGGACTGGAGCTCTCTGCCCTTTACCAATCCAGCCACGGGCCCATCCATCTGGCCCATCAAGACTCACTCTCATTTCATCAGTCCATAAAACCTTAGAAAAATCAGTCTTGAGATATTTCTTGGCCCAGTCCTGACGTTTCAGCTTGTGTGTCTTGTTCAGTGGTGGTCGTCTTTCAGCCTTTCTTACCCTGGCCATGTCTCTTGAGTATTGCACACCTTGTGCTTTTGGGCACTCCAGTGATGTTGCAGCTCTGAAATATGGCCAAACTGGTGGCAAGTGGCATCGTGGCAGCTGCACGCTTGACTTTTCTCAGTTCATGGGCAGTTATTTTGCGCCTTGGTTTTTCCACACGCTTCTTGCGACCCTGTTGACTATTTTGAATGAAACGCTTGATTGTTCGATGATCACGCTTCAGAAGCTTTGCAATTTTAAGAGTGCTGCATCCCTCTGCAAGATATCTCACTATTTTTGACTTTTCTGAGCCTGTCAAGTCCTTCTTTTGACCCATTTTGCCAAAGGAAAGGAAGTTGCCTAATAATTATGCACACCTGATATAGGGTGTTGATGTCATTAGACCACACCCCTTCTCATTACAGAGATGCACATCACCTAATATGCTTAATTGGTAGTAGGCTTTCGAGCCTATACAGCTTGGAGTAAGACTACATGCATAAAGAGGATGATGTGGTCAAAATACTCATTTGCCTAATAATTCTGCACTCCCTGTAGTGGCAATAACCTCTGCCAGGAGTGTGAGAGAGATGCAAGCTTTGTCATCAAAGCCACCGTATCTCACTGTCTATCCAGACAAGGTGGTTCTCAGAACATATGCCTCTTTACTCTCTAAGGTGGTGACCCCACTCTGTGTCTCTTCTATACCTTATACCTCTAGGTAAGTGACATTAATGTTAACCTATGTATTTTGCACTTTATTTTGAGGGGGCTGAGTCTGGTTGCTCAACTTAGAAGCAGCATTTGATTATAATCTTTGTTACATCGGTTTTAGATGAGACGGAGGGCTTACACGTCCTTTTTCTCTACATACACGCCAGCTTAATTATCGGGGAGCAAGACAGTGCCCCAACACAAGAATTTACCCAAAAGAACTGTTTTGTTTATAGGTACATGACCTTTTACTTTTAGATTTATGCCATATTGCTTATGCTTGTCACTACTTCCTTAGTATAGCGATCTTCTCTTCTAGATCGCACCGTAAAAGATTTTGGATCCATATGTGCTGACTTATGAGCACTCCCTCACGAAGACTCGGGGATAATAGTGTTTGGCCCCCGTCACGTGATTCCCACTACTCTTTCTCTATTGGTACGTGATAGTCCTTTTGTTAGTTCCTTTGAAATTCAGCTTACTCGTTATCTTCCTCCTAATGACTTACAATCATATTTCAGATCGTACAATATCTTGAAGAGTTTTACTTGATTAGGATAAGCCATCTATTCATGTTAACACCTTACTTATATTTTGGTACGTTTTCCTTTATTCAGACACACTTGCGAATGCTCAATTTAGCACACTCACTCACCAATTTCCTAGGTGTTATGACGCCTTTCTGTTTCCTTTTTTCCTAATGACACCCTGTCATCAAGTGTATATCTCTCAACCTTAGTTTCCGTTTCTCATCGCCACATATCTAGTGGGAGTCTTTATCCCTATTTCTAATTCTCAATTTCTACTTCGTTTCACGTGCACATCAAACTTTTGGTTATATTTATAATAATAACAAGTTTATCACTTGTGGTAAACTGTAATCACAGTTTTTTCTCTGTGGCTCCGTTTGGTAATGTCACTTGATGATTTTAGACGCTCACGTGGTACTGGTGAAGGACTAGGCCACGATTTTAGTGCCAGGTATTAATTTTCCATAATCACGTATAACTACAGATTATGACCAAGCTCATTATTATGTTTCTTACAGCCCTGAGGAAGTCAATGAGTTTAATTTCTTGGAGACAAAACACGTGTTGGCTGTTGGATGTTGTTGTGATTACCACATATGGAATCTTTCTGTTGTGATGAACATGTATGAAAACCTCGCACAAGAATAAAGACACTGAACTTTAACTCTCTTTGGATTATATATTGATTTTCCGAAGACCAAGAACCTAACTGTACAGACTCTTATCTTATTTCATACGAGTGCCCTGGCCTTTTGAATAAGGTGGTGACCCCACTTCATCTGGGTCAGAGCATGACCCTGCCCACCTTCTTTTCTCCACCGCATCCCTCTAAGGAAGAGGAGCGACTCCACTGGCTGGACCCAAACAGTTGTCGTTCTACCTTGATTCGCAAAAAGGTTTCAGGTGGATGACCAACTCTTTGTGGGGTTCATGGGAGGAAAAAAGGGTCAGCAGTGCAGAAACTAACCGTTTCGCGCTGGGTCGTTCTCTGCATTAAAATCTGCTATGCACCGGCCAAGAAGCAGCCTCCTGAGCGCTTGAGAGCTCATTCCACCGGGGCAAGGCTGCTAACACTGCCCTAGCACGAGGTGTTCCAGTCCTGGATATCTGTCAAGCAGCAACATGGGTATCCTTGCACACATTTGTAAAACAATGCTGCCTGGACAATCCGGTCTGAAGAGATGGACACTTTGCCGTTTCAGTCTTACACAACTTTTTAATGTAAAGGAGATCTATCCGCAGCCTGCTCCCAGGGGGTTATGGCTTGGGTATCTATTCTAAGGTAAGGACTCTGCAGTTAGAAATCTCTATCAGATAAACGAGTTACTTACCTTCGGTAACACATTATCTGGTAGAGACGCTATCTAGCTGCAAATTCTTTACAGCCACCCATACCTCCCCACTCTGTGGATTTGTCTAATAAGGTTAGGGTTTATCCCTTTCAGGGCCCTAGTTTCGCACAGACGAACAGTTGGTTCTATCCATGACTCTGCACTTCTGGCATGGAAGTTCGTGGGTATGTGCACGGTGAGCAAAAGAACAATGGATTAAACCCAGATCTGTGACTGGGGGTGAGTGTTTACATTGTCAGCACTCTGTCCATCATCCTTTTGTGTTGCTAAAGTTGCCCTAAGTGGGAAGGGTATGCCCAGACGTGGGTCCCTTGCTCACTGTGCCACTGGAATCAAGCTAGCCTGGCTGATGAGGGGTGAAACCCCGAAACCGGTCCCAGGATGCTTGTTTCCGGTCCAGGGAGGACCTGCCTGGCAGTTTGGGCTGGACTGTTCCCATGAGGAACAGGGTCAAGACTGATTTGCATATGGCTGGGTCCAAACTGGGGTGGCATGGTGAGCAAAAGAACGATGGATTAAACCCAGATCTGTGACTGGGGGTGAGTGTTTGCATTGTCAGCACTCCGTCCATCATCCTTTTGTGTTGCTATGTGCACTGTGACGTCACAGACAGCTCTAATGCCGCTGATGATGCCACGCGGATCTGAACGACGCCACCTGATGGCGCATGCAGGGTTCTGCTTAGCAAAAATTCTGGATTCCAAGCAGATGCCAGGAAATTCTAAGGTAAGGAATCTGCAGCTAGATAGAGCCTCTACCAGATAATGCATTACTGAAGGTAAGTAACTTGTTTATCTGTGCCTGGTTAGATGCACTTTTCGAGTGTAATTCTTGCACTTCTTGTCTTTGGCATACACCTTGTGTTGACGCCTCGTCCAATACCTGTTGATTTATTCAATTGTGAATACTAGTGGGACATCCCACATGCATTTCCGTATCTATAACAAGTTACATTGAGACTTAAAAAAAGGGAGACCCAAGACTGCAACGCAGTACTGAATGCTCATAACTTTATTGCATAAATGCATTTTCGTCTTGAATAAATGATGAGATTGGGCATTGCTGAAACCCCAAAGTAATACTCAGCCCTCCTTTATTTTTTTTTAACACCGCACACATTTACTAGCTTTTAGACTGTTATAAAGATGCCCATTCTTGATACAAAATAGAAGCTGAAATATAAGATCATAAGTACTTGCCAAACAGCACAGTTTGGCCACATGAAAAGAAGGCTGATTTGTCAAAGTTGGTGTGTCGAGAAGTATTCCTGCAAGACCGGATTCAAGGCGTGTGACTCCTGTCACTGCATGGTGTTGATGGCGGATCTGCACCTTGTGTGTCTGTGGTGTCTGAAGCGCAACCACGACCTGAAGTCATGCTCCGAGTGCCGGGCCATGAACCTGAAGGCTTTGAGGGAGTGGTCCCTGAAGCTCACGACAGCCTGGCTCTCGGCTCCACGTCACTCCTGGTCTTGTTAGAGAGGAAGGTCACGAGAATCATCGCAGAGGCATCACCACCCGTCCTCGTCCCACTCCAATTTATCTGGACATTCGGGTCACAAGAAGAAGAAGAACGTTCTTCGACATCACCCTGTCGCTCGGATGATTGGACGCAGGAAGAGCATCAACGCTCTAGGCCTCTGTCGTCGGAGCTTGCTTCTGGGTTTGCTCCACACCTCTCTGAGTTCCAGGTGTCGGAGCCACCTCTGCCCAACTCATAGAGTTTTACGAGGCCATGCGCCTCATTTTTGGGCAGTCCGACCCTCCTGTGACGCCTTCTGGCCCCGTGGGGTCAGAACAGGACCCCTCAGATTCCACTGCTTCGGCCTCTGCTCTGGAGGGCACCCCAGGATCTGTTACCAGATCCATACGGATGCCGGTCGGGCCCACAATTGATGTGGATCCCATCCTAATTCCCGTCTCCGACCCAGAGCCAGAATGACTTCGCTCAATGCCGATTCTATCTTAGACATGGACTTTGCTCTCCATGTTGGATCCTGACCATTTTGCTTATAGTTATGGGTACGGAGAGAGTATGGAGGGGTCACTGGCCCCTTTGGAATTCCAGCTAGAAGATCCGGAAATGGACTGGACTCAGAAATTGGGTGATGCCAGTGGCCTTGCTACCTCCCTGGACACTGGTATGCTATCTCCCCTTACTGTAGCTATGGAGGAGGGACCCTCTTATTCAGTGGTGGTGAGAAGAGTTGCTGAGGTCTTAGGCCTCAAACCCTTTTGCCCTTCAATGAAGCCCTCACTGATGTCCTTCTGGGAACATGGTCTAAACCCAGCATAGGGAGTCCTGTGAATAGGACAAACACCCGCCGCCATAGGCCTGCTCCTAATGTACCTAATTTCCTGACCCAACATTCCACGCCTGAGAGTTTGGTCATCCACGCTTCTTCCTCTTCTGGTGCATTCCCATCCACACCCCCAAATAGAGAATCAAAACGACTGAACCAACTTGGGAAGAAGTTATTCTCTTCCTCCAGTCTGGCGTTGCGGTCTGTGAATACTGCATGCCTTTTGGGCCGCTATTCCCATACTTTATTGGATACGGTTGCGCAGGTGCAGCCACAGGATCCGGAGGAAGCCTGGGCCATTCTCTCCCAAGCTGTTGCTGACGGGAGAGGTGCCACACATCGTGGAGGACTTATGGCTTGTTGGGGATGGCACCCGTCTCTTCTCTTCTCTTCTCTGACCAGCAACAAACTGACTGCAAAAATCTCAAGTCAGTTCTCAGAACAATTTTCTCTGACACCTGGTCAAACCACCTGGTGGGAACATTAAATTGACACCAGTGATAGTCTGCCTGTGAAGAATAAGATCTGTAGGCAGCCTGACCATGTCAGGGAATGCATCAAAGCAGAAGGTTCAAACGATGCTAGAGTTAGGAGTCATTGAGCCTTCAGACAGCCCTTGGGCCAGTCCTGGTACCTAAGCCTCACTCATTACCAAAATGGAAAAGAGAAATGAGGCTTTGTGTTAATTACAGAGGCCTCAATGCAGTCACCAGGACTGATGCCCATCCAATTCCAAGGGCAGATGAACTGATAAATACTTTGGCTGCAGCCGAGTGTCTCAGCACATTTGACTTGATTGCAGGATATTGCCAAATTATCTGATGCTGCAAAAGCCAAAACAGCATTCTCAAAACCTAGTTGGCATTATCACTTCACAGTGATGCCCTTTGGTTTGAAAAATGCCCCTGCAACATTTCAGAGGTTGACAAACAAAGTTCTCAGCTTGGAAATCTTCAGTGCAGCTTATCTAGATGATATAGCTGTCTTTAGCTCCACCTGGGAGGATCACCTTTTCCACCTTGGAACTGTGCTAGAGGCCTTAGAAAAGGCAGGCCTCACTATCAAGTCGTCCACATGCCAGATAGGGCAGGGTAAAGTGGTTTATTTGGGCCATCTGGTAGGTGGAAGGAACATTTAGCCTCTACAGAGCAAAATCCAAATTATAATGGATTGGGTTGCCCCTACCACTCAAACGCAAGTCAGGGCCTTCTTAAGTCTGTTTGGTACTGCAGAAAGTTCATAAAAGTGGATGGCTCCATTGTAGCTCCTTAAAGACCTCACATCCAAAAGGATGCCCAAGAAAGTCATATGGACATGACCTAAAACAGGCCATGTGTTCTGCTCCCATTTTTAGAAGGCCTGACTACTCAAAACAATTAATTATCTAGACAGATGCTTCAGAGGTAGGAATAGGGGGAAGTACTTTCCAAACTTAATGTAGAGAGCCAGGATCAACCTGTTGCATATATTAGTAGAAGGTTGACCCTCAGAGAAAGGCATTGGTCAGCCTTTACTGTGTTCTGGGCCTTGAAGAAGCTGAAGCCATACCTCTTTGGCACTCACTTCCTTGTCCAGACAGACCACAAGCCCCTCCTTTGGCTTAAGCACATGAAAGGATGAAAATCCTAAACTATTAAGGTACTCCGTCTCCCTACATGGAATGGACAATTCAAAGGAACATAGACCTAGGAGTAACCACTCCACTGCAGATGGACTCTCCAGATATTTCCACTTACACAATGAAGACTCAACTGGGCAAGGTTAGTCTTATTGTCCTTTGTTTGGTGTTGGGCGGCTGTGTAGCAAAGTCCCCTCTTTCTGGCACGGTTACCCACACTTTTTGTCTGATGCTGAGACGGTTTTCACTGGGATCCTGCTACCAGGACCCCAGACATTGTGCTCTCTCCTTCAAATGTAGTTGCTTTGGTACTTCTTACATCCCACAATTGGCATACTGGTGTACCCTTGTTAGTCCCTAGTATATGGTACCAAGATTTCCAGGGGTCCCCCATGGGCTGCAGCATGTACTATAGGACCATGCAAACTGTCTGCAGGCCTGCCACTTGCAGCTTGTGTGAAAAGGTGCATGCACCCTTTCACTGCTGGTCACTACACCAAGTCACTTTGAGTCACCCCTGTGGTAGGCCGTTTCAGCCCAAACGGAAGGATGCAGGTCCCTGTGTGTGTGTGTGGACACCCCTGCATGAGCAGAGGTGCCCTCACAAACTCCTGTTCCAATCCCCTGGGCTTCGTAAGTGTGGGGAAGCAATTTTAGCTGTGGATTGGTCACAGTACATGGTCCTGTGGTCCAGCTACATAATGCTAACTCCGAACCTAGGCATGTTTGGTATCAAGCGTTTCGGAATCATACCCCAGTACTGATGCCAGTATTGATGGCATGATTCCATGCACTCTGGGGGTGCCTTAGAGGACCCCCCTAGTACTGCTCCTACCAGTCTTTCAGGGTATGCGATCAGCCCATGCTACTTCAGTCCTTCAGACAGGATTCTGCCCTCCTGCTGCTTGACCGGCTCAAGCAGGGTAATTCAGAACAAAGGATTTCCTGTAGGAGAGGGGTGCAAACCCCACTCCTTTGGAAATAGGTGTTACAGGGCTGGTGAGGGGTAGCCTCTCCACCCACTGGTTTGCTTAGAAGGGCACATTTGGTGCCCTCCTTGCATAATCTGGTTTTGCACCAATCCAGGAACCCCCAGTCTCTGCTCTGACGCGAAACTGCACAAAGGAAAGGGGAGTGACCACTCCCCTGTCCATCACCACCCCAGGGGTGGTGCCCAGAGCTCCTCCAGGTGGCCACTTAGTTCTGCCGTATTGAAACCAAGTTGTGTAGAAGCCCCTGGGAGCATCTGACTGGTCAGAGTAGGTAGCTAATGTCAGTGAATCCCCACCTCAGAAGGTGACCAAGCCCCCTTTGGGGCTATTTGGGGAATCCCTTGCAGGTGAGTCCCTAGATTTATTGTGCTAGATTCCCCCTCTGGCAAAGACCTCTTCTGCGCCTGGCCACTGGAACCGTTGCTGGACTTCACAGGCACCGAACAAGACTGCAACCTCTCCTTGCAAAATTGTTTCCGCTGCTCCTGTCAGCAACTTGCAAAATTTCCACAGCTGTGCATCCCCTGGGGTTGGCAAAACTTAAACTGCACCAAAGAAGCAAGAAGGAATCTCCCTTGGAGTAAAGGAGTCACTCCCCTGCATCCACAGGTACCTAAGGCAACGACGCCCGGCTGCTGGATTTTGCTGTCCACTTGACTTGCGAAGATTCTCCAGCACAAGTGGTGGTTCTGAGGGGTCCTCTGTGTCCTCTCTGCTGTCTGTCCAACTTGGGAGACGGTGAGTCCTTGCCTCTTTTCCCAAGACAGAACCCTTGTGCACCATGACTGTTGGAGCAGCCAAGGCTTGTTGACTCCTGCTCTGAGGGATCTTCAGGCTCTTAGTAGCCCCGTCCCCCAGCACTCCACCACTGCAAGGAGAGTCTTCTCTTTGCTTCTCCACCCATGTAGGATTTCTCTTCAGGTGTGCTGTCTGTGCCTCACTGCGACTTACTGTGCCTGCTTGCCACTGGGTTGCTTGTGGGGGCTCCAACTGCTTCTGCTGGCTCTCCTGTCTTCTGAGGGTCAGCCTGGGCTCCCTTCCAAAGGTCGAGCCCCCAGGACCTTGCTGGTCCTCTTCAGCTATGCAAATCCCCAACAGCTCCAGTTGCATTTGCTTGTTGGGGGTCCTCCTGACCCCAAACCCGTCTGCAGTACAGCGACTGACGAGGAACAGCTCCTAGGTGTCTTCAGGGATTCCTCTGCAGCTCCTGGAGCCCGCAGCTGGGCTTCCTCTATCACCTTTGACCTGGATCTTCACCCACAGAAGAGTGGGCATTGCCTCCTGCCCCACCTGGACACTCATGCATGGACTACACTCTGTCTCCCTCTTTTGCAGGCCCTCTTCATCCAGAACCAACTGTTGTGTTCCCCAGGCCTAGTCCTGCTTTTGCAATATTCTATTTACGAGTCCCCATGTTAGCCTATGGGAAGACCAGGTAACTTACCTCTCCTCTCCTGGTCGCTGGGGGTCTTCCATATACTCATCTCTTGTGACTCCACTCTCTCCCAGCCCTTGGCTAACTACTCCATATCCTTTGGTGCAGAACCCGTTCTGCATTCCACTTTTTTAGTATATGGTTTGCCCCCCCACCCCATTTGGCCCTTGCTATTTTATGCTATTTTCTATTACTTACCTGTGTATATTTTGTGTGTACTTTATCTCCAGTAGGGGTGTTGCCTATAGTAATCTAGTTTGGTGTACATTTATTTTTGCAACACTGTGTGGGTCCTTTCATGTGTGATAAGTTACTGTGTGACTACTGCGGTATTGCAAGTGCTTCACACTCCTCCCTAAGTCTTGGCCGCTCACCACAGCTACCACTAGAGCCCAGGCTACCTAGACACTGTAACACTATCTAAGGGTTGCCTGGGCCCATTATAATTTGTAACACCATAGGTGTCCACCACACACTAGGCCAGCCTCTGACATTGGTGGTGCAGCGGTGGGATACGACACTTGCGATTGCTTTACCACTATCACCAGTGACTTTCCACAGGAAAAATCACTACTAGGCTTTAGGACACACTACACTTGATAGTAGGGATTTCTAGTCTTCCAATTTAGGTAAGTTGGGGACCTAGCAGAGCCTGTTCTCTAAACCTTTAGAAAGTTTAGAATCGTAGAGAAGGTATATGCACCCACACTACTCTAGATATCATGCCTTCAGCAGAAGATACAACTCAGGCCCCAGAACCTCAGTATGAGGGCCTCACCTTCGAGGAGCTGAGGGAGCTATGTGCCTCCAGAAAGCTGAAGACAGGGAGAAACCCCCAAAAAACTCTACACCTGGGATTGCTCTTGCAGTCTGATGTCCAGAACTCAGAGCCAGGAAGGGCAGGAGTTGAGACAGGCCCTCCAGTGTTAAATAGGATGGACTTAGATCCTAATGGGGAGGGTCAGGAAGACACTGGGGAACACCATAGTCCTATTGGAGCACTCATTGTAGTGAAAAGGGGGGTACACACAAGGTCTTTTCCTCCTAGGGGATTGGGGCAAAGGGTCCCCAAAAGGAGGGATAAGTCCTCATCATCTGTCCACACCCATGTCTCAGCAGCGTCTGATTAGACTAACCACTCTAGCTCAGGTGGGGGGAGTCCCTAGATAGAGAATTCAGTAAACGGAGACTAGAAGAGGTCAGGCGGAGGCTGCAGTAGCAACAGTTAGCCCTAGATAGGGAGGCCTTGGCAGTGGAGAGGGAGTGACACAATTTAGGGTTAACACCCCATGGTGGCAGCAACAGCTATAGAGAGACCACTGTCGGGGAAAGCTCCTATGATTCCAGGAATCTCAGCAACATAGTCCCACCTTACAAGGCTGAGGATGACATCCACAAGTGAATGGCTGCCTTAGAGAGGGCCTGCAGTGTACAGAAGGTCCCTCAAAGACCGTGTGCAGCCATCTTGTGGCTTTCCTTTACTGACAAGGGTAGGGACAAACTCCTCACTGTCAAGGAGGAAGATGGAGACAATTATCATGCACATAAGGATGCTCTCATTGATGGGTTTGGGTTGCCCACAGAAGAATATAGGATAAAATTCAGGGAAACCAGGAAGGAGTCCTCCCAGGATTGGATAGATTTTGTGGACAGTTCTGTCAAGGCCCTGAAAGGCTGGTTACATGGCAGTAATGTGCATGATTATCAGGTATTTTACAATCTTCTTATGAGAGAGTACATTCCAAATTGCATTTCTGACAAACAACATCAGAATCTGGTGGACTCGGATCTGACCAGTCCCCAAGAATTGGGTAAGATGGCAGACAAATGGGTGCCATCTCATCCTCCTATCTTCTGCATTCTATTTTTTCTGTTGTTTGCTGCAGCACTTGAAGGAAACTGACCCAAACCAGCATATATCCTTTTATATTGATTCTCCCATGACTGCTGATAACCACATGCCTTATCATCAAACTTCACTGATGTAACAGGAGAGTTGGTGCGTCACCTGAAGACCCATTGTATAGCTCTTGGACAATCTGTCTTGTAATTTTAATCATGCACGAAATTGGAAACATTTAGTGCATCGAAGTAAACATATCAGCTTTAGAAAGACCTAGGCCAAGCTTTTCCATCCAGTTTGTTTAAGGTATTGTATTTCCACATAACTAAGCTTTTAAATATTTGTACTCATTTTATTAAGGTTATTATTTGAATTTGTAGCCATTTTACATATATTCACACTAGATAAGTAACTTTTTGCAAAGCTGTTTCAACAATGCCAGAAAAGTATTGGGCAATTGATGTCACTCCCTGTGATGTCACATTCTGTGATATTACATCTTATGTAAATCAGATGGGCCTTGCATGTTTCTGTTCTGCCCAGTGCCCCACAAATTTGATGACAGGCCCTGGTTCCCATTGGTGTGATTATGATTTAGCTGGCTTCCTCACATCCTGGACGGGTTCTGGCCCCGTCTCCCTGCTTAGACTATAAATTTGGCTGTTTGTATCTCATTTTAGGCATCCCAATGGAGCAGTTTATTGCAGAGCTCTCATAGGGCACCACCATCTTGTCGGACGACAGACTCCACCTCCAACTCATAATCTTCTTTACTGTAATAAACCTGTACAGATTGCACAGGATAATACTAATGGAATATTTCCTTGGCAATACTGTCTGTTTTTTCTTTGATTTAAGTTCTGTTGCTGCACATTTGAGTTGATGTTGTGTATTACGCCTAGTAACACTGAAGTTATTTGATGGTTTTGGTTAATAATATTGTCTGTCTTGCTTTTTCAGTTGCATCATACAGACACTTTCTGCAAAGCATACATGTGTCTTGATTAACATGAAGAAAACATATCTCTTGCTTTGTTTTTCAGTTACCGGTTTATGGATATGTTCCCTGATGCTAACCTTGTAAGAGCAATACAGAAAGAACTTGACAATATTATACAAATTGGGGTGTGCAACATTACAAAACTTATCCGAGTTTCTGAAACAAATATTACCATGTCTGTGATACAAGCGTCTCCCCTAGCCACAACTAATGTGAATGATGGAATTCGGAATCTGGAAGAAATGGCTGCTCGTGGCAATATACCAGCTAATGTCCTACCAAGTCCTGTTCAGAGAAGAATGAGAGGATCCAAAACACTGGGGTCTGGAACTGTTGAGTCCAAGTCAGATATGCATGGTCATAGGAGTGGTCCTCTTACTGCCAAATTAGTGAAAGAAGGTCTACTAACACCGGAACTCTTGGAACAGCTTGAAAAAGAATGGCTAATTCGACAGAAAACAAATGGGTCATTACCTAAAAATAGAGCTGAGGAGTGGAGTGGTTCAAAAGGCAAAAAGAAGAAGTAGGAATACTGGTCATCGAAAACATTTCTATTTTTATGGACAAAATAAACATCTACTTTTTAATATCTCATTTTGGATCTTTTGATTGAAACTGTATTCTCATTTGAGAGCTCATTATAATATGACATTTAACAATGTGTAAAGCTGCATGTAACATAAAGTAAAATGAAACTATAGAATTAGATTAACATCTTAAAACGTCTGCCTTCATTTCTTCTTTATAACAGTACCAGAGTCTGAAAGATGTTTTTCAGAGACATTGGGGCGGAAATGTCCCCTGCATGGTCTACAGGCATGTTCCCCCTGCCCTCAAGGCATGTCTATCTGGTATCTTGGCTTTTTATTGTATGCCTTGGAATCACACTATTCTGAATAGGAGTACAAAGGGCTAGGCCTATCCCAGAGTCTGCAATGACCTGGTTCTCTTCTTTAACCTGGTTGGGCGCTTCAAGTGTGCTTTTAAACTGGACAGAAGACTACTGTCCCTTTCATGGGTCCAACACATAAAGCTGTGGTGACAGCATGCTGCCCTTTTAAATTGATAGTGTGACCAGACCTTTTTAGGGTCGAGCCTGCAAATGCATGCACTAGCTTTTTTCAATCTTGCTTGCAAGACTGTTGCGTACAGGCAAGGGCTTGGAGCCCACCTGTCTCTCACCATTTGTTGGTTTGCGTGGCACTCTTCTATCACAACGCAAGCCTGGCATCATTTCCATTCCTTTGTGTGGAGGAGGGACTAAGCACTGATTAATTCAACTTAATCAATGCCTGTCTACTGCTCCCGACGTGATCAAGGTACTATTTTGTTCTTTTTCACTTTTAGTGGCCTGCAAACAGAAAGCTTGTGGCTGGCCAAAACATGTCCAGCAGGACAAAAAAAAGTTGCAAAGTTTTATTTTTTTTAAAGCTAACTTTCTTTTATTTTGCCAAGTCGTCTTTTCTCACTTTCGACTGTTTTGTCATTACCCGTGGTTGCTCTTCTCTAAGGATGATGATTAACTTGTTTGAAATATTGCAAAGCAACATTGTTTCTTTATTATGTGTAATTTCTGAAATTATGATTTAACACATAATCATGCAGTAGACCCAAATTCACCCCACCTCAATCTGCCGCACTACAATCCACCTCACTTTACCCCATCTACCCCACTCCAGTCCAATCCACTCACCCCAATCAAATCAAAATCAAATCAAGCTTTATTTCGGCAGCAAGTGCCATAAAAGCACAACATATACACATATAAAGCCAGTGATTCATCATACAACGAATAAAAACTATAATAAAATCCTTACAATAATTGATTCCACCACGGCCAGATCGCAAGGCATGAAATTTTCACACAAAATACTATATCACCATATACCTCTATCTAAAATATTTATAAGCATTTGTAGGTTTGTGCCATAAAATGTTTGTTAAAAAATTATGCTATATGCTGTTCTAAAAAGGAGCAGTGAGAACTTTACCAAACGAGTTAAGAATTCATAGCAAGGTTCCATTCTCCTATCCTGCATAAGAATTTGGCACTTAATAAAATACAAATATGCACACAAGAAGCTAAAATAAGCAGTGCTAAATGTTAATCAAGAGACACAAACTAAATCATTTACTAAAAAATGTGCATTGGCACTTAAGGATCTTGCTCTAATGTGCCAGATCGCTAATAAAAACTTTGCCACAGCACACACCACAGGCCCATGGGTACTTGCTCAACAAATCCCAATGGCCAAGTGGCGATCCCTAATGCCCAAGGCAATGCAGAACGGTCTTATCCAATAGGCCCTCTGCTTATTATATGCGGGACAGTGGAATAAGACATGACTGATGTTTTCTTTAGTCTTACATCCCATTGGCAAGAGTCTGTTGGGCTGGCAGTTTGCTTCAGTTTAGAAGTAAAATCACATAATGGTGAAGATCCAATTCTGAATCTAATCTAAAGTGCATGTGCCAAAGGGTGTAGAATAATATCTAAATAGTGCTCGAATTCGTAGTGACACTGGATCTAACCAATAGGTACCCAACCCAAGTTTAAAAAAGTTACTTTTTACATAGTTACATCATGGGATTTGTTCTGCTTAAGGGATATCCAGAAGTGCTCCTAGCCATGTCCTATAAGGGTCTAAAGTATCTGTGGACCAGATCCGGATCCAATACTGCAATGGCCTCAGGGCAGCTATGCAAGAGAATGCAGATTCAGATCCATTTGAATACGCAACTTAGGTGAACTCAAGGGAATCTTTCATAGGACCTTTAGAAAGGATCTCTCTACTCTTTCTACATTATGCAATTTGACATGGCCCCATAACTCAGCACCATACAGAGCCCCCTCCCTAGCTTGGCTTTTGTAAATTTCTATCACTGGTGTAATGGAAAAACTAGACGATCGAGCAGCAAATCTCAAGATGCCCCCTTTCTTTTGTTTAAGGGACATAGTACATTTTATCAGCTGGGCTGTCCATTTGTGGGGGTTTTCTAATCTGACTCCCAGATAGTCAAAATCTATTACATGTTTAAGAATCTCGCAATCTAGGACTATGCTTTTCTTCACTCTGCTTTGGGTCACCAAAAACCATATATTTGGTTTTGGTGCTATTTATTTGAAGACCGTGATCCATACAAAACCCTAAAAAATTCTCCAAAAGCCTGGATAGTCCAGAGGCAGTTTGAGATAATAGTAAAGTGTCATCAGCAAACAATAAGCATAGTGTCTTGGTCCCACCAAGTTTAGGAGCATCGTTTTCGCAATCATATAAGTAGGGGATGCAGGCATTTATAAAAAGTAAAAAAAAAAAAACAGTAGAGGCTAGCACACAGCCCTGTCTAACGCCTTTCTGTATGGGGAACTCCTCAGATAGTTCCCCTACCTTTCCCCACCTTACTGTAGCAGAACTCTCTGAATACAGTTCCGTAATCAGATTTAACAGAGGCCCAGGACCTCCAGATCTACTCAAGATCTCCCATAATTTAATCCAAGGGACCAAATCAAAAGTGGATCTGAGATCTACGAAGGCGACAAACAGCCTCCCAGCGTCCAGGTCCAACATCTTCCACTTGATTGTCAGAAAGCGGAAGATCTGGTCCACCGTGGCCGTCTTCTGCCTAAAGCCCGCTTGCAGATGGCTTAGAGCACTGTTCTCCTCTATCCAGAGTCTAAGCCTGCCCAAAACTTGATGGGATAATATCTTCTACAGGTTGTCTAGGCGACAGATCCATCTATAGTTGCCCGGACCGATTTGTCCCCTTTCTTATGAATAGGACCAATTATTGCACCCTTCCAAGAGTGAGGGAGATTGTTGCCCTCCATGATGGCGTTTGAGACCCCATTTATGAGGGGCCCCATAGTTTCAGATCAGACTTAAACAGATCCGACGGTATCCCGTGTAGCCCGGGCACCTTCCCTGGTTTTTGAGCCATGATGGCTTCCTCTGTTCCTTTCATACTAAACGGAGTGATCGCACCTGCTCTTGTGATCTTATTCATGTCTACGCTCTCTATATCAGCTTGGAAAGCGAACTCCTGGCTATATAGTTTAGTAAAGTAAAGAGTCCAGTTTTCTGCAGAAATATGGCAGTCAGGCCTAGAACTCAGGTTACATCCATTTTAGGAAACCAGAGACTAAAACCCCATTGCTTTGCTACCCTTGGCTGCTATCAACAATTCCTGCCATGTTGCCTCTGCCCACTGTGCCTTGCTAGACTTTATTGTAGCTGCACACTCACTGCTCGCCAAGATTTTCATTGGTCTATCCTGTTGTCTTATTGCTTTCAAAAGACCACGCTTTGCCTTTTTGCAAGTATTATCAAACCACCTGCTTTGTTTATCCATTTTAAGCTTTTTGCTTCCTTTGATATCTTTGATAAAAAGAGACTTCAGGGAAGCAAAAAGCTCAGCATGGTTTGCCATGATCTGGGTTGGAGGATAAGCATTAGTTGCAAGGCCTGATATTTCATTGGAGACTAGGTCGTGCATTCTGGCCACTAGCACACCTAAGTTCATAAAAGCTTCCCATCTTAATGTGCGCTGATTTCTTGCCACCTCTAAAGGAAGCATAACCTCTTGCTCCTGTTAGTTAGCCCCAGTGTCAAAGAACCACCTCTCTCACTCTAACATGAGGGGGAAATTATCACTAGTACGTTGCTCTCCCACCTTAAGGTCCTTGATCTCCTGACAGATCCTTACATCAATAAGCAAGTAGTCCCTCTGGAAAAAGTAGGATTAATTGGAGTATCTGAGGAATAGCGCCCATTTCCTGGCCGTAGACCGTGAGTCAACATTAGGTCGATGATCTGCAACGCCCTGGTGCTACGCTTGGGCTGTTTCCTCAGTTTAGAGAATGGTGGAATTCTCCATATTACATCCTTTTCCTGAGTTAACTCAGCAAAAAGGGAGTTAGGCTCTAGAAACACGTTAAAGTCTCCGGCTGTGATGACAAAATGTGAGGGAAGTAATTCTGTCACAAGAGCGCTTAACAAGCTGATAGTTTTCGTAGTTTGGCTAGGAAGACCTTTGTCTATTGTAAAGGTTAACACACAAGAGCAGGGGTGCCTGTTTTAGCTTGATTGGTACTGACAGAATGTCAGCTGAATCAACATGAATTTCCTTCACTTCTCCCACCTGAGGATTTTTATCCATGTAATGAAGTCCCCTCCTGTCCTCCACACAGGTGAAGGGTTAGCCTCCTTACAAAAAGAGATGTACCGCTGCCTGTACACATTTGTGTTAGCCCATGATTCCTGGCATAGACATATACTAAAAGTGTTGATAAAGAACCTCCCAGTCAGGATCATCAATCTTATTCCGTATACCCGCTACGTTCCATGTAATTAATGTCAGATGGAAGAACCTCGTTCCTGCATGCATGTTGCAGGAAACCTTGGCGCAAGATGTTGTGTGTGATCTTCTAGTATCATCTAGTACATTGGGGCTCTTGTCCTATTCGTGTCCTCCCCCCCCTGTAGTATTCTGTTGTGGGTACCCTTTTAGTTCCACTTGAGAATTGCCACCCTCGGGGATGAAGGTGGTGATGAGGGGGTTATGGCTTCCCTTAGTCAATCAATGTCTGAGAGATCATCACCTTGCATTTTCCTCTGCAGTCTTTGCTTCTTGCCCAGGATCTCGCACTCCCTCCTGATAGTGCCCACAGAATGGGGTCTTGAGGATGAGACTAACTCCACAAGACCCATAGTGGGTTCCCCCTTGTCGTGGGTGACGGGTAACTCCTTGGCTGAGATGCCTAGTTCAGGCCAGGTGTTTTTAAGGACAATGTTGGAGCCGTGGTGTAGTGGGTGGCTGGCCTCAAAAGATATCAGACCTTTGACCAGATCAGGGCTGGCTAACATTAGCGCAGTAGTGTCCCAGTGCCCTGTCTCTCCTTTGTGACCCTTGCCGAAATTATATCTGAGTGTATAATACAGCCACATTGTCTGACATGTCTTATCCAATGAATTTGTTTTTTAATGACAGGCTATCTTCCCGGTATTTAGTGGTAGTTCCGGGACCTTACACATGTAGATTGAATGTTCGCTATTGTGATTATTTTCTGCGGATTGCCCGGCGGTGGCGTTCTATGTCTCTCCCACACGAGAGCTGGGCTGTGAAAGATAGCTGCAGTAGCTGTTTACCCTAGGACCATTTTTTACTCCTGCCCAGGGGTGTTCCTGGCCTGTTTGGTGGCTTACCTGGACCCGCGCCAGGTACATTTCTCCGATGTTTGGGGATGACAGGGTACTTTTAAAACTCTTTCCACTGGGGGTCTCTGCGACCCATTCCTTTACTGCAGGTCAAACTAACGTAAGAACTTCTGTCAACTTTTGTTTTGGAACGTTCACCTCTTGTTTCTTGTTTTAGTTCAGTAATAATATTAGCCACTTCGATCTAAACATTTTCACCTGTAACCTGACGACTAGATGTTTCTAATTTAGAGTCAGAACAGCATTTCCCAGGAGGGTGGTCAAGGTCTCTCAGTAAAGAAACCTAATTAGAGCAGGGTATATCGTGTACTACTGTACTTCTGTTGGAGGCACCCACATCTATTATTTGTGGAGGACATTGTCTTCCGACCTCTGTGTTAACTTCGTCATCATGATCTTCTGGCATTAGCAATGATGAGGGGGGATCTAAGCTGCAAGCTGTTACACCCTTTTTGGATGATCTAGGCTTAAAAAAGAATGAAAGAGAGACACTATTTGGCCTCTTGGTGGTTTGTCTCCCTTTCAGCATGGACTTAACCTCTTCAATTAAGGTGTCAATTTCCATTGGTGACACAGTTGGAGGATCTGTTCGAGGTTTTGTGTGATTTGGGAATTTTAGGTAAAGCAACTGCCGCCACAGGGCCCCTTTGGCTTTGCGCTTCCCAATCCTTTAGTTTGTGTTGGAGTTACCCGCAGCTTGCAATAAAACAGTCAAAATGGGACATGTATAAACACTATCTTGCGTTCAAGAGGGATGGCCTAGCCCAGCCTCTCACAGGTGCGGAGGGGCCTGCCCTTGCCCCGGGCTTGTCCCGCACCGCGTGATTTCAAACTCGCTTTTAGCGCTTGCCTGTTTGTGCTGGTGATGGCTCCACCCCCTGCCCTGGGGCCTGCTGGGACTTAGAGTCCCCATGAGTTCAATTCTGCATCCATTGCTGTGGGATCCCAAACGTGCTTTTAGCGCTCACCTGGTGGTACTGGTGATGGCTTCGCCCCCTGCCCTGGGGCCTGCTGGGACATAGAGTCCACACAAGTTCAATTCTGCGTCCAGCGCTGCCGGATCCCAAACGCACTTTTAGCGTTCACCTGGTGGTGCTGGCTCTGCCCCCTGCCTACTCACCCCAATCCAACCCAGCCCACTCCTATACTCCCAGCCCATCCCATTCTAAAATGCTCCAGTTTACCCCGCCCTAATCAACAACGTTCTGCCTCACTCCATTCCAAAACAATCTGCCCCACTCCAATCCAAAACAATCTGCCCCACTCCAATCCAAAACAATCTGCCTCACTCCAATCCAAAACAATCTGCCTCAATCCAATCCAGAACACTCTGCCCCACTCCAACCCAACACACTCTGCCCCACTCCATCTACCCCAATACAATCTAAAACAATGTGCCCCAATCCAAAACAATCTGCCCCTCTCCAAACTTCCCCACTGCAATCCAAAGCAATCTGTCCCACTGTATTCCAAAATAATCTGCCCCACTCCAATCCGCCCCACTCCCATCTGCCCCACTTCAATCCAAAACAATCTGCCCTACTCTAATCCAAAGCAGTTTGCCCCACTCCAGTCCACCTTACTCAAACCTGCCCCACTTTATTCCAAAATAATCTGCCCCACCCCAATCCTCCCCACTCCTCCCCACTCCACTCTTCTGCACTCCAATCCAAAACAATCTGTCCCTCTCCAATCCTTAATTCTCCAATCAACCCCACTCCAATCCAGAACAATACGCCCCACCCCAATCCAGTCCACCTCAACACAATCCAGTCCACCCCACCCCAATCCACCCCAATTCGCCTCACTCCAATCCATCCCCTCTAATCCAGTCTACGCCACTCCCACCCAGTTCCCCACTCCCATCCAGTCCACCCCACTCCCATCCACCCTAATACAATCTGCCCCACTCTAAACGCCCCACTCCAATCCAAAAGAATCTTCCTCACTCCAGCCTTCTTCCCTTCAGTCCAAACCACTGTCTCACCCAAATCCACCCCCTCCTATCTGCCCCATTCCAATCCAGAACAATATGCCTCTCTCCAATCTGCCTACTCCAACGCCATCCCAATTCAACCCACTCCAGTCCACCACAATTCACCCCACTACAGCCTAGTCCACACCAATCCAATCCACCCCAGTCTACCCCACTCCAATCCAATACACCTCACCCCAATTCAATACACCCCACCCCAATCCACTCAGTCCTCCCCGCTCCAGTCTAGTCCGCCCCACTCCAGTCCAGTCCACCCCACTCTAGACCAATCCAGCTCACACAATCAAACCCACCCCACTCCAATCCACCTTACTGCAACCCAAACCCACCCCACTCAAGTCCAACACTACCCAATCCACCTCACTCCAATCCCCTCACTCCAACGCAATACTCTTTAATACACCCCACTCCATTCCAATATAGTCCACATTAATCAACCCTCCTCTAGTCCAAACCATCCCATTTCAGTCCAATCTAGTAAACCCCTCTCCAGTCATTCCACCCCACACCAATCTAAGCCACCCCTCACCTTTCCAAGCCACTCTGATTAAATCCATCCCACTGCAGCCCACCACACCACAGTGCAATCCACCCAATCACATTTCACTCTACCCCTTCTTCTATCCAACGAACCTCACTCCAGCCCACCTCACTCACTCCAAGCCACCACACTATACTCCAGTCCACCCACTCTATCCCAATCCACCCCACCCCAGTTCAGTCCACCCAACTCCAACCAGCCTGCCCCACTCCAATCCATCCAGCCCACCTCAATCCAATCCACCCAACCCCAGTCCAGTCCACCACAATTCAGTCCCACCAATCCACCCCACCCCAGTCAATCCAACCCACCCCAGTCCACCTCGTCCTAGCCCTATTAGTCCAATCCAAACCATGCACCCCAATGAAGTCTAATCCACCCCACTCAAATCCACCCCAAACCCATCCACCTCAGCCCTATTTCAGACCACCCCACTCCAATCCAATTTACCCCACACAAATCCACCCCACTCAATCTACCCACTCTACCTCAGTCCAAACCACCCCACTATCTCAATCCACTCCAACCCATTCTACCCTATTCCAACCCACCCACAACACTCCGCCAGTGAAAACTGAACTCTACTCAAATCTACTACTACACTCTACTCCTCCTACTCCACTCTACAACTAACAAATACACTCTATGAAACTCTACTCCCCCACTCCACTCTGACACTCCACGCCACTAACTTTCAGCCATGCTGAATAGCAGGCACACTGGTGTACAGCATGGCAAAACATATTGCCAAAGCCAATAGCTCTTGTAAGGCGAGACCTGTTGGCTTTGCCAATGCGTGTTATCTTTGTCACTGAGACTATGGCCTTACATGCCCCTCATCTGTAAAGTTTCAATGTCAGAAGTGCCTCAAACCTTGCTGTGACTTCTTGAGTGTATGACGAGTATGTATGTGCAGATATAGTTAGTGTGTAGCATATTTATGTTAGTAGGACTGTCTGTGTGGTTGTGTCTGTGCACGCACGCAAAGTATTGAAGCCAGTTGGTTCCATTTCAAATACAGGAAATGTTTGAACTCCTTTTTGAATCTTTGTTCATTTTGACCTTAGCCTCTTTAAAAGATGAAATCGACTTACTTAGGAATGATCGGAAGATGTTATGTCAGCAAAATGCCTGTACTGCCTACATTTTTGTTTTAGTTTGGACTTTTACCATTGCTTATGCCATCTGTTCTTTTTAAGAGGACTGACTTAGCAGTTTCTTGTTTATTTCTGGCAGTATAGAAACCCTACCAGAGTGATTCACTTTTTTTCAGCTTCCTCTTCTTCCTTGCTTCAAATTATACTACTGATTGGCCTTTTTTCCTAGAATTTTACAATTATTCGACTTCAATAAAACCTATGTCTTAGCATGGGCTTCTGGAATGCCATGTCTCATTCTATTGGCATTGTTGGTTCCTCATATTTTGAAAGAACATGATTTAAGACTTAGGCCCTCATTACAACATTGGCAGTAAATCCCGCTTACTGCCGTGCAGAAGACCGCCAACACACCACTGCGGCAGTGGAATTCCGCTACAGCTATTACGACCCACAGCTCGGAATCCACCATAATCCAGACACCCACACAAGTTCGCCACACCAAAGGTCAGTGATAAACTGGCGATAACAAAACCGACACCGTCACGTCAACAGGAATACGCCCACACTGTCACGATCCACGAATCCACGCGGCGGTCTTTCAACTGTGGTATTCCATTGGCGGTACACACCGCCGTGCTCAAAATACACACACATTTACAAAACACAACCACATTGGACAATTCGAAATACACACACCTGATACACATACACACACCACTTCCACACACCCAATCCAAATAAAGCACACACCCACATCACCCACAAACCCTTACTACCAAAATTTCAAAAGAAGGCCAGAGAGAGACACCTCCAGAAACAACACTAGCATCCACAGACACACAACATCATCACTCCCACAACATTCACACACCTCAAACAACACACAACACAACCCCTCACACACCACAACTGACACGACCTCACACATCACCCACACCACATCATGGCACCTCAACGACACTCCAGGTTCTCTGAGGAGGAGCTCAGGGTCATGGTGGAGGAAATCGTCCAGGTAGAGCCACAGCTATTCAGATCACAGGTGCAGCACACCTCCATGGCTAGGAAGATGGAGCTATGGCGCAGAATCGTCAACAGGGTCAACGCAGTGGGACAGCATCCAAGAACTAGGGATGACATCAGGAAGAGGTGGAACGACCTACGGGGAAAGGTGTGTTCCTTGGTCTTCAGACACCAGATTGCAGTACAGAGGACTGGCGGTGGACCCCCACCTCCTCCCCCACAACTAACAACATGGGAGGTGCAAGTCTTGGCAATACTGCATCCTGAGAGCCTCGCAGGAGGAATGGACTCTGGTAAGTCAACTCTTAACTATTATATCCCCCACCCTGACCCTCACCCCCATCACTCCAACACCTCACATATGTCCCACTATCACAACCCACCCATCCCAATACCAAGCCCTGCATGACCCACCAAAGCATGGACACCCATCACCAAAGCATGTCCACTACAGATACCCACACATACCCCAAACCCAATATCACACAAGGACCTAGACAAGAATGCAAGCACTGGAGTACAGGGTCACTCACCCATTGCACACAATGGCACACACAGATGCAATAATCATGCCTTTACACCCCTGCAGGACCCCTACCCAACGTGACCGGAGGTTCCAGACATAGCCAGTCCCCCCCACAGAAGAGGCCCACAGTGATGACAGCAGCTCTGCACAACTGGATCAAGATGACCAGCCCGGCCCATCTGGGACCTTGGGACAGTCGGTTCCCCTGACACTGGCACAAGCCACCACAGAGCCTCCCCCCTCAGGAAACACCAGCACAGCACCCACCCAGCGGGCCCATCCCTCTGTCCCCAGAACACATCAAGCAGCAGTGTGTCCACCACTACAGGGAACCCATGCAAACCCACCACCCCAAGAAAATCAGGGGGCAGTGGCAATGGGCACACGGTTCATGGGACAGAGGAACAGGAAAACAGGGGAACTGGGAGGACTGCTGTGCGACAGGGGGAGGACAGGCCCTGGGAACCCACTCTCCACGAGGCCCTCTCCAACTTCATGGGAGCGTACCATCATTCCCAGGAACGATGGCAACGGTACTGGCCAACTTTCAGGAGACCCAGCGGCTGCAGCAGGAACACTATCTGGGGATCAGGGAGCTACTCAAGTCCATTAACACCACCCTGGTCACCATTGCAGGGGTGCTGCAGGACCTTGTCAACACCAGGAGGGACACTGGCACAACAAGGGCCCCCTGACACTAGCCTGGATGATGAACAGCCCTCCACCTCCGCGGGCGCTAGTGGACAGGAGGCACCGCCACAGGACCACGACACCAGCACACCACCCCCTGTAGATGGAGAGCGACCCCGCAAACGGTCCCTGAGATCCAGGAACAAGACAGAGAACATTGCCAAGACTCCCACCAGGAAATGAGACCCCCCTCAATGTCACCCTTCTGTCCCACTTTGTCACCCTGTCCATCCTAAAACTGCCCTTGCTCCACTTGCTATGCCCCTTTGGACAATGCACCTGTGAAACAAATAGACTGGACTCTGCCATGGACATTCCTCCACCATCACCCCTGCCCATTTTACAACCCCCTCCACTTATTTGCACAGAAATAAACACACATCACTCACAAAACAATCTGGAGTCAGTCTGTGCTTTCACAAATGTGTAATTGCAATAACTATGGAATATAGCAATGTCAATTTAATTGTCCACATACCGAAGAAACACAGCTGTAGGGCTGGAGGAAATATAGCAGAGGCCACAAAGTGGGACCCACATCTGTTAAATGGAAAGGCAAAGTGACAAGTCAGGGTCCATACACTGAGTGAAAATGACAGACTTATGCTAGCTCCAACAATAGTATGAGATGTGTGAGGCAGTGACATCTTCTTACCTGTGTCTCACTGGAAATATTGCTGGAAAACGTTGTTTCTGTTTTCGATATCCTCTTCTTCTGCCTCCTCTTCTTCACTGTCCACAGGCTCCACAGCTGCCACAAGACCTCCAGCTGGACCATCCTCCTGCAGAAAATGCACCTGGCATCGCAAAGCCAGGTTGTGCAGCATACAGCAGGCCACGATGATCTGGCACACCTTCTTTGGTGAGTAGTAGAGAGAACCACCTGTCATGTGGAGGCACCGGAACCTGGCTTTCAGGAGGCCAAAGGTCCGTTTGATCACCCTCCTAGTTCGTCCATGTGCCTCATTGTAGCGTTCCTCTGCCCTTGTCCTGGGATTTCTCACTGGGTGTAGGAGGCTGGACTGGCTTGTAGTGAGTACCAAGGGGTACTTGCACCTTGCACCAGGCCCAGTTATCCCTTATTAGTGTATAGGGTGTCTAGCAGCATAGGCTGATAGATAATGGTAGCTTAGCAGAGCAGCTTAGGCTGAACTAGGAGACGAGTGAAGCTCCTACAGTACCACTAGTGTCACTTGCACAATATCATAAGAAAACACAATACACAGATATACTAAAAATAAAGGTACTTTATTTTTATGACAATATGCCAAAGTATCTCAGAGTGTACCCTCAGTATGAGAATAGCAAATATACACAAGATATATATACACAATACCAAAAATATGCAGTATAGTCTTAGAAAACAGTGCAAACAATGTATAGTTACAATAGGATGCAATGGGGACACATAGGGATAGGGGCAACACAAACCATATACTCCAAAAGTGGAATTCGAACCACGAATGGACCCCAAACCTTTGTGACTTTGTAGAGGGTCGCTGGGACTATTAGAAAATAGTAAGGGTTAAAAAAATAGCCCACCCCAAGACCCTGAAAAGTGAGTGCAAAGTGCACTAAAGTTCCCCAAAGGACAAAGAAGTCGTGATAGGGGAATTCTGCAGGAAAGACACAAACCAGCAATGCAACAACGATGGATTTCCAGTCGAGGGTACCTGTGGAACAGGGGGACCAAGTCCAAAAGTCACAAGCAAGACGGAGATGGGCAGATGCCCAGGAAATGCCAGCTGTGGGTGCAAAGAAGCTGCTTCTGGACAGTAGAAGCTGAGGATTCTGCAAGAACGACAAGGGCTAGAGACTTCCCCTTTGGAGGATGGATCCCCCACGCCGTGGAGAGTCGTGCAGAAGTGTTTTCCCGCCGAAAGACCGCCAACAAGCCTTGCTAGCTGCAAATCGTGCGGTTAGGGATTTTGGATGCTGCTGTGGCCCAGGAGGGACCAGGATGTTGCCAATTGCGTCTGGGGACAGAGGGGGCATCGAGCAAGACAAGGAGCCCTCTCAGAAGCAGGCAGCACCCGCAGAAGTGCCGGAACACGCACTACGAAGAAGAGTGAAACGGTGCTCACCCGAAGTTGCACAAAGGAGTCCCACGTCGCCGGAGACCAACTTAGAAAGTCGTGCAATGCAGGTTAGAGTGCCGTGGACCCAGGCTTGGCTGTGCACAAAGGATTTCCGCCGGAAGTGCACGGAAGCCGGAGTAGCTGCAAAAGACGCGGTTCCCAGCAATGCAGTCTGGCGTGGGGAGGCAAGGACTTACCTCCACCAAACTTGGACTGAAGAGTCACTGGACTGTGGGAGTCACTTGGACAGAGTTGCTGGAATCAAGGGACCTCGCTCGTCGTGCTGAGAGGAGACCCAGAGGACCGGTAATGCAGTTCTTTGGTGCCTGCGGTTGCAGGGGGGAAGATTCCGTCGACCCACAGGAGATTTCTTCGGAGCTTCTACTGCAGAGAGGAGGCAGACTACCCCCACAGCATGCACCACCAGGAAAACAGTCGAGAAGGCGTCAGGATCAGCGTTACAGAGTTGCAGAAGTCGTCTTTGCTACTTTGTTGCAGTTTTGCAGGCTTCCAGCGCGGTCAGCAGTCGATTCCTTGGCAGAAGGTGAAGAGAGAGATGCAGAGGAACTCTGATGAGCTCTTGCATTCGTTATCTAAGGAATCCCCAGAGACAGAGACCCCAAATAGCCAGAAAAGAGGGTTTGGCTACCTAGGAGAGAGGATAGGCTAGCAACACCTAAAGGAGCCTATCAGAAGGAGTCTCTGACGTCACCTGGTGGCACTGGCCACTCAGAGCAGTCCAGTGTGCCAGCAGCACCTCTGTTTCCAAGATGGCAGAGGTCTGGAGCACACTGGAGGAGCTCTGGACACCTCCCAGGGGAGGTGCAGGTCAGGGGAGTGGTCACTCCCCTTTCCTTTGTCCAGTTTCGCACCAGAGCAGGGCTAAGGGGTCCCTGAACCGGTGTAGACCGGCTTATGCAGAAATGGGCACCATCTGTGCCCATGAAAGCATTTCCAGAGGCTGGGGGAGGCTACTCCTCCCCTGCCTTCACACCATTTTCCAAAGGGAGAGGGTGTAACACCCTCTCTCAGAGGAAGTCCTTTGTTCTGCCATCCTGGGACAAGCCTGGCTGGACCCCAGGAGGGCAGAAACCTGTCTGAGGGGTTGGCAGCAGCAGCAGCTGCAGTGAAACCCCTGAAAAGGCAGTTTGGCAGTACCAGGGTCTGTGCTACAGACCACTGGGATCATGGGATTGTGCCAACTATGCCAGGATGGCATAGAGGGGGCAATTCCATGATCTTAGACATGTTACATGGCCATATTCGGAGTTACCATTGTGAAGCTACACATAGATAGGGACCTATGTGTAGTGCACGCGTGTAATGGTGTCCCCGCACTCACAAAGTCCGGGGAATTTGCCCTGAACAATGTGGGGGCACCTTGGCTAGTGCCAGGGTGCCCTCACACTAAGTAACTTTGCACCTAACCTTTACCAGGTAAAGGTTAGACATATAGGTGACTTATAAGTTACTTAAGTGCAGTGGTAAATGGCTGTGAAATAACGTGGACGTTATTTCACTCAGGCTGCAGTGGCAGGCCTGTGTAAGAATTGTCAGAGCTCCCTATGGGTGGCAAAAGAAATGCTGCAGCCCATAGGGATCTCCTGGAACCCCAATACCCTGGGTACCTCAGTACCATATACTAGGGAATTATAAGGGTGTTCCAGTAACCCAATGTAAATTGGTAAAATTGGTCACTAGCCTGTTAGTGACAATTTGAAAGAAATGAGAGAGCATAACCACTGAGGTTCTGGATAGCAGAGCCTCAGTGAGACAGTTAGTCACTACACAGGTAACACATTCAGGCACACTTATGAGCACTGGGGCCCTGGTTGGCAGGGTCCCAGTGACACATACAACTAAAACAACATATATACAGTGAAAAATGGGGGTAACATGCCAGGCAAGATGGTACTTTCCTACACAACCCCCCCCCCCCCCCCCCCCCCCAAACGAAGGACAATAAGACTAGTCATTCCCTGATGGGTCTTCATAGTCTAAGTGGAAATATCTGGAGAGTCCATCTGCATTGGAGTGGCTACTCCCAGGTCTATGTTCCACTGTATAGTCCATTCCCTGTAGGGATATGGACCACCTCAACAATTTAGGATTTTCACCTTTCATTTGTTTTAGCCAAAGTAGAGGTTTGTGGTCTGTCTGAACAATGAAGTGAGTGCCAAACAGGTATGGCCTCAACTTCTTCAGTGCCCAGACCACAGCAAAGGCCTCCCTCTCAATGGCAGACCAACGCTTTTCTCTAGGGGTCAACCTCCCACTAATAAAAGCAACAGGTTGATCCTGGCCCTCAGAATTAAGTTGTGATAGGACTGCCCCTACTCCTAATTCAGATGCATCAGTTTGGACATAGAATTTGTTAGAGTAACAAGGGCTTTTCAGGACAGGTGCAGAGCACATGGCCTGCTTCAGCTCCTCAAAAGCTTTCTGACAGTTTGCTGTCCATAATACCTTTTTAGGCATTTTCTTGGATGTGAGGTCATTAAGAGGGGCTGCAATGGAGCCATAGTTCTTAATGAACCTCCTGTAATACCCAGTGAGGCCTAGGAAGGCTCTCACCTGAGTCTGAGTAGTAGGGGGAACCCAATCAATAATTGTTTGGATTTTTCCCTGAAGTAGTGCAATCTGTTCCCCACCAACAAGGTGTCCCAGATAAACCACCTTTCCCTGCCCTATCTGGCACTTTGAAGCCTTGATAGTGAGGCCTGCCTTTTGCAGGGCCTCCAAAACTTTCCATAGGTGGACCAGGTGATCATCCCAGCTGGAGCTAAAGACAGCTATATCGTCCAAATATGCTGCACTGAAATCTTCCAGCCCTTGCAGGACTGTGTTCACCAACCTCTGAAAAGTGGCAGGTGCATTTTTCAATCCAAAAGGCATTACTGTGAATTGGTAATGCCCTCCAATGGTTGAAAATGCAGTTTTAGGTTTAGCATCTTCTGATAATTTGATCTGCCAATACCCTGCAGTCAAATTAAAAGTGCTTAGATACTTAACAGATGCCAGTGTATCTATGAGCTCATCTGCCCTGGGTATAGGGTGAGCATCAGTTTTGGTTACCTGGTTGAGACCTCTGTAGTCTACACAAAACCGCATTTCCTTCTTTCCATCTTTGGAATGGGGTTTTGGTACAAGTACCACGGGAGAAGCCCATGGACTTTCAGAGTGCTCAACCACTCCTAGTTCTAACATTTTCTGCACCTCTTGCTTTATGCAGTCCCTGACATGGTCAGGCTGCCTATAGATCTTACTTTTGACAGGCAAGCTGTCTCCAGTATCTATAGTGTGCTTACACCAAGAAGTGGTACCTGGCACAGAAGAGAAGAGTTCAGAAAATTGATCCAGGAGATTTATGCAATGGTCTTTCTGCTCAGCAGTAAGACAATCAGCCAAAACTACCCCTTCCACCAGAGTATCTTGTTCTGTGGAAGAGAAGAGATCAGGAAGAGGATCACTGTCTTCTTCTTGTCCCTCATCAGTTGCCATGAGCAGGGTGAGATCAGCCCTGTCATTGTAGGGTTTCAGGCGATTGACATGGAGCACCCTAAGGGGACTCCTGGCAGTGCCTAAGTCAACTAAGTTAGGCGACTTCACCCTTCTTTTCAACAATTGTGTGGGGTCCACTCCATTTATCTTGGAGTGCTCTTGGGGCCACAGGCTCCAAGACCCACACTTTCTGCCCTGGTTGGTACTGAACCAAAACAGCCTTCTGATCATGCCATTGCTTCTGGAGCTCTTGGCTGGCCTGAAGGTTTTTACTAGCCTTTTTCATGTACTCAGCCATCCTTGATCTGAGGCCAAGTACATAGTCCACAATATCCTGCTTTGGAGCTTTTAAAGGTTGTTCCCAACCCTCCTTGACAAGTGTTAGTGGACCCCTAACAGGGTGTCCAAAAAGGAGTTCAAAGGGGCTGAAGCCCACTCCTTTCTGGGGTACCTCCCTGTAGGCAAAAAGGAGGCATGGTAAAAGGATATCCCATCTCCTGCGGAGTTTTTCAGGGAGACCCATAATCATGCCTTTGAGAGTTTTGTTAAATCTCTCCACCACTCCATTTGTTTGTGGATGATAGGGTGTAGTGAACTTGTAAGTCACACCACACTCCTTCCACATGGCCTTTAAGTAAGCAGACATGAAATTGCTTCCCCTGTCTGATACCACCTCTTTTGGGAAGCCCACCCTGGAAAAGATTCCCAGGAGGGCCTTTGCCACTGCAGGAGCTGTAGTGGTCCTAAGAGGAATTGCTTCAGGATATCTTGTGGCATGGTCCACTACCACCAAGATAAACCTATTGCCTGAAGCAGTAGGAGGGTCAAGGGGGCCAACTATGTCAACCCCTACCCTTTCAAAGGGAACCCCAACCACAGGCAGTGGAATAAGGGGTGCCTTTGGAGTGCCCCCTGTCTTGCCACTGGCTTGACAGGTTTCACAGGACTTACAAAACTCTTTTGTGTCCTCAGACATTCTAGGCCATTGAAACAAGGGAACAAGCCTGTCCCAAGTTTTCATCTGCCCCAAATGTCCAGCTAGGGGAATGTCGTGAGCAAGAGTTAGGAGGAACTTTCTGTACTCCTGAGGAATCACTAATCTCCTGGCAGCTCCAGGTTTAGGATCCCTTGCCTCAGTGTACAAGAGGTTGTCCTCCCAGTAAACTCTGTTAGAGTCACTAACATCCCCATTAGCCTGTTTGACAGCTTGCTGTCATAGACCCTCTAGTGTGGGACAGGTCTGCTGTGCCACACTCAGCTCCTCCTTGGCAGGCCCCCCTACACCCAAAAGCTCAGCAGTGTCTGCTTCTAGCTCCTCTGGTGAAGGTTCTACACAGTGTGGGAATTCTTCTTCCTCTGAAGTTGAATCCACTGTTGAGGGAGGGATAGTAGGTAGTGATTTACCTTTGCTACCCCTAGCTTTAGGGAGCACTTGGTCCATTCTTCCAGGATCCAAGTCACCCTGTCCTTTTTGCTTTTTGGCCTGAGCCCTTGCCAAAGCAAAAATATGCCCTGGAATGCCCAGCATTGCTGCATGAGCCTCCAACTCCACTTATGCCCAAGCTGATGTCTCTAAATCATTCCCTAATAGACAGTCTACAGGTAAATCTGAGGCAACCACAACTTTCTTTGGGCCAGTAACCCCCACCCCAATTGAGATTTACAACAGCCATGGGGTGGCTAAGGGTGTTGTTGTGAGCATCGGTTACTTGGTACTGGTGACCAAGTAGGTGTTGTTCAGGGTGGACCAGTTTCTCTATCACCATTGTGACACTGGCACCTGTGTCCCTGTAGGCCTGAACCTCAACACCATTTATTAGGGGTAGTTGCTTGTACTTATCCATGTTAAGGGGACAAGCAACCAAGGTGGCTAAATCAATAGCCCCCTCAGAGACTAACACAGCCTCTGTGGTCTCCCTAATCAGACCAACCCCAACTAAGTTACCAAAGGTGAGCCCAGCTACTCCCTTAGATTGGCTATTAGTAGGTTTGCTCCCACCACCACTGCTATTAGTAGGGACACTAGGTGTAGCAGTAGGGGTTGTAGTGGTAGGAGGCTTGGTGCTTTTCTTTGGACAACTGGGATCTGTTGTCCAATGGCCTTTTATTTTACATAAATAGCACCATGGTTTCTTTTCTTTGTTTTGATTGGAAGAGGATTTGGGCCCACCACCCCCACCAGAGTGTTTTTGTGGGCCTGATGAAGACTCATTTTTAGATTTGTCCCCACCCTTGTCAGAAGACTTACCATCCTTCTTATTGCCATCTTTGTCACCCCCTGTATGAACTTTTCTGTTCACCCTTGTTCTGACCCATTTGTCTGCCTTCTTTCCCAATTCTTGGGGAGAGGTTAGATCAGAGTCCACCAGGTACTGGTGCAACAAATCAGACACACAATTATTAAGAATATGCTCTCAGGATTAAGTTATACAGGCTGTCATAATCGGTAACTTTACTGCCATGTAACCACCCCTCCAAGGCCTTCACTGAATGGTCAATGAAATCAACCCAGTCTTGTGAAGACTCCTTTTTGGTCTCTGAACTTTATCCTGTACTGTTCAGTGGTTAAGCCATAACCATCCAGGAGTGCATTCTTAAGAACCTTGTAATCATTGGCTTCATTTTCTTTCACAGTAAGGAGCCTATCCCTACCTTTTCCACTAAATGATAGCCATAAGATAGCAGCCCACTGCCTTTGAGGGATATCCTGTACAGCACAGGCCCTCTCACGTGCAGCAAACCACTTGTTAATGTCATCCCCCTCCTTATAAGGGGGAACTATCTTGTGCAGATTCCTGGAATCATGCTCTTTTGCAGGATGACTATGGGGAATACTGCTGCTGCCACCATGGGTTTCTAAACCCAATTTCTGTCTTTCCTTCTCTACTTCTAAGGTCTGTCTATCCAAATCCAGCTGTTGCTTCTTGAGCTTCAGTCTGGTTTGTTCCACTCTCAATCTATTGAGCTCCCTTTCTAACATTCTGCCATCAGGGTGGGTGGGAGGGACATGCCTTGAAACAGAAGTATGGTGAGAATGGACAGAAGGAGACCTGTCCCTTTCAGAAGGCACCCTAACAGCTTGGTTAACAGAAACATCACTTCTACTGTGGTAAGAAGGAATACTCTTGCTATGATGTGAGACAACACTATCTGTATGGTGTGACTCGACATCAGTGCCAACTATGCTAGACTGTCTAGTAATGGGCAGGCTATGAAGTTTCTTTCCTGAATCTTTTCCTTGGGGAGTCCCAGGATCAGATTGGGAACCATTAGCTACTTTTTCAACAGATGGGGCCCTTTTGGCCTTATCTTGTTCTCTAAGCATGTTAAGCAACAATTCCAAAGAAGGATTCTTCCCTACACTCAAACCTCTTTCTATGCAGAGACTCCTTGCTCCTTTCCAGCTAAGGTGATCATATGCAAGTTTGGACAGATCAACATTTTGGCCTGTGCCAGACATTTTTAGAAAGAGTTTAAGTGACAGAAAAAGTGAAGAAAAAGCTTTTCAGAACTTTTAGAAAGACAGAAAAAAACTTTTAAAACATTTTAAGAACTTTTCCCACTACAGGGAACCCATGCAAACCCACCACCCCAAGAAAATCAGGGACCTGGGGGCAGTGGCAATGGGCACACGGTTCATGGGACAGAGGAACAGGAGAACAGGAAAACAGGGGAACTGGGAGGACTGCTGTGCGACAGGGGGAGGACAGGCCCAGGGAACCCACTCTCCACGAGGCCCTCTCCAACTTCATGGGAGCGTACCATCATTCCCAGGAACATTGGCAACGGTACTGGCCAACTTTCAGGAGACCCAGTGGCTGCAGGAGGAACACTATCTGGGGATCAGGGAGGAACTCAAGTCCATTAACACCACCCTGGTCACCATTGCAGGGGTGCTGCAGGACCTTGTCAACACCAGGAGGGACACTGTGGCACAACAAGGGGCCCCTGACACTAGCCTTGATGATGAACAGCCCTCCACCTCCGCGGGCGCTAGTGGACAGGAGGCACCGCCACAGGACCACGACACCAGCACCCCACCCCCTGTAGATGGTGAGCCACTCCGCAAACGGTCCCTGAGATCCAGGAACAAGACAGAGAACGTTGCCAAGACTCCCACCAGGAAATGAGACCCCCCTCAATGTCACCCTTCTGTCCCACTTTGTCACCCTGTCCATCCTAAAACTGCCCTTGCTCCACTTTCTATGCCCCTTTGGACAATGCACCTGTGAAACAAATAGACTGGACTCTGCCATGGACATTCCTCCACCATCACCCCTGCCCATTTTACAAGCCCCTCCACTTATTTGCACAGAAATAAACACACATCAATCACAAAACAATCTGGAGTCAGTCTGTGCTTTCACAAATGTGTAATTGCAATAACTATGGAATATAGCAATGTCAATTTAATTGTCCACATACCGATGAAACACAGCTGTAGGGCTGGAGGAAATATAGCAGAGGCCACAAAGTGGGACCCACATCTGTTAAATGGAAAGGCAAAGTGACAAGTCAGGGTCCATACACTGAGTGAAAATGACAGACTTATGCTAGCTCAAACAATAGTATGAGATGTGTGAGGCAGTGACATCTTCTTACCTGTGTCTCACTGGAAATATTGCTGGATAACGTTGTTTCTGTTTTCGATATCCTCTTCTTCTGCCTCCTCTTCTTCACTGTCCACAGGCTCCACAGCTGCCACAAGACCTCCAGCTGGACCATCCTCCTGCAGAAAATGCACCTGGCATCGCAAAGCCAGGTTGTGCAGCATACAGCAGGCCACGATGATCTGGCACACCTTCTTTGGTGAGTAGTAGAGAGAACCACCTGTCATGTGGAGGCACCGGAACCTGGCTTTCAGGAGGCCAAAGGTCCGTTCGATCACCCTCCTAGTTCGTCCATGTGCCTCATTGTAGCGTTCCTCTGCCCTTGTCCTGGGATTTCTCACTGGGTGTAGGAGGCTGGACTGGCTTGTAGTGAGTACCAAGGGGTACTTACACCTTGCACCAGGCCCAGTTATCCCTTATTAGTGTATAGGGTGTCTAGCAGCATAGGCTGATAGATAATGGTAGCTTAGCAGAGCAGCTTAGGCTGAACTAGGAGACGAGTGAAGCTCCTACAGTACCACTAGTGTCACTTGCACAATATCATAAGAAAACACAATACACAGATATACTAAAAAGGCTAGAGACTTCCCCTTTGGAGAATGGATCCCCCACGCTGTGGAGAGTCGTGCAGAAGTGTTTTCCCGCCGAAAGACCGCCAACAAGCCTTGCTAGCTGCAAATCGTGCGGTTAGGGATTTTGGATGCTGCTGTGGCCCAGGAGGGACCAGGATGTCGCCAATTGCGTGAGGGGACAGAGGGGGCGTCGAGCAAGACAAGGAGCCCTCTCAGAAGCAGGCAGCACCCGCAGAAGTGCCGGAACAGGCACTACGAAGAAGAGTGAAACGGTGCTCACCCGAAGTTGCACAAAGGAGTCCCACGTCGCCGGAGACCAACTTAGAAAGTCGTGCAATGCAGGTTAGAGTGCCGTGGACCCAGGCTTGGCTGTGCACAAAGGATTTCCGCCGGAAGTGCACGGAAGCCGGAGTAGCTGCAAAAGACGCGGTTCCCAGCAATGAAGTCTGGCGTGGGGAGGCAAGGACTTACCTCCACCAAACTTGGACTGAAGAGTCACTGGACTGTGGGAGTCACTTGGACAGAGTTGCTGGAATCAAGGGACCTCGCTCGTCGTGCTGAGAGGAGACCCAGAGTACCGGTAATGCAGTTCTTTGGTGCCTGCGGTTGCAGGGGGGAAGATTCGTCGACCCACGGGAGATTTCTTTGGAGCTTCTAGTGCAGAGAGGAGGCAGACTACCCCCACAGCATGCACCACCAGGAAAACAGTAGAGAAGGCGGCAGGATCAGCGTTACAGAGTTGCAGTAGTCGTCTTTGCTACTTTGTTGCAGTTTTGCAGGCTTCCAGCGCGGTCAGCAGTCGATTCCTTGGCAGAAGGTGAAGAGAGAGATGCAGAGAAACTCTGATGAGCTCTTGCATTCGTTATCTAAGGAATCCCCAGAGACAGAGACCCTAAATAGCCAGAAAAGAGGGTTTGGCTACCTAGGAGAGAGGATAGGCTAGCAACACCTGAAGGAGCCTATCAGAAGGAGTCTCTGACGTCACCTGGTGGCACTGGCCACTCAGAGCAGTCCAGTGTGCCAGCAGCACCTCTGTTTCCAAGATGGCAGGGGTCTGGAGCACACTGGAGGAGCTCTGGACACCTCCCAGGGGAGGTGCAGGTCAGGGGAGTGGTCACTCCCCTTTCCTTTGTCCAGTTTCGCGCCAGAGCAGGGCTAAGGGGTCCCTGAACCGGTGTAGACTGGCTTATGCAGAAATGGGCACCATCTGTGCCCATGAAAGCATTTCCAGAGGCTGGGGGAGGCTACTCCTCCCCTGCCTTCACACCATTTTCCAAAGGGAGAGGGTGTAAGACCCTCTCTCAGAGGAAGTCCTTTGTTCTGCCATCCTGGGACAAGCCTGGCTGGACCCCAGGAGGGCAGAAACCTGTCTGAGGGGTTGGCAGCAGCTGCAGTGAAACCCCTGAAAAGGCAGTTTGGCAGTACCAGGGTCTGTGCTACAGACCACTGGGATCATGGGATTGTGCCAACTATGCCAGGATGGCATAGAGGGGGCAATTCCATGATCATAGACATGTTACATGGCCATATTCGGAGTTACCATTGTGAAGCTACACATAGGTAGTGACCTATGTGTAGTGCACGCGTGTAATGGTGTCCCCGCACTCACAAAGTCCAGGGAATTTGCCCTGAACAATGTGGGGGCACCTTGGCTAGTGCCAGGGTGCCCTCACACTAAGTAACTTTGCACCTAACCTTTACCAGGTAAAGGTTAGACATATAGGTGACTTATAAGTTACTTAAGTGCAGTGGTAAATGGTTGTGAAATAACGTGGACGTTATTTCACTCAGGCTGCAGTGGCAGGCCTGTGTAAGAATTGTCAGAGCTCCCTATGGGTGGCAAAAGAAATGCTGCAACCCATAGGGATCTCCTGGAACCCCAATACCCTGGGTACCTCAGTACCATATACTAGGGAATTATAAGGGTGTTCCAGTAAGCCAATGTAAATTGGTAAAATGGGTCACTAGCCTGTTAGTGACAATTTGAAAGAAATGAGAGAGCATAACCACTGAGGTTCTGGATAGCAGAGCCTCAGTGAGACAGTTAGTCACTACACAGGTAACACATTCAGGCACACTTATCAGCACTGGGGCCCTGGTTGGCAGGGTCCCAGTGACACATACAACTAAAACAACATATATACAGTGAAAAATGGGGGTAACATGCCAGGCAAGATGGTACTTTCCTACACTGGGGTCAGTAGCCATGACAGGTGGGGTACCCAGAGTCACCTGCAAATTTCGAGGGACAACTGTTAGACACACACTAACCCGTAGGGACAACTCCATACCCAGACAGCTATTGACACAATATAGGGTCCTTGTCCTCACCTATTAGCCACACACGGTGCCTCTGGAGTTGCCCCATCACATAAGGGATGCTGCTATTCCTCAGAATGTAAGCATCATGCACTGAGCCAGGAAATTTGGCATTCACATGGGAGATGTACTGGTCGGCCAAACACACCATCTGCACATTCATCGAATGGTAGCTCTTCCGGTTTCTGTACACCTGTTCACTCCTGTGGGGGGTACCAAGGCCACATTTGTCCCATCAGTGGCACCTATGATGTTGGGGATATGTCCCAGGGCATAGAAGTCACCTTTCACTGTGGGCAAATCCTCCACTTGAGGGAAAACGATGTAGCTGCGCATCTGTTTCAGCATGGCAGACAACACTGGACAGCACATTAGAGAACATTGACTGGGACATCCCTGATGCAATGGCCACTGTTGTTTGAAAAGACCCACTTCCCAGGAAATGGAGTACTGAAAGGACCTGCACTAGACGGGGTATCCCTGTAGGATGGCGGATAGCTGACATCAGCTCTGGCATAACTGGGCATACAGTTCATGGATTGTTGCACAATCAAGTCTGTATGTGACTATTACGTGTCTCTCTTCCATTGTCAACAGGTCCACCAGCGGTCTGTACACCGGAGGATGCCGCCATCTCATCACCTGCCCCAGCGGACGTGCCCTATGTACGAGAACAGCGAGCAGGTCAGACAATACTGAGGTATCACAAATTGTCATTTGCACCCATTTATTAATCCGCAATGTGGCTGTTACTGTGTGTATGCAAGGCCTAGATAGGTGTGACGCAGTTAGTATTAATGCCATGTGGCCCCCTGAAATGGTGGCTGCCTGACCCCTAATGTGGGACAAGGGAATATGAGGTAACTGCGCTGGCGTTCTACACCTCCGCGGTAGGCAGTTGAAGACTGCAGCGCAATGCTGCATTGGTTAACATTGGACCCTATGGGTCCGAGGAGCCAATGACGATGTACGCCAGCGGTGACGGTATGCACCGCCGCAGACGTGACTGCCATTTTCTGTCTGTTCACTCACTTGGTACCTGACCTTCAACAGGAGAGCACCTAAACTGCAAGTGCTGCTGTGACCTCAGTCTGGAAGCGACGATGGCTCATGTGTCTGGGGAAAGGGCCCCTGCCTTCACTTCGGAGGAGTTGGCGAAACTAGTGGATGGGGTCCTCCCCCAGTACACATAACTATACGGTCCTCCAGACAAACCGGTGAGTACACTAAGAGCATTGCGGCACGGGCAATGCCTGTTTGGAGTGGTGTGGATGGAAGATACATGGGGTGGGGTGGGGTGGGACTGAGGCCTGCATGTGCGGACGGTGAGTGTATGTGCGTCAGGGCAAGGGTGGGAACGTGGGCCAAGGAGTATGACGGTCCGGATTGGTAAAGATTTTCCTTTCAGCATGATTATAAATGCTTTTGTTGCTTGACCGCAGATCCTGGTTTGGTTTATGTCTACATTCTTTGTACTACAATTCAGGATTGCTGGGCTCAGGTATTCTAAGACCTAAGTAAACTAACTACATTTGCACTTCGAGTATCTACTAAGCTAATATTTTTTTGATTCTTTTACTCTGTCTCTGCTAAATATTAATTCAGGCCCCCAGGGTAACTTAAAACCTTCAATCTTTTTTTATATATGGATCTTAGTATAAATGTTGATATAGGAGTTATCAGTTAAGCTCTACAAATTTTCCAAGAGAGTGTGGCAGATAATATGCTGCATCTGGTAAACAGACGGTCTAATAAAGTCAGAAAAGGTATAATAAAAGATAAGGTTCTTAAGAGTACCACAGCAGAACATAAGTGCTTAATGTCTCACGCTTAAAAGCTTATCGTTGCAAATTGATACAGGATATTCATTATATACCTGAAATACTTATTTTTTTAGGCATCACATTTTCCTAAAGAAACAGAGCGGTTTATTGCAAAGTGCCTACCTGTGGATTTTGGCCTCTAGCTCAGCCGGCACCTAGGGAAAGCTACCAAACCTGTGCATGTTTGAAAACTAGACACCGAGGGGAATCCAAGATGGAGTGACTTGTGGAGCTCTCATCAGGTTCTGTTACCTAGAATCCTTTGCAAGCCTCAAAATGTGGCTAAACAAACACTTTTTCCTCACATTTCGGTGACAGAAGGTTTTGGAGTCTGAGAGGAGCCACAAATTTCCATCCACCCAGCCTTCCCCCAAGTCTCCTGATAAAAATTATATCACACTTCTACGGGTAGGCCTAGTGCCCGCGACAGGAAATGCCCCACAACACAACGTGGACACATCACATTTCCCAAAGAAAACAAAGCTTTTTTTTGCAAAGTGGCTACTTGTGGATTTTGGCCTCTAGCTCAGCTGGCACCTTAGGAAACCTACCAAACCTGTGCATTTTTTAAAACTAGTAACCAATGGTAATCCAAGATGAGGCGACTTGCGTGGCTCTCACCAGGTTCTGTTACCCAGAATCCTTTGCAAACCTCAAAGTTTTGCTAAAAAAAAACATTTTTTCCTCCCATTTTTGTGACAGAAAATTTTGGAATCTGACAGGAGCCACAAATTTCCTTCCACCCAGCGTTCCCCCAAGTCTCCCGATAGAAATGGTACCTCACTCTTGTGGGTAGGCCTAGCAGCCGCGGCGGGAAATGCCCAAAACTCAACGTGGACACATCACATTTTCAGAAAGGAAGCAACAGTTTTTTTTAAAGTGCCAAATTCAGAATTTAGGCCTCTAGCTCAGCCGGCACCTAGGGATACCTCCCAAACCTGCGCATTTTTTAAAACTAGACACCGAGGGGATTCCAAGATGGAGTGACTTGTGGAGCTCTCACCAAGTTCTGTTACCCAGAATCCTTTGCAAACCTCAAAGTTTTGCTTAAAAAAAAAAAAAATTCCTTCCATTTTGGTGACAGAACGTTCTGGAATCTGAGAGGAGCCACACATTTCCTGCTACCCAGCTTTCCCCCAAGTCTCCAAATCAAAATGTTACCTCTCTCGTGTGGGTAGGCCTAGCACCCGCGACAGGAGATGCCCGAAAACACAATGTGGACACATCACATTTTTTGGAAAGAAAATAGACCTGTTTTTTGCAAAGTGCCTACCTGTAGATTGTGGCTTCTAGCTCAGCCGGCATCTTGGAAACCTACCAAACCTGTGCATTTTCTAAAAATAGACACCTACGGGAAGCCAGGAAGGGGTGACTTGTGGGGCTTTCACCAGGTTTTGTTACCCAGAATGCTTTGCAAACCTCAATATTTGGCTAAAAGAAAACTTTCTCCTCAAATTTCGGTGACAGAAAGATCTGGAATCTGAGAGGTGCAACAAATTTCCTTCCACCCAGTGTTCACCCTAGTCTCCCGATACAAATCATACCTCTCTTGTGTGTGTAGGTCTAGTGGCCGTGACAGAAAATGCCCCAAAACACACCATGGACATATCACATTTACCCAAAGAAAACAGAGCTGTTTTTGCAAAGTGCCTACCTGTGGATTTTGGTCTCTAGCTCAGCAGTCAGCTAGGGAAACCTACCAAACCTGTGCATTTTATAAAACTAGACACCTAGGGGAATCCAGGATGGGGTGACTTGTGGGGCTCTCACCAGGTTCTGTTACAGAGAATCCTGTGCAAGCCTCAAAATTTGGCTTAAAAAACACTTTTTCCTCCCATTTCGGTGACAGAAAGTTCTGCAATCTGAGAGGAGCCACAAATTTCCTTCCACCGATCGTTCCCCCAAGTCTCCCGATAAAAACTATACCTCTCTTGTTTGTGTAGGCCTAGTGCCTGCGACAGAAAATGCCCCAAAGCACACCATGGACACATCCATCACATTTTCCCAAAGAAAACAGAGCTGTTTTTTGCAAAGTGCCTACCTGTGGATTTTGGCCTGTAGCTCATTCGGCACCTAGGGAAATCAAAAAAACCTGTGCATTTTTGAAAACTACACACCTAGGGGAATCCAAGATGGGGTGACTTGAGGGGTTCTCACCAGGTTTTGTTACCCAGTATCCTTTGCAAACCTCAAAATTTGGCTAAAAGAACACTTTCTCCTCTCAAATTTCGGTGACAGAAAGTTATGGAATCTGAGAGGAGGCACAGATTTCCTTCCACACAGCGTTTCCCCATGTCTCCCGATAAAAATGGTACCTCACTCTTGTGGTGGGCTAACCACCCACGACAGGAAATGCCCCAAAACACAATGTGGACACATCACATTTTCCCAAAGAAAACAGGGCTGTTTTTTGCAAAGTGCCTACTTGTGGATTTTGGCCTCTAGCTCAGCAGGCACCTTTGAATACCTACCAAACCTGTGCATTTTATAAAACCAGTAACCAATGGGAATCCAAGATGGGGCGACTTGTGGGGCTCTCACCAGGTTCTGTTACCCAGACTCCTTTGCAAACCTCACATTTTGCCTAAAAAAACACTTTTTCCTCCCATTTTGGTGACAGAAAGTTCTGGAATCTGAAAGGAGCCACAAATTTCCTTCCACCCAGGGTTCCCCCTAGTCTCCCGATAAAATAATACCTCACTTGTGTGGGTAGGCCTCGTGCCCGCGACAGGAAATAGCCCAATGCGCAACGTGGACACATTACCTTTTCCCAAAGAAAACAGAGCTTTTTTTTGAAAAGTGCCTACCTGTAGATTTTGGCTTCTAGCTCAGCCGGCACCTAGGGAAACCTAGCAAACCTGTGCATTTTTTTAAAACTAGACACCTAGGGGCATCCAAGATGGGGTGACTTGTGGGGCTCTCACCAGGTTCTGTTACGCATAATACTTTGCAAACCTCAAAATTTGCCTGAAAAACACCTTTTCCTCCCATTTTGGTGACAGAAAGTTCTGGAATCTGAGAGGAGCCATAAATTTCCTTCCACCCAGTGTTCCCACTAGTCTACCAATAACAATAGTACCTCACTCGTGTGGGTAGGCGTAGTACCTGCGACAGGAGATGTCCCAAAACACAATGTGGACACATCACATTTTCCCAATGAAAACAGAGCTGTTTTTTGCAAATTGCCTACCGGTGCATTTTGGCCTCTAGCTCAGCCGGCACTTAGGGAAACCAACCAAACCTGTGCATTTTTTAAAACTAGACACCTATGGGAATCTAAGATGGGGTGACTTGTGGGACTCACACCAGGTTCTGTTACACAGAATCCTTTGCAAACCTCAAAATCTGGTTTAAAAAAACACTTTTTCTTCACAGTTCAGTGACAGAAATTTTTGGAATCTGAGAGGAGCCACTAATTTCCTTCCACACAGCATTCCCCCATGTCTTCCGATAAAAATGATACCTCACTTGTGTGGGTAGGCCTAGTGCCAATGACAGGAAATGCCCCAAAACACCACGTGAACACATCACATTTTCCCAAAGAAAACAGAGCTGTTTTTTGCAAAGTGCCTACCTGTGGATTTTGGCCTGTAGCTCATTCGGCACCTAGGGAAATCAACGAAACCTGTGCATTTTTGAAAACTACACACCATGGGAATCCAAGATGGGGTGACTGGTGGGGATCTCACCAGGTTCTGTTATCCAGAATCCTTTGCAAACCTAAAAATCTGGTTAAAAAAATAAACACTTTTTCCTCACATTTCAGTGACAGAAAGTTTTGGAATCTGAGAGGACCCATAAATTTCCTTCCACTCAGCATTCCCCCATGTCTTTCGATAAAAATCATACCTCACTTGTGTTGGTGGGCCTAGTGCCTGCAACAGGAAATGCCACCAAAACACATTGTGAACACATCACATTTTCCCCAAAAAAACAGAGCTGTTTTTTACAAATTGCCAACCTGTGAATTTTGGCCTTTAGCTCAGCCGGCACCTAGGGAAACCTACCAAACCTGTGCATTTTTTAAAACTAGACAACTAGGGGAATCCAAGATGGGGTGACTTGTGGGGCTCTCACCAGCTTCTGTTACCCAGAATCCTTTGCAAACCTCAAAATCTGGCTAAAAAAATCACTTTTTCCTCACATTTCAGTGACCGAACGTTTTGGGATCTAAGAGGAGCCACAAATGTCCTTTCACCCAGCATTCCCCCAAGTCTTCCGATAAAAATGATACCTCACTTGTGTGTGTAGGCCTAGTGCCCGTGACAGGAAATGCCGCAGAACACAACGTGGATACATCACATTTTCCCAAAGAAAACAGAGCTGTTTTTGCAAAGTGCCTACCTGTGGATTTTGGCCTGTAGCTCAGTCGGCACCTAGGGTAATCTACGAAACCTGTGCATTTTTTAAAACTACACACCATGGGAATCCAAGATGGGGTGACTGGTTGGGATCTCACCAGGTTCTGTTACCCAGAAACCTTTGCATGCCTCACAATTTGGCTAAAAAAAGAACTTTTGATCACTTTTCGGTGGCAGAAAGTTCTGGAATCTGAGAGGAGCTACAAATTTCCTTCCACCCAGCATTCCCCCAAGTGTCCAGATAAGAATTATACCTCACTTGTGTGGGTAGGCCTAGTGCCCGTGACAGAAAATGCCCCAAAACACACCATGGACACATCACATTTACCCAAAGAAAACAGAGCTGTTTTTGCAAAGTGCCTACCTGTGGATTTTGGTCTCTAGCTCAGCAGTCAGCAAGGGAAACCTACCAAACCTGTGCATTTTATAAAACTAGACACCTAGGGGAATCCAGGATGGGGTGACTTGTGGGGCTCTCACCAGGTTCTGTTACAGAGAATCCTGTGCAAGCCTCAAAATTTGGCTTAAAAAACACTTTTTCCTCCCATTTCAGTGACAGAAAGTTCTGCAATCTGAGAGGAACCACAAATTTCCTTCCACCGATCATTCCCCCAAGTCTCCTGATAAAAACTATACCACTCTTGTGTGTGTAGGCCTAGTGCCTGCGACAGAAAATGCCCCAAAACACACCATGGACACATCCATCACATTTTCCCAAAGAAAACAGAGTTGTTTTTTTGCAAAGAGCCTACCTGTGGATTTTGCCCTCTAGCTCAGTGGGCACCTAGGGAAACCTGCCAAACCTGTGCATGTGTTAAAATTAGACACCTAGGGGAATCCAAGATGGGGTGACTTGAGGGGCTCTCACCAGGTTTTGTTACCCAGTATCCTTTGCAAACCTCAAAATTTGGCTAAAAGAACACTTTCTCCTCTCAAATTTTGGTGACAGAAAGTTATGGAATCTGAGAGGAGGCACAGATTTCCTTCCACACAGCGTTCCCCCATGTCTCCCGATAAAAATGGTACCTCACTCTTGTGGGTGGGCCGACCACCGACGACAGGAAATGCCCCAAAACACAATGTGGACACATCACATTTTCCCAAAGAAAACAGGGCTGTTTTTTGCAAAGTGCCTACTCGTGGATTTTGGCCTCTAGCTCAGCAGGCACCTTTGAATACCTACCAAACCTGTGCATTTTATAAAACCAGTAACCAATGGGAATCCAAGATGGGGTGACTTGTGGGGCTCTCACCAGGTTCTGTTACCCAGACTCCTTTGCAAACCTCAAATTTTGCCTAAAAAAACACTTTTTCCTCCCATTTTGGTGACAGAAAGTTCTGGAATCTGAAAGGAGCCACAAATTTCCTTCCACCCAGGGTTCCCCCTAGTCTCCCGATAAAATAATACCTCACTTGTGTGGGTAGGCCTCGTGCCCGCGACAGGAAATAGCCCAATGCGCAACGTGGACACATTACCTTTTCCCAAAGAAAACAGAGCTTTTTTTTGCAAAGTGCCTACCTGTAGATTTTGGCTTCTAGCTCAGCCGGCACCTAGGGAAACCTAGCAAACCTGTGCATTTTTTTAAAACTAGACACCTACGGGCATCCAAGATGGGGTGACTTGTGGGGCTCTCACCAGGTTCTGTTACGCATAATACTTTGCAAACCTCAAAATTTGCCTGAAAAACACCTTTTCCTCCCATTTTGGTGACAGAAAGTTCTGGAATCTGAGAGGAGCCATAAATGTCCTTCCACCCAGTGGTCCCACTAGTCTACCGATAACAATAGTACCTCACTTGTGTGGGTAGGCATAGTACCCGCGACAGGAGATGTCCCAAAACACAATGTGGACACGTCACATTTTCCCAAAGAAAACAGAGCTGTTTTTTGCAAAGTGCCTACCTGTGGATTTTGGCCTTTAGCTCAGCCGGCACCTAGGGAAACGAACCATACCTGTGCATTTTTTTAAAACTAGACACCAATGGGAATCCAAGATGGGGTGACTTGTGGGGCTCTCACCAGGTTCTGTTACCCATAATCCTTTGCAAACCTCAAAATTTGCCTGAAAAACACTTTTTCCTCCCATTTTGGTGACCAAAAGTTCTGGAATCTGAGAGGAGCCATAAATGTCCTTCCACCCAGTGTTCCCACTAGTCTACCGATAACAATAGTACCTCACTCGTGTGGGTAGGCGTAGTACCCGCGACAGGAGATGTCCCAAAACACAATGTGGACACATCACATTTTCCCAATGAAAACAGAGCTGTTTTTTGCAAATTGCCTACCGGTGCATTTTGGCCTCTAGCTCAGCCGGCACTTAGGGAAACCAACCAAACCTGTGCATTTTTTAAAACTAGACACCTATGGGAATCTAAGATGGGGTGACTTGTGGGGCTCACACCAGGTTCTGTTACACAGAATCCTTTGCAAACCTCAAAATCTGGTTTAAAAAAACACTTTTTCTTCACAGTTCAGTGACAGAAATTTTTGGAATCTGAGAGGAGCCACAAATTTCCTTCCACACAGCATTCCCCCATGTCTTCCAATAAAAATGATACCTCACTTGTGTGGGTAGGCCTAGTGCCAATGACAGGAAATGCCCCAAAACACCACGTGAACACATCACATTTTCCCAAAGAAAACAGAGCTGTTTTTTGCAAAGTGCCTACCTGTGGATTTTGGCCTGTAGCTCATTCGGCACCTAGGGAAATCAACGAAACCTGTGCATTTTTGAAAACTACACACCATGGGAATCCAAGATGGGGTGACTGGTGGGGATCTCACCAGGTTCTGTTATCCAGAATCCTTTGCAAACCTAAAAATCTGGTTAAAAAAATAAACACTTTTTCCTCACATTTCAGTGACAGAAAGTTTTGGAATCTGAGAGGACCCATAAATTTCCTTCCACTCAGCATTCCCCCATGTCTTTCGATAAAAATCATACCTCACTTGTGTTGGTGGGCCTAGTGCCTGCAACAGGAAATGCCACCAAAACACATTGTGAACACATCACATTTTCCCAAAAAAAACAGAGCTGTTTTTTACAAATTGCCAACCTGTGAATTTTGGCCTTTAGCTCAGCCGGCACCTAGGGAAACCTACCAAACCTGTGCATTTTTTAAAACTAGACAACTAGGGGAATCCAAGATGGGGTGACTTGTGGGGCTCTCACCAGCTTCTGTTACCCAGAATCCTTTGCAAACCTCAAAATCTGGCTAAAAAAATCACTTTTTCCTCACATTTCAGTGACCGAACGTTTTGGGATCTAAGAGGAGCCACAAATGTCCTTTCACCCAGCATTCCCCCAAGTCTTCCGATAAAAATGATACCTCACTTGTGTGTGTAGGCCTAGTGCCCGTGACAGGAAATGCCGCAGAACACAACGTGGATACATCACATTTTCCCAAAGAAAACAGAGCTGTTTTTGCAAAGTGCCTACCTGTGGATTTTGGCCTGTAGCTCAGTCGGCACCTAGGGTAATCTACGAAACCTGTGCATTTTTTAAAACTACACACCATGGGAATCCAAGATGGGGTGACTGGTTGGGATCTCACCAGGTTCTGTTACCCAGAAACCTTTGCATGCCTCACAATTTGGCTAAAAAAAGAACTTTTGATCACTTTTCGGTGGCAGAAAGTTCTGGAATCTGAGAGGAGCTACAAATTTCCTTCCACCCAGCATTCCCCCAAGTGTCCAGATAAGAATTATACCTCACTTGTGTGGGTAGGCCTAGTGCCCGTGACAGAAAATGCCCCAAAACACACCATGGACACATCACATTTACCCAAAGAAAACAGAGCTGTTTTTGCAAAGTGCCTACCTGTGGATTTTGGTCTCTAGCTCAGCAGTCAGCAAGGGAAACCTACCAAACCTGTGCATTTTATAAAACTAGACACCTAGGGGAATCCAGGATGGGGTGACTTGTGGGGCTCTCACCAGGTTCTGTTACAGAGAATCCTGTGCAAGCCTCAAAATTTGGCTTAAAAAACACTTTTTCCTCCCATTTCAGTGACAGAAAGTTCTGCAATCTGAGAGGAACCACAAATTTCCTTCCACCGATCATTCCCCCAAGTCTCCTGATAAAAACTATACCACTCTTGTGTGTGTAGGCCTAGTGCCTGCGACAGAAAATGCCCCAAAACACACCGTGGACACATCCATCACATTTTCCCAAAGAAAACAGAGTTGTTTTTTTGCAAAGAGCCTACCTGTGGATTTTGGCCTCTAGCTCAGTGGGCACCTAGGGAAACCTGCCAAACCTGTGCATGTGTTAAAATTAGACACCTAGGGGAATCCAAGATGGGGTGACTTGAGGGGCTCTCACCAGGTTTTGTTACCCAGTATCCTTTGCAAACCTCAAAATTTGGCTAAAAGAACACTTTCTCCTCTCAAATTTTGGTGACAGAAAGTTATGGAATCTGAGAGGAGGCACAGATTTCCTTCCACACAGCGTTCCCCCATGTCTCCCGATAAAAATGGTACCTCACTCTTGTGGGTGGGCCGACCACCGACGACAGGAAATGCCCCAAAACACAATGTGGACACATCACATTTTCCCAAAGAAAACAGGGCTGTTTTTTGCAAAGTGCCTACTCGTGGATTTTGGCCTCTAGCTCAGCAGGCACCTTTGAATACCTACCAAACCTGTGCATTTTATAAAACCAGTAACCAATGGGAATCCAAGATGGGGTGACTTGTGGGGCTCTCACCAGGTTCTGTTACCCAGACTCCTTTGCAAACCTCAAATTTTGCCTAAAAAAACACTTTTTCCTCCCATTTTGGTGACAGAAAGTTCTGGAATCTGAAAGGAGCCACAAATTTCCTTCCACCCAGGGTTCCCCCTAGTCTCCCGATAAAATAATACCTCACTTGTGTGGGTAGGCCTCGTGCCCGCGACAGGAAATAGCCCAATGCGCAACGTGGACACATTACCTTTTCCCAAAGAAAACAGAGCTTTTTTTTGCAAAGTGCCTACCTGTAGATTTTGGCTTCTAGCTCAGCCGGCACCTAGGGAAACCTAGCAAACCTGTGCATTTTTTTAAAACTAGACACCTACGGGCATCCAAGATGGGGTGACTTGTGGGGCTCTCACCAGGTTCTGTTACGCATAATACTTTGCAAACCTCAAAATTTGCCTGAAAAACACCTTTTCCTCCCATTTTGGTGACAGAAAGTTCTGGAATCTGAGAGGAGCCATAAATGTCCTTCCACCCAGTGGTCCCACTAGTCTACCGATAACAATAGTACCTCACTTGTGTGGGTAGGCATAGTACCCGCGACAGGAGATGTCCCAAAACACAATGTGGACACGTCACATTTTCCCAAAGAAAACAGAGCTGTTTTTTGCAAAGTGCCTACCTGTGGATTTTGGCCTTTAGCTCAGCCGGCACCTAGGGAAACGAACCATACCTGTGCATTTTTTTAAAACTAGACACCAATGGGAATCCAAGATGGGGTGACTTGTGGGGCTCTCACCAGGTTCTGTTACCCATAATCCTTTGCAAACCTCAAAATTTGCCTGAAAAACACTTTTTCCTCCCATTTTGGTGACCAAAAGTTCTGGAATCTGAGAGGAGCCATAAATGTCCTTCCACCCAGTGTTCCCACTAGTCTACCGATAACAATAGTACCTCACTCGTGTGGGTAGGCGTAGTACCCGCGACAGGAGATGTCCCAAAACACAATGTGGACACATCACATTTTCCCAATGAAAACAGAGCTGTTTTTTGCAAATTGCCTACCGGTGCATTTTGGCCTCTAGCTCAGCCGGCACTTAGGGAAACCAACCAAACCTGTGCATTTTTTAAAACTAGACACCTATGGGAATCTAAGATGGGGTGACTTGTGGGGCTCACACCAGGTTCTGTTACACAGAATCCTTTGCAAACCTCAAAATCTGGTTAAAAAAACACTTTTTCTTCACAGTTCAGTGACAGAAATTTTTGGAATCTGAGAGGAGCCACAAATTTCCTTCCACACAGCATTCCCCCATGTCTTCCAATAAAAATGATACCTCACTTGTGTGGGTAGGCCTAGTGCCAATGACAGGAAATGCCCCAAAACACCACGTGAACACATCACATTTTCCCAAAGAAAACAGAGCTGTTTTTTGCAAAGTGCCTACCTGTGGATTTTGGCCTGTAGCTCATTCGGCACCTAGGGAAATCAACGAAACCTGTGCATTTTTGAAAACTACACACCATGGGAATCCAAGATGGGGTGACTGGTGGGGATCTCACCAGGTTCTGTTATCCAGAATCCTTTGCAAACCTAAAAATCTGGTTAAAAAAATAAACACTTTTTCCTCACATTTCAGTGACAGAAAGTTTTGGAATCTGAGAGGACCCATAAATTTCCTTCCACTCAGCATTCCCCCATGTCTTTCGATAAAAATCATACCTCACTTGTGTTGGTGGGCCTAGTGCCTGCAACAGGAAATGCCACCAAAACACATTGTGAACACATCACATTTTCCCAAAAAAAACAGAGCTGTTTTTTACAAATTGCCAACCTGTGAATTTTGGCCTTTAGCTCAGCCGGCACCTAGGGAAACCTACCAAACCTGTGCATTTTTTAAAACTAGACAACTAGGGGAATCCAAGATGGGGTGACTTGTGGGGCTCTCACCAGCTTCTGTTACCCAGAATCCTTTGCAAACCTCAAAATCTGGCTAAAAAAATCACTTTTTCCTCACATTTCAGTGACCGAACGTTTTGGGATCTAAGAGGAGCCACAAATGTCCTTTCACCCAGCATTCCCCCAAGTCTTCCGATAAAAATGATACCTCACTTGTGTGTGTAGGCCTAGTGCCCGTGACAGGAAATGCCGCAGAACACAACGTGGATACATCACATTTTCCCAAAGAAAACAGAGCTGTTTTTGCAAAGTGCCTACCTGTGGATTTTGGCCTGTAGCTCAGTCGGCACCTAGGGTAATCTACGAAACCTGTGCATTTTTTAAAACTACACACCATGGGAATCCAAGATGGGGTGACTGGTTGGGATCTCACCAGGTTCTGTTACCCAGAAACCTTTGCATGCCTCACAATTTGGCTAAAAAAAGAACTTTTGATCACTTTTCGGTGGCAGAAAGTTCTGGAATCTGAGAGGAGCTACAAATTTCCTTCCACCCAGCATTCCCCCAAGTGTCCAGATAAGAATTATACCTCACTTGTGTGGGTAGGCCTAGTGCCCGTGACAGAAAATGCCCCAAAACACACCATGGACACATCACATTTACCCAAAGAAAACAGAGCTGTTTTTGCAAAGTGCCTACCTGTGGATTTTGGTCTCTAGCTCAGCAGTCAGCAAGGGAAACCTACCAAACCTGTGCATTTTATAAAACTAGACACCTAGGGGAATCCAGGATGGGGTGACTTGTGGGGCTCTCACCAGGTTCTGTTACAGAGAATCCTGTGCAAGCCTCAAAATTTGGCTTAAAAAACACTTTTTCCTCCCATTTCAGTGACAGAAAGTTCTGCAATCTGAGAGGAACCACAAATTTCCTTCCACCGATCATTCCCCCAAGTCTCCTGATAAAAACTATACCACTCTTGTGTGTGTAGGCCTAGTGCCTGCGACAGAAAATGCCCCAAAACACACCGTGGACACATCCATCACATTTTCCCAAAGAAAACAGAGTTGTTTTTTTGCAAAGAGCCTACCTGTGGATTTTGGCCTCTAGCTCAGTGGGCACCTAGGGAAACCTGCCAAACCTGTGCATGTGTTAAAATTAGACACCTAGGGGAATCCAAGATGGGGTGACTTGAGGGGCTCTCACCAGGTTTTGTTACCCAGTATCCTTTGCAAACCTCAAAATTTGGCTAAAAGAACACTTTCTCCTCTCAAATTTTGGTGACAGAAAGTTATGGAATCTGAGAGGAGGCACAGATTTCCTTCCACACAGCGTTCCCCCATGTCTCCCGATAAAAATGGTACCTCACTCTTGTGGGTGGGCCGACCACCGACGACAGGAAATGCCCCAAAACACAATGTGGACACATCACATTTTCCCAAAGAAAACAGGGCTGTTTTTTGCAAAGTGCCTACTCGTGGATTTTGGCCTCTAGCTCAGCAGGCACCTTTGAATACCTACCAAACCTGTGCATTTTATAAAACCAGTAACCAATGGGAATCCAAGATGGGGTGACTTGTGGGGCTCTCACCAGGTTCTGTTACCCAGACTCCTTTGCAAACCTCAAATTTTGCCTAAAAAAACACTTTTTCCTCCCATTTTGGTGACAGAAAGTTCTGGAATCTGAAAGGAGCCACAAATTTCCTTCCACCCAGGGTTCCCCCTAGTCTCCCGATAAAATAATACCTCACTTGTGTGGGTAGGCCTCGTGCCCGCGACAGGAAATAGCCCAATGCGCAACGTGGACACATTACCTTTTCCCAAAGAAAACAGAGCTTTTTTTTGCAAAGTGCCTACCTGTAGATTTTGGCTTCTAGCTCAGCCGGCACCTAGGGAAACCTAGCAAACCTGTGCATTTTTTTAAAACTAGACACCTACGGGCATCCAAGATGGGGTGACTTGTGGGGCTCTCACCAGGTTCTGTTACGCATAATACTTTGCAAACCTCAAAATTTGCCTGAAAAACACCTTTTCCTCCCATTTTGGTGACAGAAAGTTCTGGAATCTGAGAGGAGCCATAAATGTCCTTCCACCCAGTGGTCCCACTAGTCTACCGATAACAATAGTACCTCACTTGTGTGGGTAGGCATAGTACCCGCGACAGGAGATGTCCCAAAACACAATGTGGACACGTCACATTTTCCCAAAGAAAACAGAGCTGTTTTTTGCAAAGTGCCTACCTGTGGATTTTGGCCTTTAGCTCAGCCGGCACCTAGGGAAACGAACCATACCTGTGCATTTTTTTAAAACTAGACACCAATGGGAATCCAAGATGGGGTGACTTGTGGGGCTCTCACCAGGTTCTGTTACCCATAATCCTTTGCAAACCTCAAAATTTGCCTGAAAAACACTTTTTCCTCCCATTTTGGTGACCAAAAGTTCTGGAATCTGAGAGGAGCCATAAATGTCCTTCCACCCAGTGTTCCCACTAGTCTACCGATAACAATAGTACCTCACTCGTGTGGGTAGGCGTAGTACCCGCGACAGGAGATGTCCCAAAACACAATGTGGACACATCACATTTTCCCAATGAAAACAGAGCTGTTTTTTGCAAATTGCCTACCGGTGCATTTTGGCCTCTAGCTAAGCCGGCACTTAGGGAAACCAACCAAACCTGTGCATTTTTTAAAACTAGACACCTATGGGAATCTAAGATGGGGTGACTTGTGGGGCTCACACCAGGTTCTGTTACACAGAATCCTTTGCAAACCTCAAAATCTGGTTTAAAAAAACACTTTTTCTTCACAGTTCAGTGACAGAAATTTTTGGAATCTGAGAGGAGCCACAAATTTCCTTCCACACAGCATTCCCCCATGTCTTCCAATAAAAATGATACCTCACTTGTGTGGGTAGGCCTAGTGCCAATGACAGGAAATGCCCCAAAACACCACGTGAACACATCACATTTTCCCAAAGAAAACAGAGCTGTTTTTTGCAAAGTGCCTACCTGTGGATTTTGGCCTGTAGCTCATTCGGCACCTAGGGAAATCAACGAAACCTGTGCATTTTTGAAAACTACACACCATGGGAATCCAAGATGGGGTGCTGGTGGGGATCTCACCAGGTTCTGTTATCCAGAATCCTTTGCAAACCTAAAAATCTGGTTAAAAAAATAAACACTTTTTCCTCACATTTCAGTGACAGAAAGTTTTGGAATCTGAGAGGACCCATAAATTTCCTTCCACTCAGCATTCCCCCATGTCTTTCGATAAAAATCATACCTCACTTGTGTTGGTGGGCCTAGTGCCTGCAACAGGAAATGCCACCAAAACACATTGTGAACACATCACATTTTCCCCAAAAAAACAGAGCTGTTTTTTACAAATTGCCAACCTGTGAATTTTGGCCTTTAGCTCAGCCGGCACCTAGGGAAACCTACCAAACCTGTGCATTTTTTAAAACTAGACAACTAGGGGAATCCAAGATGGGGTGACTTGTGGGGCTCTCACCAGCTTCTGTTACCCAGAATCCTTTGCAAACCTCAAAATCTGGCTAAAAAAATCACTTTTTCCTCACATTTCAGTGACCGAACGTTTTGGGATCTAAGAGGAGCCACAAATGTCCTTTCACCCAGCATTCCCCCAAGTCTTCCGATAAAAATGATACCTCACTTGTGTGTGTAGGCCTAGTGCCCGTGACAGGAAATGCCGCAGAACACAACATGGATACATCACATTTTCCCAAAGAAAACAGAGCTGTTTTTGCAAAGTGCCTACCTGTGGATTTTGGCCTGTAGCTCAGTCGGCACCTAGGGTAATCTACGAAACCTGTGCATTTTTTAAAACTACACACCATGGGAATCCAAGATGGGGTGACTGGTTGGGATCTCACCAGGTTCTGTTACCCAGAAACCTTTGCATGCCTCACAATTTGGCTAAAAAAAGAACTTTTGATCACTTTTCGGTGGCAGAAAGTTCTGGAATCTGAGAGGAGCTACAAATTTCCTTCCACCCAGCATTCCCCCAAGTGTCCAGATAAGAATTATACCTCACTTGTGTGGGTAGGCCTAGTGCCCGTGACAGAAAATGCCCCAAAACACACCATGGACACATCACATTTACCCAAAGAAAACAGAGCTGTTTTTGCAAAGTGCCTACCTGTGGATTTTGGTCTCTAGCTCAGCAGTCAGCAAGGGAAACCTACCAAACCTGTGCATTTTATAAAACTAGACACCTAGGGGAATCCAGGATGGGGTGACTTGTGGGGCTCTCACCAGGTTCTGTTACAGAGAATCCTGTGCAAGCCTCAAAATTTGGCTTAAAAAACACTTTTTCCTCCCATTTCAGTGACAGAAAGTTCTGCAATCTGAGAGGAGCCACAAATTTCCTTCCACCGATCATTCCCCCAAGTCTCCTGATAAAAACTATACCACTCTTGTGTGTGTAGGCCTAGTGCCTGCGACAGAAAATGCCCCAAAACACACCGTGGACACATCCATCACATTTTCCCAAAGAAAACAGAGTTGTTTTTTTTGCAAAGAGCCTACCTGTGGATTTTGGCCTCTAGCTCAGTGGGCACCTAGGGAAACCTGCCAAACCTGTGCATGTGTTAAAATTAGACACCTAGGGGAATCCAAGATGGGGTGACTTGAGGGGCTCTCACCAGGTTTTGTTACCCAGAATCCTTTGCAAACCTCAAAATTTGGCTAAAAGAACACTTTCTCCTCAAATTTCGGTGACAGAAAGTTATGGAATCTGAGAGGAGGCACACATTTCCTTCCACACAGCGTTCCCCCAAGTCTCCCGATAAAAATGGTACCTCACTCTTGTGGGTGGGCCGACCACCCACGACAGGAAATGCCCCAAAACACAATGTGGACACATCACATTTTCCCAAAGAAAACAGGGCTGTTTTTTGCAAAGTGCCTACTTGTGGATTTTGGCCTCTAGCTCAGCGGGCATCTTTGGATACCTACCAAATCTGTGCATTTTATAAAACCAGTAACCAATGGGAATCCAAGATGGGGCGACTTGTGGGGCTCTCACCAGGTTCTGTTACCAAGACTCCTTTGCAAACCTCAAATTTTGCCTAAAAAACACTTTTTCCTCCCATTTTGGTGACAGAAAGTTCTGGAATCTGAAAGGAGCCATAAATTTCCTTCCACCCAGCGTTCCCACTAGTCTACTGATAACAATAGTACCTCACTTGTGTGGGGGTAGGCATAGTACCGCGACAGGAAATGCCCCAAAACACAACGTGGAGACGTCACATTTTATCAACGAAAACAGAGCTGTTTTTTGCAAAGTGCCAACCTGTGAATTTTGGCCTCTAGCGCAGCCGGCACCTAGGGAAAGCTACCAAACCAGTGCATTTTTTAAAACTAGACACCTAGGGGAAACCAAGATGGGGTGACTTGTGGGGCTCTCACCAGGTTCTGTTACGTATAATACTTTGCAAACCTCAAAATTTTCCTGAAAAACACCTTTTCCTCCCATTTTGGTGACAGAAAGTTCTGGAATCTGAGAGGAGCCATAAATTTCCTTCCACCCAGTGTTCCCACTAGTCTACCGATAACAATAGTACCTCACTTGTGTGGGGGTAGGCATAGTACCCGCGACAGGAGATGTCCCAAAACATAATGTGGACACGTCACATTTTCCCAAAGAAAACAGAGCTGTTTTTTGCAAAGTGCCTACTTGTGGATTTTGGCCTCTAGCTCAGCCGGCACCTAGGGAAACGAGCCATACCTGTGCATTTTTTTAAACTAGACACCTATGGGAATCCAAGATGGGGTGACTTGTGGGGCTCTCACCAGGTTCTGTTACCCATAATCCTTTGCAAACCTCAAAATTTGGCTTAACAAATACTTTTCTCTCATATTTCGGTGACAGAAAGTTCTGAAATCTGAGAGCAGCCACAAGGTTCTTGCCAACCAGCGTTCCCCCCCATGTCTCCCGAGAAAAATTATACCTCACTTGTGTGGGTAGGCCTAGTGCCTGCGACAGGAAATGCCCCAAAACACAACGTGGAGACGTCACATTTTATCAAAGAAAACAGCTGTTTTTTGCAAAGTGCCAACCTGTGAATTTTGGCCTCTAGCGCAGCCGGCACCTAGGGAAAGCTACCAAACCAGGGCATTTTTTAAAACTAGACACCTAGGGGAAACCAAGATGGGGTGACTTGTGGGGCTCTCACCAGGTTCTGTTAACCACAATGCTTTGCAAACCTCAAAATCTGGTTAAAAAAAACACTTTTTCTTCACTTTTCAGTGACAGAAAGTTTTGGAATCTGAGAGGAGCCATAAATTTCCTTACACACAGCATTTCCCCATGTCTTCCGATAAAAACGATACCTCACTTGTGTGGGTAGGCCTAGTGCCTGCGACAGAAAATGCCCCAAAACACACCGTGGACACATCCATCACATTTTCCCAAAGAAAACAGAGTTGTTTTTTTGCAAAGAGCCTACCTGTGGATTTTGGCCTCTAGCTCAGTGGGCACCTAGGGAAACCTGCCAAACCTGTGCATGTGTTAAAATTAGACACCTAGGGGAATCCAAGATGGGGTGACTTGAGGGGCTCTCACCAGGTTTTGTTACCCAGAGTCCTTTGCAAACCTCAAAATTTGGCTAAAAGAACACTTTCTCCTCAAATTTTGGTGACAGAAAGTTCTGGAATCTGAGAGTAGCCACAAGTTTCCTTCCAACCAGCGCTCCCCCCCATGTCTCCCGAGAAAAATGATACCTCACTTGTGTGGGTAGGCCTAGTGCCTGCGACAGGATATGCCCCCAAAACACAACGTGGAGACGTCACATTTTATCAAAGAAAACAGAGCTGTTTTTTACAAAGTGCCAACCTGTGAATTTTGGCCTCTAGCGCAGCCGGCACCTAGGGAAAGCTACCAAACCAGGTCATTTTTTAAAACTAGACACCTAGGGGAAACCAAGATGGGGTGACTTGTGGGGCTCTCACCATGTTCTTTTACCCAGAATCCTTTGCAAACCTCAAAATCTGGTTAAAAAACACTTTTTCTTCACTTTTCAGTGACAGGAAGTTTTGGAATCTGAGAGGAGCCACAAATTTCCTTCCACACAGCATTTCCCCATGTCTTCCGATAAAAACAATACCTCACTTGTGTGGGTAGGCCTAGTGCCCATGACAGGAAATGCCCCAAAACACAACGTGAACACATCACATTTTCCCAAAGAAAACAGAGCTGTTTTTTGCAAAGTGCCTACCTGTGGATTTTGGCCTGTATCGCAGCCGTGCCGTCTGGGTGCCCTAGGGAAAGCTACCAAACCAGGGCATTTTTTTAAACTAGACACCTAGGGGAAACCAAGATGGGGTGACTTGTGGGGCTCTCACCAGGTTCTGTTAACCACAATGCTTTGCAAACCTCAAAATCAGGTTAAAAAAAACACTTTTTCTTCACTTTTCAGTGACAGAAAGTTTTGGAATCTGAGAGGAGCCACAAATTTCCTTACACACAGCATTTCCCCATGTCTTCCGATAAAAACGATACCTCACTTGTGTGGGTAGGCCTAGTGCCCATGAGAGGAAATGCCCGAAAACACAACGTGGACTCATCACATTTTCCCAAAGAAAACAGAGCTGTTTTTTTAAACGTGGCCACCTGTGTATTTTGGCTTCTAACTCAGGCGGCACCTAGGGAAATCTACCAAACCTGTGCATTTTTGAACACTACAGACCATGGGAATCCAAGATGGGGTGAATGGTGGGGATCTCACCAGGTTCTGTTACCCAGAATCCTTTGAAAACCTCAAAATCTGGCTAAACAAACACTTTTTCCTCACATTTCAGTGACTGAAAGTTTCGGAATCTGAGAAGAGCCACAAATGTCCTTCCACCCAGCATTCCCCCAAGTCTTCCGATAAAAATGATACCTCACTTGTGTGTGTAGGCCTAGCGCCCGCAACTGAAAATGCCCCAAAACACAACGTGGACACATCACATTTTCCCAAATAAAACAGAGCTGTTTTTTGCAAACTGCCTACCTGTGGAGTTTTGCCTGTAGCTCAGTCGCCACCTAGGGAAATCTACCAAACCTGGGCATTTTTTAAAACTAGACACCTATGGGAATCCAAGACGGGGTGACTTGTGGGGCTCTCACCAGCTTCCGTTACTCAGAATCCTTTGCAAACCTCAAAATCTGGCTAAAAAAACACTTTTCCCTCACATTTCAGTGACCGAAAGTTTTGGGATCTAAGAGGAGGCACAAATGTCCTTCCATCCCAGCATTCCCCCAAGTCTTCCGATAAAAATGATACCTCACTTGTGTGTGTAGGCCTAGTGCCCGCGACAGGAAATGCCCCAAGACACAATATGGACACATCACATTTTCCCAAAGAAAACAGAGTTGTTTTTTGCAAAGTGCCTACCTGTGGATTTTGGCCTGTAGCTCAGTTGGCACCTAGGGAAGTCTACCAAACCTGTGCATTTTTGAAAACTACACACCATGGGAATCCAAGATTGGGTGACTGGTGGGGATCTCACCAGGTTCTGTTACCCAGAATCCTTTGCAAACCTCAAAATTTGGCTAAAAAAAACTCTCTCCTCACATTTTGCTCACAGAAAGTTCTGGAATCTGAGAGGAGCCACAAATTTCCTTCCACCCAGCATTCCCCCAAGTCTCCATATAAAAATGAAAACTCACTTGTGTGGGTAGGCCTAGTGACTGCGAAAGGAAATGCCCTAAAACTCAACGTGGACTCATCACATTTTCCCAAAGAAAACAGAGCTGTTTTTTTAAAAGTGGCCACCTGTGTACTTTGGCTTCTAGCTCAGGCGGCACCTAGGGAAACCTGCCAAACCTGTGCATTTGTTAAAACTAGACACCTAGGGGAATCCAAGATGAGGCGACTTGTGGGGCTTTCACCAGGTTCTTTTACCCAGACTCCTTTGCAAACCTCAAATTTTGCCTAAAAAAAAACACTTTTCCATCCCATTTTGGTGACAGAAAGTTCTGAAATCTGAAACGAGACACAAATTTCCTTCCACCCAGGGTTCCCCCAAGTCTCCCGATAAAAATGGTACCTCACTCGTGTGGGTAGGCCTCGCACTCGCGACAGGAAATGCCCCAAAACACAACGTGGACACATCACATTTTCCCAAAGAAAACAGAGCTATTTTTTTGCAAAGTGCCTATCTGTGGATTTTGGCCTCTAGCTCAGCGGGCACCTAGGGAAACCTGTGCATTTTTTAAAACTAGACACCTAGGGGAATCCAAGATGGGGTGAATTGAGGGGCTCTCATCAGGTTTTGTTACCCAGAGTCCTTTGCAAACCTCAAAATTTGGCTAAAAGAACACTTTCTCCTCAAATTTTCGTGACAGAAAGTTCTGGAATCTGAGAGTAGCCACAAGTTTCCTTCCAACCAGCGCTCCCCCCCATGTCTCCCGAGAAAAATGATACCTCACTTGTGTGGGTAGGCCTAGTGCCTGCGACAGGATATGCCCCCAAAACACAACGTGGAGACGTCACATTTTATCAAAGAAAACAGAGCTGTTTTTTACAAAGTGCCAACCTGTGAATTTTGGCCTCTAGCGCAGCCGGCACCCAGGGAAAGCTACCAAACCAGGTCATTTTTTAAAACTAGACACCTAGGGGAAACCAAGATGGGGTGACTTGTGGGGCTCTCACCAGGTTCTTTTACCCAGAATCCTTTGCAAACCTCAAAATCTGGTTAAAAAAAACACTTTTTCTTCACTTTACAGTGACAGGAAGTTTTGGAATCTGAGAGGAGCCACAAATTTCCTTCCACACAGCATTTCCCCATGTCTTCCGATAAAAACGATACCTCACTTGTGTGGGTAGGCCTAGTGCCCATGACAGGAAATGCCCCAAAACACAACGTGAACACATCACATTTTCCCAAAGAAAACAGAGATGTTTTTTGCAAAGTGTCTACCTGTGGATTTTGGCCTGTAGCTCAGTTGGCACATAGGGAAATCTACCAAACCTGTGCATTTTTTTAAACTACACATCACAGGAATCCAAGATGGTTTGACTGGTGGGAATTTCACCAGGTTCTGTTACCCAGAATCCTTTGCAAACCTCACAATTTGGCTAAAAAAATAACTTTTCATCACTTTTCGGTGACAGAAAGTTCTGGAATCTGAGAGGAGCTACAAATTTCCTTCCACCCAGCATTCCCCCAAGTGTCCAGATAAAAATGATACCTCACTTGTGTGGGTAGGCCTAGTGCAAGCGACAGGAAATGCCCCAAAACACAACGTGGACGCATCACATTTTCCCAAAGAAAAAGGAGCCGTTGTTTGCAAAGTGCCATCCTGAGAATTTTGGCCTCTAGATCAGCCGGCACCTAGGGAAACATAACAATCCTGTGCATTTTTTTAAAACTACACACCGTGGGAATCAATTGTGGGGTGGCTTGTGGGATCTCACCAGGTTCTGTTACCCAGAATCCTTTGCAAACCTCAGAATTTGGCTAAAAAAAGAACTTTTCATCACTTTTCGGTGACGGAAAGTTCTGGAATCTGAGAGCAGCCTTTCAAGTTTCCTTTCAACCAGCGTTCCCCCTTGTCTCCCGAGAAAAATGATACCTCACTTGTGTGGGGAGGCCTAGTGCACGTGACAGGAAATGCCCCAAAACACAACGTGGACACGTCACATTTTACCAAAGAAAACAGAGCTGTTTTTTTTGCAAAGTGTCAACCTGAGAATTTTGGCCTTCAGCGCAGCCGGCACCTAGGGAAAGCTACCAAACCAGGGCATTTTTTTTAAACTAGACACCTAGGGGAATCCAAGATGGGGTGACTTGTGGGGCTCTGACCAGGTTCTGTTACCCAGAATCCTTTGCAAGCCTCAGAATTTGGCTAAAAAAGCAAGTTTTCCTCACATTTCAGTGACAAAGTTTTGGAATCTGAGAGGACCCACAAATTCCCTTCCACCCAACATCCCCCCATGTCTCCCGATAAAAATCATACCTCACTTGTGTGGGTAGGCCTAGTGCCCGCGACAGGAAATGCTCTAAAACACAACGTGGACACATCACATTTTCCCAAAGAAAACAGAGCTGTTTATTTGCAAAGTGCCTAGCTGTGGATTTTGGCCTGTAGCTCAGTTGGCACATAGGCAAATCTACCAAACCTGTGCATTTTTCAAAACTACACATCACAGGAATCCAAGATGGTTTGACTGGTGGGGATCTCACCAGGTTCTGTTACCCAGAATCCTTTGCAAACCTCACAATTTGACTAAAAAAAGAACTTTTCATATCTTTCGGTGAAAGAAAGTTCTGGAATCTGAGAGGAGCTACAAATTTCCTTCCACCCAGCGTTCCCCCAAGTGTCCAGATAAAAATTAAACCTCACTTGTGTGGGTAGCCTTAGTGCCCGCGACAGGAAATGCCCCAAAACACATTGTGAACACATCTGAATTTTGGCCTCTAGCTCAGCCGGCACCTAGGGAAACCTACCAAACCTGTGCATTTTTTTAAACTAGACACCTAGGGGAATCCAAGATGGGGTGACTTGTGGGGCTCTCACCAGCTTCTGTTACCCAGAATGCTTTGCAAACCTCAAAATTTGGGTAAAAGAACACTTTCTCCTCAAATTTCAGTGACCGAAAGTTCTGGAATCTGAGAGGAGCCACAAATTTCCATCCACCCAGTGTTCCCCCAAGTCTCCCGATAAAAATGATATCACACTTGTGTGGGTAGGCCTAGTCCCCGCAACAGAAAATACCCGAAAACACAATGTGGACACATCACGTTTTCCCAAAGAAAACAGAGCTGTGTTTTGCAAAGTGCCTACCTGTGGATTTTGGCCTCTAGCTCATGCGGCACCAACGGAAACCTACCAAACCTGTGCATGTTTGAAAACTAGACACCTAGGGGAATCCAAGATGGGGTGACTTGTGGGGCTCTCACCAGGTTCTGTTACCGATAATCCTTTGCAAGCCTCAAAATTTGGCTTAAAAAACACTTTTTCCTCCCATTTCGGTGACAGAAAGTTCTGCAATCTGAGAGGAGCCACCAATTTCCTTCCACTGATCGTTCCCCCAAGTCTCCCAATAAAAAGTATACCTCTCTTGTGTGTGTAGGCCTAGTGCCCGCGACAGAAAATGCTGCAAAACACACCGTGGACACATCACATTTTCCCAAAGAAAACAGAGCTGTTTTTTGCAAAGTGCCTACCTGTGGATTTGTGCCTCTAGCCAGTCGGCACCTAGGGAAACCTACCATACCTGTGCATTTTTTAAAACTAGACACCTAGGGGAATCCAAGATGGGGTGACTTGTGGGGCTCTCACCAGGTTCTGTTACGCATAATAATTTGCAAACCTCAACATTTGCCTGAAAAACACTTTTTCCTCCCATTTTGGTGACAGAAAGTTCTGGAATCTGAGAGGAGCCATAAATTTCCTTCCACCCAGTGTCCCCACTAGTCTCCCGATAACAGTGGTACCTCACTTGTGTGGGTAGGCGTAGTACTAGTGACAGAAGATGTCCCAAAACACAATGTGGACACATCACATTTTCCCAAAGAAAACAGAGCTGTTTTTTGCAAAGTGCCTACCTGTGGATTTGTGCCTCTAACCAGCTGGCACCTAGGAAACCTACTAAACTTGTGCATTTTCTAAAACTAGACACCTAGGGGAATCCAAGATGGGGTGACTTGTGGGGCTCTCACCAGGTTTTGCTACCTAGAATCCTTTGCAAACCTCAAAATTTGGCTTAACAAATACTTTTCTCTCATATTTCGGTGACAGAAAGTTCTGGAATCTGAGAGCAGCCACAAGTTTCCTTCCAACCAGCGTTCCCCCAAATCTTCTGATACAAATTACACCTCACGTGTGTGGGGAGGCCTAGTGCACGTGACAGGAAATGCCCCAAAACACAACGTGGAAACGTCACATTTTACCAAAGAAAACAGAGCTGTTTTTTGCAAAGTGGCAACCTGTGAATTTTGGCCTCTAGCGCAGCCGGCACCTAGGGAAAGCTACCAAACCAGGGCATTTTTGAAAACTAGACACATAGGGGAAACCAAGATGGGGTGACTTGTGGGGTTCTCACCAGGTTCTGTTACCCAGAGTCCTTTGCAAACCTCAAAATCTGGTTAAAAAAACACTTTTTCTTCACTTTTCAGTGACAGAAAGTTTTGGAATCTGAGAGGAGCCAAAAATTTCCTTCCACACAGCATTCCCCCATGTCTACTGATAAAAACAATACCTCACTTGTGTGGGTAGGCCTAGTGCCCATGACAGGAAATGCGCCAAAACACAACGTGGACACGTCACATTTTCCCAAAGAAAACAGAGCTGTTTTTTGCAAAGTGCCTACCTGTGGATTTTGGCCTCTAGCTCAACCGGTACCTTGGGAAACCTACCAAACCTGTGCATTTTTTAAAACTAGACACCTAGGGGAATCCAAGATGGGGTGACTTGTGGGGCTCTCGTAAGGTTCTTTTTCACAGAATCCTTTGCAAACTGCAAAATTTGGCTAAAAAAACACTTTTTTCTCACATTTCGGTGACAGAAAGTTCTGGAACCTGGGAGATGCCGCAAATTTCATACCACCCAGCGTTCCCCCATGTCTTCCGATAAAAATTACACCTCAATTCTGTGGGGCGGCCTAGTGCCCATGACAGGAAATGCCCCAAAACACAACGTGGACACATGTAATTTTGCCAAAGAAAACAGAGCTGTTGTTTGCAAAGTGACAACCTGTGAATTTTGGCCTCTAGATCAGCCGGCACCTAGGGAACCCTACTAAACCTGTGCATTGTTGAAAACTAGACACCTAGTGGAATCCAAGACGGGGTGACTATTAGGGCTGTCACGAGCGCGCCGAAATGCTGTGAGGTTCTCAGCAGTTGAAGATGTCAAGATGGATGGATTGTTGTTCAGCCGCTCAGTGCTGCAAAAGGGGCTTGGATTCAGACCTGATCAGATTGACTACCTGTTTGCTTTTCCTGGAGGTAAAGTCTTTGAAGGGATTTTCACCACCTTTGCTTTGTTGGAACAATGCCTCAAGCGCTTTAAAGAAAGAAATGACTCTGCACCTTTGAAAGTGTTTTCCATCAATGCCTTGACTCAGCCTCAAAAGAGATGGGTGAATGTCTCCATGTTTAATGAGTATGTTCAGAGCGCTGACATTATCACTTGGCTCAATCAGTTTTCCGTGTTTCTCATGGGGAAAGAGTGAGAGATGCTGATGGTGTAAAGACTGGCTACTTTAAAGCCTTGGTATCCTTAAAGAGAGACCGTGCCACTGAGGAACTGAGGCACATACCTAGCACTATTAGACTTGGTGGAGCCACAGGCACTGTCTTCTATGTGGGTCAGCCTAGGAGATGCAGGAAATGTAATTTGGAGGGACACTTGGCTAAGGACTGTACTGCACCTTTCTGCACTAAGTGTAGAAACACTGGACATGTAGCTGTCGATTGTGTGGCTGAAAAAACGTGCAATCTTTGTGGCTCAACAGAGCATGAGTTTAAAAACTGCCCCTCCTCCTATGCCTTTAAAATCAAAGCTGCGTGACTGGAGCAACCATTCACTCCCCACCAGAGTAGAGGGAGGTCAAGGGAAGATGTAGAGGAGGAGGAGGAGGAAGAATTAATCAGGCTTGGTTTGGAGGAGGAAAGATTAGCTCTCCAACCTGGTTTAACCTTGTCTGAGGCAAAGGTGGATTTAACTGTGAAGCAAGACACCTCTGGGGAAGGTGCTTCAGTTTTGGCGGGAAAACAAGCAGGTGCAGTTGATGAGGCTGGGAACTGCATGGAACCTAATGAGGGTGATTTAGCAGGTGCCCCTGATCAACCAATCATGGCTCCCACACCGGATTTAAATTTGGCTGTCCAATCACAGCAGACGTCCTCCAAAACCACTGGGGGGGTGGTGCCCAACATCACCTGGGTGCTACTGAAAGGAATGGTATCATCAATGCTGGAGGCTCTTCTCTGATATCCACCACAGGTGCAGCTCTTGACGCACCCCAGGTGCAACCTGTTCCACTTTCTGCTCCACAACCACATGGCACTGTTATGGATGACAGTCTGTATGTTACGCCTAAGGTATTTTCCACTCCAAGCCAGCAATCCCTAGAACCTGCTTCATCTGGTACTGCAAATGCGGTTGGTACTCAGGATACAGTGTCTACAATTTACTCTACAGACTCTTGCAGTGAGATTGAGTATGCCTGTAATGCCCTGGAACACTCTTCTTTCTCTGACACTGCGGTTGCTGGTGAGGTAGTTGAGTGGGGCAAGGATGACATTTTTGTTGAGGAAGAGGTTGAATCTGCCATGGATGTCTCAACCTCATTAAAAAGGAAGGAGAAAGAGGGTGATGACACGGAAGAGACTGGGTTTGAGAGCAATGACTCTAGAGACTTGTGCACACAGGATGTCAGGCGTAATTCCCAGGCGGTGACAGGGGAGGATGCTTTTACCACTGTGATAAAGCGGAAGACTAAGAAGAGGAATAGGAAATTGGACTGAAAGTACCATTTTACAATGTCTATGTTTTTCAGATATTTCCTGATGCTTCTCTTGGGGAGTATTAATGTTAGGTGCTTGGGTGATGATGTGAAAAGCTCATCAATTTTTGACTTTTTGAGCCTGCAAAAATTGGACATGATTTTCTTACAGGAATGTGCTATCCCAGAACTATCTAAGGACACAAAATTGCAACAAATGTGGACTTGTGGCCCTTCCATCTGGTCAGGCTGTAATTCTGACCGAAATGCGGGGATAGGCATTTTATTTTGTAGTAATGACTTTGTTGTTCAGAACGTTCAACATGTGGTTAAAGGGCGATTACTATGTGTGGATGTTACTTGGAATGGCCATGATTTACGCCTTATTAATGTGTACTGCCCTACATCATTGTCCTGCAGAAAGAATGTTTTGAGCTTCCTGCCTCAGCTCCTTTTATGCAACAGGAATGTTTTTCTAGGTGGTGATTTCAACTGTTTATTGGCTGTGGAAGACAGATCCTCTTCTTCTGCAGTTACACCTGGACGGCAGCTCTACCTCACTGAAAATATTATTTCTGATTTTCATTTGCAGGATTCTTACAGATTGTTGCATCCTAATGATCCAGGTTACACTTGGGTTAGTTCCAACTCTCCCACTAAGTCACGCATAGATTTTATCTTTGCAAGTCCCTCAGAAAAGATAGTTTCAGCCACTCTCATTCCGGTTTTCTTTTCCGATCATTACCTCATTTCAGTTGGCGTCTCCATAGCAGATATACCTCTTAGAGGGAAGGGTCTGTGGAGACTCAATATTCTGTTGCTCAATGACAAGGCTACCCAGGATAAGTTTAGTTACCATTACCAAAATTGGCAGTCCTTGAAAATTCTTTTCCCCTCAGTCAGTGAGTGGTGGGAGGACATTAAGATCCGTATACGTTCCTTCTTTATTCGGGAGGGAACTAGAGTGGCTAGAGACAGGCGGTGTAGAATCAACCATTTGCAAATCCGTCTCCAGAATTTGTCAAAGCTATTGGAGCACGGTTTTGATGTACAGGCAGACATTCTATTGTGCAAGCAGAGGTTATCCTCCTTGTACCATGAATTTACTAAAGGGTTGATTCTCCGCAGTAGGGTTCAGTTCCTGGAGAACAATGAGACGTGCTCTAGGTTTTTCTTTCTAAAAGCGAGGGCTACTGGGAGAATTATAGATGCCATGATGGACTCCCACGGTACCACTCATACCACTACTGAAGGAATCCGAGACAGTGTGCATGCTTTCTATAGCGACTTATATGGGCCCAAAGTTTCAGACAATGCAACTGGGAATTTTTTCATGCAGCATCTGCAGTTGTCTTTGTCTGAAGAGGATAAGGAAGTTCTTGAAGGGGACTTGGTGCTTGCAGACCTCAAAAGGGCCATGCTCAGCTTGCCTAAGGGGAGATCCCCCGGTTCTGATGGCATGCCTGTAGAGTTCTATGCTACATTTTGGGACTTAGTGGGCTCCGACTTGCTTGAAGTCTTTCGTTGTTCTATGAGGAAAGGATTGCTCCCCAATTCCTTGAGAGGTGGTTGCATAAGACTTATCTACAAGAAGAAAGGTGATAGAGCCGATGTAAAGAACTGGCGTCCAATCAGCCTTCTCAATGTAGACTTTAAAATATTGTCTAAAACTTTGTTCCTTCGGTTGCGGCCTGTTGTTTCCACAGTCGTTGAATCAGACCAAACGTGTGGCATACCTGGGCGTAAGATAGCTGACAATTTATGTTTGGTTAGGGATGTGTTATCGTATGTCAAAGACCGTGGCTTATCTATGTGTTTGCTGAACCTGGATCAGGAAAAGGCTTTCGATCGGCTAAACCACTCTTTTATGTTCCAGGTTTTAAAACATTAGAATTTTGGTCCAAATTTTAGGTCCTGGATTTCTTTATTGTATACCAATTGTTACAGCAGGGTCATGGTCAATGGCACGTTGACTGCCTCTTTTCCTGTTTTGTCAGGGGTACGGCAGGGATGTCCTTTGTCCCCCCTCTTGTTCATTTTGGCCATCGAACCTTTTCTTGCAACTCTGAGGGCTGATAAACTGATTAAAGGGATCCCTGTCCCTGGAGGTAGGGGGGTTTCTGTCATTGCCTCTGCTTATATGGACGATGTTTCTGTTTTTTGTTCAAATAATATTTCCATCCGGCAGGTTTTATGGTATTGTAGTAGGTTTTCCTTTGCTTCATCATCGAGGATTAACCTGGCAAAGAGTGAGTGTTTGTACGTAAACTGGAAGGAAGATAAGATGGATTGGGGCCTTAAGGTAGTGCAAGATCGCGTCAAAGTTCTTGGTCTGTTTTTTGGTGAGGGTGGTAGCTTGCAGAGCTGGTCAGAATGCATGTCCAAGGTAAAGTAGAAGATTGCACTTTGGGGTTTGCGGTCACTTACTATGTCTGGCAAAATACTTGTTGCAAATGCAGAATTTCTATCATGCGTTCTGTATATTGCAGTGGTTTACCCCGTCCCCCGACACTGCCTTACACTGCTGCAGAGGTGGGTTTTTCAGTTCAATTGGGGAGGAAAGCAAGAACGAGTGGCCCGCATGACCATGTTAAAGCCTGTGGTTTTGGGTGGCAAGAGTGCTCCAAATATTGGTCTCGCTGTGCAATCTTTGTTTATTTGCACCATGATCAGAGGGAGTATTTGTCGGGATAAGGAAGAAAGGAAGTGGTCTTTTTTTGCCAGTTTTTGGCTGAAGTTTCTGGTGTGCAGAACGTGGGGCATGGTTGTCTCAAATAGCATGCCTCATTCAGAATCCTGCCCATTTGCTTACTTTTATGCCAGGAAATTCATTAGGACTCACAATTTACACGCAATTCCTTTGGGCTTGATCTCACCTAGGCTCATTCGCAAATCTGTTACTGGGGACCCGCAGCAGGTACCAGTCAGGGGTTTTTCAGACCTGGCTTCTAAAGCAATATGGGCAAATGTTTCTGTACGGTACCTTCATAATATCCATTGTGACCTGGCATGGTCCACAGCACATGGTTGCCTTCCTCTCCGTCTTTTTTTGTTTAGGAGACGATGTTCTAGGGCACCCTTTTGTGTCAGGAAGGGTTGTTTGGCAGAAGAATCTTGTGACCACCTGTTTTGGTACTGCCCCATGGCACAACAGGTGTGGGCTTTGGCGGAAGTATGGCTTTCATCCCTGAATTCTGATGTGGTTATGTCTAGAGAGGGTGTGATCTTTGGCCTGTTCGTTTCCAGCTCCCCATGTCAGAAGTATTGGATAGTGGTGAATTGCTTGAAGGATGCTTTGTGGAGGGCTAGAAATCTTCTACTTTTCAAAGGTGTTGATCTCTCCCCACAAGTGGTCTATGCTCTTGGTTGTTCTTTGGTCCACGATTACTTGTGTAAAGACATATGTCAGAAGGGTAAGGTGCCTACCTATTTGGAATGGTGTTGGAGTGATCATGGGTGATGGATGGTTTATTTTTTAGTTTGGGCTTTTTCTGTTTAGTTGCTGTGGTTCTTGGGATTGATCTTTGGTTTTTTCTTTTATCCCATTGCTTTTAAACATTCCTGCTTTTAGTTTCTTTTACTTCGGAATACATTAACATCTAGATGTTAACCTGGTGTTGGCCTTGGCACTGTGTGCGGTTTTTCACCTGGTCCAATGTCGTGCCACCTGAAACATGGATTGGCTAACATGTATTCTGTCTTTTAAGGGTTGAATAAAGGTTTTGAAACTTAAAAAAAAAAAAAAAGAGCTGTTTTTTGCAAAGTGCCTATCTGTGGATTTTGGCCTGTAGCTCAGCCGGCACCTAGGAAAGTCTCCCAAACCTGTGCATTTTTGAAAACTACACACCATGGGAATCCAAGATGGGGTGACTGGTGGGGATCTCACCAGGTTCTGTTACCCAGAATCCTTTGCAAACCTCAAAATTTGGCTAAAAAAAATCCTCTCCTCACATTTTGCTTACAGAAAGTTCTGGAATCTGAGAGGAGCCACAAATTTTCTTCCACACAGCGTTCCCCAAGTCTTCCGATAAAAATTACACCTCACTTGTGTTGGTAGGCCTAGTGCACGTAACAGGAAATGCCCCAAAACAAAACGTGGACACATCACATTTTCCCAAAGAAAACAGAGCTGGTTTTTGCAAATTGCCTACCGGTGGATTTTGGCCTCTAGCTCAGCCGGCACTTAGGGAAACCAACCAAACCTGTGCATTTTTTAAAACTAGACACCTACGGGAATCTAAGATGGGGTGACTTGTGGGGTCACACCAGGTTCTGTTACCCAGAATCCTTTGCAAACCTCAAAATCTGGTTTAAAAAAACACTTTTTCTTCACAGTTCAGTGACAGAAAGTTTTGGAATCTGAGAGGAGCCACAAATTTCCTTCCACACAGCATTCCCCCATGTCTTCCGATAAAAATGATACCTCACTTGTGTGGGTAGGCCTAGTGCCAATGACAGGAAATGACCCAAAACACCATGTGAACACATCACATTTTCCCAAAGAAAACAGAGCTGTTTTTTGCAAACTGCCTACCTGTGGATTTTGGCCTGTAGCTCATTCGGCACCTAGGGAAATCTACAAAACCTGTGCATTTTTGAAAACTACACACCATGGGAATCCAAGATGGGGTGACTGGTGGGGATCTTACCAGGTTCTGTTACCCAGAATTCTTTGCAAACCTAAAAATATGGTTAAAAAAATATACACTTTTTCCTCACATTTCAGTGACAGAAAGTTTTGGAATCTGAGAGGACCCATAAATTTCCTTCCACTCAGCATTCCCCCATGTCTTTCGATAAAAATCATACCTCACTTGTGTTGGTAGGCCTAGTGCCTGCAACAGGAAATGCCACCAAAACACATTTTGAACACATCACATTTTCCCAAAGAAAACAGAGCTGTTTTTTACAAATTGCCAACCTGTGAATTTTGGCCTCTAGCTCAGCCGGCACCTAGGGAAACCTACCAAACCTGTGCATTTTTTAAAACTAGACAACTAGGGGAATCCAAGATGGGGTGACTTGTGGGGCTCTCACCAGCATCTGTTACCCAGAATCCTTTGCAAACCTCAAAATCTGGCTAAAAAAAACACTTTTTCCTCACATTTCAGTGACCGAAAGTTTTGGGATCTAAGAGGAGCCACAAATGTACTTTCACCCAGCATTCCCCCAAGTCTTCAGATAAAAATTATACCTCACTTGTGTGTGTAGGCCTAGTGCCCGCAACAGGAAATGCTCCAGAACACAACGTGGACACATCACATTTTCCCAAAGAAAACAGAGCTGTTTTTGCAAAGTGCCTACCTGTGGATTTTGGCCTGTAGCTCAATCGGCACCTAGGGTAATCTACGAAACCTGTGCATTTTTTAAAACTACACACCATGGGAATACAAGATGGGGTGACTGGTTGGGATCTCACCAGGTTCTGTTACCCAGAAACCTTTGCATACCTCACAATTTGGCTAAAAAAAGAACTTTTGATCACTTTTCAGTGGCAGAAAGTTCTGGAATCTGAGAGGAGCTACAAATTTCCTTCCACCCAGCACTCCCCCAAGTGTCCAGATAAGAATTATACCTCACTTGTGTGGGTAGGCCTAGTGCCCGTGACAGAAAATGCCCCAAAACACAACGTGAACACATCACATTTACCCAAAGAAAACAGAGCTGTTTTTGCAAAGTGCCTACCTGTGGATTTTGGTCTCTAGCTCAGCAGTCAGCTAGGGAAACCTACCAAACCTGTGCATTTTATAAAACTAGACACCTAGGGGAATCCAGGATGGGGTGACTTGTGGGGCTCTCACCAGGTTATGTTACAGAGAATCCTGTGCAAGCCTCAAAATTTGGCTTAAAAAACACTTTTTCCTCCCATTTCGGTGACAGAAAGTTCTGCAATCTGAGAGGAGCCACAAATTTCCTTCCACCGATCGTTCCCCCAAGTCTCCCGATAAAAACTATACCTCTTGTGTGTGTAGGCCTAGTGCCTGCGACAGAAAATGCCCCAAAACACACCGTGGACACATCCATCACATTTTCCCAAAGAAAACAGAGTTGTTTTTTTGTAAAGAGCCTACCTATGGATTTTGGTCTCTAGCTCAGCGGGCACCTAGGGAAACCTGCCAAACCTGTGCATTTGTTAAAACTAGACACCTAGGGGAATCCAAGATGGGGTGACTTGAGGGGCTCTCACCAGGTTTTGTTACCCAGTATCCTTTGCAAACCTCAAAATTTGGCTAAAAGAACACTTTCTCCTTTCAAATTTCGGTGACAGAAAGTTATGGAATCTGAGAGGAGGCACAGATTTCCTTCCACACAGCGTTCCCCCATGTCTCCCGATAAAAATGGTACCTCACTCTTGTGGGTGGGCTGACCACCCACGACAGGAAATGCCCCAAAACACAATGTGGACACATCACATTTTCCCGAAGAAAACAGGGCTGTTTTTTGCAAAGTGCCTACTTGTGGATTTTGGCCTCTAGCTCAGCAGGCACCTTTGAATACCTACCAAACCTGTGCATTTTATAAAACCAGTAACCAATGGGAATCCAAGATGGGGCGACTTGTGGGGCTCTCACCAGGTTCTGTTACCCAGACTCCTTTGCAAACCTCAAATTTTGCCTAAAAAAACACTTTTTTCTCCCATTTTGGTGACAGAAAGTTCTGGAATCTGAAAGGAGCCACAAATTTCCTTCCACCCAGGGTTCCCCCTAGTCTCCCGATAAAATAATACCTCACTTGTGTGGGTAGGCCTCGTGCCCGCGACAGGAAATAGCCCAATGCGCAACGTGGACACATGACCTTTTCCCAAAGAAAACAGAGCTTTTTTTTGCAAAGTGCCTACCTGTAGATTTTGGCTTCTAGCTCAGCCGGCACCTAGGAAAACCTAGCAAACCTGTGCATTTTTTTAAAACTAGACACCTAGGGGCATCCAAGATGGGGTGACTTGTGGGGCTCTCACCAGGTTCTGTTACGCATAATACTTTGCAAACCTCAAAATTTGCCTGAAAAACACCTTTTCCTCCCATTTTGGTGACAGAAAGTTCTGGAATCTGAGAGGAGCCATAAATGTCCTTCCACCCAGTGGTCCCACTAGTCTACCGATAACAATAGTACCTCACTTGTGTGGGTAGGCATAGTACCCGCGACAGGAGATGTCTCAAAACACAATGTGGACACGTCACATTTTCCCAAAGAAACCAGAGCTGTTTTTTGCAAAGTGCCTACCTGTGGATTTTGGCCTTTAGCTCAGCCGGCACCTAGGGAAACGAACCATACCTGTGCATTTTTTAAAACTAGACACCTATGGGAATCCAAGATGGGGTGACTTGTGGGGCTCTCACCAGGTTCTGTTACCCATAATCCTTTGCAAACCTCAAAATTTGCCTGAAAAACACTTTTTCCTCCCATTTTGGTGACAGAAAGTTCTGGAATCTGAGAGGAGCCATAAATGTCCTTCCACCCAGTGGTCCCACTAGTCTACCGATAACAATAGTACCTCACTCGTGTGGGTAGGCGTAGTACCCGCGACAGGAGATGTCCCAAAACACAATGTGGACACATCACATTTTCCCAATGAAAACAGAGCTATTTTTTGCAAATTGCCTACCGGTGGATTTTGGCCTCTAGCTCAGCCGGCACTTAGGGAAACCAACCAAACCTGTGCATTTTTTAAAACTAGACACCTATGGGAATCTAAGATGGGGTGACTTGTGGGGCTCACACCAGGTTCTGTTACACAGAATCCTTTGCAAACCTCAAAATCTGGTTTAAAAAAACACTTTTTCTTCACAGTTCAGTGACAGAAATTTTTGGAATCTGAGAGGAGCCACAAATTTCCTTCCACACAGCATTCCCCCATGTCTTCCAATAAAAATGATACCTCACTTGTGTGGGTAGGCCTAGTGCCAATGACAGGAAATGCCCCAAAACACCACGTGAACACATCACATTTTCCCAAAGAAAACAGAGCTGTTTTTTGCAAAGTGCCTACCTGTGGATTTTGGCCTGTAGCTCATTCGGCACCTAGGGAAATCTACGAAACCTGTGCATTTTTGAAAACTACACACCATGGGAATCCAAGATGGGGTGACTGGTGGGGATCTCACCAGGTTCTGTTACCCAGAATCCTTTGCAAACCTAAAAATCTGGTTAAAAAAATAAACACTTTTTCCTCACATTTCAGTGACAGAAAGTTTTGGAATCTGAGAGGACCCATAAATTTCCTTCCACTCAGCATTCCCCCATGTCTTTCGATAAAAATCATACCTCACTTGTGTTGGTGGGCCTAGTGCCTGCAACAGGAAATGCCACCAAAACACATTGTGAACACATCACATTTTCCCCAAAAAAACAGAGCTGTTTTTTACAAATTGCCAACCTGTGAATTTTGGCCTTTAGCTCAGCCGGCACCTAGGGAAACCTACCAAACCTGTGCATTTTTTAAAACTAGACAACTAGGGGAATCCAAGATGGGGTGACTTGTGGGGCTCTCACCAGCTTCTGTTACCCAGAATCGTTTGCAAACCTCAAAATCTGGCTAAAAAAATCACTTTTTCCTCACATTTCAGTGACCGAACGTTTTGGGATCTAAGAGGAGCCACAAATGTCCTTTCACCCAGCATTCCCCCAAGTCTTCCGATAAAAATGATACCTCACTTGTGTGTGTAGGCCTAGTGCCCGCGACAGGAAATGCCCCAGAACACAACGTGGATACATCACATTTTCCCAAAGAAAACAGAGTTGTTTTTTTGCAAAGAGCCTACCTGTGGATTTTGGCCTCTAGCTCAGTGGGCACCTAGGGAAACATACCAAACCTGTGCATGTGTTAAAATTAGACACCTAGGGGAATCCAAGATGGGGTGACTTGAGGGGCTCTCACCAGGTTTTGTTACCCAGAATCCTTTGCAAACCTCAAAATTTGGCTAAAAGAACACTTTCTCCTCAAATTTCGGTGACAGAAAGTTATGGAATCTGAGAGGAGGCACACATTTCCTTCCACACAGCGTTCCCCCAAGTCTCCCGATAAAAATGGTACCTCACTCTTGTGGGTGGGCCGACCACCCACGACAGGAAATGCCCCAAAACACAATGTGGACACATCACATTTTCCCAAAGAAAACAGGGCTGTTTTTTGCAAAGTGCCTACTTGTGGATTTTGGCCTCTAGCTCAGCGGGCATCTTTGGATACCCACCAAATCTGTGCATTTTATAAAACCAGTAACCAATGGGAATCCAAGATGGGGCGACTTGTGGGGCTCTCACCAGGTTCTGTTACCAAGACTCCTTTGCAAACCTCAAATTTTGCCTAAAAAACACTTTTTCCTCCCATTTTGGTGACAGAAAGTTCTGGAATCTGAAAGGAGACACAAATTTCCTTCCACCCAGGGTTCTCCCTAGTCTCCAGATAAAATAATACCTCACTTGTGTGGGTAGGCCTAGTGCCGGCGACAGGAAATAGCCCAATGCGCAACGTGGACACATCACATTTTCCCAAAGAAAACAGAGCTGTTTTTTGCAAAGTGCCTACCTGTGGATTTTGGCTTCTAGCTCAGCCGGCACCTAGGGAAACCTAGCAAACCTGTGCATTTTTTAAAACTAGACACCTAGGGGAATCCAAGATGGGGTGACTTGTGGGGCTCTCACCAGGTTCTGTTACGTATAATACTTTGCAAACCTCAAAATTTGCCTGAAAAACACCTTTTCCTCCCATTTTGGTGGCAGAAAGTTCTGGAATCTGAGAGGAGCCATAAATTTCCTTCCACCCAGTGTTCCCACTAGTCTACCGATAACAATAGTACCTCACTTGTGTGGGGGTAGGCATAGTACCCGCGACAGGAGATGTCCCAAAACACAATGTGGACACGTCACATTTTCCCAAAGAAAACAGAGCTGTTTTTTGCAAAGTGCCTACCTGTGGATTTTGGCCTCTAGCTCAGCCGGCACCTAGGGAAACGAGCCATACCTGTGCATTTTTTCAAAACTAGACACCTATGGGAATCCAAGATGGGGTGACTTGTGGGGCTCTCACCAGGTTCTGTTACCCATAATCCTTTGCAAACCTCAAAATTTGGCTTAACAAATACTTTTCCCTCATATTTCGGTGACAGAAAGTTCTGAAATGTGAGAGCAGCCACAAGGTTCCTTCCAACCAGCGTTCCCCCCCCATGTCTCCCGAGAAAAATTATACCTCACTTGTGTGGGTAGGCCTAGTGCCTGCGACAGGAAATGCCCCAAAACACAACGTGGAGACGTCACATTTTATCAAAGAAAACAGAGCTGTTTTTTGCAAAGTGCCAACCTGTGAATTTTGGCCTCTAGCGCAGCCGGCACCTAGGGAAAGCTACCAAACCAGGGCGTTTTTTTAAACTAGACACCTAGGGGAAACCAAGATGGGGTGACTTGTGGGGCTCTCACCAGGTTCTGTTACCCAGAATCCTTTGCAAACCTCAAAATCTGGTTAAAAAACACTTTTTCTTCACTTTTCAGTGACAGGAAGTTTTGGAATCTGAGAGGAGCCACAAATTTCCTTCCACACAGCATTTCCCCATGTCTTCCGATAAAAACAATACCTCACTTGTGTGGGTAGGCCTAGTGCCCATGACAGGAAATGCCCCAAAACACAACGTGAACACATCACATTTTCCCAAGGAAAACAGAGCTGTTTTTTGCAAAGTGCCTACCTGTGGATTTTGGCCTGTAGCGCAGCCGTGCCGGCTAGGTGCCCTAGGGAAAGCTACCAAACCAGGGCATTTTTTAAAACTAGACACCTAGGGGAAACCAAGATGGGGTGACTTGTGGGGCTCTCACCAGGTTCTGTTACCCAGAATGCTTTGCAAACCTCAAAATCTGGTTAAAAAAAACACTTTTTCTTCACTTTTCAGTGACAGAAAGTTTTGGAATCTGAGAGGAGCCACAAATTTCCTTCCACCCAGCATTCCCCCAAGTCTCCATATAAAAATGAAAACTCACTTGTGTCGGTAGGCCTAGTGACCGCGAAAGGAAATGCCTGAAAACTCAACGTGGACTCATCACATTTTCCCAAAGAAAACAGAGCTGTTTTTTGAAAAGTGGCCACTTGTGTACTTTGGCTTCTAGCTCAGGCGGCACCTAGGGAAACCTGCCAAACCTGTGCATTTGTTAAAACTAGACACCTAGGGGAATCCAAGATGAGGCGACTTGTGGGGCTTTCACAGGTTCTTTTACCCAGACTCCTTTGCAAACCTCAAATTTTGCCTTAAAAAAAAACACTTTTCCATCCCATTTTGGTGACAGAAAGTTCTGGAATCTGAAAGGAGACCCAAATTTCCTTCCACCCAGGGTTCCCACAAGTCTCCCGATAAAAATGGTACCTCACTCGTGTGGGTAGGCCTCGCACTCGCGACAGGAAATGCCCCAAAACACAACGTGGACACATCACATTTTCCCAAAGAAAACAGAGCTATTTTTTTGCAAAGTGCCTACCTGTGGATTTTGGCCTCTAGCTCAGCGGGCACCTAGGGAAACCTGTGCATTTTTTAAAACTAGACACCTAGGGGAATCCAAGATGGGGTGAATTGAGGGGCTCTCACCAGGTTTTGTTGCCCAGAGTCCTTTGCAAACCTCAAAATTTGGCTATAAGAACACTTTCTCCTCAAATTTTGGTGACAGAAAGTTCTGGAATCTGAGAGTAGCCACAAGTTTCCTTCCAACCAGCGTTCCCCCCCATGTCTCCCGAGAAAAATGATACCTCACTTGTGTGGGTAGGCCTAGTGCCTGCGACAGGAAATGCCCCCAAAACACAACGTGGAGACGTCACATTTTATCAAAGAAAACAGAGCTGTTTTTTACAAAGTGCCAACCTGTGAATTTTGGCCTCTAGCGCAGCCGGCACCTAGGGAAAGCTACCAAACCAGGTCATTTTTTAAAACTAGACACCTAGGGGAAACCAAGATGGGGTGACTTGTGGGGCTCTCACCAGGTTCTGTTACCCAGAATCCTTTGCAAACCTCAAAATCTGGTTAAAAAAAACACTTTTTCTTCACTTTACAGTGACAGGAAGTTTTGGAATCTGAGAGGAGCCACAAATTTCCTTCCACACAGCATTTCCCCATGTCTTCCGATAAAAACCATACCTCACTTGTGTGGGTAGGCCTAGTGCCCATGACAGGAAATGCCCCAAAACACAACGTGAACACATCACATTTTCCCAAAGAAAACAGAGATGTTTTTTGCAAAGTGCCTACCTGTGGATTTTGGCCTGTAGCTCAGTCGGCACCTAGGGAAGTCTACCAAACCTGTGTATTTTTGAACACTACACACCATGGGAATCCAAGATGGGGTGACTGGTGGGGATCTCACCAGGTTCTGTTACCCAGAATCCTTTGCAAACCTCAAAATTTGGCTAAAAAAAACTCTCTCCTCACATTTTGCTCACAGAATGTTTTGGAATCTGAGAGGAGCCACAAATTTCCTTCCACCCAGCATTCCCCCAAGTCTCCATATAAAAATGATACCTCACTTGTGTGGGTAGGCCTAGTGACCGCGACAGGAAATGCCCGAAAACACAACGTGGACTCATCACATTTTCCCAAAGAAAACAGAGCTCTTTTTTGCAAAGTGGCCACCTGTGTACTTTGGCTTCTAGCTCAGTCGGCACCTAGAGAAATCTACCAAACCTGTGCATTTTTGAAAACTACACACCATGGGAATCCAAGATGGGGTGACTTGTGGGGCTCTCACAAGGTTCTGTTACCCAGAATCCTTTGCAAACCTCAAAATGTGGCTAACAAAACACTTTTTCCTCATATATCAGTGACAGAAAGTTTTGGAATCTGAGAGGATCCACAAATGTCCTTCCACCCAGCATTCACCCAAGTCTTCCGATAAAAATCATACCTCACTTGTGTGGGTAGACCTAGTGCCCATGACAGGAAATGCCCCAAAACACAAAGTGGACACATCACATTTTCCTAAAGAAAACAGAGCTGTTTTTTGCAAAGTTCCTACCTGTGGATTTTGGCCTGTAGCTCAGTTGGCACATAGGGAAATCTACCAAACCTGTGCATTTTTTTAAACTACACATCACAGGAATCCAAGATGGTTTGACTGGTGGGAATTTCACCAGGTTCTGTTACCCAGAATCCTTTGCAAACCTCACAATTTGGCTAAAAAAAATAACTTCATCACTTTTCGGTGACAGAAAGTTCTGGAATCTGAGAGGAGCTACAAATTTCCTTCCACCCAGCATTCCCCCAAGTGTCCAGATAAAAATGATACCTCACTTGTGTGGGTAGGCCTAGTGCAAGCGACAGGGAGTGCCCCAAAACACAACGTGGACGCATCACATTTTCCCAAAGAAAAAGGAGCCGTTGTTTGCAAAGTGCCATCCTGAGAATTTTGGCCTCTAGATCAGCCGGCACCTAGGGAAACATAACAATCCTGTGCATTTTTTTAAAACTACACACCGTGGGAATCAATGGTGGGGTGGCTTGTGGGATCTCACCAGGTTCTGTTACCCAGAATCCTTTGCAAACCTCAGAATTTGGCTAAAAAAAGAACTTTTCATCACTTTTCGGTGACGGAAAGTTCTGGAATCTGAGAGCAGCCACAAGTTTCCTTTCAACCAGCGTTCTCCCTTGTCTCCTGAGAAAAATTATACCTCACTTGTGTGGGTAGGCCTAGTGCCCGCAACAGGAAATGCCCCAAAACGCAACGTGGACACGTCACATTTTACCAAAGAAAACAGAGCTGTTTTTTTGCAAAGTGTCAACCTGAGAATTTTGGCCTTCAGCGCAGCCGGCACCTAGGGAAAGCTACCAAACCAGGGCATTTTCTTTAAACTAGACACCTAGGGGAATCCAAGATGGGGTGACTTGTGGGGCTCTGACCAGGTTCTGTTACCCAGAATCCTTTGCAAGCCTCAGAATTTGGCTAAAAAAGCAAGTTTTCCTCACATTTCAGTGACAGAAAGTTTTGGAATCTGAGAGGACCCACAAATTCCCTTCCACCCAACATCCCCCCCATGTCTCCCGATAAAAATCATACCTCACTTGTGTGGGTAGGCCTAGTGCCCGCAACAGGAAATGCCCCAAAACGCAACATGGACACGTCACATTTTACCAAAGAAAACAGAGCTGTTTTTTTGCAAAGTGTCAACCTGAGAATTTTGGCCTTCAGCGCAGCCGGCACCTAGGGAAATCTACCAAACCTGTGCATTTTGTAAAACTACACACCATGGGAATCCAAGATGGGGTGACTTGTGGGGCTCTCACCGGGTTCTGTTACACAGAATCCTTTGCAAACCTCAAAATCTGGCTAAAAAAACACTTTTTCCTCACATATCAGTGACAGAAAGTTTTGGAATCTGAGAGGAGCCACAAATTTCCTTCCACCCAGCACTTCCCCAAGTCTCCCGATAAAAATGATACCTCACTTGTGTCGGTAGGCCTAGTGTCCGCGACAGGAAATGCTCTAAAACACAACGTGGACACATCACATTTTCCCAAAGAAAACAGAGCTGTTTATTTGCAAAGTGCCTAGCTGTGGATTTTGGCCTGTAGCTCAGTTGGCACATAGGCAAATCTACCAAACCTGTGCATTTTTCAAAACTACACATCACAGGAATCCAAGATGGTTTGACTGGTGGGGATCTCACCAGGTTCTGTTACCCAGAATCCTTTGCAAACCTCACAATTTGACTAAAAAAAGAACTTTTCATATCTTTCGGTGAAAGAAAGTTCTGGAATCTGAGAGGAGCTACAAATTTCCTTCCACCCAGCGTTCCCCCAAGTGTCCAGATAAAAATGAAACCTCACTTGTGTGGGTAGCCTTAGTGCCCACGACAGGAAAGGCCCCAAAACACATTGTGAACACATCACATTTTCCCAAAGAAAACAGAGCTGTTTTTTTTTTACAAAGTGCCAACCTGTGAATTTTGGCCTCTAGCTCAGCCGGCACCTAGGGAAACCTACCAAACCTGTGCATTTTTTAAAACTAGACACCTAGGGGAATCCAAGATGGGGTGACTTGTGGGGCTCTCACCAGCTTCTGTTACCCAGAATGCTTTGCAAACCTCAAGATTTGGGTAAAAGAACACTTTCTCCTCAAATTTCAGTGACCGAAAGTTCTGGAATCTGAGAGGAGCCACAAATTTCCATCCACCCAGTGTTCCCCCAAGTCTCCCGATAAAAATGATATCACACTTGTGTGGGTAGGCCTAGTCCCCGCAACAGAAAATACCCGAAAACACAATGTGGACACATCACGTTTTCCCAAAGAAAACAGAGCTGTGTTTTGCAAAGTGCCTACCTGTGGATTTTGGCCTCTAGCTCATGCGGCACCAAGTGAAACCTACCAAACCTGTGCATGTTTGAAAACTAGACACCTAGGGGAATCCAAGATGGGGTGACTTGTGGGGCTCTCACCAGGTTCTGTTACCGATAATCCTTTGCAAGCCTCAAAATTTGGCTTAAAAAACACTTTTTCCTCCCATTTCGGTGACAGAAAGTTCTGCAATCTGAGAGGAGCCACCAATTTCCTTCCACTGATCGTTCCCCCAAGTCTCCCAATAAAAAGTATACCTCTCTTGTGTGTGTAGGCCTAGTGCCCGCGACAGAAAATGCTGCAAAACACACCGTGGACACATCACATTTTCCCAAAGAAAACAGAGCTGTTTTTTGCAAAGTGCCTACCTGTGGATTTGTGCCTCTAGCCAGTCGGCACCTAGGGAAACCTACCATACCTGTGCGTTTTTTAAAACTAGACACCTAGGGGAATCCAAGATGGGGTGACTTGTGGGGCTCTCACCAGGTTCTGTTACGCATAATAATTTGCAAACCTCAACATTTGCCTGAAAAACACTTTTTCCTCCCATTTTGGTGACAGAAAGTTCTGGAATCTGAGAGGAGCCATAAATTTCCTTCCACCCGGTGTCCCCACTAGTCTCCCGATAACAGTGGTACCTCACTTGTGTGGGTAGGCGTAGTACTAGTGACAGAAGATGTCCCAAAACACAATGTGGACACATCACATTTTCCCAAAGAAAACAGAGCTGTTTTTTGCAAAGTGCCTACCTGTGGATTTGTGCCTCTAACCAGCTGGCACCTAGGAAAACCTACTAAACTTGTGCATTTTCTAAAACTAGACACCTAGGGGAATCCAAGATGGGGTGACTTGTGGGGCTCTCACCAGGTTTTGCTGCCTAGAATCCTTTGCAAACCTCAAAATTTGGCTTAACAAATACTTTTCTCTCATATTTCGGTGACAGAAAGTTCTGGAATCTGAGAGCAGCCACAAGTTTCCTTCCAACCAGCGTTCCCCCAAATCTTCTGATACAAATTACACCTCACATGTGTGGGGAGGCCTAGTGCACGTGACAGGATATACCCCAAAACAGAACTTGGACACATCACATTTTCCCACAGAAAACAGAGCTGTTGTTTGCAAAGTGCCAACCTGTGAATTTTGGCCTCTAGCTCAGCCGGCACCTACGGAAACATACCAAACCTGTGCATTTTTTGAAAACTACACACCATGGGAATCAAAGATGGGGTGGCTTGTGGGACTCTCACCAGGTTCTGCTACCCAGAATCCTTTGCAAACCTCAAAATCTGGCTTAACAAATACTTTTCCCTCATATTTCAGTGACAGAAAGTTCTGGATTTTGAGAGCAGCCACAAATTTCCTTCCAAACAGCGTTCCCCCCCCAAGTCTCCTGATAAAAATGAAACCTCACTTGTGTGGGTACGGCTAGTGCCCATGACCAGAAATGCCCCAAAGCAGAACGTGGACACATCACATTTTACCAAAGAGAACAGAGCTGTTTTTTGCAAAGTGCCAACCTGTGAATTTTGGCCACTAGCTCAGCCGGCACCTAGGCAATGCTACCAAACCTGGGCATTTTTTATAACTAGACACCTATGGGAATCCAACATGGGGTGACTTGTGGGGCTCTCACCAGCTTCCGTTACCCAGAATCCTTTGCAAACCTCAAAATCTGGCTAAAAAAACACTTTTTCTTCACATTTCAGTGACCGAAAGTTTTGGGATCTAAGAGGAGGCACAAATGTCCTTCCACCCAGCATTCCCCCAAGTCTTCAGATAAAAATGATACCTCACTTGTGTGTGTAGGCCTAATGCCCGCGACAGGAAATGCCCCAAGACACAATGTGGACACATCACATTTTCCCAAAGAAAACAGAGCTGTTTTTTGCAAAGTGCCTACTTGTTGCTTTTGGCCCCTAGCTCAGCCGGCACCTTGAGATACCTACCAAACCTGTGCATTTTTTAAAACCAGTAACCAATGGGAATCCAAGATGGGGCGACTTGTGGGGCTTTCACCAGGTTCTGTTACCCAGACTCCTTTGCAAACCTCAAATTTTGCCTAAAAAAACACTTTTCCATCCCATTTTGGTGACAGAAAGTTCTGGAATCTGAAAGGAGACACAAATTTCCTTCCACCCAGGGTTCCCCCTAGTCTCCCGATAAAAATGGTACCTCACTCGTGTGGGTAGGCCTCGCACTCGCGACAGGAAATGCCCCAAAACACAACATGGACACATCACATTTTCCCAAAGAAAACAGAGCTATTTTTTTGCAAAGTGCCTACCTGTGGATTTTGGCCTCTAGCTCAGCGGGCACCTAGGGAAACCTGTGCATTTTTTAAAAGTAGACACCTAGGGGAATCCAAGATGGGGTGAATTGAGGGGCTCTCACCAGGTTTTGTTACCCAGAATCCTTTGCAAACCTCAAAAATTTGGCTAAAAGAACACTTTCTCCTCAAATTTCAGTGACAGAAAGTTCTGGAATCTGAGAGGAGCCACAAATTTCCTTCCACCCAGCGTTCCCCCAAGTCCTCCGATACAAATTATACCTCACTTGTGTGGGGAGGCCTAGTGCCCGTGACAGGAAACACCCCAAAACACAACGTGGCCGCATCACATTTTCCCAAAGAAAACAGAGCTGTTGTTTGCAAAGTGCCAACCTGTGAATTTCGGCCTCTAGATCAGCCGGCACCTAAGGAAACATAACAATCCTGTGCATTTTTTGAAAACTACACACCATGGGAATCAAAGATGGGGTGGCTTGTGGGGATCTCACCAGGGTCTGCTACCCAGAATCCTTTGCAAACCTCAAAGTTTGGTTTAACAAATACTTTTCTCTCATATTTCGGTGACAGAAAGTTCTGGAATCTGAGAGTAGCCACAAGTTTCCTTCCAACCAGCGTTCCCCCCCATGTCTCCCGAGAAAAATGATACCTCACTTGTGTGGGTAGGCCTAGTGCCTGCGACAGGAAATGCCCCAAAACACAACGTGGAGACGTCACATTTTATCAAAGAAAACAGAGCTGTTTTTTGCAAAGTGCCAACCTGTGAATTTTGGCCTCTAGTGCAGCCGGCACCTAGGGAAAGCTACAAAACCAGTGCATTTTTTAAAACTAGATACCTAGGGGAAACCAAGATGGGGTGACTTGTGGGGCTCTCACCAGGTTCTGTTACCCAGAATCCTTTGCAAACCTCAAAATCTGGTTAAAAAAAACACTTTTTCTTCACTTTTCAGTGACAGGAAGTTTTGGAATCTGAGAGGAGCCACAAATTTCCTTCCACACAGCATTTCCCCATATCTTCCGATAAAAACTATACCTCACTTGTGTGGGTAGGCCTAGTGCCCATGACAGGAAATGCCCCAAAACACAACGTGAACACATCACATTTTCCCAAAGAAAACAGAGCTGTTTTTTGCAAAGTGCCTACCTGTGGATTTTGGCCTGTAGCTCAGCCGTGCCGGCTAGGTGCCCTAGGGAAAGCTACCAAACCAGCGCATTTTTTAAAACTAGTCACCTAGGGGAAACCAAGATGGGGTGACTTGTGGGGCTCTCACCAGGTTCTGTTACCCAGAATCCTTTGCAAACCTCAAAATCTGGTTAAAAAAACACTTTTTCTTCACTTTTCAGTGACAGGAAGTTTTGGAATCTGAGAGGAGCCACAAATTTCCTTCCACACAGCATTTCCCCATGTCTTCCGATAAAAACGATACCTCACTTGTGTGGGTAGGCCTAGTGCCCATGACAGGAAATGCCCCAAAACACAACGTGCACACATCACATTTTCCCAAAGAAAACAGAGATGTTTTTTGCAAAGTGCCTACCTGTGGATTTTGGCCTGTAGCTCAGTCGGCACCTAGGGAAGTCTACCAAACCTGTGTATTTTTGAAAACTACACACCATGGGAATCCAAGATGGGGTGACTGGTGGGGATCTCACCAGGTTCTGTTACCCAGAATCCTTTGCAAACCTCACAATTTGGCTAAAAAAAACTCTCTCCTCACATTTTGCTCACAGAAAGTTTTGGAATCTGAGAGGAGCCACAAATTTCCTTCCACCCAGCATTCCCTCAAGTCTCCATATAAAAATGATACCTCACTTGTGTGGGTAGGCCTAGTGACCGCAACAGGAAATGCCCGAAAACACAACGTGGACTCATCACATTTTCCCAAAGAAAACAGAGCTGTTTTTTGCAAAGTGGCCACCTGTGTATTTTGGCTTCTAGCTCAGGCGGCACCTAGGGAAACCTACCAAACCTGTGCATTTTTTAAAACTACAGACCATGGGAATCCAAGATGGGGTGAATGGTGGGGATCTCACCAGGTTCTGTTACCCAGAATCCTTTGCAAACCTCAAAATCTGGCTAAAAAAACACTTTTTCCTCACATTTCAGTGACTGAAAGTTTTGGAATCTGAGAGGATCCACAAATGTCCTTCCACCCAGCATTCACCCAAGTCTTCCGATAAAAATGATACCTCACTTGTGTGTGTAGGCCTAGTGCCCGCGACAGGAAATGCCCCAAAACACAACGTGGAAACGTCACATTTTACCAAAGAAAACAGAGCTGTTTTTTGCAAAGTGCCAACCTGTGAATTTTGGCCTCTAGTGCAGCCGGCACCTAGGGAAAGCTACAAAACCAGTGCATTTTTTAAAACTAGATACCTAGGGGAAACCAAGATGGGGTGACTTGTGGGGCTCTCACCAGGTTCTGTTACCCAGAATCCTTTGCAAACCTCAAAATCTGGTTAAAAAAAACACTTTTTCTTCACTTTTCAGTGACAGGAAATTTTGGAATCTGAGAGGAGCCACAAATTTCCTTCCACACAGCATTTCCCCATATCTTCCGATAAAAACTATACCTCACTTGTGTGGGTAGGCCTAGTGCCCATGACAGGAAATGCCCCAAAACACAACGTGAACACATCACATTTTCCCAAAGAAAACAGAGCTGTTTTTTGCAAAGTGCCTACCTGTGGATTTTGGCCTGTAGCTCAGCCGTGCCGGCTAGGTGCCCTAGGGAAAGCTACCAAACCAGCGCATTTTTTAAAACTAGTCACCTAGGGGAAACCAAGATGGGGTGACTTGTGGGGCTCTCACCAGGTTCTGTTACCCAGAATCCTTTGCAAACCTCAAAATCTGGTTAAAAAAACACTTTTTCTTCACTTTTCAGTGACAGGAAGTTTTGGAATCTGAGAGGAGCCACAAATTTCCTTCCACACAGCATTTCCCCATGTCTTCCGATAAAAACGATACCTCACTTGTGTGGGTAGGCCTAGTGCCCATGACAGGAAATGCCCCAAAACACAACGTGCACACATCACATTTTCCCAAAGAAAACAGAGATGTTTTTTGCAAAGTGCCTACCTGTGGATTTTGGCCTGTAGCTCAGTCGGCACCTAGGGAAGTCTACCAAACCTGTGTATTTTTGAAAACTACACACCATGGGAATCCAAGATGGGGTGACTGGTGGGGATCTCACCAGGTTCTGTTACCCAGAATCCTTTGCAAACCTCACAATTTGGCTAAAAAAAACTCTCTCCTCACATTTTGCTCACAGAAAGTTTTGGAATCTGAGAGGAGCCACAAATTTCCTTCCACCCAGCATTCCCTCAAGTCTCCATATAAAAATGATACCTCACTTGTGTGGGTAGGCCTAGTGACCGCAACAGGAAATGCCCGAAAACACAACGTGGACTCATCACATTTTCCCAAAGAAAACAGAGCTGTTTTTTGCAAAGTGGCCACCTGTGTATTTTGGCTTCTAGCTCAGGCGGCACCTAGGGAAACCTACCAAACCTGTGCATTTTTTAAAACTACAGACCATGGGAATCCAAGATGGGGTGAATGGTGGGGATCTCACCAGGTTCTGTTACCCAGAATCCTTTGCAAACCTCAAAATCTGGCTAAAAAAACACTTTTTCCTCACATTTCAGTGACTGAAAGTTTTGGAATCTGAGAGGATCCACAAATGTCCTTCCACCCAGCATTCACCCAAGTCTTCCGATAAAAATGATACCTCACTTGTGTGTGTAGGCCTAGCGCCCGCAACAGAAAATGCCCCAAAACACAACGTGGACACATCACATTTTCCCAAAGAAAACAGAGCTGTTTTTTGTAAACTGCCTACCTGTGGAGTTTTGCCTGTAGCTCAGTCGGCACCTAGGGAAATCTACCAAACCTGTGCATTTTTGAAAACTACACACCATGGGAATCCAAGATGGGGTGACTTGTGGGGCTCTCACCAGGTTCTGTTACTCAGAATCCTTTGCAAACCTCAAAATGTGGCTAACAAAACACTTTTTCCTTATATATCAGTGACAGAAAGTTTTGGAATCTGAGAGGAGCCACAAATTTCCTTCCACCCAGCACTCCCCCAAGTCTCCTGATAAAAATGATACCTCACTTGTGTGGGTAGGCCTAGTGCCCGTGACAGGAAATGCCCCAAAACACAAAGTGGACACATCACATTTTCCCAAAGAAAACAGAGCTGTTTTTTGCAAAGTTCCTACCTGTGGATTTTGGCCTGTAGCTCAGTTGGCACATAGGCAAATCTACCAAACCTGTGCATTTCTTTAAACTACACATCACAGGAATCCAAGATGGTTTGACTGGTGGGGATTTCACCAGGTTCTGTTACCCAGAATCCTTTGCAAACCTCACAATTTGGCTAAAAAAATAACTTTTCATCACTTTTCGGTGACAGAAAGTTCTGGAATCTGAGAGGAGCTACAAATTTCCTTCCACCCAGCATTCCCCCAAGTGTCCAGATAAAAATGATACCTCACTTGTGTGGGTAGGCCTAGTGCAAGCGACAGGAAATGCCCCAAAACACAACGTGGACGCATCACATTTTCCCAAAGAAAAAGGAGCTGTTGTTTGCAAAGTGCCAAGCTGAGAATTTTGGCCTCTAGATCAGCTGGAACCTAGGGAAACATAACAATCCTGTGCATTTTTTTCAAACTACATTCCGTGGGAATCAATGGTGGAGTGGCTTGTGGGATCTCACCAGGTTCTGTTACCCAGAATCCTTTGCAAACCTCAGAATTTGGCTGAAAAAAGAACTTTTCATCACTTTTCGGTGACGGAAAGTTCTGGAATCTGAGAGCAGCCACAAGTTTCCTTTCAACCAGCGTTCCCCCTTGTCTCCCGAGAAAAATGATACCTCACTTGTGTGGGTAGGCCTAGTGCCCGCAACAGGAAATGCCCCAAAACGCAACGTGGACACGACACATTTTACCAAAGAAAACAGAGCTGTTTTTTGCAAAGTGTCAACCTGAGAATTTTGGCCTTCAGCGCAGCCGGCACCTAGGGAAAGCTACCAAACCAGGGCATTTTTTTAAAACTAGACACCTAGGGGAATCCAAGATGGGGTGACTTGTGGGGCTCTGACTAGGTTCTCTTACCCAGAATCCTTTGCAAGCCTCAGAATTTGGCTAAAAAAAACAAGTTTTCCTCACATTTCAGTGACAGAAAGTTTTGGAATCTGAGAGGACCCACAAATTCCCTTCCACCCAACATCCCCCCATGTCTCCCGATAAAAATCATATCTCACTTGTGTGGGTAGGCCTAGTGCCCATGACAGGAAATGCCCCAAAACACAACGTGGACACGTCACATTTTACCAAAGAAAACAGAACTGTATTTGGCAAAGTGCCAACCTGTGAATTTTGGCCTTTAGCTCAGCCGGCACCTAGGGAAATCTACCAAACCTGTGCATTTTGTAAAACTACACACCATGGGAATCCAAGATGGGGTGACTTGTGGGGCTCTCACCAGGTTCTGTTACACAGAATCCTTTGCAAACCTCAAAATCTGGCTAAAAAAACACTTTTTCCTCACATATCAGTGACAGAAAGTTTTGGAATCTGAGAGGAGCCACAAATTTCCTTCCACCCAGCACTTCCCCAAGTCTCCTAATAAAAATGATACCTCACTTGTGTGGGTAGAGCTGTTTTTTTGCAAAGTGCCTAGCTGTGGATTTTGGCCTGTAGCTCAGTTGGCACATAGGCAAATCTACCAAACCTGTGCATTTTTCAAAACTACACATCACAGGAATCCAAGATGGTTTGACTGGTGGGGATCTCACCAGGTTCTGTTACTCAGAATCCTTTGCAAACCTCACAAATTGACTAAAAAAAGAACTTTTCATAACTTTTCGGTGACAGAAAGTTCTGGAATCTGAGAGGAGCTACAAATTTCCTTCCACCCAGCGTTCCCCCAAGTGTCCAGATAAAAATTAAACCTCACTTGTGTGGGTAGCCTTAGTGCCCGCGACAGGAAATGCCCCAAAACACATTGTGAACACATCACATTTTCCCAAAGAAAACAGAGCTGCTTTTTTTACAAAGTACCAACCTGTGAATTTTGGCCTCTAGCTCATGTGGCACCAAGGGAAACCTACCAAACCTGTGCATGCTTGAAAACTAGACACCTAGGGGAATCCAAGATGGGGTGACTTGTGGGGCTCTCACCAGGTTCTGTTACCGATAATCCTTTGCAAGCCTCAAAATTTGGCTTAAAAAACACTTTTTCCTCCCATTTCGGTGACAGAAAGTTCTGCAGTCTGAGAGGAGCAACCAATTTCCTTCCACTGATCGTTCCCCCAAGTCTCCCAATAAAAAGTATACCTCTCTTGTGTGTGTAGGCCTAGTGCCCGCGACAGAAAATGCTGCAAAACACACCGTGGACACATCACATTTTCCCAAAGAAAAGAGAGCTATTTTTTTGCAAAGTGCCTACCTGTGGATTTTGGCCTCTAGCTCAGCGGGCATCTAGGGAAACCTGCCAAACCTGTGCATTTTTTAAATCTAGACACCTAGGGGAATCCAAGATGGGGTGACTTGAGGGGCTCTCACCAGGTTTTGTTTCCCAGAATCCTTTGCAAACCTCAAAATTTGGCTAAAAGAACACTTTCTCCTCAAATTTCGTTGACAGAAAGTTCTGGAATCTGAGAGGAGCCACAAATTTCCTTCCACCCAGCGTTCCCCCAAGTCTTCCGATACACATTATACCTCACTTGTGTGGGGAGGCCTAGTGCCCGCGACAGGAAACACCCCAAAACACAACGTGGACGCATCACATTTTCCAAAGAAAACAGAGCTGTTGTTTGCAAAGTGCCAACCTGAGAATTTTGGCCTCTAGATCAGCCGGCACCTAGGGAAACATAACAATCCTGTGCATTTTTTTAAAACTACACACCGTGGGAATCAATGGTGGGGTGGCTTGTGGAGATCTCTCCAGGGTCTGCTATCCAGAATCCTTTGCAAACCTCAAAATTTGGCTCAGCAAATACTTTTCTCTCATATTTTGGTGACAGAAAGTTCTGGAATCTGAGAGCAGCCACAAGTTTTCTTCCAACCAGCGTTCCCCGATGTCTCCCGAGAAAAATTACACCTCACTTGTGTGGGTAGGCCTAGTGCCCGCGACAGGAAATGCCCCAAAACACAACGTGGAAACGTCACATTTTACCAAAGAAAACAGAGCTTTTTTTTGCAAAGTGGCAACCTGTGAATTTTGGCCTCTAGCGCAGCCGGCACCTAGGGAAAGCTACCAAACCAGGGCATTTTTGAAAACTAGACACATAGGGGAAACCAAGATGGGGTGACTTGTGGGGCTCTCACCAGGTTCTGTTACCCAGAGTCCTTTGCAAACCTCAAAATCTGGTTAAAAAAAACACTTTTTCTTCACTTTTCAGTGACAGAAAGTTTTGGAATCTGAGAGGAGCCAAAAATTTCCGTCCACACAGCATTCTCCCATGTCTACTGATAAAAACAATACATCACTTGTGTGGGTAGGCCTAGTGCCCATGACAGGAAATGCGCCAAAACACAACGTGGACACGTCACATTTTCCCAAAGAAAACAGAGCTGTTTTTTGCAAAGTGCCTACCTGTGGATTTTGGCCTCTAGCTCAACCGGTACCTTGGGAAACCTACCAAACCTGTGCATTTTTTAAAACTAGACACCTAGGGGAATCCAAGATGGGGTGACTTGTGGGGCTCTCGTAAGGTTCTTTTTCACAGAATCCTTTGCAAACTGCAAAATTTGGCTAAAAAAACACTTTTTTCTCACATTTCGGTGACAGAAAGTTCTGGAACCTGGGAGATGCCACAAATTTCATACCACCCAGCGTTCCCCCATGTCTTCCGATAAAAATTACACCTCAATTCTGTGGGGCGGCCTAGTGCCCATGACAGGAAATGCCCCAAAACACAACGTGGACACATGTAATTTTGCCAAAGAAAACAGAGCTGTTGTTTGCAAAGTGACAACCTGTGAATTTTGGCCTCTAGCTCAGCCGGCACCTAGGGAACCCTACTAAACCTGTGCATTGTTGAAAACTAGACACCTAGTGGAATCCAAGACGGGGTGACTAGTGGGGCTGTCACGAGAGTGCCGAAATGCTGTGAGGTTCTCAGCAGTTGAAAATGTCAAGATGGATGGATTGTTGTTCAGCCGCTCAGTGCTGCAAAAGGGGCTTGGATTCAGACCTGATCAGATTGACTACCTGTTTGCTTTTCCTGGAGGTAAAGTCTTTGAAGTGATTTTCACCACCTTTGCTTTGTTTGAACAATGCCTCAAGCGCTTTAAAGAAAGAAATGACTCTGCACCTTTGAAAGTGTTTTCCATCAATGCCTTGACTCAGCCTCAAAAGAGATGGGTGAATGTCTCCATGTTTAATGAGTATGTTCAGAGCGCTGACATTATCACTTGGCTCAATCAGTTTTCCGTGTTTCTCATGGGGAAAGAGTGAGAGATGCTGATGGTGTAAAGACTGGCTACTTTAAAGCCTTGGTATCCTTAAAGAGAGACCGTGCCACTGAGGAATTGAGGCACATACCTAGCACTATTAGACTTGGTGGAGCCACAGGCACTGTCTTCTATCTGGGTCAGCCTAGGAGATGCAGGAAATGTAATTTGGAGGGGCACTTGGCTAAGGACTGTACTGCACCTTTCTGCACTAAGTGTAGAAACACTGGACATGAAGCTGTTGATTGTGTGGCTGAAAAAACGTGCAATCTTTGTGGCTCAACAGAGCATGAGTTTAAAAACTGCCCCTCCTCCTATGCCTTTAAAATCAAAGCTGCGTGACTGGAGCAACCTTTCACTCCCCACCAGAGTAGAGGGAGGTCAAGGGAAGATGTAGAGGAGGAGGAGGAAGAATTAATCAGGCTTGGTTTGGAGGAGGAAAGATTAGCTCTCCAACCTGGTTTAACTTTGTCTGAGGCAAAGGTGGATTTAACTGTGAAGCAAGACACCTCTGGGGAAGGTGCTTCAGTTTTGGCGGGAAAACAAGCAGGTGCAGTTGATGAGGCTGGGAACTGCATGGAACCTAATGAAGGTGATTCACCAGGTGCCCCTGATCAACCAATCATGGCTCCCACACCGGATTTAAATTTGGCTGTCTAATCACAGCAGATGTCCTCCAAAACCACTGGGGGGGGTGGTGCCCAACATCACCTGGGTGCTACTGAAAGGAATGGTATCATCAGTGCTGGAGGCTCTTCTCTGATATCCACCACAGGTGCAGCTCTTGACGCACCCCAGGTGCAACCTGTTCCACTTTCTGCTCCACAACCACATGGCACTGTTATGGATGACAGTCTGTATGTTACGCCTAAGGTATTTTCCACTCCAAGCCAGCAATCCCTAGAACCTGCTTCATCTGGTACTGCAAATGCGGTTGGTACTCAGGATACAGTGTCTACAATTTACTCTACAGACTCTTGCAGTGAGATTGAGTATGCCTGTAATGCCCTGGAACACTCTTCTTTCTCTGACACTGCGGTTGCTGGTGAGGTAGTTGAGTGGGGCAAGGATGACATTTTTGTTGAGGAAGAGGTTGAATCTGCCATGGATGTCTCAACCTCATTAAAAAGGAAGGAGAAAGAGGGTGATGACACGGAAGAGACTGGGTTTGAGAGCAATGACTCTAGAGACTTGTGCACACAGGATGTCAGGCGTAATTCCCAGGCGGTGACAGGGGAGGATGCTTTTACCCCTGTGATAAAGCGGAAGACTAAGAAGAGGAATAGGAAATTGGACTGAAAGTACCATTTTACAATGTCTATGTTTTTCAGATATTTCCTGATGCTTCTCTTGGGGAGTATTGATGTTAGGTGCTTGGGTGATGATGTGAAAAGCTCATCAATTTTTGACTTTTTGAGCCTGCAAAAATTGGACATGATTTTCTTACAGGAATGTGCTATCCCAGAACTATCTAAGGACGCAAAATTGCAACAAATGTGGACTTGTGGCCCTTCCATCTGGTCAGGCTGTAATTCTGACCGAAATGCGGGGATAGGCATTTTATTTTGTAGTAATGACTTTGTTGTTCAGAACGTTCAACATGTGGTTAAAGGGCGATTACTATGTGTGGATGTTACTTGGAATGGCCATGATTTACGCCTTATTAATGTGTACTGCCCTACATCATTGTCCTGCAGAAAGAATGTTTTGAGCTTCCTGCCTCAGCTCCTTTTATGCAACAGGAATGTTTTTCTAGGTGGTGATTTCAACTGTTTATTGGCTGTGGAAGACAGATCCTCTTCTTCTGCAGTTACACCTGGACGGCAGCTCTACCTCACTGAAAAGTATTATTTCTGATTTTCATTTGCAGGATTCTTACAGATTGTTGCATCCTAATGATCCAGGTTACACTTGGGTTAGTTCCAACTCTCCCACTAAGTCACGCATAGATTTTATCTTTGCAAGTCCCTCAGAAAAGATAGTTTCAGCCACTCTCATTCCGGTTTTCTTTTCCGATCATTACCTCATTTCAGTTGGCGTCTCCATAGCAGATATACCTCTTAGAGGGAAGGGTCTGTGGAGACTCAATATTCTGTTGCTCAATGACAAGGCTACCCAGGATAAGTTTAGTTACCATTACCAAAATTGGCAGTCCTTGAAAATTCTTTTCCCCTCAGTCAGTGAGTGGTGGGAGGACATTAAGATCCGTATACGTTCCTTCTTTATTCGGGAGGGAACTAGAGTGGCTAGAGACAGGCGGTGTAGAATCAACCATTTGCAAATCCGTCTCCAGAATTTGTCAAAGCTATTGGAGCACGGTTTTGATGTACAGGCAGACATTCTATTGTGCAAGCAGAGGTTATCCTCCTTGTACCATGAATTTACTAAAGGGTTGATTCTCCGCAGTAGGGTTCAGTTCCTGGAGAACAATGAGACGTGCTCTAGGTTTTTCTTTCTAAAAGCGAGGGTGTTGGACTTTTGCTTATGCAGGGTCATCCCCAGACTTTTTTGCCTCCTGCCTCCTATATTTTTCTGACATGTTGCTGTTGGCTTTTCAACTCTGAGCACTTTACCACTGCTAACCAGTGCTAAAGTGCATATGCTCTCCTGTTTAAATTGTATGTAAGTGGTTTATCCATGATTGGCATATTTGATTTACTAGTAAGTCCCTAGTAAGGTGCACTAGAGGTGCCAGGGCCTGTAAAACAAATGCTACTAGTGGGCCTGCAGCACTGGTTGTGCCACCCACATAAGTAGCTCTGTAATCATGTCTCAGACCTGCCACTGCAGTGTCTGTATGTGTATTTTTACACTGTAAATTCGACTTGGCAAGTGTACCCACTTGCCAGGCCTAAACCTTCCCTTTCCTTACATGTAAGGCACCCCTAAGGTATGCCCTAGGTAGCCCCAAGGGCAGGGTGCAGTGTATGGATAAGGTAGGACATATAGTAATGTGGTTTATATGTCCTGACAGTGAAATACTGCCAATTTCGTTTTCACTGTTGCAAGGTCTGTCTCTCTCTCATAGGATAATATGGGGGCTACCTTTAAATATGATTAAAGTGTAGATTCCCCTAGAGAGTAGATGGACATGTGGAGTTTGGGATCCCTGAACTCACAATTTAAAAATACATCTTTTAGTAAAGTTGATTTTAAGATTGTGAGTTTGGAAATGCCACTTTTAGAAAGTGAGCATTTTCTTGCTTAAACCATTCTGTGACTCTGCCTTGTTTGTGGATTCCCTGTCTGGGTCAGTTTGACAGTTGGGTTGTTTTTCACCTCACACCAGACAGTGACACAAAGGGAGCTGGGGTGTAATCTGCATTTCCTGATTAGCCATCTCTGCTAGGAGGGAGGGGTGGAGTGGTCACTCTCATCTGAAAGGACTGTGCCTGCCTCTGACAATGCTGTCTCCAACCCCCTGGTGTGTGTCTGAGGCCTTGCCTGGGCAAGGCAGGATTTCACAAGAAGGTGTGAGTCCCCTTTGAAGAAAGGTGACTTCAAAGACTAAAATGGGTATAAGAAGGGCACCCAAACTTACAAACTTTAGAAACACTTCTGGAATCAAGAGGAACCTCTGCCTGGAGAAGAGCTGATCGCTGAGGAACAAGTGCTGCCCTGCCTGTGACTGTGCTTTGTGGAGCTTTCCTGCAGTGCTGCTTCTGCCAGAGTAAGAGGGCAAAGACTGGACTTTGTGTGCCTTCCATCTTGAAGAAGAAATCTCCAAGGGCTTGATGTAGAGCTTGCCTCCTGTTGTTGAAGTCTCAGGGATAGCAAAGACTTCTTCCTGCCAGCACCTGGAGTCTCTGGAGAGACCCCTACTCTGCTCTGTGGTGCCCTTCCAGTTCCTGGGACCCTGAAAGGAGAGGCTGGCAGCCTAAGGACAAAAATACACGCACCGAGCACCGTGCGGAGAAAAGATCGACGCGAATCCGATCGCGGCTGAGAAAACGACGCGACGCCGGCTCCGCAGCTGAGAAACGACGCCGCAGGAAACGCGACCGAAGAATCGACGCCCGGAGCAGGAGAAACGACGCGCAGCATCGCTGACGAAGGCTGAGAGATCGCAACCTGCGCCGCGGGACTTTCGGACCGTCGCGGGGCTGGCTTTTTCGACGCGCATCGCCGTGCCGAGCTGTTTTCGACGCATATAACCGTGCAGGGTTATTTTCGACGCACACCGCCCGTGCGGGGTTATTTTTGACGCAAACCAGGTACATTTACACGCTAGCAGCGCTAGTGTGTTGTTACAACTACCTAAAGACTCTTTTTATTTTAAACCTTTTAAAAATCATAACTTGACTTGTGTATGTTGGATTTTTGTCGTTTTGGTCTTGTTTTGTCTAGATAAATATTTCCTATTTTTCTAAACTGGTGTTGTGTCATTTTGTAGTGTTTTCATTAAGTTACTGTGTGTGTTGGTACAAATACTTTACGCCCAGCACTCTGAGGTTAAGCCTACTGCTCTGCCAAGCTACCAAGGGGGTAAGCAGGGGTTAGCTGAGGGTGATTCTCTTTTATCCTAACTAGAGTGAGGGTCCTTGCTTGAACAGGGGGCAACCTGACTGTCAACCAAAGACCCCATTTCTAACATTGGTGACCAGCGGTCGGGATTGGACTTGTATTTGTACTTGACATACAGTAATTAAGTGTACACTACTGTTTTGATCTCAGACCACTACGTGACCACATACTACTTGTCTTGTGATTCTGCTTTTTGTTCTCTGATGTCCTCCTGGAAGTATTGATGATATTTTTGGACTTTGTTTTTTGGTTGTGAAGCCTTTGCAGAAATGGAAGTCAATTTCTGGCACCTATCTATGTATAAAAAGTGGCAGCTTAAAGCATTCTGCATGGAAAGGGGACTGGCTGTGAACAAGGAATCCAGAAGGGAGGATCTTGAGTCAGCCCTGTTTCAGGATGAATTGAAACGTTGTCAGGCAACACCACCAAATGAGTCTGAGGAGGATAACTACTCTGAGGAGGAGGACTACTCCAAAGAGGAGGGCAGTGGCCCTGAGGAGGGAACAGAAAGAGATGATAGGCTCCTAGCTCGAATCCGGAGTCTGGAAGAGCTTAAGAGGGCCGAGGAGAAGAGAGCCTTAGCCCTGGCAGAAAGGAGGAGGGACTTAGAGATTAAAAAAATGATTTATGCTTACGAGCTTAAATTGAAAGAGCTGGAAGTCATGAGGGCTGAGTCCAGCTGGAATGGTGGCAGCAACAATTGTATATCCAGTGATGCTGCAGAAGTACACATGCCCAGAGAGGTGGTGCCCTACTTGAAGGAGGGAGTTAACACACGCCAGGAGGTTCAGGGGTATGAGGTAGCTCCAGTGATGCACAGGGTCTCTGAGGTGGATTGGGGAACTGGCATGGGGAGTCATATTCCTACTGGTGGGAGGGACACTCTACTGACTCTAGTTGAGAGTGACAGGGAGAGGGGTTCCCCCCAAGTAGAAGTCCTGGTTATGGAGTGTGAAGACATCCCAGAAGAGTGTGGGTTGAGTGTCAGGGACAGTCAGGTACTGTCTCACCAGTCTCAGGAGGGTGATGTGGGGTGCTTTGTCAAAGCAGAGTCACTGGATGGTTGGGTGAAGGGTACTTTGGTTAATTCATGTGAGGGGCTGAGTGATGTAATTGCTGGAGAGCAGATGTCTAGTCCTTATTTTCCAGAGCTATGCCAACACCAGGTGGAGTGTGAGTTCTCTGACCCCAGGGAGCTTACAATGGAGGCAGACTTCTGGGTGAGTACCAGAGAGTCTGAAGAGGCATTTGGGGGTGCTCCTGAGAGGAGTGGTCTAGGTAGTTCCCAACCAGGTGAGGTAGGGAAGGATTGTAGTGTCCCAGGTAGGTCCCAGTGTAGTGGGATGGGTGAGGGACCCCATGTCCAGTCTCAGAGGAGAGGGAATGGGGATGGGTTGAGGCCCAAGGTGCCCGAGATCCGGTCCCAGGTCCTGGAGGGTTCCCTGCGGGAACCCCAGGAGGGGAGCCTAGCCTGTACCATAGGGCCATCTGTTGAGGGAGACCCCACAGTGTCAGGAGAACTTGGGGGGGCGGCTGTAGCCAGCGTCCCACCAGTTCTGGTGTCTGGCAGTACCACTCCTAGTGAGGGGTTGCAGAAGTCCAGACAGAGGGTTGAGAGGGGGTTGCGGACCCCAGTGGAGAACCTGGAGGGTCAGGGGTCAGCTCTGAGAGCAGAGCCCCCCATGAATGACCTTGGTGAGACCATTTCTGGGTTGGGGGGAATCCAGACTCTGTCAGATGGGCAGAGGTCAGGAGACCTGCGCCAGCCAGACTCTTGTGTGGCCCTTCGGGACAGTGTGTCCCTTGAGGGGGGTAAGTGTGCCCCCCTGGAAGTCCTGGTGTGCCAGGCAATGGTTCAACCGCAGGGTGGTGACTCTGGGTTGAATAATCAGGTTCAGGGGGTAAACTCTGACCTGATGGGGGGTAAGTGTGCTCCCCAGGAAGTCCTGGTGTGCCAGGCAGTGGTTCAACCGCAGGGTGGTGACCCTGGGTTGGATGACCAGGTTCAGAGGGTAAACTCTGACCTGGTAGGGGGTAGGTATGCCCCCCAGGAAGTCCTGGGTTGCCAGGCAGTGATCCAGTCTGTGGGTACAGACCCTGGATTGGGAGGCCAGGTTAAGGGTGTCCCCCCTGACCTGGAGGAAGGGGCTACTGCTAACAGTGCCCCTACCATGTTGTCTTCTGGGGGGGTCACTCCTAGTTGGGTGGTTCAGGACCCCAGAAGAGAGGGCAGGGGGAGGGAAGCCTCACCCCTGGCCCTGGTCCAACCTGAAGGTACAGACCCCAGGTTGGAGGCTCAGTTGCAGGTTAACATCCCTGCACTGAGGGAAGAATTGTGCAGGACTGCTTCTACAAGCACCCTGACAGTTTTTGACTCTGGGAGTGCCGCTTCTGCAGGGAGGGTACAGAGCCCCAGAGGGGAGGGCCAGGGTCAGGTTGTCATCCCTGACCTGGTGGAAGAGAGAGTGGTCAAAGGGTGCCAGGCACCTGGGGCTACCACCCCCCACTCTCCACAGTCACAGTGGTTAGAGAGGCCTGAGGTCGGGCTCTCATCCCTGACAGTTGTCTGGGGCCACTGTGGCTTGCTGTCCTGGTGGACAGAGTTGCCCCTGGGGGGGGGAGGACGAGAGTCACACCCCGGGGGTGGAGTGGGCAACACCACTGTGTTGGCCCTGGTGGTACTATCTGCCCATTGCAAAACATTTGTGAGCAAAGTAAAGTTAGGTGTTGCACAGATGGTGTCTGTAGATGTGGAGAAGGGTTCCCCATGGGTTAGCTTAGTGGGCCCTGAGAGTATGGACAGAGGGATCCAACTGGAGTCAGGAAGGCGTAGAACTGGAACATGCCCCTGCTGTTGTGGGCCGGGGTCCTTGTTCTATCGCCCCAATCAGGGAAGTACATCAAGGTATTGATTGTTCTCCCCTGGCTTTAGGCTGGTAGGGGGTCGTGTTGGACTTTTGCTTATGCAGGGTCATCCCCAGACTTTTTTGCCTCCTGCCTCCTATATTTTTCTGACATGTTGCTGTTGGCTTTTCAACTCTGAGCACTTTACCACTGCTAACCAGTGCTAAAGTGCATATGCTCTCCTGTTTAAATTGTATGTAAGTGGTTTATCCATGATTGGCATATTTGATTTACTAGTAAGTCCCTAGTAAGGTGCACTAGAGGTGCCAGGGCCTGTAAAACAAATGCTACTAGTGGGCCTGCAGCACTGGTTGTGCCACCCACATAAGTAGCTCTGTAATCATGTCTCAGACCTGCCACTGCAGTGTCTGTATGTGTATTTTTACACTGTAAATTCGACTTGGCAAGTGTACCCACTTGCCAGGCCTAAACCTTCCCTTTCCTTACATGTAAGGCACCCCTAAGGTATGCCCTAGGTAGCCCCAAGGGCAGGGTGCAGTGTATGGATAAGGTAGGACATATAGTAATGTGGTTTATATGTCCTGACAGTGAAATACTGCCAATTTCGTTTTCACTGTTGCAAGGTCTGTCTCTCTCTCATAGGATAATATGGGGGCTACCTTTAAATATGATTAAAGTGTAGATTCCCCTAGAGAGTAGATGGACATGTGGAGTTTGGGATCCCTGAACTCACAATTTAAAAATACATCTTTTAGTAAAGTTGATTTTAAGATTGTGAGTTTGGAAATGCCACTTTTAGAAAGTGAGCATTTTCTTGCTTAAACCATTCTGTGACTCTGCCTTGTTTGTGGATTCCCTGTCTGGGTCAGTTTGACAGTTGGGTTGTTTTTCACCTCACACCAGACAGTGACACAAAGGGAGCTGGGGTGTAATCTGCATTTCCTGATTAGCCATCTCTGCTAGGAGGGAGGGGTGGAGTGGTCACTCTCATCTGAAAGGACTGTGCCTGCCTCTGACAATGCTGTCTCCAACCCCCTGGTGTGTGTCTGAGGCCTTGCCTGGGCAAGGCAGGATTTCACAAGAAGGTGTGAGTCCCCTTTGAAGAAAGGTGACTTCAAAGACTAAAATGGGTATAAGAAGGGCACCCAAACTTACAAACTTTAGAAACACTTCTGGAATCAAGAGGAACCTCTGCCTGGAGAAGAGCTGATCGCTGAGGAACAAGTGCTGCCCTGCCTGTGACTGTGCTTTGTGGAGCTTTCCTGCAGTGCTGCTTCTGCCAGAGTAAGAGGGCAAAGACTGGACTTTGTGTGCCTTCCATCTTGAAGAAGAAATCTCCAAGGGCTTGATGTAGAGCTTGCCTCCTGTTGTTGAAGTCTCAGGGATAGCAAAGACTTCTTCCTGCCAGCACCTGGAGTCTCTGGAGAGACCCCTACTCTGCTCTGTGGTGCCCTTCCAGTTCCTGGGACCCTGAAAGGAGAGGCTGGCAGCCTAAGGACAAAAATACACGCACCGAGCACCGTGCGGAGAAAAGATCGACGCGAATCCGATCGCGGCTGAGAAAACGACGCGACGCCGGCTCCGCAGCTGAGAAACGACGCCGCAGGAAACGCGACCGAAGAATCGACGCCCGGAGCAGGAGAAACGACGCGCAGCATCGCTGACGAAGGCTGAGAGATCGCAACCTGCGCCGCGGGACTTTCGGACCGTCGCGGGGCTGGCTTTTTCGACGCGCATCGCCGTGCCGAGCTGTTTTCGACGCATATAACCGTGCAGGGTTATTTTCGACGCACACCGCCCGTGCGGGGTTATTTTTGACGCAAACCAGGTACATTTACACGCTAGCAGCGCTAGTGTGTTGTTACAACTACCTAAAGACTCTTTTTATTTTAAACCTTTTAAAAATCATAACTTGACTTGTGTATGTTGGATTTTTGTCGTTTTGGTCTTGTTTTGTCTAGATAAATATTTCCTATTTTTCTAAACTGGTGTTGTGTCATTTTGTAGTGTTTTCATTAAGTTACTGTGTGTGTTGGTACAAATACTTTACGCCCAGCACTCTGAGGTTAAGCCTACTGCTCTGCCAAGCTACCAAGGGGGTAAGCAGGGGTTAGCTGAGGGTGATTCTCTTTTATCCTAACTAGAGTGAGGGTCCTTGCTTGAACAGGGGGCAACCTGACTGTCAACCAAAGACCCCATTTCTAACAGAGGGCTACTTGGAGAATTATAGATGCCATGATGGACTCCCACGGTACCACTCATACCACTACTGAAGGAATCCGAGACAGTATGCATGCTTTCTATAGCGACTTATATGGGCCCAAAGTTTCAGACAATGCAACTGGGAATTTTTTCATGCAGCATCTGCAGTTGTCTTTGTCTGAAGAGGATAAGGAAGTTCTTGAAGGGGACTTGGTGCTTGCAGACCTCAAAAGGGCCATGCTCAGCTTGCCTAAGGGGAGATCCCCCGGTTCTGATGGCATGCCTGTAGAGTTCTATGCTACATTTTGGGACTTAGTGGGCTCCGACTTGCTTGAAGTCTTTCGTTGTTCTATGAGGAAAGGATTGCTCCCCAATTCCTTGAGAGGTGGTTGCATAAGACTTATCTACAAGAAGAAAGGTGATAGAACCGATGTAAAGAACTGGCGTCCAATCAGCCTTCTCAATGTAGACTTTAAAATATTGTCTAAAACTTTGTTCCTTCGGTTGCGGCCTGTTTGCTGAACCTGGATCAGGAAAAGGCTTTCGATCGGCTAAACCACTCTTTTATGTTTCAGGTTTTAAAACATTTGAATTTTGGTCCAACTTTTAGGTCCTGGATTTCTTTATTGTATACCAATTGTTACAGCAGGGTCATGGTCAATGGCACGTTGACTGCCTCTTTTCCTGTTTTGTCAGGGGTACGGCAGGGATGTCCTTTGTCCCCCCTCTTGTTCATTTTGGCCATCGAACCTTTTCTTGCAACTCTGAGGGCTGATAAACTGATTAAAGGGATCCCTGTCCCTGGAGGTAGGGGGGTTTCTGTCATTGCCTCTGCTTATATGGGCGATGTTTCTGTTTTTTGTTCAAATAATATTTCCATCCGGCAGGTTTTATGGTATTGTAGTAGGTTTTCCTTTGCTTCATCATCGAGGATTAACCTGGCAAAGAGTGAGTGTTTGTGCGTAAACTGGAAGGAAGATCAGATGGATTGGGGCCTTAAGGTAGTGCAAGATCGCGTCAAAGTTCTTGGTCTGTTTTTTGGTGAGGGTGGTAGCTTGCAGAGCTGGTCAGAATGCATGTCCAAGGTAAAGTAGAAGATTACACTTTGGGGTTTGCGGTCACTTACTATGTCTGGCAAAATACTTGTTGCAAAGGCAGAATTTCTATCATGCCTTCTGTATATTGCAGTGGTTTACCCCGTCCCCCGACACTGCCTTACACTGCTGCAGAGGTGGGTTTTTCAGTTCATTTGGGGAGGAAAGCAAGAACGAGTGGCCCGCATGGGGTGGCAAGAGTGCTCCAAATATTGGTCTCGCTGTGCAATCTTTGTTTATTTGCACCATGATCAGAGGGAGTATTTGTCGGGATAAGGAAGAAAGGAAGTGGTCTTTTTTTGCCAGTTTTTGGCTGAAGTTTCTGGTGTGCAGAACGTGGGGCATGGTTGTCTCAAATAGCATGCCTCATTCAGAATCCTGCCCATTTGCTTACTTTTATGCCAGGAAATTCATTAGGACTCAGAATTTACACGCAATTCCTTTGGGCTTGATCTCACCTAGGCTCATTCACAAATCTGTTACTGGGGACCCGCAGCAGGTACCAGTCAGGGGTTTTTCAGACCTGGCTTCTAAAGCAATATGGGCAAATGTTTCTGTACGGTACCTTCATAATATCCATTGTGACCTGGCATGGTCCACAGCACATGGTTGCCTTCCTCTCCATCTTTTTTTGTTTAGGAGACGATGTTCTAGGGCACCCTTTTGTGTCAGGAAGGGTTGTTTGGCAGAAGAATCTTGTGACCACCTGTTTTCGATACTGCCCCATGGCACAACAGGTGTGGGCTTTGGCGGAAGTATGGCTTTCATCCCTGAATTCTGATGTGGTTATGTCTAGAGAGGGTGTGATCTTTGGCCTGTTCGTTTCCAGCTCCCCATGTCAGAAGTATTGGATAGTGGTGAATTGCTTGAAGGATGCTTTGTGGAGGGCTAGAAATCTTCTACTTTTCAAAGGTGTTGATCTCTCCCCACAAGTGGTCTATGCTCTTGGTTGTTCTTTGGTCCACGATTACTTGTGTAAAGACATATGTCAGAAGGGTAAGGTGCCTACCTATTTGGAATGGTGTTGGAGTGATCATGGGTGATGGATGGTTTATTTTTTAGTTTGGGCTTTTTCTGTTTAGTTGCTGTGGTTCTTGGGATTGATCTTTGTTTTTTTCTTTTATCCCATTGCTTTTAAACATTCCTGCTTTTAGTTTCTTTTACTTCGGAATACATTAACATCTAGATGTTAACCTGGTGTTGGCCTTGGCACTGTGTGCGGTTTTTCACCTGGTCCAATGTCGTGCCACCTGAAACATGGATTGGCTAACATGTATTCTGTCTTTTAAGGGTTGAATAAAGATTTTGAAACTTAAAAAAAAAAAAAAAAGAGCTGTTTTTTGCAAAGTGCCTACCTGTGGATTTTAGCCTGTAGCTCAGCCGGCACCTAGGGAAGTCTACGAAACCTGTGCATTTTTTTAAACTAGACACGTAGGGGAATCCAAGATGGGGTGACTTGAGGGGATCTCACCAGGTTCTGTTACCCAGAATCCTTTGCAAACCACAAAATTTGGCTAATAAAAATCCTCTCCTCACATTTTGCTCACAGAAAGTTCTGGAATCGGAGAGGAGCCACAAATTGTCTTCCACACAGCGTTCCCCAAGTCTTCCGATAAAAATTACACCTCACTTGTGTGGGTAGGCCTAGTGCACGTAACAGGAAATGCCCCAAAACACAACGTGGACACATCACATTTTCCCAAAGAAAACAGAGCTGTTTTTTGCAAAGTGCCTACCTGTGGATTTTGGCCTCTAGCTCAGCCGGCACATAGGGAAACCTACCAAACCTGTGCATTTTTGAAAACTAAACACCATGGGAATCAAACATGGGGTGACTTGTGGGGCTCTCACCAGATTCTGTTATCCAGAATCCTTTGCAAACCTCAACATTTGGCTAAAAAAATACTTTTTCCTCGGATTTCGGTGCCAGAAAGTTCTGGAATCTGAGAGGAGCCACAAATTTCCTTCCAACCAGCGTTCCCCAATTCTCCCAAGAAAAATGATACCTCACTTGTGTGGGTAGGCCTAGTGCCCGCGACAGGAAATGCCCCAAAACACAACGTGGACACGTCACATTTTACCAAAAAAAACAGAGCTGTTTTTTGCAAAGTGCCAACCTGTGAATTTTGGCCTCTAGCGCAGCTGGCACCTAGGCAAAGCTACCAAACCAGGGCAATTTTGAAAACTAGACACCTAGGGGAAACCAAGATGGGGTGACTTGTGGGGCTCTCACCAGGTTCTGTTACCCAGTATCCTTTGCAAACCTCAAAATCTGGTTAAAAAAACACTTTTTCTTCACTTTTCAGTGACTGAAAGTTTTGGAATCTGAGAGGAGCCACACATTTCCTTCCACACTGCATTCCCCCATATCTTCTGATAAAAACAATACCTCCCTTGTGTGGGTAGGCCTAGTGCCCATGACAGGAAATGCCCCAAAACACAATGTGGACACGTCACATTTTACCAAAGAAAACAGAGCTGTTTTTTGCAAAGTGCCTTCCTGTGGATTTTGGCTTGTAGCTCAGCCGGCACCAAGGGAAGCCTTCCAAACCTGTGCATTTTTTAAAACTACACACCATGGGAATCCAAGATGGGGTGACTGGTGGGGATCTCACCAGGTTCTGTTACCCAGAATCCTTTGCAACCCTCAAAATTTGGCTAAAAATAATCCTCTCCTCACATTTTGCTCACAGAAAGTTCTGGAATCTGAGAGGAGCCTCAAATTTTCTTCCACACAGCGTTCCCCAAGTCTTCCGATAAAAATTACACCTCACTTGTGTGGGTAGGCCTAGTGCACGTAACAGGAAATGCCCCAAAACACAACGTGGACACATCACATTTTCCCAAAGAAAACAGAGCTGTTTTTTGCAAAGTGCCTACCTGTGGATTTTGGCCTCTAGCTCAGCCGGCACATAGGGAAACCTACCAAACCTGTGCATTTTTTAAAACTAAACACCATGGGAATCAAAGATGGGGTGACTTGTGGGGCTCTCATCAGGTTCTGTTACCCAGAATCCTTTGCAAACCTCAACATTTGGCTAAAAAAATACTTTTTCCTCACATTTCGGTGCCAGAAAGTTCTGGAATCTGAGAGGAGACACACATTTCCTTCCACCCAGCGTTCCCCAATTCTCCAGATAAAAATGATACCTCACTTGTGTGGGTAGGCCTAGTGCCTGCGTCAGGAAATGCCCCCAAAACATAACGTGGACAGATCACATTTTCCCAAAGAAAACAGAGGTGTTTTTTACAAAGTGCCTACCTGTGGATATTGGCCTCTAGCTCAGCCGGCACCTAGGGAAACCTACCATACCTGTGCATATTTACAAACTAGACACCTAGGGGAATCTCAGAAGGCGTGACTTGTGGGGTTCGCACCAGGTTCTGTTAACCAGAATCCTTTGAAACTTCAAAATGTGGCTAAAAAATATTTTTTCCTCACATTTCGGTGACAGAAAGTTCTGGAATCTGAGAGGAGCCACAAATTTCCTTCCACACAGCATTCCCCCATGTCTTCTGATAAAAACAATACCTCACTTGTGTGGGTAGGCCTAGTGCCCATGACAGGAAATGCCCCAAAACACAACGTGGACACGTCACATTTTACGAAAGAAAACAGAGCTGTTTTTTGCAAAGTGCCTACCTGTGGATTTTAGCCGGTAGCTCAGCCGGCACCTAGGGAAGTCTACGAAAGCTGTGCATTTTTTAAAACTAGACACGTAGGGGAATCCAAGATGGGGTGACTTGAGGGGATCTCACCAGGTTCTGTTACCCAGAATCCTTTGCAAACCTCAAAATTTGGCTAAAGAAAATCCTCTCCTCACATTTTGCTCACAGAAAGTTATGGAATCTGAGAGGAGCCACAAATTTTCTTCCACACAGCGTTCCCCAAGTCTTCTGATAAAAATTACACCTCACTTGTGTGGGTAGGCCTAGTGCACGTAACAGGAAATGCCCCAAAACACAACGTGGACACATCACATTTTCCCAAAGAAAACAGAGCTGTTTTTTGCAAAGTGCCCACCTGTGGATTTTGGCCTCTAGCTCAGCCGGCACATAGGGAAACCTGCCAAACCTGTGCATTTTTTAAAACTAGACACGTAGGGGAACCCAAGATGGGGTGACTTGAGGGGCTCTCACCAGGTTTTGTTACCCAGAATCCTTTGCAAACCTCAACATTTGGCTAAAAGAACACTTTCTCCTCAAATTTCGGTGACAGAAAGTTCTGGAATCTGAGAGGAGCCACAAATTTCCTTCCCCCCAGCGTTCCCCCATGTCTTCCGATACACATTATACCTCACTTGTGTGGGGAGGCCTAGTGCCCGCAACAGGAAACACCCCAAAACACAACGTGGACGCATCACATTTTCCCAAAGAAAACAGAGCTGTTGTTTGCAAAGTACCAACCTGAGAATTTTGGCCTCTAGATCAGCCAGCACCTAGGGAAACATAACAATCCTGTGCATTTTTTTAAAACTACACACCGTGGGGATCAATGGTGGGGTGGCTTGTGGGGCTCTCGTCAGGGTCTGCTATCCAGAATCCTTTGCAAACCCCAAAATTTGGCTTAACAAATACTTTTCTCTCATATTTTGGTGACAGAAAGTTCTGGAATCTGAGAGCAGCCACAAGTTTCCTTCCAACCAGCGTTCCCCCCCATGTCTCCCAAGAAAAATGATACCTCACTTGTGTGGGTAGGCCTAGTGCCCGCGTCAGGAAATGCCCCTAAAACATAACGTGGACACATCACATTTTCCCAAAGAAAACAGAGGTGTTTTTTACAAAGTGCCTACCTGTGGATATTGGCCTCTAGCTCAGCCGGCACCTAGGGAAACCTACCCTACCTGTGCAAGTTTACAAACTAGACACCTAGGGGAATCTAAGAAGGCATGACTTGTGGGGCTCGCACCAAGTTCTGTTAACCAGAATCCTTTGAAACCTCAAAATGTGGCTAAAAAATATTTTTTCCTCACATTTCGGTGACAGAAAGTTCTGGAATCTGAGAGGAGACACAAATTATCTTCCACCCAGCGTTTCCCCATTTCTCCGATAAAAAAGATACCTCACTTGTGTAGGTAGGCCTAGTGCACGCAACAGGAAATGCCCCAAAACACAACATGGACACATCACATTTTCCCAAAGAAAACAGCTGTTTTTTGCAAAGTGCCTACCTGTGGATTTTGGCCTATAGCTCATGCGGGACCTAGGGAAACCTACCAAACACGTGCATGTTTAAAAACTAGACACTTAGGGGAATCCAAGATGGGGTGACTTGTGGGGCTCTCACCAGGTTCTGTGACCCAGAATACTTTGCTAACCTGAAAATGTGGCCAAAAAAATACTTTTTCCTCACACTTCGGTGACAGAAAGTTCTGGAACCTGAGAGGAGCCACAAATTTCCTTCCACCCAGCGTTCCCCCAAATCTCCCAATAAAAATCATACCTCACTTGTGAAGGTAGCCCTAGTGCCCGCGACAGCAAATGCCCCAAAACACAACATGGACACATCACATTTTACTTAAGAATACAGAGCTGCTTTTTGCAAAGTGCCTACCTCTGGATTTTGGCCTCTAGCTCAGCCGGCACCGAGGGAGACCTACTAAACCTGTGCATGTTTAAAAACTAGACACCTATGGGAATCCAAGATGGGGTGACTTGTGGGGCTCTCATCAGGTTCTGTTAGCCAGAATCCTTTGCAAACCGCAAAATTTGGCTTAAAAAACACTTTTTCCTCCCATTTCGGTGACAGAAAGTTCTGCAGTCTGAGAGGAGCAACCAATTTCCTTCCACCGATCGTTCCCCCACGTCTCCCAATAAAAACTATACCTCTCTTATGTGTGTAGGCCTAGTGCCCGCGACAGAAAATGCTGCAAAACACACCGTGGACACATCACATTTTCCCAAAGAAAACAGAGCTATTTTTTTGCAAAGTGCCTACCTGTGGATTTTGGCCTCTAGCTCAGCGGGCAACTAGGGAAACCTGCCAAACCTGTGCATTTTTTAAAACTAGACATGTAGGGGAATCCAAGATGGGGTGACTTGAGGGGCTCTCACCAGGTTTTGTTACCCAGAATCCTTTGCAAACCTCAAAATTTGGCTAAAAGAACACTTTCTCCTCAAATTTCGGTGACAGAAAGTTCTGGAATCTGAGAGGAGCCACAAATTTCCTTCCACCCAGCGTTCCCCCAAGTCTTCCGATACACATTATACCTCACTTGTGTGGGGAGGCCTAGTGCCCGCAACAGGAAACACCCCAAAACACAACATGGACACATCACATTTTACTTAAGAAAACAGAGCTGTTTTTTGCAAAGTGCCTACCTGTGGATATTGGCCTCTAGCTCAGCCGGCACCTAGGAAAACCTACCATACCTGTGCATATTTACAAACTAGACACCTAGGGAATCTAAGAAGGCGTGACTTGTGGGGTTCGCACCAGGTTCTGTTAACCAGAATCCTTTGAAACTTCAAAATGTGGCTAAAAAATATTTTTTCCTCATATTTCGGTGACAGAAAGTTCTGGAATCTGAGAGGAGCCACAAATTTCCTTCCACACAGCATTCACCCATGTCTTCTGATAAAAACAATACCTCACTTGTGAAGGTAGCCCTAGTGCACGCGACAGCAAATGCCCCAAAACACAACATGGACACATCACATTTTACGAAAGAAAACAGAGCTGTTTTTTGCAAAGTGCCTACCTGTGGATTTTAGCCGGTAGCTCAGCCGGCACCTAGGGAAGTCTACGAAAGCTGTGCATTTTTTAAAACTAGACACGTAGGGGAATCCAAGATGGGGTGACTTGAGGGGATCTCACCAGGTTCTGTTACCCAGAATCCTTTGCAAACCTCAAAATTTGGCTAAAGAAAATCCTCTCCTCACATTTTGCTCACAGAAAGTTCTGGAATCTGACAGGAGCCACAAATTTTCTTCCACACAGCGTTCCCCAAGTCTTCTGATAAAAATTACACCTCAATTGTGTGGGTAGGCCTAGTGCACGTAACAGGAAATGCCCCAAAACACAACGTGTACACATCACATTTTCCCAAAGAAAACAGAGCTGTTTTTTGCAAAGTGCCTACCTGTGGATATTGGCCTCTAGCTCAGCCGGCACCTAGGGAAACCTACCCTACCTGTGCATGTTTACAAACTAGACACCTAGGGGAATCTAAGAAGGCATGACTTGTGGGGCTCGCACCAAGTTCTGTTAACCAGAATCCTTTGAAACCTCAAAATGTGGCTAAAAAATATTTTTTCCTCACATTTCGGTGACAGAAAGTTCTGGAATCTGAGAGGAGACACAAATTATCTTCCACCCAGCGTTTCCCCATTTCTCCGATAAAAAAGATACCTCACTTGTGTAGGTAGGCCTAGTGCACGCAACAGGAAATGCCCCAAAACACAACATGGACACATCACATTTTCCCAAAGAAAAGAGCTGTTTTTTGCAAAGTGCCTACCTGTGGATTTTGGCCTATAGCTCATGCGGGACCTAGGGAAACCTACCAAACATGTGCATGTTTAAAAACTAGACACCTAGGGGAATCCAAGATGGGGTGACTTGTGGGGCTCTCACCAGGTTTTGTTACCCAGAATACTTTGCTAACCTGAAAATTTGGCCAAAAAAATACTTTTTCCTCACACTTCGGTGACCGAAAGTTCAGGAACCTGAGAGGAGCCACACCTAGGTAAACATAACAATCCTGTGCATTTTTTTAAAACTACACACCATGGGGATCAATGGTGGGGTGGCTTGTGGGGCTCTCGTCAGGGTCTGCTATCCAGAATCCTTTGCAAACCTCAAAATTTGGTTTAACAAAAACTTTTCTCTCATATTTTGGTGACAGAAAGTTCTGGAATCTGAGAGCAGCCACAAGTTTCCTTCCAACCAGCGTTCCCCCCCATGTCTCCCAAGAAAAATGATACCTCACTTGTGTGGGTAGGCCAAGTACCCGCGACAGGAAATGCCCCAAAACACAACGTGGACACGTCACATTTTACCAAAGAAAACAGAGCTGTTTTTTGCAAAGTGCCAACCTGTGAATTTTGGCCTCTAGCGCAGCTGGCACCTAGGCAAAGCTACCAAACCAGGGCAATTTTGAAAACTAGACACCTAGGGGAAACCAAGATGGGGTGACTTGTGGGGCTCTCACCAGGTTCTGTTACCCAGTATCCTTTGCAAACCTCAAAATCTGGTTAAAAAAACACTTTTTCTTCACTTTTCAGTGACTGAAAGTTTTGGAATCTGAGAGGAGCCACACATTTCCTTCCACACTGCATTCCCCCATATCTTCTGATAAAAACAATACCTCACTTGTGTGGGTAGGCCTAGTGCCCATGACAGGAAATGCCCCAAAACACAATGTGGACACGTCACATTTTACCAAAGAAAACAGAGCTGTTTTTTGCAAAGTGCCTACCTGTGGATTTTGGCTTGTAGCTCAGCCGGCACCAAGGGAAGTCTACCAAACCTGTGCATTTTTCAAAACTACTCACCATGGGAATCCAAGATGGGGTGACTGGTGGGGATCTCACCAGGTTCTGTTACCCAGAATCCTTTGCAAACCTCAAAATTTGGCTAAAAATAATCCTCTCCTCACATTTTGCTCACACAAAGTTCTGGAATCTGAGAGGAGCCACAAATTTTCTTCCACACAGCGTTCCCCAAGTCTTCCGATAAAAATGACACCTCACTTGTGTGGGTAGGCCTAGTGCACGTAACAGGAAATGCCCCAAAACACAACGTGGACACATCACATTTTCCCAAAGAAAACAGAGCTGTTTTTTGCAAAGTGCCTACCTGTGGATTTTGGCCTCTAGCTCAGTCGGCACATAGGGAAACCTACCAAACCTGTGCATTTTTGAAAACTAAATACCATGGGAATCAAAGATGGGGTGACTTGTGGGGCTCTCACCAGATTCTGTTACCCAGAATCCTTTGCAAACCTCAACATTTGGCTAAAAAAATACTTTTTCCTCACATTTCGGTGCCAGAAAGTTCTGGAATCTGAGAGGAGACACAAATTTCCTTCCACCCAGCGTTCCCCAATTCTCCAGATAAAAATGATACCTCACTTGTGTGGGTAGGCCTAGTGCCTGCGTCAGGAAATGCCCCCAAAACATAACGTGGACACATCACATTTTCCCAAAGAAAACAGAGGTGTTTTTTACAAAGTGCCTACCTGTGGATATTGGCCTCTAGCTCAGCCGGCACCTAGGGAAACCTACCATACCTGTGCATATTAACAAACTAGACACCTAGGGAATCTAAGAAGGCGTGACTTGTGGGGTTTGCACCAGGTTCTGTTAACCAGAATCCTTTGAAACTTCAAAATGTGGCTAAAAAATATTTTTTCCTCACATTTCGGTGACAGAAAGTTCTGGAATCTGAGAGGAGCCACAAATTTCCTTCCACACAGCATTCCCCCATGTCTTCTGATAAAAACAATACCTCACTTGTGTGGGTAGGCCTAGTGCCCATGACAGGAAATGCCCCAAAACACAACGTGGCCACGTCACATTTTACGAAGGAAAACAGAGCTGTTTTTTGCAAAGTTCCTACCTGTGGATTTTAGCCGGTAGCTCAGCCGGCACCTAGGGAAGTCTACGAAAGCTGTGCATTTTTTAAAACTAGACACGTAGGGGAATCCAAGATGGGGTGACTTGAGGGGATCTCACCAGGTTCTGTTACCCAGAATCCTTTGCAAACCTCAAAATGTGGCTAAAAAATATTTTTTCCTCACATTTCGGTGACAGAAAGTTCTGGAATCTGAGAGGAGACACAAATTATCTTCCACCCAGCGTTTCCCCATTTCTCCGATAAAAAAGATACCTCACTTGTGTAGGTAGGCCTAGTGCACGCAACAGGAAATGCCCCAAAACACAACATGGACACATCACATTTTCCCAAAGAAAAGAGCTGTTTTTTGCAAAGTGCCTACCTGTGGATTTTGGCCTATAGCTCATGCGGGACCTAGGGAAACCTACCAAACACGTGCATGTTTAAAAACTAGACACCTAGGGGAATCCAAGATGGGGTGACTTGTGGGGCTCTCACCAGGTTCTGTTACCCAGAATACTTTGCTAACCTGAAAATGTGGCCAAAAAAATACTTTTTCCTCACACTTCGGTGACCGAAAGTTCAGGAACCTGAGAGGAGCCACAAATTTCCTTCCACCCAGCGTTCCCCCAAATCTCCCAATAAAAATCATACCTCACTTGTGAAGGTAGCCCTAGTGCCCGCGACAGCAAATGCCCCAAAACACAACATGGACACATCACATTTTACTTAAGAATACAGAGCTGCTTTTTGCAAAGTGCCTACCTCTGGATTTTGGCCTCTAGTTCAGCCGGCACCGAGGGAGACCTACCAAACCTGTGCATGTTTAAAAACTAGACACCTATGGGAATCCAAGATGGGGTGACTTGTGGGGCTCTCATCAGGTTCTGTTAGCCAGAATCCTTTGCAAACTGCAAAATTTGGCTTAAAAAACACTTTTTCCTCTCATTTCGGTGACAGAATGTTCTGCAGTCTGAGAGGAGCAACCAATTTCCTTCCACCGATCGTTCCCCCAAGTCTCCCAATAAAAACTATACCTCTCTTGTGTGTGTAGGCCTAGTGCCCGCGACAGAAAATGCTGCAAAACACACCGTGGACACATCACATTTTCCCAAAGAAAACAGAGCTATTTTTTTGCAAAGTGCCTACCTGTGGATTTTGGCCTCTAGCTCAGCGGGCAACTAGGGAAACCTGCCAAACCTGTGCATTTTTTAAAACTAGACACGTAGGGGAATCCAAGATGGGGTGACTTGAGGGGCTCTCACCAGGTTTTGTTACCCAGAATCCTTTGCAAACCTCAAAATTTGGCTAAAAGAACACTTTCTCCTCAAATTTCGGTGACAGAAAGTTCTGGAATCTGAGAGGAGCCACAAATTTCCTTCCACCCAGCGTTCCCCCAAGTCTTCCGATACACATTATACCTCACTTGTGTGGGGAGGCCTAGTGCCCGCAACAGGAAACACCCCAAAACACAACGTGGACGCATCACATTTTCCCAAAGAAAACAGAGCTGTTGTTTGCAAAGTGCCAACCTGAGAATTTTGGCCTCTAGATCAGCCAGCACCTAGGTAAACATAACAATCCTGTGCATTTTTTTAAAACTACACACCATGGGGATCAATGGTGGGGTGGCTTGTGGGGCTCTCGTCAGGGTCTGCTATCCAGAATCCTTTGCAAACCTCAAAATTTGGTTTAACAAAAACTTTTCTCTCATATTTTGGTGACAGAAAGTTCTGGAATCTGAGAGCAGCCACAAGTTTCCTTCCAACTAGCGTTCCCCCCCATGTCTCCCAAGAAAAATGATACCTCACTTGTGTGGGTAGGCCAAGTACCCGCGACAGGAAATGCCCCAAAACACAACGTGGACACGTCACATTTTTACCAAAGAAAACAGAGCTGTTTTTTGCAAAGTGCCAACCTGTGAATTTTGGCCTCTAGCGCAGCTGGCACCTAGGCAAAGCTACCAAACCAGGGCAATTTTGAAAACTAGACACCTAGGGGAAACCAAGATGGGGTGACTTGTGGGGCTCTCACCAGGTTCTGTTACCCAGTATCCTTTGCAAACCTCAAAATCTGGTTAAAAAAACACTTTTTCTTCACTTTTCAGTGACTGAAAGTTTTGGAATCTGAGAGGAGCCACACATTTCCTTCCACACTGCATTCCCCCATATCTTCTGATAAAAACAATACCTCACTTGTGTGGGTAGGCCTAGTGCCCATGACAGGAAATGCCCCAAAACACAATGTGGACACGTCACATTTTACCAAAGAAAACAGAGCTGTTTTTTGCAAAGTGCCTACCTGTGGATTTTGGCTTGTAGCTCAGCCGGCACCAAGGGAAGTCTACCAAACCTGTGCATTTTTCAAAACTACACACCATGGGAATCCAAGATGGGGTGACTGGTGGGGATCTCACCAGGTTCTGTTACCCAGAATCCTTTGCAAACCTCAAAATTTGGCTAAAAATAATCCTCTCCTCACATTTTGCTCACAGAAAGTTCTGGAATCTGAGAGGAGCCACAAATTTTCTTCCACACAGCGTTCCCCAAGTCTTCCGATAAAAATTACACCTCACTTGTGTGGGTAGGCCTAGTGCACGTAACAGGAAATGCCCCAAAACACAACGTGGACACATCACATTTTCCCAAAGAAAACAGAGCTGTTTTTTGCAAAGTGCCTACCTGTGGATTTTGGCCTCTAGCTCAGTCGGCACATAGGGAAACCTACCAAACCTGTGCATTTTTGAAAACTAAATACCATGGGAATCAAAGATGGGGTGACTTGTGGGGCTCTCACCAGATTCTGTTACCCAGAATCCTTTGCAAACCTCAACATTTGGCTAAAAAAATACTTTTTCCTCACATTTCGGTGCCAGAAAGTTCTGGAATCTGAGAGGAGACACAAATTTCCTTCCACCCAGCGTTCCCCAATTCTCCAGATAAAAATGATACCTCACTTGTGTGGGTAGGCCTAGTGCCTGCGTCAGGAAATGCCCCCAAAACATAACGTGGACACATCACATTTTCCCAAAGAAAACAGAGGTGTTTTTTACAAAGTGCCTACCTGTGGATATTGGCCTCTAGCTCAGCCGGCACCTAGGGAAACCTACCATACCTGTGCATATTTACAAACTAGACACCTAGGGAATCTAAGAAGGCGTGACTTGTGGGGTTTGCACCAGGTTCTGTTAACCAGAATCCTTTGAAACTTCAAAATGTGGCTAAAAAATATTTTTTCCTCACATTTCGGTGACAGAAAGTTCTGGAATCTGAGAGGAGCCACAAATTTCCTTCCACACAGCATTCCCCCATGTCTTCTGATAAAAACAATACCTCACTTGTGTGGGTAGGCCTAGTGCCCATGACAGGAAATGCCCCAAAACACAACGTGGACACGTCACATTTTACGAAAGAAAACAGAGCTGTTTTTTGCAAAGTGCCTACCTGTGGATTTTAGCCGGTAGCTCAGCCGGCACCTAGGGAAGTCTACGAAAGCTGTGCATTTTTTAAAACTAGACACGTAGGGGAATCCAAGATGGGGTGACTTGAGGGGATCTCACCAGGTTCTGTTACCCAGAATCCTTTGCAAACCTCAAAATGTGGCTAAAAAATATTTTTTCCTCACATTTCGGTGACAGAAAGTTCTGGAATCTGAGAGGAGACACAAATTATCTTCCACCCAGCGTTTCCCCATTTCTCCGATAAAAAAGATACCTCACTTGTGTAGGTAGGCCTAGTGCACGCAACAGGAAATGCCCCAAAACACAACATGGACACATCACATTTTCCCAAAGAAAAGAGCTGTTTTTTGCAAAGTGCCTACCTGTGGATTTTGGCCTATAGCTCATGCGGGACCTAGGGAAACCTACCAAACACGTGCATGTTTAAAAACTAGACACCTAGGGGAATCCAAGATGGGGTGACTTGTGGGGCTCTCACCAGGTTCTGTTACCCAGAATACTTTGCTAACCTGAAAATGTGGCCAAAAAAATACTTTTTCCTCACACTTCGGTGACCGAAAGTTCAGGAACCTGAGAGGAGCCACAAATTTCCTTCCACCCAGCGTTCCTCCAAATCTCCCAATAAAAATCATACCTCACTTGTGAAGGTAGCCCTAGTGCCCGCGACAGCAAATGCCCCAAAACACAACATGGACACATCACATTTTACTTAAGAATACAGAGCTGCTTTTTGCAAAGTGCCTACCTCTGGATTTTGGCCTCTAGCTCAGCCGGCACCGAGGGAGACCTACTAAACCTGTGCATGTTTAAAAACTAGACACCTATGGGAATCCAAGATGGGGTGACTTGTGGGGCTCTCATCAGGTTCTGTTAGCCAGAATCCTTTGCAACCCTCAAAATTTGGCTAAAAATAATCCTCTCCTCACATTTTGCTCACAGAAAGTTCTGGAATCTGAGAGGAGCCACACATTTTCTTCCACACAGCGTTCCCCAAGTCTTCCGATAAAAATTACACCTCACTTGTGTGGGTAGGCCTAGTGCACGTAACAGGAAATGCCCCAAAACACAACGTGGACACATCACATTTTCCCAAAGAAAACAGAGCTGTTTTTTGCAAAGTGCCTACCTGTGGATTTTGGCCTCTAGCTCAGTCGGCACATAGGGAAAACTTCCAAACCTGTGCATTTTTGAAAACTAAATACTATGGGAATCAAAGATGGGGTGACTTGTGGGGCTCTCACCAGATTCTGTTACCCAGAATCCTTTGCAAACCTCAACATTTGGCTAAAAAAATACTTTTTCCTCACATTTCGGTGCCAGAAAGTTCTGGAATCTGAGAGGAGACACAAATTTCCTTCCACCCAGCGTTCCCCAATTCTCCAGATAAAAATGATACCTCACTTGTGTGGGTAGGCCTAGTGCCTGCGTCAGGAAATGCCCCCAAAACATAACGTGGACACATCACATTTTCCCAAAGAAAACAGAGGTGTTTTTTACAAAGTGCCTACCTGTGGATATTGGCCTCTAGCTCAGCCGGCACCTAGGGAAACCTACCATACCTGTGCATATTTACAAACTAGACACCTAGGGAATCTAAGAAGGCGTGACTTGTGGGGTTTGCACCAGGTTCTGTTAACCAGAATCCTTTGAAACTTCAAAATGTGGCTAAAAAATATTTTTTCCTCACATTTCGGTGACAGAAAGTTCTGGAATCTGAGAGGAGCCACAAATTTCCTTCCACACAGCATTCCCCCATGTCTTCTGATAAAAACAATACCTCACTTGTGTGGGTAGGCCTAGTGCCCATGACAGGAAATGCCCCAAAACACAACGTGGACACGTCACATTTTACGAAAGAAAACAGAGCTGTTTTTTGCAAAGTGCCTACCTGTGGATTTTAGCCGGTAGCTCAGCCGGCACCTAGGGAAGTCTACGAAAGCTGTGCATTTTTTAAAACTAGACACGTAGGGAAATCCAAGATGGGGTGACTTGAGGGGATCTCACCAGGTTCTGTTACCCAGAATCCTTTGCAAACCTCAAAATTTGGCTAAAGAAAATCCTCTCCTCACATTTTGCTCACAGAAAGTTCTGGAATCTGAGAGGAGCCACAAATTTTCTTCCACACAGCGTTCCCCAAGTCTTCTGATAAAAATTACACCTCACTTGTGTGGGTAGGCCTAGTGCACGTAACAGGAAATGCCCCAAAACACAACGTGGACACATCACATTTTCCCAAAGAAAACAGAGCTGCTTTTTGCAAAGTGCCTATCTGTGGATTTTGGCCTCTAGCTCAGCCGGCACATAGGGAAACCTACCAAACCTGTGCATTTTTTAAAACTAAACACCATGGGAATCAAACATGGGGTGACTTGTGGGGCTCTCACCAGATTCTGTTACCCAGAATCCTTTGCAAACCTCAACATTTGGCTACAAAAATACTTTTTCCTCACATTTCGGTGCCAGAAAGTTCTGGAATCTGAGAGGAGACACAAATTTCCTTCCACCCAGCGTTCCCCAATTCTCCAGATAAAAATGATACCTCACTTGTGTGGGTAGGCCTAGTGCCCGCGTCAGGAAATGCCCCCAAAACATAACGTGGACACCTCACATTTTCCCAAAAAAAACAGAAGTGTTTTTTACAAAGTGTCTACCTGTGGATATTGGCCTCTAGCTCAGCCGGCGCCTGGGGAAACCTACCCTACCTGTGCATGTTTACAAACTAGACACCTAGGGGAATCTAAGAAGGCATGACTTGTGGGGCTCGCACCAGGTTCTGTTAACCAGAATCCTTTGAAACCTCAGAATGTGGCTAAAAAATATTTTTTCCTCACATTTCGGTGACAGAAAGTTCTGGAATCTGAGAGTAGACACAAATTATCTTCCACCCAGCGTTCCCCCATTTCTCCGATAAAAATGATACCTCACTTGTGTAGGTAGGCCTAGTGCACGCAACAGGAAATGCCCCAAAACACAACATGGACACATCACATTTTCCCAAAGAATTCAGCTGTTTTTTGCAAAGTGCCTACCTGTGGATTTTGGCCTATAGCTCATGCGGGACCTAGGGAAACCTACAAAACACGTGCATGTTTAAAAACTAGACACCTAGGGGAATCCAAGATGGGGTGACTTGTGGGGCTCTCACCAGGTTCTGTGACCCAGAATACTTTGCTAACCTGAAAATGTAGCCAAAAAAACACTTTTTCCTCACACTTCGGTGACAGAAAGTTCTGGAACCTGAGAGGAGCCACAAATTTCCTTCCACCCAGCGTTCCCCCAAATCTCCCAATAAAAATCATACCTCACTTGTGAAGGTAGCCCTAGTGCCCGCGACAGCAAATGCCCCAAAACACAACATGGACACATCACATTTTACTTAAGAATACAGAGCTGCTTTTTGCAAAGTGCCTACCTCTGGATTTTGGCCTCTAGCTCAGCCGGCACCGAGGGAGACCTACTAAACCTGTGCATGTTTAAAAACTAGACACCTATGGGAATCCAAGATGGGGTGACTTGTGGGGCTCTCATCAGGTTCTGTTAGCCAGAATCCTTTGCAAACCGCAAAATTTGGCTTAAAAAACACTTTTTCCTTCCATTTCGGTGACAGAAAGTTCTGCAATCCGAGAGGAGCAACCAATTTCCTTCCACCGATCGTTCCCCCAAGTCTCCCAATAAAAACTATACCTCTCGTGTGTGTAGGCCTAGTGCCCGCGACAGAAAATGCTGCAAAACACACCGTGGACACATCACATTTTCCCAAAGAAAACAGAGCTATTTTTTTTGCAAAGTGCCTACCTGTGGATTTTGGCCTCTAGCTCAGCGGGCACCTAGGGAAACCTGCCAAACCTGTGCATTTTTTAAAACTAGACACGTAGGGGAATCCAAGATGGGGTGACTTGAGGGGCTCTCACCAGGTTTTGTTACCCAGAATCCTTTGCAAACCTCAAAATTTGGCTAAAAGAACACTTTCTCCTCAAATTTAGGTGACAGAAAGTTCTGGAATCTGAGAGGAGCCACAAATTTCCTTCCACCCAGCGTTCCCCCAAGTCTTCCGATACACATTATACCTCACTTGTGTGGGGAGGCCTAGTGCCCGCAACAGGAAACACCCCAAAACACAACGTGGACGCATCACATTTTCCCAAAGAAAACAGAGCTGTTGTTTGCAAAGTGCCAACCTGAGAATTTTGGCCTCTAGATCAGCCGGAACCTAAGGAAACATAACAATCCTGTGCATTTTGTTAAAACTACACACCGTGGGGTGGCTTATGGGGCTCTCGTCAGGGTCTGCTATCCAGAATCCTTTGCAAACCTCAAAATTTGGCTTAACAAATACTTTTCTCTCATATTTTGGTGACAGAAAGTTCTGGAATCTGACAGCAGCCATAAGTTTCCTTCCAACCAGCGTTCCACCACATGTCTCCCGAGAAAAATGATACCTCACTTGTGTGGGTAGGCCTAGTGCCCGCGACAGGAAATGCCCCAAAACACAACGTGGAAACGTCACATTTTACCAAAGAAAACACAGCTGTTTTTTGCAAAGTGCCAACATGTGAATTTTGGCCTATAGCTCATGCGGGACCTAGGGAAACCTACCAAACCTGTGCATGTTTAAAAACTAGATACGGAGGGGAATCCAAGATGGGGTGACTTGTGGGGCTCTCACCAGCTTCTGTGACCCAGAATACTTTGCTAACCTGAAAATGTGGCCAAAAAAACACTTTTTCCTCACATTGCGGTGACAGAAGGTTCTGGAACCTGAGAGGAGCCACAAATTTCCTTCCACCCAGCGTTCCCCCAAGTCTCCCAATAAAAATCATACCTCAATTGTGAAGGTAGCCCTAGTGCCCGCGACAGAAAATGCCCCAAACCACAACATGGACACATCACATTTTACTTAAGAATACAGAGCTGCTTTTTGCAAAGTGCCTACCTCTGGATTTTGGCCTCTAGCTCAGCCGGCACCGAGGGAGACCTACTAAACCTGTGCATGTTTAAAAACTAGACACCTATGGGAATCCAAGATGGGGTGACTTGTGGGGCTCTCACCAAGTTCTGTTAGCCAGAATCCTTTGCAAACCGCAAAATTTGGCTAAAGAACACCTTTTCCTCCCATTTTGGTGACTGAAAGTTCTGGAATCTGAAAGGAGCCACGAATTTCCTTCCACCCAGGGTTCCCCCTAGTCTCCCGATAAAAATGGTACCTCACTTGTGTGGGTAGGCCTAGCACCCGTGACAGGAAATGCCCCAAAACACAACGTGGAAACGTCACATTTTACCAAAGAAAATAGAGCTGTTTTTTACAAAGTGCCAACCTGTGAATTTTGGCCTCTAGCGCAGCCGGCACCTAGGGAAAGCTATCAAACCAGGGCATTTTTGAAAACTAGACACCTAGGGGAAACCAAGATAGGTTGACTTGTGGGGCTCTCACCAGGTTCGGTGACCCAGAATACTTTGCTAACCTGAAAATGTGGCCAAAAAAACACTTTTTCCTCACATTTCGGTTACACAAAGTTCTGGAACCTGAGAGGAGCCACAAATTTCCTTCCACTCAGCATTTCCCCAAGTCTCCCAATAAAAATCATACCTCACTTGTGAAGGTAGCCCTAGTGCCCGCGACAGCAAAGGCCCCAAAACACAACATGGACACATCACATTTTACTTAAGAATACAGAGCGGCTTTTTGCAAAGTACCTACCTGTGAATTTTGGCCTCTAGCTCAGCAGGCACCTAGAGAAACCTACCAAAGCTGTGCATTTTTAAAAACCAGACCCATAGGGGAATGCATGATGGGGTGACTTGTGGGGCTTTCACCAGGTTCTGTTACCCAGAATCCTTTGCAAACCTCAAAATTTGGCTAAAAAAACACTTTTTCCTCACATTTCAGTGACAGAAGGTTTTGGAATCACCTAGCGTTCCCCAACGTCTCCAGATAAAAATGATACATCACTTGTGTGGGTAGGCCTAGCGCATGTGACAGGAAATGCCTGAAAACACAATGTGGACACATTACATTTTCCCAAAGAAAACTGACCTGTTTTTTTCAAAGTGCCTACCTGTGGATTTTGGCTTCTAGCTCAACCGGTACCTCAGGAAACCTACCAAACCTGTGCATTTTTTAAAAATCACAGACCATGGGAATCCAAGATGGGGTGAATGGTGGGGATCTCACCAGGTTCCCGAATCCTTTGCAAACCTCAAATTTGGCTAAACAAAACACTTTTTTCCTCACTTTTCGGTGACAGACACTTCTGAAATCTGAAAGGAGCCACAAATTTCCTTCCACCCAGCGTTCCCCCATGTCTCCAGATAAAAATGATACATCACTTGTGTGGGTAGGCCTAGCGCCCGTGAAAGGAAATGCCTGAAAACACAATGTGGAAGCATTACATTTTCCCAAAGAAAACAGAGCTGTTTTTTGCAAAGTGCCTACCTGTGGATTTTGGCCTCTAGCTCAACCGGTACCTAGGGAAACCTACCAAACCTGTGCATTTTTGAAAATCACAGACCCTGGGAATCCAAGATGAGGTGAATGGTGGGGATCTCACCAGGTTCCAGAATCCTTGGCAAACCTCAAATTTGGCTAAAAAAAAACACTTTTTTCCTCACTTTTCGGTGACAGACACTTCTGAAATCTGAAAGGAGCCACAAATTTCCATTCACCCAGCATTCCCCCACGTCTCCAGATAAAAATGATACATCACTTGTGTGGGTAGGCCTAGCGCCCGTGACAGGAAACGCCTGAAAATACAACGTGGACGCATTACGTTTTCCCAAAGAAAACAGAGCTGTTTTTTGCAAAGTGCCTACCTGTGGATTTTGGCCTCTAGCTCAATCGGTACCTAGGGAAACCTACCAAACCTGTGCATTTTTGAAAATCACAGACCATGGGAATCCAAGATGAGGTGAATGGTGGGGATCTCACCAGGTTCCAGAATCCTTGGCAAACCTCAAATTTGGCTAAAAAAAAACACTTTTTTCCTCACTTTTCGGTGACAGACACTTCTGAAATCTGAAAGGAGCCACAAATTTCCATTCACCCAGCATTCCCCCACGTCTCCAGATAAAAATGATACATCACTTGTGTGGGTAGGCCTAGCGCCCGTGACAGGAAACGCCTGAAAATACAACGTGGACGCATTACGTTTTCCCAAAGAAAACAGAGCTGTTTTTTGCAAAGTGCCTACCTGTGGATTTTGGCCTCTAGCTCAATCGGTACCTAGGGAAACCTACCAAACCTGTGCATTTTTTAAAACTAGACACCTAGGGGAATCCAAGATGGGGTGACTTGTGGGGCTCTCGTAAGGTTCTTTTACACAGAATCCTTTGCAAACTGCAAAATTTGGTGAAAAAAACACTTTTTCCTCACATTTCGGTGACAGAAAGTTCTGGAACCTGGGAGGAGCCGCAAATTTCATTCCACCCAGCGTTCCCCCATGTCTTCCGATACAAATTACACATTAATTCTGTGGGGCGGCCTAGTGCCCATGGCAGGAAATGCCCCAAAACACAACGTGGACACATCTCATTTTCCCAAAGAAAACAGAGCTGTTGTTTGCAAAGTGCCAACCTGTGAATTTTGGCCTCTAGCTTAGCCAGCACCTAGGGAAACCTACCAAACCTGTGCATTTCTTAAAACTAGACACCTAGGGGAATCCAAGATGGGGTGACTTGTGGGGCTCTCACCAGGTTCTGCTCCCAGAATCCTTTGCAAACCTCAAATTTGGCTAAAAAAAACACTCTTCCCTCACTTTTCGGTGACAGACACTTCTGGAATCTGAAATGAGCCACTAATTTCCTTCCACCCAGCATTCCACCACGTCTCCAGATGAAAATTATACATCACTTCTGTGGGTAGGCCTAGCGCCTGTGACAGGAAATGTCTGAAAACACAATGTGGACGCATTACATTTTCCCAAAGAAAACAGAGCTGTTTTTTGCAAAGTGCATACCTGTGGATTTTGGCCTCTAGCTGAACCGGTACCTAGGGAAACCTACCAAACCTGTGCATTTCTTAAAAATAGACACCTAGGGGAATCCAAGATGGAGTGACTTGTGGGGCTCTCGTAAGGTTCTGTTACACGGAATCCTTTGCAAACTGCAAAATTTGGCTACAAAAAACCTTTTTCCTCACATTTCGGTGACAGAAAGATCTGGAACCTGAGAGGAGCTGCAAATTTCATACCACCCAGCGTTTCCCCATATCTTCCGATAAACATTACACCTCACTTCTGTGGGGCGGCCTAGTGCCCATGACCGGAAATGCCCCCAAAACACAACGTGGACAGATCACATTTTCCCAAAGAAAACAGAGCTGTTTTTTTACAAAGTGCCAACCTGTGAATTTTGGCCTCTAGCTCAGCCGGCACCTAGAGAAACCCACCAAAGCTGTGCATTTTTGAAAACCAGACCCATAGGGGAATCCAAGATGGGGTGACTTGTGGGGCTTTCACCAGGTTCTGTTACCCAGAATCCTTTGCAAACCTCAAAATTTGGCTAAAAAAACACTTTTTCCTCACATTTCAGTGACAGAACGTTTTGGAATCTGAGAGGAGCCACAAATTTCCTTCCACTCAGCGTTCCCCAACATCTCCAGATAAAAATGATACATCACTTGTGTGGGTAGGCATAGCGCCTGTGACAGGAAATACCTGAAAACACAATGTGGACGCATTACATTTTCCCTAAGAAAACAGAGCTGTTTTTTGCAAAGTGCCTACCTGTTGATTTTGGCCTCTAGCTCAACCGGTACCTCTGGAAACCTACCAAACCTGTGCATTTTTGAAAATCACAGACCATGGGAATCCAAGATGGGGTGAATGGTGGGGATCTCACCAGGTTCCAGAATCCTTTGCAAACTGCATAATTTGGCTAAAAAAACACTTTTTTCTCACTTTTCGGTGACAGACACTTCTGGAATCTGAAAGGAGCCACAAATTTCCTTCCACCCAGCATTCCCCCACGTCTCCAGATGAAAATTAAACATCACTTGTGTGGGTAGGCCTAGCGCCTGTGACAGGAAATGTCTGAAAACACAATGTGGACGCATTACATTTTCCCAAAGAACACAGAGCTGTTTTTTGCAAAGTGCCTACCTGTGGATTTTGGCCTCTAGCTCAACCGGTACCTAGGGAAACTGACCAAACCTGTGCATTTTTTAAAACTAGACACCTAGAGGAATCCAAGATGGGGTGACTTATGGGGCTCTCGTAAGTTTCTTTTTCACAGAATCCTTTGCAAACAGCAAAATTGGCTAAAAAAACACTTTTTTCTCACATTTCGGTGACAGAAAGTTGTGGAACCTGAGAGTAGCCGCAAATTTCATACCACCCAACGTTCCCCATTTCTTCCGATAAAAATTACACCTCTATTCTGTGGGGCGGATTGGTGCCCATGACAGGAAATGCCCCAAAACACAACGTGGACACATGTAATTTTCCCAAAGAAAACAGAGCTGTTGTTTGCAAAGTGCCAACCTGTGAATTTTGGCCTCTAGCTCAGCCAGCACCTAGGGAAACCTACCAAACCTGTGCATTTTTTAAAACTACAGACTATGGGAATCCAAGATGGGGTGCATGGTGGGGATCTCACTTGGTTCTGCTCCCAGAATCCTTTGCAAACCTCAAATTTGGCTAAAAAAAAACACTCTTTCCTCACTGTTCGGTGACAGACACTTCTGGAATCTGAAAGGAGCCACAAATTTCCTTCCACCCAGCGTTCTCCCACGTCTCCAGATAAAAATGATACATCACTTGTGTGGGTAGGCCTAGTGCCTATGACCGGAAATGCCCCCAAAACACAACCTGGACAGATCACATTTTCCCAAAGAAAACAGAGCTGTTTTTTACAAAGTGCCAACCTGTGAATTTTGGCCTCTAGCTCAGCCGGCACCTAGAGAAACCCACCAAAGCTGTGCATTTTTTAAAACCAGACCCATAGGGGAATCCAAGATGGGGTGACTTGTGGGGCTTTCACCAGGTTCTGTAACCCAGAATCCTTTGCAAACCTCAAAATTTGGCTAAAAGAAACACTTTTTCCTCACATTTCAGTGACAGAGGGTTTTGGAATCTGAGAGGAGCCACAAATTTCCTTCCACCCAGCGTTCCACAACGTCTCCAGATAAAAATGATACATCACTTGTGTGGGCAGGCCTAGCGCCTGTGACAGGAAATGCCTGAAAACACAATGTGGACACATTACATTTTCCCAAAGAAAACAGCTGTTTTTTGCAAAGTGCCTACCTGTGGATTTTGGCCTCTAGCTCAACCGATACCTCTGGAAACCTACCAAACCTGTGCATTTTTGAAAATCACAGACCGTGGGAATCCAAGATGGGGTGAATGGTGGGGATCTCACCAGGTTCTGCTCCCAGAATCCTTTGCAAACCTCAAATTTGGCTAAAAAAAACACTCTTTCCTCACTTTTCGGTGACAGACACTTCTGGAATCTGAAAGGAGCCACAAATTTCCTTCCACCCAGCATTCCCCCACGTCTCCCAATGAAAATTATACATCACTTGTGTGGGTAGGCCTAGCGTCTGTGACAGGAAATGTCTGAAAACACAATGTTGACGCATTACATTTTCCCAAAGAAAACAGAGCTGTTTTTTGCAAAGTGCCTACCTGTGGATTTTGGCCTCTAACTGAACCGGTACCTAGGGAAACCTACCAAACCTGTGCATTTCTTAAAACTAGACACCTAGGGGAATCCAAGATGGGGTGACTTGTGGGGCTCTCGTAAGGTTCTTTTTCATAGAATCCTTTGCAAACTGCAAAATTTGGCTAAAAAAACACTTTTTTCTCACATTTCGGTGACAGAAAGTTCTGGAACCTGAGAGGAGCCGCAAATTTCATACTACCCAGCGTTCCCCATTTCTTCCGATAAAAATTACACCTCTATTCTGTGGGGCGGATTGGTGCCGATGACAGGAAATGCCCCAAAACACAACGTGGACACATGTAATTTTCCCAAAGAAAACAGAGCTGTTTTTTGCAAAGTGCCTACCTGTGGATTTTGGCCTCTAGCTCAACCGATACCTCTGGAAACCTACCAAACCTGTGCATTTTTGAAAATCACAGACCGTGGGAATCCAAGATGGGGTGAATGGTGGGGATCTCACCAGGTTCTGCTCCCAGAATCCTTTGCAAACCTCAAATTTGGCTAAAAAAAACACTCTTTCCTCACTTTTCGGTGACAGACACTTCTGGAATCTGAAAGGAGCCACAAATTTCCTTCCACCCAGCATTCCCCCACGTCTCCCAATGAAAATTATACATCACTTGTGTGGGTAGGCCTAGTGCCCGTGACAGGAAATGCCTGAAAACACAATGTGGACGCATTACATTTTCCCAAGGAAAACAGAGCTGTTTTTTTGCAAAGTGCCTACCTGTGGATTTTGGCCTCTAGCTCAACCGTTACCTAGGGAAACCTGTGCATTTCTTAAAACTAGACACCTAGGGGAATCCAAGATGGGGTGACTTGTCGGGCTCTTGTAAGGTTCTGTTACACAGAATCCTTTGCAAACTGCAAAATTTGCCTAAAAAAAAAGTTTTCCTCACATTTCGGTGACAGAATGATCTGGAACCTGAGAGGAGCTGCAAATTTCATACCACCCAGCGTTCCCCCATGTCTTCCGATAAACATTACACCTCACTTCTGTGGGGCCGCCTAGTGCCCATGACCCGAAATGCCCCCCAAAACACAGCATGGACAGATCACATATTCCCAAAGAAAACATAGCTGTTTTTTACAAAGTGCCAACCTGTGAATTTTGGCCTCTAGCTCACCTAGAGAAACCCACCAAAGCTGTGCATTTTTGAAAAGCAGACCCATAGGGGAATCCAAGATGGGGCGACTTGTGGGGCTTTCACCAGGTTCTGTTAACCAGAATCCTTTGCAAACCTCAAAATTTCGCTAAAAGATACACTTTTTCCTCACATTTCAGTGACAGAGGGTTTTGGAATCTGAAAGGAGCCACAAATTTCCTTCCACCCAGCGGTCCCCAACGTCTCCAGATAAAAATGATACATCACTTGTGTGGGCAGGCCTAGCGCCTGTGACAGGAAATGTCTGAAAACACAATGTGGACACATTACATTTTCCCAAAGAAAACAGAGCTGTTTTTTTGCAAAGTGCCTACCTGTGGATTTTGGCCTCTAGCTCAACCGGTACCTAGGGAAACCTACCAAACCTGTGCATTTTTGAAAATCACAGACTATGGGAATCCAAGATGGGGTGAATGGTGGGGATCTCACCAGGTTCTGCTCCCAGAATCCTTTGCAAACCTCAAATTTGGCTAAAAAAAACACTCTTCCCTCACTTTTCGGTGACAGACACTTCTGGAATCTGAAAGGAGCCATAAATTTCCTTCCACCCAGCATTCCACCACGTCTCCAGATGAAAATTATACATCACTTGTGTGGGTAGGCCTAGCGCCTGTGACAGGAAATGTCTGAAAACACAATGTGGACGCATTACATTTTCCCAAAGAAAACAGAGCTGTTTTTTGCAAAGTGCCTACCTGTGGATTTTGGCCTCTAGCTCAACCGGTACCTAGGGAAACCTACCAAACCTGTGCATTTTTTAAAACTAGACACCTAGTGGAATCCAAGATGGGGTGACTTGTGGGGCTCTCGTAAGTTTCTTTTTCACAGAATCTTTTGCAAACTGCAAAATTTGGCTAAAAAAACACTTTTTTCTCACATTTCGGTGACAGAAAGTTCTGGAACCTGAGAGGAGCCGCAAATTTCATACCACCCAGCGTTCCCCATTTCTTCCGATAAAAATTACACCTCTATTCTGTGGGGCGGATTGGTGCCGATGACAGGAAATGCCCCAAAACACAACGTGGACACATGTAATTTTCCCAAAGAAAACAGAGCTGTGTTTTACAAAGTGTCAACCTGTGAATTTTGGCCTCTAGCTCAGCCGGCATCTAGAGAAACCCACCAAAGCTGTGCATTTCTTAAAACCAGACCCATAGGGGAATCCAAGATGGGGTGACTTGTGGGGCTTTCACCAGGTTCTGTTACCCAGAATCCTTTGCAAACCTCAAAATTTGGCTAAAAAAAACACTTTTTCCTCACATTTCAGTGACAGAGGGTTTTGGAATCTGAGAGGAGCCACAAATTTCCTTCCACCCAGTGTTCCCCAACGTCTCCAGATAAAAATGATACATCACTTGTGTGGGCAGGCCTAGCGCCTGTGAGAGGAAATGCCTGAAAACACAATGTGGACACATTACATTTTCCCAAAGAAAACAGAGCTGTTTTTTGCAAAGTGCCTACCTGTGGATTTTGGCCTCTAGCTCAACCGGTACCTAGGGAAACCTACCAAACCTGTGCATTTTTGAAAATCACAGACCGTGGGAATCCAAGATGGGGTGAATGGTGGGGATCTCACCAGGTTCTGCTCCCAGAATCCTTTGCAAACCTCAAATTTGGCTAAAAAAAACACTCTTTCCTCACTTTTCGGTGACAGACACTTCTGGAATCTGAAAGGAGCCACAAATTTCCTTCCACCCAGCATTCCCCCACGTCTCCCAATGAAAATTATACATCACTTGTGTGGGTAGGCCTAGCGCCTGTGACAGGAAATGTCTGAAAACACAATGTTGACGCATTACATTTTCCCAAAGAAAACAGAGCTGTTTTTTGCAAAGTGCCTACCTGTGGATTTTGGCCTCTAGCTGAACCGGTACCTAGGGAAACCTACCAAACCTGTGCATTTTTTAAAACTAGACACCTAGGGGAATCCAAGATGGGGTGACTTGTGGGGCTCTCATAAGGTCCTGTTACACAGAATCCTTTGCAAACTACAAAATTTGCCTAAAAAAAATCTTTTTCCTCACAATTAAGTCACAGAAAGATCTGGAACCTGAGAGGAGCTGCAAATTTCATACCACCCACGTTCCCCCATGTCTTCTGATAAACATTACACCTCACTTCTGTGGGGCAGCCTAGTGCCCATGGCCGAAAATGCCCCAAAACACAACGTGGACAGATCACATTTTCCCAAAGAAAACAGAGCTGTTTTTTACAAAGTGCCAACCTGTGAATTTTGGCCTCTAGCTCAGCCGGCACCTAGAGAAACCTACCAAAGCTGTGCATTTTTGAAAACCAGACCCATAGGGGAATCCAAGATGGGGTGAATTGTGGGGCTTTCACCAGGTTCTGTTACCCAGAATCCTTTGCAAACCTCAAAATTTGGCTAAAAAAAACACTTTATCCTCACATTTCAGTGACAGAAGGATTTGGAATCTGAGAGGAGCCACAAATTTCCTTCCACCCAGCGTTCCCCCACGTCTCCAGATAAAAATGATACATCACTTGTGTGGGTAGGCCTAGCGCCTGTGACAGGAAATGCCTGAAAACACAATGTGGATGCATTACATTTTCCCAAAGAAAACAGAGCTGTTTTTTGCAAAGTGCCTACCTGTGGATTTTGGCCTCTAGCTCAACCGGTACCTAGGGAAACCTACCAAACCTCTGCATTTCTTAAAACTAGACACCTAGGGGAATCCAAGATGGGGTGACTTGTGGGGCTCTCGTAAGGTTCTTTTTCACAGAATCCTTTGCAAACTGCAAAATTTGGCTAAAAAAAACACTTTTTCTCACATTTCTGTGACAGAAACTTCAGGAACCTGAGAGGAGCCACAAATTTCATACCACCCATCGTTCCCCATTTCTTCCGATAAAAATTACACCTCTATTTTGTCGGGCGGCCTGGTGCCCATGACAGGAAATGCCCCAAAACACAACGTGGACACATGTCATTTTCCCAAAGAAAACAGAGCTGTTGTTTGCAAAGTGCCAACCTGTGAATGTTTGCCTCTAGCTCAGCCGACACCAAGGGAAACCTACCAAACCTGTGCATTTTTTAAAACTACAGACTATGGCAATCCAAGATGGGGTGAATGGTGGGGATCAAACCAGGTTCTGCTCCCAGAATCCTTTGTGTTAGAAATGGGGTCTTTGGTTGACAGTCAGGTTACCCCCTGTTCAAGCAAGGACCCTCACTCCAGTCAGGGTAAAAGAGAATCACCCTCAGCTAACCCCTGCTTACCCCCTTGGTAGCTTGGCAGAGCAGGAAGGCTTAACCTCAGAGTGCTAGGTGTAAAGTATTTGTACCAACACACACAGTAACTTAATGAAAACACTACAAAATGACACAATACTTGTTTAGAAAAACAGGAAATATTTATCTAAACAAAACGACAAAAATCCGACATACACAAGTCAAGTTATCAATTTTTAAAGTTTAAACTCAAAAATAGCGCTTAGAAACAAAAATGCTTTGATGAGATGTTAACACGGCATCGTGACTGAGTCGTTCCCAACAAGCCGACACCAGCGGCGCCAGACACGGAGTCGTGTAGACCCCCAATTACAGTACCTTTGGTGAAGAGTGAAAACAAGCCGTTGCGCGAAGTCGGGAATCGCAGCGTCTGTGCGAAGCATTGAATCCGTGCACTTCGAGCGGCGTCGGTCACGACGTGGTGCGGCGACTTCCACGGAGTCGCGGACTTCAGCGGGGCAGCTGCGGCATCCGGCCTGCGAAGAGTGTCGCGTTCCAGTGAAGGTCACGGCGTCAGGTGCAGGCGGCGTTACCGGATTCAGCAGCGGCGTCGGTCCGAAGTCGATTTCCTTGGATTCCACCAGATTTCCTTTCAAGGGCCCAGGGACTGGATAGGGCACCACTTGTCGGGGCAGGAGTCTCTCCAGAGACTCCAGGTGCTGGCAGAGAGAAGTCTTTGCTGTCCCTGATCTTCAAACAACAGGAGGCAAGCTCTAAATCAAGCCCTTGGAGATTTCTTCACAAGATGGAAGGCACACAAAGTCCAGTCTTTGCCCTCTTACTCTGGCAGAAGCAGCACTGCAGGAAAGCTCCACAAAGCACAGTCACAGGCAGGGCAGCACTTCTTCCTCAGCTATCAGCTCTTCTCCAGGCAGAGGTTCCTCTTGGTTCCAGAAGTGTTTCTAAAGTCTGTAGATTTGGGTGCCCTTCTTATACCCATTTTAGTCTTTGAAGTCACCTTTCTTCAAAGAGGACTCACACCTACTTGTGAAATCCTGCCTTGCCCAGGCAAGGCATCAGACACACAGCAGGGGGTTGGAGCCGGCATTGTCAGAGGCAGGCACAGTCCTTTCAGATGAGAATGACCACTCCACCCCTCCCTCCTAGCAGAGATGGCTAATCAGGAAATGCAGGTTACACCCCAGCTCCCTTTGTGTCACTGTCTGGTGTGAGGTGAAAAACAACCCAACTGTCAAACTGACCTAGACAGGGAATCCACAAACACGGCAGAGTCACAGAATGGTTTAAGCAAGAAAATGCTCACTTTCTAAAAGTGGCATTTTCAAACGCACAATCATAAAATCAACTTTACTAAAAGATGTATTTTTTAATTGTGAGTTCAGGGACCCCAAGCTCCACATGTCCATCTACTCTCTAGGGGAATCTACACTTTAATCATATTTAAAGTTAGCCCCATATTATCCTATGAGAGAGACAGGCCTTGCAACAGTGAAAAACGAAATTGGCAGTATTTCACTGTCAGGACATATAAACCACATTACTATGTGTCCTACCTTATCCATACACTGCACCCTGCCCTTGGGGCTACCTAGGGCCTACCTTAGGGGTGCCTTACATGTAAGAAAAGGGAAGGTTTAGGCCTGGCAAGTGGGTACACTTGCCAAGTCGAATTTACAGTGTAAAAATACACTTACAGACACTGCAGTGGCAGGTCTGAGACATGATTACAGAGCTACTTATGTGGGTGGCACAACCAGTGCTGCAGGCCCACTAGTAGCATTTGATTTACAGGCCCTGGCACCTCTAGTGCACCTTAATAGGGACTTACTAGTAAATCAAATAGGCCAATCATGGATAAACCAATTACATACAATTTACACGGAGAGCATATGCACTTTAGCACTGGTTAGCAGTGGGAAAGTGCTCAGAGTTCAAAAAGCCAACAGCGACAGGTCAGAAAAAAATAGGAGGCAGGAGGCAAAAAGATTCAGGATGACCCTGCAGAAGCAAAAGTCCAACACGACCCCCTACCAGCCTAAAGCCAGGGGAGAACAATCAATACCTTGATGTACTTCCCTGATTGGGGCGATAGAACAAGGACCCAGGCCCACAACAGCAGGGGCATGTTCCAGTTCTATGCCTTCCTGACTCCAGTTGGATCCCTCTGTCCATACTCTCAGGGCCCACTAAGCTAACCCATGGGGAACCCTTCTCCACATCTGCAGACACCATCTGTGCAGCACCTAACTTTACTTTGCTCACAGATGTATTGCAATGGGCAGATAGTACCACCAGGGCCAACACAGTGGTGTTGCCCACTCCACCCCTGGGGTGTGACTCTCGTGCCCCCCCCAGGGGCAGCTCTGTCCACCAGGACAGCAAGCCACAGTGACCCCTGACAACTGTCAGGGATGAGAGCCTGACCTCAGGCCTCTCCAACCACTGTGACTGTGGAGAGTGGGGGGCGGTAGCCCCAGGTGCCTGATACCCTTTGACCACTCTACCTTCCACCAGGTCAGAGAAAATAACCTGACCCTGGTCCTCCCCTCTGGAGCTCTGTACCCTCCCTCCAGGAGCGGCACCCCCAGAGTAAAAAAGTGTCAGGATGCTTGTAGAAGCAGTCCTGCACAATTCTTCCACCAGTGCAGGGATGTTAACCTGCAACTGATCCTCCAACCTGGGGTCTGTACCTTCAGGTTGGACCAGGGCCAGGGGTGAGGCTTCCCTCCACCTGCCCTCTCTTCTGGGGTCCTGAACCACCCAGCTAGGAGTGGCCCCTCCAGAAGACAACATGGTAGGGGTACTGTTAGCAGTAGCCCCTTCCTCCAGGTCAGGGAGGGCACCCTGAACCTGGCCTTCCAATCCAGGGTCTGTACCCTTAGATTGCTCTGGGTTCAGGGGTGAGTCTTTATCTCCCCTTCCCCTACTCTCAGGGTTCTGCACCCACCCCTCAGGGAGAGTACCCCTTGAAATCACACCAGGGGGGGTGATTGGGCAAACCACCCCCCCCTTCAGGTGAGGGTTTATCCCCTGCACCTGATCCTCCAGTCCAGGGTCTGTGTCCCACAGACTGAACCACTGCCTGGCAACCCAGGAATTCCTGGGGGGCATACCTACCCCCCACCAGGTCAGAGTTTACCCTCTGAACCTGGTCATCCAACCCAGGGTCACCACCCTGCGGTTGAACCACTGCCTGGCACACCAGGACTTCCAGGGGGGAACACTTACCCCCCTCAAGGGACACACTGTCCCCAAGGGCCACACAAGAGTCTGGCTGGCGCAGGTCTCCTGACCTCTGCCCATCTGACAGAGTCTGGATTCCCCCAACCCAGAAATGGTCTCACCAAGGTAATTCCTGGGGGGCTCTGCTCTCAGAGCTGACCCTCCAGGTTCTCCACTGGGGTCCGCAACCCCCTCTCAACCCTCTGTCTGGACTTCTGCACCCCCTCACTAGGAGTGGTACTGCCAGACACCAGAACTGGTGGGACGCTGGCTACAGCCGCCCCCCCAAGTTCTCCTGACACTGGGATCTCCCTCAACAGATGGCCGTATGGTACAGGCTAGGCTCCCCTCCTGGTGTTCCCTCATGGAACCCTCCAGGACCTGGGACCGGATCTCGGGCACCTTGGACCTCAGCCCATCCCCATTCCCTCTCCTCAGAGACTGGACATGGGGTCCCTCACCCATCCCACTACACTGGGACCTACCTGGGACACTACAATCCTTCCCTACCTCACCTGGTTGGGAAATACCTAGACCACTCCTCTCAGGAGCCCCCCCAAATGCCTCTTCAGACTCTCTGGTGCTCACCAAGAGGTCTGCCTCCATTGTAAGTTCCCTGGGGTCAGAGAACTCACACTCCACCTGGTGTTGGCGTAGCTCTGGAAAATAAGGACTAGACATATGCTCTCCAGCAATTACATCACTCAGCCCCTTACATGAATTAACCAAAGTACCCTTCACCCAACCATCCAGTGACTCTGCTTTGAAAAAGCACCCCACATCACCCTCCTGAGACTGGTGAGACAGTACCCGACTGTCCCTGACACTCAACCCACACTCTTCTGGGATGTCTTCACACTCCATAACCAGGACTTCTACCTGGGGGGAACCCTTCTCCCTGTCACTCTCACCTAGAGTCAGTAGAGTGTCCCTCCCACCAGTAGGAATATGACTCCCCATGCCAGTTCCCCAATCCACCTCAAGGACCCTGTGCATCACTGGAGCTACCTCATACCCCTGAACCCCCCATTGTGTGTGTTAACTCCCTCCTTCAAGTAGGGCACCACATCTCTGGGCATGTGCACTTCTTCAGCAGTACTGGATACAAGATTTTTGCTGCCACCATCTGAACTGGACTCAGCCCTCATGGCCTCCAGCTTCAGCTCTTCACAGCTCAGCTCTTGAGCTGTAATCCTTTCTTTTTCCAGGACTAAGGCTCTCTTCTCCTCAGCCCTCTCAAGCTCTGCATCTAGCTCTTCCAGACTCCGGATTCGAGCTAGGAGCCAATCATCTCTTTCTGTTCCCTCCTCAGGGCCACTGCCCTCCTCCTCAGAGTAGTTCTCCTCCTCAGAGTAGTAATCCTCCTCAGACTCATTTGGTGGTGTTGCCTGACAACGTTTCAATTCATACTGAAACAGGGCTGAATCAAGATCCTCCCTTCTGGATTTCTTGTTCACAGCCAGTCCCCTTTCCATGTAGAATGCTTTAAGCTGCCACTTTTTATAAAAAAATAGGTGCCAGAAATTGACTTCCATTCTGCAAAGGCTTCACAACCAAAAACCAAAGTCCAAAAATATTAGCAATACTTCCAGGAGGACATCAGAGAACAAAAAGCAGAATCACAAGACAAGTAGTATGTGGTCACGTAGTGGTCTGAACTCAAAACAGTAGTGTACACTTAATTACTGTATGTCAAGTACAAATACAAGTCCAAATCCCAACCGCTGTTCACCAATGTTAGAAATGGGGTCTTTGGTTGACAGTCAGGTTACCCCCTGTTCAAGCAAGGACCCTCACTCCAGTCAGGGTAAAAGAGAATCACCCTCAGCTAACCCCTGCTTACCCCCTTGGTAGCTTGGCAGAGCAGTAGGCTTAACCTCAGAGTGCTAGGTGTAAAGTATTTGTACCAACACACACAGTAACTTAATGAAAACACTACAAAATGACACAACACTGGTTTATAAAAATAGGCAATATTTATCTAAACAAAACAAGACCAAAACGACAAAAATCCGACATACACAAGTCAAGTTATACATTTTTAAAGTTTAAACTCAAAAATAGCGCTTAGAAACAAAAATGCTTTGATGAGATGTTAACACGGCATCGTGACGGAGTCGTTCCCAACAAGCCGACACCAGCGGCGCCAGACACGGAGTCGTGTAGACCCCCAATTACAGTACCTTTGGTGAAGAGTGAAAACAAGCCGTTGCGCGAAGTCGGGAATCGCAGCGTCTGTGCGAAGCATTGAATCCGTGCAATTCGAGCGGCGTCGGTCACGACGTGGTGCAGCGACTTCCACGGAGTCGCGGACTTCAGCGGGGCAGCTGCGGCATCGGGCCTGCGAAGAGTGTCGCGTTCCAGCAAAGGTCACGGCGTCAGGTGCAGGCGGCGTTACCGGATTGAGCAGCGGCATCGGTCCGAAGTCGATTTCCTTGGATTCCACCAGCTTTCCTTTCAAGGGCCCAGGGACTGGATAGGGCACCACTTGTCGGGCAGGAGTCTCTCCAGAGACTCCAGGTGCTGGCAGAGAGAAGTCTTTGCAGTCCCTGATCTTCAAACAACAGGAGGCAAGCTCTAAATCAAGCCCTTGGAGATTTCTTCACAAGATGGAAGGCACACAAAGTCCAGTCTTTGCCCTCTTACTCTGGCAGAAGCAGCACTGCAAGAAAGCTCCACAAAGCACAGTCACAGGCAGGGCAGCACTTCTTCCTCAGCTATCAGCTCTTCTCCAGGCAGAGGTTCCTCTTGGTTCCAGAAGTGTTTCTAAAGTCTGTAGATTTGGGTGCCCTTCTTATACCCATTTTAGTCTTTGAAGTCACCTTTCTTCAAAGGGGACTCACACCTACTTGTGAAATCCTGCCTTGCCCAGGCAAGGCATCAGACACACAGCAGGGGGTTGGAGCTGGCATTGTCAGAGGCAGGCACAGTCCTTTCAGATGAGAGTGACCACTCCACCCCTCCCTCCTAGCAGAGATGGCTAATCAGGAAATGCAGGTTACACCCCAGCTCCCTTTGTGTCACTATCTGGTGTGAGGTGAAAAACAACCCAACTGTCAAACTGACCTAGACCGGGAATCCACAAACACGGCAGAGTCACAGAATGGTTTAAGCAAGAAAATGCTCACTTTCTAAAAGTGGCATTTTCAAACACACAATCTTATAATCAACTTTACTAAAAGATGTATTTTTTAATTGTGAGTTCAGGGACCCCAAGCTCCGCATGTCCATCTACTCTCTAGGGGAATCTACACTTTAATCATATTTAAAGTTAGCCCCCATATTATCCTATGAGAGAGACAGGCCTTGCAACAGTGAAAAACGAAATTGGCAGTATTTCACTGTCAGGACATATAAACCACATTACTATGTCTTATCCATACACTGCACCCTGCCCCTGGGGCTACCTAGGGCCTACCTTAGGGGTGCCTTACATGTAAGAAAAGGGAAGGATTAGGCCTGGCAAGTGGGTACACTTGCCAAGTCGAATTTACAGTGTAAAAATACACTTACATACACTGCAGTGGCAGGTCTGAGACATGATTACAGAGCTACTTATGTGGGTGGCACAACCAGTGCTGCAGGCCCACTAGTAGCATTTGATTTACAGGCCCTGGCACCTCTAGTGCACCTTACTAGGGACTTACTAGTAAATCAAATAGGCCAATCATGGATAAACCAATTACATACAATTTACACGGAGAGCATATGCACTTTAGCACTGGTTAGCAGTGGGAAAGTGCTCAGAGTTCAAAAAGCCAACAGCGACAGGTCAGAAAAAAATAGGAGGCAGGAGGCAAAAAGATTCAGGATGACCCTGCATAAGCAAAAGTCCAACACTTTGCAAACCTCAAATTTGGCTAAAAAAACACCTTTTTCCTCACTTTTCGGTGACAGACACTTCTGGAATCTGAAAGGAGCCACAAATTTCCTTCCACCCAGCATTCCCCCATGTCTCCAGATAAAATGATACATCACTTGTGTGGGTAGGCCTAGCGCCCGTGACAGGAAACGCCTGAAAATACAATGTGGACGCATTACATTTACCCAAACAAAACAGAGCTGTTTTTTGCAAAGTGCCTACCTGTGGATTTTGGCCTCTAGCTCAATCGGTACCTAGGGAAACCTACCAAACATGTGCATTTTTTAAAACTAGTCACCTAGGGGAATCCAAGATGGGGTGACTTGTGGGGCTCTCGTAAGGTTCTTTTACACAGAATCCTTTGCAAACTGCAAAATTTGGCTAAAAAAACACTTTTTCCTCACATTTCGGTGACAGAAAGTTCTGGAACCTGAGAGGAGCTGCAAATTTCATACCACCCAGCGTTCTCCCATGTCTTCCAATAAAAATTACACCTGAATTCTGTGGGGCGGCCTAGTGCCCATGACAGGAAATGCCCCAAAACACAACGTGGACACATCTCATTTTCCCAAAGAAAACAGAGCAGTTGTTTGCAAAGTGCCAACCTGTGAATTTTGCCTCTAGCTCAGCCAGCACCTAGGGAAATCTACCAAACCTGTGCATTTTTTAAAACTACAGACTATGGGAATCCAAGATGGGGTGAATGGTTGGGATCTCACCAGGTTCTGCTCCCAGAATCCTTTGCAAACCTCAAATTTGGATAAAAAAACACTCTTTCCTCACTTTTCGGTGACAGACACTTCTGGAAATCTGAAAGGAGCCACAAATTTCCTTCCACCCAGCATTCCCCCACGTCTCCAGATGAAAATGATACATCACTTGTGTGGGTAGGCCTAGCGCCTGTGACAGAAAATGTCTGAAAACACAATGTGGACGCATTACATTTTCCCAAAGAAAACAGAGCTGTTTTTTGCAAAGTGCCTACCTGTGGATTTTGGCCTCTATCTCAACCGGTACCTAGGGAAACCCACCAAACCTGTGCATTTTTTTAAACTAGACACCTAGGGGAATCCAAGATGGGGTGACTTATGGGGCTCTCGTAAGGTTCTTTTTCACAGAATCCTTTGCAAACTGCAAAATTTGGCTAAAAAAACACATTTTTCTCACATTTCAGTGACAGAAAGTTCTGGAACCTGAGAGGAGCCGCAAATTTCATACCACCCACCGTTCCCCATTTCTTCCGATAAAAATTACACCTCTATTCTGTGGGGCGCCTGGTGCCCATGACAGGAAATGCCCCAAAACACAATGTGGACACATGTAAATTTCCCAAAGAAAACAGAGCTGTTGTTTGCCAAGTGCCAACCTGTGAATTTTTGCCTCTAGCTCAGCCGCCGCCTAGGGAAACCTACCAAACCTGTGCATTTTTTAAAGCTACAGACTATGGGAATGCTAGATGGGGTGAATCGTGGGGATCTCACCAGGCTCTGTTACGCAGAATCCTTTGCAAACTTCAAATTTGGCTAAAAAAACACTTTTTTCCTCACTTTTCGGTGACAGAAAGTTCTGGAATCTGAAAGGAAGCACAAATTACATTCCACCCAGCGTTCCCCCACGTCTCCAGATAAAAATGATACATGACTTGTGTGAGTAGGCCTAGAGCCCGTAACAGGAAATGCCTGAAAACACAATTTGGACGCATGACATTTTCCCAAAGAAAACAGAGCTGTTTTTTGCAAAGTGCCTACCTGTGGATTTCGGCCTCTAGCTCAACCGGTACCTAGGGAAACCTACCAAACCTCTGCATTTCTTAAAACTAGACACCTAGGGGAATCCAAGATGGGGTGACTTGTGGGGCTCTCGTAAGGTTCTTTTACACAGAATCCTTTGCAAACTGCAAAATTTGGTTAAAAAAACACTTTTTCCTCACATTTCGGTGACAGAAAGTTCTGGAACCTGAGAGGAGCCGCAAATTTCATACCACCCAGCGTTCCCCCATGTCTTCCGATAAAAATTACACCTCACTTCTGTGGGGCGGCCTAGCGCTCATGACAGAAATGCCCCAAAACACAACGTGGGCAGATCACATTTTCCCAAAGAAAACAGAGCTGTTTTTTCTAAGTGCCAACCTGTGAATTTTGGCCTCAAGCCCAGCCGGCACCTAGAGAAACCTACCAAAGCTGTGCATTTTTTAAAACCAGACACATAGGGGAATCCAAGATGGGGTGAATGGTGGGGATCTCACCAGGTTCCAGAATTCTTTGTCAAACCTCAAATTTGGCCGCAAAAACACTTTTTACCTCACTTTTCGGTGACAGACACTTCTGGAATCTGAAAGAAGCAACAAATTTCCTTCCACCCAGCATTCCCCCACGTCTCCAGATGAAAATGATACATCACTTGTGTGAGTAGGCCTAGCACCCGTGACAGGAAATGTCTGAAAACACAATGTGGACGAATTACATTTTCCCAAAGAAAACAGAGCTGTTTTTTGCAAAGTGTCTACCTGTGGATTTTGGTCTCTAGCTCAACCGGTACCTAGGGAACCCTACCAAACCTGTGCATTTTTTAAAACTAGACACCTAGGGGAATCCAAGATAGTGTGACTTGTGGATCTCTCGTAAGGTTCTATTACACAGAATCCTTTGCAAACTGCAAAATTTGGTTAAAGAAACACTTTTTCCTCACATTTCAGTGACAGAAAGTTCTGGAACCTGAGAGGAGCTGCTAATTTCATGCCACCCAGCGTTCCCCCATGTCTTCCGATAAAAATGACACCTCAATTCTGTCGGGCAGCCTAGTGCCCATGACAGGAAATGCCCCAAAACACAACGTGGACACATCTCATTTTCCCAAAGAAAACAGAGCTGTTGTTTGCAAAGTGCCAACCTGTGAATTTTTGCCTCTAGCTCAGCCGGCACCTAGGGAAACCTACCAAACCTGTGCATTTTTTAAAACTACAGACTACGGGAATCCATGATGGGGTGAATCGTGGGGATCTCACCAGGTTCTGTTACCCAGAATCCTTTGCAAACCTCAAATTTGGCTTAAAAAAACACTTTTTTCCTCACTTTTCGGTGACAGAAAGTTCTGGAATCTGAAAGGAACCACAAATTACCTTCCACCCAGCGTTCCCCCACGTCTCCAGATAAAAATGATACACCACTTTTGTGGGTAGGCCTAGCGCCCGTGACAGGAAATGCCTGAAAACGCAATGTGGATGCATTACATTTTCCCAAAGAAAACAGAGCTGTTTTTTGCAAAAGTGCCTACCTGTGGATTTTGGCCTCTACCTCAGCCGGGACCTAGGGAAACCTACCAAACCTGTGCATTCTTTAAAACTAGACACCTAGGGGAATCCAAGATGGGGTGACTTGTGGGGCTCACGTAAGGTTCTGTTACGAAGAATCCTTTCCAAACTGCAAAATTTGGCTAAAAAGACACTTTTTCCTCACATTTCGGTGACAAAAAGTTCTGGGACCTGAGAGGAGCCACAAATTTCATACCACCCAGCGTTCCCCCATGTCTTCCGATAAAAATTACACCTCACTTCTGTGGGGCGGCATAGTGCCCATGACAGAAATGCCCCAAAACACAACGTGGGCAGATCATATTTTCCCAAAGAAAACAGAGCTGTTTTTTACATAGTGCCAACCTGTGAATTTTGGCCTCTAGCCCAGCCGGCACCTAGAGAAACCTACCAAAGCTGTGCATTTTTGAAAAACAGACACATAGGGGAATCCAAGATGGGGTGAATGGTGGGCATCTCACCAGGTTCCAGAATCCTTTGTCAAACCGCAAATTTGGCTACAAAAACACTTCTTTCCTCACTTTTCGGTGTCAGACACTTCTGGAACTGAAAGCAGTCACAAATTTCCTTCCACCCAGCATTCCCCCACGTCTCCAGATGAAAATGATACATCACTTGTGTGGGTAGGCCTAGCGCCCGTGACAGGAAATGTCTGAAAACACAATGTGGACGCATTAAATTTTCCCACAGAAAACAGAGCTGTTTTTTGCAAAGTGCCTACCTGTGGATTTTGCCCTCTAGCTTAACCGCTACCTAAAGAAACCTACCAAACCTGTGCATTTTTTAAAACTAGACACCTAGGGGAATCCAAGATGGGGTGACTTGTGAGGCTCTCGTAAGGTTCTTTTTCAAAGAATCCTTTACGAACTGCAAAAGTTGGCTAAAAAACACTTTTTTCTCACATTTCGGTAACTGAAGGTTTTGGAATCTGAGAGGAGCCACAAATTTCCTTCCACCCAGCATTCCCCCACGTCTCCAGAAAAAAATGATACATCACTTGTGTGGTTAGGCCTAGCGCCTGTGACAGGAAATGCCGGAAAGCACAATGTGGACGCATTACATTTTCCCAAAGAAAACAGAGCTGTTTTTTGCAAAGTGCCTACCTGTGGATTTTGGCCTCTAGCTCAACCGGTACCTAGGGAAACCTACCAAACCTGTGCATTTTTTAAAACTAGACACCTAGGGGAATCCAAGATGGGGTGACTTGTGGGGCTCTCGTAAGGTTCTTTTACAAAGAATCCTTTGCAAACTGCAAAATTTGGTTAAAAAAACACTTTTTCCTCACATTTCAGTGACAGAAAGTTCTGGAACCTGAGAGGAGCTGCTAATTTCATGCCACCCAGCGTTCCCCCATGTCTTCCGATAAAAATGACACCTCAATTCTGTCGGGCAGCCTAGTGCCCATGACAGGAAATGCCCCAAAACACAACGTGGACACATCTAATTTTCCCAAAGAAAACAGAGCTGTTGTTTGCAAAGTGCAAACCTGTGAATTTTTGCCTCTAGCTCAGCCGGCACCTAGGGAAACCTACCAAACCTGTGCATTTTTTAAAACTACAGACTTCGGGAATCCATGATGGGGTGAATCGTGGGGATCTCACCAGGTTCTGTTACCCAGAATCCTTTGCAAACCTCAAATTTGGCTAAAAAAACACTTTTTTCCTCACTTTTCGGTGACAGAAAGTTCTGGAATCTGAAAGGAACCGCAAATTACCTTCCACCCAGCGTTCCCCCACGTCTCCAGATAAAAATGATACATCACTTGTGTGGGTAGACCTAGCACCCGTGACAGGAAATGCCTGAAAACACAATGTGGACGCATTACATTTTCCCAAAGAAAACAGAGCTGTTTTTTGCAAAGTGCCTACCTGTGGATTTTGGCCTCTACCTCAGCCGGCACCTAGGGAAACCTACCAAACCTATGCATTTCTTAAAACTAGACACCTAGGGGAATCCAAGATGGGGTGACTTGTGGGGCTCTCGTAAGGTTCTGGTACACAGAATCCTTTGCAAACTGCAAAATTTGGCTAAAAAAACACTTTTTCCTCAGATTTCGGTGACAGAAAGTTCTGGAACCTGAGAGGAGCCGCAAATTTCATACCACCCAGCGTTCCCCCATGTCTTCTGATAAAAATTACACCTCAATTCTGTGGGGCGGCCTAGTGCCCATGACAGGAAATGCCCCAAAACACAACGTGGACACATCTAATTTTCCCAAAGAAAACAGAGCTGTTGTTTACAAAGTGCCAACCTGTGAATTTTTGCCTCTAGCTCAGCCGGCACCTAGTGAAACCTACCAAACCTGTGCATTTTTGAAAACTACAGACTATGGGAATCCACAGTGGGGTGAATCGTGGGGATCTCACCAGGTTCTGTTACCCAGAATCCTTTGCAAACCTCAAATTTGGCTAAAAAAACACTTTTTTCCTCACTTTTCGGTGACAGAAAGTTCTGGAATCTGAAAGGAACCACAAATTACCTTCCACCCAGTGTTCCCCTACGTCTCCAGATAAAAATGATACATCACTTGTGTGGGTAGGCCTAGCGCCCGTGACAGGAAATGCCTGAAAACACAATGTGGATACATTACATTTTCCCAAAGAAAACAGAGCTGTTTTTTCCAAAGTGCCTACCTGTGGATTTCGGCCTCTAGCTCAACCGGTACCTATGGAAACCTACCAAACCTGTGCATTTTTTAAAACTAGACACCTAGGGGAATCCAAGGTGGGGTGACTTGTGGGGCTCTTGTAAGGTTCTTTTTCACAGAATCCTTTGCAAACTGCAAAATTTGGCTAAAAAAACACTTTTTTCTCACATTTCGGTGACAGAAAGCTCTAGAACCTGAGAGGAGCCGCAAATTTCATACCACCCAGCTTCCCCATTTCTTCCGATAAAAATTACACCTCTATTCTGTGGGGCAACCTAGTGCCTGCGACAGGAAATGCCCCCAATGCACAACGTGGACACATCACATTTTCAGAAAGAAAACAGCTGTTTTTTGCAAAGTGACAACCTGTGAATTTTGGCCTCTAGCTCAGCCGGCACCTAGGGAACCCTACTAAACCTGTGCATTGTTGAAAACTAGACACCTAGTGGAATCCAAGATGGGGTGACTTGTGGGGCTCTCACCAGGTTCTGCTAGCCAGAATCCTTTGCAAACCTCAAAATTTGGCTAAAAAAAAACACTTTTTCCTCACATTTCAGTGACAGAAGGTTTTGGAATCTGAGAGGAGCCACAAATGTCCTTCCACCCAGCATTCCCCCAAGTCTCCCAATAAAAATGATACCTCAATTGTGTGGGTAGGCCTAGTACCCGCGACAGGAATTGCCCCAAAACACAACGTGAACGCATCACATTTTCCCAAAGAAAACAGAGCTGTTTTTTGCAAAGTGCCTACCTGTGGATTTTGGCCTATAGCTCAGTCGGCACCTAGTGAAACCTACCAAACCTGTGCATTTTTGAAAACTACAGACCATGGGAATCCAAGATGGGGTGAATGGGGGGGATCTCTCCAGGTTCTGTTACAGAGAATCCTTTGCAAACCTCAAATTTGGCTAAAAAAAACACTTTTTTCCTCACTTTTCTGTGACAGAAAGTTCTCGAATCTGAAAAGAGCCACAGATTTCCTTCCCCCCAGCGTTCCCCTATGTCTCCAGATAAAAAGGATACCTCACTTGTGTGGGTAGGCCTAGTACCCACAACAGGAAATGCCTGAAAACACAATGTGGACGCATCACATTTTCCCAAAGAAAACAGAGCTGTTTTTTGCAAAGTGCCTACCTTTGGATTTTGGCCTCTAGCTCACCCCGTACCTATGGAAACCTACCAAACCTGTGTATTTTTTAAAACTAGACACCTAGGGGAATCCAAGATGGGGTGACTTGTGGGGCTCTCATAAGGTTCTGTTACCCAGAATCCTTTGCAAACCGCAAAATTTGGTTAAGAAAACACTTTTTCCTCACATTTCTGTGATAGAAAGTTCTGGAACCTGAGAGGAGCCACAAATTTCATACCACCCAGCGTTCCCCCATGTCTTCCGATAAAAATTACACCTCACTTGTGTGGGGCGGCCTAGTGCCCATGACATGAAATGCCCCCAAAACACAATGTGGACAGATCACATTTTCCCAAAGAAAACAGAGCTGTTTTTTACAAAGTGCCAACCTGTGAATTTTGGCCTCTAGCTCAGCTGGCACCTAGAGAAACCTACCAAAGCTGTGCATTTTTGAAAAACAGACACATAGGGGAATTCAAGAATGGGTGACTTGTGGGGCTTTCACCAAGTTCTGTTACCCAGAATCTTTTGCAAACCTTAAAATTTGGCTAAAAAAACACTTTTTCCTCACATTTCAGTGACAGAAGGTTTTGGAATCTGAGAGGAGCCACAGATTTCCTTCCCCCCAGCGTTCCCCTATGTCTCCAGATAAAAAGGATACCTCACTTGTGTGGGTAGGCCTAGTACCCACAACAGGAAATGCCTGAAAACACAATGTGGACGCATCACATTTTCCCAAAGAAAACAGAGCTGTTTTTTGCAAAGTGCCTACCTTTGGATTTTGACCTCTAGCTCACCCCGTACCTATGGAAACCTACCAAACCTGTGCATTTTTTAAAACTAGACACCTAGGGGAATCCAAGATGGGGTGACTTGTGGGGCTCTCATAAAGTTCTGTTACCCAGAATCCTTTGCAAACCGCAAAATTTGGTTAAGAAAACACTTTTTCCTCACATTTCGGTGACATAAAGTTCTGGAACTTGATAGGAGCCACAAATTTCATGCCACCCAGCATTCCCCCATGTCTTCCGATAAAAATTACACCTCACTTGTGTGGGGCGGCTTAGTGCCCATGACAGGAAATGCCCCAAAACACAATGTGGACACATCACACTTCCCCAAAGAAAACAGAGCAGTTGTTTTCAAAGTGCCAATCTGTGAATTTTGGACTCTAGCTCAGCCGGCACCTAGGGAAACCTACCAAACCTGTGCATTTTTTATCCAATATCAGGTGACTTGTAGGGCTCCCACTAGGTTCTGTTACCCAGAATCCTTGCAAACCTCAAAATTTGGCCCCAAAAACACTTTTTCCTCACATTTCAGTGACAAAACGTTTTGGAATCTGAGAGGAGCCACAAATTTCCTTCCATCTAGCGTTCCCTCAAGTCTCCAGATAAAAATGATACCTCACTTGTGTGGGTAGGCCTAGTGCCCGTGGCAGGAAATGCCCAAAAACACAATGTGGACACATCACATTTTCCCAAAGAAAACAGAGGTGTTTTTTACAATGTGCCTACCTGTGGATTTTGGCCTCTAGCTCAGCCGGCAAATAGGGAAACCTACCATACCTCTGCATGTTTACAAACTAGATACCTAGGGGAATCCAAGATGGCGTGACTTGTGGGGCTTGCACCAGGTTTTGTTAGCCAGAATCCTTTGCAAACCGCCATATTTGGCTAAGAAAACACTTTTGTCCTCACATTTTGGTGACAAAGTGCTGGAATCTGAAAGAAGCCACAAATTTCGTACCACCCAGCGTTCCCCCAAGTCTTCCGATCAAAATTACACCTCACTTGTGTGGCTAGACCTAGTGCCCGCATCAGGAAATGCTCCAAAACACAACGTGGACACATCACATTTTCACAAAGAAACCGGAGGTGTTTTTTACAAAGTGCCTACCTTCCCAAAGAAAACAGAGCTGTTTTTTGCAAAGTGCCTACCTGTGGATTTTGGCCTGTAGCTCAGTCGGCACCTAGGGAAACCTACCAAACCTGTGCATTTTTGAAAACTACAGACCATGGGAATCCAAGATGGGGTGAATGGTGGGGATCTCACCAGGTTCTGTTACTGAGAATCCTTTGCAAACCTCAAATTTGGCTAAAAAAACACTTTTTTCCTCACATTTCAGTGACAGAATGTTCTGGAATCTGAAAGGAGCCACAAATTTCCTTCCACCCAGCTTTCTCCCACGTCTCCAGATAAAAATGATTCCTCACTTGTGTGGGTAGGCCTAGCGCCCGTGACAGGAAATGCCTGAAAACAATATGTGGATGCATCACATTTTCCCAAAGAAAACAAAGCTGTTTTTTGCAAAGTGCCTACCTGTGGATTTTGGCCTCTAGCTCAACTGGTACCTAGGGAAACCTACCAAACCTGTGCATTGTTGAAAACTAGACATCTAGGGGAATCCAAAATGGCGTGACTTGTGGGGCTCTCATCAGGTTCTGCTTCCCAGAATCCTTTGCAAACCTCAAAATTTGGCTAAAAAAAACACTTTTTCCTCACATTTCGGTGACAGAAGGTTTTGGAATCTGAGAGGAGCCACAAATTTCCTTCCACCCAGCATTCCCCCAAGTCTCCCAATAAAAATGATACCTTACTTGTGAGTGTAGGTCTAGTGCCCGCAACAAGAAATGCCCCAAAAAACAACGTGGACACATCACATTTTCCCAAAGAAAACAGAGCTGTTTTTTGCAACGTGCCTACCTGTGAATGTAGGCCTCTAGCTCAGCCGGCACCTAGGGAAACCTAACAAACTTGTGCATTTTTAAAAACTACAGACCATGGGAATCCAAGATGGGGTGACTTGTGGGACTTTCACCAGGTTGTGTTACCCAGAATACTTTGCAAACCTCAAAATTTGGCTAAAAAATACACTTTTTCCTCACATTTCAGTGGCAGAAGGTTTTGGAATCTGAGAGGAGCAACAAATTTCCTTCCACCCAGCATTCCCCCAAGTCTCCTGACAAAAATGGTACCTCACTTGTGTGGGTGGGCCTATTACCCGCGACAGGAAATGCCCCAAAACACAACGTGAATGCATCACATTTTCCCAAAGAAAACAGAGCTGTTTTTTGCAAAGTGCATACCTGTGGGTTTTGGCCTGTAGCTCAGTCGGCAGCTAGGGAAACCTACCAAACCTGTGCATTTTTAAAACTACAGACCATGGGAATCCAAGATGGGGTGAATAATGGGGATCTCACCAGGTTCTGCTACCCAGAATCCTTTCCAAGATCAAAATTCGGCTAAAACAAACCTTTTTTCCTCACTTTTCGGTTCTGGAATCTGAAAAGAGAGACAAATTTCCTTCCACCCAGCGTTCCCCCACGTCTCCAGATAAAAATCATACCTTACTTGTGTGGGTAGGCCTAGTGCCCGCGACAGGAAATGCCTGAAAACACAATGTGGACGCATCACGTTTTCCCAAAGAAAACAGAGCTGTTTTTTGCAAAGTTCCAACCTGTGAATTTTGGCCTCTAGCTCAGCCAGCACCTAGGGAAACCTACCAACCCTGTGCATTTTTGAAAACTACAGACCATGGGAATCCAAGATGGGGTGAATTATGGGGATCTCACCAGGTTCTGTTACCCAGAATCCTTTGCAAACCTCAAATTTGGCTAAAAAAAACACTTTTTTCCTCATTTTCGGTGACAGAACGTTCTGGAATCTGAAAGGAGCCACAAGTTTCCTTCCACCCAGCATTCCCCCACGTCTCCAGATAAAATAATACATCACTTGTGTGGGTAGGCCTAGCGCGCGTGACAGGAAATGCCTGAAAATACAATGTGGAAGCATGACATTTTCCCAAAGGAAACAGAGCTGTTTTTTGCAAAGTGCCTACCGGTGGATTTTGGCATCTAGCTCAGCCGGCATCTAGCGAAACCTACCATACCTGTGCATGTTTACAACCTAGACACCTAGGGGAATCCAAGATGGGGTGACTTGTGGGGCTTTCACCAGGTTCTGTTTCCCTGAATCCTTTGGAAACCTAAAAATTTGGCTAAAAAATACACTTTTTCCTCACATATCAGTGACAGAAAGTTTTGGAATCTGAGAGGAGCCACAAATTTCCTTCCACCCAGCGTTCCCGCAAGTCTCCAGATAAAAATGATACCTCACTTGTGTGGGTAGGCCTAGTGCCCGCGACAGGAAATGCCCCCAGTGCACAACGTGGACACATCACATTTTCACAAAGAAAACGGAGCTGTTTTTTGCAAAGTGCCAACCTGTGAATTTTGGCCTCTAGCTCAGCCGGCACCTAGGGAAACCTACCAAACCTGTGCATTTTTGAGAACTAGACACCTAGGTGAATCCAAGACGGGGTGACTTGTGGGGCTCTCACCAGGTTCTGCTATCCAGAATCCTTTGCAAACCGCAAAATTTGGCCCAAGAAAACCCTTTTTCCTCACATTTCGGTGACAAAAAGGTTTTGGAATCTGAGAGGAGCCACAAATTTCCTTCCACCCAGCGTTCCCCCACGTCTCCAGATAAAAATGATATCTCATTTGAGTGGGTAGGCCTAGTGCCCGCAACAGGAAATGCCTGAAAACACAATGTGAACGCATCACATTTTCCCAAAGAAAACAGAGCTGTTTTTTGCAAAGTGCCTAGCTGTGTATTTTGGCCTCTAGCTCAACCGATACCTAGGGAAACCTACCAAACCTGTGCATTTTTTAAAACTAGAGACCTAGGGGAATCCAAGATGGAGTGACTTGTGGGGCTCTCATAAGGTTATGTTACCCAGAATCCTTTGCAAACCGCAAAATTTGGCCCAAGAAAACCCTTTTTCCTCACATTTTAGTGACAGAAAGTTTTGGAATCTGTGATGAGCCACAAATTTTCTTCCATCCAGCGTTCCCTCACGTCTCTAGATAAAAATGATACATCACTTGTGTGGGTAGGCCTAGTGCCCGCAGCAGGAAATGCCCAAAAACACAACGTGGACACATCACATTTTCCCAAAGAAAACAGAGGTGTTTTTTACAATGTGCCTACCTGTGGATTTTGGCCTCTAGCTCAGCCGGCACATAGGGAAACCTACCATACCCCTGCATGTTTACAAACTAGACACCTAGGAGAATCCAAGATGGCATGACTTGTGGGGCTCGCACCAGGTTTTGTTAGTCAGAATCCTTTGCAACTGCCAAATTCGGCTAAAAAAACACTTTTGTCCTCACATTTTGGTGACAGAAAGTGCTGGAATCTGAAAGGAGCCACAAGTTTCGTACCACCCAGCGTTTCCCCAAGTCTTCCGATAAAAATTACACCTCACTTGTGTGGGTAGGCCTAGTACCCGTGTCAGGAAATGCTCCAAAAATACAGCGTGGACACATCACATTTTTACAAAGAAACCGGAGGTGTTTGTTACAAAGTGGCTACCTGTGGATTTTGGCCTCTAGCTCAGCCGGCACCTAGGGAAACCTACAATACCTGTGCATATTTAGAAACTAGACACCTAGCGGAAGCTAAGATGGCGTGACTTGTGGGGCTCACACCATGTTCTGTTACCCAGAATCCTTTGCAAACCTCAAAATGTGGCTAAAAAATACTTTTTCCTCACATTTCAGTGACAGAACGTTCTCGAATCTGAGAGGAGACAAAAATTTCCTTTCACCCAGCGTTCCCCCACGTCTCCAGATAAAAATGATACATCACTTGTGTGGGTAGGCCTAATGCCCGCGACAGGAAATGCCCCAAAACACAACGTGAACGCATCACATTTTCCTAAACAAAACAGAGCTGTTTTTTGCAAAGTGCCTACCTGTGGGTTTTGGCCTGTAGCTCAGTCAGCAGCTAGGGAAACCTACCAAACCTGTGCATTTTTTAAAACTACAGACTACGGGAATCCATGATGGGGTGAATCGTGGGGATCTCACCAGGTTCTGTTACCCAGAATCCTTTGCAAACCTCAAATTTGGCTTAAAAAAACACTTTTTTCCTCACTTTTCGGTGACAGAAAGTTCTGGAATCTGAAAGGAACCACAAATTACCTTCCACCCAGCGTTCCCCCACGTCTCCAGATAAAAATGATACACCACTTTTGTGGGTAGGCCTAGCGCCCGTGACAGGAAATGCCTGAAAACGCAATGTGGATGCATTACATTTTCCCAAAGAAAACAGAGCTGTTTTTTGCAAAGTGCCTACCTGTGGATTTTGGCCTCTACCTCAGCCGGGACCTAGGGAAACCTACCAAACCTGTGCATTCTTTAAAACTAGACACCTAGGGGAATCCAAGATGGGGTGACTTGTGGGGCTCACGTAAGGTTCTGTTACGAAGAATCCTTTCCAAACTGCAAAATTTGGCTAAAAAGACACTTTTTCCTCACATTTCGGTGACAAAAAGTTCTGGGACCTGAGAGGAGCCACAAATTTCATACCACCCAGCGTTCCCCCATGTCTTCCGATAAAAATTACACCTCACTTCTGTGGGGCGGCATAGTGCCCATGACAGAAATGCTCCAAAACACAACGTGGGCAGATCATATTTTCCCAAAGAAAACAGAGCTGTTTTTTACAAAGTGCCAACCTGTGAATTTTGGCCTCTAGCCCAGCCGGCACCTAGAGAAACCTACCAAACCTGTGCATTTTTGAAAACTACAGACCATGGGAATCCAAGATGGGGTGAATGGTGGGGATCTCACCAGGTTCTGTTACTGAGAATCCTTTGCAAACCTCAAATTTGGCTAAAAAAACACTTTTTTCCTCACATTTCAGTGACAGAATGTTCTGGAATCTGAAAGGAGCCACAAATTTCCTTCCACCCAGCTTTCTCCCACGTCTCCAGATAAAAATGATTCCTCACTTGTGTGGGTAGGCCTAGCGCCCGTGACAGGAAATGCCTGAAAACAATATGTGGATGCATCACATTTTCCCAAAGAAAACAAAGCTGTTTTTTGCAAAGTGCCTACCTGTGGATTTTGGCCTCTAGCTCAACTGGTACCTAGGGAAACCTACCAAACCTGTGCATTGTTGAAAACTAGACATCTAGGGGAATCCAAAATGGCGTGACTTGTGGGGCTCTCATCAGGTTCTGCTTCCCAGAATCCTTTGCAAACCTCAAAATTTGGCTGAAAAAAACACTTTTTCCTCACATTTCGGTGACAGAAGGTTTTGGAATCTGAGAGGAGCCACAAATTTCCTTCCACCCAGCATTCCCCCAAGTCTCCCAATAAAAATGATACCTTACTTGTGAGTGTAGGTCTAGTGCCCGCAACAAGAAATGCCCCAAAAAACAACGTGGACACATCACATTTTCCCAAAGAAAACAGAGCTGTTTTTTGCAACGTGCCTACCTGTGAATGTAGGCCTCTAGCTCAGCCGGCACCTAGGGAAACCTAACAAACTTGTGCATTTTTAAAAACTACAGACCATGGGAATCCAAGATGGGGTGACTTGTGGGACTTTCACCAGGTTGTGTTACCCAGAATACTTTGCAAACCTCAAAATTTGGCTAAAAAATACACTTTTTCCTCACATTTCAGTGGCAGAAGGTTTTGGAATCTGAGAGGAGCAACAAATTTCCTTCCACCCAGCATTCCCCCAAGTCTCCCGACAAAAATGGTACCTCACTTGTGTGGGTGGGCCTATTACCCGCGACAGGAAATGCCCCAAAACACAACGTGAATGCATCACATTTTCCCAAAGAAAACAGAGCTGTTTTTTGCAAAGTGCATACCTGTGGGTTTTGGCCTGTAGCTCAGTCGGCAGCTAGGGAAACCTACCAAACCTGTGCATTTTTAAAACTACAGACCATGGGAATCCAAGATGGGGTGAATAATGGGGATCTCACCAGGTTCTGCTACCCAGAATCCTTTCCAAGATCAAAATTCGGCTAAAACAAACCTTTTTTCCTCACTTTTCGGTTCTGGAATCTGAAAAGAGAGACAAATTTCCTTCCACCCAGCGTTCCCCCACGTCTCCAGATAAAAATCATACCTTACTTGTGTGGGTAGGCCTAGTGCCCGCGACAGGAAATGCCTGAAAACACAATGTGGACGCATCACGTTTTCCCAAAGAAAACAGAGCTGTTTTTTGCAAAGTTCCAACCTGTGAATTTTGGCCTCTAGCTCAGCCAGCACCTAGGGAAACCTACCAACCCTGTGCATTTTTGAAAACTACAGACCATGGGAATCCAAGATGGGGTGAATTATGGGGATCTCACCAGGTTCTGTTACCCAGAATCCTTTGCAAACCTCAAATTTGGCTAAAAAAAACACTTTTTTCCTCATTTTCGGTGACAGAACGTTCTGGAATCTGAAAGGAGCCACAAGTTTCCTTCCACCCAGCATTCCCCCACGTCTCCAGATAAAAATAATACATCACTTGTGTGGGTAGGCCTAGCGCGCGTGACAGGAAATGCCTGAAAATACAATGTGGAAGCATGACATTTTCCCAAAGGAAACAGAGCTGTTTTTTGCAAAGTGCCTACCGGTGGATTTTGGCATCTAGCTCAGCCGGCATCTAGCGAAACCTACCATACCTGTGCATGTTTACAACCTAGACACCTAGGGGAATCCAAGATGGGGTGACTTGTGGGGCTTTCACCAGGTTCTGTTACCCTGAATCCTTTGGAAACCTCAAAATTTGGCTAAAAAATACACTTTTTCCTCACATATCAGTGACAGAAAGTTTTGGAATCTGAGAGGAGCCACAAATTTCCTTCCACCCAGCGTTCCCGCAAGTCTCCAGATAAAAATGATACCTCACTTGTGTGGGTAGGCCTAGTGCCCGCGACAGGAAATGCCCCCAGTGCACAACGTGGACACATCACATTTTCACAAAGAAAACGGAGCTGTTTTTTGCAAAGTGCCAACCTGTGAATTTTGGCCTCTAGCTCAGCCGGCACCTAGGGAAACCTACCAAACCTGTTCATTTTTGAGAACTAGACACCTAGGTGAATCCAAGACGGGGTGACTTGTGGGGCTCTCACCAGGTTCTGCTATCCAGAATCCTTTGCAAACCTCAAAATTTGGCTAATAAAACACTTTTTCCTCACATTTCGGTGACAAAAAGGTTTTGGAATCTGAGAGGAGCCACAAATTTCCTTCCACCCAGCGTTCCCCCACGTCTCCAGATAAAAATGATATCTCATTTGAGTGGGTAGGCCTAGTGCCCGCAACAGGAAATGCCTGAAAACACAATGTGAATGCATCACATTTTCCCAAAGAAAACAGAGCTGTTTTTTGCAAAGTGCCTAGCTGTGGATTTTGGCCTCTAGCTCAACCGATACCTAGGGAAACCTACCAAACCTGTGCATTTTTTAAAACTAGAGACCTAGGGGAATCCAAGATGGAGTGACTTGTGGGGCTCTCATAAGGTTATGTTACCCAGAATCCTTTGCAAACCGCAAAATTTGGCCCAAGAAAACCCTTTTTCCTCACATTTTAGTGACAGAAAATTTTGGAATCTGAGATGAGCCACAAATTTTCTTCCATCCAGCGTTCCCTCACGTCTCTAGATAAAAATGATACATCACTTGTGTGGGTAGGCCTAGTGCCCGCAGCAGGAAATGCCCAAAAACACAACGTGGACACATCACATTTTCCCAAAGAAAACAGAGGTGTTTTTTACAATGTGCCTACCTGTGGATTTTGGCCTCTAGCTCAGCCGGCACATAGGGAAACCTACCATACCCCTGCATGTTTACAAACTAGACACCTAGGAGAATCCAAGATGGCATGACTTGTGGGGCTCGCACCAGGTTTTGTTAGTCAGAATCCTTTGCAACTGCCAAATTCGGCTAAAAAAACACTTTTGTCCTCACATTTTGGTGACAGAAAGTGCTGGAATCTGAAAGGAGCCACAAGTTTCGTACCACCCAGCGTTTCCCCAAGTCTTCCGATAAAAATTACACCTCACTTGTGTGGGTAGGCCTAGTACCCGTGTCAGGAAATGCTCCAAAAATACAGCGTGGACACATCACATTTTTACAAAGAAACCGGAGGTGTTTGTTACAAAGTGGCTACCTGTGGATTTTGGCCTCTAGCTCAGCCGGCACCTAGGGAAACCTACAATACCTGTGCATATTTAGAAACTAGACACCTAGCGGAAGCTAAGATGGCGTGACTTGTGGGGCTCACACCATGTTCTGTTACCCAGAATCCTTTGCAAACCTCAAAATGTGGCTAAAAAATACTTTTTCCTCACATTTCAGTGACAGAACGTTCTCGAATCTGAGAGGAGACAAAAATTTCCTTTCACCCAGCGTTCCCCCACGTCTCCAGATAAAAATGATACATCACTTGTGTGGGTAGGCCTAATGCCCGCGACAGGAAATGCCCCAAAACACAACGTGAACGCATCACATTTTCCCAAACAAAACAGAGCTGTTTTTTGCAAAGTGCCTACCTGTGGGTTTTGGCCTGTAGCTCAGTCAGCAGCTAGGGAAACCTACCAAACCTGTGCATTTTTGAAAACTACAGACCATGGGAATCCAAGATGGGGTGAATAGTGGGGATCTCACCAGGTTCTGCTACCCAGAATCCTTTGCAAACCTCAGAATTCGGCTAAAAAAAACCTTTTTTCCTCACCTTTCGGTGACAGAAAGTTCTGGAATCTGAAAAGAGACACAAATTTCCTTCCACCCAGCTTTCCCCCACGTCTCCAGATAAAAATGATACCTCACTTGTGTGGGTAGGCCTAGTGCCCACGACAGGAAATGCCTGAAAACACAATGTGAACGCATCACATTTTCCCAAAGAAAACAGAGTTGTTTTTTGCAAAGTACCTACCTGTAGAATTTGGCCTCTAGCTCAACCTATACCTAGGGAAACCTACCAAACCTGTGCATTTTTTAAAACTAGACAACTAGGGGAATCCATGATGGGGTGACTTGTGGGGCTCTCATAAGGTTCTGTTACCCAGAATCCTTTGAAATGTGGCTAAAAAACACATTTTACTCATATTTCGGTGACAGAAAGTTCTGGAACCTGAGAGGAGCCACAAATTTCATACCACCCAGCGTTCCCCCGAGTCTTCCCATAAAAATTACACCTCACTTCTGTGGGACGGTTGGGTGTCCATGACAGGAAATGCCCCAAAACACAACATGGACACATCTCATTTTCCCAAAGAAAACAGAGCTGTTGTATGCAAACTGCCAACCTGTGAATTTTGGCCTCCAGCTCAGCCAGCACCTAGGGAAACCTACCAAACCAATACATTTTTAAAAACTACAGACCATGGGAATCCAAGATGGGGTGACTTGTGGGACTTTCACCAGGTTCTGTTACCCAGAATCCTTTGCAAACCTCAAAATGTGGCTAAAAAATACACTTTTTCCTCACATATCAGTGACAGAAATTTTTGGAATCTGAAATGAGCCACAAATTTCCTTCCACCCAGCGTTCCCCGAGTCTTCCCATAAAAATTACACCTCACTTGTGTGGGGCGGCCAAGTGCCCACGACAGGAAATGCCCCAAAATACAACGTGGACACATCACATTTTGCCAAAGAAAACAGAGCTGTTGTTTGCAAAGTGCCAACCTGTGAATTTTGGCCTCTATCTCAGCCGGCACCTAGGGAAACCTACCAAACCTGTGCATTTTTGAAAACTAGACACCTAGGGGAATCCAAGATGGGGTGACTTGTGGGGCTCTCACCAGGTTCTCTTACACAGAATCCTTTGCAAACCTCAAAATTTGGCTAAAAAAATTATTTTTCCTCACATTTCGGTGACAGAAAGTTCTGGAACCTGAGAGGAGCCATAAATTTCCTTCCACCCAGCGTTCCCCCAAGTCTCCAGATAAAGATGATACCTCACTTGTGTGGGTAGGCCTAGTGCCCGCGACAGGAAATACCCCAATGTGCAACGTGGACACATCACATTTTCCCAAAGAAAACAGAGGTGTTTTTTGCAAAGTGCCAACCTGTGAATTTTGGCCTCTAGTTCCGCCGGCTCCTAGGGAAACCTACCAAACCTGTGCATTTTTTTAGAACTAGACAACTAGGGGAATCCAAGATGGGGTGACGTTTGTGGCTCTCACCAGGTTCTGTTACCCAGAATCCTTTGCAAACCTCAACATTTGGCTAAAAAAATTATTTTTCCTCACATTTCGGTGACAGAAAGTTTGGAATCTGAGAGGAGCCACAAATTTCCTTCTACCCAGCATTCCCCAAAGTCTTCCGATAAAAATGACACCTCACTTGTGTGGGTAGGCCTTGTGCCCGCGAAAGGAAATGCCCCAAAACACAACATGGACACATCACATTTTACTAAAGAAAACAGAGCTGTTTTTTGCAAAGTGCCTACCTCTGGATTTTGGCATCTAGCTCAGCCGACACCTAGGGAAACCTACCAAACCTGTGCATGTTTGAAAACTAGACATGCAGGGGAATCCAAGACGGGGTGACTTGTGGGGATCTCACCAGGATCTGTTAGCCAAAATCGTTTGCAAACCTCAACATTTGGCTAAAAAAACATATTTTCCTCACATTTCAGTGACAGAAATTTCTGGAATCTGAGAGGAGCCACAAATTTCCTTCCACCCAGCATTCACCCAAATCTCCCAATAAAAATGATACCTCACTTGTGTGTGTGTAGGCCTAGTGCCCGTGAGAGGAAATGCCCCAAAACACAAGGTGGACACAATACGTTTTCCCAAAGAAAACAGAGCTGTTTTTTGCGAAGTGCCTACCTGTGGATTTTGGCCTGTAGCTCAGTCGGCACCTAGGGAAACCTACCAAACCTGTGCATTTTTGAAAACTACAGACCATGGGAATCCAAGATGGGGTGAAAGGTGGGGATCTCACCAGGTTCTGTTACCTAGAATCCTTTGCAAACCTCAAAATTTGGGTAAAAAAACACTTTTCCTCACTTTTCGGTGACAGAAAGTTCTGGAATCTGAAATGAGCCACAAATTTCCTTCCACCCAGCGTTCCCCCACGTCTCCAGATAAAAATAATACCCCACTTGTGTGGGTAGGCCTAGTGCGCGCGACAGGAAATACCTCAAAACACAATATGACACATCACATTTTCCCAAAGAAAACAGAGATGTTTTTTCCAAAGTGCCAACCTGTGAATATTGGCCTCTAGCTCAGCCGGCACCTAGGGAAACATACCAAACCTGTGCATTTTTTTAAACTACACACTATGGTTATCAAAGGTGGGGTGACTTGTTGGAATCTCACCAGGTTTTGCTACCCAGAATCCTTTGGAAACCTAAAAATATGGCTAAATAAATACTTTTTCCTCACATTTCAGTGACAAAGAGTTCTGGAATCTGAGAGGAGCCACATATTTCATACCACGCAGCGTTTCCCCAAGTCTTCCAATAAAAATTACACCTCACTTGTGTGGGGATGCCTAGTGCCCACGAAAGGAAATCCCCCAATGTGCAATATGGACACATCACATTTTCCCACAGAAATCAGAGCAGTTTTTTCCAAAGGGCAAACCTGTGAATTTTGGCCTCTAGCGCAGCCGGCACCTAGGGAAACCTACCAAACCTGTGCATTGTTGAAAACTAGACACCTAGTAGAATCTAAGATGGGGTGACTTGTGGGGCTCTCAACAGGTTCTGTTAGCCAGAATCCTTTGCAAACCTCAAAACCTGGCTAAAAAAACCTATTTTCCTCACATTTCAGTGACAGAAAGTTCTGGAATCTGAGAGGAGCCACACATTTCCTTCCACCCAGCATTCACCCAAATCTCCCAATAAAAATGATACCTCACTTGTGTGTGTAGGCCTAGTGCCCGTGAGAGAAAATGCCCCAAAACACAACGTGGACACAATACATTTTCCCAAAGAAAACAGAGCTGTTTTTTGCAAAGTGCCTACCTGTGGATTTTGGCCTGTAGCTCAGTCGGCACCTAGGGAAACCTACCAAACCTGTGCATTTTTTAAAACTACAGACCATGGGAATCCAAGATGGGGTGAATGGTGGGGATTGCACCAGGTTCTGTTACCTAGAATCCTTTGCAAACCTTAAAATTTGGGTAAAAAAACACTTTTCCTCACTTTTCGGTGACAGAAAGTTCTGGAATCTGAAATGAGCCACAAATTTCCTTCCACCCAGCGTTCCCCCACGTCTCCAGATAAAAATAATACCCCACTTGTGTGGGTAGGCCTAGTGCGCGCGACAGGAAATACCTCAAAACACAATATGACACATCACATTTTCCCAAAGAAAACAGAGATGTTTTTTCCAAAGTGCCAACCTGTGAATATTGGCCTCTAGCTCAGCCGGCACCTAGGGAAACATACCAAACCTGTGCATTTTTTTAAACTACACACTATGGTTATCAAAGGTGGGGTGACTTGTTGGAATCTCACCAGGTTTTGCTACCCAGAATCCTTTGGAAACCTAAAAATATGGCTAAATAAATACTTTTTCCTCACATTTCAGTGACAAAGAGTTCTGGAATCTGAGAGGAGCCACATATTTCATACCACGCAGCGTTTCCCCAAGTCTTCCAATAAAAATTACACCTCACTTGTGTGGGGATGCCTAGTGCCCACGAAAGGAAATCCCCCAATGTGCAATATGGACACATCACATTTTCCCACAGAAATCAGAGCAGTTTTTTCCAAAGGGCAAACCTGTGAATTTTGGCCTCTAGCGCAGCCGGCACCTAGGGAAACCTACCAAACCTGTGCATTGTTGAAAACTAGACACCTAGTAGAATCTAAGATGGGGTGACTTGTGGGGCTCTCAACAGGTTCTGTTAGCCAGAATCCTTTGCAAACCTCAAAACCTGGCTAAAAAAACCTATTTTCCTCACATTTCAGTGACAGAAAGTTCTGGAATCTGAGAGGAGCCACACATTTCCTTCCACCCAGCATTCACCCAAATCTCCCAATAAAAATGATACCTCACTTGTGTGTGTAGGCCTAGTGCCCGTGAGAGAAAATGCCCCAAAACACAACGTGGACACAATACATTTTCCCAAAGAAAACAGAGCTGTTTTTTGCAAAGTGCCTACCTGTGGATTTTGGCCTGTAGCTCAGTCGGCACCTAGGGAAACCTACCAAACCTGTGCATTTTTTAAAACTACAGACCATGGGAATCCAAGATGGGGTGAATGGTGGGTATCGCACCAGGTTCTGTTACCTAGAATCCTTTGCAAACCTTAAAATTTGGGTAAAAAAACACTTTTCCTCACTTTTCGGTGACAGAAAGTTCTGGAATCTGAAATGAGCCACAAATTTCCTTCCACCCAGCGTTCCCCCACGTCTCCAGATAAAAATAATACCCCACTTGTGTGTGTAGGCCTAGTGCGCGCGACAGGAAATGCCTCAAAACACAATATGGACGCATCACATTTTCCCAAAGAAAACAGATCTGTTTTTTCCAAAGTGCCTACCTGTGGATTTTGGCCTCTAGCTCAACCGGTACCTAGGGAAACTTACCAAACCTGTGCATTTTTGAAAACTAGACTCCTAGGGGAATCCAAGATGGGGTGACTTGTGGGGCTCTCACCAGGTTCTCTTACCCAGAATCCTTTGCAAACCTCAAAATCTGGCTAAACAAAACACTTTTTCCTCACATTTCAGTGACAGAAGGTTCTGGAATCTGAGAGGAGACACAAATTTTCTTCCACCCAGCGTTCCCCCAATTCTCCCAATCAAAATGATAACTCACTTGTGTGGGGAGGCCTAGTGCCCGCAACAGGAAATGCCCCAAAACACAACGTGGACACATCTCATTTTCCCAAAGAAAACAGAGCTGTTGTTTGCAAAGTGCCAACCTGTGAATTTTGGCCTCTAGCTCAGCCGGCACCTAGGGAAACATACCAAACATGTGCATTTTTGAAAACTACACACCATGGGAATCAAAGATGGGGTGACTTGTGGGGCTCTCAACAGGTTCTGCTACCCAGAATCCTTTGCAAACCTCAAACTTTGGCTAGAAAAATAATTTTTCCTCACATTTCCGTGACAGAAAGTTCTGGAATCTGAGAGGAGACATAAATTTCCTTCCACCCAGCGTTTCCGCAATTGCCCCAATAAAAATAATACCTCAATTGTGTGGGTAGGCGTAATGCCCGCGTCAGGAAATGCTCCAAAACACAACGTGGACACATCACATATTCACAAAGAAACCGGAGGTGTTTCTTAGAAAGTGCCTACCTGTGGATTTTGGCCTCTAGCTCAGCCGGCACCTAGGGAAACTTACCATACCTGTGCATCTTTACAAACTAGACACATAGGTGAATCTAAGATGGCCTGACTTGTGGGGCTCGCACCAGGTTCTCTTACCCAGAATCCTTTGCAAACCTCAAAATGTGGCTAAAAAAATACTTTTTCCTCACCTTTCAGTGACAGAAAGTTCTCGAATCTGAGAGGACACACAAATTTCATTCCACCCAGCGTTCCCCGAATTCTTCTGATAAAAATTACACCTCACTTGTGTGGGTAGGCCTAGTGCACGCAAAAGGAAATGCCCGAAAACACAACGTGGACACATCACATTTTCCCAAAGAAAACAGAACTGTTGTTTGCAAAGTGCCAACCTGTGAATTTTGGCCTGTAGGTCAGCCTACCAAACCTGTGCATTTTTTAAAACTAGACACCTAGGGGAATTCAAGATAGGGTGACTTGTGGGGCTCTCACCAGGTTCTGTTACCCAGAATCCTTTGCAAACCGCAAAATTTGGCTAAAAAAAAACTTTTTCCTCACATTTCAGTGACAGAAAGTACTGGAACCTGAGGGGAGCCACAAATTTCCTTCCACCCAGGATTCCCCCAAGTCTCCAGATAAAAATGATACCCACTTCTGTGGGTAGGCCTACTGCCCGCAACAGGAAATGCCCCAAATCACAATGTGAACACATCACATTTTCCCAAAGAAAACAGAGCTGTTTTTTGCAAAGGGCCAACCTGTGAATTTTGGCCTCTAGCTCAGCCGGCACCTAGGCAAACCTACCAAACCTGTGCATTTTTGGCAAACTAGACACCTAAGGGAATCCAAGATAGGGTGACTTTTGGGGCTCTCACCAGGTTCTCTTACCCAGAATCCTTTGCAAACCTCATAATTTGGCAAAAAAAAATATTTTTACATTTTGGTGACAGAAAGTTTTGGAATCTGAGAGGAGCCACACATTTCCTTCCACCAAGCATTCCCCCAAACTACCGATAAAAATTACACCTCACTTGTGTGGGTAGGCCTAGTGCTCGCAACAGGAAATGCCCAAAAGCACAACGTGGACACATCACATTTTCCCAAAGAAAACAGAGCTGTTGTTTGCAAAGTGCCAACCTGTGAATTTTGGCCTCTATCTCAGCCGGCACCTAGGGAAACCTACCAAACCTGTGCATTTTTGAAAACTAGACACCTAGGGGAATCCAAGATGGGGTGACTTGTGGGGCTCTCACCAGGTTCTCTTACACAGAATCCTTTGCAAACCTCAAAATTTGGCTAAAAAAATTATTTTTCCTCACATTTCGGTGACAGAAAGTTCTGGAACCTGAGAGGAGCCACAAATTTCCTTCCACCCAGCGTTCCCCCAAGTCTCCAGATAAAGATGATACCTCACTTGTGTGGGTAGGCCTAGTGCCCGCGACAGGAAATACCCCAATGTGCAACGTGGACACATCACATTTTCCCAAAGAAAACAGAGGTGTTTTTTGCAAAGTGCCAACCTGTGAATTTTGGCCTCTAGCTCCGCCGGCTCCTAGGGAAACCTACCAAACCTGTGCATTTTTTTAGAACTAGACAACTAGGGGAATCCAAGATGGGGTGACGTTTGTGGCTCTCACCAGGTTCTGTTACCCAGAATCCTTTGCAAACCTCAACATTTGGCTACAAAAATTATTTTTCCTCACATTTCGGTGACAGAAAGTTTGGAATCTGAGAGGAGCCACAAATTTCCTTCTACCCAGCATTCCCCAAAGTCTTCCGATAAAAATGACACCTCACTTGTGTGGGTAGGCCTTGTGCCCGCGAAAGGAAATGCCCCAAAACACAACATGGACACATCACATTTTACTAAAGAAAACAGAGCTGTTTTTTGCAAAGTGCCTACCTCTGGATTTTGGCATCTAGCTCAGCCGGCACCTAGGGAAACCTACCAAACCTGTGCATGTTTGGAAACTAGACACGCAGGGGAATCCAAGACGGGGTGACTTGTGGGGATCTCACCAGGATCTGTTAGCCAAAATCGTTTGCAAACCTCAACATTTGGCTAAAAAAACATATTTTCCTCACATTTCAGTGACAGAAATTTCTGGAATCTGAGAGGAGCCACAAATTTCCTTCCACCCAGCATTCACCCAAATCTCCCAATAAAAATGATACCTCACTTGTGTGTGTGTAGGCCTAGTGCCCGTGATAGGAAATGCCCCAAAACACAAGGTGGACACAATACGTTTTCCCAAAGAAAACAGAGCTGTTTTTTGCGAAGTGCCTACCTGTGGATTTTGGCCTGTAGCTCAGTCGGCACCTAGGGAAACCTACCAAACCTGTGCATTTTTGAAAACTACAGACCATGGGAATCCAAGATGGGGTGAAAGGTGGGGATCTCACCAGGTTCTGTTACCTAGAATCCTTTGCAAACCTCAAAATTTGGGTAAAAAAACACTTTTCCTCACTTTTCGGTGACAGAAAGTTCTGGAATCTGAAATGAGCCACAAATTTCCTTCCACCCAGCGTTCCCCCACGTCTCCAGATAAAAATAATACCCCACTTGTGTGGGTAGGCCTAGTGCGCGCGACAGGAAATACCTCAAAACACAATATGACACATCACATTTTCCCAAAGAAAACAGAGATGTTTTTTCCAAAGTGCCAACCTGTGAATATTGGCCTCTAGCTCAGCCGGCACCTAGGGAAACATACCAAACCTGTGCATTTTTTTAAACTACACACTATGGTTATCAAAGGTGGGGTGACTTGTTGGAATCTCACCAGGTTTTGCTACCCAGAATCCTTTGGAAACCTAAAAATATGGCTAAATAAATACTTTTTCCTCACATTTCAGTGACAAAGAGTTCTGGAATCTGAGAGGAGCCACATATTTCATACCACGCAGCGTTTCCCCAAGTCTTCCAATAAAAATTACACCTCACTTGTGTGGGGATGCCTAGTGCCCACGAAAGGAAATCCCCCAATGTGCAATATGGACACATCACATTTTCCCACAGAAATCAGAGCAGTTTTTTCCAAAGGGCAAACCTGTGAATTTTGGCCTCTAGCGCAGCCGGCACCTAGGGAAACCTACCAAACCTGTGCATTGTTGAAAACTAGACACCTAGTAGAATCTAAGATGGGGTGACTTGTGGGGCTCTCAACAGGTTCTGTTAGCCAGAATCCTTTGCAAACCTCAAAACCTGGCTAAAAAAACCTATTTTCCTCACATTTCAGTGACAGAAAGTTCTGGAATCTGAGAGGAGCCACACATTTCCTTCCACCCAGCATTCACCCAAATCTCCCAATAAAAATGATACCTCACTTGTGTGTGTAGGCCTAGTGCCCGTGAGAGAAAATGCCCCAAAACACAACGTGGACACAATACATTTTCCCAAAGAAAACAGAGCTGTTTTTTGCAAAGTGCCTACCTGTGGATTTTGGCCTGTAGCTCAGTCGGCACCTAGGGAAACCTACCAAACCTGTGCATTTTTTTAAACTACAGACCATGGGAATCCAAGATGGGGTGAATGGTGGGGATCGCACCAGGTTCTGTTACCTAGAATCCTTTGCAAACCTTAAAATTTGGGTAAAAAAACACTTTTCCTCACTTTTCGGTGACAGAAAGTTCTGGAATCTGAAATGAGCCACAAATTTCCTTCCACCCAGCGTTCCCCCACGTCTCCAGATAAAAATAATACCCCACTTGTGTGGGTAGGCCTAGTGCGCGCGAAAGGAAATGCCTCAAAACACAATATGGACGCATCACATTTTCCCAAAGAAAACAGATCTGTTTTTTCCAAAGTGCCTACCTGTGGATTTTGGCCTCTAGCTCAACCGGTACCTAGGGAAACTTACCAAACCTGTGCATTTTTGAAAACTAGACTCCTAGGGGAATCCAAGATGGGGTGACTTGTGGGGCTCTCACCAGGTTCTCTTACCCAGAATCCTTTGCAAACCTAATAATTTGGCAAAAAAAAATATTTTTCCTCACATTTTGGTGACCGAAAGTTTTGGAATCTGAGAGGAGCCACACATTTCCTTCCACCAAGCATTCCCCCAAACTACCGATAAAAATTAAACCTCACTTGTGTGGGTAGGCCTAGTGCTCGCAACAGGAAATGCCCAAAAGCACAACGTGGACACATCACATTTTCCCAAAGAAAACAGAGCTGTTGTTTGCAAAGTGCCAACCTGTGAATTTTGGCCTCTATCTCAGCCGGCACCTAGGGAAACCTACCAAACCTGTGCATTTTTTAAAACTAGACACCTAGGGGAATCCAAGATGGGGTGACTTGTGGGGCTCTCACCAGGTTCTCTTACACAGAATCCTTTGCAAACCTAATAATTTGGCAAAAAAAAATATTTTTCCTCACATTTTGGTGACCGAAAGTTTTGGAATCTGAGAGGAGCCACACATTTCCTTCCACCAAGCATTCCCCCAAACTACCGATAAAAATTAAACCTCACTTGTGTGGGTAGGCCTAGTGCTCGCAACAGGAAATGCCCAAAAGCACAACGTGGACACATCACATTTTCCCAAAGAAAACAGAGCTGTTGTTTGCAAAGTGCCAACCTGTGAATTTTGGCCTCTATCTCAGCCGGCACCTAGGGAAACCTACCAAACCTGTGCATTTTTTAAAACTAGACACCTAGGGGAATCCAAGATGGGGTGACTTGTGGGGCTCTCACCAGGTTCTCTTACACAGAATCCTTTGCAAACCTCAAAATGTGGCTAAAAAAATTATTTTTCCTCACATTTCGGTGACAGAAAGTTCTGGAACCTGAGAGGAGCCACAAATTTCCTTCCACCCAGCGTTCCCCCAAGTCTCCAGATAAAGATGATACCTCACTTGTGTGGGTAGGCCTAGTGCCCGCGACAGGAAATACCCCAATGTGCAACGTGGACACATCACATTTTCCCAAAGAAAACAGAGGTGCTTTTTGCATAGTGCCAACCTGTGAATTTTGGCCTCTAGCTCCGCCGGCTCCTAGGGAAACCTACCAAACCTGTGCATTTTTTAGAACTAGACAACTAGCGGAATCCAAGATGGGGTGACGTTTGTGGCTCTCACCAGGTTCTCTTACCCATAATCCTTTGCAAACCTCAACATTTGGCTAAAAAAAATATTTTTCCTCACATTTCGGTGACAGAAAGTTTTGGAATCTGAGAGGAGCCACAAATTTCTTTCTACCCAGCATTCCCCCAAGTCTTCCGATAAACATTACACCTCACTTGTGTGGGTAGGCCTGGTGCCCGCGAAAGGAAATGCCCCAAAACACAACATGGACACATCACATTTTACTAAAGAAAACAGAGCTGTTTTTTGCAAAGTGCCTACCTCTGGATTTTGGCATGTAGCTCAGCCGGCACCTAGGGAAATGTTAGAAATGGGGTCTTTGGTTGACAGTCAGGTTACCCCCTGTTCAAGCAAGGACCCTCACTCTAGTTAGGATAAAAGAGAATCACCCTCAGCTAACCCCTGCTTACCCCCTTGGTAGCTTGGCAGAGCAGTAGGCTTAACCTCAGAGTGCTGGGCGTAAAGTATTTGTACCAACACACACAGTAACTTAATGAAAACACTAAAAAATGACACAACACCAGTTTAGAAAAATAGGAAATATTTATCTAGACAAAACAAGACCAAAACGACAAAAATCCAACATACACAAGTCAAGTTATGATTTTTTAAAGGTTTAAAATAAAAAGAGTCTTTAGGTAGTTGTAACAACACACTAGCGCTGCTAGCGTGAAAATGTACCTGGTTTGCGTCAAAAATAACCCCGCACGGGCGGTGCGCGTCGAAAATAACCCTGCACGGTTATATGCGTCGAAAACAACTCGGCACGGCGATGCGCGTCGAAACAGCCAGCCACGCGACGGTCCGAAAGTCCCGCGGCGCAGGTTGCGATCTCTCAGCCTTCGTCAGCGATGCTGCGCGTCGTTTCTCCTGCTCCGGGCGTCGATTCTCCGGTCGCGTTTCCTGCGGCGTCGTTTCTCAGCTGCGGAGCCGGCGTCGCGTCGTTTTCTCAGCCGCGATCGGATTCGCGTCGATCTTTTCTCCGCACGGCGCTCGGTGCGTGTATTTTTGTCCTTAGGCTGCCAGCCTCTCCTTTCAGGGTCCCAGGAACTGGAAGGGCACCACAGAGCAGAGTAGGGGTCTCTCCAGAGACTCCAGGTGCTGGCAGGAAGAAGTTTTTGCTATCCCTGAGACTTCAACAACAGGAGGCAAGCTCTACATCAAGCCCTTGGAGATTTCTTCTTCAAGATGGAAGGCACACAAAGTCCAGTCTTTGCCCTCTTACTCTGGCAGAAGCAGCACTGCAGGAAAGCTCCACAAAGCACAGTCACAGGCAGGGCAGCACTTGTTCCTCAGCGATCAGCTCTTCTCCAGGCAGAGGTTCCCCTTGATTCCAGAAGTGTTTCTAAAGTTTGTAAGTTTGGGTGCCCTTCTTATACCCATTTTAGTCTTTGAAGTCACCTTTCTTCAAAGGGGACTCACACCTTCTTGTGAAATCCTGCCTTGCCCAGGCAAGGCCTCAGACACACACCAGGGGGTTGGAGACAGCATTGTCAGAGGCAGGCACAGTCCTTTCAGATGAGAGTGACCACTCCACCCCTCCCTCCTAGCAGAGATGGCTAATCAGGAAATGCAGATTACACCCCAGCTCCCTTTGTGTCACTGTCTGGTGTGAGGTGAAAAACAACCCAACTGTCAAACTGACCCAGACAGGGAATCCACAAACAAGGCAGAGTCACAGAATGGTTTAAGCAAGAAAATGCTCACTTTCTAAAAGTGGCATTTCCAAACTCACAATCTTAAAATCAACTTTACTAAAAGATGTATTTTTAAATTGTGAGTTCAGGGATCCCAAACTCCACATGTCCATCTACTCTCTAGGGGAATCTACACTTTAATCATATTTAAAGGTAGCCCCCATATTATCCTATGAGAGAGAGACAGACCTTGCAACAGTGAAAACGAAATTGGCAGTATTTCACTGTCAGGACATATAAACCACATTACTATATGTCCTACCTTATCCATACACTGCACCCTGCCCTTGGGGCTACCTAGGGCATACCTTAGGGGTGCCTTACATGTAAGGAAAGGGAAGGTTTAGGCCTGGCAAGTGGGTACACTTGCCAAGTCGAATTTACAGTGTAAAAATACACATACAGACACTGCAGTGGCAGGTCTGAGACATGATTACAGAGCTACTTATGTGGGTGGCACAACCAGTGCTGCAGGCCCACTAGTAGCATTTGTTTTACAGGCCCTGGCACCTCTAGTGCACCTTACTAGGGACTTACTAGTAAATCAAATATGCCAATCATGGATAAACCACTTACATACAATTTAAACAGGAGAGCATATGCACTTTAGCACTGGTTAGCAGTGGTAAAGTGCTCAGAGTTGAAAAGCCAACAGCAACATGTCAGAAAAATATAGGAGGCAGGAGGCAAAAAAGTCTGGGGATGACCCTGCATAAGCAAAAGTCCAACACGACCCCCTACCAGCCTAAAGCCAGGGGAGAACAATCAATACCTTGATGTACTTCCCTGATTGGGGCGATAGAACAAGGACCCAGGCCCACAACAGCAGGGGCATGTTCCAGTTCTACGCCTTCCTGACTCCAGTTGGATCCCTCTGTCCATACTCTCAGGGCCCACTAAGCTAACCCATGGGGAACCCTTCTCCACATCTACAGACACCATCTGTGCAACACCTAACTTTACTTTGCTCACAGATGTTTTGCAATGGGCAGATAGTACCACCAGGGCCAACACAGTGGTGTTGCCCACTCCACCCCCGGGGTGTGACTCTCGTCCTCCCCCCCCCAGGGGCAACTCTGTCCACCAGGACAGCAAGCCACAGTGACCCCAGACAACTGTCAGGGATGAGAGCCCGACCTCAGGCCTCTCTAACCACTGTGACTGTGGAGAGTGGGGGGTGGTAGCCCCAGGTGCCTGGCACCCTTTGACCACTCTCTCTTCCACCAGGTCAGGGATGACAACCTGACCCTGGTCCTCCCCTCTGGGGCTCTGTACCCTCCCTGCAGAAGCGGCACCCCCAGAGTCAAAAACTGTCAGGGTGCTTGTAGAAGCAGTCCTGCACAATTCTTCCATCAGTGCAGGGATGTTAACCTGCAACTGATCCTCCAACCTGGGGTCTGTACCTTCAGGTTGGACCAGGGCCAGGGGTGAGGCTTCCCTCCCCCTGCCCTCTCTTCTGGGGTCCTGAACCACCCAACTAGGAGTGGCCCCCCCAGAAGACAACATGGTAGGGGCACTGTTAGCAGTAGCCCCTTCCTCCAGGTCAGGGGGGACACCCTTAACCTGGCCTCCCAATCCAGGGTCTGTACCCACAGACTGGATCACTGCCTGGCAAACCAGGACTTCCTGGGGGGCATACCTACCCCCTACCAGGTCAGAGTTTACCCTCTGAACCTGGTCATCCAACCCAGGGTCACCACCCTGCGGTTGAACCACTGCCTGGCACACCAGGACTTCCTTGGGAGCACACTTACCCCCCATCAGGTCAGAGTTTACCCCCTGAACCTGATCATTCAACCCAGAGTCACCACCCTGCGGTTGAACCATTGCCTGGCACACCAGGACTTCCAGGGGGGCACACTTACCCCCCTCAAGGGACACACTGTCCCGAAGGGCCACACAAGAGTCTGGCTGGCGCAGGTCTCCTGACCTCTGCCCATCTGACAGAGTCTGGATTCCCCCCAACCCAGAAATGGTCTCACCAAGGTCATTCATGGGGGGCTCTGCTCTCAGAGCTGACCCCTGACCCTCCAGGTTCTCCACTGGGGTCCGCAACCCCCTCTCAACCCTCTGTCTGGACTTCTGCACCCCCTCACTAGGAGTGGTACTGCCAGACACCAGAACTGGTGGGACGCTGGCTACAGCGGCCCCCCCAAGTTCTCCTGACACTGTGGGGTCTCCCTCAACAGATGGCCCTATGGTACAGGCTAGGCTCCCCTCCTGGTGTTCCCGCAGGGAACCCTCCAGGACCTGGGACCGGATCTCGGGCACCTTGGGCCTCAACCCATCCCCATTCCCTCTCCTCTGAGACTGGACATGGGGTCCCTCACCCATCCCACTACCCTGGGACCTACCTGGGACACTACAATCCTTCCCTACCTCATCTGGTTGGGAACTACCTAGACCACTCCTCTCAGGAGCACCCCCAAATGCCTCTCCAGACTCTCTGGTACTCACCCAGAAGTCTGCCTCCATTGTAAGCTCCCTGGGGTCAGAGAACTCACACTCCACCTGGTGTTGGCATAGCTCTGGAAAATAAGGACTAGACATATGCTCTCCAGCAATTACATCACTCAGCCCCTCACATGAATTAACCAAAGTACCCTTCACCCAACCATCCAGTGACTCTGCTTTGAAAAAGCACCCCACATCACCCTCCTGAGACTGGTGAGACAGTACCTGACTGTCCCTGACACTCAACCCACACTCTTCTGGGATGTTTTCACACTCCATAACCAGGACTTCTACCTGGGGGGAACCCCTCTCCCTGTCACTCTCACCTAGAGTCAGTAGAGTGTCCCTCCCACCAGTAGGAATATGACTCCCCATGCCAGTTCCCCAATCCACCTCAGGGACCCTGTGCATCACTGGAGCTACCTCATACCCCTGAACCTCCTGGCGTGTGTTAACTCCCTCCTTCAAGTAGGGCACCACCTCTCTGGGCATGTGCACTTCTGCAGCATCACTGGATATACAATTGTTGCTGCCACCATTCCAGCTGGACTCAGCCCTCATGACTTCCAGCTCTTTCAATTTAAGCTCGTAAGCATAAATCATTTTTTTAATCTCTAAGTTCCTCCTCCTTTCTTCCAACTTTTCCCACCTGTCATACTCCCTTTGCATCCTCAACTTTTCTGCCTCCAACCGGCGAACCCTTTCTGCCTGTCTGTCCTGTAACTCTTTAGGAGTCAGACCCTTGGATGACACCCTGCTACCCCTCCTGGGGACCCTCCCCCCAGGCGTAACAGGTACCTCCACTACACCACTGTGTATCCTCTGCACTTCCCCACCCACATTCTTCTCCTCTGTGTGCCCTCCAGCCTTCTTGATTGTCACCTCGGCCCTCTGTGCCTGTTGCAGCTCCCCCTCCCTGGTGGAGCTCTCAGTGGGACAGTCAAGATCTTTAAGGAACTGTTTCAATTGAGCAACTGAGTACTCCTTCAGTTTCTCCATTTCAAACACAGCTCCAGCTGTTGCATCTCCAGATTGAGACATGATGGTCACAAGTGCAAAGTTCCAAAGGCAGAAAAAAAATAATTTCCCAATGAAGTAAAAAGAATCAGTCAAGGGATCAGCAAAATCATGGAAGTAGAATAAAAAGAGTCCTTAAGAGAAAAATCAAAAGATCACCAAACAAGTAGTATGTGGTCACGTAGTGGTCTGAGATCAAAACAGTAGTGTACACTCAATTACTGTATGTCAAGTACAAATACAAGTCCAATCCCGACCGCTGGTCACCAATGTTAGAAATGGGGTCTTTGGTTGACAGTCAGGTTACCCCCTGTTCAAGCAAGGACCCTCACTCTAGTTAGGATAAAAGAGAATCACCCTCAGCTAACCCCTGCTTACCCCCTTGGTAGCTTGGCAGAGCAGTAGGCTTAACCTCAGAGTGCTGGGCGTAAAGTATTTGTACCAACACACACAGTAACTTAATGAAAACACCAAAAAATGACACAACACCAGTTTAGAAAAATAGGAAATATTTATCTAGACAAAACAAGACCAAAACGACAAAAATCCAACATACACAAGTCAAGTTATGATTTTTTAAAGGTTTAAAATAAAAAGAGTCTTTAGGTAGTTGTAACAACACACTAGCGCTGCTAGCGTGAAAATGTACCTGGTTTGCGTCAAAAATAACCCCGCACGGGCGGTGCGCGTCGAAAATAACCCTGCACGGTTATATGCGTCGAAAACAACTCGGCACGGCGATGCGCGTCGAAACAGCCAGCCACGCGACGGTCCGAAAGTCCCGCGGCGCAGGTTGCGATCTCTCAGCCTTCGTCAGCGATGCTGCGCGTCGTTTCTCCTGCTCCGGGCGTCGATTCTCCGGTCGCGTTTCCTGCGGCGTCGTTTCTCAGCTGCGGAGCCGGCGTCGCGTCGTTTTCTCAGCCGCGATCGGATTCGCGTCGATCTTTTCTCCGCACGGCGCTCGGTGCGTGTATTTTTGTCCTTAGGCTGCCAGCCTCTCCTTTCAGGGTCCCAGGAACTGGAAGGGCACCACAGAGCAGAGTAGGGGTCTCTCCAGAGACTCCAGGTGCTGGCAGGAAGAAGTCTTTGCTATCCCTGAGACTTCAACAACAGGAGGCAAGCTCTACATCAAGCCCTTGGAGATTTCTTCTTCAAGATGGAAGGCACACAAAGTCCAGTCTTTGCCCTCTTACTCTGGCAGAAGCAGCACTGCAGGAAAGCTCCACAAAGCACAGTCACAGGCAGGGCAGCACTTGTTCCTCAGCGATCAGCTCTTCTCCAGGCAGAGGTTCCCCTTGATTCCAGAAGTGTTTCTAAAGTTTGTAAGTTTGGGTGCCCTTCTTATACCCATTTTAGTCTTTGAAGTCACCTTTCTTCAAAGGGGACTCACACCTTCTTGTGAAATCCTGCCTTGCCCAGGCAAGGCCTCAGACACACACCAGGGGGTTGGAGACAGCATTGTCAGAGGCAGGCACAGTCCTTTCAGATGAGAGTGACCACTCCACCCCTCCCTCCTAGCAGAGATGGCTAATCAGGAAATGCAGATTACACCCCAGCTCCCTTTGTGTCACTGTCTGGTGTGAGGTGAAAAACAACCCAACTGTCAAACTGACCCAGACAGGGAATCCACAAACAAGGCAGAGTCACAGAATGGTTTAAGCAAGAAAATGCTCACTTTCTAAAAGTGGCATTTCCAAACTCACAATCTTAAAATCAACTTTACTAAAAGATGTATTTTTAAATTGTGAGTTCAGGGATCCCAAACTCCACATGTCCATCTACTCTCTAGGGGAATCTACACTTTAATCATATTTAAAGGTAGCCCCCATATTATCCTATGAGAGAGAGACAGACCTTGCAACAGTGAAAACGAAATTGGCAGTATTTCACTGTCAGGACATATAAACCACATTACTATATGTCCTACCTTATCCATACACTGCACCCTGCCCTTGGGGCTACCTAGGGCATACCTTAGGGGTGCCTTACATGTAAGGAAAGGGAAGGTTTAGGCCTGGCAAGTGGGTACACTTGCCAAGTCGAATTTACAGTGTAAAAATACACATACAGACACTGCAGTGGCAGGTCTGAGACATGATTACAGAGCTACTTATGTGGGTGGCACAACCAGTGCTGCAGGCCCACTAGTAGCATTTGTTTTACAGGCCCTGGCACCTCTAGTGCACCTTACTAGGGACTTACTAGTAAATCAAATATGCCAATCATGGATAAACCACTTACATACAATTTAAACAGGAGAGCATATGCACTTTAGCACTGGTTAGCAGTGGTAAAGTGCTCAGAGTTGAAAAGCCAACAGCAACATGTCAGAAAAATATAGGAGGCAGGAGGCAAAAAAGTCTGGGGATGACCCTGCATAAGCAAAAGTCCAACAGGAAACCTACCAAACCTGTGCATGTTTGAAAACTAGACACGCAGGGGAATCCAAGATGGGGTGACTTGTGGGGATCTCACCAGGATCTGTTAGCCAAAATCGTTTGCAAACCTCAACATTTGGCTAAAAAACATATTTTCCTCACATTTCAGTGACAGAAAGTTCTGGAATCTGAGAGGAGCCACAAATTTCCTTCTACCCAGCATTCACCCAAATCTCCCTATAAAAATTATACCTCACTTGTGTGTGTGTAGGCCTAGTGCCCGTGAGAGGAAATGCCCCAAAACACACTGTGGACACAATACATTTTCCCAAAGAAAACAGAGCTGTTTTTTGCAAAGTGCCTACCTGTGGATTTTGGCCTGTAGCTCAGTCGGCACCTAGGGAAACCTACCAAACCTGTGCATTTTTGAAAACTACAGACCATGGGAATCCAAGATGGGGTGAATGGTGGGGATCTCACTAGGTTCTGTTACCCAGAATCCTTTGCAAACCGCAAAATTTGGGTAAAAAACACTTTTTCCTCACATTTCGGTGACAGAAAGTTCTGGAATCTGAAATGAGCCACAAATTTTCTTCCACCAAGCCTTCCCCCAAGTCTACCGATAAAAATTACACCTCACTTGTGTGGGTAGGCCTAGTGCTCGCAACAGGAAATGCCCAAAAGCACAACATGGACACATCACATTTTCCCAAAGAAAACAGAGCTGTTGTTTGCAAAGTGCCAACCTGTGAATTTTGGCCTCTATCTCAGCCGGCACCTAGGGAAACCTACCAAACCTGTGCATTGTTTAAAACTAGACACCTAGGGGAATCCAAGATGGGGTGACTTGTGGGGCTCTCACCAGGTTCTCTTACACAGAATCCTTGGCAAACCTCAAAATTTGGCTACAAAATGTATTTTTCCTCACATTTCGGTGACAGAAAGTTCTGGAACCTGAGAGGAGCCACAAATTTCCTTCCACCCAGCGTTCCCCCAAGTCTCCAGATAAAGATGATACCTCACTTGTGTGGGTAGGCCTAGTGCCCGCGACAGGAAATACCCCAATGCGCAACGTGGACACATCACATTTTCCCAAAGAAAACAGAGGTGTTTTTTTGCAAAGTGCCAACCTGTGAATTTTGGCCTCTAGCTCAGCCGGCACCCAGGGAAACCTACCAAACCTGTGCATTTTTTAGAACTAGACAACTAGGGGAATCCAAGATGGGGTGACTTTTGGGGCTCTCACCAGGTTCTCTTACCCAGAATCCTTTGCAAACCTCAAAATTTGGCTAAAAAAAATATTTTTCCTCACATTTCGGTGACAGAAAGTTTTGAATCTGAGAGGAGCCACAAATTTCCTTCTACCCAGCATTCCCCCATGTCTTCCGATACAAATTACACCTCACTTGTGCGGGTAGGCCTAGTGCTTGCAACAGGAAATGCCCTAAAGCACAACGTGGACAAATCACATTTTCCCAAAGAAAACAGAGATGTTTTTTGCAAAGTGCCAACCTGTGAATTTTGGCCTCTAGCTCAGCTGGCACCTAGGGAAACATACCAAACCTGTGTATTTTTGAAAACTACACACCTAAGGGAATCCAAGATGGGGTGACTTGTGGGGCTCTCACTAGGGTCTGTTACACAGAATCCTTTGAAAACCGCAAAATTTGACTAAAAAAACACTTTTTCCTCACATTTCAGTGACTGAAAGTTTTGGAATCTTGGAGGAGCCACAAATTTCCTTCTACCCAGCATCCCCCAAGTCTCCCGATAAAAATGATACCTCACTTGTGTGGGTAGGCCAAGTGCCCGCAACAGGAAATACCCCCAAAACACAACATGGACGCATCACATTTTCCAAAGGAAAACAGAGCTGTCTCTTGCAAAGTGCCTACCTGTGGATTTTGGCCTCTAGGTCAGTTGGCACCTCAGGAAACCTACCAAACCTGTGCATTTTTTAAAACTACACACCATGGGAATCCAAGATGGGGTGACTGGTGGGGATCTCACCAGGTTCTGTTACCCAGAATCATTTGCGAACCTCAAAATCTGGCTAAAAAACATATTTTCCTCACATTTCAGTGACAGAAAGTTCTGGAATCTGAGAGCAGCCACATATTTCGTACCACGCAGCGTTTCCCTAAGTCTTTGATAAAAATTACACCTCACTTGTCTGGTGAGGCCTAGTGCCCACGACAGGAAATGCCCCAAAACACAACGTGGACACATCACATTTTCCCAAAGAAAACAGAGCTGTTGTTTGCAAAGTGTCAACCTGTGAATTTTGGCCTCTAGCTCAGCCGGCATCTAGGGAAACATACCAAACCTGTGCATTGTTGAAAGCTAGACACCTAGTGGAATCTATGATGGGGTGACTTGTGGGGCTCTCACTAGGTTCTGCTACCCGGAATCCTTTGCAAACCTCAAAATCTGGCTAAACAAAACACTTTTTCCTCACATTTCAGTGACAGAAGGTTCTGGAATCTGAGAGGAGACACAAATTTTCTTCCACCCAGCGTTCCCCCAATTCTCCCAATCAAAATGATAACTCACTTGTGTGGGGAGGCCTAGTGCCCGCAACAGGAAATGCCCCAAAACACAACGTGGACACATCTCATTTTCCCAAAGAAAACAGAGCTGTTGTTTGCAAAGTGCCAACCTGTGAATTTTGGCCTCTAGCTCAGCCGGCACCTAGGGAAACATACCAAACATGTGCATTTTTGAAAACTACACACCATGGGAATCAAAGATGGGGTGACTTGTGGGGCTCTCAACAGGTTCTGCTACCCAGAATCCTTTGCAAACCTCAAACTTTGGCTAGAAAAATAATTTTTCCTCACATTTCCGTGACAGAAAGTTCTGGAATCTGAGAGGAGACATAAATTTCCTTCCACCCAGCGTTTCCGCAATTGCCCCAATAAAAATAATACCTCAATTGTGTGGGTAGGCGTAATGCCCGCGTCAGGAAATGCTCCAAAACACAACGTGGACACATCACATATTCACAAAGAAACCGGAGGTGTTTCTTACAAAGTGCCTACCTGTGGATTTTGGCCTCTAGCTCAGCCGGCACCTAGGGAAACTTACCATACCTGTGCATCTTTACAAACTAGACACATAGGTGAATCTAAGATGGCCTGACTTGTGGGGCTCGCACCAGGTTCTGTTACCCAGAATCCTTTGCAAACCTCAAAATGTGGCTAAAAAAATACTTTTTCCTCACCTTTCAGTGACAGAAAGTTCTCGAATCTGAGAGGACACACAAATTTCATTCCACCCAGCGTTCCCCGAATTCTTCTGATAAAAATTACACCTCACTTGTGTGGGTAGGCCTAGTGCACGCAAAAGGAAATGCCCGAAAACACAACGTGGACACATCACATTTTCCCAAAGAAAACAGAACTGTTGTTTGCAAAGTGCCAACCTGTGAATTTTGGCCTGTAGGTCAGCCTACCAAACCTGTGCATTTTTTAAAACTAGACACCTAGGGGAATTCAAGATAGGGTGACTTGTGGGGCTCTCACCAGGTTCTGTTACCCAGAATCCTTTGCAAACCGCAAAATTTGGCTAAAAAAAAACTTTTTCCTCACATTTCAGTGACAGAAAGTACTGGAACCTGAGGGGAGCCACAAATTTCCTTCCACCCAGGATTCCCCCAAGTCTCCAGATAAAAATGATACCCACTTCTGTGGGTAGGCCTACTGCCCGCAACAGGAAATGCCCCAAATCACAATGTGAACACATCACATTTTCCCAAAGAAAACAGAGCTGTTTTTTGCAAAGGGCCAACCTGTGAATTTTGGCCTCTAGCTCAGCCGGCACCTAGGCAAACCTACCAAACCTGTGAATTTTTGGCAAACTAGACACCTAAGGGAATCCAAGATAGGGTGACTTGTGGGGCTCTCACCAGGTTCTGCTATCCAGAATCCTTTGCAGACCTCAAAATTTGGCTCAAAAACACTTTCTCCTCATATTTTTGTGACAGAAAGTTCTGGAATCTGGGAGAAGCCACACATTTTCTTCCACCCAGCGTTCCCCCAAGTCTCCAGATAAAAATTATACCTAACTTGTGTGGGGATGCCTAGTGCCCACGACAGGAAATACCCAAAAAACACAACGTGGACACATCACATTTTCCCAAAGAAAACAGAGCTGTTTTTTGCAAAGTGCCAACCTGTGAATGTTGGCCTCTAGCTCAGCCTGCACCTAGGGAAACATACCAAACCTGTGCATTTTTTAAAACTACACACCATGGTTATCAAAGGTGGGGTGACTTGTGGGGGTCTCACCAGGATCTGTTAGCCAGAATCCTTTGCAAACCTCAAAATGTGGCTAAAAAAACATCTTTTCCTCACATTTCAGTGACAGAAAGTTCTGGAATCTGAGAGGAGCCACATATTTCATACCACGCAGCGTTTCCCCAAGTCTTCCAATAAAAATTACACCTCAGTTGTGTGGGGATGCCTAGTGCCCACGAAAGGAAATCCCCCAATGTGCAATATGGACACATCACATTTTCCCACAGAAATCAGAGCAGTTTTTTCCAAAGTGCAAACCTGTGAATTTTGGCCTCTAGCGCAGCCGGCACCTAGGGAAACCTACCAAACCTGTGCATTGTTGAAAACTAGACACCTAGTAGAATCTAAGATGGGGTGACTTGTGGGGCTCTCAACAGGTTCTGTTAGCCAGAATCCTTTGCAAACCTCAAAACCTGGCTAAAAAAACCTATTTTCCTCACATTTCAGTGACAGAAAGTTCTGGAATCTGGAGGAGCCACACATTTCCTTCCACCCAGCATTCACCCAAATCTCCCAATAAAAATGATACCTCACTTGTGTGTGTAGGCCTAGTGCCCGTGAGAGGAAATGCCCCAAAACACAACGTGGACACAATACATTTTCCCAAAGAAAACAGAGCTGTTTTTTGCAAAGTGCCTACCTGTGGATTTTGGCCTGTAGCTCAGTCGGCACCTAGGGAAACCTACCAAACCTGTGCATTTTTTAAAACTACAGACCATGAGAATCCAAGATGGGGTGAATGGTGGGGATCTCACCAGGTTCTGTTACCTAGAATCCTTTGCAAACCTCAAAATTTGGGTAAAAAAACACTTTTCCTCACTTTTCGGTGACAGAAAGTTCTGGAATCTGAAATGAGCCACAAATTTCCTTCCACCCAGCGTTCCCCCACGTCTCCAGATAAAAATAATACCCCACTTGTGTGGGTAGGCCTAGTGCCCGCGACAGGAAATGCCTCAAAACACAATATGGACGCATCACATTTTCCCAAAGAAAACAGATCTGTTTTTTCCAAAGTGCCTACCTGTGGATTTTGGCCTCTAGCTCAACCGGTACCAAGGGAAACTTACCAAACCTATTCATTTTCTAAAACTAGTCACCTAGGGGAATCCAAGCTGGGGTGACATGTGGGGCTCTCACTAGGTTCTGTTACCTAGAATCCTTTGCAAACCGCAAAATTTGGGTAAAAAAGACTTTTTCCTCACATTTTGGTGACAGAAAGTGCTGGAACCTGAGAGAAGCCACAAATTTCCTTCCACCCAGCGTTCCCCCAAGTCTCAAGATAAAGATGATACCTCACTTGTGTGGGTAGGCCTAGTGCCCGCGACAGGAAATACCCCAATGCGCAACGTGGACACATCACATTTTCCCAAAGGAAACAGAGGTGTTTTTTTGCAAAGTGCCAACCTGTGAATTTTGGCCTCTAGCTCAGCCGGCACCCAGGGAAACCTACCAAACCTGTGCATTTTTTAGAACTAGACAACTAGGGGAATCCAAGATGGGGTGACTTTTGGGGCTCTCACCAGGTTCTCTTACCCAGAATCCTTTGCAAACCTCAAAATTTGGCTACAAAAAATATTTTTCCTCACATTTCGGTGACAGAAAGTTTTGGAATCTGAGAGGAGCCACAAATTTCCTTCTACCCAGCATTCCCCCATGTCTTCCGATACAAATTACACCTCACTTGTGTGGGTAGGCCTAGTGCTTGCAACAGGAAATGCCCTAAAGCACAACGTGGACACATCACATTTTCCCAAAGAAAACAGATGTTTTTCGCAAAGTACCAACCTGTGAATTTTGGCCTCTAGCTCAGCTGGCACCTAGGGAAACATACCAAACCTGTGTATTTTTGAAAACTACACACCTAAGGGAATCCAAGATGGGGTGACTTGTGGGGCTCTCACTAGGGTCTGTTACACAGAATCCTTTGAAAACCGCAAAATTTGACTAAAAAAACACTTTTTCCTCACATTTCAGTGACTGAAAGTTTTGGAATCTTGGAGGAGCCACAAATTTCCTTCTACCCAGCATCCCCCAAGTCTCCCGATAAAAATGATACCTCACTTGTGTGGGTAGGCCAAGTGCCCGCAACAGGAAATACCCCCAAAACACAACATGGACGCATCACATTTTCCAAAGGAAAACAGAGCTGTCTCTTGCAAAGTGCCTACCTGTGGATTTTGGCCTCTAGGTCAGTTGGCACCTCAGGAAACCTACCAAACCTGTGCATTTTTTTTAAAACTACACACCATGGGAATCCAAGATGGGGTGACTGGTGGGGATCTCACCAGGTTCTGTTACCCAGAATCATTTGCGAACCTCAAAATCTGGCTAAAAAACATATTTTCCTCACATTTCAGTGACAGAAAGTTCTGGAATCTGAGAGCAGACACATATTTCGTACCACGCAGCGTTTCCCTAAGTCTTTGATAAAAATTACACCTCACTTGTCTGGTGAGGCCTAGTGCCCACGACAGGAAATGCCCCAAAACACAACGTGGACACATCACATTTTCCCAAAGAAAACAGAGCTGTTGTTTGCAAAGTGTCAACCTGTGAATTTTGGCCTCTAGCTCAGCCGGCATCTAGGGAAACATACCAAACCTGTGCATTGTTGAAAGCTAGACACCTAGTGGAATCTATGATGGGGTGACTTGTGGGGCTCTCACTAGGTTCTGCTACCCGGAATCCTTTGCAAACCTCAAAATCTGGCTAAACAAAACACTTTTTCCTCACATTTCAGTGACAGAAGGTTCTGGAATCTGAGAGGAGACACAAATTTTCGTCCACCCAGCGTTCCCCCAATTCTCCCAATCAAAATGATAACTCACTTGTGTGGGGAGGCCTAGTGCCCGCAACAGGAAATGCCCCAAAACACAACGTGGACACATCTCATTTTCCCAAAGAAAACAGAGCTGTTGTTTGCAAAGTGCCAACCTGTGAATTTTGGCCTCTAGCTCAGCCGGCACCTAGGGAAACATACCAAACATGTGCATTTTTGAAAACTACACACCATGGGAATCAAAGATGGGGTGACTTGTGGGGCTCTCAACAGGTTCTGCTACCCAGAATCCTTTGCAAACCTCAAACTTTGGCTAGAAAAATAATTTTTCCTCACATTTCCGTGACAGAAAGTTCTGGAATCTGAGAGGAGACATAAATTTCCTTCCACCCAGCGTTTCCGCAATTGCCCCAATAAAAATAATACCTCACTTGTGTGGGTAGGCGTAATGCCCGCGTCAGGAAATGCTCCAAAACACAACGTGGACACATCACATATTCACAAAGAAACCGGAGGTGTTTCTTACAAAGTGCCTACCTGTGGATTTTGGCCTCTAGCTCAGCCGGCACCTAGGGAAACTTACCATACCTGTGCATCTTTACAAACTAGACACATAGGTGAATCTAAGATGGCCTGACTTGTGGGGCTCGCACCAGGTTCTGTTACCCAGAATCCTTTGCAAACCTCAAAATGTGGCTAAAAAAATACTTTTTCCTCACCTTTCAGTGACAGAAAGTTCTCGAATCTGAGAGGACACACAAATTTCATTCCACCCAGCGTTCCCCGAATTCTTCTGATAAAAATTACACCTCACTTGTGTGGGTAGGCCTAGTGCACGCAAAAGGAAATGCCCGAAAACACAACGTGGACACATCACATTTTCCCAAAGAAAACAGAACTGTTGTTTGCAAAGTGCCAACCTGTGAATTTTGGCCTGTAGGTCAGCCTACCAAACCTGTGCATTTTTTAAAACTAGACACCTGGGGGAATTCAAGATAGGGTGACTTGTGGGGCTCTCACCAGGTTCTGTTACCCAGAATCCTTTGCAAACTGCAAAATTTGGCTAAAAAAACACTTTTTCCTCACATTTCAGTGACAGAAAGTACTGGAACCTGAGGGGAGCCACAAATTTCCTTCCACCCAGGATTCCCCCAAGTCTCCAGATCAAAATGATACCCACTTCTGTGGGTAGGCCTACTGCCCGTGACAGGAAATGCCCAAATCACAATGTGAACACATCACATTTTCCCAAAGAAAACAGAGCTGTTTTTTGCAAAGGGCCAACCTGTGAATTTTGGCCTCTAGCTCAGCCGGCACCTAGGCAAACCTACCAAACCTGTGCATTTTTGGCAAACTAGACACCTAAGGGAATCCAAGATAGGGTGACTTGTGGGGCTCTCACCAGGTTCTGCTATCCAGAATCCTTTGCAGACCTCAAAATTTGGCTCAAAAACACTTTCTCCTCATATTTTTGTGACAGAAAGTTCTGAAATCTGGGAGAAGCCACACATTTTCTTCCACCCAGCGTTCCCCCAAGTCTCCAAATAAAAGTTATACCTAACTTGTGTGGGGATGCCTAGTGCCCACGATAGGAAATACCCAAAAAACACAACGTGGACACATCACATTTTCCCAAAGAAAACAGAGCTGTTTTTTGCAAAGTGCCAACCTGTGAATGTTGGCCTCTAGCTCAGCCTGCACCTAGGGAAACATACCAAACCTGTGCATTTTTTAAAACTACACACCATGGTTATCAAAGGTGGGGTGACTTGTGGGGGTCTCACCAGGATCTGTTAGCCAGAATCCTTTGCAAACCTCAAAATGTGGCTAAAAAAACATCTTTTCCTCACATTTCAGTGACAGAAAGTTCTGGAATCTGAGAGGAGCCACATATTTCATACCACGCAGCGTTTCCCCAAGTCTTCCAATAAAAATGACACCTCAGTTGTGTGGGGATGCCTAGTGCCCACGAAAGGAAATCCCCCAATGTGCAATATGGACACATCACATTTTCCCACAGAAATCAGAGCAGTTTTTTCCAAAGTGCAAACCTGTGAATTTTGGCCTCTAGCGCAGCCGGCACCTAGGGAAACCTACCAAACCTGTGCATTGTTGAAAACTAGACACCTAGTAGAATCTAAGATGGGGTGACTTGTGGGGCTCTCAACAGGTTCTCTTAGCCAGAATCCTTTGCAAACCTCAAAACCTGGCTATAAAAACCTATTTTCCTCACATTTCAGTGACAGAAAGTTCTGGAATCTGAGAGGAGCCACACATTTCCTTCCACCCAGCATTCACCCAAATCTCCCAATAAAAATGATACCTCACTTGTGTGTGTAGGCCTAGTGCCCGTGAGAGGAAATGCCCCAAAACACAACGTGGACACAATACATTTTCCCGTAGAAAACAGAGCTGTTTTTTGCAAAGTGCCTACCTGTGGATTTTGGCCTGTAGCTCAGTCGGCACCTAGGGAAACCTACCAAACCTGTGCATTTTTTTAAACTACAGACCATGAGAATCCAAGATGGGGTGAATGGTGGGGATCTCACCAGGTTCTGTTACCTAGAATCCTTTGCAAACCTCAAAATTTGGGTAAAAAAACACTTTTCCTCACTTTTCGGTGACAGAAAGTTCTGGAATCTGAAATGAGCCACAAATTTCCTTCCACCCAGCGTTCCCCCACGTCTCCAGATAAAAATAATACCCCACTTGTGTGGGTAGGCCTAGTGCCCGCGACAGGAAATGCCTCAAAACACAATATGGACGCATCACATTTTCCCAAAGAAAACAGATCTGTTTTTTCCAAAGTGCCTACCTGTGGATTTTGGCCTCTAGCTCAACCGGTACCAAGGGAAACTTACCAAACCTATGCATTTTTTAAAACTAGTCACCTAGGGGAATCCAAGCTGGGGTGACATGTGGGGCTCTCACTAGGTTCAGTTACCCAGAATCCTTTGCAAACTGCAAAATTTGGGTAAAAAACACTTTTTCCTCACATTTTGGTGTCAGAAAGTGCTGGAACCTGAGAGGAGCCACAAATTTCATACCACCCAGCGTTCCCCCAAGTCTTCCGATAAAATTTACACCTCACTTGTGTGGGGCGGCCTAGTGCCCACGACAGGAAATGCCCCAAAATACAACGTGGACACATCACATTTTCCCAAAGAAAACAGAGGTGTTTTTTGCAAAGTGCCAACCTGTGAATTTTGGCCTCTAGCTCAGCTGTCAACCAGGGAAACCTACCAAACCTGTGCATTTCTGAAAACTAGACACCTAGGGGAATCCAAGATGGGGTGACTTTTGGGGCTGTCACCAGGCTCTCTTACCCAGAATCCTTTGCAAACCTCATAATTTGGCAAAAAGAAATATTTTTCCTCACATTTCGGTGACAGAAAGTTTTGGAATCTGAGAGGAGCCACAAATTTTCTTCCACCAAGCCTTCCCCCAAGTCTACCGATAAAAATTACACCTCACTTGTGTGGGTAGGCCTAGTGCTCGCAACAGGAAATGCCCAAAAGCACAACGTGGACACATCACATTTTCCCAAAGAAAACAGAGCTGTTGTTTGCAAAGTGCCAACCTGTGAATTTTGGCCTCTATCTCAGCCGGCACCTAGGGAAACCTACCAAACCTGTGCATTTTTTAAAACTAGACACCTAGGGGAATCCAAGATGGGGTGACTTGTGGGGCTCTCACCAGGTTCTCTTACACAGAATCCTTGGCAAACCTCAAAATTTGGCTAAAAAATGTATTTTTCCTCACATTTCGGTGACAGAAAGTTCTGGAACCTGAGAGGAGCCACAAATTTCCTTCCACCCAGCGTTCCTCCAAGTCTCCAGATAAAGATGATACCTCACTTGTGTGGGTAGGAGTAGTGCCCGCGACAGGAAATACCCCAATGCGCAACGTGGACACATCACATTTTCCCAAAGAAAACAGAGGTGTTTTTTTACAAAGTGCCAACCTGTGAATTTTGGCCTCTAGCTCAGCCGGCACCCAGGGAAACCTACCAAACCTGTGCATTTTTTAGAACTAGACAACTAGGGGAATCCAAGATGGGGTGACTTTTGGGGCTCTCACCAGGTTCTCTTACCCAGAATCCTTTGCAAACCTCAAAATTTGGCTAAAAAAAATATTTTTCCTCACATTTCGGTGACAGAAAGTTTTGGAATCTGAGAGGAGCCACAAATTTCCTTCTACCCAGCATTCCCCCATGTCTTCCGATACAAATTACACCTCACTTGTGTGGGTAGGCCTAGTGCTTGCAACAGGAAATGCCCTAAAGCACAACGTGGACACATCACATTTTCCCAAAGAAAACAGATGTTTTTCGCAAAGTGCCAACCTGTGAATTTTGGCCTCTAGCTCAGCTGGCACCTAGGGAAACATACCAAACCTGTGTATTTTTGAAAACTACACACCTAAGGGAATCCAAGATGGGGTGACTTGTGGGGCTCTCACTAGGGTCTGTTACACAGAATCTTTTGAAAACCGCAAAATTTGACTAAAAAAACACTTTTTCCTCACATTTCAGTGACTGAAAGTTTTGGAATCTTGGAGGAGCCACAAATTTCCTTCTACCCAGCATCCCCCAAGTCTCCTGATAAAAATGATACCTCACTTGTGTGGGTAGGCCAAGTGCCCGCAACAGGAAATACCCCCAAAACACAACATGGACGCATCACATTTTCCAAAGGAAAACAGAGCTGTCTCTTGCAAAGTGCCTACCTGTGGATTTTGGCCTCTAGGTCAGTTGGCACCTCAGGAAACCTACCAAACCTGTGCATTTTTTTAAAACTACACACCATGGGAATCCAAGATGGGGTGACTGGTGGGGATCTCACCAGGTTCTGTTACCCAGAATCATTTGCGAACCTCAAAATCTGGCTAAAAAACATATTTTCCTCACATTTCAGTGACAGAAAGTTCTGGAATCTGAGAGCAGCCACATATTTCGTACCACGCAGCGTTTCCCTAAGTCTTTGATAAAAATTACACCTCACTTGTCTGGTGAGGCCTAGTGCCCACGACAGGAAATGGCCCAAAACACAACGTGGACACATCACATTTTCCCAAAGAAAACAGAGCTGTTGTTTGCAAAGTGTCAACCTGTGAATTTTGGCCTCTAGCTCAGCCGGCATCTAGGGAAACATACCAAACCTGTGCATTGTTGAAAGCTAGACACCTAGTGGAATCTATGATGGGGTGACTTGTGGGGCTCTCACTAGGTTCTGCTACCCGGAATCCTTTGCAAACCTCAAAATCTGGCTAAACAAAACACTTTTTCCTCACATTTCAGTGACAGAAGGTTCTGGAATCTGAGAGGAGACACAAATTTTCTTCCACCCAGCGTTCCCCCAATTCTCCCAATCAAAATGATAACTCACTTGTGTGGGGAGGCCTAGTGCCCGCAACAGGAAATGCCCCAAAACACAACGTGGACACATCTCATTTTCCCAAAGAAAACAGAGCTGTTGTTTGCAAAGTGCCAACCTGTGAATTTTGGCCTCTAGCTCAGCCGGCACCCAGGGAAACATACCAAACATGTGCATTTTTGAAAACTACACACCATGGGAATCAAAGATGGGGTGACTTGTGGGGCTCTCAACAGGTTCTGCTACCCAGAATCCTTTGCAAACCTCAAACTTTGGCTAGAAAAATAATTTTTCCTCACATTTCCGTGACAGAAAGTTCTGGAATCTGAGAGGAGACATAAATTTCCTTCCACCCAGCGTTTCCGCAATTGCCCCAATAAAAATAATACCTCACTTGTGTGGGTAGGCGTAATGCCCGCGTCAGGAAATGCTCCAAAACACAACGTGGACACATCACATATTCACAAAGAAACCGGAGGTGTTTCTTACAAAGTGCCTACCTGTGGATTTTGGCCTCTAGCTCAGCCGGCACCTAGGGAAACTTACCATACCTGTGCATCTTTACAAACTAGACACATAGGTGAATCTAAGATGGCCTGACTTGTGGGGCTCGCACCAGGTTCTGTTACCCAGAATCCTTTGCAAACCTCAAAATGTGGCTAAAAAAATACTTTTTCCTCACCTTTCAGTGACAGAAAGTTCTCGAATCTGAGAGGACACACAAATTTCATTCCACCCAGCGTTCCCCGAATTCTTCTGATAAAAATTACACCTCACTTGTGTGGGTAGGCCTAGTGCACGCAAAAGGAAATGCCCGAAAACACAACGTGGACACATCACATTTTCCCAAAGAAAACAGAACTGTTGTTTGCAAAGTGCCAACCTGTGAATTTTGGCCTGTAGGTCAGCCTACCAAACCTGTGCATTTTTTAAAACTAGACACCTAGGGGAATTCAAGATAGGGTGACTTGTGGGGCTCTCACCAGGTTCTGTTACCCAGAATCCTTTGCAAACTGCAAAATTTGGCTAAAAAAACACTTTTTCCTCACATTTCAGTGACAGAAAGTACTGGAACCTGAGGGGAGCCACAAATTTCCTTCCACCCAGGATTCCCCCAAGTCTCCAGATAAAAATGATACCCACTTCTGTGGGTAGGCCTACTGCCCGCGACAGGAAATGCCCCAAATCACAATGTGAACACATCACATTTTCCCAAAGAAAACAGAGCTGTTTTTTGCAAAGGGCCAACCTGTGAATTTTGGCCTCTAGCTCAGCCGGCACCTAGGCAAACCTACCAAACCTGTGCATTTTTGGCAAACTAGACACCTAAGGGAATCCAAGATAGGGTGACTTGTGGGGCTCTCACCAGGTTCTGCTATCCAGAATCCTTTGCAGACCTCAAAATTTGGCTCAAAAACACTTTCTCCTCATATTTTTGTGACAGAAAGTTCTGAAATCTGGGAGAAGCCACACATTTTCTTCCACCCAGCGTTCCCCCAAGGCTCCAAATAAAAATTATACCTAACTTGTGTGGGGATGCCTAGTGCCCACGACAGGAAATACCCAAAAAACACAACGTGGACACATCACATTTTCCCAAAGAAAACAGAGCTGTTTTTTGCAAAGTGCCAACCTGTGAATGTTGGCCTCTAGCTCAGCCTGCACCTAGGGAAACATACCAAACCTGTGCATTTTTTTAAACTACACACCATGGTTATCAAAGGTGGGGTGACTTGTAGGGGTCTCACCAGGATCTGTTAGCCAGAATCCTTTGCAAACCTCAAAATGTGGCTAAAAAAACATCTTTTCCTCACATTTCAGTGACAGAAAGTTCTGGAATCTGAGAGGAGCCACATATTTCATACCACGCAGCGTTTCCCCAAGTCTTCCAATAAAAATTACACCTCAGTTGTGTGGGGATGCCTAGTGCCCACGAAAGGAAATCCCCCAATGTGCAATATGGACACATCACATTTTCCCACAGAAATCAGAGCAGTTTTTTCCAAAGTGCAAACCTGTGAATTTTGGCCTCTAGCGCAGCCGGCACCTAGGGAAACCTACCAAACCTGTGCATTGTTGAAAACTAGACACCTAGTAGAATCTAAGATGGGGTGACTTGTGGGGCTCTCAACAGGTTCTCTTAGCCAGAATCCTTTGCAAACCTCAAAACCTGGCTAAAAAAACCTATTTTCCTCACATTTCAGTGACAGAAAGTTCTGGAATCTGAGAGGAGCCACACATTTCCTTCCACCCAGCATTCACCCAAATCTCCCAATGAAAATGATACCTCACTTGTGTGTGTAGGCCTAGTGCCCGTGAGAGGAAATGCCCCAAAACACAACGTGGACACAATACATTTTCCCGTAGAAAACAGAGCTGTTTTTTGCAAAGTGCCTACCTGTGGATTTGGACCTGTAGCTCAGTCGGCACCTAGGGAAACCTACCAAACCTGTGCATTTTTTAAAACTACAGACCATGAGAATCCAAGATGGGGTGAATGGTGGGGATCTCACCAGGTTCTGTTACCTAGAATCCTTTGCAAACCTCAAAATTTGGGTAAAAAAACACTTTTCCTCACTTTTCGGTGACAGAAAGTTCTGGAATCTGAAATGAGCCACAAATTTCCTTCCACCCAGCGTTCCCCCACGTCTCCAGATAAAAATAATACCCCACTTGTGTGGGTAGGCCTAGTGCCCGCGACAGGAAATGCCTCAAAACACAATATGGACGCATCACATTTTCCCAAAGAAAACAGATCTGTTTTTTCCAAAGTGCCTACCTGTGGATTTTGGCCTCTAGCTCAACCGGTACCAAGGGAAACTTACCAAACCTATGCATTTTTTAAAACTAGTCACCCAGGGGAATCCAAGCTGGGGTGACATGTGGGGCTCTCACTAGGTTCTGTTACCCAGAATCCTTTGCAAACTGCAAAATTTGGGTAAAAAACACTTTTTCCTCACATTTTGGTGACAGAAAGTGCTGGAACCTGAGAGGAGCCACAAATTTCATACCACCCAGCGTTCCCCCAAGTCTTCCGATAAAATTTACACCTCACTTGTGTGGGGCGGCCTAGTGCCCACGACAGGAAATGCCCCAAAATACAACGTGGACACATCACATTTTCCCAAAGAAAACAGAGGTGTTTTTTGCAAAGTGCCAACCTGTGAATTTTGGCCTCTAGCTCAGCTGTCAACCAGGGAAACCTACCAAACCTGTGCATTTCTGAAAACTAGACACCTAGGGGAATCCAAGATGGGGTGACTTTTGGGGCTGTCACCAGGCTCTCTTACCCAGAATCCTTTGCAAACCTCATAATTTGGCAAAAATAAATATTTTTCCTCACATTTCGGTGACAGAAAGTTTTGGAATCTGAGAGGAGCCACAAATTTTCTTCCACCAAGCCTTCCCCCAAGTCTACCGATAAAAATTACACCTCACTTGTGTGGGTAGGCCTAGTGCTCGCAACAGGAAATGCCCAAAAGCACAACGTGGACACATCACATTTTCCCAAAGAAAACAGAGCTGTTGTTTGCAAAGTGCCAACCTGTGAATTTTGGCCTCTATCTCAGCCGGCACCTAGGGAAACCTACCAAACCTGTGCATTTTTTAAAACTAGACACCTAGGGGAATCCAAGATGGGGTGACTTGTGGGGCTCTCACCAGGTTCTCTTACACAGAATCCTTGGCAAACCTCAAAATTTGGCTAAAAAATGTATTTTTCCTCACATTTCGGTGACAGAAAGTTCTGGAACCTGAGAGGAGCCACAAATTTCCTTCCACCCAGCGTTCCTCCAAGTCTCCAGATAAAGATGATACCTCACTTGTGTGGGTAGGACTAGTGCCCGCAACAGGAAATACCCCAATGCGCAACGTGGACACATCACATTTTCCCAAAGAAAACAGAGGTGTTTTTTTACAAAGTGCCAACCTGTGAATTTTGGCCTCTAGCTCAGCCGGCACCCAGGGAAACCTACCAAACCTGTGCATTTTTTAGAACTAGACAACTAGGGGAATCCAAGATGGGGTGACTTTTGGGGCTCTCACCAGGTTCTCTTACCCAGAATCCTTTGCAAACCTCAAAATTTGGCTAAAAAAAATATTTTTCCTCACATTTCGGTGACAGAAAGTTTTGGAATCTGAGAGGAACCACAAATTTCCTTCTACCCAGCATTCCCCCATGTCTTCCGATACAAATTACACCTCACTTGTGTGGGTAGGCCTAGTGCTTGCAACAGGAAATGCCCTAAAGCACAACGTGGACACATCACATTTTCCCAAAGAAAACAGATGTTTTTCGCAAAGTGCCAACCTGTGAATTTTGGCCTCTAGCTCAGCTGGCACCTAGGGAAACATACCAAACCTGTGTATTTTTGAAAACTACACACCTAAGGGAATCCAATATGGGGTGACTTGTGGGGCTCTCACTAGGGTCTGTTACACAGAATCCATTGAAAACCGCAAAATTTGACTAAAAAAACACTTTTTCCTCACATTTCAGTGACTGAAAGTTTTGGAATCTTGGAGGAGCCACAAATTTCCTTCTACCCAGCATCCCCCAAGTCTCCCGATAAAAATGATACCTCACTTGTGTGGGTAGGCCAAGTGCCCGCAACAGGAAATACCCCCAAAACACAACATGGACGCATCACATTTTCCAAAGGAAAACAGAGCTGTCTCTTGCAAAGTGCCTACCTGTGGATTTTGGCCTCTAGGTCAGTTGGCACCTCAGGAAACCTACCAAACCTGTGCATTTTTTTAAAACTACACACCATGGGAATCCAAGATGGGGTGACTGGTGGGGATCTCACCAGGTTCTGTTACCCAGAATCATTTGCGAACCTCAAAATCTGGCTAAAAAACATATTTTCCTCACATTTCAGTGACAGAAAGTTCTGGAATCTGAGAGCAGCCACATATTTCGTACCACGCAGCGTTTCCCTAAGTCTTTGATAAAAATTACACCTCACTTGTCTGGTGAGGCCTAGTGCCCACGACAGGAAATGCCCCAAAACACAACGTGGACACATCACATTTTCCCAAAGAAAACAGAGCTGTTGTTTGCAAAGTGTCAACCTGTGAATTTTGGCCTCTAGCTCAGCCGGCATCTAGGGAAACATACCAAACCTGTGCATTGTTGAAAGCTAGACACCTAGTGGAATCTATGATGGGGTGACTTGTGGGGCTCTCACTAGGTTCTGCTACCCGGAATCCTTTGCAAACCTCAAAATCTGGCTAAACAAAACACTTTTTCCTCACATTTCAGTGACAGAAGGTTCTGGAATCTGAGAGGAGACACAAGTTTTCTTCCACCCAGCGTTCCCCCAATTCTCCCAATCAAAATTACACCTCACTTGTGTGGGGAGGCCTGGTGCCCGCAACAGGAAATGCCCCAAAACACAACGTGGACACATCTCATTTTCCCAAAGAAAACAGAGCTGTTGTTTGCAAAGTGCCAACCTGTGAATTTTGGCCTCTAGCTCAGCCGGCACCTAGGGAAACATACCAAACATGTGCATTTTTGAAAACTACACACCATGGGAATCAAAGATGGGGTGACTTGTGGGGCTCTCAACAGGTTCTGCTACCCAGAATCCTTTGCAAACCTCAAACTTTGGCTAGAAAAATAATTTTTCCTCACATTTCCGTGACAGAAAGTTCTGGAATCTGAGAGGAGACATAAATTTCCTTTCACCCAGCGTTTCCGCAATTGCCCCAATAAAAATAATACCTCACTTGTGTGGGTAGGCGTAATGCCCGCGTCAGGAAATGCTCCAAAACACAACGTGGACACATCACATATTCACAAAGAAACCGGAGGTGTTTCTTACAAAGTGCCTACCTGTGGATTTTGGCCTCTAGCTCAGCCGGCACCTAGGGAAACTTACCATACCTGTGCATCTTTACAAACTAGACACATAGGTGAATCTAAGATGGCCTGACTTGTGGGGCTCGCACCAGGTTCTGTTACCCAGAATCCTTTGCAAACCTCAAAATGTGGCTAAAAAAATACCTTTTCCTCACATTTCAGTGACAGAAAGTTCTCGAATCTGAGAGGACACACAAATTTCATTCCACCCAGCGTTCCCCGAATTCTTCTGATAAAAATTACACCTCACTTGTGTGGGTAGGCCTAGTGCACGCAAAAGGAAATGCCCGAAAACACAACGTGGACACATCACATTTTCCCAAAGAAAACAGAACTGTTGTTTGCAAAGTGCCAACCTGTGAATTTTGGCCTGTAGGTCAGCCTACCAAACCTGTGCATTTTTTAAAACTAGACACCTAGGGGAATTCAAGATAGGGTGACTTGTGGGGCTCTCACCAGGTTCTGTTACCCAGAATCCTTTGCAAACTGCAAAATTTGGCTAAAAAAACACTTTTTCCTCACATTTCAGTGACAGAAAGTACTTGAACCTGAGGGGAGCCACAAATTTCCTTCCACCCAGGATTCCCCCAAGTCTCCAGATAAAAATGATACCCACTTCTGTGGGTAGGCCTACTGCCCGCGACAGGAAATGCCTCAAATCACAATGTGAACACATCACATTTTCCCAAAGAAAACAGAGCTGTTTTTTGCAAAGGGCCAACCTGTGAATTTTGGCCTCTAGCTCAGCCGGCACCTAGGCAAACCTACCAAACCTGTGCATTTTTGGCAAACTAGACACCTAAGGGAATCCAAGATAGGGTGACTTGTGGGGCTCTCACCAGGTTCTGCTATCCAGAATCCTTTGCAGACCTCAAAATTTGGCTCAAAAACACTTTCTTCTCATATTTTTGTGACAGAAAGTTCTGGAATCTGGGAGAAGCCACACATTTTCTTCCACCCAGCGTTCCCCCAAGTCTCCAGATAAAAATTATACCTAACTTGTGTGGGGATGCCTAGTGCCCACGACAGGAAATACCCAAAAAACACAACGTGGACACATCACATTTTCCCAAAGAAAACAGAGCTGTTTTTTGCAAAGTGCCAACCTGTGAATGTTGGCCTCTAGCTCAGCCTGCACCTAGGGAAACATACCAAACCTGTGCATTTTTTAAAACTACACACCATGGTTATCAAAGGTGGGGTGACTTGTGGGGGTCTCACCAGGATCTGTTAGCCAGAATCCTTTGCAAACCTCAAAATGTGGCTAAAAAAACATCTTTTCCTCACATTTCAGTGACAGAAAGTTCTGGAATCTGAGAGGAGCCACATATTTCATACCACGCAGCGTTTCCCCAAGTCTTCCAATAAAAATTACACCTCACTTGTGTGGGGATGCCTAGTGCCCACAGAAGGAAATCCCCAAATGTGCAATGTGGACACATCACATTTTCCCACAGAAATCAGAGCAGTTTTTTCCAAAGTGCAAACCTGTGAATTTTGGCCTCTAGCGCAGCCGGCACCTAGGGAAACCTGCCAAACCTGTGCATTGTTGAAAACTAGACACCTAGTAGAATCTAAGATGTGGTGACTTGTGGGGCTCTCAACAGGTTCTGTTAGCCAGAATCCTTTGCAAACCTCAAAACCTGGCTAAAAAAACATATTTTCCTCACATTTCAGTGACATAAAGTTCTGGAATCTGAGAGGAGCCACAAATTTCCTTCCACCCAGCATTCATCCAAATCTCCCAATAAAAATGATACCTCACTTGTGTGTGTAGGCCTAGTGCCCGCGAGAGGAAATGCCCCAAAACACAACGTGGACACAATACATTTTCCCAAAGAAAACAGAGCTGTTTTTTGCAAAGTGCCTACCTGTGGATTTTGCCCTGTAGCTCAGTCGGCACCTAGGGAAACCTACCAAACCTCTGCATTTTTGAAAACTACAGACCATGGGAATCCAAGATGGGGTGAATGGTGGGGATTGCACCAGGTTCTGTTACCTAGAATCCTTTGCAAACCTTAAAATTTGGGTAAAAAAACACTTTTCCTCACTTTTCGGTGACAGAAAGTTCTGGAATCTGAAATGAGCCACAAATTTCCTTCCACCCAGAGTTCCCCTACGTCTCCAGATAAAAATAATACCCCACTTGTGTGGGTAGGCCTAGTGCGCGCGACAGGAAATGCCTCAAAACACAATATGGACGCATCACATTTTCCCAAAGAAAACAGATCTGTTTTTTCCAAAGTGCCTACCTGTGGATTTTGGCCTCTAGCTCAACCGGTACCTAGGGAAACTTACCAAACCTGTGCATTTTTGAAAACTAGACTCCTAGGGGAATCCAAGATGGGGTGACTTTTGGGGCTCTCATCAGGTTCTCTTACCCAGAATCCTTTGCAAACCTCATAATTTGGCAAAAAAAATATTTTTCCTCACATTTTGGTGACAGAAAGTTTTGGAATCTGAGAGGAGCCACACATTTCCTTCCACCAAGCATTCCCCCAAACTACCGATAAAAATTACACCTCACTTGTGTGGGTAGGCCTAGTGCTCGCAACAGGAAATGCCCAAAAGCACAACGTGGACACATCACATTTTCCCAAAGAAAACAGAGCTGTTGTTTGCAAAGTGCCAACCTGTGAATTTTGGCCTCTATCTCAGCCGGCACCTAGGGAAACCTACCAAACCTGTGCATTTTTTAAAACTAGACACCTAGGGGAATCCATGATGGGGTGACTTGTGGTGCTCTCACCAGGTTCTCTTACACAGAATCCTTTGCAAACCTCAAAATTTGGCAAAAAAATTATTTTTCCTCACATTTTGGTGACAGAAAGTGCTGGAACCTGAGAGGAGCCACAAATTTCATACCACCCAGCGTTCCCCCAAGTCTTCAGATAAAATTTACACCTCACTTGTGTGGGGCGGCCTAGTGCCCACGACAGGAAATGCCCCAAAATACAACGTGGACACATCACATTTTCCCAAAGAAAACAGAGGTGTTTTTTGCACAGTGCCAACCTGTGAATTTTGGCCTCTAGCTCCGCCGGCTCCTAGGGAAACCTACCAAACCTGTGCATTTTTTAGAACTAGACAACTAGGGGAATCCAAGATGGGGTGACGTTTGTGGCTCTCACCAGGTTCTCTTACCTAGAATCCTTTGCAAACCTCAACATTTGGCTAAAAAAAATATTTTTCCTCACATTTCGGTGACAGAAAGTTTGGAATCTGAGAGGAGCCACAAATTTCCTTCTACCCAGCATTCCCCAAAGTCTTCCGATAAAAATTACACCTCACTTGTGTGGGTAGGCCTTGTGCCCGCGAAAGGAAATGCCCCAAAACACAACATGGACACATCACATTTTACTAAAGAAAACAGAGCTGTTTTTTTGCAAATGCCTACCTCTGGATTTTGGCATCTAGCTCAGCCGGCACCTAGGGAAACCTACCAAACCTGTGCATGTTTGAAAACTAGACACGCAGGGGAATCCAAGATGGGGTGACTTGTGGGGATCTCACCAGGATCTGTTAGCCAAAATCGTTTGCAAACCTCAACATTTGGCTAAAAAAACATATTTTCCTCACATTTCAGTGACAGAAATTTCTGGAATCTGAGAGGAGCCACAAATTTCCTTCCACCCAGCATTCACCCAAATCTCCCAATAAAAATGATACCTCACTTGTGTGTGTGTAGGCCTAGTGCCCGTGAGTGGAAATGCCCCAAAACACAACGTGGACACAATACATTTTCCCAAAGAAAACAGAGCTGTTTTTTGCAAAGTGCCTACCTGTGGATTTTGGCCTGTAGCTCAGTCGGCACCTAGGGAAACCTACCAAACCTGTGCATTTTTTAAAACTACAGACCATGGGAATCCAAGATGGGGTGAATGGTGGGGATCTCACCAGGTTCTGTTACCTAGAATCCTTTGCAAACCTCAAAATTTGGGTAAAAAAACACTTTTCCTCACTTTTCGGTGACAGAAAGTTCCGGAATCTGAAATGAGCCACAAATTTCCTTCCACCCAGCGTTCCCCCACGTCTCCAGATAAAAATAATACCCCACTTGTGTGGGTAGGCCTAGTGCGCGCGACAGGAAATACCTCAAAACACAATATGACACATCACATTTTCCCAAAGAAAACAGAGATGTTTTTTGCAACGTGCCAACCTGTGAATATTGGCCTCTAGCTCAGCCGGCACCTAGGGAAACATACCAAACCTGTTCATTTTTTTAAACTACACACTATGGTTATCAAAAGTGGGGTGACTTGTTGGAATCTCACCAGGTTCTGCTACCCAGAATCCTTTGGAAACCTAAAAATATGGCTAAATAAATACTTTTTCCTCACATTTCAGTGACAAAGAGTTCTGGAATCTGAGAGGAGCCACATATTTCATACCACGCAGCGTTTCCCCAAGTCTTCCAATAAAAATTACACCTCACTTGTGTGGGGATGCCTAGTGCCCACGAAAGGAAATCCCCCAATGTGCAATATGGACACATCACATTTTCCCACAGAAATCAGAGCAGTTTTTTCCAAAGTGCAAACCTGTGAAGTTTGGCCTCTATCTCAGCCGGCACCTAGGGAAACCTACCAAACCTGTGCATTGTTTAAAACTAGACACCTAGGGGAATCCAAGATGGGGTGACTTGTGGGGCTCTCACCAGGTTCTCTTACACAGAATCCTTGGCAAACCTCAAAATTTGGCTAAAAAATGTATTTTTCCTCACATTTCGGTGACAGAAAGTTCTGGAACCTGAGAGGAGCCACAAATTTCCTTCCACCCAGCGTTCCCCGAAGTCTCCAGATAAAGATGATACCTCACTTGTGTGGGTAGGCCTAGTGCCCGCGACAGGAAATACCGCAATGCGCAACGTGGACACATTACATTTTCCCAAAGAAAACAGAGGTGTTTTTTTGCAAAGTGCCAACCTGTGAATTTTGGCCTCTAGCTCAGCCGGCACCCAGGGAAACCTACCAAACCTGTGCATTTTTTAGAACTAGACAACAAGGGGAATCCAAGATGGGGTGACTTTTGGGGCTCTCACCAGGTTCTCTTACCCAGAATCCTTTGCAAACCTCAAAATTTGGCTAAAAAAAATATTTTTCCTCACATTTCGGTGACAGAAAGTTTTGGAATCTGAGAGGAGCCACAAATTTCCTTCTACCCAGCATTCCCCCATGTCTTCCGATACAAATTACACCTCACTTGTGTGGGTAGGCCTAGTGCTTGCAACAGGAAATGCCCTAAAGCACAACGTGGACACATCACATTTTCCCAAAGAAAACAGAGATGTTTTTTGCAAAGTGCCAACCTGTGAATTTTGGCCTCTAGCTCAGCTGGCACCTAGGGAAACATACCAAACCTGTGTATTTTTGAAAACTACACACCTAAGGGAATCCAAGATGGGGTGACTTGTGGGGCTCTCACTAGGGTCTGTTACACAGAATCCTTTGAAAACCGCAAAATTTGACTAAAAAAACACTTTTTCCTCACATTTCAGTGACTGAAAGTTTTGGAATCGTGGAGGAGCCACAAATTTCCTTCTACCCAGCATCCCCCAAGTCTCCCGATAAAAATGATACCTCACTTGTGGCCAAGTGCCCGCAACAGGAAATACCCCCAAAACACAACATAGACGCATCACATTTTCCAAAGGAAAACAGAGCTGTCTCTTGCAAAGTGCCTACCTGTGGATTTTGGCCTCTAGGTCAGTTGGCACCTCAGGAAACCTACCAAACCTGTGCATTTTTTAAAACTACACACCATGGGAATCCAAGATGGGGTGACTGGTGGGGATCTCACCAGGTTCTGTTACCCAGAATCATTTGCGAACCTCAAAATCTGGCTAAAAAACATATTTTCCTCACATTTCAGTGACAGAAAGTTCTGGAATCTGAGAGCAGCCACATATTTCGTACCACGCAGCGTTTCCCTAAGTCTTTGATAAAAATTACACCTCACTTGTCTGGTTAGGCCTAGTGCCCACGACAGGAAATGCCCCAAAACACAACGTGGACACATCACATTTTCCCAAAGAAAACAGAGCTGTTGTTAGCAAAGTGTCAACCTGTGAATTTTGGCCTCTAGCTCAGCCGGCATCTAGGGAAACATACCAAACCTGTGCATTGTTGAAAGCTAGACACCTAGTGGAATCTATGATGGGGTGACTTGTGGGGCTCTCACTAGGTTCTGCTACCCGGAATCCTTTGCAAACCTCAAAATCTGGCTAAACAAAACACTTTTTCCTCACATTTCAGTGACAGAAGATTCTGGAATCTGAGAGGTGACACAAGTTTTCTTCCACCCAGCGTTCCCCCAATTCTCCCAATCAAAATGATAACTCACTTGTGTGGGGAGGCCTAGTACCCGCAACAGGAAATGCCCCAAAACACAACGTGGACACATCTCATTTTCCCAAAGAAAACAGAGCTGTTGTTTTCAAAGTGCCAACCTGTGAATTTTGGCCTCTAGCTCAGCCGGCACCTAGGGAAACATACCAAACATGTGCATTTTTGAAAACTACACACCATGGGAATCAAAGATGGGGTGACTTGTGGGGCTCTCAACAGGTTCTGCTACCCAGAATCCTTTGCAAACCTCAAACTTTGGCTGGAAAAATAATTTTTCCTCACATTTCCGTGACAGAAAGTTCTGGAATCTGAGAGGAGACATAAATTTCCTTCCACCCAGCGTTTCCGCAATTGCCCCAATAAAAATAATACCTCACTTGTGTGGGTAGGCGTAATGCCCGCGTCAGGAAATGCTCCAAAACACAACGTGGACACATCACATATTCACAAAGAAACCGGAGGTGTTTCTTACAAAGTGCCTACCTGTGGATTTTGGCCTCTAGCTCAGCCGGCACCTAGGGAAACTTACCATACCTGTGCATCTTTACAAACTAGACACATAGGTGAATCTAAGATGGCCTGACTTGTGGGGCTCGCACCAGGTTCTGTTACCCAGAATCCTTTGCAAACCTCAAAATGTGGCTAAAAAAATACTTTTTCCTCACATTTCAGTGACAGAAAGTTCTCGAATCTGAGAGGACACACAAATTTCATTCCACCCAGCGTTCCCCGAATTCTTCTGATAAAAATTACACCTCACTTGTGTGGGTAGGCCTAGTGCACGCAAAAGGAAATGCCCGAAAACACAACGTGGACACATCACATTTTCCCAAAGAAAACAGAACTGTTGTTTGCAAAGTGCCAACCTGTGAATTTTCGCCTGTAGGTCAGCCTACCAAACCTGTGCATTTTTTAAAACTAGACACCTAGGGGAATTCAAGATAGGGTGACTTGTGGGGCTCTCACCAGGTTCTGTTACCCAGAATCCTTTGCAAACTGCAAAATTTGGCTAAAAAACACTTTTTCCTCACATTTCAGTGACAGAAAGTACTGGAACCTGAGGGGAGCCACAAATTTCCTTCCACCCAGGATTCCCCCAAGTCTCCAGATAAAAATGATACCCACTTCTGTGGGTAGGCCTACTGCCCGCGACAGGAAATGCCCCAAATCACAATGTGAACACATCACATTTTCCCAAAGAAAACAGAGCTGTTTTTTGCAAAGGGCCAACCTGTGAATTTTGGCCTCTAGCTCAGCCGGCACCTAGGCAAACCTACCAAACCTGTGCATTTTTGGCAAACTAGACACCTAAGGGAATCCAAGATAGGGTGACTTGTGGGGCTCTCACCAGGTTCTGCTATCCAGAATCCTTTGCAGACCTCAAAATTTGGCTCAAAAACACTTTCTCCTCATATTTTTGTGACAGAAAGTTCTGGAATCTGGGAGAAGCCACACATTTTCTTCCACCCAGCGTTCCCCCAAGTCTCCAGATAAAAATTATACCTAACTTGTGTGGGGATGCCTAGTGCCCACGACAGGAAATACCCAAAAAAACACAACGTGGACACATCACATTTTCCCAAAGAAAACAGAGCTGTTTTTTGCAAAGTGCCAACCTGTGAATGTTGGCCTCTAGCTCAGCCTGCACCTAGGGAAACATACCAAACCTGTGCATTTTTTAAAACTACACACCATGGTTATCAAAGGTGGGGTGACTTGTGGGGGTCTCACCAGGATCTGTTAGCCAGAATCCTTTGCAAACCTCAAAATGTGGCTAAAAAAACATATTTTCCTCACATTTCAGTGACAGAAAGTTCTGGAATCTGAGAGGAGCCACATATTTCATACCACGCAGCGTTTCCCCAAATCTTCCAATAAAAATTACACCTGAGTTGTGTGGGGATGCCTAGTGCCCACGAAAGGAAATCCCCCAATGTGCAATATGGATACATCACATTTTCCCACAGAAATCAGAGCAGTTTTTTCCAAAGTGCAAACCTGTGAATTTTGGCCTCTAGCGCAGCCGGCACCTAGGGAAACCTACCAAACCTGTGCATTGTTGAAAACTAGACACCTAGTAGAATCTAAGATGGGGTGACTTGTGGGGCTCTCAACAGGTTCTGTTAGCCAGAATCCTTTGCAAACCTCAAAACCTGGCTAAAAAAACCTATTTTCCTCACATTTCAGTGACAGAAAGTTCTGGAATCTGAGAGGAGCCACACATTTCCTTCCACCCAGCATTCACCCAAATCTCCCAATAAAAATGATACCTCACTTGTATGTGTAGGCCTAGTGCCCGTGAGAGGAAATGCCCCAAAACACAAAGTGGACACAATACATTTTCTCAAAGAAAACAGAGCTGTTTTTTGCAAAGTGCCTACCTGTGGATTTTGGCCTGTAGCTCAGTCGGCACCTAGGGAAACCTACCAAACCTGTGCATTTTTTAAAACTACAGACCATGAGAATCCAAGATGGGGTGAATGGTGGGGATCTCACCAGGTTCTGTTACCTAGAATCCTTTGCAAACCTCAAAATTTGGGTAAAAAAACACTTTTCCTCACTTTTCGGTGACAGAAAGTTCTGGAATCTGAAATGAGCCACAAATTTCCTTCCACCCAGCGTTCCCCCACGTCTCCAGATAAAAATAATACCCCACTTGTGTGGGTAGGCCTAGTGCCCGCGACAGGAAATGCCTCAAAACACAATATGGACGCCTCACATTTTCCCAAAGAAAACAGATCTGTTTTTTCCAAAGTGCCTACCTGTGGATTTTGGCCTCTAGCTCAACCGGTACCAAGGGAAACTTACCAAACCTATGCATTTTTTAAAACTAGTCACCTAGGGGAATCCAAGCTGGGGTGACGTGGGGCTCTCACTAGGTTCTGTTACCCAGAATCCTTTGCAAACCGCAAAATTTGGGTAAAAAACACTTTTTCCTCACATTTTGGTGACAGAAAGTGCTGGAACCTGAGAGGAGCCACAAATTTCATACCACCCAGCGTTCCCCCAAGTCTTCCGATAAAATTTACACCTCACTTGTGTGGGGCGGCCTAGTGCCCACGACAGGAAATGCCCCAAAATACAACGTGGACACATCACATTTTCCCAAAGAAAACAGAGGTGTTTTTTGCAAAGTGCCAACCTGTGAATTTTGGCCTCTAGCTCAGCTGTCAACCAGGGAAACCTACCAAACCTGTGCATTTCTGAAAACTAGACACCTAGGGGAATCCAAGATGGGGTGACTTTTGGGGCTGTCACCAGGCTCTCTTACCCAGAATCCTTTGCAAACCTCATAATTTGGCAAAAAGAAATATTTTTCCTCACATTTCGGTGACAGAAAGTTTTGGAATCTGAGAGGAGCCACAAATTTTCTTCCACCAAGCCTTCCCCCAAGTCTACCGATAAAAATTACACCTCACTTGTGTGGGTAGGCCTAGTGCTCGCAACAGGAAATGCCCAAAAGCACAACGTGGACACATCACATTTTCCCAAAGAAAACAGAGCTGTTGTTTGCAAAGTGCCAACCTGTGAATTTTGGCCTCTATCTCAGCCGGCACCTAGGGAAACCTACCAAACCTGTGCATTTTTTAAAACTAGACACCTAGGGGAATCCAAGATGGGGTGACTTGTGGGGCTCTCACCAGGTTCTCTTACACAGAATCCTTGGCAAACCTCAAAATTTGGCAAAAAAATGTATTTTTCCTCACATTTCGGTGACAGAAAGTTCTGGAACCTGAGAGGAGCCACAAATTTCCTTCCACCCAGCGTTCCCCCAAGTTTCCAGATAAAGATGATACCTCACTTGTGTGGGTAGGCCTAGTGCCCGCGACAGGAAATACCCCAATGCGCAACGTGGACACATCACATTTTCCCAAAGAAAACAGAGGTGTTTTTTTGCAAAGTGCCAACCTGTGAATTTTGGCCTCTAGCTCAGCCGGCACCCAGGGAAACCTACCAAACCTGTGCATTTTTTAGAACTAGACAACTAGGGGAATCCAAGATGGGGTGACTTTTGGGGCTCTCACCAGGTTCTCTTACCCAGAATCCTTTGCAAACCTCAAAATTTGGCTAAAAAAAATATTTTTCCTCACATTTCGGTGACAGAAAGTTTTGGAATCTGAGAGGAGCCACAAATTTCCTTCTACCCAGCATTCCCCCATGTCTTCCGATACAAATTACACCTCACTTGTGTGGGTAGGCCTAGTGCTTGCAACAGGAAATGCCCTAAAGCACAACGTGTACACATCACATTTTCCCAAAGAAAACAGAGATGTTTTTTGCAAAGTGCCAACCTGTGAATTTTGGCCTCTAGCTCAGCTGGCACCTAGGGAAACATACCAAACCTGTGTATTTTTGAAAACTACACACCTAAGGGAATCCAAGATGGGGTGACTTGTGGGGCTCTCACTAGGGTCTGTTACACAGAATCCTTTGAAAACCGCAAAATTTGACTAAAAAAACACTTTTTCCTCACATTTCAGTGACTGAAAGTTTTGGAATCTTGGAGGAGCCACAAATTTCCTTCTACCCAGCATCCCCCAAGTCTCCCGATAAAAATGATACCTCACTTGTGTGGGTAGGCCAAGTGCCCGCAACAGGAAATACCCCCAAAACACAACATGGACGCATCACATTTTCCAAAGGAAAACAGAGCTGTCTCTTGCAAAGTGCCTACCTGTGGATTTTGGCCTCTAGGTCAGTTGGCACCTCAGGAAACCTACCAAACCTGTGCATTTTTTTAAAACTACACACCATGGGAATCCAAGATGGGGTGACTGGTGGGGATCTCACCAGGTTCTGTTACCCAGAATCATTTGCGAACCTCAAAATCTGGCTAAAAAACATATTTTCCTCACATTTCAGTGACAGAAAGTTCTGGAATCTGAGAGCAGCCACATATTTCGTACCACGCAGCGTTTCCCTAAGTCTTTGATAAAAATTAAACCTCACTTGTCTGGTGAGGCCTAGTGCCCACGACAGGAAATGCCCCAAAACACAACGTGGACACATCACATTTTCCCAAAGAAAACAGAGCTGTTGTTTGCAAAGTGTCAACCTGTGAATTTTGGCCTCTAGCTCAGCCGGCATCTAGGGAAACATACCAAACCTGTGCATTGTTGAAAGCTAGACACCTAGTGGAATCTATGATGGGGTGACTTGTGGGGCTCTCACTAGGTTCTGCTACCTGGAATCCTTTGCAAACCTCAAAATCTGGCTAAACAAAACACTTTTTCCTCACATTTCAGTGACAGAAGGTTCTGGAATCTGAGAGGAGACACAAATTTTCTTCCACCCAGCGTTCCCCCAATTCTCCCAATCAAAATGATAACTCACTTGTGTGGGGAGGCCTAGTGCCCGCAACAGGAAATGCCCCAAAACACAACGTGGACACATCTCATTTTCCCAAAGAAAACAGAGCTGTTGTTTGCAAAGTGCCAACCTGTGAATTTTGGCCTCTAGCTCAGCCGGCACCTAGGGAAACATACCAAACATGTGCATTTTTGAAAACTACACACCATGGGAATCAAAGATGGGGTGACTTGTGGGGCTCTCAACAGGTTCTGCTACCCAGAATCCTTTGCAAACATCAAACTTTGGCTAGAAAAATAATTTTTCCTCACATTTCCGTGACAGAAAGTTCTGGAATCTGAGAGGAGACATAAATTTCCTTCCACCCAGCGTTTCCGCAATTGCCCCAATAAAAATAATACCTCACTTGTGTGGGTAGGCGTAATGCCCGCGTCAGGAAATGCTCCAAAACACAACGTGGACACATCACATATTCACAAAGAAACCGGAGGTGTTTCTTACAAAGTGCCTACCTGTGGATTTTGGCCTCTAGCTCAGCCGGCACCTAGGGAAACTTACCATACCTGTGCATCTTTACAAACTAGACACATAGGTGAATCTAAGATGGCCTGACATGTGGGGCTCGCACCAGGTTCTGTTACCCAGAATCCTTTGCAAACCTCAAAATGTGGCTAAAAAAATACTTTTTCCTCACCTTTCAGTGACAGAAAGTTCTCGAATCTGAGAGGACACACAAATTTCATTCCACCCAGCGTTCCCCGAATTCTTCTGATAAAAATTACACCTCACTTGTGTGGGTAGGCCTGGTGCACGCAAAAGGAAATGCCCGAAAACACAACGTGGACACATCACATTTTCCCAAAGAAAACAGAACTGTTGTTTGCAAAGTGCCAACCTGTGAATTTTGGCCTGTAGGTCAGCCTACCAAACCTGTGCATTTTTTAAAACTAGACACCTAGGGGAATTCAAGATAGGGTGACTTGTGGGTCTCTCACCAGGTTCTGTTACCCAGAATCCTTTGCAAACTGCAAAATTTGGCTAAAAAAACACTTTTTCCTCACATTTCAGTGACAGAAAGTACTGGAACCTGAGGGGAGCCACAAATTTCCTTCCACCCAGGATTCCCCCAAGTCTCCAGATAAAAATGATACCCACTTCTGTGGGTAGGCCTACTGCCCGCGACAGGAAATGCCCCAAATCACAATGTGAACACATCACATTTTCCCAAAGAAAACAGAGCTGTTTTATGCAAAGGGCCAACCTGTGAATTTTGGCCTCTAGCTCAGCCGGCACCTAGGCAAACCTACCAAACCTGTGCATTTTTGGCAAACTAGACACCTAAGGGAATCCAAGATAGGGTGACTTGTGGGGCTCTCACCAGGTTCTGCTATCCAGAATCCTTTGCAGACCTCAAAATTTGGCTCAAAAACACTTTCTCCTTATATTTTTGTGACAAAAAGTTCTGAAATCTGGAAGAAGCCACACATTTTCTTCCACCCAGCGTTCCCACAAGTCTCCAAATAAAAATTATACCTAACTTGTGTGGGGATGCCTAGTGCCCACGACAGGAAATACCCAAAAAACACAACGTGGACACATCACATTTTCCCAATGAAAACAGAGCTGTTTTTTGCAAAGTGCCAACCTGTGAATGTTGGCCTCTAGCTCAGCCTGCACCTAGGGAAACATACCAAACCTGTGCATTTTTTAAAACTACACACCATGGTTATCAAAGGTGGGGTGACTTGTGGGGGTCTCACCAGGATCTGTTAGGCAGAATCCTTTGCAAACCTCAAAATGTGGCTAAAAAACATCTTTTCCTCACATTTCAGTGACAGAAAGTTCTGGAATCTGAGAGGAGCCACATATTTCATACCACGCAGCGTTTCCCCAAGTCTTCCAATAAAAATTACACCTCAGTTGTGTGGGGATTCCTAGTGCCCATGAAAGGAAATCCCCCAATGTGCAATATGGACACATCACATTTTCCCACAGAAATCAGAGCAGTTTTTTCCAAAGTGCAAACCTGTGAATTTTGGCCTCTAGCGCAGCCGGCACCTAGGGAAACCTACCAAACCTGTGCATTGTTGAAAACTAGACACCTAGTAGAATCTAAGATGGGGTGACTTGTGGGGCTCTCAACAGGTTCTCTTAGCCAGAATCCTTTGCAAACCTCAAAACCTGGCTAAAAAAACCTATTTTCTTCACATTTCAGTGACAGAAAGTTCTGGAATCTGAGAGGAGCCACACATTTCCTTCCACCCAGCATTCACCCAAATCTCCCAATAAAAATGATACCTCACTTGTGTGTGTAGGCCTAGTGCCCGTGAGAGGAAATGCCCCAAAACACAACGTGGACACAATACATTTTCCCAAAGAAAACAGAGCTGGTTTTTGCAAAGTGCCTACCTGTGGATTTTGGCCTGTAGCTCAGTCGGCACCTAGGGAAACCTACCAAACCTGTGCATTTTTTAAAACTACAGACCATGAGAATCCAAGATGGGGTGAATGGTGGGGATCTCACCAGGTTCTGTTACCTAGAATCCTTTGCAAACCTCAAAATTTGGGTAAAAAAACACTTTTCCTCACTTTTCGGTGACAGAAAGTTCTGGAATCTGAAATGAGCCACAAATTTCCTTCCACCCAGCGTTCCCCCACGTCTCCAGATAAAAATAATACCTCACTTGTGTGGGTAGGCCTAGTGCCCGCGACAGGAAATGCCTCAAAACACAATATGGACGCATCACATTTTCCCAAAGAAAACAGATCTGTTTTTTCCAAAGTGCCTACCTGTGGATTTTGGCCTCTAGCTCAACCGGTACCAAGGGAAACTTACCAAACCTATGCATTTTTTAAAACTAGTCACCTAGGGGAATCCAAGCTGGGGTGACATGTGGGGCTCTCACTAGGTTCTGTTACCCAGAATCCTTTGCAAACCGCAAAATTTGGGTAAAAAACACTTTTTCCTCACATTTTGGTGACAGAAAGTCCTGGAACCTGAGAGGAGCCACAAATTTCATACCACCCACCGTTCCCCCAAGTCTTCCGATAAAATTTACACCTCACTTGTGTGGGGCGGCCTAGTGCCCATGACAGGAAATGCCCCAAAATACAACGTGGACACATCACATTTTCCCAAAGAAAACAGAGGTGTTTTTTGCAAAGTGCCAACCTGTGAATTTTGGCCTCTAGCTCAGCTGTCAACCAGGGAAACCTACCAAACCTGTGCATTTCTGAAAACTAGACACCTAGGGGAATCCAAGATGGGGTGACTTGTGGGGCTCTCACCAGGTTCTCTTACACAGAATCCTTGGCAAACCTCAAAATTTGGCTAAAAAATGTATTTTTCCTTACATTTCGGTGACAGAAAGTTCTGGAACCTGAGAGGAGCCACAAATTTCCTTCCACCCAGCGTTCCCCCAAGTCTCCAGATAAAGATGATACCTCACTTGTGTGGGTAGGCCTAGTGCCCGCGACAGGAAATACCCCAATGCGCAACGTGGACACATCACATTTTCCCAAAGAAAACAGAGGTGTTTTTTTGCAAAGTGCCAACCTGTGAATTTTGGCCTCTAGCTCAGCCGGCACCCAGGGAAACCTACCAAACCTGTGCATTTTTTAGAACTAGACAACTAGGGGAATCCAAGATGGGGTGACTTTTGGGGCTCTCACCAGGTTCTCTTACCCAGAATCCTTTGCAAACCTCAAAATTTGGCTAAAAAAAATATTTTTCCTCACATTTCGGTGACAGAAAGTTTTGGAATCTGAGAGGAGCCACAAATTTCCTTCTACCCAGCATTCCCCCATGTCTTCCGATACAAATTACACCTCACTTGTGTGGGTAGGCCTAGTGCTTGCAACAGGAAATGCCCTAAAGCACAACGTGGACACATCACATTTTCCCAAAGAAAACAGAGATGTTTTTTGCAAAGTGCCAACCTGTGAATTTTGGCCTCTAGCTCAGCTGGTCCTAGGGAAACATACCAAACCTGTGTATTTTTGAAAACTACACACCTAAGGGAATCCAAGATGGGGTGACTTGTGGGGCTCTCACTAGGGTCTGTTACACAGAATCCTTTGAAAACCGCAAAATTTGACTAAAAAAACACTTTTTCCTCACATTTCAGTGACTGAAAGTTTTGGAATCTTGGAGGAGCCACAAATGTCCTTCTACCCAGCATCCCCCAAGTCTCCCGATAAAAATGATACCTCACTTGTGTGGGTAGGCCAAGTGCCCGCAACAGGAAATACCCCCAAAACACAACATGGACGCATCACATTTTCCAAAGGAAAACAGAGCTGTCTCTAGCAAAGTGCCTACCTGTGGATTTTGGCCTCTAGGTCAGTTGGCACCTCAGGAAACCTACCAAACCTGTGCATTTTTTTAAACTACACACCATGGGAATCCAAGATGGGGTGACTGGTGGGGATCTCACCAGGTTCTGTTACCCAGAATCATTTGCGAACCTCAAAATCTGGCTAAAAAACATATTTTCCTCACATTTCAGTGACAGAAAGTTCTGGAATCTGAGAGCAGCCACATATTTCGTACCACGCAGCGTTTCCCTAAGTCTTTGATAAAAATTACACCTCACTTGTCTGGTGATGCCTAGTGCCCACGACAGGAAATGCCCCAAAACACAACGTGGACACATCACATTTTCACAAAGAAAACAGAGCTGTTGTTTGCAAAGTGTCAACCTGTGAATTTTGGCCTCTAGCTCAGCCGGCATCTAGCGAAACATACCAAACCTGTGCATTGTTGAAAGCTAGACACCTAGTGGAATCTATGATGGGGTGACTTGTGGGGCTCTCACTAGGTTCTGCTACCCGGAATCCTTTGCAAACCTCAAAATCTGGCTAAACAAAACACTTTTTCCTCACATTTCAGTGACAGAAGGTTCTGGAATCTGAGAGGAGACACAAATTTTCTTCCACCCAGCGTTCCCCCAATTATCCCAATCAAAATGATAACTCACTTGTGTGGGGAGGCCTAGTGCCCGCAACAGGAAATGCCCCAAAACACAACGTGGACACATCTCATTTTCCCAAAGAAAACAGAGCTGTTGTTTGCAAAGTGCCAACCTGTGAATTTTGGCCTCTAGCTCAGCCGGCACCTAGGGAAACATACCAAACATGTGCATTTTTGAAAACTACACACCATGGGAATCAAAGATGGGGTGACTTGTGGGGCTCTCAACAGGTTCTGCTACCCAGAATCCTTTGCAAACCTCAAACTTTGGCTAGAAAAATAATTTTTCCTCACATTTCCGTGACAGAAAGTTCTGGAATCTGAGAGGAGACATAAATTTCCTTCCACCCAGAGTTTCCGCAATTGCCCCAATAAAAATAATACCTCACTTGTGTGGGTAGGCGTAATGCCCGCGTCAGGAAATGCTCCAAAACACAACGTGGACACATCACATATTCACAAAGAAACCGGAGGTGTTTCTTACAAAGTGCCTACCTGTGGATTTTGGCCTCTAGCTCAGCCGGCACCTAGGGAAACTTACCATACCTGTGCATCTTTACAAACTAGACACATAGGTGAATCTAAGATGGCCTGACTTGTGGGGCTCGCACTAGGTTCTGTTACCCAGAATCCTTTGCAAACCTCAAAATGTGGCTAAAAAAATACTTTTTCCTCACATTTCAGTGACAGAAAGTTCTCGAATCTGAGAGGACACACAAATTTCATTCCACCCAGCGTTCCCCGAATTCTTCTGATAAAAATTACACCTCACTTGTGTGGGTAGGCCTAGTGCACGCAAAAGGAAATGCCCGAAAACACAACGTGGACACATCACATTTTCCCAAAGAAAACAGAACTGTTGTTTGCAAAGTGCCAACCTGTGAATTTTGGCCTGTAGGTCAGCCTACCAAACCTGTGCATTTTTTAAAACTAGACACCTAGGGGAATTCAAGATAGGGTGACTTGTGGGGCTCTCACCAGGTTCTGTTACCCAGAATCCTTTGCAAACTGCAAAATTTGGCTAAAAAAACACTTTTTCCTCACATTTCAGTGACAGAAAGTACTGGAACCTGAGGGGAGCCACAAATTTCCTTCCACCCAGGATTCCCCCAAGTCTCCAGATAAAAATGATACCCACTTCTGTGGGTAGGCCTACTGCCCGCGACAGGAAATGCCCCAAATCACAATGTGAACACATCACATTTTCCCAAAGAAAACAGAGCTGTTTTTTGCAAAGGGCCAACCTGTGAATTTTGGCCTCTAGCTCAGCCGGCACCTAGGCAAACCTACCAAACCTGTGCATTTTTGGCAAACTAGACACCTAAGGGAATCCAAGATAGGGTGACTTGTGGGGCTCTCACCAGGTTCTGCTATCCAGAATCCTTTGCAGACCTCAAAATTTGGCTCAAAAACACTTTCTCCTCATATTTTTGTGACAGAAAGTTCTGGAATCTGGGAGAAGCCACACATTTTCTTCCACCCAGCGTTCCCCCAAGTCTCCAGATAAAAATTATACCTAACTTGTGTGGGGATGCCTAGTGCCCACGACAGGAAATACCCAAAAAACACAACGTGGACACATCACATTTTCCCAAAGAAAACAGAGCTGTTTTTTGCAAAGGGCCAACCTGTGAATGTTGGCCTCTAGCTCAGCCTGCACCTAGGGAAACATACCAAACCTGTGCATTTTTTAAAACTACACACCATGGTTATCAAAGGTGGGGTGACTTGTGGGGGTCTCACCAGGATCTGTTAGCCAGAATCCTTTGCAAACCTCAAAATGTGGCTAAAAAAACATCTTTTCCTCACATTTCAGTGACAGAAAGTTCTGGAATCTGAGAGGAGCCACATATTTCATACCACGCAGCGTTTCCCCAAGTCTTCCAATAAAAATTACACCTCACTTGTGTGGGGATGCCTAGTGCCCACAGAAGGAAATCCCCAAATGTGCAATGTGGACACATCACATTTTCCCACAGAAATCAGAGCTGTTTTTTCCAAAGTGCAAACCTGTGAATTTTGGCCTCTAGCGCAGCCGGCACCTAGGGAAACCTGCCAAACCTGTGCATTGTTGAAAACTAGACACCTAGTAGAATCTAAGATGTGGTGACTTGTGGGGCTCTCAACAGTTTCTGTTAGCCAGAACCATTTGCAAACCTCAAAACCTGGCTAAAAAAACATATTTTCCTCACATTTCAGTGACAGAAAGTTCTGGAATCTGAGAGGAGCCACAAATTTCCTTCCACCCAGCATTCATCCAAATCTCCCGATAAAAATGATACCTCACTTGTGTGTGTAGGCCTAGTGCCCGCGAGAGGAAATGCCCCAAAACACAACGTGGACACAATACATTTTCCCAAAGAAAACAGAGCTGTTTTTTGCAAAGTGCCTACCTGTGGATTTTGGCCTGTAGCTCAGTCGGCACCTAGGGAAACCTACCAAACCTCTGCATTTTTGAAAACTATAGACCATGGGAATCCAAGATGGGGTGAATGGTGGGGATCTCACCAGGTTCTGTTACCTAGAATCCTCTGCAAACCTCAAAATTTGGGTAGAAAAACACTTTTCCTGACTTTTCGGTGACAGAAAGTTCTGGAATCTGAAATGAGCCACAAATGTCCTTCCACCCAGCGTTCCACCACGTCTCCAGATAAAAATAATACCCCACTTGTGTGGGTAGGCCTAGTGCCCGAGACAGGAAATGCCTCAAAACACAATATGGACACATCACATTTTCCCAAAGAAAACAGAGCTGTTTTTTGCAAAGTGCCTACCTGTGGATTTTGCATTGTAGCTCAGTCGGCACATAGTTAAACCTACCAAACCTGTGCATTTTTGAGAACTACAGACCATGGGAATCCAAGATGGGGTGAATGGTGGGGATCTCACCAGGTTCTGTTACCTAGAATCCTTTGCAAATCTCAAAATGTGGGTAAAAAAACACTTTTCCTCACTTTTCGGTGACAGAAAGTTCTGGAATCTGAAATGAGCCACAAATGTCCTTCCACCCAGCGTTCCCCCACGTCTCCAGATAAAAATACAGTAATACCCCACTTGTGTGGGTAGGCCTAGTGCCCGCAACAGGAAATGCCTCAAAACACAATATGGACGCATCACATTTTCCCAAAGAAAACAGATCTGTTTTTTCCAAAGTGCCTATCTGTGGATTTTGGCCTCTAGCTCAACCGGTACCTAGGGAAACCTACCAAAACTGTGCATTTTTTAAAACTAGTCACCTAGGGGAATCCAAGCTGGGGTGACATGTGGGGCTCTCACTAGGTTCTGTTACCCAGAATCCTTTGCAAACCGCAAAATGTGGGTAAAAAACACTTTTTCCTCACATTCAGGTGACAGAAAGTGCTGGAACCTGAGAGGAGGCACAAATTTCATACCACCCAGCGTTCCCCCAAGTCTTCCGATGAAAATTACACCTCACTTGTGTGGGGCGGCCTAGTGCCCATGACAGGAAATGCCCCAAAATACAACGTGGACACATCACATTTCCCCAAAGAAAACAGAGGTGTTTTTTGCAAAGTGCCAACCTGTGAATTTTGGCCTCTAGCTCAGCTGTCACCCTGGGAAACCTACCAAACCTGTGCATTTTTTAAAACTAGACACATAGGGGAATCCAAGATGGGGTGACTTTTGGGGCTCTCACCAGGTTCTCTGAACCCAGAATCCTTTGCAAACCTCATAATTTGGCAAAAAGAAATCTTTTTCCTCACATTTCGGTGACAGAAAATTTTGGAATCTGAGAGGAGCCACAAATTTCCTTCTACCCAATATTCCCCCAAGTCTACCGATAAAAATTACACCTCACTTTTGTGGGTAGGCCTAGTGCTCGCAACAGGAAATGCCCAAAAGCACAACGTGGACACATCACATTTTCCCAAAGAAAACAGAGCTGTTGTTTGCAAAGTGCCAACCTGTGAATTTTGGCCTCTAGCTCAGCCGGCACCTAGGGAAACCTACCAAACCTGTGCATTTTTTTAAACTAGACACATAGGGGAATCCAAGATGGGGTGACTTGTGGGGCTCTCACCAGGTTCTCTTACACAGAATCCATTGCAAACCTCAAAATTTGGCTAAAAAAAATATTTTTCCTCACATTTCAGTGACAGAAAGTTCTGGAACCTGAGAGGAGCCACAAATTCCTTCCACCCAGCGTTCCCCTAAGTCTCCAGATAAAAATGATACCTCACTTGTGTGGGTAGGCCTATTGCCCGCGAAAAGAAATACCCCAATGCGCAACATGGACACATCACATTTTCCCAAAGAAAACAGAGGTGTTTTTTGCAAAGTGCCAACCTGTGAATTTTGGCCTCTACCTCAGCCGGCACCTAGGGAAACCTACCAAACCTGTGCATTTTTGAAAACTACACACCTAAGGGAATCCAGATGGGGTGACTTGTGGGGCTCTCACTAGGGTCTGTTACACAGAATCCTTTGCAAACCGCAAAATTTGAGTAAAAAAATACTTTTTCCTCACATTTCGGTTACAGAAAGTTCTGGAATCTGAGAGAACACACAAATTTTCTTCAGCCAGCGTTCCCCCAATTCTCCCAATAAAAATGATACCTCACTTGTGTGGGGATGCCTAGTGCCCACGACAGGAAAGGCCCCAATGTGCAATGTGGACACATCACATTTTCCCACAGAAACCAGAGCTGTTTTTTCCAAAGTGCCAACCTGTGAATTTTGGCCTCTAGCGCAGCTATCACCTAGGGAAACCTACTAAACCTGTGCACTGTTGAAAACTAGACACCTAGTGGAATCTATGATGGGGTGACTTGTGGTGCTCTCACTAGGTTCTGCCACCCAGAATCCTTTGCAAACCTCAAAATCTGGCTAATCAAAACACTTTTTCCTCACATTTCAGTGACAGAAGATTTTGGAATCTGAGAGGAGCAACAAATTTCCTTCCACCTAGCATTCCCCCAGGACACCAGATAAAAATGATACCTCACTTGTGTGTGTAGGCCTAGTGTCCGCGAGAGGAAATGCCCCAAAACACAACGTGGACACATCACATTTTCCCAAAGAAAACAGAGCTGTTTATTGCAAAGTGCCTGCATGTGGATTTTGGCCTGTAGCTCAGCCGGCACCTAGGGAAACCTACCAAACCTGTGCATTGTTGAAAACTAGACACCTAGTAGAATCTAAGATGGGGTGACTTGTGGGGCTCTTAACAGGTTCTGCCACCCAGAATCCTTTGCAAACCTCAAAACTTGGCTAAAAAAACATATTATCCTCACATTTCAGTGACAGAAAGTTCGGGATCTGAGAGGAGCCACACATTTCCTTCCACCTAGCATTCACCCAAATCTCCCAATAAAAATGATACCTCACTTGTGTGTGTAGGCTTAGTGCCCGTGAGAGGAAATGCCCCAAAACACAACGTGGACACAATACATTTTCCCAAAGAAAACAGAGCTGTTTTTTGCAAAGTGCCTACCTGTGGATTTTGGCCTGTAGCTCAGTTGGCACCTAGGGAAACCTACCAAACCTGTGCATTTTTTAAAAATACAGACCATGAGAATCCAAGATGGGGTGAATGGTGGGGATCTCACCAGGTTCTGTTACCTAGAATCCTTTGCAAACTTAAAAATTTGGGTAAAAAAACACTTTTCCTCACTTTTCGGTGACAGAAAGTTCTGGAATCTGAAAGGAGCCACAAATTTCCTTCCACCCAGCGTTCCCCCACGTCTCCAGATAAAAATATTACCCCACTTGTGTGGGTAGGCCTAGTGCCCGCAACAGGAAATGCCTCAAAACACAATATGGACATGTTAGAAATGGGGTCTTTGGTTGACAGTCAGGTTACCCCCTGTTCAAGCAAGGACCCTCACTCTAGTCAGGGTAAAAGAGAATCACCCTCAGCTAACCCCTGCTTACCCCCTTGGTAGCTTGGCAGAGTAGTAGGCTTAACTTCAGAGAGCTAGGTGTAAAGTATTTGTACCAACACACACAGCAACTTAATTAAAACACTACAAAATGACACAACACCATTTTAGAAACAATAGGAAATATTTATCTAAACAAAACAAGACCAAAACTACAAAAATCCGACATACACAAGTCAAGTTATGAATTTTTAGAGATTAAACTCAAAAATAGCGCTTAGAAACAAAAATGCTTCGAGGAGATGTTAACACGGCGTTGTGATGGAGTCGTTCCCAACAAGCAGACACCAGCGGCGCCGGACACGGAGTCGTGTAGACCCCCAAGTACAGTACCTTTGGTGAAGAGTGAAAACAAGCCGATGCGCGAAGTCGGGAATCGCGGCGTCTGTGCGAAACGTTGAATCCGTGCACTTCGAGCGGCGTCGGTCACGACGTGGTGCGGCGACTTCCACGGAGTCGCAGACTTCAGCGGGGCTACTGCGGCATCGGGCTTGCGAAGAGCGTAGCGTTCCAGCGAAGGTCACGGCGTCAGGTGCAGGCGGCGTTACCGGATTCAGCAGCGGCGTCGGTCTGAAGTCGTCCGAAGTCGATTTCCTTGGATTCCACCAGCTTTCCTTTCAAGGGCCCAGGGACTGGATAGGGCACCACTTGTCGGGGCAGGAGTCTCTCCTGAGACTCCAGGTGCTGGCAGAGAGAAGTCTTTGCTGTCCCTGAGACTTTAAACAACAGGAAGCAAGCTCTAACTCAAGCCCTTGGAGATTTCTTCACAAGATGGAAGGCACACAAAGTCCAGTCTTTGCCCTCTTACTCTGGCAGAAGCAGCACTGCAGGAAAGCTCCACAAAGCACAGTCACAGGCAGGGCAGCACTTCTTCCTCAGCTATCAGCTCTTCTCCAGGCAGAGGTTCCTCTTGGTTCCAGAAGTGTTTCTCAAGTCTGTAGATTTGGGTGCCCTTCTTATACCCATTTTAGTCTTTGAAGTCACCTTTCTTCAAAGGGGACTCACACCTACTTGTGAAATGCTGCCTTGCCCAGGCAAGGCATCATGCACACAGCAGGGGGCTGGAGCTGGCATTGTCAGAGGCAGGCACAGTCCTTTCAGATGAGAGTGACCACTCCACCCCTCCCTCCTAGCAGAGATGGCTAATCAGGAAATGCAGGTTACACCCCAGCCCCCTTTGTGTCACTGTCTAGTGCGAGGTGAAAAACAACCCAACTGTCAAACTGACCCAGATAGGGAATCCACAAACAAGGCAGAGTCACAGAATGGTTTAAGCAAGAAAATGCTCACTTCCTAAAAGTGGCATTTTCAAACGCACAATCTTAAAATCAACTTTACTAAAAGATGTATTTTTTAATTGTGAGTTCAGGGACCCCAAACTCCACATGTCCATCTACTCTCTAGGGGAATCTACACTTTAATCATATTTAAAGGTAGCCCCCATATTATCCTATGAGAGAGACAGGCCTTGCAACAGTGAAAAACAAAATTGGCAGTATTTCACTGTCAGGACATATAAACCACATTACTATATGTCCTACCTTATCCATACACTGCACCCTGCCCTTGGGGCAACCTAGGGCCTACCTTAGGGGTGCCTTACATGTAAGAAAAGGGAAGGTTTAGGCCTGGCAAGTGGGCACACTTGCCAAGTCGAATTTACAGTGTAAAATTACACTTACAGACACTGCAGCGGCAGGTCTGAGACATGATTACAGGGTTACTTGTGTGGGTGGCACAACCAGTGCTGCCGGCCCACTAGTAACATTTGATTTACAGGCCCTGGGCACCTCTAGTGCACTTTACTAGGGACTTAACAGTAAAACAAATATGCCAATCATGGAGAACCAATTACGTACACATTATAAACAGGAGCACTTGCACTTTAGCACTGGTTAGCAGTGGTAAAAGTGCCCAGAGTAACAAAAACAGTAAAATCAGAGTCCAGCACACATCAACAACCTGGGGAACAGAGGCAAAAAGTTAAGGGAGACCACGACAAGGATGAAAAGTCTAACAGGACGCATCACATTTTCCCAAAGAAAACAGATCTGTTTTTTTCAAAGTGCCTACCTTTGGATTTTTGGCCTCTAGCTCAACCGGTACCTAGGGAAACTTACCAAACCTATGCATCTTTTAAAACTAGTCACCTAGGGGAATCCAAGCTGGGGTGACATGTGGGGCTCTCACTAGGTTCTGTTGCCCAGAATCCTTTGCAAACCGCAAAAGTTGGGTAAAAAACACTTTTTCCTCACATTCCGGTGACAGAAAGTGCTGGAACCTGAGAGGAGCAACACATTTCATACCACCCAGCGTTCCCCCAAGTCTTCCGATAAAATTTACACCTCACTTGTGTGGGGCGGCCTAGTGCCCACGACAGGAAATGCCCCAAAATACAATGTGGACACATCACATTTTCCCAAAGAAAACAGAGGTGTTTTTTGCAAAGTGCCAACCTGTGAATTTTGGCCTCTAGCTCAGCTGTCAACCAGGGAAACCTACCATACCTGTGCATTTCTGAGAACTAGACACCTAGGGGAATCCAAGATGGGGTGACTTTTGGGGCTCTCACCGGGTTCTCTTACCCAGAATCCTTTGCAAACCTCATAATTTGGCAAAAAGAAATATTTTTCCTCACATTTCGGTGACAGAAAGTTTTGTAATCTGAGAGGAGCCACAAATTTTCTTCCACCAAGCCTTCCCCCAAGTCTACCGATCAAAATTACACCTCACTTGTGTGGGTAGGCCTAGTGCTCTCAACAGGAAATGCCCAAAAGCACAACGTGGACACATCACATTTTCCCAAAGAAAACAGAGCTGTTGTTTGCAAAGTGCCAACCTGTGAATTTTGGCCTCTATCTCAGCCGGCACCTAGGGAAACCTACCAAACCTGTGTATTTTTGAAAACTAGACACCTAGGGGAATCCAAGATGGGGTGACTTGTGGGGCTCTCACCAGGTTCTCTTACACAGAATCCTTGGCAAACCTCAAAAGTTGGCTAAAAAATTTATTTTTCCTCACATTTCGGTGACAGAAAGTTCTGGAACCTGAGAGGAGCCACAAATTTCCTTCCACACAGCGTTTCCCCAAGTCTCCAGATAAAGATGATACCTCACTTGTGTGGGTAAGCCTAGTGCCCGCGACAGGAAATACCCCAATGCGCAACGTGGACACATCACATTTTCCCAAAGAAAACAGAGGTGTTTTTTGCAAAGTGCCAACCTGTGAATTTTGGCCTCTAGCTCAGCCGGCACTTAGGGAAACCTACCAAACCTGTGCATTTTTGAGAACTAGACAACTAGGAGAATCCAAGATGGGGTGACTTTTGGGGCTCTCACCAGGTTCTCATACCCAGAATCCTTGGCAAACCTCAAAATTTGGCTAAAAAACATATTTTTCCTCACATTTCGGTGACAGAAAGTTTTGGAATCTGAGAGGAGCCACAAATTTCCTTCTACCCAGCATTCCCCCATGTCTTCCGATAAAAATTACACCTCACTTGTGTGGGTCGGCCTAGTGCTTGCAACAGGAAATGCCCTAAAGCACAACGTGGACACATCACATTTTCACAAAGAAAACAGAGAGGTTTTTTGCAAAGTGCCAACCTGTGAATTTTGGCCTCTAGCTCAGCCGGCACCTAGGGAAACATATCAAACCTGTGCATTTTTGAAAACTACACACCTAAGGGAATCCAAGATGGGGTGACTTGTGGGGCTCTCACTAGGGTCTGTTACACAGAATCCTTTGCAAACCTCAAAATTTGACTAAAAAAACACTTTTTCCCCACATTTCAGTGACTGAAAGTTTTGGAATCTTGGAGGAACCACAAATTTCCTTCCACCCAGCATCCCCCAAGTCTCCCGATAAAAATGATACCTCACTTGTATGGGTAGGCCAAGTGCCCGCGACAGGAAATACCCCCAAAACACAACATGGACACATCACCTTTTCCAAAGGAAAACAGAGCTGTCTCTTGCAAAGTGCCTACCTGTGGATTTTGGCCTCTAGGTCAGTTGGCACCTCAGGAAACCTACCAAACCTGTGCTTTTTTAAAACTACACACCATGGGAATCCAAGATGGGGTGACTGGTGGGGATCTCACCAGGTTCTGTTACCCAGAATCATTTGCGAACCTCAAAATCTGGCTAAAAAACATATTTTCCTCACATTTCAGTGACAGAAAGTTCTGGAATCTGAGAGCAGCCACATATTTCGTACCACGCAGCGTTTCCCTAAGTCTTTGATAAAAATTACACCTCACTTGTCTGGTGATGCCTAGTGCCCACGACAGGAAATGCCCCAAAACACAACGTGGACACATCACATTTTCACAAAGAAAACAGAGCTGTTGTTTGCAAAGTGTCAACCTGTGAATTTTGGCCTCTAGCTCAGCCGGCATCTAGGGAAACATACCAAACCTGTGCATTGTTGAAAGCTAGACACCTAGTGGAATCTATGATGGGGTGACTTGTGGGGCTCTCACTAGGTTCTGCTACCCGGAATCCTTTGCAAACCTCAAAATCTGGCTAAACAAAACACTTTTTCCTCACATTTCAGTGACAGAAGGTTCTGGAATCTGAGAGGAGACACAAATTTTCTTCCACCCAGCGTTCCCCCAATTATCCCAATCAAAATGATAACTCACTTGTGTGGGGAGGCCTAGTGCCCGCAACAGGAAATGCCCCAAAACACAACGTGGACACATCTCATTTTCCCAAAGAAAACAGAGCTGTTGTTTGCAAAGTGCCAACCTGTGAATTTTGGCCTCTAGCTCAGCCGGCACCTAGGGAAACATACCAAACATGTGCATTTTTGAAAACTACACACCATGGGAATCAAAGATGGGGTGACTTGTGGGGCTCTCAACAGGTTCTGCTACCCAGAATCCTTTGCAAACCTCAAACTTTGGCTAGAAAAATAATTTTTCCTCACATTTCCGTGACAGAAAGTTCTGGAATCTGAGAGGAGACATACATTTCCTTCCACCCAGAGTTTCCGCAATTGCCCCAATAAAAATAATACCTCACTTGTGTGGGTAGGCGTAATGCCCGCGTCAGGAAATGCTCCAAAACACAACGTGGACACATCACATATTCACAAAGAAACCGGAGGTGCTTCTTACAAAGTGCCTACCTGTGGATTTTGGCCTCTAGCTCAGCCGGCACCTAGGGAAACTTACCATACCTGTGCATCGTTACAAACTAGACACATAGGTGAATCTAAGATGGCCTGACTTGTGGGGCTCGCACTAGGTTCTGTTACCCAGAATCCTTTGCAAACCTCAAAATGTGGCTAAAAAAATACTTTTTCCTCACATTTCAGTGACAGAAAGTTCTCGAATCTGAGAGGACACACAAATTTCATTCCACCCAGCGTTCCCCGAATTCTTCTGATAAAAATTACACCTCACTTGTGTGGGTAGGCCTAGTGCACGCAAAAGGAAATGCCCCAAAACACAACGTGGACACATCACATTTTCCCAAAGAAAACAGAACTGTTGTTTGCAAAGTGCCAACCTGTGAATTTTGGCCTGTAGGTCAGCCTACCAAACCTGTGCATTTTTTAAAACTAGACACCTAGGGGAATTCAAGATAGGGTGACTTGTGGGGCTCTCACCAGGTTCTGTTACCCAGAATCCTTTGCAAACTGCAAAATTTGGCTAAAAAAACACTTTTTCCTCACATTTCAGTGACAGAAAGTACTGGAACCTGAGGGGAGCCACAAATTTCCTTCCACCCAGGATTCCCCCAAGTCTCCAGATAAAAATGATACCCACTTCTGTGGGTAGGCCTACTGCCCGCGACAGGAAATGCCCCAAATCACAATGTGAACACATCACATTTTCCCAAAGAAAACAGAGCTGTTTTTTGCAAAGGGCCAACCTGTGAATTTTGTCCTCTAGCTCAGCCGGCACCTAGGCAAACCTACCAAACCTGTGCATTTTTGGCAAACTAGACACCTAAGGGAATCCAAGATAGGGTGACTTGTGGGGCTCTCACCAGGTTCTGCTATCCAGAATCCTTTGCAGACCTCAAAATTTGGCTCAAAAACACTTTCTCCTCATATTTTTGTGACAGAAAGTTCTGGAATCTGGGAGAAGCCACACATTTTCTTCCACCCAGCGTTCCCCCAAGTCTCCAGATAAAAATTATACCTAACTTGTGTGGGGATGCCTAGTGCCCACGACAGGAAATACCCAAAAAACACAACGTGGACACATCACATTTTCCCAAAGAAAACAGAGCTGTTTTTTGCAAAGGGCCAACCTGTGAATGTTGGCCTCTAGCTCAGCCTGCACCTAGGGAAACATACCAAACCTGTGCATTTTTTAAAACTACACACCATGGTTATCAAAGGTGGGGTGACTTGTGGGGGTCTCACCAGGATCTGTTAGCCAGAATCCTTTGCAAACCTCAAAATGTGGCTAAAAAAACATCTTTTCCTCACATTTCAGTGACAGAAAGTTCTGGAGTCTGAGAGGAGCCACATATTTCATACCACGCAGCGTTTCCCCAAGTCTTCCAATAAAAATTACACCTCACTTGTGTGGGGATGCCTAGTGCCCACAGAAGGAAATCCCCAAATGTGCAATGTGGACACATCACATTTTCCCACAGAAATCAGAGCTGTTTTTTCCAAAGTGCAAACCTGTGAATTTTGGCCTCTAGCGCAGCCGGCACCTAGGGAAACCTGCCAAACCTGTGCATTGTTGAAAACTAGACACCTAGTAGAATCTAAGATGTGGTGACTTGTGGGGCTCTCAACAGTTTCTGTTAGCCAGAACCATTTGCAAACCTCAAAACCTGGCTAAAAAAACATATTTTCCTCACATTTCAGTGACAGAAAGTTCTGGAATCTGAGAGGAGCCACAAATTTCCTTCCACCCAGCATTCATCCAAATCTCCCGATAAAAATGATACCTCACTTGTGTGTGTAGGCCTAGTGCCCGCGAGAGGAAATGCCCCAAAACACAACGTGGACACAATACATTTTCCCAAAGAAAACAGAGCTGTTTTTTGCAAAGTGCCTACCTGTGGATTTTGGCCTGTAGCTCAGTCGGCACCTAGGGAAACCTACCAAACCTCTGCATTTTTGAAAACTATAGACCATGGGAATCCAAGATGGGGTGAATGGTGGGGATCTCACCAGGTTCTGTTACCTAGAATCCTCTGCAAACCTCAAAATTTGGGTAGAAAAACACTTTTCCTGACTTTTCGGTGACAGAAAGTTCTGGAATCTGAAATGAGCCACAAATGTCCTTCCACCCAGCGTTCCACCACGTCTCCAGATAAAAATAATACCCCACTTGTGTGGGTAGGCCTAGTGCCCGAGACAGGAAATGCCTCAAAACACAATATGGACACATCACATTTTCCCAAAGAAAACAGAGCTGTTTTTTGCAAAGTGCCTACCTGTGGATTTTGCATTGTAGCTCAGTCGGCACATAGTTAAACCTACCAAACCTGTGCATTTTTGAGAACTACAGACCATGGGAATCCAAGATGGGGTGAATGGTGGGGATCTCACCAGGTTCTGTTACCTAGAATCCTTTGCAAATCTCAAAATGTGGGTAAAAAAACACTTTTCCTCACTTTTCGGTGACAGAAAGTTCTGGAATCTGAAATGAGCCACAAATGTCCTTCCACCCAGCGTTCTCCCACGTCTCCAGATAAAAATACAGTAATACCCCACTTGTGTGGGTAGGCCTAGTGCCCGCAACAGGAAATGCCTCAAAACACAATATGGACGCATCACATTTTCCCAAAGAAAACAGATCTGTTTTTTCCAAAGTGCCTATCTGTGGATTTTGGCCTCTAGCTCAACCGGTACCTAGGGAAACCTACCAAAACTGTGCATTTTTTAAAACTAGTCACCTAGGGGAATCCAAGCTGGGGTGACATGTGGGGCTCTCACTAGGTTCTGTTACCCAGAATCCTTTGCAAACCGCAAAATGTGGGTAAAAAACACTTTTTCCTCACATTCAGGTGACAGAAAGTGCTGGAACCTGAGAGGAGGCACAAATTTCATACCACCCAGCGTTCCCCCAAGTCTTCCGATGAAAATTACACCTCACTTGTGTGGGGCGGCCTAGTGCCCATGACAGGAAATGCCCCAAAATACAACGTGGACACATCACATTTCCCCAAAGAAAACAGAGGTGTTTTTTGCAAAGTGCCAACCTGTGAATTTTGGCCTCTAGCTCAGCTGTCACCCTGGGAAACCTACCAAACCTGTGCATTTTTTAAAACTAGACACATAGGGGAATCCAAGATGGGGTGACTTTTGGGGCTCTCACCAGGTTCTCTGAACCCAGAATCCTTTGCAAACCTCATAATTTGGCAAAAAAAAATCTTTTTCCTCACATTTCGGTGACAGAAAATTTTGGAATCTGAGAGGAGCCACAAATTTCCTTCTACCCAATATTCCCCCAAGTCTACCGATAAAAATTACACCTCACTTTTGTGGGTAGGCCTAGTGCTCGCAACAGGAAATGCCCAAAAGCACAACGTGGACACATCACATTTTCCCAAAGAAAACAGAGCTGTTGTTTGCAAAGTGCCAACCTGTGAATTTTGGCCTCTAGCTCAGCCGGCACCTAGGGAAACCTACCAAACCTGTGCATTTTTTTAAACTAGACACATAGGGGAATCCAAGATGGGGTGACTTGTGGGGCTCTCACCAGGTTCTCTTACACAGAATCCATTGCAAACCTCAAAATTTGGCTAAAAAAAATATTTTTCCTCACATTTCAGTGACAGAAAGTTCTGGAACCTGAGAGGAGCCACAAATTCCTTCCACCCAGCGTTCCCCTAAGTCTCCAGATAAAAATGATACCTCACTTGTGTGGGTAGGCCTATTGCCCGCGAAAAGAAATACCCCAATGCGCAACATGGACACATCACATTTTCCCAAAGAAAACAGAGGTGTTTTTTGCAAAGTGCCAACCTGTGAATTTTGGCCTCTACCTCAGCCGGCACCTAGGGAAACCTACCAAACCTGTGCATTTTTGAAAACTACACACCTAAGGGAATCCAGATGGGGTGACTTGTGGGGCTCTCACTAGGGTCTGTTACACAGAATCCTTTGCAAACCGCAAAATTTGAGTAAAAAAATACTTTTTCCTCACATTTCGGTTACAGAAAGTTCTGGAATCTGAGAGAACACACAAATTTTCTTCAGCCAGCGTTCCCCCAATTCTCCCAATAAAAATGATACCTCACTTGTGTGGGGATGCCTAGTGCCCACGACAGGAAAGGCCCCAATGTGCAATGTGGACACATCACATTTTCCCACAGAAACCAGAGCTGTTTTTTCCAAAGTGCCAACCTGTGAATTTTGGCCTCTAGCGCAGCTATCACCTAGGGAAACCTACTAAACCTGTGCACTGTTGAAAACTAGACACCTAGTGGAATCTATGATGGGGTGACTTGTGGTGCTCTCACTAGGTTCTGCCACCCAGAATCCTTTGCAAACCTCAAAATCTGGCTAATCAAAACACTTTTTCCTCACATTTCAGTGACAGAAGATTTTGGAATCTGAGAGGAGCAACAAATTTCCTTCCACCTAGCATTCCCCCAGGACACCAGATAAAAATGATACCTCACTTGTGTGTGTAGGCCTAGTGTCCGCGAGAGGAAATGCCCCAAAACACAACATGGACACATCACATTTTCCCAAAGAAAACAGAGCTGTTTATTGCAAAGTGCCTGCATGTGGATTTTGGCCTGTAGCTCAGCCGGCACCTAGGGAAACCTACCAAACCTGTGCATTGTTGAAAACTAGACACCTAGTAGAATCTAAGATGGGGTGACTTGTGGGGCTCTTAACAGGTTCTGCCACCCAGAATCCTTTGCAAACCTCAAAACTTGGCTAAAAAAACATATTATCCTCACATTTCAGTGACAGAAAGTTCGGGATCTGAGAGGAGCCACACATTTCCTTCCACCTAGCATTCACCCAAATCTCCCAATAAAAATGATACCTCACTTGTGTGTGTAGGCTTAGTGCCCGTGAGAGGAAATGCCCCAAAACACAACGTGGACACAATACATTTTCCCAAAGAAAACAGAGCTGTTTTTTGCAAAGTGCCTACCTGTGGATTTTGGCCTGTAGCTCAGTTGGCACCTAGGGAAACCTACCAAACCTGTGCATTTTTTAAAAATACAGACCATGAGAATCCAAGATGGGGTGAATGGTGGGGATCTCACCAGGTTCTGTTACCTAGAATCCTTTGCAAACTTAAAAATTTGGGTAAAAAAACACTTTTCCTCACTTTTCGGTGACAGAAAGTTCTGGAATCTGAAAGGAGCCACAAATTTCCTTCCACCCAGCGTTCCCCCACGTCTCCAGATAAAAATATTACCCCACTTGTGTGGGTAGGCCTAGTGCCCGCAACAGGAAATGCCTCAAAACACAATATGGACATGTTAGAAATGGGGTCTTTGGTTGACAGTCAGGTTACCCCCTGTTCAAGCAAGGACCCTCACTCTAGTCAGGGTAAAAGAGAATCACCCTCAGCTAACCCCTGCTTACCCCCTTGGTAGCTTGGCAGAGTAGTAGGCTTAACTTCAGAGAGCTAGGTGTAAAGTATTTGTACCAACACACACAGCAACTTAATTAAAACACTACAAAATGACACAACACCATTTTAGAAACAATAGGAAATATTTATCTAAACAAAACAAGACCAAAACTACAAAAATCCGACATACACAAGTCAAGTTATGAATTTTTAGAGATTAAACTCAAAAATAGCGCTTAGAAACAAAAATGCTTCGAGGAGATGTTAACACGGCGTTGTGACGGAGTCGTTCCCAACAAGCAGACACCAGCGGCGCCGGACACGGAGTCGTGTAGACCCCCAAGTACAGTACCTTTGGTGAAGAGTGAAAACAAGCCGATGCGCGAAGTCGGGAATCGCGGCGTCTGTGCGAAACGTTGAATCCGTGCACTTCGAGCGGCGTCGGTCACGACGTGGTGCGGCGACTTCCACGGAGTCGCAGACTTCAGCGGGGCTACTGCGGCATCGGGCTTGCGAAGAGCGTAGCGTTCCAGCGAAGGTCACGGCGTCAGGTGCAGGCGGCGTTACCGGATTCAGCAGCGGCGTCGGTCTGAAGTCGTCCGAAGTCGATTTCCTTGGATTCCACCAGCTTTCCTTTCAAGGGCCCAGGGACTGGATAGGGCACCACTTGTCGGGGCAGGAGTCTCTCCTGAGACTCCAGGTGCTGGCAGAGAGAAGTCTTTGCTGTCCCTGAGACTTTAAACAACAGGAAGCAAGCTCTAACTCAAGCCCTTGGAGATTTCTTCACAAGATGGAAGGCACACAAAGTCCAGTCTTTGCCCTCTTACTCTGGCAGAAGCAGCACTGCAGGAAAGCTCCACAAAGCACAGTCACAGGCAGGGCAGCACTTCTTCCTCAGCTATCAGCTCTTCTCCAGGCAGAGGTTCCTCTTGGTTCCAGAAGTGTTTCTCAAGTCTGTAGATTTGGGTGCCCTTCTTATACCCATTTTAGTCTTTGAAGTCACCTTTCTTCAAAGGGGACTCACACCTACTTGTGAAATGCTGCCTTGCCCAGGCAAGGCATCATGCACACAGCAGGGGGCTGGAGCTGGCATTGTCAGAGGCAGGCACAGTCCTTTCAGATGAGAGTGACCACTCCACCCCTCCCTCCTAGCAGAGATGGCTAATCAGGAAATGCAGGTTACACCCCAGCCCCCTTTGTGTCACTGTCTAGTGCGAGGTGAAAAACAACCCAACTGTCAAACTGACCCAGATAGGGAATCCACAAACAAGGCAGAGTCACAGAATGGTTTAAGCAAGAAAATGCTCACTTCCTAAAAGTGGCATTTTCAAACGCACAATCTTAAAATCAACTTTACTAAAAGATGTATTTTTTAATTGTGAGTTCAGGGACCCCAAACTCCACATGTCCATCTACTCTCTAGGGGAATCTACACTTTAATCATATTTAAAGGTAGCCCCCATATTATCCTATGAGAGAGACAGGCCTTGCAACAGTGAAAAACAAAATTGGCAGTATTTCACTGTCAGGACATATAAACCACATTACTATATGTCCTACCTTATCCATACACTGCACCCTGCCCTTGGGGCAACCTAGGGCCTACCTTAGGGGTGCCTTACATGTAAGAAAAGGGAAGGTTTAGGCCTGGCAAGTGGGCACACTTGCCAAGTCGAATTTACAGTGTAAAATTACACTTACAGACACTGCAGCGGCAGGTCTGAGACATGATTACAGGGTTACTTGTGTGGGTGGCACAACCAGTGCTGCCGGCCCACTAGTAACATTTGATTTACAGGCCCTGGGCACCTCTAGTGCACTTTACTAGGGACTTAACAGTAAAACAAATATGCCAATCATGGAGAACCAATTACGTACACATTATAAACAGGAGCACTTGCACTTTAGCACTGGTTAGCAGTGGTAAAAGTGCCCAGAGTAACAAAAACAGTAAAATCAGAGTCCAGCACACATCAACAACCTGGGGAACAGAGGCAAAAAGTTAAGGGAGACCACGACAAGGATGAAAAGTCTAACAGGACGCATCACATTTTCCCAAAGAAAACAGATCTGTTTTTTTCAAAGTGCCTACCTTTGGATTTTTGGCCTCTAGCTCAACCGGTACCTAGGGAAACTTACCAAACCTATGCATCTTTTAAAACTAGTCACCTAGGGGAATCCAAGCTGGGGTGACATGTGGGGCTCTCACTAGGTTCTGTTGCCCAGAATCCTTTGCAAACCGCAAAAGTTGGGTAAAAAACACTTTTTCCTCACATTCCGGTGACAGAAAGTGCTGGAACCTGAGAGGAGCAACACATTTCATACCACCCAGCGTTCCCCCAAGTCTTCCGATAAAATTTACACCTCACTTGTGTGGGGCGGCCTAGTGCCCACGACAGGAAATGCCCCAAAATACAATGTGGACACATCACATTTTCCCAAAGAAAACAGAGGTGTTTTTTGCAAAGTGCCAACCTGTGAATTTTGGCCTCTAGCTCAGCTGTCAACCAGGGAAACCTACCATACCTGTGCATTTCTGAGAACTAGACACCTAGGGGAATCCAAGATGGGGTGACTTTTGGGGCTCTCACCGGGTTCTCTTACCCAGAATCCTTTGCAAACCTCATAATTTGGCAAAAAGAAATATTTTTCCTCACATTTCGGTGACAGAAAGTTTTGTAATCTGAGAGGAGCCACAAATTTTCTTCCACCAAGCCTTCCCCCAAGTCTACCGATCAAAATTACACCTCACTTGTGTGGGTAGGCCTAGTGCTCTCAACAGGAAATGCCCAAAAGCACAACGTGGACACATCACATTTTCCCAAAGAAAACAGAGCTGTTGTTTGCAAAGTGCCAACCTGTGAATTTTGGCCTCTATCTCAGCCGGCACCTAGGGAAACCTACCAAACCTGTGTATTTTTGAAAACTAGACACCTAGGGGAATCCAAGATGGGGTGACTTGTGGGGCTCTCACCAGGTTCTCTTACACAGAATCCTTGGCAAACCTCAAAAGTTGGCTAAAAAATTTATTTTTCCTCACATTTCGGTGACAGAAAGTTCTGGAACCTGAGAGGAGCCACAAATTTCCTTCCACACAGCGTTTCCCCAAGTCTCCAGATAAAGATGATACCTCACTTGTGTGGGTAAGCCTAGTGCCCGCGACAGGAAATACCCCAATGCGCAACGTGGACACATCACATTTTCCCAAAGAAAACAGAGGTGTTTTTTGCAAAGTGCCAACCTGTGAATTTTGGCCTCTAGCTCAGCCGGCACTTAGGGAAACCTACCAAACCTGTGCATTTTTGAGAACTAGACAACTAGGAGAATCCAAGATGGGGTGACTTTTGGGGCTCTCACCAGGTTCTCATACCCAGAATCCTTGGCAAACCTCAAAATTTGGCTAAAAAACATATTTTTCCTCACATTTCGGTGACAGAAAGTTTTGGAATCTGAGAGGAGCCACAAATTTCCTTCTACCCAGCATTCCCCCATGTCTTCCGATAAAAATTACACCTCACTTGTGTGGGTAGGCCTAGTGCTTGCAACAGGAAATGCCCTAAAGCACAACGTGGACACATCACATTTTCACAAAGAAAACAGAGAGGTTTTTTGCAAAGTGCCAACCTGTGAATTTTGGCCTCTAGCTCAGCCGGCACCTAGGGAAACATATCAAACCTGTGCATTTTTGAAAACTACACACCTAAGGGAATCCAAGATGGGGTGACTTGTGGGGCTCTCACTAGGGTCTGTTACACAGAATCCTTTGCAAACCTCAAAATTTGACTAAAAAAACACTTTTTCCCCACATTTCAGTGACTGAAAGTTTTGGAATCTTGGAGGAACCACAAATTTCCTTCCACCCAGCATCCCCCAAGTCTCCCGATAAAAATGATACCTCACTTGTATGGGTAGGCCAAGTGCCCGCGACAGGAAATACCCCCAAAACACAACATGGACACATCACCTTTTCCAAAGGAAAACAGAGCTGTCTCTTGCAAAGTGCCTACCTGTGGATTTTGGCCTCTAGGTCAGTTGGCACCTCAGGAAACCTACCAAACCTGTGCTTTTTTAAAACTACACACCATGGGAATCCAAGATGGGGTGACTGGTGGGGATCTCACCAGGTTCTGTTACCCAGAATCATTTGCGAACCTCAAAATCTGGCTAAAAAACATATTTTCCTCACATTTCAGTGACAGAAAGTTCTGGAATCTGAGAGCAGCCACATATTTCGTACCACGCAGCGTTTCCCTAAGTCTTTGATAAAAATTACACCTCACTTGTCTGGTGATGCTTGGTGCCCACGACAGGAAATGCCCCAAAACACAACGTGGACACATCACATTTTCACAAAGAAAACAGAGCTGTTGTTTGCAAAGTGTCAACCTGTGAATTTTGGCCTCTAGCTCAGCCGGCATCTAGGGAAACATACCAAACCTGTGCATTGTTGAAAGCTAGACACCTAGTGGAATCTATGATGGGGTGACTTGTGGGGCTCTCACTAGGTTCTGCTACCCGGAATCCTTTGCAAACCTCAAAATCTGGCTAAACAAAACACTTTTTCCTCACATTTCAGTGACAGAAGGTTCTGGAATCTGAGAGGAGACACAAATTTTCTTCCACCCAGCGTTCCCCCAATTATCCCAATCAAAATGATAACTCACTTGTGTGGGGAGGCCTAGTGCCCGCAACAGGAAATGCCCCAAAACACAACGTGGACACATCTCATTTTCCCAAAGAAAACAGAGCTGTTGTTTGCAAAGTGCCAACCTGTGAATTTTGGCCTCTAGCTCAGCCGGCACCTAGGGAAACATACCAAACATGTGCATTTTTGAAAACTACACACCATGGGAATCAAAGATGGGGTGACTTGTGGGGCTCTCAACAGGTTCTGCTACCCAGAATCCTTTGCAAACCTCAAACTTTGGCTAGAAAAATAATTTTTCCTCACATTTCCGTGACAGAAAGTTCTGGAATCTGAGAGGAGACATACATTTCCTTCCACCCAGAGTTTCCGCAATTGCCCCAATAAAAATAATACCTCACTTGTGTGGGTAGGCGTAATGCCCGCGTCAGGAAATGCTCCAAAACACAACGTGGACACATCACATATTCACAAAGAAACCGGAGGTGCTTCTTACAAAGTGCCTACCTGTGGATTTTGGCCTCTAGCTCAGCCGGCACCTAGGGAAACTTACCATACCTGTGCATCTTTACAAACTAGACACATAGGTGAATCTAAGATGGCCTGACTTGTGGGGCTCGCACTAGGTTCTGTTACCCAGAATCCTTTGCAAACCTCAAAATGTGGCTAAAAAAATACTTTTTCCTCACATTTCAGTGACAGAAAGTTCTCGAATCTGAGAGGACACACAAATTTCATTCCACCCAGCGTTCCCCGAATTCTTCTGATAAAAATTACACCTCACTTGTGTGGGTAGGCCTAGTGCACGCAAAAGGAAATGCCCCAAAACACAACGTGGACACATCACATTTTCCCAAAGAAAACAGAACTGTTGTTTGCAAAGTGCCAACCTGTGAATTTTGGCCTGTAGGTCAGCCTACCAAACCTGTGCATTTTTTAAAACTAGACACCTAGGGGAATTCAAGATAGGGTGACTTGTGGGGCTCTCACCAGGTTCTGTTACCCAGAATCCTTTGCAAACTGCAAAATTTGGCTAAAAAAACACTTTTTCCTCACATTTCAGTGACAGAAAGTACTGGAACCTGAGGGGAGCCACAAATTTCCTTCCACCCAGGATTCCCCCAAGTCTCCAGATAAAAATGATACCCACTTCTGTGGGTAGGCCTACTGCCCGCGACAGGAAATGCCCCAAATCACAATGTGAACACATCACATTTTCCCAAAGAAAACAGAGCTGTTTTTTGCAAAGGGCCAACCTGTGAATTTTGTCCTCTAGCTCAGCCGGCACCTAGGCAAACCTACCAAACCTGTGCATTTTTGGCAAACTAGACACCTAAGGGAATCCAAGATAGGGTGACTTGTGGGGCTCTCACCAGGTTCTGCTATCCAGAATCCTTTGCAGACCTCAAAATTTGGCTCAAAAACACTTTCTCCTCATATTTTTGTGACAGAAAGTTCTGGAATCTGGGAGAAGCCACACATTTTCTTCCACCCAGCGTTCCCCCAAGTCTCCAGATAAAAATTATACCTAACTTGTGTGGGGATGCCTAGTGCCCACGACAGGAAATACCCAAAAAACACAACGTGGACACATCACATTTTCCCAAAGAAAACAGAGCTGTTTTTTGCAAAGGGCCAACCTGTGAATGTTGGCCTCTAGCTCAGCCTGCACCTAGGGAAACATACCAAACCTGTGCATTTTTTAAAACTACACACCATGGTTATCAAAGGTGGGGTGACTTGTGGGGGTCTCACCAGGATCTGTTAGCCAGAATCCTTTGCAAACCTCAAAATGTGGCTAAAAAAACATCTTTTCCTCACATTTCAGTGACAGAAAGTTCTGGAGTCTGAGAGGAGCCACATATTTCATACCACGCAGCGTTTCCCCAAGTCTTCCAATAAAAATTACACCTCACTTGTGTGGGGATGCCTAGTGCCCACAGAAGGAAATCCCCAAATGTGCAATGTGGACACATCACATTTTCCCACAGAAATCAGAGCTGTTTTTTCCAAAGTGCAAACCTGTGAATTTTGGCCTCTAGCGCAGCCGGCACCTAGGGAAACCTGCCAAACCTGTGCATTGTTGAAAACTAGACACCTAGTAGAATCTAAGATGTGGTGACTTGTGGGGCTCTCAACAGTTTCTGTTAGCCAGAACCATTTGCAAACCTCAAAACCTGGCTAAAAAAACATATTTTCCTCACATTTCAGTGACAGAAAGTTCTGGAATCTGAGAGGAGCCACAAATTTCCTTCCACCCAGCATTCATCCAAATCTCCCGATAAAAATGATACCTCACTTGTGTGTGTAGGCCTAGTGCCCGCGAGAGGAAATGCCCCAAAACACAACGTGGACACAATACATTTTCCCAAAGAAAACAGAGCTGTTTTTTGCAAAGTGCCTACCTGTGGATTTTGGCCTGTAGCTCAGTCGGCACCTAGGGAAACCTACCAAACCTCTGCATTTTTGAAAACTATAGACCATGGGAATCCAAGATGGGGTGAATGGTGGGGATCTCACCAGGTTCTGTTACCTAGAATCCTCTGCAAACCTCAAAATTTGGGTAGAAAAACACTTTTCCTCACTTTTCGGTGACAGAAAGTTCTGGAATCTGAAATGAGCCACAAATGTCCTTCCACCCAGCGTTCCACCACGTCTCCAGTTAAAAATAATACCCCACTTGTGTGGGTAGGCCTAGTGCCCGAGACAGGAAATGCCTCAAAACACAATATGGACACATCACATTTTCCCAAAGAAAACAGAGCTGTTTTTTGCAAAGTGCCTACCTGTGGATTTTGCATTGTAGCTCAGTCGGCACATAGTTAAACCTACCAAACCTGTGCATTTTTGAGAACTACAGACCATGGGAATCCAAGATGGGGTGAATGGTGGGGATCTCACCAGGTTCTGTTACCTAGAATCCTTTGCAAACCTCAAAATGTGGGTAAAAAAACACTTTTCCTCACTTTTCGGTGACAGAAAGTTCTGGAATCTGAAATGAGCCACAAATGTCCTTCCACCCAGCGTTCCCCCACGTCTCCAGATAAAAATACAGTAATACCCCACTTGTGTGGGTAGGCCTAGTGCCCGCAACAGGAAATGCCTCAAAACACAATATGGACGCATCACATTTTCCCAAAGAAAACAGATCTGTTTTTTCCAAAGTGCCTATCTGTGGATTTTGGCCTCTAGCTCAACCGGTACCTAGGGAAACCTACCAAAACTGTGCATTTTTTAAAACTAGTCACCTAGGGGAATCCAAGCTGGGGTGACATGTGGGGCTCTCACTAGGTTCTGTTACCCAGAATCCTTTGCAAACCGCAAAATGTGGGTAAAAAACACTTTTTCCTCACATTTCAGTGACAGAAGGTTCTGGAATCTGAGAGGAGACACAAATTTTCTTCCACCCAGCGTTCCCCCAATTATCCCAATCAAAATGATAACTCACTTGTGTGGGGAGGCCTAGTGCCCGCAACAGGAAATGCCCCAAAACACAACGTGGACACATCTCATTTTCCCAAAGAAAACAGAGCTGTTGTTTGCAAAGTGCCAACCTGTGAATTTTGGCCTCTAGCTCAGCCGGCACCTAGGGAAACATACCAAACATGTGCATTTTTGAAAACTACACACCATGGGAATCAAAGATGGGGTGACTTGTGGGGCTCTCAACAGGTTCTGCTACCCAGAATCCTTTGCAAACCTCAAACTTTGGCTAGAAAAATAATTTTTCCTCACATTTCCGTGACAGAAAGTTCTGGAATCTGAGAGGAGACATACATTTCCTTCCACCCAGAGTTTCCGCAATTGCCCCAATAAAAATAATACCTCACTTGTGTGGGTAGGCGTAATGCCCGCGTCAGGAAATGCTCCAAAACACAACGTGGACACATCACATGTTCACAAAGAAACCGGAGGTGCTTCTTACAAAGTGCCTACCTGTGGATTTTGGCCTCTAGCTCAGCCGGCACCTAGGGAAACTTACCATACCTGTGCATCTTTACAAACTAGACACATAGGTGAATCTAAGATGGCCTGACTTGTGGGGCTCGCACTAGGTTCTGTTACCCAGAATCCTTTGCAAACCTCAAAATGTGGCTAAAAAAATACTTTTTCCTCACATTTCAGTGACAGAAAGTTCTCGAATCTGAGAGGACACACAAATTTCATTCCACCCAGCGTTCCCCGAATTCTTCTGATAAAAATTACACCTCACTTGTGTGGGTAGGCCTAGTGCACGCAAAAGGAAATGCCCGAAAACACAACGTGGACACATCACATTTTCCCAAAGAAAACAGAACTGTTGTTTGCAAAGTGCCAACCTGTGAATTTTGGCCTGTAGGTCAGCCTACCAAACCTGTGCATTTTTTAAAACTAGACACCTAGGGGAATTCAAGATAGGGTGACTTGTGGGGCTCTCACCAGGTTCTGTTACCCAGAATCCTTTGCAAACTGCAAAATTTGGCTAAAAAAACACTTTTTCCTCACATTTCAGTGACAGAAAGTACTGGAACCTGAGGGGAGCCACAAATTTCCTTCCACCCAGGATTCCCCCAAGTCTCCAGATAAAAATGATACCCACTTCTGTGGGTAGGCCTACTGCCCGCGACAGGAAATGCCCCAAATCACAATGTGAACACATCACATTTTCCCAAAGAAAACAGAGCTGTTTTTTGCAAAGGGCCAACCTGTGAATTTTGTCCTCTAGCTCAGCCGGCACCTAGGCAAACCTACCAAACCTGTGCATTTTTGGCAAACTAGACACCTAAGGGAATCCAAGATAGGGTGACTTGTGGGGCTCTCACCAGGTTCTGCTATCCAGAATCCTTTGCAGACCTCAAAATTTGGCTCAAAAACACTTTCTCCTCATATTTTTGTGACAGAAAGTTCTGGAATCTGGGAGAAGCCACACATTTTCTTCCACCCAGCGTTCCCCCAAGTCTCCAGATAAAAATTATACCTAACTTGTGTGGGGATGCCTAGTGCCCACGACAGGAAATACCCAAAAAACACAACGTGGACACATCACATTTTCCCAAAGAAAACAGAGCTGTTTTTTGCAAAGGGCCAACCTTTGAATGTTGGCCTCTAGCTCAGCCTGCACCTAGGGAAACATACCAAACCTGTGCATTTTTTAAAACTACACACCATGGTTATCAAAGGTGGGGTGACTTGTGGGGGTCTCACCAGGATCTGTTAGCCAGAATCCTTTGCAAACCTCAAAATGTGGCTAAAAAAACATCTTTTCCTCACATTTCAGTGACAGAAAGTTCTGGAGTCTGAGAGGAGCCACATATTTCATACCACGCAGCGTTTCCCCAAGTCTTCCAATAAAAATTACACCTCACTTGTGTGGGGATGCCTAGTGCCCACAGAAGGAAATCCCCAAATGTGCAATGTGGACACATCACATTTTCCCACAGAAATCAGAGCTGTTTTTTCCAAAGTGCAAACCTGTGAATTTTGGCCTCTAGCGCAGCCGGCACCTAGGGAAACCTGCCAAACCTGTGCATTGTTGAAAACTAGACACCTAGTAGAATCTAAGATGTGGTGACTTGTGGGGCTCTCAACAGTTTCTGTTAGCCAGAACCATTTGCAAACCTCAAAACCTGGCTAAAAAAACATATTTTCCTCACATTTCAGTGACAGAAAGTTCTGGAATCTGAGAGGAGCCACAAATTTCCTTCCACCCAGCATTCATCCAAATCTCCCGATAAAAATGATACCTCACTTGTGTGTGTAGGCCTAGTGCCCGCAAGAGGAAATGCCCCAAAACACAACGTGGACACAATACATTTTCCCAAAGAAAACAGAGCTGTTTTTTGCAAAGTGCCTACCTGTGGATTTTGGCCTGTAGCTCAGTCGGCACCTAGGGAAACCTACCAAACCTCTGCATTTTTGAAAACTATAGACCATGGGAATCCAAGATGGGGTGAATGGTGGGGATCTCACCAGGTTCTGTTACCTAGAATCCTCTGCAAACCTCAAAATTTGGGTAGAAAAACACTTTTCCTCACTTTTCGGTGACAGAAAGTTCTGGAATCTGAAATGAGCCACAAATGTCCTTCCACCCAGCGTTCCACCACGTCTCCAGTTAAAAATAATACCCCACTTGTGTGGGTAGGCCTAGTGCCCGAGACAGGAAATGCCTCAAAACACAATATGGACACATCACATTTTCCCAAAGAAAACAGAGCTGTTTTTTGCAAAGTGCCTACCTGTGGACTTTGCATTGTAGCTCAGTCGGCACATAGTTAAACCTACCAAACCTGTGCATTTTTGAGAACTACAGACCATGGGAATCCAAGATGGGGTGAATGGTGGGGATCTCACCAGGTTCTGTTACCTAGAATCCTTTGCAAACCTCAAAATGTGGGTAAAAAAACACTTTTCCTCACTTTTCGGTGACAGAAAGTTCTGGAATCTGAAATGAGCCACAAATGTCCTTCCACCCAGTGTTCCCCCACGTCTCCAGATAAAAATACAGTAATACCCCACTTGTGTGGGTAGGCCTAGTGCCCGCAACAGGAAATGCCTCAAAACACAATATGGACGCATCACATTTTCCCAAAGAAAACAGATCTGTTTTTTCCAAAGTGCCTATCTGTGGATTTTGGCCTCTAGCTCAACCGGTACCTAGGGAAACCTACCAAAACTGTGCATTTTTTAAAACTAGTCACCTAGGGGAATCCAAGCTGGGGTGACATGTGGGGCTCTCACTAGGTTCTGTTACCCAGAATCCTTTGCAAACCGCAAAATGTGGGTAAAAAACACTTTTTCCTCACATTCAGGTGACAGAAAGTGCTGGAACCTGAGAGGAGGCACAAATTTCATACCACCCAGCGTTCCCCCAAGTCTTCCGATGAAAATTACACCTCACTTGTGTGGGGCGGCCTAGTGCCCATGACAGGAAATGCCCCAAAATACAACGTGGACACATCACATTTCCCCAAAGAAAACAGAGGTGTTTTTTGCAAAGTGCCAACCTGTGAATTTTGGCCTCTAGCTCAGCTGTCACCCTGGGAAACCTACCAAACCTGTGCATTTTTTAAAACTAGACACATAGGGGAATCCAAGATGGGGTGACTTTTGGGGCTCTCACCAGGTTCTCTGAACCCAGAATCCTTTGCAAACCTCATAATTTGGCAAAAAAAAATCTTTTTCCTCACATTTCGGTGACAGAAAATTTTGGAATCTGAGAGGAGCCACAAATTTCCTTCTACCCAATATTCCCCCAAGTCTACCGATAAAAATTACACCTCACTTTTGTGGGTAGGCCTAGTGCTCGCAACAGGAAATGCCCAAAAGCACAACGTGGACACATCACATTTTCCCAAAGAAAACAGAGCTGTTGTTTGCAAAGTGCCAACCTGTGAATTTTGGCCTCTAGCTCAGCCGGCACCTAGGGAAACCTACCAAACCTGTGCATTTTTTTAAACTAGACACATAGGGGAATCCAAGATGGGGTGACTTGTGGGGCTCTCACCAGGTTCTCTTACACAGAATCCATTGCAAACCTCAAAATTTGGCTAAAAAAAATATTTTTCCTCACATTTCAGTGACAGAAAGTTCTGGAACCTGAGAGGAGCCACAAATTCCTTCCACCCAGCGTTCCCCTAAGTCTCCAGATAAAAATGATACCTCACTTGTGTGGGTAGGCCTATTGCCCGCGAAAAGAAATACCCCAATGCGCAACATGGACACATCACATTTTCCCAAAGAAAACAGAGGTGTTTTTTGCAAAGTGCCAACCTGTGAATTTTGGCCTCTACCTCAGCCGGCACCTAGGGAAACCTACCAAACCTGTGCATTTTTGAAAACTACACACCTAAGGGAATCCAGATGGGGTGACTTGTGGGGCTCTCACTAGGGTCTGTTACACAGAATCCTTTGCAAACCGCAAAATTTGAGTAAAAAAATACTTTTTCCTCACATTTCGGTTACAGAAAGTTCTGGAATCTGAGAGAACACACAAATTTTCTTCAGCCAGCGTTCCCCCAATTCTCCCAATAAAAATGATACCTCACTTGTGTGGGGATGCCTAGTGCCCACGACAGGAAAGGCCCCAATGTGCAATGTGGACACATCACATTTTCCCACAGAAACCAGAGCTGTTTTTTCCAAAGTGCCAACCTGTGAATTTTGGCCTCTAGCGCAGCTATCACCTAGGGAAACCTACTAAACCTGTGCACTGTTGAAAACTAGACACCTAGTGGAATCTATGATGGGGTGACTTGTGGTGCTCTCACTAGGTTCTGCCACCCAGAATCCTTTGCAAACCTCAAAATCTGGCTAATCAAAACACTTTTTCCACACATTTCAGTGACAGAAGATTTTGGAATCTGAGAGGAGCCACAAATTTCCTTCCACCTAGCATTCCCCCAGGACACCAGATAAAAATGATACCTCACTTGTGTGTGTAGGCCTAGTGTCCGCGAGAGGAAATGCCCCAAAACACAACGTGGACACATCACATTTTCCCAAAGAAAACAGAGCTGTTTATTGCAAAGTGCCTGCATGTGGATTTTGGCCTGTAGCTCAGCCGGCACCTAGGGAAACCTACCAAACCTGTGCATTGTTGAAAACTAGACACCTAGTAGAATCTAAGATGGGGTGACTTGTGGGGCTCTTAACAGGTTCTGCCACCCAGAATCCTTTGCAAACCTCAAAACTTGGCTAAAAAAACATATTATCCTCACATTTCAGTGACAGAAAGTTCGGGATCTGAGAGGAGCCACACATTTCCTTCCACCTAGCATTCACCCAAATCTCCCAATAAAAATGATACCTCACTTGTGTGAGTAGGCTTAGTGCCCGTGAGAGGAAATGCCCCAAAACACAACGTGGACACAATACATTTTCCCAAAGAAAACAGAGCTGTTTTTTGCAAAGTGCCTACCTGTGGATTTTGGCCTGTAGCTCAGTTGGCACCTAGGGAAACCTACCAAACCTGTGCATTTTTTAAAAATACAGACCATGAGAATCCAAGATGGGGTGAATGGTGGGGATCTCACCAGGTTCTGTTACCTAGAATCCTTTGCAAACTTAAAAATTTGGGTAAAAAAACACTTTTCCTCACTTTTCGGTGACGGAAAGTTCTGGAATCTGAAAGGAGCCACAAATTTCCTTCCACCCAGTGTTCCCCCACGTCTCCAGATAAAAATATTACCCCACTTGTGTGGGTAGGCCTAGTGCCCGCGACAGGAAATGCCTCAAAACACAATATGGACATGTTAGAAATGGGGTCTTTGGTTGACAGTCAGGTTACCCCCTGTTCAAGCAAGGACCCTCACTCTAGTCAGGGTAAAAGAGAATCACCCTCAGCTAACCCCTGCTTACCCCCTTGGTAGCTTGGCAGAGTAGTAGGCTTAACTTCAGAGAGCTAGGTGTAAAGTATTTGTACCAACACACACAGCAACTTAATTAAAACACTACAAAATGACACAACACCATTTTAGAAACAATAGGAAATATTTATCTAAACAAAACAAGACCAAAACTACAAAAATCCGACATACACAAGTCAAGTTATGAATTTTTAGAGATTAAACTCAAAAATAGCGCTTAGAAACAAAAATGCTTCGAGGAGATGTTAACACGGCGTTGTGACGGAGTCGTTCCCAACAAGCAGACACCAGCGGCGCCGGACACGGAGTCGTGTAGACCCCCAGGTACAGTACCTTTGGTGAAGAGTGAAAACAAGCCGATGCGCGAAGTCGGGAATCGCGGCGTCTGTGCGAAACGTTGAATCCGTGCACTTCGAGCGGCGTCGGTCACGACGTGGTGCGGCGACTTCCACGGAGTCGCAGACTTCAGCGGGGCTACTGCGGCATCGGGCTTGCGAAGAGCGTAGCGTTCCAGCGAAGGTCACGGCGTCAGGTGCAGGCGGCGTTACCGGATTCAGCAGCGGCGTCGGTCTGAAGTCGTCCGAAGTCGATTTCCTTGGATTCCACCAGCTTTCCTTTCAAGGGCCCAGGGACTGGATAGGGCACCACTTGTCGGGGCAGGAGTCTCTCCTGAGACTCCAGGTGCTGGCAGAGAGAAGTCTTTGCTGTCCCTGAGACTTTAAACAACAGGAAGCAAGCTCTAACTCAAGCCCTTGGAGATTTCTTCACAAGATGGAAGGCACACAAAGTCCAGTCTTTGCCCTCTTACTCTGGCAGAAGCAGCACTGCAGGAAAGCTCCACAAAGCACAGTCACAGGCAGGGCAGCACTTCTTCCTCAGCTATCAGCTCTTCTCCAGGCAGAGGTTCCTCTTGGTTCCAGAAGTGTTTCTCAAGTCTGTAGATTTGGGTGCCCTTCTTATACCCATTTTAGTCTTTGAAGTCACCTTTCTTCAAAGGGGACTCACACCTACTTGTGAAATGCTGCCTTGCCCAGGCAAGGCATCATGCACACAGCAGGGGGCTGGAGCTGGCATTGTCAGAGGCAGGCACAGTCCTTTCAGATGAGAGTGACCACTCCACCCCTCCCTCCTAGCAGAGATGGCTAATCAGGAAATGCAGGTTACACCCCAGCCCCCTTTGTGTCACTGTCTAGTGCGAGGTGAAAAACAACCCAACTGTCAAACTGACCCAGATAGGGAATCCACAAACAAGGCAGAGTCACAGAATGGTTTAAGCAAGAAAATGCTCACTTCCTAAAAGTGGCATTTTCAAACGCACAATCTTAAAATCAACTTTACTAAAAGATGTATTTTTTAATTGTGAGTTCAGGGACCCCAAACTCCACATGTCCATCTACTCTCTAGGGGAATCTACACTTTAATCATATTTAAAGGTAGCCCCCATATTATCCTATGAGAGAGACAGGCCTTGCAACAGTGAAAAACAAAATTGGCAGTATTTCACTGTCAGGACATATAAACCACATTACTATATGTCCTACCTTATCCATACACTGCACCCTGCCCTTGGGGCTACCTAGGGCCTACCTTAGGGGTGCCTTACATGTAAGAAAAGGGAAGGTTTAGGCCTGGCAAGTGGGCACACTTGCCAAGTCGAATTTACAGTGTAAAATTACACTTACAGACACTGCAGCGGCAGGTCTGAGACATGATTACAGGGTTACTTGTGTGGGTGGCACAACCAGTGCTGCCGGCCCACTAGTAACATTTGATTTACAGGCCCTGGGCACCTCTAGTGCACTTTACTAGGGACTTAACAGTAAAACAAATATGCCAATCATGGAGAACCAATTACGTACACATTATAAACAGGAGCACTTGCACTTTAGCACTGGTTAGCAGTGGTAAAAGTGCCCAGAGTAACAAAAACAGTAAAATCAGTGTCCAGCACACATCAACAACATGGGGAACAGAGGCAAAAAGTTAAGGGAGACCACGACAAGGATGAAAAGTCTAACAGGACGCATCACATTTTCCCAAAGAAAACAGATCTGTTTTTTTCAAAGTGCCTACCTTTTGATTTTTGGCCTCTAGCTCAACCGGTACCTAGGGAAACTTACCAAACCTATGCATCTTTTAAAACTAGTCACCTAGGGGAATCCAAGCTGGGGTGACATGTGGGGCTCTCACTAGGTTCTGTTGCCCAGAATCCTTTGCAAACCGCAAAAGTTGGGTAAAAAACACTTTTTCCTCACATTCCGGTGACAGAAAGTGCTGGAACCTGAGAGGAGCAACACATTTCATACCACCCAGCGTTCCCCCAAGTCTTCCGATAAAATTTACACCTCACTTGTGTGGGGCGGCCTAGTGCCCACGACAGGAAATGCCCCAAAATACAATGTGGACACATCACATTTTCCCAAAGAAAACAGAGGTGTTTTTTGCAAAGTGCCAACCTGTGAATTTTGGCCTCTAGCTCAGCTGTCAACCAGGGAAACCTACCATACCTGTGCATTTCTGAGAACTAGACACCTGGCGGAATCCAAGATGGGGTGACTTTTGGGGCTCTCACCGGGTTCTCTTACCCAGAATCCTTTGCAAACCTCATAATTTGGCAAAAAGAAATATTTTTCCTCACATTTCGGTGACAGAAAGTTTTGTAATCTGAGAGGAGCCACAAATTTTCTTCCACCAAGCCTTCCCCCAAGTCTACCGATCAAAATTACACCTCACTTGTGTGGGTAGGCCTAGTGCTCTCAACAGGAAATGCCCAAAAGCACAACGTGGACACATCACATTTTCCCAAAGAAAACAGAGCTGTTGTTTGCAAAGTGCCAACCTGTGAATTTTGGCCTCTATCTCAGCCGGCACCTAGGGAAACCTACCAAACCTGTGTATTTTTGAAAACTAGACACCTAGGGGAATCCAAGATGGGGTGACTTGTGGGGCTCTCACCAGGTTCTCTTACACAGAATCCTTGGCAAACCTCAAAAGTTGGCTAAAAAATGTATTTTTCCTCACATTTCGGTGACAGAAAGTTCTGGAACCTGAGAGGAGCCACAAATTTCCTTCCACACAGCGTTTCCCCAAGTCTCCAGATAAAGATGATACCTCACTTGTGTGGGTAGGCCTAGTGCCCGCGACAGGAAATACCCCAATGCGCAACGTGGACACATCACATTTTCCCAAAGAAAACAGAGGTGTTTTTTGTAAAGTGCCAACCTGTGAATTTTGGCCTCTAGCTCAGCCGGCACTTAGGGAAACCTACCAAACCTGTGCATTTTTGAGAACTAGACAACTAGGAGAATCCAAGATGGGGTGACTTTTGGGGCTCTCACCAGGTTCTCATACCCAGAATCCTTGGCAAACCTCAAAATTTGGCTAAAAAACATATTTTTCCTCACATTTCAGTGACAGAAAGTTTTGGAATCTGAGAGGAGCCACAAATTTCCTTCTACCCAGCATTCCCCCATGTCTTCCGATAAAAATTACACCTCACTTGTGTGGGTAGGCCTAGTGCTTGCAACAGGAAATGCCCTAAAGCACAACGTGGACACATCACATTTTCACAAAGAAAACAGAGAGGTTTTTTGCAAAGTGCCAACCTGTGAATTTTGGCCTCTAGCTCAGCCGGCACCTAGGGAAACATATCAAACCTGTGCATTTTTGAAAACTACACACCTAAGGGAATCCAAGATGGGGTGACTTGTGGGGCTCTCACTAGGGTCTGTTACACAGAATCCTTTGCAAACCTCAAAATTTGACTAAAAAAACACTTTTTCCCCACATTTCAGTGACTGAAAGTTTTGGAATCTTGGAGGAACCACAAATTTCCTTCCACCCAGCATCCCCCAAGTCTCCCGATAAAACTGATACCTCACTTGTATGGGTAGGCCAAGTGCCCGCGACAGGAAATACCCCCAAAACACAACATGGACACATCACCTTTTCCAAAGGAAAACAGAGCTGTCTCTTGCAAAGTGCCTACCTGTGGATTTTGGCCTCTAGGTCAGTTGGCACCTCAGGAAACCTACCAAACCTGTGCTTTTTTAAAACTACACACCATGGGAATCCAAGATGGGGTGACTGGTGGGGATCTCACCAGGTTCTGTTACCCAGAATCATTTGCGAACCTCAAAATCTGGCTAAACAAAACATATTTTCCTCACATTTCAGTGACAGAAAGTTCTGGAATCTGAGAGCAGCCACATATTTCGTACCACGCAGCGTTTCCCCAAGTCTTTGATAAAAATTACACCTCACTTGTCCGGTGAGGCCTAGTGCCCACGACAGGAAATGCCCCAAAACACAACGTGGACACATCACATTTTCCCAAAGAAAACAGAGCTGTTGTTTTGCAAAGTGTCAACCTGTGAATTTTGGCCTCTAGCTCAGCCGGCATCTAGGAAAACATACCAAACCTGTGCATTGTTGAAAGCTAGACACCTAGTGGAATCTATGATCGGGTGACTTGTGGGGCTCTCACTAGGTTCTGCTACCCAGAATCCTTTGCAAACCTCAAAATCTGGCTAAACAAAACACTTTTTCCTCACATTTCAGTGACAGAAAGTTCTGGAATCCGAGAGGAGACACAAATTTTCTTACACCCAGCGTTCCCCCAATTCTCCCAATCAAAATGATACCTCACTTGTGTGGGGATGCCTAGTGCCCACGACAGGAAATGCCCCAATGTGCAATGTGGACACATCACATTTTCCCACAGAAACCAGAGCTGTTTTTTCCAAAGTGGCAACCTGTGAATTTTGGCGTCTAGCGCAGCCGGCACCTAGGGAAACCTATTAAACCTGTGCACTGTTGAAAACTAGACACCTAGTCGAATCTATGATGGGGTGACTTGTAGGGCTATCACTAGCTTCTGCTACCCAGAATCCTTTGCAAACCTCAAAATCTGACTTTTTCCTCACATTTTAGTGACAGAAGGTTTTGGAATCTGAGAGGAGCCACAAATTTCCTTCCACCTAGCATTCCCCTAAGTCTCCTGATAAAAATGATACCTCACTTGTGTGTGTAGGCCAGGTGCCCGCAAGAGGAAATGCCCCAAAACACAACTTGGACACATCACATTTTCCCAATGAAAACAGAGCTGTTTATTGCAAAGTGCTTACCTGTGGATTTTGACCTGTAGTTCAGTAGGCACATAGGGAAACCTACCAAACCTGTGCATTTTTTAAAACTACAGACCATGGGAATCCAAGATGGGGAAAATGGTGGGTATCTCACTAGGTTCTGTTAGCCAGAATCCTTTGCAAAAAGCAAAATTTGGCTAAAAAAACACTTTACCCTCACATTTCAGTGACAAAAAGTTCATGAATCTGAAAGGAGCCACAAATGTAATACCACCCAGCGTTCCCCCAAGTCTTCTGATACAAATTACACCTCACTTGTGTGGGGAGGCCTAGTGCCCGCGACAGGAAATGCCCCAAAACACAACGTGGACACATCTCATTTTCCCAAAGAAAACAGAGCTGTTGTTTGCAAAGTGCCAACCTGTGAATTTTGGCCTCTAGCTCAGCCGGCACCTAGGGAAACATACCAAACATGTGCATTTTTGAAAACTACACACCATGGGAATCAAAGATGGGGTGACTTGTGGGGCTCTCAACAGGTTCTGCTACCCAGAATCCTTTGCAAACCTCAAACTTTGGCTAGAAAAATAATTTTTCCTCACATTTCCGTGACAGAAAGTTCTGGAATCTGAGAGGAGACATAAATTTCCTTCCACCCAGCGTTTCCCCAATTGCCCCAATAAAAATAATACCTCACTTGTGTGGGTAGGCATAGTGCCCGCATCAGGAAATGCTCCAAAACACAACATGGACACATCACATATTCACAAAGAAACCGGAGGTGTTTCTTACAAAGTGCCTACCTGTGGATTTTGGCCTCTAGCTCAGCCGGCACCTAGGGAAACTTACCATACCTGTGCATCTTTACAAACTAGACACATAGGGGAATCTAAGATGGCCTGACCTGTGGGGCTGGCACCAGGTTCTGTTACCCAGAATCCTTTGCAAACCTCAAAATGTGGCTAAAAAAATACTTTTTCCTCCCATTTCAGTGACCGAAAGTTCTCGAATCTGAGAGGACACACAAATTTCCTTCCACCCAGCGTTCCCCGAATTCTTCTGATAAAAATTACACCTCACTTGTGTGGGTAGGCCTAGTGCACGCAAAAGGAAATGCCCCAAAACACAACGTGGACACATCACATTTTCCCAAAGAAAACAGAACTGTTTGCAAAGTGCCAACCTGTGAATTTTGGCCTGTAGGTCAGCCTGCCAAACCTGTGCATTTTTTAAAACTAGACACCTAGGGGAATTCAAGATAGGGTGACTTGTGGGGCTCTCACCAGGTTCTGTTACCCAGAATCCTTTGCAAACCGCAAAATTTGGCTGAAAAAACACTTTTTCCTCACATTTCAGTGACAGAAAGTACTGGAACCTGAGGGGAGCCACAAATTTCCTTCCACCCAGGATTCCCCCAAGCCTCCAGATAAAAATGATACCCACTTCTGTGGGTAGGCCTACTGCCCGCGACAGGAAATGCCCCAAATCACAATGTGAACACATCACATTTTCCCAAAGAAAACAGAGCTGTTTTTTGCAAAGGGCCAACCTGTGAATTTTGTCCTCTAGCTCAGCCGGCACCTAGGCAAACCTACCAAACCTGTGCATTTTTGGCAAACTAGACACCTAAGGGAATCCAAGATAGGGTGACTTGTGGGGCTCTCACCATGTTCTGCTATCCAGAATCCTTTGCAGACCTCAAAATTTTGCTCAAAAAACACTTTCTCCTCATATTTTTGTGACAGAAAGTTCTGGAATCTGGGAGAAGCCACACATTTTGTTCCACCCAGCGTTCCCCCAAGTCTCCAGATAAAAATTATACCTAACTTGTGTGGGGATGCCTAGTGCCCACGACAGGAAATACCCCAAAAACACAACGTGGACACATCACATTTTCCCAAAGAAAACAGAGCTGTTTTTTGCAAAGTGCCAACCTGCGAATGTTGTCCTCTAGCTCAGCCTGCACCCAGGGAAACATACCAAACCTGTGCATTTTTTAAAACTACACACCATGGTTATCAAAGGTGGGGTGACTTGTGGGGGTCTCACCAGGTTCTGCTACCCAGAATCCTTTGGAAACCTAAAAATATGGCTAAATAAATACTTTTTCCTCACATTTCAGTGACAAAAAGTTCTGGAATTTCAGAGGAACCACACATTTCCTTCTACCCAGCGTTCCCCCAAGTCTCCCAATAAAAATGATACCTCACTTGTGTGGGGAGGCCTTGTGCCCGCGACAGGAAATGCCCCAATACACAACATGGACACATCACATTTTACTAAAGAAAACAGAGCTGTTTTTTGCAAAGAGCCTACCTCTGGATTTTGGCATCTAGCTCAGCCGGCACCTAGGGAAACATACCAAACCTGTGCATGTTTGAAAACTAGAGACGCAGGGGAATCCAAGATGGGGTGACTTGTGGGGATCTCACCAGGATCTGTTAGCCAGAATCCTTTGCAAACCTCAAAATGTGGCTAAAAAAACATCTTTTCCTCACATTTCAGTGACAGAAAGTTCTGGAATCTGAGAGGAGCCACATTTTTCATACCACGCAGCGTTTCCCCAAGTGTTCCAATAAAAATTACACCTCACTTGTGTGGGGATGCCTAGTGCCCACAGAAGGAAATCCCCCAATGTGCAATGTGGGACACATCACATTTTCCCACAGAAATCAGAGCTGTTTTTTCCAAAGTGCAAACCTGTGGATTTTGGCCTGTAGCTCAGTCAGCACCTAGGGAAACCTACCAAACCTGTGCATTTTTTAAAACTACAGACCATGAGAATCCAAGATGGGGTGAATGGTGGGGATCTCACCAGGTTCTGTTACCTAGAATCCTTTGCAAACTTCAAAATTTGGGTAAAAAAACACTTTTCCTCACTTTTCGGTGACAGAAAGTTCTGGAATCTGAAATGAGCCACAAATTTCCTTCCACCCAGCGTTCCCCCACGTCTCCAGATAAAAATATTACCCCACTTGTGTGGGTAGGCCTAGTGCCCGCGACAGGAAATGCCTCAAAACACAATATGGATGTGTTGGAAATGGGGTCTTTGGTTGACAGTCAGGTTACCCCCTGTTCAAGCAAGGACCCTCACTCTAGTCAGGGTAAAAGAGAATCACCCTCAGCTAACCCCTGCTTACCCCCTTGGTAGCTTGGCAGAGCAGTAGGCTTAACTTCAGAGAGCTAGGTGTAAAGTATTTGTACCAACACACACAGCAACTTAATGAAAACACTACAAAATGACACAACACTGGTTTAGAAAAATAGGAAATATTTATCTAAACAAAACAGGACCAAAACTACAAAAATCCGACATACACAAGTCAAGTTATGAATTTTTAAAGATTAAACTAAAAAATAGCGCTTAGAAACAAAAATGCTTCGAGGAGATGTTAACACGGCGTTGTGACGAAGTCGTTCCCAACAAGCCGACACCAGCGGTGCCGGACATGGAGTCGTGTAGACCCCCAAGTACAGTACCTTTGGTGAAGAGTGAAAACAAGCCGATGCGCGAAGTCAGGAATCGCGGCGTCTGTGCGAAACGTTGAATCCGTGCACTTCGAGCGGTGTCGGTCACGACGTGGTGCGGCGACTTCCACGGAGTCGCGGACTTCAGCGGGGCTACTGCGGCGTCGGGCCTGCGAAGAGCGTCGCGTTCCAGCGAAGGTCACGGCGTCAGGTGCAGGCGGCGTTACCGGATTCAGCAGCGGCGTCGGTCTGAAGTCGTCCGAAGTCGATTTCCTTGGATTCCACCAGCTTTCCTTTCAAGGGCCCAGGGACTGGATAGGGCACCACTTGTCGGGGCAGGAGTCTCTCCAGAGACTCCAGGTGCTGGCAGAGAGAAGTCTTTGCTGTCCCTGAGACTTCAAACAACAGGAGGCAAGCTCTAACTCAAGCCCTTGGAGATTTCTTCACAAGATGGAAGGAACACAAAGTCCAGTCTTTGCCCTCTTACTCTGGCAGAAGCAGCACTGCAGGAAAGCTCCACAAAGCAGAGTCACAGGCAGGGCAGCACTTCTTCCTCAGCTATCAGCTCTTCTCCAGGCAGAGGTTCCTCTTGGTTCCAGAAGTGTTTCTCAAGTCTGTAGATTTGGGTGCCCTTCTTATACCCATTTTAGTCTTTGAAGTCACCTTTCTTCAAAGGGGACTCACACCTACTTGTGAAATCCTGCCTTGCCCAGGCAAGGCATCAGACACACAGCAGGGGGCTGGAGCCGGCATTGTCAGAGGCAGGCACAGTCCTTTAAGATGAGAGTGACCACTCCACCCCTCCCTCCTAGCAGAGATGGCTAATCAGGAAATGCAGGTTACACCCCAGCCCCCTTTGTGTCACTGTCTAGTGCGAGGTGAAAAACAACCCAACTGTCAAACTGACCCAGACAGGGAATCCACAAACAAGGCAGAGTCACAGAATGGTTTAAGCAAGAAAATGCTCACTTTCTAAAAGTGGCATTTTCAAACGCACAATCTTAAAATCAACTTTACTAAAAGATGTATTTTTTAATTGTGAGTTCAGGGACCCCAAACTCCACATGTCCATCTACTCTCTAGGGGAATCTACACTTTAATCATATTTAAAGGTAGCCCCCATATTATCCTATGAGAGAGACAGGCCTTGCAACAGTGAAAAACGAAATTGGCAGTATTTCACTGTCAGGACATATAAACCACATTACTATATGTCCAACGTAATCCATACACTGCACCCTGCCCTTGGGGCTACCTAGGGCCTACCTTAGGGGTGCCTTACATGTAAGAAAAGGGAAGGTTTAGGCCTGGCAAGTGGGCACACTTGCCAAGTCGAATTTACAGTGTAAAAATACACTTACAGACACTGCAGCGGCAGGTCTGAGACATGATTACAGGGTTACTTGTGTGGGTGGCACAACCAGTGCTGCAGGCCCACTAGTAACATTTGATTTACAGGCCCTGGGCACCTCTAGTGCACTTTACTAGGGACTTAACAGTAAAACAAATATGCCAATTATGGAGAACCAATTACGTACATATTTTAAACAGGAGCACTTGCACTTTAGCACTGGTTAGCAGTGGTAAAAGTGCCCAGAGTAACAAAAACAGTAAAATCAGAGTCCAGCACACATCAACAACCTGGGGAACAGAGGCAAAAAGTTAAGGGAGACCACGCCAAGGATGAAAAGTCTAACACGTGTCCCCCCCAGCTAAAAGTGGGGAGCAACTACCCAACCTCATGGGAGTTGTCATCACTAAGGCGGAAGAACCTGGACAGACCATCAGCATTGGCGTGCTCTGTACCAGGACGATGTTCCACCATAAAGTCCATCCCCTGTAGGGAAATGGACCACCTCAACAGTTTTGAATTCTCACCCCTCATCTGCATTAACCATCTGAGGGGCCTGTGGTCGGTCTGAACTCGGAAGTGAGTCCCAAATAAGTAGGGTCTTAGCTTCTTCAGTGCCCACACCACAGCAAACGCTTTGCGTTCTATGGCACTCCACCTACGTTCCCTGGGTAGTAACCTCCTGCTAATGAAGGCTACGGGTTGATCTAGGCCCTCTTCATTAAGCTGTGAGAGTACTGCTCCAATACCATGCTCTGAGGCGTCTGTTTGCACAACAAACTCCTTGGAGTAGTCAGGTGCCTGCAGCACAGGTGCTGTGCACATGGCAGCCTTCAGGGCATCAAAAGCGTTCATGCAAGCCTCTGTCCAGATCACTTTCTTGGGTTGCTTCTTAGAAGTCAACTCCGTTAAGGGGGTAACAATGGTACCATATCCCTTAACAAACCTCCTGTAATATCCTGTGAGACCTAAAAAGGCTCTCACTTCAGTTTGGGTCTTGCGAATCACCCTCAGCTAAACCCTGCTTACCCCCTTGGTAGCTTGGCAGAGCAGTAGGCTTAACTTCAGAGAGCTAGGTGTAAAGTATTTGTACCAACACACACAGCAACTTAATGAAAACACTACAAAATGACACAACACCGGTTTAGAAAAATAGGAAATATTTATCTAAACAAAACAAGACCAAAACTACAAAAATCCGACATACACAAGTCAAGTTATGAATTTTTAGAGATTAAACTCAAAAATAGCGCTTAGAAACAAAAATGCTTCGAGGAGATGTTAACACGGCGTTGTGACGGAGTCGTTCCCAACAAGCCGACACCAGCGGCACCTGACACGGAGTCGTGTAGACCCCCAAGTACAGTACCTTTGGTGAAGAGTGAAAACAAGCCGATGCGCGAAGTCGGGAATCACGGCGTCTGTGCGAAACGTTGAATCCGTGCACTTCGAGCGGCGTCGGTCACGACGTGGTGCGGCGACTTCCACGGAGTCGCGGACTTCAGCGGGGCTACTGCGGCATCGGGCCTGCGAAGAGCGTAGCGATCCAGCGAAAGTCACGGCGTCAGGTGCAGGCGGCGTTACCGGATTCAGCAGCGGCGTCGGTCTGAAGTCGTCCGAAGTCGATTTCCTTGGATTCCACCAGCTTTCCTTTCAAGGGCCCAGGGACTGGATAGGGCACCACTTGTCAGGGCAGGAGTCTCTCCAGAGACTCCAGGTGCTGGCAGAGAGAAGTCTTTGCTGTCCCTGAGACTTCAAACAACAGGAAGCAAGCTCTAACTCAAGCCCTTGGAGATTTCTTCACAAGATGGAAGGCACACAAAGTCCAGTCTTTGCCCTCTTACTCTGGCAGAAGCAGCACTGCAGGAAAGCTCAACAAAGCACAGTCACAGGCAGGGCAGCACTTCTTCCTCAGCTATCAGCTCTTCTCCAGGCAGAGGTTCCTCTTGGTTCCAGAAGTGTTTCTCAAGTCTGTAGATTTGGGTGTCCTTCTTATACCCATTTTAGTCTTTGAAGTCACCTTTCTTCAAAGGGGACTCATACCTACTTGTGAAATCCTGCCTTGCCCAGGCAAGGCATCAGACACACAGCAGGGGGCTAGTGCCGGCATTGTCAGAGGCAGGCACAGTCCTTTCAGATGAGAGTGACCACTCCACCCCTCCCTCCTAGCAGAGATGGCTAATCAGGAAATGCAGGTTACACCCCAGCCCCCTTTGTGTCACTGTCTAGTGCGAGGTGAAAAACAACCCAACTGTCAAACTGACCCAGACAGGGAATCCACAAACAAGGCAGAGTCACAGAATGGTTTAAGCAAGAAAATGCTCACTTTCTAAAAGTGGCATTTTCAAACGCACAATCTTAAAATCAACTTTACTAAAAGATGTATTTTTTAATTGTGAGTTCAGGGACCCCAAACTCCACATGTCCATCTACTCTCTAGGGGAATCTACACTTTAATCATATTTAAAGGTAGCCCCCATATTATCCTATGAGAGAGACAGGCCTTGCAACAGTGAAAAACAAAATTGGCAGTATTTCACTGTCAGGACATATAAACCACATTACTATATGTCCTACCTTATCCATACACTGCACCCTGCCCTGGGGGCTACCTAGGGCCTACCTTAGGTGTGCCTTACATGTAAGAAAAGGGAAGGTTTAGGCCTGGCAAGTGGGCACACTTGCCAAGTCGAATTTACAGTGTAAAAATACACTTACAGACACTGCAGCGGCAGGTCTGAGACATGATTACAGGGTTACTTGTGTGGGTGGCACAACCAGTGCTGCAGGCCCACTAGTAACATTTGATTTACAGGCCCTGGGCACCTCTAGTGCACTTTACTAGGGACTTAACAGTAAAACAAATATGCCAATCATGGAGAACCAATTACGTACAAATTATAAACTGGAGCACTTGCACTTTAGCACTGGTTAGCAGTGGTAAAAGTGCCCAGAGTAACAAAAACAGTAAAATCAGAGTCCAGCACACATCAACAACCTGGGGAACAGAGGCAAAAAGTTAAGGGAGACCACGCCAAGGATGAAAAGTCTAACACGACGCATCACATTTTCCCAAAGAAAACAGATCTGTTTTTTCCAAAGTGCCTACCTGTGGATTTTGGCCTCAAGCTCAACCGGTACCTAGGGAAACCTACCAAACCTGTGCATTTTTTAAAACTAGTCACCTAGGGGAATCCAAGCTGGGTGACATGTGGGGCTCTCACTAGGTTCTGTTACCCAGAATCCTTTGCAAACCGCAAAATTTGGATAAAAAACACTTTTTTCTCACATTTCGTTGACAGAAAGTTTTGGAATCTGAGAGGAGCTACAAATTTCCTTCTACCCAGCATTCCCCCAAGTCTACCGATGAAAATTACACCTCACTTGTGTGGGTAGGCCTAGTGCTCACAACAGGAAATGCCCAAAAGCACAACGTGGACACATCACATTTTCCCAAAGAAGACAGAGCTGTTGTTTGCAAAGTGCCAACCTGTGAATTTTGGCCTCTAGCTCAGCCGGCACCTAGGGAAACATACCAAACCTGTGCATTTTTGAGAACTAGACACCTAGGGGAATCCAAGATGGGGTGACTTTTGGGGCTCTCACCATGTTCTCTTACCCAGAATCCTTTGCAAACCTCAAAATTTGGCTAAAAAGATTATTTTTCCTCACATTTCGGTGACAGAAAGTTTTGGAATCTGAGAGGAGCCACAAATTTCCTTCTACCCAGCATTCCCCCAAGTATTCCGATTAAAATTACACCTCACTTGTGTGGGTAGGCCTAGTGCTCGCAACAGGAAATGCCCTAAAGCACAACGTGGACACATCACATTTTCCCAAAGAAAACAGAGATGTTTTTTGCAAAGTGCCAACCTGTGAATTTTGGCCTCTAGCTCAGCTGGCACATAGGGAAACATACCAAACCTGTGCATTTTTTAAAACTACACAGCTAAGGGAATCCAAGATGGGGTGACTTGTGGGGCTCTCACTAGGGTCTGTTAAACAGAATCCTTTGCAAACCTCAAAATCTGACTAAAAAAACACTTTTTCCTCACATTTCAGTGACTGAAAGTTTTGGAATCTTGGAGGAGCCACAAATTTCCTTCCACCCCGCATTCCCCCAAGTCTCCGGATAAAAATGATACCTCACTTGTGTGGATAGGCCTAGTGCCCGCGACAGGAAATACCCCCAAAACACAACATGGACACATCACATTTTCCAAAGGAAAACAGAGCTGTTTCTTGCAAAGTGCCTACCTGTGGATTTTGGCCTCTAGGTGAGTTGGCACCTCGGGAAACCTACCAAACCTGTGCATTTTTTAAAACTACACACCATGGGAATCCAAGATGGGGTGACTGGTGGGGATCTCACCAGGTTCTGTTACCCAGAATCATTTGCGAACCTCAAAATCTGGCTAAAAAACCATCTTTTCCTCACATTTCAGTAACAGAAAGTTCTGGAATCTGAGAGCAGCCACATATTTCGTACCACGCAGCTTTTCCCCAAGTCTTTGATAAAAATTACACCTCACTAGTCTGGTGAGGCCTAGTGCCCATGACAGGAAATGCCACAAAACACAACGTGGAGACATCACATTTTCCCAAAGAAAACAGAGCTGTTATTTGCAAAGTGCCAACCTGTGAATTTTGGCTTCTAGCTCAGCCGGCATCTAGGTAAACATACCAAACCTGTGCATTATTGAAAGCTAGACACCATGGAATCAAAGACGGGATGACTTGTGGGGCTCTCAACATGTTCTGCTACCCAGAATCCTTTGCAAACCTCAAAATTTGGCAAAAAAAAACTTTTTCCTCATATTTCGGTGACAGAAAGTTCTGGAATCTGAGAGGAGACACAAATTTTCTTCCACCCAGCGTTCCCCCAATTCTCCCAATAAAAATGATACCTCATTTGTGTGGGGATGCCTAGTGACCACAACAGGAAATGCCCCAATGTGCAATGTGGACACATCACCTTTTCCCACAGAAGCCAGAGCTGTTTTTTCCAAAGTGCCAACCTGTGAATTTTGGCCTCTAGCGCAGCCGGCACCTAGGGAAACCTACTAGACCTGTGCACTGTTGAAAACTAGACACCTAGTGGAATCTATGATGGGGTGACTTGTGGGGCTCTCACTAGGTTCTGCTACCCGGAATCCTTTGCAAACCTCAAAATCTGTCTAAACAAAACACCTTTTCCTCACATTTCAGTGACAGAAGGTTTTGGAATATGAGAGGAGCCACGAATTTCCTTCCACCTAGCATTCCCCCAAGTCTCCTGGTAAAAATTATACCTCACTTGTGTGTGTAGGCCTAGTGCCCGCGAGAGGAAATGCCCCAAAACACAAAGTGGACACATCACATTTTCCCAAAGAAAACAGAGCTGTTTATTGCAAAGTGCCTACCTGTGGATTTTGACCTGTAGTTCAGTCGGCACATAGGGAAACCTACCAAACCTGTGCATTTTTTAAAACTACAGACCATGGGAATCTAAGATGGGGTGAATGGTGGGGATCTCACCAGGTTCTGTTACCTAGAATCCTTTGCAAACCTCAAAATGTGGCTAAAAAAACACTTTTTCATAAATTTTCGATGACAGAAAGTTCTGGAATCTGAAAGGAGCCACAAAGTTCCTTCCACCCAGCGTTCCCCCAAGTCTTCCGATAAAAATTACACCTCACTTGTGTGGGGCTGCCTAGTGCCTGTGACAGGAAATGCCCCAAAACAGAACATGGACACATCACATTTTGCTAAAGAAAACAGATCTGTTTTTTTCCAAAGTGCCTACCTCTGGATTTTGGCCTCTATCTCAGCCGGTACCTAGGGAAACCTACCAAACCTGTGAATGTTTGAAAACTAGACACCTCTGGGAATCCAAGATGGGGTGACTTGTGGGGCTCTCACCAGGTTCTGTTTCCCAGAATCCTTTGCAAACCACAAAATTTGACTAAAAAAAAACACTTTTTTTCACATTTCAGTGACAGAAAGTTCTGGAATCTAAGAGGAGCCACATATTTCGTACCACCCAGTGTTTCCCCAAGTCTTCTGATAAAAATTACACCTCACTTGTGTGGGGAGCCCTAGTGCCCAGACAGGAAATGCCCCAAAACACAACGTGGACACATCACATTTTCCCAAAGAAAACAGAGCTGTTTTTGCAAAGTGCCAACCTGTGAATTTTGGCATCTAGCTCAGCTGGCACCTAGGGAAACATACCATATATTTGCATTTTTGAAAACTACACACCATGGGAATCAAAGATGGAGTGACTTGTAGGGATTTCACTAGGTTCTGCTACCCAGAATCCTTTGCAAACCTCAAAATTTGGCTAAAAAAATACTTTTTCTTTACATTTCGGTGGCAAAAAGTTCTGGAATCTCAGAGGAGCCACAAATTTCCTTCCACCCAATGTTCCCCCAAGTCTCCCAATAAAAATGATACCTCACTTGTGTGGGTAGGCCTAGTGCCCGCAACACTAAATGCCCCAAAACACAACATGGACACATCACATTTTACTAAAGAAAACAGAGCTGTTTTTTCCAAAGTGCCAACCTCTGGATTTTGGCCTCTAGCTCAGCCGGCACCTAGGGAAAACTACCAAACCTATGCATGTTTGAAAACTAGACACCTAGGGGAATCCAAGATGAGGTGACTTGTGGGGCTCTCACCAGGTTCTGTTAGCCAGAATCCTTTGCAAACTGCAAAATGTGAGTAAAAAAACACTTTTTCCTCACATTTCAATGACGGAAAGTTCTGGAATCTGAGAGGAGCCACATATTTCATACCACCCAGTGTTTTCCCAAGTCTTCCAATAAAAATTACACCTCACTTGTGTGTGGAGTCCTAGTGCCCGTGACAGGAAATGCCCCAAAACACGACGTGGACACATCACATTTTCCCAAAGAAAACAGAGCTGTTGTTTGCAAAGTGCCAACCTGTGAATTTTGGCATCTAGCTCAGCCGGCACCTATGGAAACATACTAAACCTGTGCATTGTTGAAAGCTAGACACCATGGGAATCAAAGATGGGATGACTTGTGGGGCTCTCAACATGTTCTGCTACCCAGTATCCTTTGCAAACCTCAAAATTTGACAAAAAAAAACTTTTTCCTCATATTTCGGTGACAGAAAGTTCTGGAATCTGAGAGGAGACACAAATTTTCTTCCACGCATCGTTCCCCCAATTCTCCTGATAAAAATGATACCTCACTTGTGTGGGGATGCCTAGTGCCCACGACAGGAAATTCCACAATGTGGACACATCACATTTTCCCACAAAAACCAGAGCTGTTTTTTCCAAAGTGCCAACCTGTGAATTTTGGCCTCTAGTTCAGCCGGCACCTAGGGAAACCTACCAAACCTGTGCATTTCTGAAAACTACACACCTAGGGAAATCCAAGATGGGGTGACTTGTGGGGCTCTCACCAGGTTCTGCTAACCAGAATCCTTTGCAAACCTCAACAGTTGGCAAAAAAAATACTTTTTCCTCACATTTCAGTTACAGAAGGTTTTGGAATCTGAGAGGAGCCACAAATTTCCTTCCACCCAGCATTCCCCCAAGTCTCACGATAAAAATGATACCTCACTTGTGTGTGTAGGCCTAGTGCCCGCAACAGGAAATGCCCAAAATCACAACATGGACACATCTGATTTTCCCAAAGAAAACAGAGCTGTTTTTTGCAAAATGCCAACCTGTGAATTTTGGCCTCTAGCTCAGCCTGCACCTAGGGAAACCTACCAAACCTGTGCATTTTTTTAAATTAGACACCTAGGGGAATCCAAGATGGGGTGACCTGTGGGGCTCCCACTAGGTTCTGTTACACAGAATCCTTCCATACTTCAAACTTTGGCCAAAAAACACATTTTCCTCACATTTCAGTGACAAAAAGTTTTGGAATCTGAGAGGAGCCACAAATTTCCTTCCACCCAGCATTCCCCTAAGTCTCTAGATAAAAATGATACCTCATTTGTGTGGGTAGGCATAGTGCCCGCGGCAGGAAATGCCCCAAAACTCAACGTGGACACATCACATTTTCCCAAAGAAAACAGAGGTATTTTTTACAAAGTGCCTACCTGTGGATTTTGGCATCTAGCGAAACCTACCATAGCTGTGCATGTTTACAAACTAGACACCTAGGGGAATCCAAGATGGAGTGACTTGTGGGGTGCGCACCAGGTTGTGTTACCCAGAATACTTTGCAAACCGCAAAATTTGCCTAAAACAAAATTGCTCCTCACATTTTGGTGATAGAAAGTTCTGGAATCTGAGACGAGCCACACATTTCCTTCCACCCAGCGTTCCCCCAAGTCTCCAGATAAAAATGATACCTCACTTGGGTGGGTAGGCCTAGTGCAAGCGACAGGAAATACCCCAATGCACAACGTGGACACATCACATTTTCCCAAAGAAAACAAAGCTGTTTTTTACAAAGTGCCAACCTGTGAATTTTGGCTTCTAGCTCAGCCGGCACCTAGGGAAAACTACCAAACCTGTGAATTGTTGAAAACTAGACACCTAGGGGAATCCAAGATGGGGTGACTTGTGGGGCTCTCACCAGGTTCTGCTAACCAGAATCATTTGCAAACCTCAAAATTTGGCTAATAAAACACATTTTCCTCACATTTCAGTGACAGAAGGTTTTGGAATCTGAGAGGAGCCACAAATTGTCTTCCACCCAGCATTCCCCTAAGTCTGCCGATAAAAATGATACCTCACTTGTGTGTGTAGGCCTAGTGCCCGCGACAGGAAATGCCCCAAAACACAACATGGACAGATCACATTTTCCCAAAGAAAACAGAGCTGTTTTTTGCAAAGTGCCTACCTGTTGATTTTGCCCTGTAGGTCAGTCGGCACCTAGGGAAACCTACCAAACCTGTGCATTTTTTAAAACTACAGACAATGGGAATCCAAGATGGGGTGATGGTGGGGATCTCACCAGGTTCTGATACACAGAATCCTTTGCAAACCTCAAATTTGGCTAAAAAAACACATTTTCCTCACTTTTCGGTGACAGGAAGTTCTGGAATATGAAAGGAGCCACAAATTTCCTTCCACCCAGCGTTCCCCCACGTCTCCAGATAAAAATGATACCTCACTTGTGTGAGTAGGCTTAGCGCCCGTGACAGGAAATGCCTGAAAACACAATGTGGACGCATCACATTTTCCCAAAGAAAACACAGCTGTTTTTTGCAAAGTGCCTACCTGTGGATTTTGGCCTCTAGCTCAACCGGTACCTAGGGAAACCTACCAAAACTGTGCATTTTTGAAAACTAGACAGCTGGGGGAATCCAAGATGGGGTGACTTGTGGGGCTCTCACCAGGTTCTGTTACCCAGAATCATTTGCAAACCTCAAAATTTGGCAAAAAAAAACTCTCCTCTCACAGTTTGCTGACAGAAAGTTCTGGAATCTGAGAGGAGCCACAAATTTCCTTCCACCCAGCGTTCCCCCAAGTCTCCAGATAAAAATGATACCTCACTTGTGTGGGTAGGCCTAGTGCCAGCGACAGGAAATGCCTGAAAACACAATGTGGACACATCACATTTTCCCAAAGAAAACAGAGCTGTTCTCTGCAAAGTGCCTACCAATGGATTTGGCCTCTAGCTCAGCCGGCACCTAGGGAAACCTACCAAACCTGTGCATTTTTTAAAACTAGACCCCTTATGGGAATCCAAGATGGGGTGACTTGTGGGGCTCTCGTAAGGTTCTGTTACACAGACTCCTTTGCAAACCGCAAAATTTGGCTAAAAAAAAAAAAAATCCTCACATTTCGGTGACAGAAAGTTCTGGACCCTGAGAGGACCACACATTTTATACCACCCAGGGTTCCCCCAAGTCTTCTGATAAAAATTACACCTCACTTCTGTGGGATGGCCTAGTGCCTATGACAGGAAATGCCCCCAAAACACAACGTGGACACATCACATTTTCCCAAAGAAAACAGAGCTGTTTTTTACAAAGTGCCAACCTGTGAATTTTGGCCTCTAGCTCAGCCGGCACCATGGAAACCTACCAAACCTGTGCATTTTTTTGAACTAGACACCTAGGGGAATCCAAGATGGGGTGACCTGTGGGGCTTTCACCAGGTTCTGTTACCCAGAATCCTTTGCAAACCTCAACATTTGGCTCAAAAAATACACTTTTTCCTCACATATCAGTGACAGAAAGTTCTGGAATCTGAGAGGAGCCACAAATTTCCTTCCACCCAGCATTCCCCCAAGTCTTCCGATACACATTATACCTCACTTGTGTGGGGAGGCCTAGTGCCCGCAACAGGAAACACCCCAAAACACAACGTGGACGCATCACATTTTCCCAAAGAAAACAGAGCTGTTGTTTGCAAAGTGCCAACCTGAGAATTTTGGCCTCTAGATCAGCCGGAACCTAAGGAAACATAACAATCCTGTGCATTTTGTTAAAACTACACACCGTGGGGTGGCTTATGGGGCTCTCGTCAGGGTCTGCTATCCAGAATCCTTTGCAAACCTCAAAATTTGGCTTAACAAATACTTTTCTCTCATATTTTGGTGACAGAAAGTTCTGGAATCTGACAGCAGCCATAAGTTTCCTTCCAACCAGCGTTCCACCACATGTCTCCCGAGAAAAATGATACCTCACTTGTGTGGGTAGGCCTAGTGCCCGCGACAGGAAATGCCCCAAAACACAACGTGGAAACGTCACATTTTACCAAAGAAAACACAGCTGTTTTTTGCAAAGTGCCAACATGTGAATTTTGGCCTATAGCTCATGGGGGACCTAGGGAAACCTACCAAACCTGTGCATGTTTAAAAACTAGATACGGAGGGGAATCCAAGATGGGGTGACTTGTGGGGCTCTCACCAGGTTCTGTGACCCAGAATACTTTGCTAACCTGAAAATGTGGCCAAAAAAACACTTTTTCCTCACATTGCGGTGACAGAAGGTTCTGGAACCTGAGAGGAGCCACAAATTTCCTTCCACCCAGCGTTCCCCCAAGTCTCCCAATAAAAATCATACCTCAATTGTGAAGGTAGCCCTAGTGCCCGCGACAGAAAATGCCCCAAACCACAACATGGACACATCACATTTTACTTAAGAATACAGAGCTGCTTTTTGCAAAGTGCCTACCTCTGGATTTTGGCCTCTAGCTCAGCCGGCACCGAGGGAGACCTACTAAACCTGTGCATGTTTAAAAACTAGACACCTATGGGAATCCAAGATGGGGTGACTTGTGGGGCTCTCACCAAGTTCTGTTAGCCAGAATCCTTTGCAAACCGCAACATTTGGCTAAAGAACACCTTTTCCTCCCATTTTGGTGACTGAAAGTTCTGGAATCTGAAAGGAGCCACGAATTTCCTTCCACCCAGGGTTCCCCCTAGTCTCCCTATAAAAATGGTACCTCACTTGTGTGGGTAGGCCTAGCACCCGTGACAGGAAATGCCCCAAAACACAACGTGGAAACGTCACATTTTACCAAAGAAAATAGAGCTGTTTTTTTACAAAGTGCCAACCTGTGAATTTTGGCCTCTAGCGCAGCCGGCACCTAGGGAAAGCTATCAAACCAGGGCATTTTTGAAAACTAGACACCTAGGGGAAACCAAGATAGGTTGACTTGTGGGGCTCTCACCAGGTTCGGTGACCCAGAATACTTTGCTAACCTGAAAATGTGGCCAAAAAAACACTTTTTCCTCACATTTCGGTTACACAAAGTTCTGGAACCTGAGAGGAGCCACAAATTTCCTTCCACTCAGCATTTCCCCAAGTCTCCCAATAAAAATCATACCTCACTTGTGAAGGTAGCCCTAGTGCCCGCGACAGCAAAGGCCCCAAAACACAACATGGACACATCACATTTTACTTAAGAATACAGAGCGGCTTTTTGCAAAGTACCTACCTGTGAATTTTGGCCTCTAGCTCAGCAGGCACCTAGAGAAACCTACCAAAGCTGTGCATTTTTAAAAACCAGACCCATAGGGGAATGCATGATGGGGTGACTTGTGGGGCTTTCACCAGGTTCTGTTACCCAGAATCCTTTGCAAACCTCAAAATTTGGCTAAAAAAACACTTTTTCCTCACATTTCAGTGACAGAAGGTTTTGGAATCACCTAGCGTTCCCCAACGTCTCCAGATAAAAATGATACATCACTTGTGTGGGTAGGCCTAGCGCATGTGACAGGAAATGCCTGAAAACACAATGTGGACACATTACATTTTCCCAAAGAAAACTGACCTGTTTTTTTCAAAGTGCCTACCTGTGGATTTTGGCTTCTAGCTCAACCGGTACCTCAGGAAACCTACCAAACCTCTGCATTTTTTAAAAATCACAGACCATGGGAATCCAAGATGGGGTGAATGGTGGGGATCTCACCAGGTTCCCGAATCCTTTGCAAACCTCAAATTTGGCTAAACAAAACACTTTTTTCCTCACTTTTCGGTGACAGACACTTCTGAAATCTGAAAGGAGCCACAAATTTCCTTCCACCCAGCGTTCCCCCATGTCTCCAGATAAAAATGATACATCACTTGTGTGGGTAGGCCTAGCGCCCGTGAAAGGAAATGCCTGAAAACACAATGTGGAAGCATTACATTTTCCCAAAGAAAACAGAGCTGTTTTTTGCAAAGTGCCTACCTGTGGATTTTGGCCTCTAGCTCAACCGGTACCTAGGGAAACCTACCAAACCTGTGCATTTTTGAAAATCACAGACCATGGGAATCCAAGATGAGGTGAATGGTGGGGATCTCACCAGGTTCCAGAATCCTTGGCAAACCTCAAATTTGGCTAAAAAAAAACACTTTTTTCCTCACTTTTCGGTGACAGACACTTCTGAAATCTGAAAGGAGCCACAAATTTCCATTCACCCAGCATTCCCCCACGTCTCCAGATAAAAATGATACATCACTTGTGTGGGTAGGCCTAGCGCCCGTGACAGGAAACGTCTGAAAATACAACGTGGACGCATTACGTTTTCCCAAAGAAAACAGAGCTGTTTTTTGCAAAGTGCCTACCTGTGGATTTTGGCCTCTAGCTCAATCGGTACCTAGGGAAACCTACCAAACCTGTGCATTTTTGAAAATCACAGACCATGGGAATCCAAGATGAGGTGAATGGTGGGGATCTCACCAGGTTCCAGAATCCTTGGCAAACCTCAAATTTGGCAAAAAAAAAACACTTTTTTCCTCACTTTTCGGTGACAGACACTTCTGAAATCTGAAAGGAGCCACAAATTTCCATTCACCCAGCATTCCCCCACGTCTCCAGATAAAAATGATACATCACTTGTGTGGGTAGGCCTAGCGCCCGTGACAGGAAACGCCTGAAAATACAACGTGGACGCATTACGTTTTCCCAAAGAAAACAGAGCTGTTTTTTGCAAAGTGCCTACCTGTGGATTTTGGCCTCTAGCTCAATCGGTACCTAGGGAAACCTACCAAACCTGTGCATTTTTTAAAACTAGACACCTAGGGGAATCCAAGATGGGGTGACTTGTGGGGCTCTCGTAAGGTTCTTTTACACAGAATCCTTTGCAAACTGCAAAATTTGGTGAAAAAAACACTTTTTCATCACATTTCGGTGACAGAAAGTTCTGGAACCTGGGAGGAGCCGCAAATTTCATTCCACCCAGCGTTCCCCCATGTCTTCCGATACAAATTACACCTCAATTCTGTGGGGCGGCCTAGTGCCCATGGCAGGAAATGCCCCAAAACACAACGTGGACACATCTCATTTTCCCAAAGAAAACAGAGCTGTTGTTTGCAAAGTGCCAACCTGTGAATTTTGGCCTCTAGCTTAGCCAGCACCTAGGGAAACCTACCAAACCTGTGCATTTCTTAAAACTAGACACCTAGGGGAATCCAAGATGGGGTGACTTGTGGGGCTCTCACCAGGTTCTGCTCCCAGAATCCTTTGCAAACCTCAAATTTGGCTAAAAAAAACACTCTTCCCTCACTTTTCGGTGACAGACACTTCTGGAATCTGAAATGAGCCACTAATTTCCTTCCACCCAGCATTCCACCACGTCTCCAGATGAAAATTATACATCACTTCTGTGGGTAGGCCTAGCGCCTGTGACAGGAAATGTCTGAAAACACAATTTGGACGCATTACATTTTCCCAAAGAAAACAGAGCTGTTTTTTGCAAAGTGCATACCTGTGGATTTTGGCCTCTAGCTGAACCGGTACCTAGGGAAACCTACCAAACCTGTGCATTTCTTAAAACTAGACACCTAGGGGAATCCAAGATGGAGTGACTTGTGGGGCTCTCGTAAGGTTCTGTTACACGGAATCCTTTGCAAACTGCAAAATTTGGCTACAAAAAACCTTTTTCCTCACATTTCGATGACAGAAAGATCTGGAACCTGAGAGGAGCTGCAAATTTCATACCACCCAGCGTTTCCCCATATCTTCCGATAAACATTACACCTCACTTCTGTGGGGCGGCCTAGTGCCCATGACCGGAAATGCCCCCAAAACACAACGTGGACAGATCACATTTTCCCAAAGAAAACAGAGCTGTTTTTTTACAAAGTGCCAACCTGTGAATTTTGGCCTCTAGCTCAGCCGGCACCTAGAGAAACCCACCAAAGCTGTGCATTTTTTAAAACCAGACCCATAGGGGAATCCAAGATGGGGTGACTTGTGGGGCTTTCACCAGGTTCTGTTACCCAGAATCCTTTGCAAACCTCAAAATTTGGCTAAAAAAACACTTTTTCCTCACATTTCAGTGACAGAACGTTTTGGAATCTGAGAGGAGCCACAAATTTCCTTCCACTCAGCGTTCCCCAACATCTCCAGATAAAAATGATACATCACTTGTGTGGGTAGGCATAGCGCCTGTGACAGGAAATACCTGAAAACACAGGTATGCCCTGTGTATTGCAACAGGAAATGCCCTAAAGCACAACGTGGACAAATCACATTTTCCCAAAGAAAACAGAGATGTTTTTTGCAAAGTGCCAACCTGTGAATTTTGGCCTCTAGCTCAGCTGGCACCTAGGGAAACATACCAAACCTGTGTATTTTTGAAAACTACACACCTAAGGGAATCCAAGATGGGGTGACTTGTGGGGCTCTCACTAGGGTCTTTTACACAGAATCCTTTGAAAACCGCAAAATTTGACTAAAAAAACACTTTTTCCTCACATTTCAGTGACTGAAAGTTTTGGAATCTTGGAGGAGCCACAAATTTCCTTCTACCCAGCATCCCCCAAGTCTCCCGATAAAAATGATACCTCACTTGTGTGGGTAGGCCAAGTGCCCGCAACAGGAAATACCCCCAAAACACAACATGGACGCATCACATTTTCCAAAGGAAAACAGAGCTGTCTCTTGCAAAGTGCCTACCTGTGGATTTTGGCCTCTAGGTCAGTTGGCACCTCAGGAAACCTACCAAACCTGTGCATTTTTTAAAACTACACACCATGGGAATCCAAGATGGGGTGACTGGTGGGGATCTCACCAGGTTCTGTTACCCAGAATCATTTGCGAACCTCAAAATCTGGCTAAAAAACATATTTTCCTCACATTTCAGTGACAGAAAGTTCTGGAATCTGAGAGCAGCCACATATTTCGTACCACGCAGCGTTTCCCTAAGTCTTTGATAAAAATTACACCTCACTTGTCTGGTGAGGCCTAGTGCCCACGACAGGAAATGCCCCAAAACACAACGTGGACACATCACATTTTCCCAAAGAAAACAGAGCTGTTGTTTGCAAAGTGTCAACCTGTGAATTTTGGCCTCTAGCTCAGCCGGCATCTAGGGAAACATACCAAACCTGTGCATTGTTGAAAGCTAGACACCTAGTGGAATCTATGATGGGGTGACTTGTGGGGCTCTCACTAGGTTCTGCTACCCGGAATCCTTTGCAAACCTCAAAATCTGGCTAAACAAAACACTTTTTCCTCACATTTCAGTGACAGAAGGTTCTGGAATCTGAGAGGAGACACAAATTTTCTTCCACCCAGCGTTCCCCCAATTCTCCCAATCAAAATGATAACTCACTTGTGTGGGGAGGCCTAGTGCCCGCAACAGGAAATGCCCCAAAACACAACGTGGACACATCTCATTTTCCCAAAGAAAACAGAGCTGTTGTTTGCAAAGTGCCAACCTGTGAATTTTGGCCTCTAGCTCAGCCGGCACCTAGGGAAACATACCAAACATGTGCATTTTTGAAAACTACACACCATGGGAATCAAAGATGGGGTGACTTGTGGGGCTCTCAACAGGTTCTGCTACCCAGAATCCTTTGCAAACCTCAAACTTTGGCTAGAAAAATAATTTTTCCTCACATTTCCGTGACAGAAAGTTCTGGAATCTGAGAGGAGACATAAATTTCCTTCCACCCAGCGTTTCCGCAATTGCCCCAATAAAAATAATACCTCAATTGTGTGGGTAGGCGTAATGCCCGCGTCAGGAAATGCTCCAAAACACAACGTGGACACATCACATATTCACAAAGAAACCGGAGGTGTTTCTTACAAAGTGCCTACCTGTGGATTTTGGCCTCTAGCTCAGCCGGCACCTAGGGAAACTTACCATACCTGTGCATCTTTACAAACTAGACACATAGGTGAATCTAAGATGGCCTGACTTGTGGGGCTCGCACCAGGTTCTGTTACCCAGAATCCTTTGCAAACCTCAAAATGTGGCTAAAAAAATACTTTTTCCTCACCTTTCAGTGACAGAAAGTTCTCGAATCTGAGAGGACACACAAATTTCATTCCACCCAGCGTTCCCCGAATTCTTCTGATAAAAATTACACCTCACTTGTGTGGGTAGGCCTAGTGCACGCAAAAGGAAATGCCCGAAAACACAACGTGGACACATCACATTTTCCCAAAGAAAACAGAACTGTTGTTTGCAAAGTGCCAACCTGTGAATTTTGGCCTGTAGGTCAGCCTACCAAACCTGTGCATTTTTTAAAACTAGACACCTAGGGGAATTCAAGATAGGGTGACTTGTGGGGCTCTCACCAGGTTCTGTTACCCAGAATCCTTTGCAAACCGCAAAATTTGGCTAAAAAAAAACTTTTTCCTCACATTTCAGTGACAGAAAGTACTGGAACCTGAGGGGAGCCACAAATTTCCTTCCACCCAGGATTCCCCCAAGTCTCCAGATAAAAATGATACCCACTTCTGTGGGTAGGCCTACTGCCCGCAACAGGAAATGCCCCAAATCACAATGTGAACACATCACATTTTCCCAAAGAAAACAGAGCTGTTTTTTGCAAAGGGCCAACCTGTGAATTTTGGCCTCTAGCTCAGCCGGCACCTAGGCAAACCTACCAAACCTGTGCATTTTTGGCAAACTAGACACCTAAGGGAATCCAAGATAGGGTGACTTTTGGGGCTCTCACCAGGTTCTCTTACCCAGAATCCTTTGCAAACCTCATAATTTGGCAAAAAAAAATATTTTTACATTTTGGTGACAGAAAGTTTTGGAATCTGAGAGGAGCCACACATTTCCTTCCACCAAGCATTCCCCCAAACTACCGATAAAAATTACACCTCACTTGTGTGGGTAGGCCTAGTGCTCGCAACAGGAAATGCCCAAAAGCACAACGTGGACACATCACATTTTCCCAAAGAAAACAGAGCTGTTGTTTGCAAAGTGCCAACCTGTGAATTTTGGCCTCTATCTCAGCCGGCACCTAGGGAAACCTACCAAACCTGTGCATTTTTGAAAACTAGACACCTAGGGGAATCCAAGATGGGGTGACTTGTGGGGCTCTCACCAGGTTCTCTTACACAGAATCCTTTGCAAACCTCAAAATTTGGCTAAAAAAATTATTTTTCCTCACATTTCGGTGACAGAAAGTTCTGGAACCTGAGAGGAGCCACAAATTTCCTTCCACCCAGCGTTCCCCCAAGTCTCCAGATAAAGATGATACCTCACTTGTGTGGGTAGGCCTAGTGCCCGCGACAGGAAATACCCCAATGTGCAACGTGGACACATCACATTTTCCCAAAGAAAACAGAGGTGTTTTTTGCAAAGTGCCAACCTGTGAATTTTGGCCTCTAGCTCCGCCGGCTCCTAGGGAAACCTACCAAACCTGTGCATTTTTTTAGAACTAGACAACTAGGGGAATCCAAGATGGGGTGACGTTTGTGGCTCTCACCAGGTTCTGTTACCCAGAATCCTTTGCAAACCTCAACATTTGGCTAAAAAAATTATTTTTCCTCACATTTCGGTGACAGAAAGTTTGGAATCTGAGAGGAGCCACAAATTTCCTTCTACCCAGCATTCCCCAAAGTCTTCCGATAAAAATGACACCTCACTTGTGTGGGTAGGCCTTGTGCCCGCGAAAGGAAATGCCCCAAAACACAACATGGACACATCACATTTTACTAAAGAAAACAGAGCTGTTTTTTGCAAAGTGCCTACCTCTGGATTTTGGCATCTAGCTCAGCCGGCACCTAGGGAAACCTACCAAACCTGTGAATGTTTGAAAACTAGACACGCAGGGGAATCCAAGACGTGGTGACTTGTGGGGATCTCACCAGGATCTGTTAGCCAAAATCGTTTGCAAACCTCAACATTTGGCTAAAAAAACATATTTTCCTCACATTTCAGTGACAGAAATTTCTGGAATCTGAGAGGAGCCACAAATTTCCTTCCACCCAGCATTCACCCAAATCTCCCAATAAAAATGATACCTCACTTGTGTGTGTGTAGGCCTAGTGCCCGTGAGAGGAAATGCCCCAAAACACAAGGTGGACACAATACGTTTTCCCAAAGAAAACAGAGCTGTTTTTTGCGAAGTGCCTACCTGTGGATTTTGGCCTGTAGCTCAGTCGGCACCTAGGGAAATCTACCAAACCTGTGCATTTTTGAAAACTACAGACCATGGGAATCCAAGATGGGGTGAAAGGTGGGGATCTCACCAGGTTCTGTTACCTAGAATCCTTTGCAAACCTCAAAAGTTGGGTAAAAAAACACTTTTCCTCACTTTTCGGTGACAGAAAGTTCTGGAATCTGAAATGAGCCACAAATTTCCTTCCACCCAGCGTTCCCCCACGTCTCCAGATAAAAATAATACCCCACTTGTGTGGGTAGGCCTAGTGCGCGCGACAGGAAATACCTCAAAACACAATATGACACATCACATTTTCCCAAAGAAAACAGAGATGTTTTTTCCAAAGTGCCAACCTGTGAATATTGGCCTCTAGCTCAGCCGGCACCTAGGGAAACATACCAAACCTGTGCATTTTTTTAAACTACACACTATGGTTATCAAAGGTGGGGTGACTTGTTGGAATCTCACCAGGTTTTGCTACCCAGAATCCTTTGGAAACCTAAAAATATGGCTAAATAAATACTTTTTCCTCACATTTCAGTGACAAAGAGTTCTGGAATCTGAGAGGAGCCACATATTTCATACCACGCAGCGTTTCCCCAAGTCTTCCAATAAAAATTACACCTCACTTGTGTGGGGATGCCTAGTGCCCACGAAAGGAAATCCCCCAATGTGCAATATGGACACATCACATTTTCCCACAGAAATCAGAGCAGTTTTTTCCAAAGGGCAAACCTGTGAATTTTGGCCTCTAGCGCAGCCGGCACCTAGGGAAACCTACCAAACCTGTGCATTGTTGAAAACTAGACACCTAGTAGAATCTAAGATGGGGTGACTTGTGGGGCTCTCAACAGGTTCTGTTAGCCAGAATCCTTTGCAAACCTCAAAACCTGGCTAAAAAAACCTATTTTCCTCACATTTCAGTGACAGAAAGTTCTGGAATCTGAGAGGAGCCACACATTTCCTTCCACCCAGCATTCACCCAAATCTCCCAATAAAAATGATACCTCACTTGTGTGTGTAGGCCTAGTGCCCGTGAGAGAAAATGCCCCAAAACACAACGTGGACACAATACATTTTCCCAAAGAAAACAGAGCTGTTTTTTGCAAAGTGCCTACCTGTGGATTTTGGCCTGTAGCTCAGTCGGCACCTAGGGAAACCTACCAAACCTGTGCATTTTTTAAAACTACAGACCATGGGAATCCAAGATGGGGTGAATGGTGGGGATCGCACCAGGTTCTGTTACCTAGAATCCTTTGCAAACCTTAAAATTTGGGTAAAAAAACACTTTTCCTCACTTTTCGGTGACAGAAAGTTCTGGAATCTGAAATGAGCCACAAATTTCCTTCCACCCAGCGTTCCCCCACGTCTCCAGATAAAAATAATACCCCACTTGTGTGGGTAGGCCTAGTGCGCGCGTCAGGAAATGCCTCAAAACACAATATGGACGCATCACATTTTCCCAAAGAAAACAGATCTGTTTTTTCCAAAGTGCCTACCTGTGGATTTTGGCCTCTAGCTCAACCGGTACCTAGGGAAACTTACCAAACCTGTGCATTTTTGAAAACTAGACTCCTAGGGGAATCCAAGATGGGGTGACTTGTGGGGCTCTCACCAGGTTCTCTTACCCAGAATCCTTTGCAAACCTAATAATTTGGCAAAAAAAAATATTTTTCCTCACATTTTGGTGACCGAAAGTTTTGGAATCTGAGAGGAGCCACACATTTCCTTCCACCAAGCATTCCCCCAAACTACCGATAAAAATTAAACCTCACTTGTGTGGGTAGGCCTAGTGCTCGCAACAGGAATTGCCCAAAAGCACAACGTGGACACATCACATTTTCCCAAAGAAAACAGAGCTGTTGTTTGCAAAGTGCCAACCTGTGAATTTTGGCCTCTATCTCAGCCTGCACCTAGGGAAACCTACCAAACCTGTGCATTTTTTAAAACTAGACACCTAGGGGAATCCAAGATGGGGTGACTTGTGGGGCTCTCACCAGGTTCTCTTACACAGAATCCTTTGCAAACCTCAAAATGTGGCTAAAAAAATTATTTTTCCTCACATTTCGGTGACAGAAAGTTCTGGAACCTGAGAGGAGCCACAAATTTCCTTCCACCCAGCGTTCCCCCAAGTCTCCAGATAAAGATGATACCTCACTTGTGTGGGTAGGCCTGGTGCCCGCGAAAGGAAATGCCCCAAAACACAACATGGACACATCACATTTTACTAAAGAAAACAGAGCTGTTTTTTGCAAAGTGCCTACCTCTGGATTTTGGCATGTAGCTCAGCCGGCACCTAGGGAAACCTACCAAACCTGTGCATGTTTGAAAACTAGACACGCAGGGGAATCCAAGATGGGGTGACTTGTGGGGATCTCACCAGGATCTGTTAGCCAAAATCGTTTGCAAACCTCAACATTTGGCTAAAAAACATATTTTCCTCACATTTCAGTGACAGAAAGTTCTGGAATCTGAGAGGAGCCACAAATTTCCTTCTACCCAGCATTCACCCAAATCTCCCTATAAAAATTATACCTCACTTGTGTGTGTGTAGGCCTAGTGCCCGTGAGAGGAAATGCCCCAAAACACAACGTGGACACAATACATTTTCCCAAAGAAAACAGAGCTGTTTTTTGCAAAGTGCCTACCTGTGGATTTTGGCCTGTAGCTCAGTCGGCACCTAGGGAAACCTACCAAACCTGTGCATTTTTGAAAACTACAGACCATGGGAATCCAAGATGGGGTGAATGGTGGGGATCTCACTAGGTTCTGTTACCCAGAATCCTTTGCAAACCGCAAAATTTGGGTAAAAAACACTTTTTCCTCACATTTCGGTGACAGAAAGTTCTGGAATCTGAAATGAGCCACAAATTTTCTTCCACCAAGCCTTCCCCCAAGTCTACCGATAAAAATTACACCTCACTTGTGTGGGTAGGCCTAGTGCTCGCAACAGGAAATGCCCAAAAGCACAACATGGACACATCACATTTTCCCAAAGAAAACAGAGCTGTTGTTTGCAAAGTGCCAACCTGTGAATTTTGGCCTCTATCTCAGCCGGCACCTAGGGAAACCTACCAAACCTGTGCATTGTTTAAAACTAGACACCTAGGGGAATCCAAGATGGGGTGACTTGTGGGGCTCTCACCAGGTTCTCTTACACAGAATCCTTGGCAAACCTCAAAATTTGGCTACAAAATGTATTTTTCCTCACATTTCGGTGACAGAAAGTTCTGGAACCTGAGAGGAGCCACAAATTTCCTTCCACCCAGCGTTCCCCCAAGTCTCCAGATAAAGATGATACCTCACTTGTGTGGGTAGGCCTCGTGCCCGCGACAGGAAATACCCCAATGCGCAACGTGGACACATCACATTTTCCCAAAGAAAACAGAGGTGTTTTTTTGCAAAGTGCCAACCTGTGAATTTTGGCCTCTAGCTCAGCCGGCACCCAGGGAAACCTACCAAACCTGTGCATTTTTTAGAACTAGACAACTAGGGGAATCCAAGATGGGGTGACTTTTGGGGCTCTCACCAGGTTCTCTTACCCAGAATCCTTTGCAAACCTCAAAATTTGGCTAAAAAAAATATTTTTCCTCACATTTCGGTGACAGAAAGTTTTGAATCTGAGAGGAGCCACAAATTTCCTTCTACCCAGCATTCCCCCATGTCTTCCGATACAAATTACACCTCACTTGTGTGGGTAGGCCTAGTGCTTGCAACAGGAAATGCCCTAAAGCACAACGTGGACAAATCACATTTTCCCAAAGAAAACAGAGATGTTTTTTGCAAAGTGCCAACCTGTGAATTTTGGCCTCTAGCTCAGCTGGCACCTAGGGAAACATACCAAACCTGTGTATTTTTGAAAACTACACACCTAAGGGAATCCAAGATGGGGTGACTTGTGGGGCTCTCACTAGGGTCTGTTACACAGAATCCTTTGAAAACCGCAAAATTTGACTAAAAAAACACTTTTTCCTCACATTTCAGTGACTGAAAGTTTTGGAATCTTGGAGGAGCCACAAATTTCCTTCTACCCAGCATCCCCCAAGTCTCCCGATAAAAATGATACCTCACTTGTGTGGGTAGGCCAAGTGCCCGCAACAGGAAATACCCCCAAAACACAACATGGACGCATCACATTTTCCAAAGGAAAACAGAGCTGTCTCTTGCAAAGTGCCTACCTGTGGATTTTGGCCTCTAGGTCAGTTGGCACCTCAGGAAACCTACCAAACCTGTGCATTTTTTAAAACTACACACCATGGGAATCCAAGATGGGGTGACTGGTGGGGATCTCACGAGGTTCTGTTACCCAGAATCATTTGCGAACCTCAAAATCTGGCTAAAAAACATATTTTCCTCACATTTCAGTGACAGAAAGTTCTGGAATCTGAGAGCAGCCACATATTTCGTACCACACAGCGTTTCCCTAAGTCTTTGATAAAAATTACACCTCACTTGTCTGGTGAGGCCTAGTGCCCACGACAGGAAATGCCCCAAAACACAACGTGGACACATCACATTTTCCCAAAGAAAACAGAGCTGTTGTTTGCAAAGTGTCAACCTGTGAATTTTGGCCTCTAGCTCATCCGGCATCTAGGGAAACATACCAAACCTGTGCATTGTTGAAAGCTAGACACCTAGTGGAATCTATGATGGGGTGACTTGTGGGGCTCTCACTAGGTTCTGCTACCCGGAATCCTTTGCAAACCTCAAAATCTGGCTAAACAAAACACTTTTTCCTCACATTTCAGTGACAGAAGGTTCTGGAATCTGAGAGGAGACACAAATTTTCTTCCACCCAGCGTTCCCCCAATTCTCCCAATCAAAATGATAACTCACTTGTGTGGGGAGGCCTAGTGCCCGCAACAGGAAATGCCCCAAAACACAACGTGGACACATCTCATTTTCCCAAAGAAAACAGAGCTGTTGTTTGCAAAGTGCCAACCTGTGAATTTTGGCCTCTAGCTCAGCCGGCACCTAGGGAAACATACCAAACATGTGCATTTTTGAAAACTACACACCATGGGAATCAAAGATGGGGTGACTTGTGGGGCTCTCAACAGGTTCTGCTACCCAGAATCCTTTGCAAACCTCAAACTTTGGCTAGAAAAATAATTTTTCCTCACATTTCCGTGACAGAAAGTTCTGGAATCTGAGAGGAGACATAAATTTCCTTCCACCCAGCGTTTCCGCAATTGCCCCAATAAAAATAATACCTCAATTGTGTGGGTAGGCGTAATGCCCGCGTCAGGAAATGCTCCAAAACACAACGTGGACACATCACATATTCACAAAGAAACCGGAGATGTTTCTTACAAAGTGCCTACCTGTGGATTTTGGCCTCTAGCTCAGCCGGCACCTAGGGAAACTTACCATACCTGTGCATCTTTACAAACTAGACACATAGGTGAATCTAAGATGGCCTGACTTGTGGGGCTCGCACCAGGTTCTGTTACCCAGAATCCTTTGCAAACCTCAAAATGTGGCTAAAAAAATACTTTTTCCTCACCTTTCAGTGACAGAAAGTTCTCGAATCTGAGAGGACACACAAATTTCATTCCACCCAGCGTTCCCCGAATTCTTCTGATAAAAATTACACCTCACTTGTGTGGGTAGGCCTAGTGCACGCAAAAGGAAATGCCCGAAAACACAACGTGGACACATCACATTTTCCCAAAGAAAACAGAACTGTTGTTTGCAAAGTGCCAACCTGTGAATTTTGGCCTGTAGGTCAGCCTACCAAACCTGTGCATTTTTTTAAACTAGACACCTAGGGGAATTCAAGATAGGGTGACTTGTGGGGCTCTCACCAGGTTCTGTTACCCAGAATCCTTTGCAAACCGCAAAATTTGGCTAAAAAAAAACTTTTTCCTCACATTTCAGTGACAGAAAGTACTGGAACCTGAGGGGAGCCACAAATTTCCTTCCACCCAGGATTCCCCCAAGTCTCCAGATAAAAATGATACCCACTTCTGTGGGTAGGCCTACTGCCCGCAACAGGAAATGCCCCAAATCACAATGTGAACACATCACATTTTCCCAAAGAAAACAGAGCTGTTTTTTGCAAAGGGCCAACCTGTGAATTTTGGCCTCTAGCTCAGCCGGCACCTAGGCAAACCTACCAAACCTGTGCATTTTTGGCAAACTAGACACCTAAGGGAATCCAAGATAGGGTGACTTGTGGGGCTCTCACCAGGTTCTGCTATCCAGAATCCTTTGCAGACCTCAAAATTTGGCTCAAAAACACTTTCTCCTCATATTTTTGTGACAGAAAGTTCTGGAATCTGGGAGAAGCCACACATTTTCTTCCACCCAGCGTTCCCCCAAGTCTCCAGATAAAAATTATACCTAACTTGAGTGGGGATGCCTAGTGCCCACGACAGGAAATACCCAAAAAACACAACGTGGACACATCACATTTTCCCAAAGAAAACAGAGCTGTTTTTTGCAAAGTGCCAACCTGTGAATGTTGGCCTCTAGCTCAGCCTGCACCTAGGGAAACATACCAAACCTGTGCATTTTTTTAAACTACACACCATGGTTATCAAAGGTGGGGTGACTTGTGGGGGTCTCACCAGGATCTGTTAGCCAGAATCCTTTGCAAACCTCAAAATGTGGCTAAAAAAACATATTTTCCTCACATTTCAGTGACAGAAAGTTCTGGAATCTGAGAGGAGCCACATATTTCATACCACGCAGCGTTTCCCCAAGTCTTCCAATAAAAATTACACCTCAGTTGTGTGGGGATGCCTAGTGCCCACGAAAGGAAATCCCCCAATGTGCAATATGGACACATCACATTTTCCCACAGAAATCAGAGCAGTTTTTTCCAAAGTGCAAACCTGTGAATTTTGGCCTCTAGCGCAGCCGGCACCTAGGGAAACCTACCAAACCTGTGCATTGTTGAAAACTAGACACCTAGTAGAATCTAAGATGGGGTGACTTGTGGGGCTCTCAACAGGTTCTGTTAGCCAGAATCCTTTGCAAACCTCAAAACCTGGCTAAAAAAACCTATTTTCCTCACATTTCAGTGACAGAAAGTTCTGGAATCTGGAGGAGCCACACATTTCCTTCCACCCAGCATTCACCCAAATCTCCCAATAAAAATGATACCTCACTTGTGTGTGTAGGCCTAGTGCCCGTGAGAGGAAATGCCCCAAAACACAACGTGGACACAATACATTTTCCCAAAGAAAACAGAGCTGTTTTTTGCAAAGTGCCTACCTGTGGATTTTGGCCTGTAGCTCAGTCGGCACCTAGGGAAACCTACCAAACCTGTGCATTTTTTAAAACTACAGACCATGAGAATCCAAGATGGGGTGAATGGTGGGGATCTCACCAGGTTCTGTTACCTAGAATCCTTTGCAAACCTCAAAATTTGGGTAAAAAAACACTTTTCCTCACTTTTCGGTGACAGAAAGTTCTGGAATCTGAAATGAGCCACAAATTTCCTTCCACCCAGCGTTCCCCCACGTCTCCAGATAAAAATAATACCCCACTTGTGTGGGTAGGCCTAGTGCCCGCGACAGGAAATGCCTCAAAACACAATATGGACGCATCACATTTTCCCAAAGAAAACAGATCTGTTTTTTCCAAAGTGCCTACCTGTGGATTTTGGCCTCTAGCTCAACCGGTACCAAGGGAAACTTACCAAACCTATGCATTTTCTAAAACTAGTCACCTAGGGGAATCCAAGCTGGGGTGACATGTGGGGCTCTCACTAGGTTCAGTTACCCAGAATCCTTTGCAAACCGCAAAATTTGGGTAAAAAAGACTTTTTCCTCACATTTTGGTGACAGAAAGTGCTGGAACCTGAGAGGAGCCACAAATTTCCTTCCACCCAGCGTTCCCCCAAGTCTCAAGATAAAGATGATACCTCACTTGTGTGGGTAGGCCTAGTGCCCGCGACAGGAAATACCCCAATGCGCAACGTGGACACATCACATTTTCCCAAAGGAAACAGAGGTGTTTTTTTGCAAAGTGCCAACCTGTGAATTTTGGCCTCTAGCTCAGCCGGCACCCAGGGAAACCTACCAAACCTGTGCATTTTTTAGAACTAGACAACTAGGGGAATCCAAGATGGGGTGACTTTTGGGGCTCTCACCAGGTTCTCTTACCCAGAATCCTTTGCAAACCTCAAAATTTGGCTACAAAAAATATTTTTCCTCACATTTCGGTGACAGAAAGTTTTGGAATCTGAGAGGAGCCACAAATTTCCTTCTACCCAGCATTCCCCCATGTCTTCCGATACAAATTACACCTCACTTGTGTGGGTAGGCCTAGTGCTTGCAACAGGAAATGCCCTAAAGCACAACGTGGACACATCACATTTTCCCAAAGAAAACAGATGTTTTTCGCAAAGTGCCAACCTGTGAATTTTGGCCTCTAGCTCAGCTGGCACCTAGGGAAACATACCAAACCTGTGTATTTTTGAAAACTACACACCTAAGGGAATCCAAGATGGGGTGACTTGTGGGGCTCTCACTAGGGTCTGTTACACAGAATCCTTTGAAAACCGCAAAATTTGACTAAAAAAACACTTTTTCCTCACATTTCAGTGACTGAAAGTTTTGGAATCTTGGAGGAGCCACAAATTTCCTTCTACCCAGCATCCCCCAAGTCTCCCGATAAAAATGATACCTCACTTGTGTGGGTAGGCCAAGTGCCCGCAACAGGAAATACCCCCAAAACACAACATGGACGCATCACATTTTCCAAAGGAAAACAGAGCTGTCTCTTGCAAAGTGCCTACCTGTGGATTTTGGCCTCTAGGTCAGTTGGCACCTCAGGAAACCTACCAAACCTGTGCATTTTTTTAAAACTACACACCATGGGAATCCAAGATGGGGTGACTGGTGGGGATCTCACCAGGTTCTGTTACCCAGAATCATTTGCGAACCTCAAAATCTGGCTAAAAAACATATTTTCCTCACATTTCAGTGACAGAAAGTTCTGGAATCTGAGAGCAGCCACATATTTTGTACCACGCAGCGTTTCCCTAAGTCTTTGATAAAAATTACACCTCACTTGTCTGGTGAGGCCTAGTGCCCACGACAGGAAATGCCCCAAAACACAACGTGGACACATCACATTTTCCCAAAGAAAACAGAGCTGTTGTTTGCAAAGTGTCAACCTGTGAATTTTGGCCTCTAGCTCAGCCGGCATCTAGGGAAACATACCAAACCTGTGCATTGTTGAAAGCTAGACACCTAGTGGAATCTATGATGGGGTGACTTGTGGGGCTCTCACTAGGTTCTGCTACCCGGAATCCTTTGCAAACCTCAAAATCTGGCTAAACAAAACACTTTTTCCTCACATTTCAGTGACAGAAGGTTCTGGAATCTGAGAGGAGACACAAATTTTCGTCCACCCAGCGTTCCCCCAATTCTCCCAATCAAAATGATAACTCACTTGTGTGGGGAGGCCTAGTGCCCGCAACAGGAAATGCCCCAAAACACAACGTGGACACATCTCATTTTCCCAAAGAAAACAGAGCTGTTGTTTGCAAAGTGCCAACCTGTGAATTTTAGCCTCTAGCTCAGCCGGCACCTAGGGAAACATACCAAACATGTGCATTTTTGAAAACTACACACCATGGGAATCAAAGATGGGGTGACTTGTGGGGCTCTCAACAGGTTCTGCTACCCAGAATCCTTTGCAAACCTCAAACTTTGGCTAGAAAAATAATTTTTCCTCACATTTCCGTGACAGAAAGTTCTGGAATCTGAGAGGAGACATAAATTTCCTTCCACCCAGCGTTTCCGCAATTGCCCCAATAAAAATAATACCTCACTTGTGTGGGTAGGCGTAATGCCCGCGTCAGGAAATGCTCCAAAACACAACGTGGACACATCACATATTCACAAAGAAACCGGAGGTGTTTCTTACAAAGTGCCTACCTGTGGATTTTGGCCTCTAGCTCAGCCGGCACCTAGGGAAACTTACCATACCTGTGCATCTTTACAAACTAGACACATAGGTGAATCTAAGATGGCCTGACTTGTGGGGCTCGCACCAGGTTCTGTTACCCAGAATCCTTTGCAAACCTCAAAATGTGGCTAAAAAAATACTTTTTCCTCACCTTTCAGTGACAGAAAGTTCTCGAATCTGAGAGGACACACAAATTTCATTCCACCCAGCGTTCCCCGAATTCTTCTGATAAAAATTACACCTCACTTGTGTGGGTAGGCCTAGTGCACGCAAAAGGAAATGCCCGAAAACACAACGTGGACACATCACATTTTCCCAAAGAAAACAGAACTGTTGTTTGCAAAGTGCCAACCTGTGAATTTTGGCCTGTAGGTCAGCCTACCAAACCTGTGCATTTTTTAAAACTAGACACCTGGGGGAATTCAAGATAGGGTGACTTGTGGGGCTCTCACCAGGTTCTGTTACCCAGAATCCTTTGCAAACTGCAAAATTTGGCTAAAAAAACACTTTTTCCTCACATTTCAGTGACAGAAAGTACTGGAACCTGAGGGGAGCCACAAATTTCCTTCCACCCAGGATTCCCCCAAGTCTCCAGATCAAAATGATACCCACTTCTGTGGGTAGGCCTACTGCCCGTGACAGGAAATGCCCAAATCACAATGTGAACACATCACATTTTCCCAAAGAAAACAGAGCTGTTTTTTGCAAAGGGCCAACCTGTGAATTTTGGCCTCTAGCTCAGCCGGCACCTAGGCAAACCTACCAAACCTGTGCATTTTTGGCAAACTAGACACCTAAGGGAATCCAAGATAGGGTGACTTGTGGGGCTCTCACCAGGTTCTGCTATCCAGAATCCTTTGCAGACCTCAAAATGTGGCTCAAAAACACTTTCTCCTCATATTTTTGTGACAGAAAGTTCTGAAATCTGGGAGAAGCCACACATTTTCTTCCACCCAGCGTTCCCCCAAGTCTCCAAATAAAAGTTATACCTAACTTGTGTGGGGATGCCTAGTGCCCACGATAGGAAATACCCAAAAAACACAACGTGGACACATCACATTTTCCCAAAGAAAACAGAGCTGTTTTTTGCAAAGTGCCAACCTGTGAATGTTGGCCTCTAGCTCAGCCTGCACCTAGGGAAACATACCAAACCTGTGCATTTTTTAAAACTACACACCCTGGTTATCAAAGGTGGGGTGACTTGTGGGGGTCTCACCAGGATCTGTTAGCCAGAATCCTTTGCAAACCTCAAAATGTGGCTAAAAAAACATCTTTTCCTCACATTTCAGTGACAGAAAGTTCTGGAATCTGAGAGGAGCCACATATTTCATACCACGCAGCGTTTCCCCAAGTCTTCCAATAAAAATGACACCTCAGTTGTGTGGGGATGCCTAGTGCCCACGAAAGGAAATCCCCCAATGTGCAATATGGACACATCACATTTTCCCACAGAAATCAGAGCAGTTTTTTCCAAAGTGCAAACCTGTGAATTTTGGCCTCTAGCGCAGCCGGCACCTAGGGAAACCTACCAAACCTGTGCATTGTTGAAAACTAGACACCTAGTAGAATCTAAGATGGGGTGACTTGTGGGGCTCTCAACAGGTTCTCTTATAAAAACCTATTTTCCTCACATTTCAGTGACAGAAAGTTCTGGAATCTGAGAGGAGCCACACATTTCCTTCCACCCAGCATTCACCCAAATCTCCCAATAAAAATGATACCTCACTTGTGTGTGTAGGCCTAGTGCCCGTGAGAGGAAATGCCCCAAAACACAACGTGGACACAATACATTTTCCCGTAGAAAACAGAGCTGTTTTTTGCAAAGTGCCTACCTGTGGATTTTGGCCTCTATCTCAGCCGGCACCTAGGGAAACCTACCAAACCTGTGCATTTTTTAAAACTAGACTCCTAGGGGAATCCAAGATGGGGTGACTTGTGGGGCTCTCACCAGGTTCTCTTACACAGAATCCTTGGCAAACCTCAAAATTTGGCTAAAAAATGTATTTTTCCTCACATTTCGGTGACAGAAAGTTCTGGAACCTGAGAGGAGCCACAAATTTCCTTCCACCCAGCGTTCCTCCAAGTCTCCAGATAAAGATGATACCTCACTTGTGTGGGTAGGCCTAGTGCCCGCGACAGGAAATACCCCAATGCGCAACGTGGACACATCACATTTTCCCAAAGAAAACAGAGGTGTTTTTTTGCAAAGTGCCAACCTGTGTATTTTGGCCTCTAGCTCAGCCGGCACCCAGGGAAACCTACCAAACCTGTGCATTTTTTAGAACTAGACAACTAGGGGAATCCAAGATGGGGTGACTTTTGGGGCTCTCACCAGGTTCTCTTACCCAGAATCCTTTGCAAACCTCAAAATTTGGCTAAAAAAAATATTTTTCCTCACATTTCGGTGACAGAAAGTTTTGGAATCTGAGAGGAGCCACAAATTTCCTTCTACCCAGCATTCCCCCATGTCTTCCGATACAAATTACACCTCACTTGTGTGGGTAGGCCTAGTGCTTGCAACAGGAAATGCCCTAAAGCACAACGTGGACACATCACATTTTCCCAAAGAAAACAGATGTTTTTCGCAAAGTGCCAACCTGTGAATTTTGGCCTCTAGCTCAGCTGGCACCTAGGGAAACATACCAAACCTGCGTATTTTTGAAAACTACACACCTAAGGGAATCCAAGATGGGGTGACTTGTGGGGCTCTCACTAGGGTCTGTTACACAGAATCCTTTGAAAACCGCAAAATTTGAGTAAAAAAACACTTTTTCCTCACATTTCAGTGACTGAAAGTTTTGGAATCTTGGAGGAGCCACAAATTTCCTTCTACCCAGCATCCCCCAAGTCTCCCGATAAAAATGATACCTCACTTGTGTGGGTAGGCCAAGTGCCCGCAACAGGAAATACCCCCAAAACACAACATGGACACATCACATTTTCCAAAGGAAAACAGAGCTGTCTCTTGCAAAGTGCCTACCTGTGGATTTTGGCCTCTAGGTCAGTTGGCACCTCAGGAAACCTACCAAACCTGTGCATTTTTTTAAAACTACACACCATGGGAATCCAAGATGGGGTGACTGGTGGGGATCTCACCAGGTTCTGTTACCCAGAATCATTTGCGAACCTCAAAATCTGGCTAAAAAACATATTTTCCTCACATTTCAGTGACAGAAAGTTCTGGAATCTGAGAGCAGCCACATATTTCGTACCACGCAGCGTTTCCCTAAGTCTTTGATAAAAATTACACCTCACTTGTCTGGTGAGGCCTAGTGCCCATGACAGGAAATGCCCCAAAACACAACGTGGACACATCACATTTTCCCAAAGAAAACAGAGCTGTTGTTTGCAAAGTGTCAACCTGTGAATTTTGGCCTCTTGCTCAGCCGGCATCTAGGGAAACATACCAAACCTGTGCATTGTTGAAAGCTAGACACCTAGTGGAATCTATGATGGGGTGACTTGTGGGGCTCTCACTAGGTTCTGCTACCCGGAATCCTTTGCAAACCTCAAAATCTGGCTAAACAAAACACTTTTTCCTCACATTTCAGTGACAGAAGGTTCTGGAATCTGAGAGGAGACACAAATTTTCTTCCACCCAGCGTTCCCCCAATTCTCCCAATCAAAATGATAACTCACTTGTGTGGGGAGGCCTAATGCCCGCAACAGGAAATGCCCCAAAACACAACGTGGACACATCTCATTTTCCCAAAGAAAACAGAGCTGTTGTTTGCAAAGTGCCAACCTGTGAATTTTGGCCTCTAGCTCAGCCGGCACCTAGGGAAACATACCAAACATGTGCATTTTTGAAAACTACACACCATGGGAATCAAAGATGGGGTGACTTGTGGGGCTCTCAACAGGTTCTGCTACCCAGAATCCTTTGCAAACCTCAAACTTTGGCTAGAAAAATAATTTTTCCTCACATTTCTGTGACAGAAAGTTCTGGAATCTGAGAGGAGACATAAATTTCCTTCCACCCAGCGTTTCCGCAATTGCCCCAATAAAAATAATACCTCACTTGTGTGGGTAGGCGTAATGCCCGCGTCAGGAAATGCTCCAAAACACAACGTGGACACATCACATATTCACAAAGAAACCGGAGGTGTTTCTTACAAAGTGCCTACCTGTGGATTTTGGCCTCTAGCTCAGCCGGCACCTAGGGAAACTTACCATACCTGTGCATCTTTACAAACTAGACACATAGGTGAATCTAAGATGGCCTGACTTGTGGGGCTCGCACCAGGTTCTGTTACCCAGAATCCTTTGCAAACCTCAAAATGTGGCTAAAAAAATACTTTTTCCTCACCTTTCAGTGACAGAAAGTTCTCGAATCTGAGAGGACACACAAATTTCATTCCACCCAGCGTTCCCCGAATTCTTCTGATAAAAATTACACCTCACTTGTGTGGGTAGGCCTAGTGCACGCAAAAGGAAATGCCCGAAAAGACAACGTGGACACATTACATTTTCCCAAAGAAAACAGAACTGTTGTTTGCAAAGTGCCAACCTGTGAATTTTGGCCTGTAGGACAGCCTACCAAACCTGTGCATTTTTTAAAACTAGACACCTAGGGGAATTCAAGATAGGGTGACTTGTGGGGCTCTCACCAGGTTCTGTTACCCAGAATCCTTTGCAAACTGCAAAATTTGGCTAAAAAAACACTTTTTCCTCACATTTCAGTGACAGAAAGTACTGGAACCTGAGGGGAGCCACAAATTTCCTTCCACCCAGGATTCCCCCAAGTCTCCAGATAAAAATGATACCCACTTCTGTGGGTAGGCCTACTGCCCGCGACAGGAAATGCCCCAAATCACAATGTGAACACATCACATTTTCCCAAAGAAAACAGAGCTGTTTTTTGCAAAGGGCCAACCTGTGAATTTTGGCCTCTAGCTCAGCCGGCACCTAGGCAAACCTACCAAACCTGTGCATTTTTGGCAAACTAGACACCTAAGGGAATCCAAGATAGGGTGACTTGTGGGGCTCTCACCAGGTTCTGCTATCCAGAATCCTTTGCAGACCTCAAAATTTGGCTCAAAAACACTTTCTCCTCATATTTTTGTGACAGAAAGTTCTGAAATCTGGGAGAAGCCACACATTTTCTTCCACCCAGCGTTCCCCCAAGTCTCCAAATAAAAATTATACCTAACTTGTGTGGGGATGCCTAGTGCCCACGACAGGAAATACCCAAAAAACACAACGTGGACACATCACATTTTCCCAAAGAAAACAGAGCTGTTTTTTGCAAAGTGCCAACCTGTGAATGTTGGCCTCTAGCTCAGCCTGCACCTAGGGAAACATACCAAACCTGTGCATTTTTTTAAACTACACACCATGGTTATCAAAGGTGGGGTGACTTGTGGGGGTCTCACCAGGATCTGTTAGCCAGAATCCTTTGCAAACCTCAAAATGTGGCTAAAAAAACACATTTTCCTCACATTTCAGTGACAGAAAGTTCTGGAATCTGAGAGGAGCCACATATTTCATACCACGCAGCGTTTCCCCAAGTCTTCCAATAAAAATTACACCTCAGTTGTGTGGGGATGCCTAGTGCCCACGAAAGGAAATCCCCCAATGTGCAATATGGACACATCACATTTTCCCACAGAAATCAGAGCAGTTTTTTCCAAAGTGCAAACCTGTGAATTTTGGCCTCTAGCGCAGCCGGCACCTAGGGAAACCTACCAAACCTGTGCATTGTTGAAAACTAGACACCTAGTAGAATCTAAGATGGGGTGACTTGTGGGGCTCTCAACAGGTTCTCTTAGCCAGAATCCTTTGCAAACCTCAAATCCTGGCTAAAAAAACCTATTTTCCTCACATTTCAGTGACAGAAAGTTCTGGAATCTGAGAGGAGCCACACATTTCCTTCCACCCAGCATTCACCCAAATCTCCCAATAAAAATGATACCTAACTTGTGTGTGTAGGCCTAGTGCCCGTGAGAGGAAATGCCCCAAAACACAACGTGGACACAATACATTTTCCCGTAGAAAACAGAGCTGTTTTTTGCAAAGTGCCTACCTGTGGATTTTGGCCTGTAGCTCAGTCGGCACCTAGGGAAACCTACCAAACCTGTGCATTTTTTTAAACTACAGACCATGAGAATCCAAGATGGGGTGAATGGTGGGGATCTCACCAGGTTCTGTTACCTAGAATCCTTTGCAAACCTCAAAATTTGGGTAAAAAAACACTTTTCCTCACTTTTCGGTGACAGAAAGTTCTGGAATCTGAAATGAGCCACAAATTTCCTTCCACCCAGCGTTCCCCCACGTCTCCAGATAAAAATAATACCCCACTTGTGTGGGTAGGCCTAGTGCCCGCGACAGGAAATGCCTCAAAACACAATATGGACGCATCACATTTTCCCAAAGAAAACAGATCTGTTTTTTCCAAAGTGCCTACCTGTGGATTTTGGCCTCTAGCTCAACCGGTACCAAGGGAAACTTACCAAACCTATGCATTTTTTAAAACTAGTCACCTAGGGGAATCCAAGCTGGGGTGACATGTGGGGCTCTCACTAGGTTCAGTTACCCAGAATCCTTTGCAAACTGCAAAATTTGGGTAAAAAACACTTTTTCCTCACATTTTGGTGACAGAAAGTGCTGGAACCTGAGAGGAGCCACAAATTTCATACCACCCAGCGTTCCCCCAAGTCTTCCGATAAAATTTACACCTCACTTGTGTGGGGCGACCTAGTGCCCACGACAGGAAATGCCCCAAAATACAACGTGGACACATCACATTTTCCCAAAGAAAACAGAGGTGTTTTTTGCAAAGTGCCAACCTGTGAATTTTGGCCTCTAGCTCAGCTGTCAACCAGGGAAACCTACCAAACCTGTGCATTTCTGAAAACTAGACACCTAGGGGAATCCAAGATGGGGTGACTTTTGGGGCTGTCACCAGGCTCTCTTACCCAGAATCCTTTGCAAACCTCATAATTTGGCAAAAAGAAATATTTTTCCTCACATTTCGGTGACAGAAAGTTTTGGAATCTGAGAGGAGCCACAAATTTTCTTCCACCAAGCCTTCCCCCAAGTCTACCGATAAAAATTACACCTCACTTGTGTGGGTAGGCCTAGTGCTCGCAACAGGAAATGCCCAAAAGCACAACGTGGACACATCACATTTTCCCAAAGAAAACAGAGCTGTTGTTTGCAAAGTGCCAACCTGTGAATTTTGGCCTCTATCTCAGCCGGCACCTAGGGAAACCTACCAAACCTGTGCATTTTTTAAAACTAGACACCTAGGGGAATCCAAGATGGGGTGACTTGTGGGGCTCTCACCAGGTTCTCTTACACAGAATCCTTGGCAAACCTCAAAATTTGGCTAAAAAATTTATTTTTCCTCACATTTCGGTGACAGAAAGTTCTGGAACCTGAGAGGAGCCACAAATTTCCTTCCACCCAGCGTTCCTCCAAGTCTCCAGATAAAGATGATACCTCACTTGTGTGGGTAGGACTAGTGCCCGCGACAGGAAATACCCCAATGCGCAACGTGGACACATCACATTTTCCCAAAGAAAACAGAGGTGTTTTTTTGCAAAGTGCCAACCTGTGAATTTTGGCCTCTAGCTCAGCCGGCACCCAGGGAAACCTACCAAACCTGTGCATTTTTTAGAACTAGACAACTAGGGGAATCCAAGATGGGGTGACTTTTGGGGCTCTCACCAGGTTCTCTTACCCAGAATCCTTTGCAAACCTCAAAATTTGGCTAAAAAAAATATTTTTCCTCACATTTCGGTGACAGAAAGTTTTGGAATCTGAGAGGAGCCACAAATTTCCTTCTACCCAGCATTCCCCCATGTCTTCCGATACAAATTACACCTCACTTGTGTGGGTAGGCCTAGTGCTTGCAACAGGAAATGCCCTAAAGCACAACGTGGACACATCACATTTTCCCAAAGAAAACAGATGTTTTTCGCAAAGTGCCAACCTGTGAATTTTGGCCTCTAGCTCAGCTGGCACCTAGGGAAACATACCAAACCTGTGTATTTTTGAAAACTACACACCTAAGGGAATCCAATATGGGGTGACTTGTGGGGCTCTCACTAGGGTCTGTTACACAGAATCCTTTGAAAACCGCAAAATTTGACTAAAAAACACTTTTTCCTCACATTTCAGTGACTGAAAGTTTTGGAATCTTGGAGGAGCCACAAATTTCCTTCTACCCAGCATCCCCCAAGTCTCCCGATAAAAATGATACCTCACTTGTGTGGGTAGGCCAAGTGCCCGCAACAGGAAATACCCCCAAAACACAACATGGACGCATCACATTTTCCAAAGGAAAACAGAGCTGTCTCTTGCAAAGTGCCTACCTGTGGATTTTGGCCTCTAGGTCAGTTGGCACCTCAGGATACCTACCAAACCTGTGCATTTTTTTAAAACTACACACCATGGGAATCCAAGATGGGGTGACTGGTGGGGATCTCACCAGGTTCTGTTACCCAGAATCATTTGCGAACCTCAAAATCTGGCTAAAAAACATATTTTCCTCACATTTCAGTGACAGAAAGTTCTGGAATCTGAGAGCAGCCACATATTTCGTACCACGCAGCGTTTCCCTAAGTCTTTGATAAAAATTACACCTCACTTGTCTGGTGAGGCCTAGTGCCCACGACAGGAAATGCCCCAAAACACAACGTGGACACATCACATTTTCCCAAAGAAAACAGAGCTGTTGTTTGCAAAGTGTCAACCTGTGAATTTTGGCCTCTAGCTCAGCCGGCATCTAGGGAAACATACCAAACCTGTGCATTGTTGAAAGCTAGACACCTAGTGGAATCTATGATGGGGTGACTTGTGGGGCTCTCACTAGGTTCTGCTACCCGGAATCCTTTGCAAACCTCAAAATCTGGCTAAACAAAACACTTTTTCCTCACATTTCAGTGACAGAAGGTTCTGGAATCTGAGAGGAGACACAAATTTTCTTCCACCCAGCGTTCCCCCAATTCTCCCAATCAAAATGATAACTCACTTGTGTGGGGAGGCCTAGTGCCCGCAACAGGAAATGCCCCAAAACACAACGTGGACACATCTCATTTTCCCAAAGAAAACAGAGCTGTTGTTTGCAAAGTGCCAACCTGTGAATTTTGGCCTCTAGCTCAGCCGGCACCTAGGGAAACATACCAAACATGTGCATTTTTGAAAACTACACACCATGGGAATCAAAGATGGGGTGACTTGTGGGGCTCTCAACAGGTTCTGCTACCCAGAATCCTTTGCAAACCTCAAACTTTGGCTAGAAAAATAATTTTTCCTCACATTTCCGTGACAGAAAGTTCTGGAATCTGAGAGGAGACATAAATTTCCTTCCACCCAGCGTTTCCGCAATTGCCCCAATAAAAATAATACCTCACTTGTGTGGGTAGGCGTAATGCCCGCGTCAGGAAATGCTCCAAAACACAACGTGGACACATCACATATTCACAAAGAAACCGGAGGTGTTTCTTACAAAGTGCCTACCTGTGGATTTTGGCCTCTAGCTCAGCCGGCACCTAGGGAAACTTACCATACCTGTGCATCTTTACAAACTAGACACATAGGTGAATCTAAGATGGCCTGACTTGTGGGGCTCGCACCAGGTTCTGTTACCCAGAATCCTTTGCAAACCTCAAAATGTGGCTAAAAAAATACTTTTTCCTCACCTTTCAGTGACAGAAAGTTCTCGAATCTGAGAGGACACACAAATTTCATTCCACCCAGCGTTCCCCGAATTCTTCTGATAAAAATTACACCTCACTTGTGTGGGTAGGCCTAGTGCACGCAAAAGGAAATGCCCAAAAACACAACGTGGACACATCACATTTTCCCAAAGAAAACAGAACTGTTGTTTGCAAAGTGCCAACCTGTGAATTTTGGCCTGTAGGTCAGCCTACCAAACCTGTGCATTTTTTAAAACTAGACACCTAGGGGAATTCAAGATAGGGTGACTTGTGGGGCTCTCACCAGGTTCTGTTACCCAGAATCCTTTGCAAACTGCAAAATTTGGCTAAAAAAACACTTTTTCCTCACATTTCAGTGACAGAAAGTACTGGAACCTGAGGGGAGCCACAAATTTCCTTCCACCCAGGATTCCCCCAAGTCTCCAGATAAAAATGATACCCACTTCTGTGGGTAGGCCTACTGCCCGCGACAGGAAATGCCCCAAATCACAATGTGAACACATCACATTTTCCCAAAGAAAACAGAGCTGTTTTTTGCAAAGGGCCAACCTGTGAATTTTGGCCTCTAGCTCAGCCGGCACCTAGGCAAACCTACCAAACCTGTGCATTTTTGGCAAACTAGACACCTAAGGGAATCCAAGATAGGGTGACTTGTGGGGCTCTCACCAGGTTCTGCTATCCAGAATCCTTTGCAGACCTCAAAATTTGGCTCAAAAACACTTTCTCCTCATATTTTTGTGACAGAAAGTTCTGAAATCTGGGAGAAGCCACACATTTTCTTCCACCCAGCGTTCCCCCAAGGCTCCAAATAAAAATGATACCTAACTTGTGTGGGGATGCCTAGTGCCCACGACAGGAAATACCCAAAAAACACAACGTGGACACATCACATTTTCCCAAAGAAAACAGAGCTGTTTTTTGCAAAGTGCCAACCTGTGAATGTTGGCCTCTAGCTCAGCCTGCACCTAGGGAAACATACCAAACCTGTGCATTTTTTTAAACTACACACCATGGTTATCAAAGGTGGGGTGACTTGTAGGGGTCTCACCAGGATCTGTTAGCCAGAATCCTTTGCAAACCTCAAAATGTGGCTAAAAAAACATCTTTTCCTCACATTTCAGTGACAGAAAGTTCTGGAATCTGAGAGGAGCCACATATTTCATACCACGCAGCGTTTCCCCAAGTCTTCCAATAAAAATGACACCTCAGTTGTGTGGGGATGCCTAGTGCCCACGAAAGGAAATCCCCCAATGTGCAATATGGACACATCACATTTTCCCACAGAAATCAGAGCAGTTTTTTCCAAAGTGCAAACCTGTGAATTTTGGCCTCTAGCGCAGCCGGCACCTAGGGAAACCTACCAAACCTGTGCATTGTTGAAAACTAGACACCTAGTAGAATCTAAGATGGGGTGACTTGTGGGGCTCTCAACAGGTTCTCTTAGCCAGAATCCTTTGCAAACCTCAAAACCTGGCTAAAAAAACCTATTTTCCTCACATTTCAGTGACAGAAAGTTCTGGAATCTGAGAGGAGCCACACATTTCCTTCCACCCAGCATTCACCCAAATCTCCCAATGAAAATGATACCTCACTTGTGTGTGTAGGCCTAGTGCCCGTGAGAGGAAATGCCCCAAAACACAACGTGGACACAATACATTTTCCCGTAGAAAACAGAGCTGTTTTTTGCAAAGTGCCTACCTGTGGATTTTGGCCTGTAGCTCAGTCGGCACCTAGGGAAACCTACCAAACCTGTGCATTTTTTTAAACTACAGACCATGAGAATCCAAGATGGGGTGAATGGTGGTGATCTCACCAGGTTCTGTTACCTAGAATCCTTTGCAAACCTCAAAATTTGGGTAAAAAAACACTTTTCCTCACTTTTCGGTGACAGAAAGTTCTGGAATCTGAAATGAGCCACAAATTTCCTTCCACCCAGCGTTCCCCCACGTCTCCAGATAAAAATAATACCCCACTTGTGAGGGTAGGCCTAGTGCCCGCTACAGGAAATGCCTCAAAACACAATATGGACGCATCACATTTTCCCAAAGAAAACAGATCTGTTTTTTCCAAAGTGCCTACCTGTGGATTTTGGCCTCTAGCTCAACCGGTACCAAGGGAAACTTACCAAACCTATGCATTTTTTAAAACTAGTCACCTAGGGGAATCCAAGCTGGGGTGACATGTGGGGCTCTCACTAGGTTCTGTTACCCAGAATCCTTTGCAAACTGCAAAATTTGGGTAAAAAACACTTTTTCCTCACATTTTGGTGACAGAAAGTGCTGGAACCTGAGAGGAGCCACAAATTTCATACCACCCAGCGTTCCCCCAAGTCTTCCGATAAAATTTACACCTCACTTGTGTGGGGCGGCCTAGTGCCCACGACAGGAAATGCCCCAAAATACAACGTGGACACATCACATTTTCCCAAAGAAAACAGAGGTGTTTTTTGCAAAGTGCCAACCTGTGAATTTTGGCCTCTAGCTCAGCTGTCAACCAGGGAAACCTACCAAACCTGTGCATTTCTGAAAACTAGACACCTGGGGGAATCCAAGATGGGGTGACTTTTGGGGCTGTCACCAGGCTCTCTTACCCAGAATCCTTTGCAAACCTCATAATTTGGCAAAAAGAAATATTTTTCCTCACATTTCGGTGACAGAAAGTTTTGGAATCTGAGAGGAGCCACAAATTTTCTTCCACCAAGCCTTCCCCCAAGTCTACCGATAAAAATTACACCTCACTTGTGTGGGTAGGCCTAGTGCTCGCAACAGGAAATGCCCAAAAGCACAACGTGGACACATCACATTTTCCCAAAGAAAACAGAGCTGTTGTTTGCAAAGTGCCAACCTGTGAATTTTGGCCTCTATCTCAGCCGGCACCTAGGGAAACCTACCAAACCTATGCATTTTTTTAAACTAGACACCTAGGGGAATCCAAGATGGGGTGACTTGTGGGGCTCTCACCAGGTTCTCTTACACAGAGTCCTTGGCAAACCTCAAAATTTGGCTAAAAAATGTATTTTTCCTCACATTTCGGTGACAGAAAGTTCTGGAACCTGAGAGGAGCCACAAATTTCCTTCCACCCAGCGTTCCTCCAAGTCTCCAGATAAAGATGATACCTCACTTGTGTGGGTAGGACTAGTGCCCGCGACAGGAAATACCCCAATGCGCAACGTGGACACATCACATTTTCCCAAAGAAAACAGAGGTGTTTTTTTACAAAGTGCCAACCTGTGAATTTTGGCCTCTAGCTCAGCCGGCACCCAGGGAAACCTACCAAACCTGTGCATTTTTTAGAACTAGACAACTAGGGGAATCCAAGATGGGGTGACTTTTGGGGCTCTCACCAGGTTCTCTTACCCAGAATCCTTTGCAAACCTCAAAATTTGGCTAAAAAAAATATTTTTCCTCACATTTCGGTGACAGAAAGTTTTGGAATCTGAGAGGAGCCACAAATGTCCTTCTACCCAGCATTCCCCCATGTCTTCCGATACAAATTACACCTCTCTTGTGTGGGTAGGCCTAGTGCTTGCAACAGGAAATGCCCTAAAGCACAACGTGGACACATCACATTTTCCCAAAGAAAACAGATGTTTTTTGCAAAGTGCCAACCTGTGAATTTTGGCCTCTAGCTCAGCTGGCACCTAGGGAAACATACCAAACCTGTGTATTTTTGAAAACTACACACCTAAGGGAATCCAAGATGGGGTGACTTGTGGGGCTCTCACTAGGGTCTGTTACACAGAATCCTTTGAAAACCGCAAAATTTGACTAAAAAAACACTTTTTCCTCACATTTCAGTGACTGAAAGTTTTGGAATCTTGGAGGAGCCACAAATTTCCTTCTACCCAGCATCCCCCAAGTCTCCCGATAAAAATGATACCTCACTTGTGTGGGTAGGCCAAGTGCCCGCAACAGGAAATACCCCCAAAACACAACATGGACGCATCACATTTTCCAAAGGAAAACAGAGCTGTCTCTTGCAAAGTGCCTACCTGTGGATTTTGGCCTCTAGGTCAGTTGGCACCTCAGGAAACCTACCAAACCTGTGCATTTTTTTAAAACTACACACCATGGGAATCCAAGATGGGGTGACTGGTGGGGATCTCACCAGGTTCTGTTACCCAGAATCATTTGCGAACCTCAAAATCTGGCTAAAAAACATATTTTCCTCACATTTCAGTGACAGAAAGTTCTGGAATCTGAGAGCAGCCACATATTTCGTACCACGCAGCGTTTCCCTAAGTCTTTGATAAAAATTACACCTCACTTGTCTGGTGAGGCCTAGTGCCCACGACAGGAAATGCCCCAAAACACAACGTGGACACATCACATTTTCCCAAAGAAAACAGAGCTGTTGTTTGCAAAGTGTCAACCTGTGAATTTTGGCCTCTAGCTCAGCCGGCATCTAGGGAAACATACCAAACCTGTGCATTGTTGAAAGCTAGACACCTAGTGGAATCTATGATGGGGTGACTTGTGGGGCTCTCACTAGGTTCTGCTACCCGGAATCCTTTGCAAACCTCAAAATCTGGCTAAACAAAACACTTTTTCCTCACATTTCAGTGACAGAAGGTTCTGGAATCTGAGAGGAGACACAAGTTTTCTTCCACCCAGCGTTCCCCCAATTCTCCCAATCAAAATTACACCTCACTTGTGTGGGGAGGCCTGGTGCCCGCAACAGGAAATGCCCCAAAACACAACGTGGACACATCTCATTTTCCCAAAGAAAACAGAGCTGTTGTTTGCAAAGTGCCAACCTGTGAATTTTGGCCTCTAGCTCAGCCGGCACCTAGGGAAACATACCAAACATGTGCATTTTTGAAAACTACACACCATGGGAATCAAAGATGGGGTGACTTGTGGGGCTCTCAACAGGTTCTGCTACCCAGAATCCTTTGCAAACCTCAAACTTTGGCTAGAAAAATAATTTTTCCTCACATTTCCGTGACAGAAAGTTCTGGAATCTGAGAGGAGACATAAATTTCCTTCCACCCAGCGTTTCCGCAATTGCCCCAATAAAAATAATACCTCACTTGTGTGGGTAGGCGTAATGCCCGCGTCAGGAAATGCTCCAAAACACAACGTGGACACATCACATATTCACAAAGAAACCGGAGGTGTTTCTTACAAAGTGCCTACCTGTGGATTTTGGCCTCTAGCTCAGCCGGCACCTAGGGAAACTTACCATACCTGTGCATCTTTACAAACTAGACACATAGGTGAATCTAAGATGTCCTGACTTGTGGGGCTCGCACCAGGTTCTGTTACCCAGAATCCTTTGCAAACCTCAAAATGTGGCTAAAAAATACTTTTTCCTCACATTTCAGTGACAGAAAGTTCTCGAATCTGAGAGGACACACAAATTTCATTCCACCCAGCGTTCCCCGAATTCTTCTGATAAAAATTACACCTCACTTGTGTGGGTAGGCCTAGTGCACGCAAAAGGAAATGCCCGAAAACACAACGTGGACACATCACATTTTCCCAAAGAAAACAGAACTGTTGTTTGCAAAGTGCCAACCTGTGAATTTTGGCCTGTAGGTCAGCCTACCAAACCTGTGCATTTTTTAAAACTAGACACCTAGGGGAATTCAAGATAGGGTGACTTGTGGGGCTCTCACCAGGTTCTGTTACCCAGAATCCTTTGCAAACTGCAAAATTTGGCTAAAAAAACACTTTTTCCTCACATTTCAGTGACAGAAAGTACTGGAACCTGAGGGGAGCCACAAATTTCCTTCCACCCAGGATTCCCCCAAGTCTCCAGATAAAAATGATACCCACTTCTGTGGGTAGGCCTACTGCCCGCGACAGGAAATGCCCCAAATCACAATGTGAACACATCACATTTTCCCAAAGAAAACAGAGCTGTTTTTTGCAAAGGGCCAACCTGTGAATTTTGGCCTCTAGCTCAGCCGGCACCTAGGCAAACCTACCAAACCTGTGCATTTTTGGCAAACTAGACACCTAAGGGAATCCAAGATAGGGTGACTTGTGGGGCTCTCACCAGGTTCTGCTATCCAGAATCCTTTGCAGACCTCAAAATTTGGCTCAAAAACACTTTCTCATATTTTTGTGACAGAAAGTTCTGGAATCTGGGAGAAGCCACACATTTTCTTCCACCCAGCGTTCCCCCAAGTCTCCAGATAAAAATTATACCTAACTTGTGTGGGGATGCCTAGTGCCCACGACAGGAAATACCCAAAAAACACAACGTGGACACATCACATTTTCCCAAAGAAAACAGAGCTGTTTTTTGCAAAGTGCCAACCTGTGAATGTTGGCCTCTAGCTCAGCCTGCACCTAGGGAAACATACCAAACCTGTGCATTTTTTAAAACTACACACCATGGTTATCAAAGGTGGGGTGACTTGTGGGGGTCTCACCAGGATCTGTTAGCCAGAATCCTTTGCAAACCTCAAAATGTGGCTAAAAAAACATATTTTCCTCACATTTCAGTGACAGAAAGTTCTGGAATCTGAGAGGAGCCACATATTTCATACCACGCAGCGTTTCCCCAAATCTTCCAATAAAAATTACACCTCAGTTGTGTGGGGATGCCTAGTTCCCACGAAAGGAAATCCCCCAATGTGCAATATGGATACATCACATTTTCCCACAGAAATCAGAGCAGTTTTTTCCAAAGTGCAAACCTGTGAATTTTGGCCTCTAGCGCAGCCTGCACCTAGGGAAACCTACCAAACCTGTGCATTGTTGGAAACTAGACACCTAGTAGAATCTAAGATGGGGTGACTTGTGGGGCTCTCAACAGGTTCTCTTAGTCAGAATCCTTTGCAAACCTCAAAACCTGGCTAAAAAAACCTATTTTCCTCACATTTCAGTGACAGAAAGTTCTGGAATCTGAGAGGAGCCACACATTTCCTTCCACCCAGCATTCACCCAAATCTCCCAATAAAAATGATACCTCACTTGTGTGTGTAGGCCTAGTGCCCGTGAGAGGAAATGCCCCAAAACACAACGTGGACACAATACATTTTCCCAAAGAAAACAGAGCTGTTTTTTGCAAAGTGCCTACCTGTCGATTTTGGCCTGTAGCTCAGTCGGCACCTAGGGAAACCTACCAAACCTGTGCATTTTTTAAAACTACAGACCATGAGAATCCAAGATGGGGTAAATGGTGGGGATCTCACCAGGTTCTGTTACCTAGAATCCTTTGCAAACCTCAAAATTTGGGTAAAAAAACACTTTTCCTCACTTTTCGGTGACAGAAAGTTCTGGAATCTGAAATGAGCCACAAATTTCCTTCCACCCAGAGTTCCCCCACGTCTCCAGATAAAAATAATACCCCACTTGTGTGGGTAGGCCTAGTGCGCGCAACAGGAAATGCCTCAAAACACAATATGGACGCATCACATTTTCCCAAAGAAAACAGATCTGTTTTTTCCAAAGTGCCTACCTGTGGATTTTGGCCTCTAGCTCAACCGGTACCTAGGGAAACTTACCAAACCTGTGCATTTTTGAAAACTAGACTCCTAGGGGAATCCAAGATGGGGTGACTTTTAGGGCTCTCATCAGGTTCTCTTACCCAGAATCCTTTGCAAACCTCATAATTTGGCAAAAAAAATATTTTTCCTCACATTTTGGTGACAGAAAGTTTTGGAATCTGAGAGGAGCCACACATTTCCTTCCACCAAGCATTCCCCCAAACTACCGATAAAAATTACACCTCACTTGTGTGGGTAGGCCTCGTGCTCGCAACAGGAAATGCCCAAAAGCACAACGTGGACACATCACATTTTCCCAAAGAAAACAGAGCTGTTGTTTGCAAAGTGCCAACCTGTGAATTTTGGCCTCTATCTCAGCCGGCACCTAGGGAAACCTACCAAACCTGTGCATTTTTGAAAACTAGACACCTAGGGGAATCCAAGATGGGGTGACTTGTGGTGCTCTCACCAGGTTCTCTTACACAGAATCCTTTGCAAACCTCAAAATTTGGCAAAAAAATTATTTTTCCTCACATTTTGGTGACAGAAAGTGCTGGAACCTGAGAGGAGCCACAAATTTCATACCACCCAGCGTTCCCCCAAGTCTTCAGATAAAATTTACACCTCACTTGTGTGGGGCGGCCTAGTGCCCACGACAGGAAATGCCCCAAAATACAACGTGGACACATCACATTTTCCCAAAGAAAACAGAGGTGTTTTTTGCAAAGTGCCAACCTGTGAATTTTGGCCTCTAGCTCCGCCGGCTCCTAGGGAAACCTACCAAACCTGTGCATTTTTTAGAACTAGACAACTAGGGGAATCCAAGATGGGGTGACGTTTGTGGCTCTCACCAGGTTCTCTTACCTAGAATCCTTTGCAAACCTCAACATTTGGCTAAAAAAAATATTTTTCCTCACATTTCGGTGACAGAAAGTTTGGAATCTGAGAGGAGCCACAAATTTCCTTCTACCCAGCATTCCCCAAAGTCTTCCGATAAAAATTACACCTCACTTGTGTGGGTAGGCCTTGTGCCCGCGAAAGGAAATGCCCCAAAACACAACATGGACACATCACATTTTACTAAAGAAAACAGAGCTGTTTTTTGCAAATGCCTACCTCTGGATTTTGGCATCTAGCTCAGCCGGCACCTAGGGAAACCTACCAAACCTGTGCATGTTTGAAAACTAGACACGCAGGGGAATCCAAGATGGGGTGACTTGTGGGGATCTCACCAGGATCTGTTAGCCAAAATCGTTTGCAAACCTCAACATTTGGCTAAAAAAACATATTTTCCTCACATTTCAGTGACAGAAATTTCTGGAATCTGAGAGGAGCCACAAATTTCCTTCCACCAAGCATTCACCCAAATCTCCCAATAAAAATGATACCTCACTTGTGTGTGTGTAGGCCTAGTGCCCGTGAGTGGAAATGCCCCAAAACACAACGTGGACACAATACATTTTCCCAAAGAAAACAGAGCTGTTTTTTGCAAAGTGCCTACCTGTGGATTTTGGCCTGTAGCTCAGTCGGCACCTAGGGAAACCTACCAAACCTGTGCATTTTTTAAAACTACAGACCATGGGAATCCAAGATGGGGTGAATGGTGGGGATCTCACCAGGTTCTGTTACCTAGAATCCTTTGCAAACCTCAAAATTTGGGTAAAAAAAACACTTTTCCTCACTTTTCGGTGACAGAAAGTTCTGGAATCTGAAATGAGCCACAAATTTCCTTCCACCCAGCGTTCCCCCACGTCTCCAGATAAAAATAATACCCCACTTGTGTGGGTAGGCCTAGTGCGCGCGACAGGAAATACCTCAAAACACAATATGACACATCACATTTTCCCAAAGAAAACAGAGATGTTTTTTGCAAAGTGCCAACCTGTGAATATTGGCCTCTAGCTCAGCTGGCACCTAGGGAAACATACCAAACCTGTTCATTTTTTTAAACTACACACTATGGTTATCAAAAGTGGGGTGACTTGTTGGAATCTCACCAGGTTCTGCTACCCAGAATCCTTTGGAAACCTAAAAATATGGCTAAATAAATACCTTTTCCTCACATTTCAGTGACAAAGAGTTCTGGAATCTGAGAGGAGCCACATATTTCATACCACGCAGCGTTTCCCCAAGTCTTCCAATAAAAATTACACCTCACTTGTGTGGGGATGCCTAGTGCCCACGAAAGGAAATCCCCCAATGTGCAATATGGACACATCACATTTTCCCACAGAAATCAGAGCAGTTTTTTCCAAAGTGCAAACCTGTGAAGTTTGACCTCTATCTCAGCCGGCACCTAGGGAAACCTACCAAACCTGTGCATTGTTTAAAACTAGACACCTAGGGGAATCCAAGATGGGGTGACTTGTGGGGCTCTCACCAGGTTCTCTTACACAGAATCCTTGGCAAACCTCAAAATTTGGCTAAAAAATGTATTTTTCCTCACATTTCGGTGACAGAAAGTTCTGGAACCTGAGAGGAGCCACAAATTTCCTTCCACCCAGCGTTCCCCCAAGTCTCCAGATAAAGATGATACCTCACTTGTGTGGGTAGGCCTAGTGCCCGCGACAGGAAATACCGCAATGCGCAACGTGGACACATTACATTTTCCCAAAGAAAACAGAGGTGTTTTTTTGCAAAGTGCCAACCTGTGAATTTTGGCCTCTAGCTCAGCCGGCACCCAGGGAAACCTACCAAACCTGTGCATTTTTTAGAACTAGACAACTAGGGGAATCCAAGATGGGGTGACTTTTGGGGCTCTCACCAGGTTCTCTTACCCAGAATCCTTTGCAAACCTCAAAATTTGGCTAAAAAAAATATTTTTCCTCACATTTCGGTGACAGAAAGTTTTGGAATCTGAGAGGAGCCACAAATTTCCTTCTACCCAGCATTCCCCCATGTCTTCCGATACAAATTACACCTCACTTGTGTGGGTAGGCCTAGTGCTTGCAACAGGAAATGCCCTAAAGCACAACGTGGACACATCACATTTTCCCAAAGAAAACAGAGATGTTTTTTGCAAAGTGCCAACCTGTGAATTTTGGCCTCTAACTCAGCTGGCACCTAGGGAAACATACCAAACCTGTGTATTTTTGAAAACTACACACCCAAGGGAATCCAAGATGGGGTGACTTGTGGGGCTCTCACTAGGGTCTGTTACACAGAATCCTTTGAAAACCGCAAAATTTGACTAAAAAAACACTTTTTCCTCACATTTCAGTGACTGAAAGTTTTGGAATCTTGGAGGAGCCACAAATTTCCTTCTACCCAGCATCCCCCAAGTCTCCCGATAAAAATGATACCTCACTTGTGGCCAAGTGCCCGCAACAGGAAATACCCCCAAAACACAACATAGACGCATCACATTTTCCAAAGGAAAACAGAGCTGTCTCTTGCAAAGTGCCTACCTGTGGATTTTGGCCTCTAGGTCAGTTGGCACCTCAGGAAACCTACCAAACCTGTGCATTTTTTAAAACTACACACCATGGGAATCCAAGATGGGGTGACTGGTGGGGATCTCACCAGGTTCTGTTACCCAGAATCATTTGCGAACCTCAAAATCTGGCTAAAAAACATATTTTCCTCACATTTCAGTGACAGAAAGTTCTGGAATCTGAGAGCAGCCACATATTTCGTACCACGCAGCGTTTCCCTAAGTCTTTGATAAAAATTACACCTCACTTGTCTGGTGAGGCCTAGTGCCCACGACAGGAAATGCCCCAAAACACAACGTGGACACATCACATTTTCCCAAAGAAAACAGAGCTGTTGTTAGCAAAGTGTCAACCTGTGAATTTTGGCCTCTAGCTCAGCCGGCATCTAGGGAAACATACCAAACCTGTGCATTGTTGAAAGCTAGACACCTAGTGGAATCTATGATGGGGTGACTTGTGGGGCTCTCACTAGGTTCTGCTACCCGGAATCCTTTGCAAACCTCAAAATCTGGCTAAACAAAACACTTTTTCCTCACATTTCAGTGACAGAAGATTCTGGAATCTGAGAGGTGACACAAGTTTTCTTCCACCCAGCGTTCCCCCCAATTCTCCCAATCAAAATGATAACTCACTTGTGTGGGGAGGCCTAGTACCCGCAACAGGAAATGCCCCAAAACACAACGTGGACACATCTCATTTTCCCAAAGAAAACAGAGCTGTTGTTTTCAAAGTGCCAACCTGTGAATTTTGGCCTCTAGCTCAGCCGGCACCTAGGGAAACATACCAAACATGTGCATTTTTGAAAACTACACACCATGGGAATCAAAGATGGGGTGACTTGTGGGGCTCTCAACAGGTTCTGCTACCCAGAATCCTTTGCAAACCTCAAACTTTGGCTGGAAAAATAATTTTTCCTCACATTTCCGTGACAGAAAGTTCTGGAATCTGAGAGGAGACATAAATTTCCTTCCACCCAGCGTTTCCGCAATTGCCCCAATAAAAATAATACCTCACTTGTGTGGGTAGGCGTAATGCCCGCGTCAGGAAATGCTCCAAAACACAACGTGGACACATCACATATTCACAAAGAAACCGGAGGTGTTTCTTACAAAGTGCCTACCTGTGGATTTTGGCCTCTAGCTCAGCCGGCACCTAGGGAAACTTACCATACCTGTGCATCTTTACAAACTAGACACATAGGTGAATCTAAGATGGCCTGACTTGTGGGGCTCGCACCAGGTTCTGTTACCCAGAATCCTTTGCAAACCTCAAAATGTGGCTAAAAAAATACTTTTTCCTCACATTTCAGTGACAGAAAGTTCTCGAATCTGAGAGGACACACAAATTTCATTCCACCCAGCGTTCCCCGAATTCTTCTGATAAAAATTACACCTCACTTGTGTGGGTAGGCCTAGTGCACGCAAAAGGAAATGCCCGAAAACACAACGTGGACACATCACATTTTCCCAAAGAAAACAGAACTGTTGTTTGCAAAGTGCCAACCTGTGAATTTTGGCCTGTAGGTCAGCCTACCAAACCTGTGCATTTTTTAAAACTAGACACCTAGGGGAATTCAAGATAGGGTGACTTGTGGGTCTCTCACCAGGTTCTGTTACCCAGAATCCTTTGCAAACTGCAAAATTTGGCTAAAAAAACACTTTTTCCTCACATTTCAGTGACAGAAAGTACTGGAACCTGAGGGGAGCCACAAATTTCCTTCCACCCAGGATTCCCCCAAGTCTCCAGATAAAAATGATACCCACTTCTGTGGGTAGGCCTACTGCCCGCGACAGGAAATGCCCCAAATCACAATGTGAACACATCACATTTTCCCAAAGAAAACAGAGCTGTTTTATGCAAAGGGCCAACCTGTGAATTTTGGCCTCTAGCTCAGCCGGCACCTAGGCAAACCTACCAAACCTGTGCATTTTTGGCAAACTAGACACCTAAGGGAATCCAAGATAGGGTGACTTGTGGGGCTCTCACCAGGTTCTGCTATCTAGAATCCTTTGCAGACCTCAAAATTTGGCTCAAAAACACTTTCTCCTTATATTTTTGTGACAGAAAGTTCTGAAATCTGGAAGAAGCCACACATTTTCTTCCACCCAGCGTTCCCCCAAGTCTCCAAATAAAAATTATACCTAACTTGTGTGGGGATGCCTAGTGCCCACGACAGGAAATACCCAAAAAACACAACGTGGACACATCACATTTTCCCAAAGAAAACAGAGCTGTTTTTTGCAAAGTGCCAACCTGTGAATGTTGGCCTCTAGCTCAGCCTGCACCTAGGGAAACATACCAAACCTGTGCATTTTTTAAAACTACACACCATGGTTATCAAAGGTGGGGTGACTTGTGGGGGTCTCACCAGGATCTGTTAGGCAGAATCCTTTGCAAACCTCAAAATGTGGCTAAAAAACATCTTTTCCTCACATTTCAGTGACAGAAAGTTCTGGAATCTGAGAGGAGCCACATATTTCATACCACGCAGCGTTTCCCCAAGTCTTCCAATAAAAATTACACCTCAGTTGTGTGGGGATTCCTAGTGCCCATGAAAGGAAATCCCCCAATGTGCAATATGGACACATCACATTTTCCCACAGAAATCAGAGCAGTTTTTTCCAAAGTGCAAACCTGTGAATTTTGGCCTCTAGCGCAGCCGGCACCTAGGGAAACCTACCAAACCTGTGCATTGTTGAAAACTAGACACCTAGTAGAATCTAAGATGGGGTGACTTGTGGGGCTCTCAACAGGTTCTCTTAGCCAGAATCCTTTGCAAACCTCAAAACCTGGCTAAAAAAACCTATTTTCCTCACATTTCAGTGACAGAAAGTTCTGGAATCTGAGAGGAGCCACACATTTCCTTCCACCCAGCATTCACCCAAATCTCCCAATAAAAATGATACCTCACTTGTGTGTGTAGGCCTAGTGCCCGTGAGAGGAAATGCCCCAAAACACAACGTGGACACAATACATTTTCCCAAAGAAAACAGAGCTGGTTTTTGCAAAGTGCCTACCTGTGGATTTTGGCCTGTAGCTCAGTCGGCACCTAGGGAAACCTACCAAACCTGTGCATTTTTTAAAACTACAGACCATGAGAATCCAAGATGGGGTGAATGGTGGGGATCTCACCAGGTTCTGTTACCTAGAATCCTTTGCAAACCTCAAAATTTGGGTAAAAAAACATTTTTCCTCACTTTTCGGTGACAGAAAGTTCTGGAATCTGAAATGAGCCACAAATTTCCTTCCACCCAGCGTTCCCCCACGTCTCCAGATAAAAATAATACCCCACTTGTGTGGGTAGGCCTAGTGCCCGCGACAGGAAATGCCTCAAAACACAATATGGACGCATCACATTTTCCCAAAGAAAACAGATCTGTTTTTTCCAAAGTGCCTACCTGTGGATTTTGGCCTCTAGCTCAACCGGTACCAAGGGAAACTTACCAAACCTATGCATTTTTTAAAACTAGTCACCTAGGGGAATCCAAGCTGGGGTGACATGTGGGGCTCTCACTAGGTTCTGTTACCCAGAATCCTTTGCAAACCGCAAAATTTGGGTAAAAAACACTTTTTCCTCACATTTTGGTGACAGAAAGTGCTGGAACCTGAGAGGAGCCACAAATTTCATACCACCCAGCGTTCCCCCAAGTCTTCTGATAAAATTTACACCTCACTTGTGTGGGGCGGCCTAGTGCCCACGACAGGAAATGCCCCAAAATACAACGTGGACACATCACATTTTCCCAAAGAAAACAGAGGTGTTTTTTGCAAAGTGCCAACCTGTGAATTTTGGCCTCTAGCTCAGCTGTCAACCAGGGAAACCTACCAAACCTGTGCATTTCTGAAAACTAGACACCTAGGGGAATCCAAGATGGGGTGACTTGTGGGGCTCTCACCAGGTTCTCTTACACAGAATCCTTGGCAAACCTCAAAATTTGGCTAAAAAATGTATTTTTCCTTACATTTCGGTGACAGAAAGTTCTGGAACCTGAGAGGAGCCACAAATTTCCTTCCACCCAGCGTTCCCCCAAGTCTCCAGATAAAGATGATACCTCACTTGTGTGGGTAGGCCTAGTGCCCGCGACAGGAAATACCCCAATGCGCAACGTGGACACATCACATTTTCCCAAAGAAAACAGAGGTGTTTTTTTGCAAAGTGCCAACCTGTGAATTTTGGCCTCTAGCTCAGCCGGCACCCAGGGAAACCTACCAAACCTGTGCATTTTTTAGAACTAGACAACTAGGGGAATCCAAGATGGGGTGACTTTTGGGGCTCTCACCAGGTTCTCTTACCCAGAATCCTTTGCAAACCTCAAAATTTGGCTAAAAAAAATATTTTTCCTCACATTTCGGTCACAGAAAGTTTTGGAATCTGAGAGGAGCCACAAATTTCCTTCTACCCAGCATTCCCCCATGTCTTCCGATACAAATTACACCTCACTTGTGTGGGTAGGCCTAGTGCTTGCAACAGGAAATGCCCTAAAGCACAACGTGGACACATCACATTTTCCCAAAGAAAACAGAGATGTTTTTTGCAAAGTGCCAACCTGTGAATTTTGGCCTCTAGCTCAGCTGGCACCTAGGGAAACATACCAAACCTGTGTATTTTTGAAAACTACACACCTAAGGGAATCCAAGATGGGGTGACTTGTGGGGCTCTCACTAGGGTCTGTTACACAGAATCCTTTGAAAACCGCAAAATTTGACTAAAAAAACACTTTTTCCTCACATTTCAGTGACTGAAAGTTTTGGAATCTTGGAGGAGCCACAAATGTCCTTCTACCCAGCATCCCCCAAGTCTCCCGATAAAAATGATACCTCACTTGTGTGGGTAGGCCAAGTGCCCGCAACAGGAAATACCCCCAAAACACAACATGGACGCATCACATTTTCCAAAGGAAAACAGAGCTGTCTCTAGCAAAGTGCCTACCTGTGGATTTTGGCCTCTAGGTCAGTTGGCACCTCAGGAAACCTACCAAACCTGTGCATTTTTTTAAACTACACACCATGGGAATCCAAGATGGGGTGACTGGTGGGGATCTCACCAGGTTCTGTTACCCAGAATCATTTGCGAACCTCAAAATCTGGCTAAAAAACATATTTTCCTCACATTTCAGTGACAGAAAGTTCTGGAATCTGAGAGCAGCCACATATTTCGTACCACGCAGCGTTTCCCTAAGTCTTTGATAAAAATTACACCTCACTTGTCTGGTGATGCCCAGTGCCCACGACAGGAAATGCCCCAAAACACAACTTGGACACATCACATTTTCACAAAGAAAACAGAGCTGTTGTTTGCAAAGTGTCAACCTGTGAATTTTGGCCTCTAGCTCAGCCGGCATCTAGGGAAACATACCAAACCTGTGCATTGTTGAAAGCTAGACACCTAGTGGAATCTATGATGGGGTGACTTGTGGGGCTCTCACTAGGTTCTGCTACCCGGAATCCTTTGCAAACCTCAAAATCTGGCTAAACAAAACACTTTTTCCTCACATTTCAGTGACAGAAGGTTCTGGAATCTGAGAGGAGACACAAATTTTCTTCCACCCAGCGTTCCCCCAATTATCCCAATCAAAATGATAACTCACTTGTGTGGGAGGCCTAGTGCCCGCAACAGGAAATGCCCCAAAACACAACGTGGACACATCTCATTTTCCCAAAGAAAACAGAGCTGTTGTTTGCAAAGTGCCAACCTGTGAATTTTGGCCTCTAGCTCAGCCGGCACCTAGGGAAACATACCAAACATGTGCATTTTTGAAAACTACACACCATGGGAATCAAAGATGGGGTGACTTGTGGGGCTCTCAACAGGTTCTGCTACCCAGAATCCTTTGCAAACCTCAAACTTTGGCTAGAAAAATAATTTTTCCTCACATTTCCGTGACAGAAAGTTCTGGAATCTGAGAGGAGACATAAATTTCCTTCCACCCAGAGTTTCCGCAATTGCCCCAATAAAAATAATACCTCACTTGTGTGGGTAGGCGTAATGCCCGCGTCAGGAAATGCTCCAAAACACAACGTGGACACATCACATATTCACAAAGAAACCGGAGGTGTTTCTTACAAAGTGCCTACCTGTGGATTTTGGCCTCTAGCTCAGCCGGCACCTAGGGAAACTTACCATACCTGTGCATCTTTACAAACTAGACACATAGGTGAATCTAAGATGGCCTGACTTGTGGGGCTCGCACTAGGTTCTGTTACCCAGAATCCTTTGCAAACCTCAAAATGTGGCTAAAAAAATACTTTTTCCTCACATTTCAGTGACAGAAAGTTCTCGAATCTGAGAGGACACACAAATTTCATTCCACCCAGCGTTCCCCGAATTCTTCTGATAAAAATTACACCTCACTTGTGTGGGTAGGCCTAGTGCACGCAAAAGGAAATGCCCGAAAACACAACGTGGACACATCACATTTTCCCAAAGAAAACAGAACTGTTGTTTGCAAAGTGCCAACCTGTGAATTTTGGCCTGTAGGTCAGCCTACCAAACCTGTGCATTTTTTAAAACTAGACACCTAGGGGAATTCAAGATAGGGTGACTTGTGGGGCTCTCACCAGGTTCTGTTACCCAGAATCCTTTGCAAACTGCAAAATTTGGCTAAAAAAACACTTTTTCCTCACATTTCAGTGACAGAAAGTACTGGAACCTGAGGGGAGCCACAAATTTCCTTCCACCCAGGATTCCCCCAAGTCTCCAGATAAAAATGATACCCACTTCTGTGGGTAGGCCTACTGCCCGCGACAGGAAATGCCCCAAATCACAATGTGAACACATCACATTTTCCCAAAGAAAACAGAGCTGTTTTTTGCAAAGGGCCAACCTGTGAATTTTGGCCTCTAGCTCAGCCGGCACCTAGGTAAACCTACCAAACCTGTGCATTTTTGGCAAACTAGACACCTAAGGGAATCCAAGATAGGGTGACTTGTGGGGCTCTCACCAGGTTCTGCTATCCAGAATCCTTTGCAGACCTCAAAATTTGGCTCAAAAACACTTTCTCCTCATATTTTTGTGACAGAAAGTTCTGGAATCTGGGAGAAGCCACACATTTTCTTCCACCCAGCGTTCCCCCAAGTCTCCAGATAAAAATTATACCTAACTTGTGTGGGGATGCCTAGTGCCCACGACAGGAAATACCCAAAAAACACAACGTGGACACATCACATTTTCCCAAAGAAAACAGAGCTGTTTTTTGCAAAGGGCCAACCTGTGAATGTTGGCCTCTAGCTCAGCCTGCACCTAGGGAAACATACCAAACCTGTGCATTTTTTAAAACTACACACCATGGTTATCAAAGGTGGGGTGACTTGTGGGGGTCTCACCAGGATCTGTTAGCCAGAATCCTTTGCAAACCTCAAAATGTGGCTAAAAAAACATCTTTTCCTCACATTTCAGTGACAGAAAGTTCTGGAATCTGAGAGGAGCCACATATTTCATACCACGCAGCGTTTCCCCAAGTCTTCCAATAAAAATTACACCTCACTTGTGTGGGGATGCCTAGTGCCCACAGAAGGAAATCCCCAAATGTGCAATGTGGACACATCACATTTTCCCACAGAAATCAGAGCTGTTTTTTCCAAAGTGCAAACCTGTGAATTTTGGCCTCTAGCGAAGCCGGCACCTAGGGAAACCTGCCAAACCTGTGCATTGTTGAAAACTAGACACCTAGTAGAATCTAAGATGTGGTGACTTGTGGGGCTCTCAACAGTTTCTGTTAGCCAGAACCATTTGCAAACCTCAAAACCTGGCTAAAAAAACATATTTTCCTCACATTTCAGGGACAGAAAGTTCTGGAATCTGAGAGGAGCCACAAATTTCCTTCCACCCAGCATTCATCCAAATCTCCCGATAAAAATGATACCTCACTTGTGTGTGTAGGCCTAGTGCCCGCGAGAGGAAATGCCCCAAAACACAACGTGGACACAATACATTTTCCCAAAGAAAACAGAGCTGTTTTTTGCAAAGTGACTACCTGTGGATTTTGGCCTGTAGCTCAGTCGGCACCTAGGGAAACCTACCAAACCTCTGCATTTTTGAAAACTATAGACCATGGGAATCCAAGATGGGGTGAATGGTGGGGATCTCACCAGGTTCTGTTACCTAGAATCCTCTGCAAACCTCAAAATTTGGGTAGAAAAACACTTTTCCTCACTTTTCGGTGACAGAAAGTTCTGGAATCTGAAATGAGCCACAAATGTCCTTCCACCCAGCGTTCCACCACGTCTCCAGATAAAAATAATACCCCACTTGTGTGGGTAGGCCTAGTGCCCGAGACAGGAAATGCCTCAAAACACAATATGGACACATCACATTTTCCCAAAGAAAACAGAGCTGTTTTTTGCAAAGTGCCTACCTGTGGATTTTGCATTGTAGCTCAGTCGGCACATAGTTAAACCTACCAAACCTGTGCATTTTTGAGAACTACAGACCATGGGAATCCAAGATGGGGTGAATGGTGGGGATCTCACCAGGTTCTGTTACCTAGAATCCTTTGCAAATCTCAAAATGTGGGTAAAAAAACACTTTTCCTCACTTTTCGGTGACAGAAAGTTCTGGAATCTGAAATGAGCCACAAATGTCCTTCCACCCAGCGTTCCCCCACGTCTCCAGATCAAAATACAGTAATACCCCACTTGTGTGGGTAGGCCTAGTGCCCGCAACAGGAAATGCCTCAAAACACAATATGGACGCATCACATTTTCCCAAAGAAAACAGATCTGTTTTTTCCAAAGTGCCTATCTGTGGATTTTGGCCTCTAGCTCAACCGGTACCTAGGGAAACCTACCAAAACTGTGCATTTTTTAAAACTAGTCACCTAGGGGAATCCAAGCTGGGGTGACATGTGGGGCTCTCACTAGGTTCTGTTACCCAGAATCCTTTGCAAACCGCAAAATGTGGGTAAAAAACACTTTTTCCTCACATTCAGGTGACAGAAAGTGCTGGAACCTGAGAGGAGGCACAAATTTCATACCACCCAGCGTTCCCCCAAGTCTTCCGATGAAAATTACACCTCACTTGTGTGGGGCGGCCTAGTGCCCATGACAGGAAATGCCCCAAAATACAACGTGGACACATCACATTTCCCCAAAGAAAACAGAGGTGTTTTTTGCAAAGTGCCAACCTGTGAATTTTGGCCTCTAGCTCAGCTGTCACCCTGGGAAACCTACCAAACCTGTGCATTTTTTAAAACTAGACACATAGGGGAATCCAAGATGGGGTGACTTTTGGGGCTCTCACCAGGTTCTCTGAACCCAGAATCCTTTGCAAACCTCATAATTTGGCAAAAAAAAATCTTTTTCCTCACATTTCGGTGACAGAAAATTTTGGAATCTGAGAGGAGCCACAAATTTCCTTCTACCCAATATTCCCCCAAGTCTACCGATAAAAATTACACCTCACTTTTGTGGGTAGGCCTAGTGCTCGCAACAGGAAATGCCCAAAAGCACAACGTGGACACATCACATTTTCCCAAAGAAAACAGAGCTGTTGTTTGCAAAGTGCCAACCTGTGAATTTTGGCCTCTAGCTCAGCCGGCACCTAGGGAAACCTACCAAACCTGTGCATTTTTTTAAACTAGACACATAGGGGAATCCAAGATGGGGTGACTTGTGGGGCTCTCACCAGGTTCTCTTACACAGAATCCATTGCAAACCTCAAAATTTGGCTAAAAAAAATATTTTTCCTCACATTTCAGTGACAGAAAGTTCTGGAACCTGAGAGGAGCCACAAATTCCTTCCACCCAGCGTTCCCCTAAGTCTCCAGATAAAAATGATACCTCACTTGTGTGGGTAGGCCTATTGCCCGCGAAAAGAAATACCCCAATGCGCAACATGGACACATCACATTTTCCCAAAGAAAACAGAGGTGTTTTTTGCAAAGTGCCAACCTGTGAATTTTGGCCTCTACCTCAGCCGGCACCTAGGGAAACCTACCAAACCTGTGCATTTTTGAAAACTACACACCTAAGGGAATCCAGATGGGGTGACTTGTGGGGCTCTCACTAGGGTCTGTTACACAGAATCCTTTGCAAACCGCAAAATTTGAGTAAAAAAATACTTTTTCCTCACATTTCGGTTACAGAAAGTTCTGGAATCTGAGAGAACACACAAATTTTCTTCAGCCAGCGTTCCCCCAATTCTCCCAATAAAAATGATACCTCACTTGTGTGGGGATGCCTAGTGCCCACGACAGGAAAGGCCCCAATGTGCAATGTGGACACATCACATTTTCCCACAGAAACCAGAGCTGTTTTTTCCAAAGTGCCAACCTGTGAATTTTGGCCTCTAGCGCAGCTATCACCTAGGGAAACCTACTAAACCTGTGCACTGTTGAAAACTAGACACCTAGTGGAATCTATGATGGGGTGACTTGTGGTGCTCTCACTAGGTTCTGCCACCCAGAATCCTTTGCAAACCTCAAAATCTGGCTAATCAAAACACTTTTTCCTCACATTTCAGTGACAGAAGATTTTGGAATCTGAGAGGAGCAACAAATTTCCTTCCACCTAGCATTCCCCCAGGACACCAGATACAAATGATACCTCACTTGTGTGTGTAGGCCTAGTGTCCGCGAGAGGAAATGCCCCAAAACACAACGTGGACACATCACATTTTCCCAAAGAAAACAGAGCTGTTTATTGCAAAGTGCCTGCATGTGGATTTTGGCCTGTAGCTCAGCCGGCACCTAGGGAAACCTACCAAACCTGTGCATTGTTGAAAACTAGACACCTAGTAGAATCTAAGATGGGGTGACTTGTGGGGCTCTTAACAGGTTCTGCCACCCAGAATCCTTTGCAAACCTCAAAACTTGGCTAAAAAAACATATTATCCTCACATTTCAGTGACAGAAAGTTCGGGATCTGAGAGGAGCCACACATTTCCTTCCACCTAGCATTCACCCAAATCTCCCAATAAAAATGATACCTCACTTGTGTGTGTAGGCTTAGTGCCCGTGAGAGGAAATGCCCCAAAACACAACGTGGACACAATACATTTTCCCAAAGAAAACAGAGCTGTTTTTTGCAAAGTGCCTACCTGTGGATTTTGGCCTGTAGCTCAGTTGGCACCTAGGGAAACCTACCAAACCTGTGCATTTTTTAAAAATACAGACCATGAGAATCCAAGATGGGGTGAATGGTGGGGATCTCACCAGGTTCTGTTACCTAGAATCCTTTGCAAACTTAAAAATTTGGGTAAAAAAACACTTTTCCTCACTTTTCGGTGACAGAAAGTTCTGGAATCTGAAAGGAGCCACAAATTTCCTTCCACCCAGCGTTCCCCCACGTCTCCAGATAAAAATATTACCCCACTTGTGTGGGTAGGCCTAGTGCCCGCAACAGGAAATGCCTCAAAACACAATATGGACATGTTAGAAATGGGGTCTTTGGTTGACAGTCAGGTTACCCCCTGTTCAAGCAAGGACCCTCACTCTAGTCAGGGTAAAAGAGAATCACCCTCAGCTAACCCCTGCTTACCCCCTTGGTAGCTTGGCAGAGTAGTAGGCTTAACTTCAGAGAGCTAGGTGTAAAGTATTTGTACCAACACACACAGCAACTTAATTAAAACACTACAAAATGACACAACACCATTTTAGAAACAATAGGAAATATTTATCTAAACAAAACAAGACCAAAACTACAAAAATCCGACATACACAAGTCAAGTTATGAATTTTTAGAGATTAAACTCAAAAATAGCGCTTAGAAACAAAAATGCTTCGAGGAGATGTTAACACGGCGTTGTGACGGAGTCGTTCCCAACAAGCAGACACCAGCGGCGCCGGACACGGAGTCGTGTAGACCCCCAAGTACAGTACCTTTGGTGAAGAGTGAAAACAAGCCGATGCGCGAAGTCGGGAATCGCGGCGTCTGTGCGAAACGTTGAATCCGTGCACTTCGAGCGGCGTCGGTCACGACGTGGTGCGGCGACTTCCACGGAGTCGCAGACTTCAGCGGGGCTACTGCGGCATCGGGCTTGCGAAGAGCGTAGCGTTCCAGCGAAGGTCACGGCGTCAGGTGCAGGCGGCGTTACCGGATTCAGCAGCGGCGTCGGTCTGAAGTCGTCCGAAGTCGATTTCCTTGGATTCCACCAGCTTTCCTTTCAAGGGCCCAGGGACTGGATAGGGCACCACTTGTCGGGGCAGGAGTCTCTCCTGAGACTCCAGGTGCTGGCAGAGAGAAGTCTTTGCTGTCCCTGAGACTTTAAACAACAGGAAGCAAGCTCTAACTCAAGCCCTTGGAGATTTCTTCACAAGATGGAAGGCACACAAAGTCCAGTCTTTGCCCTCTTACTCTGGCAGAAGCAGCACTGCAGGAAAGCTCCACAAAGCACAGTCACAGGCAGGGCAGCACTTCTTCCTCAGCTATCAGCTCTTCTCCAGGCAGAGGTTCCTCTTGGTTCCAGAAGTGTTTCTCAAGTCTGTAGATTTGGGTGCCCTTCTTATACCCATTTTAGTCTTTGAAGTCACCTTTCTTCAAAGGGGACTCACACCTACTTGTGAAATCCTGCCTTGCCCAGGCAAGGCATCATGCACACAGCAGGGGGCTGGAGCTGGCATTGTCAGAGGCAGGCACAGTCCTTTCAGATGAGAGTGACCACTCCACCCCTCCCTCCTAGCAGAGATGGCTAATCAGGAAATGCAGGTTACACCCCAGCCCCCTTTGTGTCACTGTCTAGTGCGAGGTGAAAAACAACCCAACTGTCAAACTGACCCAGATAGGGAATCCACAAACAAGGCAGAGTCACAGAATGGTTTAAGCATGAAAATGCTCACTTCCTAAAAGTGGCATTTTCAAACGCACAATCTTAAAATCAACTTTACTAAAAGATGTATTTTTTAATTGTGAGTTCAGGGACCCCAAACTCCACATGTCCATCTACTCTCTAGGGGAATCTACACTTTAATCATATTTAAAGGTAGCCCCCATATTATCCTATGAGAGAGACAGGCCTTGCAACAGTGAAAAACAAAATTGGCAGTATTTCACTGTCAGGACATATAAACCACATTACTATATGTCCTACCTTATCCATACACTGCACCCTGCCCTTGGGGCTACCTAGGGCCTACCTTAGGGGTGCCTTACATGTAAGAAAAGGGAAGGTTTAGGCCTGGCAAGTGGGCACACTTGCCAAGTCGAATTTACAGTGTAAAATTACACTTACAGACACTGCAGCGGCAGGTCTGAGACATGATTACAGGGTTACTTGTGTGGGTGGCACAACCAGTGCTGCCGGCCCACTAGTAACATTTGATTTACAGGCCCTGGGCACCTCTAGTGCACTTTACTAGGGACTTAACAGTAAAACAAATATGCCAATCATGGAGAACCAATTACGTACACATTATAAACAGGAGCACTTGCACTTTAGCACTGGTTAGCAGTGGTAAAAGTGCCCAGAGTAACAAAAACAGTAAAATCAGAGTCCAGCACACATCAACAACCTGGGGAACAGAGGCAAAAAGTTAAGGGAGACCACGACAAGGATGAAAAGTCTAACAGGACGCATCACATTTTCCCAAAGAAAACAGATCTGTTTTTTTCAAAGTGCCTACCTTTGGATTTTTGGCCTTTAGCTCAACCGGTACCTAGGGAAACTTACCAAACCTATGCATCTTTTAAAACTAGTCACCTAGGGGAATCCAAGCTGGGGTGACATGTGGGGCTCTCACTAGGTTCTGTTGCCCAGAATCCTTTGCAAACCGCAAAAGTTGGGTAAAAAACACTTTTTCCTCACATTCCGGTGACAGAAAGTGCTGGAACCTGAGAGGAGCAACACATTTCATACCACCCAGCGTTCCCCCAAGTCTTCCGATAAAATTTACACCTCACTTGTGTGGGGCGGCCTAGTGCCCACGACAGGAAATGCCCCAAAATACAATGTGGACACATCACATTTTCCCAAAGAAAACAGAGGTGTTTTTTGCAAAGTGCCAACCTGTGAATTTTGGCCTCTAGCTCAGCTGTCAACCAGGGAAACCTACCATACCTGTGCATTTCTGAGAACTAGACACCTAGGGGAATCCAAGATGGGGTGACTTTTGGGGCTCTCACCGGGTTCTCTTACCCAGAATCCTTTGCAAACCTCATAATTTGGCAAAAAGAAATATTTTTCCTCACATTTCGGTGACAGAAAGTTTTGTAATCTGAGAGGAGCCACAAATTTTCTTCCACCAAGCCTTCCCCCAAGTCTACCGATCAAAATTACACCTCACTTGTGTGGGTAGGCCTAGTGCTCTCAACAGGAAATGCCCAAAAGCACAACGTGGACACATCACATTTTCCCAAAGAAAACAGAGCTGTTGTTTGCAAAGTGCCAACCTGTGAATTTTGGCCTCTATCTCAGCCGGCACCTAGGGAAACCTACCAAACCTGTGTATTTTTGAAAACTAGACACCTAGGGGAATCCAAGATGGGGTGACTTGTGGGGCTCTCACCAGGTTCTCTTACACAGAATCCTTGGCAAACCTCAAAAGTTGGCAAAAACATTTATTTTTCCTCACATTTCGGTGACAGAAAGTTCTGGAACCTGAGAGGAGCCACAAATGTCCTTCCACACAGCGTTTCCCCAAGTCTCCAGATAAAGATGATACCTCACTTGTGTGGGTAAGCCTAGTGCCCGCGACAGGAAATACCCCAATGCCCAACGTGGACACATCACATTTTCCCAAAGAAAACAGAGGTGTTTTTTGCAAAGTGCCAACCTGTGAATTTTGGCCTCTAGCTCAGCCGGCACTTAGGGAAACCTACCAAACCTGTGCATTTTTGAGAACTAGACAACTAGGAGAATCCAAGATGGGGTGACTTTTGGGGCTCTCACCAGGTTCTCATACCCAGAATCCTTGGCAAACCTCAAAATTTGGCTAAAAAACATATTTTTCCTCACATTTCGGTGACAGAAAGTTTTGGAATCTGAGAGGAGCCACAAATTTCCTTCTACCCAGCATTCCCCCATGTCTTCCGATAAAAATTACACCTCACTTGTTTGGGTAGGCCTAGTGCTTGCAACAGGAAATGCCCTAAAGCACAACGTGGACACATCACATTTTCACAAAGAAAACAGAGAGGTTTTTTGCAAAGTGCCAACCTGTGAATTTTGGCCTCTAGCTCAGCCGGCACCTAGGGAAACATATCAAACCTGTGCATTTTTGAAAACTACACACCTAAGGGAATCCAAGATGGGGTGACTTGTGGGGCTCTCACTAGGGTCTGTTACACAGAATCCTTTGCAAACCTCAAAATTTGACTAAAAAAACACTTTTTCCCCACATTTCAGTGACTGAAAGTTTTGGAATCTTGGAGGAACCACAAATTTCCTTCCACCCAGCATCCCCCAAGTCTCCCGATAAAAATGATACCTCACTTGTATGGGTAGGCCAAGTGCCCGCGACAGGAAATACCCCCAAAACACAACATGGACACATCACCTTTTCCAAAGGAAAACAGAGCTGTCTCTTGCAAAGTGCCTACCTGTGGATTTTGGCCTCTAGGTCAGTTGGCACCTCAGGAAACCTACCAAACCTGTGCTTTTTTAAAACTACACACCATGGGAATCCAAGATGGGGTGACTGGTGGGGATCTCACCAGGTTCTGTTACCCAGAATCATTTGCGAACCTCAAAATCTGGCTAAAAAACATATTTTCCTCACATTTCAGTGACAGAAAGTTCTGGAATCTGAGAGCAGCCACATATTTCGTACCACGCAGCGTTTCCCTAAGTCTTTGATAAAAATTACACCTCACTTGTCTGGTGATGCCTAGTGCCCACGACAGGAAATGCCCCAAAACACAACGTGGACACATCACATTTTCACAAAGAAAACAGAGCTGTTGTTTGCAAAGTGTCAACCTGTGAATTTTGGCCTCTAGCTCAGCCGGCATCTAGGGAAACATACCAAACCTGTGCATTGTTGAAAGCTAGACACCTAGTGGAATCTATGATGGGGTGACTTGTGGGGCTCTCACTAGGTTCTGCTACCCGGAATCCTTTGCAAACCTCAAAATCTGGCTAAACAAAACACTTTTTCCTCACATTTCAGTGACAGAAGGTTCTGGAATCTGAGAGGAGACACAAATTTTCTTCCACCCAGCGTTCCCCCAATTATCCCAATCAAAATGATAACTCACTTGTGTGGCGAGGCCTAGTGCCCGCAACAGGAAATGCCCCAAAACACAACGTGGACACATCTCATTTTCCCAAAGAAAACAGAGCTGTTGTTTGCAAAGTGCCAACCTGTGAATTTTGGCCTCTAGCTCAGCCGGCACCTAGGGAAACATACCAAACATGTGCATTTTTGAAAACTACACACCATGGGAATCAAAGATGGGGTGACTTGTGGGGCTCTCAACAGGTTCTGCTACCCAGAATCCTTTGCAAACCTCAAACTTTGGCTAGAAAAATAATTTTTCCTCACATTTCCGTGACAGAAAGTTCTGGAATCTGAGAGGAGACATACATTTCCTTCCACCCAGAGTTTCCGCAATTGCCCCAATAAAAATAATACCTCACTTGTGTGGGTAGGCGTAATGCCCGCGTCAGGAAATGCTCCAAAACACAACGTGGACACATCACATATTCACAAAGAAACCGGAGGTGCTTCTTACAAAGTGCCTACCTGTGGATTTTGGCCTCTAGCTCAGCCGGCACCTAGGGAAACTTACCATACCTGTGCATCTTTACAAACTAGACACATAGGTGAATCTAAGATGGCCTGACTTGTGGGGCTCGCACTAGGTTCTGTTACCCAGAATCCTTTGCAAACCTCAAAATGTGGCTAAAAAAATACTTTTTCCTCACATTTCAGTGACAGAAAGTTCTGGAATCTGAGAGGACACACAAATTTCATTCCACCCAGCGTTCCCCGAATTCTTCTGATAAAAATTACACCTCACTTGTGTGGGTAGGCCTAGTGCACGCAAAAGGAAATGCCCGAAAACACAACGTGGACACATCACATTTTCCCAAAGAAAACAGAACTGTTGTTTGCAAAGTGCCAACCTGTGAATTTTGGCCTGTAGGTCAGCCTACCAAACCTGTGCATTTTTTAAAACTAGACACCTAGGGGAATTCAAGATAGGGTGACTTGTGGGGCTCTCACCAGGTTCTGTTACCCAGAATCCTTTGCAAACTGCAAAATTTGGCTAAAAAAACACTTTTTCCTCACATTTCAGTGACAGAAAGTACTGGAACCTGAGGGGAGCCACAAATTTCCTTCCACCCAGGATTCCCCCAAGTCTCCAGATAAAAATGATACCCACTTCTGTGGGTAGGCCTACTGCCCGCGACAGGAAATGCCCCAAATCACAATGTGAACACATCACATTTTCCCAAAGAAAACAGAGCTGTTTTTTGCAAAGGGCCAACCTGTGAATTTTGGCCTCTAGCTCAGCCGGCACCTAGGCAAACCTACCAAACCTGTGCATTTTTGGCAAACTAGACACCTAAGGGAATCCAAGATAGGGTGACTTGTGGGGCTCTCACCAGGTTCTGCTATCCAGAATCCTTTGCAGACCTCAAAATTTGGCTCAAAAACACTTTCTCCTCATATTTTTGTGACAGAAAGTTCTGGAATCTGGGAGAAGCCACACATTTTCTTCCACCCAGCGTTCCCCCAAGTCTCCAGATAAAAATTATACCTAACTTGTGTGGGGATGCCTAGTGCCCACGACAGGAAATACCCAAAAAACACAACGTGGACACATCACATTTTCCCAAAGAAAACAGAGCTGTTTTTTGCAAAGGGCCAACCTGTGAATGTTGGCCTCTAGCTCAGCCTGCACCTAGGGAAACATAGCAAACCTGTGCATTTTTTAAAACTACACACCATGGTTATCAAAGGTGGGGTGACTTGTGGGGGTCTCACCAGGATCTGTTAGCCAGAATCCTTTGCAAACCTCAAAATGTGGCTAAAAAAACATCTTTTCCTCACATTTCAGTGACAGAAAGTTCTGGAATCTGAGAGGAGCCACATATTTCATACCACGCAGCGTTTCCCCAAGTCTTCCAATAAAAATTACACCTCACTTGTGTGGGGATGCCTAGTGCCCACAGAAGGAAATCCCCAAATGTGCAATGTGGACACATCACATTTTCCCACAGAAATCAGAGCTGTTTTTTCCAAAGTGCAAACCTGTGAATTTTGGCCTCTAGCGCAGCCGGCACCTAGGGAAACCTGCCAAACCTGTGCATTGTTGAAAACTAGACACCTAGTAGAATCTAAGATGTGGTGACTTGTGGGGCTCTCAACAGTTTCTGTTAGCCAGAACCATTTGCAAACCTCAAAACCTGGCTAAAAAAACATATTTTCCTCACATTTCAGTGACAGAAAGTTCTGGAATCTGAGAGGAGCCACAAATTTCCTTCCACCCAGCATTCATCCAAATCTCCCGATAAAAATGATACCTCACTTGTGTGTGTAGGCCTAGTGCCCGCAAGAGGAAATGCCCCAAAACACAACGTGGACACAATACATTTTCCCAAAGAAAACAGAGCTGTTTTTTGCAAAGTGCCTACCTGTGGATTTTGGCCTGTAGCTCAGTCGGCACCTAGGGAAACCTACCAAACCTCTGCATTTTTGAAAACTATAGACCATGGGAATCCAAGATGGGGTGAATGGTGGGGATCTCACCAGGTTCTGTTACCTAGAATCCTCTGCAAACCTCAAAATTTGGGTAGAAAAACACTTTTCCTGACTTTTCGGTGACAGAAAGTTCTGGAATCTGAAATGAGCCACAAATGTCCTTCCACCCAGCGTTCCACCACGTCTCCAGTTAAAAATAATACCCCACTTGTGTGGGTAGGCCTAGTGCCCGAGACAGGAAATGCCTCAAAACACAATATGGACACATCACATTTTCCCAAAGAAAACAGAGCTGTTTTTTGCAAAGTGCCTACCTGTGGATTTTGCATTGTAGCTCAGTCGGCACATAGTTAAACCTACCAAACCTGTGCATTTTTGAGAACTACAGACCATGGGAATCCAAAATGGGGTGAATGGTGGGGATCTCACCAGGTTCTGTTACCTAGAATCCTTTGCAAACCTCAAAATGTGGGTAAAAAAACACTTTTCCTCACTTTTCGGTGACAGAAAGTTCTGGAATCTGAAATGAGCCACAAATGTCCTTCCACCCAGCGTTCCCCCACGTCTCCAGATAAAAATACAGTAATACCCCACTTGTGTGGGTAGGCCTAGTGCCCGCAACAGGAAATGCCTCAAAACACAATATGGACGCATCACATTTTCCCAAAGAAAACAGATCTGTTTTTTCCAAAGTGCCTATCTGTGGATTTTGGCCTCTAGCTCAACCGGTACCTAGGGAAACCTACCAAAACTGTGCATTTTTTAAAACTAGTCACCTAGGGGAATCCAAGCTGGGGTGACATGTGGGGCTCTCACTAGGTTCTGTTACCCAGAATCCTTTGCAAACCGCAAAATGTGGGTAAAAAACACTTTTTCCTCACATTCAGGTGACAGAAAGTGCTGGAACCTGAGAGGAGGCACAAATTTCATACCACCCAGCGTTCCCCCAAGTCTTCCGATGAAAATTACACCTCACTTGTGTGGGGCGGCCTAGTGCCCATGACAGGAAATGCCCCAAAATACAACGTGGACACATCACATTTCCCCAAAGAAAACAGAGGTGTTTTTTGCAAAGTGCCAACCTGTGAATTTTGGCCTCTAGCTCAGCTGTCACCCTGGGAAACCTACCAAACCTGTGCATTTTTTAAAACTAGACACATAGGGGAATCCAAGATGGGGTGACTTTTGGGGCTCTCACCAGGTTCTCTGAACCCAGAATCCTTTGCAAACCTCATAATTTGGCAAAAAAAAATCTTTTTCCTCACATTTCGGTGACAGAAAATTTTGGAATCTGAGAGGAGCCACAAATTTCCTTCTACCCAATATTCCCCCAAGTCTACCGATAAAAATTACACCTCACTTTTGTGGGTAGGCCTAGTGCTCGCAACAGGAAATGCCCAAAAGCACAACGTGGACACATCACATTTTCCCAAAGAAAACAGAGCTGTTGTTTGCAAAGTGCCAACCTGTGAATTTTGGCCTCTAGCTCAGCCGGCACCTAGGGAAACCTACCAAACCTGTGCATTTTTTTAAACTAGACACATAGGGGAATCCAAGATGGGGTGACTTGTGGGGCTCTCACCAGGTTCTCTTACACAGAATCCATTGCAAACCTCAAAATTTGGCTAAAAAAAATATTTTTCCTCACATTTCAGTGACAGAAAGTTCTGGAACCTGAGAGGAGCCACAAATTCCTTCCACCCAGCGTTCCCCTAAGTCTCCAGATAAAAATGATACCTCACTTGTGTGGGTAGGCCTATTGCCCGCGAAAAGAAATACCCCAATGCGCAACATGGACACATCACATTTTCCCAAAGAAAACAGAGGTGTTTTTTGCAAAGTGCCAACCTGTGAATTTTGGCCTCTACCTCAGCCGGCACCTAGGGAAACCTACCAAACCTGTGCATTTTTGAAAACTACACACCTAAGGGAATCCAGATGGGGTGACTTGTGGGGCTCTCACTAGGGTCTGTTACACAGAATCCTTTGCAAACCGCAAAATTTGAGTAAAAAAATACTTTTTCCTCACATTTCGGTTACAGAAAGTTCTGGAATCTGAGAGAACACACAAATTTTCTTCAGCCAGCGTTCCCCCAATTCTCCCAATAAAAATGATACCTCACTTGTGTGGGGATGCCTAGTGCCCACGACAGGAAAGGCCCCAATGTGCAATGTGGACACATCACATTTTCCCACAGAAACCAGAGCTGTTTTTTCCAAAGTGCCAACCTGTGAATTTTGGCCTCTAGCGCAGCTATCACCTAGGGAAACCTACTAAACCTGTGCACTGTTGAAAACTAGACACCTAGTGGAATCTATGATGGGGTGACTTGTGGTGCTCTCACTAGGTTCTGCCACCCAGAATCCTTTGCAAACCTCAAAATCTGGCTAATCAAAACACTTTTTCCTCACATTTCAGTGACAGAAGATTTTGGAATCTGAGAGGAGCCACAAATTTCCTTCCACCTAGCATTCCCCCAGGACACCAGATAAAAATGATACCTCACTTGTGTGTGTAGGCCTAGTGTCCGCGAGAGGAAATGCCCCAAAACACAACGTGGACACATCACATTTTCCCAAAGAAAACAGAGCTGTTTATTGCAAAGTGCCTGCATGTGGATTTTGGCCTGTAGCTCAGCCGGCACCTAGGGAAACCTACCAAACCTGTGCATTGTTGAAAACTAGACACCTAGTAGAATCTAAGATGGGGTGACTTGTGGGGCTCTTAACAGGTTCTGCCACCCAGAATCCTTTGCAAACCTCAAAACTTGGCTAAAAAAACATATTATCCTCACATTTCAGTGACAGAAAGTTCGGGATCTGAGAGGAGCCACACATTTCCTTCCACCTAGCATTCACCCAAATCTCCCAATAAAAATGATACCTAACTTGTGTGTGTAGGCTTAGTGCCCGTGAGAGGAAATGCCCCAAAACACAACGTGGACACAATACATTTTCCCAAAGAAAACAGAGCTGTTTTTTGCAAAGTGCCTACCTGTGGATTTTGGCCTGTAGCTCAGTTGGCACCTAGGGAAACCTACCAAACCTGTGCATTTTTTAAAAATACAGACCATGAGAATCCAAGATGGGGTGAATGGTGGGGATCTCACCAGGTTCTGTTACCTAGAATCCTTTGCAAACTTAAAAATTTGGGTAAAAAAACACTTTTCCTCACTTTTCGGTGACAGAAAGTTCTGGAATCTGAAAGGAGCCACAAATTTCCTTCCACCCAGTGTTCCCCCACGTCTCCAGATAAAAATATTACCCTACTTGTGTGGGTAGGCCTAGTGCCCGCGACAGGAAATGCCTCAAAACACAATATGGACATGTTAGAAATGGGGTCTTTGGTTGACAGTCAGGTTACCCCCTGTTCAAGCAAGGACCCTCACTCTAGTCAGGGTAAAAGAGAATCACCCTCAGCTAACCCCTGCTTACCCCCTTGGTAGCTTGGCAGAGTAGTAGGCTTAACTTCAGAGAGCTAGGTGTAAAGTATTTGTACCAACACACACAGCAACTTAATTAAAACACTACAAAATGACACAACACCATTTTAGAAACAATAGGAAATATTTATCTAAACAAAACAAGACCAAAACTACAAAAATCCGACATACACAAGTCAAGTTATGAATTTTTAGAGATTAAACTCAAAAATAGCGCTTAGAAACAAAAATGCTTCGAGGAGATGTTAACACGGCGTTGTGACGGAGTCGTTCCCAACAAGCAGACACCAGCGGCGCCGGACACGGAGTCGTGTAGACCCCCAAGTACAGTACCTTTGGTGAAGAGTGAAAACAAGCCGATGCGCGAAGTCGGGAATCGCGGCGTCTGTGCGAAACGTTGAATCCGTGCACTTCGAGCGGCGTCGGTCACGACGTGGTGCGGCGACTTCCACGGAGTCGCAGACTTCAGCGGGGCTACTGCGGCATCGGGCTTGCGAAGAGCGTAGCGTTCCAGTGAAGGTCACGGCGTCAGGTGCAGGCGGCGTTACCGGATTCAGCAGCGGCGTCGGTCTGAAGTCGTCCGAAGTCGATTTCCTTGGATTCCACCAGCTTTCCTTTCAAGGGCCCAGGGACTGGATAGGGCACCACTTGTCGGGGCAGGAGTCTCTCCTGAGACTCCAGGTGCTGGCAGAGAGAAGTCTTTGCTGTCCCTGAGACTTTAAACAACAGGAAGCAAGCTCTAACTCAAGCCCTTGGAGATTTCTTCACAAGATGGAAGGCACACAAAGTCCAGTCTTTGCCCTCTTACTCTGGCAGAAGCAGCACTGCAGGAAAGCTCCACAAAGCACAGTCACAGGCAGGGCAGCACTTCTTCCTCAGCTATCAGCTCTTCTCCAGGCAGAGGTTCCTCTTGGTTCCAGAAGTGTTTCTCAAGTCTGTAGATTTGGGTGCCCTTCTTATACCCATTTTAGTCTTTGAAGTCACCTTTCTTCAAAGGGGACTCACACCTACTTGTGAAATCCTGCCTTGCCCAGGCAAGGCATCATGCACACAGCAGGGGGCTGGAGCTGGCATTGTCAGAGGCAGGCACAGTCCTTTCAGATGAGAGTGACCACTCCACCCCTCCCTCCTAGCAGAGATGGCTAATCAGGAAATGCAGGTTACACCCCAGCCCCCTTTGTGTCACTGTCTAGTGCGAGGTGAAAAACAACCCAACTGTCAAACTGACCCAGATAGGGAATCCACAAACAAGGCAGAGTCACAGAATGGTTTAAGCAAGAAAATGCTCACTTCCTAAAAGTGGCATTTTCAAACGCACAATCTTAAAATCAACTTTACTAAAAGATGTATTTTTTAATTGTGAGTTCAGGGACCCCAAACTCCACATGTCCATCTACTCTCTAGGGGAATCTACACTTTAATCATATTTAAAGGTAGCCCCCATATTATCCTATGAGAGAGACAGGCCTTGCAACAGTGAAAAACAAAATTGGCAGTATTTCACTGTCAGGACATATAAACCACATTACTATATGTCCTACCTTATCCATACACTGCACCCTGCCCTTGGGGCTACCTAGGGCCTACCTTAGGGGTGCCTTACATGTAAGAAAAGGGAAGGTTTAGGCCTGGCAAGTGGGCACACTTGCCAAGTCGAATTTACAGTGTAAAATTACACTTACAGACACTGCAGCGGCAGGTCTGAGACATGATTACAGGGTTACTTGTGTGGGTGGCACAACCAGTGCTGCCGGCCCACTAGTAACATTTGATTTACAGGCCCTGGGCACCTCTAGTGCACTTTACTAGGGACTTAACAGTAAAACAAATATGCCAATCATGGAGAACCAATTACGTACACATTATAAACAGGAGCACTTGCACTTTAGCACTGGTTAGCAGTGGTAAAAGTGCCCAGAGTAACAAAAACAGTAAAATCAGAGTCCAGCACACATCAACAACCTGGGGAACAGAGGCAAAAAGTTAAGGGAGACCACGACAAGGATGAAAAGTCTAACAGGACGCATCACATTTTCCCAAAGAAAACAGATCTGTTTTTTTCAAAGTGCCTACCTTTTGATTTTTGGCCTCTAGCTCAACCGGTACCTAGGGAAACTTACCAAACCTATGCATCTTTTAAAACTAGTCACCTAGGGGAATCCAAGCTGGGGTGACATGTGGGGCTCTCACTAGGTTCTGTTGCCCAGAATCCTTTGCAAACCGCAAAAGTTGGGTAAAAAACACTTTTTCCTCACATTCCGGTGACAGAAAGTGCTGGAACCTGAGAGGAGCAACACATTTCATACCACCCAGCGTTCCCCCAAGTCTTCCGATAAAATTTACACCTCACTTGTGTGGGGCGGCCTAGTGCCCACGACAGGAAATGCCCCAAAATACAATGTGGACACATCACATTTTCCCAAAGAAAACAGAGGTGTTTTTTGCAAAGTGCCACCCTGTGAATTTTGGCCTCTAGCTCAGCTGTCAACCAGGGAAACCTACCATACCTGTGCATTTCTGAGAACTAGACACCTGGGGGAATCCAAGATGGGGTGACTTTTGGGGCTCTCACCGGGTTCTCTTACCCAGAATCCTTTGCAAACCTCATAATTTGGCAAAAAGAAATATTTTTCCTCACATTTTGGTGACAGAAAGTTTTGTAATCTGAGAGGAGCCACAAATTTTCTTCCACCAAGCCTTCCCCCAAGTCTACCGATCAAAATTACACCTCACTTGTGTGGGTAGGCCTAGTGCTCTCAACAGGAAATGCCCAAAAGCACAACGTGGACACATCACATTTTCCCAAAGAAAACAGAGCTGTTGTTTGCAAAGTGCCAACCTGTGAATTTTGGCCTCTATCTCAGCCGGCACCTAGGGAAACCTACCAAACCTGTGTATTTTTGAAAACTAGACACCTAGGGGAATCCAAGATGGGGTGACTTGTGGGGCTCTCACCAGGTTCTCTTACACAGAATCCTTGGCAAACCTCAAAAGTTGGCTAAAAATTGTATTTTTCCTCACATTTCGGTGACAGAAAGTTCTGGAACCTGAGAGGAGCCACAAATTTCCTTCCACACAGCGTTTCCCCAAGTCTCCAGATAAAGATGATACCTCACTTGTGTGGGTAGGCCTAGTGCCCGCGACAGGAAATACCCCAATGCGCAACGTGGACACATCACATTTTCCCAAAGAAAACAGAGGTGTTTTTTGCAAAGTGCCAACCTGTGAATTTTGGCCTCTAGCTCAGCCGGCACTTAGGGAAACCTACCAAACCTGTGCATTTTTGAGAACTAGACAACTAGGAGAATCCAAGATGGGGTGACTTTTGGGGCTCTCACCAGGTTCTAATACCCAGAATCCTTGGCAAACCTCAAAATTTGGCTAAAAAACATATTTTTCCTCACATTTCGGTGACAGAAAGTTTTGGAATCTGAGAGGAGCCACAAATTTCCTTCTACCCAGCATTCCCCCATGTCTTCCGATAAAAATTACACCTCACTTGTGTGGGTAGGCCTAGTGCTTGCAACAGGAAATGCCCTAAAGCACAACGTGGACACATCACATTTTCACAAAGAAAACAGAGAGGTTTTTTGCAAAGTGCCAACCTGTGAATTTTGGCCTCTAGCTCAGCCGGCACCTAGGGAAACATATCAAACCTGTGCATTTTTGAAAACTACACACCTAAGGGAATCCAAGATGGGGTGACTTGTGGGGCTCTCACTAGGGTCTGTTACACAGAATCCTTTGCAAACCTCAAAATTTGACTAAAAAAACACTTTTTCCCCACATTTCAGTGACTGAAAGTTTTGGAATCTTGGAGGAACCACAAATTTCCTTCCACCCAGCATCCCCCAAGTCTCCCGATAAAAATGATACCTCACTTGTATGGGTAGGCCAAGTGCCCGCGACAGGAAATACCCCCAAAACACAACATGGACACATCACCTTTTCCAAAGGAAAACAGAGCTGTCTCTTGCAAAGTGCCTACCTGTGGATTTTGGCCTCTAGGTCAGTTGGCACCTCAGGAAACCTACCAAACCTGTGCTTTTTTAAAACTACACACCATGGGAATCCAAGATGGGGTGACTGGTGGGGATCTCACCAGGTTCTGTTACCCAGAATCATTTGCGAACCTCAAAATCTGGCTAAACAAAACATATTTTCCTCACATTTCAGTGACAGAAAGTTCTGGAATCTGAGAGCAGCCACATATTTCGTACCACGCAGCGTTTCCCCAAGTCTTTGATAAAAATTACACCTCACTTGTCCGGTGAGGCCTAGTGCCCACGACAGGAAATGCCCCAAAACACAACGTGGACACATCACATTTTCCCAAAGAAAACAGAGCTGTTGTTTTGCAAAGTGTCAACCTGTGAATTTTGGCCTCTAGCTCAGCCGGCATCTAGGAAAACATACCAAACCTGTGCATTGTTGAAAGCTAGACACCTAGTGGAATCTATGATCGGGTGACTTGTGGGGCTCTCACTAGGTTCTGCTACCCAGAATCCTTTGCAAACCTCAAAATCTGGCTAAACAAAACACTTTTTCCTCACATTTCAGTGACAGAAAGTTCTGGAATCCGAGAGGAGACACAAATTTTCTTACACCCAGCGTTCCCCCAATTCTCCCAATCAAAATGATACCTCACTTGTGTGGGGATGCCTAGTGCCCACGACAGGAAATGCCCCAATGTGCAATGTGGACACATCACATTTTCCCACAGAAACCAGAGCTGTTTTTTCCAAAGTGGCAACCTGTGAATTTTGGCGTCTAGCGCAGCCGGCACCTAGGGAAACCTATTAAACCTGTGCACTGTTGAAAACTAGACACCTAGTCGAATCTATGATGGGGTGACTTGTAGGGCTATCACTAGCTTCTGCTACCCAGAATCCTTTGCAAACCTCAAAATCTGACTTTTTCCTCACATTTTAGTGACAGAAGGTTTTGGAATCTGAGAGGAGCCACAAATTTTCTTCCACCTAGCATTCCCCTAAGTCTCCTGATAAAAATGATACCTCACTTGTGTGTGTAGGCCTGGTGCCCGCAAGAGGAAATGCCCCAAAACACAACTTGGACACATCACATTTTCCCAATGAAAACAGAGCTGTTTATTGCAAAGTGCTTACCTGTGGATTTTGACCTGTAGTTCAGTAGGCACATAGGGAAACCTACCAAACCTGTGCATTTTTTAAAACTACAGACCATGGGAATCCAAGATGGGGAAAATGGTGGGTATCTCACTAGGTTCTGTTAGCCAGAATCCTTTGCAAAAAGCAAAATTTGGCTAAAAAAACACTTTACCCTCACATTTCAGTGACAAAAAGTTCATGAATCTGAAAGGAGCCACAAATGTAATACCACCCAGCGTTCCCTCAAGTCTTCTGATACAAATTACACCTCACTTGTGTGGGGGAGGACTAGTGCCCGCGACAGGAAATGCCCCAAAACACAACGTGGACACATCTCATTTTCCCAAAGAAAACAGAGCTGTTGTTTGCAAAGTGCCAACCTGTGAATTTTGGCCTCTAGCTCAGCCGGCACCTAGGGAAACATACCAAACATGTGCATTTTTGAAAACTACACACCATGGGAATCAAAGATGGGGTGACTTGTGGGGCTCTCAACAGGTTCTGCTACCCAGAATCCTTTGCAAACCTCAAACTTTGGCTAGAAAAATAATTTTTCCTCACATTTCCGTGACAGAAAGTTCTGGAATCTGAGAGGAGACATAAATTTCCTTCCACCCAGCGTTTCCCCAATTGCCCCAATAAAAATAATACCTCACTTGTGTGGGTAGGCATAGTGCCCGCATCAGGAAATGCTCCAAAACACAACATGGACACATCACATATTCACAAAGAAACCGGAGGTGTTTCTTACAAAGTGCCTACCTGTGGATTTTGGCCTCTAGCTCAGCCGGCACCTAGGGAAACTTACCATACCTGTGCATCTTTACAAACTAGACACATAGGGGAATCTAAGATGGCCTGACCTGTGGGGCTGGCACCAGGTTCTGTTACCCAGAATCCTTTGCAAACCTCAAAATGTGGCTAAAAAAATACTTTTTCCTCCCATTTCAGTGACCGAAAGTTCTCGAATCTGAGAGGACACACAAATTTCCTTCCACCCAGCGTTCCCCGAATTCTTCTGATAAAAATTACACCTCACTTGTGTGGGTAGGCCTAGTGCACGCAAAAGGAAATGCCCCAAAACACAACGTGGACACATCACATTTTCCCAAAGAAAACAGAACTGTTTGCAAAGTGCCAACCTGTGAATTTTGGCCTGTAGGTCAGCCTGCCAAACCTGTGCATTTTTTAAAACTAGACACCTAGGGGAATTCAAGATAGGGTGACTTGTGGGGCTCTCACCAGGTTCTGTTACCCAGAATCCTTTGCAAACCGCAAAATTTGGCTGAAAAAACACTTTTTCCTCACATTTCAGTGACAGAAAGTACTGGAACCTGAGGGGAGCCACAAATTTCCTTCCACCCAGGATTCCCCCAAGCCTCCAGATAAAAATGATACCCACTTCTGTGGGTAGGCCTACTGCCCGCAACAGGAAATGCCCCAAATCACAATGTGAACACATCACATTTTCCCAAAGAAAACAGAGCTGTTTTTTGCAAAGGGCCAACCTGTGAATTTTGTCCTCTAGCTCAGCCGGCACCTAGGCAAACCTACCAAACCTGTGCATTTTTGGCAAACTAGACACCTAAGGGAATCCAAGATAGGGTGACTTGTGGGGCTCTCACCAGGTTCTGCTATCCAGAATCCTTTGCAGACCTCAAAATTTTGCTCAAAAAACACTTTCTCCTCATATTTTTGTGACAGAAAGTTCTGGAATCTGGGAGAAGCCACACATTTTGTTCCACCCAGCGTTCCCCCAAGTCTCCAGATAAAAATTATACCTAACTTGTGTGGGGATGCCTAGTGCCCACGACAGGAAATACCCCAAAAACACAACGTGGACACATCACATTTTCCCAAAGAAAACAGAGCTGTTTTTTGCAAAGTGCCAACCTGCGAATGTTGTCCTCTAGCTCAGCCTGCACCCAGGGAAACATACCAAACCTGTGCATTTTTTAAAACTACACACCATGGTTATCAAAGGTGGGGTGACTTGTGGGGGTCTCACCAGGTTCTGCTACCCAGAATCCTTTGGAAACCTAAAAATATGGCTAAATAAATACTTTTTCCTCACATTTCAGTGACAAAAAGTTCTGGAATTTCAGAGGAGCCACACATTTCCTTCTACCCAGCGTTCCCCCAAGTCTCCCAATAAAAATGATACCTCACTTGTGTGGGGAGGCCTTGTGCCCGCGACAGGAAATGCCCCAATACACAACATGGACACATCACATTTTACTAAAGAAAACAGAGCTGTTTTTTGCAAAGTGCCTACCTCTGGATTTTGGCATCTAGCTCAGCCGGCACCTAGGGAAACATACCAAACCTGTGCATGTTTGAAAACTAGAGACGCAGGGGAATCCAAGATGGGGTGACTTGTGGGGATCTCACCAGGATCTGTTAGCCAGAATCCTTTGCAAACCTCAAAATGTGGCTAAAAAAACATCTTTTCCTCACATTTCAGTGACAGAAAGTTCTGGAATCTGAGAGGAGCCACATTTTTCATACCACGCAGCGTTTCCCCGAGTGTTCCAATAAAAATTACACCTCACTTGTGTGGGGATGCCTAGTGCCCACAGAAGGAAATTCCCCAATGTGCAATGTGGGACACATCACATTTTCCCACAGAAATCAGAGCTGTTTTTTCCAAAGTGCAAACCTGTGAATTTTGGCCTCTAGCGCAGCCGGCACCTAGGGAAACCTGCCAAACCTGTGCATTGTTGAAAACTAGACACCTAGTAGAATCTAAGATGTGGTGACTTGTGGGGCTCTCAACAGTTTCTGTTAGCCAGAACCATGTGCAAACCTCAAAACCTGGCTAAAAAACATATTTTCCTCACATTTCAGTGACAGAAAATTCTGGAATCTGAGAGGAGCCACAAATTTCCTTCCACCCAGCATTCACCCAAATCTCCCAATAAAAATGATACCTCACTTGTGTGTGTAGGCCTAGTGCCCGTGAGAGGAAATGACCCAAAACACAAGGTGGACACAATACATTTTCCCAAAGAAAACAGAGCTGTTTTTTGCAAAGTGCCTACCTGTGGATTTTGGCCTGTAGCTCAGTCAGCACCTAGGGAAACCTACCAAACCTGTGCATTTTTTAAAACTACAGACCATGAGAATCCAAGATGGGGTGAATGGTGGGGATCTCACCAGGTTCTGTTACCTAGAATCCTTTGCAAACTTCAAAATTTGGGTAAAAAAACACTTTTCCTCACTTTTCGGTGACAGAAAGTTCTGGAATCTGAAATGAGCCACAAATTTCCTTCCACCCAGCGTTCCCCCACGTCTCCAGATAAAAATATTACCCCACTTGTGTGGGTAGGCCTAGTGCCCGCGACAGGAAATGCCTCAAAACACAATATGGACGTGTTGGAAATGGGGTCTTTGGTTGACAGTCAGGTTACACCCTGTTCAAGCAAGGACCCTCACTCTAGTCAGGGTAAAAGAGAATCACCCTCAGCTAACCCCTGCTTACCCCCTTGGTAGCTTGGCAGAGCAGTAGGCTTAACTTCAGAGAGCTAGGTGTAAAGTATTTGTACCAACACACACAGCAACTTAATGAAAACACTACAAAATGACACAACACCGGTTTAGAAAAATAGGAAATATTTATCTAAACAAAACAGGACCAAAACTACAAAAATCCGACATACACAAGTCAAGTTATGAATTTTTAAAGATTAAACTAAAAAATAGCGCTTAGAAACAAAAATGCTTCGAGGAGATGTTAACACGGCGTTGTGACGAAGTCGTTCCCAACAAGCCGACACCAGCGGTGCCGGACATGGAGTCGTGTAGACCCCCAAGTACAGTACCTTTGGTGAAGAGTGAAAACAAGCCGATGCGCGAAGTCAGGAATCGCGGCGTCTGTGCGAAACGTTGAATCCGTGCACTTCGAGCGGTGTCGGTCACGACGTGGTGCGGCGACTTCCACGGAGTCGCGGACTTCAGCGGGGCTACTGCGGCGTCGGGCCTGCGAAGAGCGTCGCGTTCCAGCGAAGGTCACGGCGTCAGGTGCAGGCGGCGTTACCGGATTCAGCAGCGGCGTCGGTCTGAAGTCGTCCGAAGTCGATTTCCTTGGATTCCACCAGCTTTCCTTTCAAGGGCCCAGGGACTGGATAGGGCACCACTTGTCGGGGCAGGAGTCTCTCCAGAGACTCCAGGTGCTGGCAGAGAGAAGTCTTTGCTGTCCCTGAGACTTCAAACAACAGGAGGCAAGCTCTAACTCAAGCCCTTGGAGATTTCTTCACAAGATGGAAGGAACACAAAGTCCAGTCTTTGCCCTCTTACTCTGGCAGAAGCAGCACTGCAGGAAAGCTCCACAAAGCAGAGTCACAGGCAGGGCAGCACTTCTTCCTCAGCTATCAGCTCTTCTCCAGGCAGAGGTTCCTCTTGGTTCCAGAAGTGTTTCTCAAGTCTGTAGATTTGGGTGCCCTTCTTATACCCATTTTAGTCTTTGAAGTCACCTTTCTTCAAAGGGGACTCACACCTACTTGTGAAATCCTGCCTTGCCCAGGCAAGGCATCAGACACACAGCAGGGGGCTGGAGCCGGCATTGTCAGAGGCAGGCACAGTCCTTTAAGATGAGAGTGACCACTCCACCCCTCCCTCCTAGCAGAGATGGCTAATCAGGAAATGCAGGTTACACCCCAGCCCCCTTTGTGTCACTGTCTAGTGCGAGGTGAAAAACAACCCAACTGTCAAACTGACCCAGACAGGGAATCCACAAACAAGGCAGAGTCACAGAATGGTTTAAGCAAGAAAATGCTCACTTTCTAAAAGTGGCATTTTCAAACGCACAATCTTAAAATCAACTTTACTAAAAGATGTATTTTTTAATTGTGAGTTCAGGGACCCCAAACTCCACATGTCCATCTACTCTCTAGGGGAATCTACACTTTAATCATATTTAAAGGTAGCCCCCATATTATCCTATGAGAGAGACAGGCCTTGCAACAGTGAAAAACGAAATTGGCAGTATTTCACTGTCAGGACATATAAACCACATTACTATATGTCCAACGTAATCCATACACTGCACCCTGCCCTTGGGGCTACCTAGGGCCTACCTTAGGGGTGCCTTACATGTAAGAAAAGGGAAGGTTTAGGCCTGGCAAGTGGGCACACTTGCCAAGTCGAATTTACAGTGTAAAAATACACTTACAGACACTGCAGCGGCAGGTCTGAGACATGATTACAGGGTTACTTGTGTGGGTGGCACAACCAGTGCTGCAGGCCCACTAGTAACATTTGATTTACAGGCCCTGGGCACCTCTAGTGCACTTTACTAGGGACTTAACAGTAAAACAAATATGCCAATCATGGAGAACCAATTACGTACAAATTATAAACTGGAGCACTTGCACTTTAGCACTGGTTAGCAGTGGTAAAAGTGCCCAGAGTAACAAAAACAGTAAAATCAGAGTCCAGCACACATCAACAACCTGGGGAACAGAGGCAAAAAGTTAAGGGAGACCACGCCAAGGATGAAAAGTCTAACACGTGTCCCCCCCAGCTAAAAGTGGGGAGCAACTACCCAACCTCATGGGAGTTGTCATCACTAAGGCGGAAGAACCTGGACAGACCATCAGCATTGGCGTGCTCTGTACCAGGACGATGTTCCACCATAAAGTCCATCCCCTGTAGGGAAATGGACCACCTCAACAGTTTTGAATTCTCACCCCTCATCTGCATTAACCATCTGAGGGGCCTGTGGTCGGTCTGAACTCGGAAGTAAGTCCCAAATAAGTAGGGTCTTAGCTTCTTCAGTGCCCACACCACAGCAAACGCTTTGCGTTCTATGGCACTCCACCTACGTTCCCTGGGTAGTAACCTCCTGCTAATGAAGGCTACGGGTTGATCTAGGCCCTCTTCATTAAGCTGTGAGAGTACTGCTCCAATACCATGCTCTGAGGCGTCTGTTTGCACAACAAACTCCTTGGAGTAGTCAGGTGCCTGCAGCACAGGTGCTGTGCACATGGCAGCCTTCAGGGCATCAAAAGCATTCATGCAAGCCTCTGTCCAGATCACTTTCTTGGGTTGCTTCTTAGAAGTCAACTCCGTTAAGGGGGTAACAATGGTACCATATCCCTTAACAAACCTCCTGTAATATCCTGTGAGACCTAAAAAGGCTCTCACTTCAGTTTGGGTCTTGCGAATCACCCTCAGCTAAACCCTGCTTACCCCTTTGGTAGCTTGGCAGAGCAGTAGGCTTAACTTCAGAGAGCTAGGTGTAAAGTATTTGTACCAACACACACAGCAACTTAATGAAAACACTACAAAATGACACAACACCGGTTTAGAAAAATAGGAAATATTTATCTAAACAAAACAAGACCAAAACTACAAAAATCCGACATACACAAGTCAAGTTATGAATTTTTAGAGATTAAACTCAAAAATAGCGCTTAGAAACAAAAATGCTTCGAGGAGATGTTAACACGGCGTTGTGACGGAGTCGTTCCCAACAAGCCGACACCAGCGGCACCTGACACGGAGTCGTGTAGACCCCCAAGTACAGTACCTTTGGTGAAGAGTGAAAACAAGCCGATGCGCGAAGTCGGGAATCGCGGCGTCTGTGCGAAACGTTGAATCCGTGCACTTCGAGCGGCGTCGGTCACGACGTGGTGCGGCGACTTCCACGGAGTCGCGGACTTCAGCGGGGCTACTGCGGCATCGGACCTGCGAAGAGCGTAGCGATCCAGCGAAAGTCACGGCGTCAGGTGCAGGGGGCGTTACCGGATTCAGCAGCGGCGTCGGTCTGAAGTCGTCCGAAGTCGATTTCCTTGGATTCCACCAGCTTTCCTTTCAAGGGCCCAGGGACTGGATAGGGCACCACTTGTCGGGGCAGGAGTCTCTCCAGAGACTCCAGGTGCTGGCAGAGAGAAGTCTTTGCTGTCCCTGAGACTTCAAACAACAGGAAGCAAGCTCTAACTCAAGCCCTTGGAGATTTCTTCACAAGATGGAAGGCACACAAATTCCAGTCTTTGCCCTCTTACTCTGGCAGAAGCAGCACTGCAGGAAAGCTCAACAAAGCACAGTCACAGGCAGGGCAGCACTTCTTCCTCAGCTATCAGCTCTTCTCCAGGCAGAGGTTCCTCTTGGTTCCAGAAGTGTTTCTCAAGTCTGTAGATTTGGGTGTCCTTCTTATACCCATTTTAGTCTTTGAAGTCACCTTTCTTCAAAGGGGACTCATACCTACTTGTGAAATCCTGCCTTGCCCAGGCAAGGCATCAGACACACAGCAGGGGGCTAGTGCCGGCATTGTCAGAGGCAGGCACAGTCCTTTCAGATGAGAGTGACCACTCCACCCCTCCCTCCTAGCAGAGATGGCTAATCAGGAAATGCAGGTTACACCCCAGCCCCCTTTGTGTCACTGTCTAGTGCGAGGTGAAAAACAACCCAACTGTCAAACTGACCCAGACAGGGAATCCACAAACAAGGCAGAGTCACAGAATGGTTTAAGCAAGAAAATGCTCACTTTCTAAAAGTGGCATTTTCAAACGCACAATCTTAAAATCAACTTTACTAAAAGATGTATTTTTTAATTGTGAGTTCAGGGACCCCAAACTCCACATGTCCATCTACTCTCTAGGGGAATCTACACTTTAATCATATTTAAAGGTAGCCCCCATATTATCCTATGAGAGAGACAGGCCTTGCAACAGTGAAAAACAAAATTGGCAGTATTTCACTGTCAGGACATATAAACCACATTACTATATGTCCTACCTTATCCATACACTGCACCCTGCCCTGGGGGCTACCTAGGGCCTACCTTAGGTGTGCCTTACATGTAAGAAAAGGGAAGGTTTAGGCCGGGCAAGTGGGCACACTTGCCAAGTCGAATTTACAGTGTAAAAATACACTTACAGACACTGCAGCGGCAGGTCTGAGACATGATTACAGGGTTACTTGTGTGGGTGGCACAACCAGTGCTGCAGGCCCACTAGTAACATTTGATTTACAGGCCCTGGGCACCTCTAGTGCACTTTACTAGGGACTTAACAGTAAAACAAATATGCCAATCATGGAGAACCAATTACGTACAAATTATAAACTGGAGCACTTGCACTTTAGCACTGGTTAGCAGTGGTAAAAGTGCCCAGAGTAACAAAAACAGTAAAATCAGAGTCCAGCACACATCAACAACCTGGGGAACAGAGGCAAAAAGTTAAGGGAGACCACGCCAAGGATGAAAAGTCTAACACGACGCATCACATTTTCCCAAAGAAAACAGATCTGTTTTTTCCAAAGTGCCTACCTGTGGATTTTGGCCTCAAGCTCAACCGGTACCTAGGGAAACCTACCAAACCTGTGCATTTTTTAAAACTAGTCACCTAGGGGAATCCAAGCTGGGTGACATGTGGGGCTCTCACTAGGTTCTGTTACCCAGAATCCTTTGCAAACCGCAAAATTTGGGTAAAAAACACTTTTTTCTCACATTTCGTTGACAGAAAGTTTTGGAATCTGAGAGGAGCTACAAATTTCCTTCTACCCAGCATTCCCCCAAGTCTACCGATGAAAATTACACCTCACTTGTGTGGGTAGGCCTAGTGCTCACAACAGGAAATGCCCAAAAGCACAACGTGGACACATCACATTTTCCCAAAGAAGACAGAGCTGTTGTTTGCAAAGTGCCAACCTGTGAATTTTGGCCTCTAGCTCAGCCGGCACCTAGGGAAACATACCAAACCTGTGCATTTTTGAGAACTAGACACCTAGGGGAATCCAAGATGGGGTGACTTTTGGGGCTCTCACCATGTTCTCTTACCCAGAATCCTTTGCAAACCTCAAAATTTGGCTAAAAAGATTATTTTTCCTCACATTTCGGTGACAGAAAGTTTTGGAATCTGAGAGGAGCCACAAATTTCCTTCTACCCAGCATTCCCCCAAGTATTCCGATTAAAATTACACCTCACTTGTGTGGGTAGGCCTAGTGCTCGCAACAGGAAATGCCCTAAAGCACAACGTGGACACATCACATTTTCCCAAAGAAAACAGAGATGTTTTTTGCAAAGTGCCAACCTGTGAATTTTGGCCTCTAGCTCAGCTGGCACATAGGGAAACATACCAAACCTGTGCATTTTTGAAAACTACACAGCTAAGGGAATCCAAGATGGGGTGACTTGTGGGGCTCTCACTAGGGTCTGTTAAACAGAATCCTTTGCAAACCTCAAAATCTGACTAAAAAAACACTTTTTCCTCACATTTCAGTGACTGAAAGTTTTGGAATCTTGGAGGAGCCACAAATTTCCTTCCACCCCGCATTCCCCCAAGTCTCCGGATAAAAATGATACCTCACTTGTGTGGATAGGCCTAGTGCCCGCGACAGGAAATACCCCCAAAACACAACATGGACACATCACATTTTCCAAAGGAAAACAGAGCTGTTTCTTGCAAAGTGCCTACCTGTGGATTTTGGCCTCTAGGTGAGTTGGCACCTCGGGAAACCTACCAAACCTGTGCATTTTTTAAAACTACACACCATGGGAATCCAAGATGGGGTGACTGGTGGGGATCTCACCAGGTTCTGTTACCCAGAATCATTTGCGAACCTCAAAATCTGGCTAAAAAACCATCTTTTCCTCACATTTCAGTAACAGAAAGTTCTGGAATCTGAGAGCAGCCACATATTTCGTACCACGCAGCTTTTCCCCAAGTCTTTGATAAAAATTACACCTCACTAGTCTGGTGAGGCCTAGTGCCCATGACAGGAAATGCCCCAAAACACAACGTGGAGACATCACATTTTCCCAAAGAAAACAGAGCTGTTATTTGCAAAGTGCCAACCTGTGAATTTTGGCTTCTAGCTCAGCCGGCATCTAGGTAAACATACCAAACCTGTGCATTATTGAAAGCTAGACACCATGGAATCAAAGACGGGATGACTTGTGGGGCTCTCAACATGTTCTGCTACCCAGAATCCTTTGCAAACCTCAAAATTTGGCAAAAAAAAACTTTTTCCTCATATTTCGGTGACAGAAAGTTCTGGAATCTGAGAGGAGATACAAATTTTCTTCCACCCAGCGTTCCCCCAATTCTCCCAATAAAAATGATACCTCATTTGTGTGGGGATGCCTAGTGACCACAACAGGAAATGCCCCAATGTGCAATGTGGACACATCACCTTTTCCCACAGAAGCCAGAGCTGTTTTTTCCAAAGTGCCAACCTGTGAATTTTGGCCTCTAGCGCAGCCGGCACCTAGGGAAACCTACTAGACCTGTGCACTGTTGAAAACTAGACACCTAGTGGAATCTATGATGGGGTGACTTGTGGGGCTCTCACTAGGTTCTGCTACCCGGAATCCTTTGCAAACCTCAAAATCTGTCTAAACAAAACACCTTTTCCTCACATTTCAGTGACAGAAGGTTTTGGAATATGAGAGGAGCCACGAATTTCCGTCCACCTAGCATTCCCCCAAGTCTCCTGGTAAAAATTATACCTCACTTGTGTGTGTAGGCCTAGTGCCCGCGAGAGGAAATGCCCCAAAACACAAAGTGGACACATCACATTTTCCCAAAGAAAACAGAGCTGTTTATTGCAAAGTGCCTACCTGTGGATTTTGACCTGTAGTTCAGTCGGCACATAGGGAAACCTACCAAACCTGTGCATTTTTTAAAACTACAGACCATGGGAATCTAAGATGGGGTGAATGGTGGGGATCTCACCAGGTTCTGTTACCTAGAATCCTTTGCAAACCTCAAAATGTGGCTAAAAAAACACTTTTTCATAAATTTTCGATGACAGAAAGTTCTGGAATCTGAAAGGAGCCACAAAGTTCCTTCCACCCAGCGTTCCCCCAAGTCTTCCGATAAAAATTACACCTCACTTGTGTGGGGCTGCCTAGTGCCTGTGACAGGAAATGCCCCAAAACAGAACATGGACACATCACATTTTGCTAAAGAAAACAGATCTGTTTTTTTCCAAAGTGCCTACCTCTGGATTTTGGCCTCTATCTCAGCCGGTACCTAGGGAAACCTACCAAACCTGTGAATGTTTGAAAACTAGACACCTCTGGGAATCCAAGATGGGGTGACTTGTGGGGCTCTCACCAGGTTCTGTTTCCCAGAATCCTTTGCAAACCACAAAATTTGACTTTAAAAAAAACACTTTTTTTCACATTTCAGTGACAGAAAGTTCTGGAATCTAAGAGGAGCCACATATTTCGTACCACCCAGTGTTTCCCCAAGTCTTCTGATAAAAATTACACCTCACTTGTGTGGGGAGGCCTAGTGCCCAGACAGGAAATGCCCCAAAACACAACGTGGACACATCACATTTTCCCAAAGAAAACAGAGCTGTTTTTGCAAAGTGCCAACCTGTGAATTTTGGCATCTAGCTCAGCTGGCACCTAGGGAAACATACCATATATTTGCATTTTTGAAAACTACACACCATGGGAATCTAAGATGGGGTGAATGGTGGGGATCTCACTAGGTTCTGCTACCCAGAATCCTTTGCAAACCTCAAAATTTGGCTAAAAAAATACTTTTTCTTTACATTTCGGTGGCAAAAAGTTCTGGAATCTCAGAGGAGCCACAAATTTCCTTCCACCCAATGTTCCCCCAAGTCTCCCAATAAAAATGATACCTCACTTGTGTGGGTAGGCCTAGTGCCCGCAACACGAAATGCCCCAAAACACAACATGGACACATCACATTTTACTAAAGAAAACAGAGCTGTTTTTTCCAAAGTGCCAACCTCTGGATTTTGGCCTCTAGCTCAGCCGGCACCTAGGGAAAACTACCAAACCTATGCATGTTTGAAAACTAGACACCTAGGGGAATCCAAGATGAGGTGACTTGTGGGGCTCTCACCAGGTTCTGTTAGCCAGAATCCTTTGCAAACTGCAAAATGTGAGTAAAAAAACACTTTTTCCTCACATTTCAATGACGGAAAGTTCTGGAATCTGAGAGGAGCCACATATTTCATACCACCCAGTGTTTTCCCAAGTCTTCCAATAAAAATTACACCTCACTTGTGTGTGGAGTCCTAGTGCCCGTGACAGGAAATGCCCCAAAACACGACGTGGACACATCACATTTTCCCAAAGAAAACAGAGCTGTTGTTTGCAAAGTGCCAACCTGTGAATTTTGGCATCTAGCTCAGCCGGCACCTATGGAAACATACTAAACCTGTGCATTGTTGAAAGCTAGACACCATGGGAATCAAAGATGGGATGACTTGTGGGGCTCTCAACATGTTCTGCTACCCAGTATCCTTTGCAAACCTCAAAATTTGACAAAAAAAAACTTTTTCCTCATATTTCGGTGACAGAAAGTTCTGGAATCTGAGAGGAGACACAAATTTTCTTCCACGCATCGTTCCCCCAATTCTCCTGATAAAAATGATACCTCACTTGTGTGGGGATGCCTAGTGCCCACGACAGGAAATTCCACAATGTGGACACATCACATTTTCCCACAAAAACCAGAGCTGTTTTTTCCAAAGTGCCAACCTGTGAATTTTGGCCTCTAGTTCAGCCGGCACCTAGGGAAACCTACCAAACCTGTGCATTGTTGAAAACTAGACACCTAGGGAAATCCAAGATGGGGTGACTTGTGGGGCTCTCACCAGGTTCTGCTAACCAGAATCCTTTGCAAACCTCAACAGTTGGCAAAAAAAATACTTTTTCCTCACATTTCAGTTACAGAAGGTTTTGGAATCTGAGAGGAGCCACAAATTTCCTTCCACCCAGCATTCCCCCAAGTCTCACGATAAAAATGATACCTCACTTGTGTGTGTAGGCCTAGTGCCCGCGACAGGAAATGCCCCAAAACACAACATGGACAGATCACATTTTCCCAAAGAAAACAGAGCTGTTTTTTGCAAAGTGCCTACCTGTTGATTTTGCCCTGTAGGTCAGTCGGCACCTAGGGAAACCTACCAAACCTGTGCATTTTTTAAAACTACAGACAATGGGAATCCAAGATGGGGTGATGGTGGGGATCTCACCAGGTTCTGATACACAGAATCCTTTGCAAACCTCAAATTTGGCTAAAAAAACACATTTTCCTCACTTTTCGGTGACAGGAAGTTCTGGAATATGAAAGGAGCCACAAATTTCCTTCCACCCAGCGTTCCCCCACGTCTCCAGATAAAAATGATACCTCACTTGTGTGAGTAGGCTTAGCGCCCGTGACAGGAAATGCCTGAAAACACAATGTGGACGCATCACATTTTCCCAAAGAAAACACAGCTGATTTTTGCAAAGTGCCTACCTGTGGATTTTGGCCTCTAGCTCAACCGGTACCTAGGGAAACCTACCAAAACTGTGCATTTTTGAAAACTAGACAGCTGGGGGAATCCAAGATGGGGTGACTTGTGGGGCTCTCACCAGGTTCTGTTACTCAGAATCATTTGCAAACCTCAAAATTTGGCAAAAAAAAACTCTCCTCTCACAGTTTGCTGACAGAAAGTTCTGGAATCTGAGAGGAGCCACAAATTTCCTTCCACCCAGCGTTCCCCCAAGTCTCCAGATAAAAATGATACCTCACTTGTGTGGGTAGGCCTAGTGCCAGCGACAGGAAATGCCTGAAAACACAATGTGGACACATCACATTTTCCCAAAGAAAACAGAGCTGTTCTCTGCAAAGTGCCTACCAGTGGATTTGGCCTCTAGCTCAGCCGGCACCTAGGGAAACCTACCAAACCTGTGCATTTTTTAAAACTAGACCCCTTATGGGAATCCAAGATGGGGTGACTTGTGGGGCTCTCGTAAGGTTCTGTTACACAGACTCCTTTGCAAACCGCAAAATTTGGCTAAAAAAAAAAAAATTCCTCACATTTCGGTGACAGAAAGTTCTGGACCCTGAGAGGACCACACATTTTATACCACCCAGGGTTCCCCCAAGTCTTCTGATAAAAATTACACCTCACTTCTGTGGGATGGCCTAGTGCCTATGACAGGAAATGCCCCCAAAACACAACGTGGACACATCACATTTTCCCAAAGAAAACAGAGCTGTTTTTTACAAAGTGCCAACCTGTGAATTTTGGCCTCTAGCTCAGCCGGCACCATGGAAACCTACCAAACCTGTGCATTTTTTTGAACTAGACACCTAGGGGAATCCAAGATGGGGTGACCTGTGGGGCTTTCACCAGGTTCTGTTACCCAGAATCCTTTGCAAACCTCAACATTTGGCTCAAAAAATACACTTTTTCCTCACATATCAGTGACAGAAAGTTCTGGAATCTGAGAGGAGCCACAAATTTCCTTCCACCCAGCATTCCCCCAAGTCTCCCGATACAAATGATACCTTATTTGTGTGGGTAGGCATAGTGCCCGCATCAGGAAATGCCCCAAAACACAACGTGGACACATCACATTTTCCCAAAGAAAACAGAGCTGTTTTTTGCAAATTGCCAACCTGTGAATTTTGGCCTCTAGCTTAGCCGGCACCTAGGGAAACCTACCAAACCTGTGCATTTTTTAAAACTACACACCTAAGGGAATCCAGATGGGGTGACTTGTAGGGCTCTCACTAGGGTCTGTTACACAGAATCCTTTGCAAACCGCAAAATTTGAGTAAAAAAATACTTTTTCCTCACATTTCAGTGACAGAAAGTTCAGGAATCTGAGAGAACACACAAACTTTCTTCCAGCCAGCGTTCCCCCAATTTTCCCAATAAAAATGATACCTCACTTGTGTGGGGATGCCTAGTGCCCACGACAGGAAAGACCCCAATGTGCAATGTGGACATATCACATTTTCCCACAGAAACCAGAGCTGTTTTTTCCAAAGTGCCAACCTGTGAATTTTGGCCTCTAGCGCAGCTGGCGCCTAGGGAAACCTACTAAACCTGTGCACTGTTGAAAACTAGACACCTAGTAGAATCTATGATGGGGTGACTTGTGGGGCTCTCACTAGGTTCTGCCACCCAGAATCCTTTGCACACCTAAAAATCTGGCTAATCAAAACACTTTTTCCTCACATTTCAGTGACAGAAGATTTTGGAATCTGAGAGGAGCCACAAATTTCCTTCCACCCAGCATTCCCCCAAGTCTCCCGATACAAATGATACCTTATTTGTGTGGGTAGGCATAGTGCCCGCATCAGGAAATGCCCCAAAACACAACGTGGACACATCACATTTTCCCAAAGAAAACAGAGCTGTTTTTTGCAAAGTGCCAACCTGTGAATTTTGGCCTCTAGCTCAGCCGGCACCTACGGAAACCTACCAAACCTGTGAATTGTTGAAAACAAGACACCTAGGGGAATCCAAGATGTGGTGACTTGTGGGGCTCTCACCAGGTTCTGCTAACCAGAATCATTTGCAAACCTCAAAATTTGGCTAAAAAAACACTTTTTCCTCACATTTCAGTGACAGAAGGTTTTGGAATCTGAGAGGAGCCACAAATTTCCTTCCACCCGGCACTCCCCCACGTCTCCAGATAAAATAATACTCACTTGTGTGGGTAGGCCTAGCGCCCGTGACAGGAAATGCCTGAAAACACAATGTGGACACATGACAATTTCCCAAAGAAAACAGAGCTGTTTTTTGCAAAGTGCCTACCTCTGGATTTTGGCCTCTAGCTCAGCTGGGACCTAGGGAAACCTATTAAACCTGTGCATGTTTTAAAACTAGACACCTAGGGGAATCCAAGATGGGGTGACTTGTGGGGCTCTCACCAGGTTCTGTTACCCAGAATCCTTTGCAATCCGCAAAATTTGTCTAAGAAAAAAAAACTCCCTCCTCACATTTCGGTGTCAGAAAGTTCTGGAATCTGAGAGGAGCCACACATTTCCTTCCACCCAGCATTCCCCCAAGTCTCCAGATAAAAATGATACTGCACTTGTGTGGGTAGGCCTAGTGCCCACAACAGGAAATGCCCCAAACCACAACATGAACACATCACATTTTCCCAAAGAAAACAGAGCTGTTTTTTCCAAAGTGCCTACCTGTGGATTTTGGCCTGTAGCTCAGTCGGCACCTAGGGAAACCTACCAAACCTGTGCATTTTTTTAAACTACAGACCATGGGAATCCAAGATGGGGTGAATGGTGGGGATCTCACTAGGTTCTGTTAGCCAGATTGCTTTACAAACCTCAAATTTGGCTAAAAAAACACTTTTTTCCTCACTTTTCGGTGACAGAAAGTTCTGGAATCTGAAAGGAGCCACAAATTTCCTTCCACCCAGCGTTCCCCCACGTTTCCAGATAAAATAATACCTCACTTGTGTGGGTAGGCCTAGCGCCCGTGACAGGAAATGCCTGAAAACACAATGTGGACACATGACATTTTCCCAAAAAAAACAGAGCTGTTTTTTACAAAGTGCCTACCTCTGGATTTTGGCCTCTAGCTCAGCCAGGACCTAGGGAAACCTACCAAACCTGTGCATGTTTTAAAACTGGACACCTAGGGGAATCCAAGATGGAGTGATTTGTAGGGTTCCCACCAGGTTCTGTTACCCAGAATACTTTGCAAACCTCAAATTTGGCTAAAAAAAAATTTTTCCTCACTTTTCAGTGACAGAAAGTTCTGGAATTTAAAAGAAGCCACAAATTTCCTTCCACCCAGCACCCGCAACAGGAAATGCCCCAAACCACAATGTGGACACATGACATTTTCCCAAAGAAAAGAGAGCTGTTTTTTACAAAGTGCCAACCTGTGAATTTTGGCATATAGCTCAGCCGGGACCTAGGGAAACCTACCAAACCTGTGCATTTTTGAAAACTAGACACCTAGGGGAATCCAATATGGAGTGATTTGTAGGGCTCCCGCCATGGTTCTGTTACCCAGAATCCTTTGCAAACCTCAAATTTGGCTAAAAAACATTTTTTCCTCACTTTTCAGTGACAGAAAGTTCTGGAATTTAAAAGAAGCCACAAATTTCCTTCCACCCAGCACCCGCAACAGGAAATGCCCCAAACCACAATGTGGACACATGACATTTTCCCAAAGAAAAGAGAGCTGTTTTTTACAAAGTGCCAACCTGTGAATTTTGGCATATAGCTCAGCCGGGACCTAGGGAAACCTACCAAACCTGTGCATTTTTTAAAACTAGACACCTAGGGGAATCCAAGATGGAGTGATTTGTAGGGCTCCCACCAGATTATGTTACCCAGAATCCTTTGCAAACCTCAAATTTGGCTAAAAAACATTTTTTCCTCACTTTTCAGTGACAGAAAGTTCTGGAATCTGAAAGAAGCCACAAATTTCCTTCCACCCAGCGCCCGCAACAGGAAATGCCCCAAACCACACATCACATTTTCCCAAAGAAAACAGAGCTGTTTTTTGCAAAGTGCCTACCTGTGGATTTTGGCCTGTAGCTCAGTCGGCTCCTAGGGAAACGTACCAAACCTATGCATTTTTTAAAACTACAGACCATGGGAATCCAAGATAGGGTGAATGGTGGGGATCTCACCAGGTTCTGTTAGCCAGATTCCTTTGCAAACCTCAAATTTGGCTAAAAAAACACTTTTTTCCTCACTTTTCAGTGACAGAAAGTTCTGGAATCTGAGAGGTGCCACATATTTCATACCACCCAGCATTTCCCCAAGTCTTCCGACAAAAATTACACGTCTCTTGTGTGGGGAAGCCTAGTGCCCGTGACAGGAAATGCCCCAAAACACAACATGGACACATCACATTTTCCCAAAGAAAACAGAGCTGTTGTTTGCATAGTGCCAACCTGTGAATTTTGGCCTCTAGCTCAGCCGTCACCTAGGGAAACATACCAAGCCTGTGCATTTCTGAAAACAACACACCATGGGAATCAAAGATGGGGTGACTTGTGGGGCTCTCAACATGTTCTGCTACCCAGAATCCGTTGCAAACCTAAAAATTTGGCTAAAAAAATACTTTTTCCTCATATTTCGGTGACAGAAAGTTCTGGTATCTGAGAGGAGACACACATTTACTTCCACCCAGCGTTCCCCCAACTCTCCCGATAAAAAGGATACCTCGCTTGTTTGGGTAGGCCTAGTGCCCGCTGCAGGAAATGCCCCAAAACACAACGTGGACACATCACATTTTCCCAAAGAAAACAGAGCTGTTTTTTCCAAAGTGCCCACCTGTGGATTTTGGCCTTCAGCTCAGCTGGTCCCCTGGAAACCTACCAAACCTGTGCATTTCTTAAAACTAGAAACCTAGGGGAATCCAAGATGGGGTGACTTGAGGGGCTCTCACCAGGTTCTGTTACCCAGAATCCTTTGCAAACCGCAAAATTTGGCTAAAAAAAAACACATTTTCCTCACATTTCAGTGACACAAAGTTCTGGAACCTGAGAGAAGCCACAAATTTCATACCACCCAGCGTTCCCACAAGTCTTCCGATAACAATTACACATCACTTGTGTGGGGCGGCCTAGTGCCCATGACAGGAAGTGCCCCAAAACATAACGTGGACGCATCACATTTTCCCAAAGAAAACAGAGCTATTGTTTGCAAAGTGCCAACCTGTGAATTTTGGCTTCTAGCTCAGCCGGCCCCTAGGGAAACCTGCCAAACCTTTGCATTTTTGAAAACTAGACACCAAGGGGAATCCAAGATGGGGTGACTTGTGGGGCTCTCACCAGGTTCTGTTACCCCAAATCCTTTGCAAACCTCAAAATTAGTTTAAAAAACACTTTCTCCTCATATTTTGCTGACAGAAAAGTCTGAAATCTGAGAGGAGCCACAAATTTCCTTCCACCCAGTGTTCCCCCAAGTCTCCAGATAAAAATTATACCTCACTTGTGTGGGTAGTCCTAGTGCCCGTGACAGGAAATGCCCCAAAGCACAACGTGGACACATCACATTTTCCCAAAGAAATCAGAGATGTTTTTTGCAAAGTGCCAACCTGTGAATTTTGGCCTCTAGCTCAGTCAGCACCTAGGGAAACCTACCAAACCTGTGCATTTTTTTAAACTACACACCTAAGGGAATCCAAGATGGGCTGATTTGTCGGGCTCTCACTAGGTTCTGTTACCCAGAATCCTTTTCAAACCTCAAAATTTGACTAAAAAAACACATTGTCCTCACAATTCAGTGACAGAAAGTTTTGGAATCTTAGAGGAGCCACAAATTTCCTTCCACCCAGCATTCCCCCAAAGTTTCCCGATAAAAATGATACCTCAATAGTGTGGGTAGGCCTAGGGCCCGTGACAGGAAATGCCCCAAAACACAACGTGAACGCATCACATTTTCCCAAAGAAAACAGAGCTGTTTTTTGCAAAGTGCCTGCCTGTGGGTTTTGGCCTGTAGCTCAGTCGGCAGCTAGGGAAACCTACCAAACCTGTGCATTTTTTAAAACTACAGACCATGGGAATCCAAGATGGGGTGAATAGTGGGGATCTCACCAGGTTCTGCTACCCAGAATCCTTTGCAAACCTAAAAATTTGGCTAAAAAAACCATTTATTCCTCACTTTTCAGTGACAGAAAGTTCTGGAATCTAAAAAGAGCCACAAATTTCCTTCCACCCAACGTTCACCCACGTCTCCAAATAAAAATGATACCTCACTTGTGTGGGTAGGCCTTGTGCCCGCTACAGGAAGTGCCTGAAAACACAATGTGGACGCATCACATTTTCCCAAAGAAAACAGAGCTGTTTTTTTCAAAGTGCCTACCTGTGGTTTTTGGCCTCTAGCTCAACAGGTATCTAGGGAAACCTACCAAACCTGTGCATTTTTTAAAACTAGACACCTAGGAAAATCCAAGATGGGGTGACTTGTGGGGCTCTCATAAGGTTCTGTTACCCAGAATCCTTTGCAAACCGCAAAATTTGGCTAAAAAAAACACTTTTTCCTCACATTTCGGTGACAGAAAGTTCTGGAACCTGAGAGGAGCCACAAATTTCATACCACCCAGCGTTCCCCCAAGTCTTCCAATAAAAATTACACCTCACTTCTGTGGAGTGGCCTAGTGCCCATGACAGGAAATTCCCCAAAACTCAACGTTGACACATCTCATTTTCCCAAAGAAAACAGAGCTGTTGTTTGCAAAGTGCCAACCTGTGAATTTTGGCATCTAGCTCAGCCGGCACCTATGGAAACATACTAAACCTGTGCATTGTTGAAAGCTAGACACCATGGGAATCAAAGATGGGATGACTTGTGGGGCTCTCAACATGTTCTGCTACCCAGTATCCTTTGCAAACCTCAAAATTTGACAAAAAAATACTTTTTCCTCATATTTCGGTGACAGAAGGTTTTGGAATCTGAGAGGAGCCACAAATTTCCTTCCACCCAGCATTCCCCCAAGTCTCACGATAAACATGATACCTCACTTGTGTGTGTAGGCCTAGTGCCCGCGACAGGAAATGCCCAAAATCACAACATGGACACATCTGATTTTCCCAAAGAAAACAGAGCTGTTTTTTGCAAAATGCCAACCTGTGAATTTTGGCCTCTAGCTCAGCCGGCACCTAGGGAAACCTACCAAACCTGTGCATTTTTTAAAATTAGACACCTAGGGGAATCCAAGATGGGGTGACCTGTGGGGCTCCCACTAGGTTCTGTTACACAGAATCCTTCCATACTTCAAACTTTGGCCAAAAAAACACATTTTCCTCACATTTCAGTGACAGAAAGTTTTGGAATCTGAGAGGAGCCACAAATTTCCTTCCACCCAGCATTCCCCTAAGTCTCTAGATAAAAATGATACCTCATTTGTGTGGGTAGGCATAGTGCCCGCGGCAGGAAATGCCCCAAAACTCAACGTGGACACATCACATTTTCCCAAAGAAAACAGAGGTATTTTTTACAAAGTGCCTACCTGTGGATTTTGGCATCTAGCTCTGCCGGCATCTAGCGAAACCTACCATAGCTGTGCATGTTTACAAACTAGACACCTAGGGGAATCCAAGATGGGGTGTCTTGTGGGGTGCCACCAGGTTGTGTTACCCAGAATACTTTGCAAACCGCAAAATTTGCCTAAAACAAAATTCCTCCTCACATTTTGGTGATAGAAAGTTCTGGAATCTGAGACGAGCCACACATTTCCTTCCACCCGGCGTTCCCCCAAGTCTCCAGATAAAAATGATACCTCACTTGGGTGGGTAGGCCTAGTGCAAGCGACAGGAAATGCCCCAATGCACAACGTGGACACATCACATTTTTCCAAAGAAAACAAAGCTGTTTTTTGCAAAGTGCCAACCTGTGAATTTTGGCTTCTAGCTCAGCCGGCACCTAGGGAAAACTACCAAACCTGTGAATTGTTGAAAACTAGACACCTAGGGGAATCCAAGATGGGGTGACTTGTGGGGCTCTCACTAGGTTCTGCTAACCAGAATCATTTGCAAACCTCAAAATTTGGCTAATAAAACACATTTTCCTCACATTTCAGTGACAGAAGGTTTTGGAATCTGAGAGGAGCCACAAATTGTCTTCCACCCAGCATTCCCCTAAGTCTGCCGATAAAAATGATACCTCACTTGTGTGTGTAGGCCTAGTGCCCGCGACAGGAAATGCCCCAAAACACAACATGGACAGATCACATTTTCCCAAAGAAAACAGAGCTGTTTTTTGCAAAGTGCCTACCTGTTGATTTTGCCCTGTAGGTCAGTCGGCACCTAGGGAAACCTACCAAACCTGTGCATTTTTTAAAACTACAGACAATGGGAATCCAAGATGGGGTGATGGTGGGGATCTCACCAGGTTCCGATACACAGAATCCTTTGCAAACCTCAAATTTGGCTAAAAAAACACATTTTCCTCACTTTTCGGTGACAGGAAGTTCTGGAATATGAAAGGAGCCACAAATTTCCTTCCACCCAGCGTTCCCCCACGTCTCCAGATAAAAATGATACCTCACTTGTGTGAGTAGGCTTAGCGCCCGTGACAGGAAATGCCTGAAAACACAATGTGGACGCATCACATTTTCCCAAAGAAAACACAGCTGTTTTTTGCAAAGTGCCTACCTGTGGATTTTGGCCTCTAGCTCAACCGGTACCTAGGGAAACCTACCAAAACTGTGCATTTTTGAAAACTAGACAGCTGGGGGAATCCAAGATGGGGTGACTTGTGGGGCTCTCACCAGGTTCTGTTACCCAGAATCATTTGCAAACCTCAAAATTTGGCAAAAAAAACTCTCCTCTCACAGTTTGCTGACAGAAAGTTCTGGAATCTGAGAGGAGCCACAAATTTCCTTCCACCCAGCGTTCCCCCAAGTCTCCAGATAAAAATGATACCTCACTTGTGTGGGTAGGCCTAGTGCCAGCGACAGGAAATGCCTGAAAACACAATGTGGACACATCACATTTTCCCAAAGAAAACAGAGCTGTTCTCTGCAAAGTGCCTACCAGTGGATTTGGCCTCTAGCTCAGCCGGCACCTAGGGAAACCTACCAAACCTGTGCATTTTTTAAAACTAGACCCCTTATGGGAATCCAAGATGGGGTGACTTGTGGGGCTCTCGTAAGGTTCTGTTACACAGACTCCTTTGCAAACCGCAAAATTTGGCTAAAAAAAAAAAAATTCCTCACATTTCGGTGACAGAAAGTTCTGGACCCTGAGAGGACCACACATTTTATACCACCCAGGGTTCCCCCAAGTCTTCTGATAAAAATTACACCTCACTTCTGTGGGATGGCCTAGTGCCTATGACAGGAAATGCCCCCAAAACACAACGTGGACACATCACATTTTCCCAAAGAAAACAGAGCTGTTTTTTACAAAGTGCCAACCTGTGAATTTTGGCCTCTAGCTCAGCCGGCACCATGGAAACCTACCAAACCTGTGCATTTTTTGAACTAGACACCTAGGGGAATCCAAGATGGGGTGACCTGTGGGGCTTTCACCAGGTTCTGTTACCCAGAATCCTTTGCAAACCTCAACATTTGGCTCAAAAAATACACTTTTTCCTCACATATCAGTGACAGAAAGTTCTGGAATCTGAGAGGAGCCACAAATTTCCTTCCACCCAGCATTCCCCCAAGTCTCCCGATACAAATGATACCTTATTTGTGTGGGTAGGCATAGTGCCCGCATCAGGAAATGCCCCAAAACACAACGTGGACACATCACATTTTCCCAAAGAAAACAGAGCTGTTTTTTGCAAATTGCCAACCTGTGAATTTTGGCCTCTAGCTTAGCCGGCACCTAGGGAAACCTACCAAACCTGTGCATTTTTTAAAACTACACACCTAAGGGAATCCAGATGGGGTGACTTGTAGGGCTCTCACTAGGGTCTGTTACACAGAATCCTTTGCAAACCGCAAAATTTGAGTAAAAAAATACTTTTTCCTCACATTTCAGTGACAGAAAGTTCTGGAATCTGAGAGAACACACAAACTTTCTTCCAGCCAGCGTTCCCCCAATTTTCCCAATAAAAATGATACCTCACTTGTGTGGGGATGCCTAGTGCCCACGACAGGAAAGACCCCAATGTGCAATGTGGACATATCACATTTTCCCACAGAAACCAGAGCTGTTTTTTCCAAAGTGCCAACCTGTGAATTTTGGCCTCTAGCGCAGCTGGCGCCTAGGGAAACCTACTAAACCTGTGCACTGTTGAAAACTAGACACCTAGTAGAATCTATGATGGGGTGACTTGTGGGGCTCTCACTAGGTTCTGCCACCCAGAATCCTTTGCAAACCTAAAAATCTGGCTAATCAAAACACTTTTTCCTCACATTTCAGTGACAGAAGATTTTGGAATCTGAGAGGAGCCACAAATTTCCTTCCACCCAGCATTCCCCCAAGTCTCCCGATACAAATGATACCTTATTTGTGTGGGTAGGCATAGTGCCCGCATCAGGAAATGCCCCAAAACACAACGTGGACACATCACATTTTCCCAAAGAAAACAGAGCTGTTTTTTGCAAAGTGCCAACCTGTGAATTTTGGCCTCTAGCTCAGCCGGCACCTACGGAAACCTACCAAACCTGTGAATTGTTGAAAACAAGACACCTAGGGGAATCCAAGATGTGGTGACTTGTGGGGCTCTCACCAGGTTCTGCTAACCAGAATCATTTGCAAACCTCAAAATTTGGCTAAAAAAACACTTTTTCCTCACATTTCAGTGACAGAAGGTTTTGGACTCTGAGAGGAGCCACAAATTTCCTTCCACCCGGCACTCCCCCACGTCTCCAGATAAAATAATACTCACTTGTGTGGGTAGGCCTAGCGCCCGTGACAGGAAATGCCTGAAAACACAATGTGGACACATGACAATTTCCCAAAGAAAACAGAGCTGTTTTTTGCAAAGTGCCTACCTCTGGATTTTGGCCTCTAGCTCAGCCGGGACCTAGGGAAACCTATTAAACCTGTGCATGTTTTAAAACTAGACACCTAGGGGAATCCAAGATGGGGTGACTTGTGGGGCTCTCACCAGGTTCTCTTACCCAGAATCCTTTGCAAACCGCAAAATTTGTCTAAGAAAAAAAAACTCCCTCCTCACATTTCGGTGTCAGAAAGTTCTGGAATCTGAGAGGAGCCACACATTTCCTTCCACCCAGCATTCCCCCAAGTCTCCAGATAAAAATGATACTGCACTTGTGTGGGTAGGCCTAGTGCCCACAACAGGAAATGCCCCAAACCACAACATGAACACATCACATTTTCCCAAAGAAAACAGAGCTGTTTTTTCCAAAGTGCCTACCTGTGGATTTTGGCCTGTAGCTCAGTCGGCACCTAGGGAAACCTACCAAACCTGTGCATTTTTTAAAACTACAGACCATGGGAATCCAAGATGGGGTGAATGGTGGGGATCTCACTAGGTTCTGTTAGCCAGATTGCTTTACAAACCTCAAATTTGGCTAAAAAAACACTTTTTTCCTCACTTTTCGGTGACAGAAAGTTCTGGAATCTGAAAGGAGCCACAAATTTCCTTCCACCCAGCGTTCCCCCACGTTTCCAGATAAAATAATACCTCACTTGTGTGGGTAGGCCTAGCGCCCGTGACAGGAAATGCCTGAAAACACAATGTGGACACATGACATTTTCCCAAAAAAAACAGAGCTGTTTTTTACAAAGTGCCTACCTCTGGATTTTGGCCTCTAGCTCAGCCAGGACCTAGGGAAACCTACCAAACCTGTGCATGTTTTAAAACTGGACACCTAGGGGAATCCAAGATGGAGTGATTTGTAGGGTTCCCACCAGGTTCTGTTACCCAGAATACTTAGCAAACCTCAAATTTGGCTAAAAAAAAATTTTTCCTCACTTTTCAGTGACAGAAAGTTCTGGAATTTAAAAGAAGCCACAAATTTCCTTCCACCCAGCACCCGCAACAGGAAATGCCCCAAACCACAATGTGGACACATGACATTTTCCCAAAGAAAAGAGAGCTGTTTTTTACAAAGTGCCAACCTGTGAATTTTGGCATATAGCTCAGCCGGGACCTAGGGAAACCTACCAAACCTGTGCATTTTTGAAAACTAGACACCTAGGGGAATCCAATATGGAGTGATTTGTAGGGCTCCCGCCATGGTTCTGTTACCCAGAATCCTTTGCAAACCTCAAATTTGGCTAAAAAACATTTTTTCCTCACTTTTCAGTGACAGAAAGTTCTGGAATTTAAAAGAAGCCACAAATTTCCTTCCACCCAGCACCCGCAACAGGAAATGCCCCAAACCACAATGTGGACACATGACATTTTCCCAAAGAAAAGAGAGCTGTTTTTTACAAAGTGCCAACCTGTGAATTTTGGCATATAGCTCAGCCGGGACCTAGGGAAACCTACCAAACCTGTGCATTTTTTAAAACTAGACACCTAGGGGAATCCAAGATGGAGTGATTTGTAGGGCTCCCACCAGATTATGTTACCCAGAATCCTTTGCAAACCTCAAATTTGGCTAAAAAACATTTTTTCCTCACTTTTCAGTGACAGAAAGTTCTGGAATCTGAAAGAAGCCACAAATTTCCTTCCACCCAGCGCCCGCAACAGGAAATGCCCCAAACCACACATCACATTTTCCCAAAGAAAACAGAGCTGTTTTTTGCAAAGTGCCTACCTGTGGATTTTGGCCTGTAGCTCAGTCGGCTCCTAGGGAAACGTACCAAACCTATGCATTTTTTAAAACTACAGACCATGGGAATCCAAGATAGGGTGAATGGTGGGGATCTCACCAGGTTCTGTTAGCCAGATTCCTTTGCAAACCTCAAATTTGGCTAAAAAAACACTTTTTTCCTCACTTTTCAGTGACAGAAAGTTCTGGAATCTGAGAGGAGCCACATATTTCATACCACCCAGCATTTCCCCAAGTCTTCCGACAAAAATTACACGTCTCTTGTGTGGGGAAGCCTAGTGCCCGTGACAGGAAATGCCCCAAAACACAACATGGACACATCACATTTTCCCAAAGAAAACAGAGCTGTTGTTTGCATAGTGCCAACCTGTGAATTTTGGCCTCTAGCTCAGCCGTCACCTAGGGAAACATACCAAGCCTGTGCATTTCTGAAAACAACACACCATGGGAATCAAAGATGGGGTGACTTGTGGGGCTCTCAACATGTTCTGCTACCCAGAATCCGTTGCAAACCTAAAAATTTGGCTAAAAAAATACTTTTTCCTCATATTTCGGTGACAGAAAGTTCTGGTATCTGAGAGGAGACACACATTTACTTCCACCCAGCGTTCCCCCAACTCTCCCGATAAAAAGGATACCTCGCTTGTTTGGGTAGGCCTAGTGCCCGCTGCAGGAAATGCCCCAAAACACAACGTGGACACATCACATTTTCCCAAAGAAAACAGAGCTGTTTTTTCCAAAGTGCCCACCTGTGGATTTTGGCCTTCAGCTCAGCTGGTCCCCTGGAAACCTACCAAACCTGTGCATTTCTTAAAACTAGAAACCTAGGGGAATCCAAGATGGGGTGACTTGAGGGGCTCTCACCAGGTTCTGTTACCCAGAATCCTTTGCAAACCGCAAAATTTGGCTAAAAAAAAACACATTTTCCTCACATTTCAGTGACACAAAGTTCTGGAACCTGAGAGAAGCCACAAATTTCATACCACCCAGCGTTCCCACAAGTCTTCCGATAACAATTACACATCACTTGTGTGGGGCGGCCTAGTGCCCATGACAGGAAGTGCCCCAAAACATAACGTGGACGCATCACATTTTCCCAAAGAAAACAGAGCTATTGTTTGCAAAGTGCCAACCTGTGAATTTTGGCTTCTAGCTCAGCCGGCCCCTAGGGAAAACTACCAAACCTGTGAATTGTTGAAAACTAGACACCTAGGGGAATCCAAGATGGGGTGACTTGTGGGGCTCTCACCAGGTTCTGCTAACCAGAATCATTTGCAAACCTCAAAATTTGGCTAATAAAACACATTTTCCTCACATTTCAGTGACAGAAGGTTTTGGAATCTGAGAGGAGCCACAAATTGTCTTCCACCTAGCATTCCCCCAAGTCTCCCGATAAAAATGATACCTCACTTGTGTGTGTAGGCCTAGTGCCCGCGACAAGAAATGCCCCAAAACACAACATGGACACATCACATTTTCCCAAAGAAAACAGAGCTGTTTTTTGCAAAGTGCCTACCTGTTGATTTTGCCCTGTAGGTCAGTCGGCACCTAGCGAAACCTACCAAACCTGTGCATTTTTTAAAACTACAGACAATGGGAATCCAAGATGGGGTGATGGTGGGGATCTCACCAGGTTCTGATACACAGAATCCTTTGCAAACCTCAAATTTGGCTAAAAAAACACATTTTCCTCACTTTTCGGTGACAGGAAGTTCTGGAATATGAAAGGAGCCACAAATTTCCTTCCACCCAGCGTTCCCCCACGTCTCCAGATAAAAATGATACCTCACTTGTGTGAGTAGGCTTAGCGCCCGTGACAGGAAATGCCTGAAAACACAATGTGGACGCATCACATTTTCCCAAAGAAAACACAGCTGTTTTTTGCAAAGTGCCTACCTGTGGATTTTGGCCTCTAGCTCAACCGGTACCTAGGGAAACCTACCAAAACTGTGCATTTCTGAAAACTAGACACCTGGGGGAATCCAAGATGGGGTGACTTGTGGGGCTCTCACCAGGTTCTGTTACCCAGACTCATTTGCAAACCTCTAAATTTAGCAAAAAAAACTCTCCTCTCACATTTTGCTGACAGAAAGTTCTGGAATCTGAGAGGAGCCACAAATTTCCTTCCACCCAGCGTTCCCCCAAGTCTCCAGATAAAAATGATACCTCACTTGTGTGGGTAGGCCTAGTGCCAGCGACAGGAAATGCCTGAAAACACAATGTGGACACATCACATTTTCCCAAAGAAAACAGAGCTGTTCTCTGCAAAGTGCCTACCTGTGGATTTGGCCTCTAGCTCAGCCGGCACCTAGGGAAACCTACCAAACCTGTGCATTTTTTAAAACTAGACCCCTTATGGGAATCCAAGATGGGGTGACTTGTGGGGCTCTCGTAAGGTTCTGTTACACAGACTCCTTTGCAAACCGCAAAATTTGGCTAAAAAAATAAATAAATTCCTCACATTTCGGTGACAGAAAGTTCTGGACCCTGAGAGGACCACACATTTTATACCACCCAGGGTTCCCCCAAGTCTTCTGATAAAAATTACACCTCACTTCTGTGGGACGGCCTAGTGCCCATGACAGGAAATGCCCCCAAAACACAACGTGGACACATCACATTTTCCCAAATAAAACAGAGCTGTTTTTTACAAAGTGCCAACCTGTGAATTTTGGCCTCTAGCGCAGCTGGCGCCTAGGGAAACCTACTAAACCTGTGCACTGTTGAAAACTAGACACCTAGTAGAATCTATGATGGGGTGACTTGTGGGGCTCTCACTAGGTTCTGCCACCCAGAATTCTTTGTAAACCTCAAAATCTGGCTAATCAAAACACTTTTTCCTCACATTTCAATGACAGAAGATTTTGGAATCTGAGAGGAGCCACAAATTTCCTTCCACCTAGCATTCCCCCAAGTCTCCTGATAAAAATGATACCTCACTTGTGTGTGTAGGCCTAGTGCCCGCGAGAGGAAATGCCCCAAAACACAACGTGGACACATCACATTTTCCCAAAGAAAACAGAGCTGTTTATTGCAAAGTGCCTACCTGTGGATTTTGACCTGTAGTTCAGTCGGCACATAGGGAAACCTGCCAAACCTGTGCATTTTTTAAAACTAGACACCTAAGGGAATCCAAGATGGGCTGATTTGTCGGGCTCTCACTAGGTTCTGTTACCCAGAATCCTTTGCAAACCTAAAAATTTGGCTAAAAAAAACATTTATTCCTCACTTTTCGGTGAAAGAAAGTTCTGGCATCTGAAAGGAACCACAAATTTCCTTCTACCCAGCGTTCCCCCACGTCTCCAGATAAAAATGATATATCACTTGTGTGGGTAGGCTTAGTGCCCATCACAGGAAATGCCTGAAAACACAACGTGGACGCATTACATTTTGCCAAAGAAAACAGAGCTCTTTTTGGCAAAGTGCCTACCTGTGGATTTTGGCCTCTAGCTCAGCCGGCACCTAGGGAAACCTACCAAACCTGTGCATTTTTTAAAACTAGACACCTAAGGGAATCCAAGATGGGCTGATTTGTCGGGCTCTCACTAGGTTCTGTTACCCAGAATCCTTTTCAAACCTCAAAATCTGACTAAAAAAACACATTGTCCTCACATTTCAGTGACAGAAAGGTTTGGAATCTTAGAGGAGCCACAAATTTCCTTCCACTCAGCATTCCCCCAAAGTTTCCCGATAAAAATGATACCTCAATAGTGTGGGTAGGCCTAGTGCCCGTGACAGGAAATGCCCCAAAACACAACGTGAACGCATCACATTTTCCCAAAGAAAACAGAGCTGTTTTTTGCAAAGTGCCTACCTGTGGGTTTTGGCCTGTAGCCCAGTCGGCAGCTAGGGAAACCTACCAAACCTGTGCATTTTTTAAAACTACAAACTAAGGGAATCCAAGACGGGGTGAATGGTGGGGATCTCGCCAGGTTCTGCTCCCAGAATCCTTTGCAAACCTCAAATTTGGCTTAAAAAAACACTCTTTCCTCACTTTTCGGTGACAGACACTTCTGGAATCTGAAAGGAGCCACAAATTTCCTTCCACCCAGCATTCCCCCACGTCTCCAGATGAAAATGATACATCACTTGTGTGGGTAGGCCTAGCACCTGTGACAGGAAATGTCTGAAAACACAATGTGGATGCATTACATTTTCCCAAAGAAAACAGAGCTGTTTTTTACAAAGTGCCTACCTGTGGATTTTGGCCTCTCGCTCAACCGGTACCTAGGGAAACCTACCAAACCTGTGCATTTTTTTAAACTAGACACCTAGGGGAATCCAAGATGAGGTGACTTGGGGGGCTCTCGTAAGGTTCTTTTTCACAGAATCCTTTGCAAACTGCAAAATTTGGCTAAAAAAACACTTTTTTCTCACATTTCGGTGACAGAAAGTTCTGGAACCTGAGATGAGCCGCAAATTTCATACCACCCAGCGTTCCCCATTTCTTCCGATAAAAATTACACCTCAGTTCTGTGGGGCGGCCTAGTGCCCATGGCCAGAAAAGCCCCCAAAACACAACGTGGACAGATCATATTTTCCCAAAGATAACAGAGCTGTTTGTTGCAAAGTGCCTACCTGTGGATTTTGGCCTCTAGCTCAACCGGTACCTAGGGAAATGTACCTAACATGTGCATTTCTTAAAACTAGACACCTAGGGGAATCCAAGATGGGGTGACGTGTGGGGCTCTCGTAAGGTTCTGTTACACAGAATCCTTTGCAAACTACAAAATTTGGCTAAAAAAAATCTTTTTCCTCACATTTCGGTGACAGAAAGATCTGGAACCTGAGGGGAGCTGCAAATTTCATACCACCCAGCGTTCCCCCATGTCTTCCGATAAACATTACACCTCACTTCTGTGGTGCGGCCTAGTGCCCATGACAGGAAATGCCCCAAAACACAACGTGGACACATCACATTTTCCCAAAGAAGACAGAGCTGTTGTTTGCAAAGTGCCAACCTGTGAATTTTGGCCTCTAGCTCAGCCGGCACCTAGAGAAACCTACCAAAGCTGTGCATTTTTTAAAACCAGACCCATAGGGGAATCCAAGATGGGGTGACTTGTGGGGCTTTCACCAGGTTTTGTTACCCAGAATCCTTTGCAAACCTCAAAATTTGGCAAACAAAAACACTTTTTCCTCACATTTCAGTGACAGAAGGTTTTGGAATCTGAGAGGAGCCACAAATTTCTTTCCACCCAGCGTTCCTCCACATCTCCAGATAAAAATGATACATCACTTGTGTGGGTAGGCCTAGCGCCTGTGACAGGAAATGCCTGAAAACACAATGTGGACGCATTACATTTTCCCAAAGAAAACAGAGCTGTTTTTTGCAAAGTGCCTACCTGTGGATTTTGGCCTCTAGCTCAACCGGTACCTAGGGAAACCTACCAAACCTGTGCATTTTTGAAAATCAAAGACCATGGGAATCCAAGATGGGGTGAATGGTGGGGATCTCACCAGGTTCCAGAATCCTTTGCCAACCTCAAATTTGGCTAAAAAAAACACTTTTTTCCTCACTTTTCGGTGACAGACACTTCTGAAATCTGAAAGGAGCCACAAATTTCCTTTCACCCAGCGTTCCCCCACGTCTCCAGATAAAAATGATACATCACTTGTGTGGGTAGGCCTTGCGCCCGTAACAGGAAACGCCTGAAAATACAATGTGGACGCATTAAATTTCCCAAAGAAAACAGAGCTGTTTTTTGCAAAGTGCCTACCTGTGGATTTTGGCCTCTAGCTCAATAGGTACCTAGGGAAACCTACCAAACCTGTGCTTTTTTTAAAACTAGATACCTGGGGGAATCCAAGATGGGGTGACTTGTGGGGCTCTCGTAAGGTTCTTTTACACAGAATCCTTTGCAAACTGCAAAATTTGGTTAAAAAAAACACTTTTTCTTCACATTTCGTTGACAGAAAGTTCTGGAACCTGAGAGGAGCCGCAAATTTCATACCACCCAGCGTTCCCTCATGTATTCCGATAAAAATTACACCTCAATTCTGTGGGGCGGCCTAGTGCCCATGACAGGAAATGCCCCAAAACACAACGTAGACACATCTCATTTTCCCAAAGAAAACAGAGCTGTTGTTTGCAAAGTGCCAACCTGTGAATTTTAGCCTCTAGCTCAGCCTTCACCTAGGGAAACCTACCAAACCTGTGCATTTTTTTAAACTACAAACTAAGGGAATCCAAGACGGGGTGAATGGTGGGGATCTCGCCAGGTTCTGCTCCCAGAATCCTTTGCAAACCTCAAATTTGGCTTAAAAAAACACTCTTTCCTCACTTTTCGGTGACAGACACTTCTGGAATCTGAAAGGAGCCACAAATTTCCTTCCACCCAGCATTCCCCCACGTCTCCAGATGAAAATGATACATCACTTGTGTGGGTAGGCCTAGCACCTGTGACAGGAAATGTCTGAAAACACAATGTGGACGCATTACATTTTCCCAAAGAAAACAGAGCTGTTTTTTACAAAGTGCCTACCTGTGGATTTTGGCCTCTCGCTCAACCGGTACCTAGGGAAACCTACCAAACCTGTGCATTTTTTAAAACTAGACACCTAGGGGAATCCAAGATGAGGTGACTTGGGGGGCTCTCGTAAGGTTCTTTTTCACAGAATCCTTTGCAAACTGCAAAATTTGGCTAAAAAAACACTTTTTTCTCACATTTCGGTGACAGAAAGTTCTGGAACCTGAGATGAGCCGCAAATTTCATACCACCCAGCGTTCCCCAATTCTTCCGATAAAAATTACACCTCAGTTCTGTGGGGCGGCCTAGTGCCCATGGCCAGAAAAGCCCCCAAAACACAACGTGGACAGATCACATTTTCCCAAAGATAACAGAGCTGTTTTTTGCAAAGTGCCTACCTGTGGATTTTGGCCTCTAGCTCAACCGGTACCTAGGGAAATGTATCAAACCTGTGCATTTCTTAAAACTAGACTCCTAGGGGAATGCAAGATGGGGTGACTTTTGGGGCTCTCGTATGGTTCTGTTACACAGAATCCTTTGCAAACTACAAAATGGCTCAGCCGGCACCTAGGGAAACCTACCAAACCTGTACATTTTTTAAAACTACAGACTATGGGAATGCAAGATGGGGTGAATCGTGGGAATCTCACCAGGCTCTGTTACCCAGAATCCTTTGCAAACCTCAAATTTGGCTAAAAAAACACTTTTTTTCCTCACTTTTCGGTGACAGAAAGTTCTGGAATCTGAAAGGAACCACGAATTACCTTCCACCCAGCGTTCCCCTATGTCTCCAGATAAAAATGATACATGACTTGTGTGGGTAGGCCTAGCGCCCGTGACAGGGAATGCCTGAAAACACAATGTGGACGCATTACATTTTCCCAAAGAAAACAGCTGTTTTTTGCAAAGTGCCTACCTGTGGATTTTAGCCTCTAGCTTAACCGGTACCTAGGGAAATGTACCAAACCTGTGCACTTCTTAAAACTAGACACCTAGGGGAATCCAAGATGGGGTGACTTGTGGGGCTCTCGTAAGGCTCTGTTACACAGAATCCTTTGCAAACTACAAAATTTGGCTAAAATAAATCTTTTTCCTCACATTTCGGTGACAGAAAGATCTGGAACCTGAGAGGAGCTGCAAATTTCATACCACCCAGCGTTACCCCATGTCTTCCGATAAACATTACACCTCACTTCTGTGGGGCAGCCTAGTGCCCATGGCCAGAAAAGCCCCCAAAACACAACGTGGACAGATCACATTTTCCCAAAGAAAACAGAGCTGTTTTTTACAAAGTGCCAACCTGTGAATTTGGGCCTCTAGCTCAGCCGGCACCTAGAGAAATCTACCAAAGCTGTGCATTTTTGAAAACCAGACCCATAGGGGAATCTAAGATGCAGTGACTTTTGGGGCTTTCACCAGGTTCTGTTACCCAGAATCCTTTGCAAACCTCAAAATCTGGCTAAAAAAATACCTTTTTCCTCAAATTTCAGTGACAGAAGGTTTTGGAATCTGAGAGGAGCCACACATTTCCTTCCACCCAACGTTCCCCCACGTCTCCAGATAAAAATGATACATCACTTGAGTGGGTAGGCCTAGTGCCTGTGACAGGAAATGCCTGAAAACACAATGTGGACGCATGACATTTCCCCAAAGAAAACAGAGCTGTTTTTTGCAAAGTGCCTACCTGTGGATTTTGGCCTCTAGCTCAACCGGGTACCTAGGAAAACCTACCAAACCTGTGCATTTCTTAAAACTAGACATCTAGGGGATTCCAAGATGGGTGACTTGTGAGGATCTCATAAGGTTCTGTTACACAGAATCCTTTGCAAACTGCAAAATTTGGCTAAAAAAAACGTTTTCCTCACATTTCGGTGACAGAAAGATCTGGAACCTGAGAGGAGCTGCACATTTCATACCACCCAGCGTTCCCCCATGTCTTCCGATAAACATTACACCTCACTTCTGTGGGGCGGCCTAGTGCCCATGACCGGAAATGCCCCCAAAACACAACGTGGACAGATCACATTTTCCCAAAGAAAACAGAGCTGTTTTTTACAAAGTGCCAACCTGTGAATTTTAGCCTCTAGCTCAGCCGGCACCTAGAGAAACCTACCAAAGCTGTGCATTTTTGAAAATCAGACCCATAGGGGAATCCAAGATGGGGTGACTTGAGGTCCTTTCACCAGGTTCTGTTACCCAAAATCCTTTGCAAACCTCAAAATGTGGCTAAAAAACACTTTTCCTCACATTTCAGTGACAGAAGGTTTTGGAACCTGAGAGGAGCCACAAATTTCCTTCCACCCAGCATTCCACCACGTCTTCAGATAAAAATTATACATCACTTGTGTGGGTAGGCCTAGCGCCTGTGACAGGAAATGCCTGAAAACACAATGTGTACGAATTACATTTTCCCAAAGAAAACTGAGCTGTTTTTTGCAAAGTGCCTACCTGTGGATTTTGGCCTCTAGCTCAACTGGTACCTCGGGAAACCTACCAAACCTGTGCATTTTTGAAAATCACAGACAATGGGAATCCAAGATGGGATGAATGGTGGGGATCTCACCAGGTTCTAGAATCCTTTGCAAACCTCAAATTTGGCTAAAAAAAACACTTTTTTCCTCACTTTTCGGTGACAGACACTTCTGGAATCTGAAAGGAGCCACAAATTTCCTTCCACCCAGCATTCCCCCACATCTCCAGATGAAAATGATACATCACTTGTGTGGGTAGGCCTAGCGCCTGTGACAGGAAATGTCTGAAAACACAATGTGGACGCATTACATTTTCCCAAAGAAAACAGAGCTGTTTTTTCCAAAGTGCCTACCTGTGGATTTTGGGCTCTAGCTCAACCGTTACCTAGGGAAACCTACCAAACCTGTGCATTTTTTTAAACTAGACACCTAGGGGAATCCAAGATGGGGTGACTTGTGGGGCTCTCGTAAGGTTCTTTTTCACAGAATCCTTTGCAAACTGCAAAATTTGGCAAAAAAAACACTTTTTTCTCACATTTCGGTGACAGAAAGTTCTGGAACCTGAGAGGAGCTGCAAATTTCATACCACCCAGCGTTCCCCATTTCTTCCGATAAAAATTACACCTCTATTCTGTGGGGCGGTCTGGTGCCCATGACAGGAAATGCCCCAAAACACAACGTGGACACATGTAATTTTCCCAAAGAAAACAGAGCTGTTGTTTGCAAAGTTCCAACCTGTGAATTTTTTCCTCTAGCTCAGCCGGCACCTAGGGATACCTACCAAACCTGTGCATTTTTTAAAACTACAGACTATGGGAATGCAAGATGGGGTGAATCGTGGGGATCTCACCAGGCTCTGTTACCCAGAATCCTTTGCAAACCTCAAATTTGGCAAAAAAACACTTTTTTCCTGACTTTTCGGTGACAGAAAGTTCTGGAATCTGAAAAGAACCACAAATTACCTTCCACCCAGCGTTCCCCAACGTCTCCAGATAAAAATGATACATGACTTGTGTGGGTAGGCCTAGCGCCCGTGACAGGAAATGCCTGAAAACACAATGTGGACGCATTACATTTTCCCAAAGAAAGCAGAGCTGTTTTTTGCAAGGTGCCTACCTGTGGATTTTGGCCTCTAGCTCAACCGGTACCTAGGGAAACATACCAAACCTGTGCATTTCTTAAAACTAGACACCTAGGGGAATCCAAGATGGGGTGACTTGTGGCGCTCTCGTAAGGTTCTGTTACACAGAATGCTTTGCAAACTACGAAATTTGGCTAAAAAAAATATTTTTCCTCACATTTCGGTGACAGAAAGATCTGGAACCTGAGAGGAGCTGTAAATTTCATACCACCCAGTGTTCCACCATGTATTCCGATAAACATTATACCTCACTTCTGTGGGCGGCCTAGTGCCCACGGTCGGAAATGCCCCCAAAACACAACGTGGACCGATCACAGTTTCCCAAAGAGAACAGAGCTGTTTTTTACAAAGTGCCAACCTGTGACTTTTGGCCTCTAGCTCAGCCGGCACCTAGAGAAACCTACCAAAGCTGTGCATTTTTGAAAAACAGACCCATAGGGGAATCCAAGATGGGGTGACTTGTGGGGCTTTCACCAGGTTCTGTTACCCAGAATCCTTTGCAAATCTCAAAATTTGGCTAAAACAAAACACTTTTTCCTCACATTTCAGTGACAGAAAGTTTTGGAATCTGAGAGGAGCCACAAATTTCCTTCCACGCAACGTTCCCCCACGTCTCCAGATAAAAATTATACATCACTTGTGTGGGTAGGCCTAGCGCCTGTGACAGGAAATGCCTGAAAACACAATGTGAACGCATTACATTTTCCCAAAGAAAACAGAGCTCTTTTTTGCAAAGTGCCTACCTGTGGATTTTGGCCTGTAACTCAGTCGGCACCTAGGGAAACCGACCAAACCTGTGCATTTTTGAAAATCACAGACCATGGGAATCCAAGATGGGGTGAATGGTGGTGATCTCACCAGGTTCCAGAATCCTTTGCAAACCTCAAATTTGGCTAAATAAAACACTTTTTCCCTCACTTTTCGGTGACAGACACTTCTGGAATCTTAAAGAAGCAGCAAATTTCCTTCCACCCAGCGATCCCCCACGTCTCCAGATAAAAATGATACATCACTTGTCTGGGTAGGCTTAGCGCCCGTGACAGGAAACACCTGAAAATACAATGTGGACGCATTACATTTTCCCAAAGAAAACAGAGCTCTTTTTTGCAAAGTGCCTACCTGTGGATTTTGGCCTCCAGCTCAATCGGTACCTAGGGAAACCTACCAAACCTGTGCATTTTTTAAAACTAGACACCTAGGGGAATCCAAGATGGGGTGACTTGTGGGGCTCTCGTAAGGTTCTTTTACACAGAATCCTTTGCAAACTGCAAAATTTGGTTAAAAAAGACACTTTTTCCTCACATTTCGGTGACAGAAAGTTCTGGAACCTGAGAGGAGCCGCAAATATAATACCACCCAGCGTTCCCCCATGTCTTCCAATAAAAATTACACCTCAATTCTGTGGGGAGGCCTAGTGCCCATGACAGGAAATGCCCCAAAACAAAACGTGGACACATCTCATTTTCCCAAAGAAAACAGAGCTGTTATTTGCAAAGTGCCAACCTGTGAATTTTGGCCTCCAGCTCAACCAGCCCTAGGGAAACCTACCAAACCTGTGCATTTTTTAAAACTACAGACTATGGGAATCCAAGATGGGGTGAATGGTGGGGATCTCTCCAGGTTCTGCTCCCAGAATCCTTTGCAAACCTCAAATTTGGCTAAAAAAAACACTCTTTCCTCACTTTTCGGTGACAGACACTTCTGGAATCTGAAAGGAGCCACAAATTTCCTTCCACCCAGCATTCCCCCACGTCTCCAGATGAAAATGATACATCACTTGTGTGGGTAGGCCTAGCGCCTGTGACAGGAAATGTCTGAAAACACAATGTGGACGCATTAGATTTTCCCAAAGAAAACAGACCTGTTTTTTGCAAAGTGTCTACCTGTGGATTTTGGCCTCTAGCTCAACCGGTACCTAGGGAAACCTACCAAACCTGTGCATTTTTGAAAATCACAGACCATGGGAATCCAAGATGGGGTGAATGGTGGGGATCTCACCAGGTGCCAGAATCCTTTGCAAACCTCAAATTTGGCTAAAAAAACACTTTTTTCCTCACTTTTCGGTGACAGACACTTCTGGAATCTTAAAGGAGCCACAAATTTCCTTCCACCCAGCGTTCCCCCACGTCTCCAGATAAAAATGATACATCACTTGTGTGGGTAGGCCTAGCGCCCGTGACAGGAAACACCTGAAAATACAATGTGGAGGCATTACATTTTCCCAAAGAAAACAAAGCTGTTTTTTGTAAAGTGCCTACCTGTTGATTTTGGCCTCTAGCTCAATCGGTACCTAGGGAAACCTACCAAACCTGTGCATTTTTTAAAACTAGACACCTAGGGGAATCCAAGATGGGGTGACTTGTGGGGCTCTTGTAAGGTTCTGTTACCCAGAATCCTTTGCAAACCTCAAAATTTGGCTAAAAAATACACTTTTTCCTCACATATCAGTGACAGAAAGTTTTGGAATCTGAGAGGAGCCACAAATTTCCTTCTACCCAGCATTCCCCCAAGTCTCCCGATAAAAAATGATACCTCATTTGTGTGGGTAGGCATAGTGCCTGCGTCAGGAAATGCCCCAAAACACAACGTGGACACTTTACATTTTCCCAAAGAAAACAGAGCTGTTGTTTGCAAAGTTCCAACCTGTGAATTTTTTCCTCTAGCTCAGCCGGCACCTAGGGATACCTACCAAACCTGTGAATTTTTTAAAACTACAGACTATGGGAATGCAAGATGGGGTGAATCGTGGGGATCTCACCAGGCTCTGTTACCCAGAATCCTTTGCAAACCTCAAATTTGGCAAAAAAACACTTTTTTCCTGACTTTTCGGTGACAGAAAGTTCTGGAATCTGAAAAGAACCACAAATTACCTTCCACCCAGCGTTCCCCAACGTCTCCAGATAAAAATGATACATGACTTGTGTGGGTAGGCCTAGCGCCCGTGACAGGAAATGCCTGAAAACACAATGTGGACGCATTACATTTTCCCAAAGAAAGCAGAGCTGTTTTTTGCAAGGTGCCTACCTGTGGATTTTGGCCTCTAGCTCAACCGGTACCTAGGGAAACATACCAAACCTGTGCATTTCTTAAAACTAGACACCTAGGGGAATCCAAGATGGGGTGACTTGTGGCGCTCTCGTAAGGTTCTGTTACACAGAATGCTTTGCAAACTACAAAATTTGGCTAAAAAAAATATTTTTCCTCACATTTCGGTGACAGAAAGATCTGGAACCTGAGAGGAGCTGTAAATTTCATACCACCCAGTGTTCCACCATGTATTCCGATAAACATTATACCTCACTTCTGTGGGCGGCCTAGTGCCCACGGTCGGAAATGCCCCCAAAACACAACGTGGACCGATCACAGTTTCCCAAAGAGAACAGAGCTGTTTTTTACAAAGTGCCAACCTGTGACTTTTGGCCTCTAGCTCAGCCGGCACCTAGAGAAACCTACCAAAGCTGTGCATTTTTGAAAAACAGACCCATAGGGGAATCCAAGATGGGGTGACTTGTGGGGCTTTCACCAGGTTCTGTTACCCAGAATCCTTTGCAAATCTCAAAATTTGGCTAAAACAAAACACTTTTTCCTCACATTTCAGTGACAGAAAGTTTTGGAATCTGAGAGGAGCCACAAATTTCCTTCCACGCAACGTTCCCCCACGTCTCCAGATAAAAATTATACATCACTTGTGTGGGTAGGCCTAGCGCCTGTGACAGGAAATGCCTGAAAACACAATGTGAACGCATTACATTTTCCCAAAGAAAACAGAGCTGTTTTTTGCAAAGTGCCTACCTGTGGATTTTGGCCTGTAACTCAGTCGGCACCTAGGGAAACCGACCAAACCTGTGCATTTTTGAAAATCACAGACCATGGGAATCCAAGATGGGGTGAATGGTGGTGATCTCACCAGGTTCCAGAATCCTTTGCAAACCTCAAATTTGGCTAAATAAAACACTTTTTCCCTCACTTTTCGGTGACAGACACTTCTGGAATCTTAAAGAAGCAACAAATTTCCTTCCACCCAGCGATCCCCCACGTCTCCAGATAAAAATGATACATCACTTGTCTGGGTAGGCTTAGAGCCCGTGACAGGAAACACCTGAAAATACAATGTGGACGCATTACATTTTCCCAAAGAAAACAGAGCTCTTTTTTGCAAAGTGCCTACCTGTGGATTTTGGCCTCCAGCTCAATCGGTACCTAGGGAAACCTACCAAACCTGTGCATTTTTTAAAACTAGACACCTAGGGGAATCCAAGATGGGGTGACTTGTGGGGCTCTCGTAAGGTTCTTTTACACAGAATCCTTTGCAAACTGCAAAATTTGGTTAAAAAAGACACTTTTTCCTCACATTTCGGTGACAGAAAGTTCTGGAACCTGAGAGGAGCCGCAAATATAATACCACCCAGCGTTCCCCCATGTCTTCCAATAAAAATTACACCTCAATTCTGTGGGGCGGCCTAGTGCCCATGACAGGAAATGCCCCAAAACAAAACGTGGACACATCTCATTTTCCCAAAGAAAACAGAGCTGTTATTTGCAAAGTGCCAACCTGTGAATTTTGGCCTCCAGCTCAACCAGCCCTAGGGAAACCTACCAAACCTGTGCATTTTTTAAAACTACAGACTATGGGAATCCAAGATGGGGTGAATGGTGGGGATCTCTCCAGGTTCTGCTCCCAGAATCCTTTGCAAACCTCAAATTTGGCTAAAAAAAACACTCTTTCCTCACTTTTCGGTGACAGACACTTCTGGAATCTGAAAGGAGCCACAAATTTCCTTCCACCCAGCATTCCCCCACGTCTCCAGATGAAAATGATACATCACTTGTGTGGGTAGGCCTAGCGCCTGTGACAGGAAATGTCTGAAAACACAATGTGGACGCATTAGATTTTCCCAAAGAAAACAGACCTGTTTTTTGCAAAGTGTCTACCTGTGGATTTTGGCCTCTAGCTCAACCGGTACCTAGGGAAACCTACCAAACCTGTGCATTTTTGAAAATCACAGACCATGGGAATCCAAGATGGGGTGAATGGTGGGGATCTCACCAGGTGCCAGAATCCTTTGCAAACCTCAAATTTGGCTAAAAAAACACTTTTTTCCTCACTTTTCGGTGACAGACACTTCTGGAATCTTAAAGGAGCCACAAATTTCCTTCCACCCAGCGTTCCCCCACGTCTCCAGATAAAAATGATACATCACTTGTGTGGGTAGGCCTAGCGCCCGTGACAGGAAACACCTGAAAATACAATGTGGAGGCATTACATTTTCCCAAAGAAAACAAAGCTGTTTTTTGTAAAGTGCCTACCTGTTGATTTTGGCCTCTAGCTCAATCGGTACCTAGGGAAACCTACCAAACCTGTGCATTTTTTAAAACTAGACACCTAGGGGAATCCAAGATGGGGTGACTTGTGGGGCTCTTGTAAGGTTCTGTTACCCAGAATCCTTTGCAAACCTCAAAATTTGGCTAAAAAATACACTTTTTCCTCACATATCAGTGACAGAAAGTTTTGGAATCTGAGAGGAGCCACAAATTTCCTTCTACCCAGCATTCCCCCAAGTCTCCCGATAAAAAATGATACCTCATTTGTGTGGGTAGGCATAGTGCCTGCGTCAGGAAATGCCCCAAAACACAACGTGGACACTTTACATTTTCCCAAAGAAAACAGAGCTGTTGTTTGCAAAGTGCCAACCTGTGAATTTTGGCCTCTAGCTCAGCCAGCACCTAGGGAAACCTACCAAACCTGTGAATTTTTTAAAACTAGACACCTAGGGGAATCCAAGATGGGGTGACTTGTGGGGCTCTCATAAGGTTCTGTTACCCAGAATCCTTTGCAAACTGCAAAATTCGGCTGAAAAAACACTTTTTACTCACATTTCAGTGACAGAAAATTCTTGGTCCTGAGGGGAGCCACAAATTTCCTTCCACCAAGCATTCGCCCAAGTCTCCAGATAAAAATTATACCCACCTGTGTGGGTAGGCCTAGTGCCCGCGACAGGAAATTCCCCAAAACACAACGTGAACGCATGTCATTTTCCCAAAGAAAACAGAGCTGTTGTTTGCAAAGTGCCAACCTGTGAATTTTGGCAACTAGCTCAGCCGGCACCTAGAGAAACCTACCAAACCTGTGCATTTTTGAAAATCACAGACCATGGGAATCCAGGATGGGGTGACTTGTGGGGCTCTCACCAGGCTCTGTTACCCAGAATCCTTTGCAAACCTCAAATTTGGCTAAAAAAAGACTTTTTTCCTCACTTTTCGGTGACAGAAAGTTATGGAATCTGAAAGGAACCACGAATTACCTTCCATCCAGCGTTCCCCCACGTCTCCAGATAAAAATTATACATCACTTGTGTGGGTAGGCCTAGCGCCCGTGACAGGAAATGCCTGAAACACAATGTGGACGGATCTCATTTTCCCAAAGAAAACAGAGCTGTTTTTTGTAAAGTGCCTACCTGTGGATTTTGGCCTGTAACTTAGTCGGCACCTAGGGAAACCTACCAAACCTATGCATTTCTGAAAACTACAGACCATGGGAATCCAAGATGGTGTGAAAGGTAGGGATCTCACCAGGTTCTGCTCCCAGAATCCTTTGCAAACCTCAAATTTGGCTAAAAAAAACACTCTTTCCTCACTTTTCGGTGACAGACACTTCTGGAATCTGAAAGGAGCCTCAAATTTCCTTCCACCCAGCATTCCCCCACGTCTCCAGATGAAAATGATACATCACTTGTGTGGGTAGGCCTAGCGCCTGTGACAGGAAATGTCTGAAAACACAATGTGGACGCATTACATTTTCCCAAAGAAAACAGAGCTGTTTTTTGCAAAGTGCCTACCTGTGGATTTTGGCCTCTATCTCAACCGGTACCTAGGGAAACCTATCAAACCTGTGCATTTTTGAAAATCACAGACCATGGGAATCCAAGATGGGGTGAATTGTGGGGATCTCACCAGGTTCCAGAATCCTTTGCAAACGTCAAATTTGGCTAAAAAAAAACACTTTTTTCCTCACTTTTCGGTGACAGACACTTCTGGAATCTGAAAGGAGCCACAAATTTCCTTCCAGCTGAAGTACTGGGTTTTTCAGAACCCAGTGGTGACAGGGAACCTACCCTAAGACTTCGAGTCTTTCCTGTTTCAGACTACAGAAACACAGAGTCTTCTTGGTGAAGTCAAAGATCTTGTTTATTGGCTGCAGCCAGCAACAGGTATCCTAGAAGTACAACACGGTGTATATTCTCAGGATACTGCTCCCTTTGCAAAGCTAACCTTCTCTTTTATACAAAATATTATGCTTTAGGCAAACATTCCTTATTTTACAGTTGACCATTCACATATTTTCACTACACAGAAGTAGCAGGGTTATGATGACAAGCCCATATTTCAGTTAGTCCAGCCCTCAATCAATTACCCGGCAAGGCTCAGTACTTTCATCAGATATCGACGGACCCCCAATATAAACAGGCACCTCCTCCTTGTAAAGCAAGTCATAAAGAAAGAAACAGGGACAGGTGCGTGTAAGATTAGGCATGGTTTGTGTGTGATGAAAGGTTTTATGATGTGTTGTGCCTTGATACTAATCTCATTCAGCCACTGGGAAAGAAACTGGCCGAACAGGTTTGGCTTCAGGCAGTGGAGTCAGCTTGCCCAGGTCACAGAGGAGTCAGCAAAGATGTACGTGTCCTTCAGACTCGTTTTCGGCATTAGTCATTGGCCTATGTGAGGGCAATCACAAAATGGCTGTAGTTTAAATGGAACCCGAGGGTTCAGGACGGAAACTCTGATAATCGGTTGATTTCGTCACCCGAATATGAATACAATGCTTGTGCATACTATTCTAATCATTCTCGGTCTGCTGATACCAAAATCGTTGTGATACGACGATGTTTATAACACAGGTCCAGAATTTTCAGTACCGCAGACCCTCCTTTTGCCCTTACATAGGCAATAACCCATACTCACGCTAATCTGAGTCTAGGTCTATATTCATAAAGTCGTTGAGATGTTGCTGTAGCATCATCCTATTACTTAGCTTGTTTTTTGATACAGGTTTCCTTACACACGATGTAGCACAGAGGCCACATATTGCAGGAGTACACTGTACACACAGACAGGACAGGAAAAGAATGGCTAAGATCATCCCAATGACTACCAGAGTCTTCCATCCCCAGGCGGATATCAGCTCCCAGAACCACCCCATCAATGACAAATCTCCTTTATCCACGTGAATAGATTCGGAGATCTTATGCAGTTTGGAAATGGCCTGGTAGACTGTCGGAGCGTTATCTGGGATGAAAACACAGCAACTTGATTGGATCACTTTACATACCCCACCTCGGTCTGCAAGTATGACGTCTAATGCGACCCTGTTCTGAAGAGTCATAAGGCGATCCGACTGGAGCTCAGCAGTCAAATTACTAAGGGCACCGGCGGTTTCAACTACCGTGGATTCAACCACCCTTGTCAATTGCCTTATGTTCCTGCTGTTAACCATAGGACCCCAAAACGGCAGAAAACCCTTTACGAAATCTCCAAATTCTTGTCCTGTAGTGTCTTCTTTACTTATGACACCTCTAACTATCCTTGTCTTATGGTAATCTGCCGCGGCCGTGTAGGTGGGAGGTAACAGGAACGAAACAAAACATGTGCCTGAGAAGTCAGGGGGCAACCATGTATAGGCTCTATTATGGCAGATGAAATAGGTACCCTTAGCTGCTAAGAACGAAGGAGAAGTCTGAGACGCAAAAACATATGTTTCAGTGTAGATACTTTTCCCTAACTGAGCTCTGGGATTCTTGCCATTACCTTGCAGACATAGGTGACCCTGATGGGGTACAATCCAAATCAGGGAGGATCTCTTTGCTTGCTGGTTCCCACTCAGAGTAACTCCATATCCTGTTATGTTCCATCCAATATATGCTAGTGTCTCATCTCTCGGGATAGTCTCATAGGAAATATCTTCCCTAATCATATCTACTATACCCTTAGCTAGAGCACTATTCTTAGGATTATCTTTCACAGAACGTAGGGGGTTGGCTTCATACGCGTATATGAACACCGTTCTATATGCCCACACAGAACCATTATGGCTGAAAGGCAGGACCAGATAAGGGATACCTTTATAAGTAGTATGAGGCATAAGACCACACACCCAACAGCTAGTTGTGTTCACTACTAATTGGTGTTGGTGTAGAAGCTGAATGAATGAATTGTTGACAAATTCTAATCTTCTGGCAGACTCGTGTTCAGGCAGGGGGTGAAAAGAATGCGAGGAAACAGTAGAAGGAGGTATGGGCTGTGTAATGGGTGCAAATGTCACTTGAAAAGAGAATAAAACATATCCTATTAAAAACGTCATTACACTAAGCAACATGAAAATACATAATATCAAAAATCGTTTCTTTGTCATTATTAAACACATTCGGGCTTTAAAGTCCATCTGTTTGGCAGGTCTCTCATTCTTGAAAAACTCCATCCTCTCTAATTGCTGCTCGCGGTGGTAGGGTGTTCTATGCTAGGGAATGCTTCTGTCAGTCCAGGGCAACTCCCTTAGACCGACCAGAACTGTCGACCTAACGTCTTCAGCTGCACTCCAAAGACTTGGGCAACCACGACCCTACAGCTGAACCTGGATGGCGGTTCGAAAAGGAAAAAAAAAAAAAAAAATAAGAAAGTTTCTCAGATGAGAGAGCCGCACTTTTTAAAAAAATAGCAAAGGAACGGGAAAAAAATGATTTGTCCTTAGTTCTTGGTCTCAAATTATAACGGCTTTTTCCAGGTACTGTCTGGTTCTGGAACAAGAGTTCAGGCTCTGTAGTGTTCAATCGAATTGACGGTGGCACAGCTCCTTGCAAATTATTGTCACTTTCTCGTTCAGAAATTGTTCCTTTTACACGTGCATCGCTAAATGGCAAAAAACGACGCACAGTCTCAGTCTCAGAGTCAGTGATCCCCTCCTGGACCCACCGGTCATACGGTAGAGGAAAAGGGACCCTCTTGCAGTGTACGCCGTGGATCCAGTTCTTTTTCCCTTCCACTCAAACAACTGATCTTGTTGAGAGAAGGACGAGGTGGGGGCCGGTCCAACGGGGCTGGTCATTCTTTGTCCGCTGGAAGTTCTTGACCAGCACCCATGATCCAGGATCGATAAGATGTCCTGAAGCTTCAGAGACCTGAGGCAGAGTATCGTGAACCTGTTGGTGTAGAACACGCAATTTAGCCGTCAATTCATACAAATAATCAAGCAGTACAGGGTGTTCGATCTCACTGAATTTTGTTGGTCTTGGCACTCCCCATATGTTGGCTGGGCGGCCGAACACAATTTCATAGGGACTAAGTCCCACTCGCGAATGCACAGTTATTCTTGTTGATAGGAGTGCTAAAGGCAGAGCGTCAGGCCATTTAAGACCAGAGCTCGCTTGTATCTTTGCCAACTTCAGTTTTAGCGTGCCATTATAACACTCTACTAGTCCAGCTGATTGGGGGTGATTTGCAGCGTGGAATTTTTGCTGGATACCTAGTCCCTCACATACTTTTTTCATCACTCGACCCACAAATTCACTCCCATTATCACTCCAGACCATTCTCGGCATTCCAAACCTAGGGAAGAATTATTTGGCAAGGGCTTTAGCTGTGGATAAGGCAGTGTTGTCTTTTAAGGGATATGCTTCTACCCATCTTGAAAAGGTACAAACAACAACGAGTAGGTATTTCAGATTGTTGCACCTTTCCATGTGGATGAAATCTAGCTGCAAAACCTCGAACGGATACGTTGGAGGCGCAAAATGACCAGCTGGAGTTGGGGTTCCCCTACCAGGATTGTATTTCAGACACACCATGCAATTCTTCACAACATTCTCTGCACATTTAGGAATTCCAGCATTTTGCCATACTGGAGCCAACAACTTACAAATCCCTTTCACACTGATATGGGCCATTCCATGAGCCATTGTCACCACTGCAAGCACATACGCATCGGGTAATAACCATCGCTGATGTTCTGACAAGTCAACCCAACAACCATTTTCATCCAATTTACCCGTACTTTCTTTCCACACATTCAACTCTTTCTCTGAAGCTTCAGCTTGAAGAGACTTCACACCCTCTATCGTATCTTCACACATTAAAACGTCACCACCCCATCTTGCGGGGCCTGCAACATACATTCGATTCATCACATCTTTTGCTGTTTCTTTTGCGATTTCGTCAGCAAATGCATTGCCACGACCGACATCATCAGTAACCTTCTTGTGTGCACTGCATTTCACAATCGCAACTTGTAATGGCAAGGTCAGTGACTCAAGAAACTCATTCACCAACTGACCATGCTGAATTTTAGTTCCATGCAAAGTCAGGAACCCACGTTCTTTCCACAATCGTCCAAAACTATGGGCGACACCAAACGCATACTGGCTGTCGGTATATATGGTCACTTTCATTCCTTTCGATAACGCACACGCTCTCGTAAGTGCAATCAGCTCTGCTGCTTGAGCTGAATTATGTGGTATACGTGCAGCTTCAACAATCGTATGCAAAGTTGTGACAGCATATGCTGCAGTCGTATCACCATTTGGAAGCTTGAAGCATGAACCATCCACCCATAAGGTACCATCACACTTTACAAGAGGAGTATCTTTAAGATCTACTCTCCCTTTCGTTTCTTCTTCTGTCCTAAGAAAACAATCATGTTGTTCAACATCATCTGTCTCTACTGAAATCGGCAATAACGTGGCTGGATTCAACGTATTGCACCTCTTTATGTGCACATGACTCGCTAACAGTGTCAACTCGTAACCTGACAATCGAGCACTAGTTAAATGCTGTGTCTTGGTCCTGTTTAACAACGTGTCCACTGCATGTGGAACCATCACAATCAACATATTATTCATCACTAACCCAGCAGACTGTCGAATAGAAACAGCTGCTGACGCTGTGGCTCTCAAGCAACTCGGCAATGCTTTAGCTACCGGATCCAAAGTCGACGAAAAATATGCACATGGGCGCTGCTTGTCTCCAAAAGACTGTGTCAGTACTGACAATGCACAACCCTCTCTCTCATGGACATACAGTGTAAAGGGCTTACTGTAGTCGGGGGTACCCAACACAGGAGCCGAACACAATGCATTACGCAATTCGGAAAAACTTTTCTGACAATCTTCAGACCACGGAACGGGGTTCGGTGTATCTTTATAGGTCAATGCTACCAAAGGTTTGGCCAGCAAAGAAAAATTCGGTATCCATTGTCTGCAGTATGATGTAATGCCCAAGAAAGCACATACTTCTCTCTGTGTCCTTGGCACACTCAATTTTGCAATTGCCTGAATTCTTTCTGAGGTCAGTTTCCTTCCCTCCTTCGATAAGAGATGACCTAAGTAGGTCACTTCTTGTCGACAATATTGCAGTTTTGAAAGGGACACTTTGTGATGTAAATCAGACAAATGACGCAACAACAACAAGGTGGCTTCTTTACAAATCTCTTCAGTATCTGTAGCGACTAGCAAATCATCAATGTACTGAATAAGGGTAGCGCCGTCAGGTAAAACAATTGCATCAAGCTGTGTTTTTAAAGCCTGACTATATATTGATGGACTTTCACAGTAGCCTTGAGGAGCGCGTTTGAAGCGGAAACTTCGGCCTCCTAAACTGAAGCCAAAAATATCCCTGCTCTCCTCGGCAATCGGGATGCTGAAGAAAGCATTCTTTAAGTCAATCACCGAGAACCAGGTGGCGGAAGCTGGAACCATAGTTAATATGGCAGTGATATCAGGAACAACTGGAAACTGTGGTACAACTATTTTATTTACCTCTCTAAGATCAATCACGAACCTGTAAACAGGTGGCTTAGAGAGGTCAGTACGTTTCAAAACAGGCAGAACAGGACTATTACAAACGTTGCCTCTTGTCTCTTCAATTACATCTTTTTCAATTAAATCATAAATGATCGCTAGCAACGCCTTTTCACCTTCACTAGAGATCTTGTATTGTTGAATGCGTGGTAATTTAACATTGGCTTTCAATGTCACAACATAAGGCGGTATTTCCAAAAGACCCACATCATTAGCATCAGTAGCCCAAATGATATCAGGAAGAAACGACAATTCGGTCGGAAGTTTATCGTTCGACAAATACATTGGAGAGACCATTTTCCTACCCAGTGTAAGTTGTACTCCCGAAGGAGAACAATATAATGTCGCATACAATCTTTTCAACAAATCCAATCCTAACAAGTTTTCACCACAACCTGTCGTCAGAATAAGGGGTGCTTCCAATTCACAAGGTCCAACAGAAAGGGACATAGGACTAGAAATCGGGTTCCTAACTGGGGCGCCAGAAAAACCTACTGAAACATTCATCTCACCAGACAAAGGTGCGCCAGGGAGTTTTGGGTGCATAATAGAACTCTTTATAGCACCAGTATCCAACAGAAAAGGCTCTGACACACCTGATGTAATCACCTTAACATAAGGTCCATTCTGATCTACTGGAACTAAAAAAACTCCCTCTCTTCGTCTATGGCTGTCCTAGCAATTATTACCTTCCAGATTCTCATCTTCTGCATAGTAGTCGTCAGCATAGTACTGAGCCGTCCTACCAGACGCGTTATGTTGCTGGTCAAAACTATTCATTGAGTTTTGAGATGGAAAGGAACGCGTGTTCTTGGGGAAACTTCCACGTCCTCTACCTCTAGGAGTTTGTTGAACACCTCGACCTCTTGCGCCAGAAACATCATTCGTACGCTGTAACAAAATAGGACAACTATACTTGAAATGACCCTCTTCTTTACAATATGAACACTGATTGGGACCTACAGGAACACGTGGTTGAGAAAACTCGAACCTTTGCGAGTTTCTCTGGAACTGTTGAGGTTGCTGATAGTTACTCTGACCACCACGTGGCGGATACGCCTGTTGTAAAAGAACCTTCGTCTTCAATTCTTTAGTTTTCTTGTCTGCTCTATCCTTCTCATCTTTATCCCTATTTTCGTAGTACTGTGCAGTAGCCAATATTTGTGCTGAAGAGGAAACGGCCCAAGAACTCTCTGAATCCTTCAATTTCTTACACAGCTCGGCAAGCAAATTGTGCACAAACTTGTCGACGAACAACCGTTGACCACCTTCTGTACTCATATCTTGACCACTGTGGTCGATAAACGTTTCCTCAAACCTGGTGAAGAAATCAGACACTGTTTCATCTTTCTTCTGCTTACACGCAGATAATTTATCCCAATTCACACGCATCGCAGGCATTAAAGTCTTCATGTAAGTAATGATCCTAGCAGGCAGTTCTGCTACCAAAGGCTTAGGCTTGGCACCACCAACTTGTCTATCATTTGCAGCACTAATATTAGCCCATGAGTCACCTAACTCTTGCGCATGATCTGTATGGCGAATCAATCCCCACAAAGGCTGTGGAACAACATTCCCAAATAACATGTCTATGTCGGCTAAATTCATAATGCATGAGTCTGCAGTCTGTGATAATTCCATATAATACCCTGCAGGGTTTTTACGGGGATCAGGCAAAGTCTGCTTAACGGCTAAAACTTCAGCTCGCTTCCAAGGAACATGTACCAAAACACGCTGAAAATGAGCTGGGACAGCATCAATTTGATTAGCAACATCAGCCTCAATGGCGTCCTTCCATACCGGAGGGACTTCTCTCATTGGGTACTGTCGCACCTTTTTTTTTAACAGAGGAGTCATGTTCGAACAATGACTGAGAAGGATCCTTATTCCTAAAGGACAACAACGTCGCAACTGCTTTCTCAACATCGGAACCCACAATCGTGCCTTTTGCAAACTCAAACTGTACACGGCACAAATCAGGCGGATTCGTTTCCAAATTATTATCCTCCAATTCCTCACAAAGGAAAGCACACATTTTCTCAAAAACTTATCTTTGTTTCGGTGCTTCCCATTGACAGAAGACATCCATAACAGACTCTACATCGTATCTTGAAGGGTAAACAACCCATTTACGCACCATACGGTCAAACATTTCTCTCTCTCGAGAATTAGGCAGTTGACTACGTGACTGCTTACGCTCCGAATCTGGGGTTACACCAGACGACCCAAAGAGAGGAAATATAAGGCTGGCAACAGTATCTGTCATTCTCTGTCGGACAGAAGGAGAAGTTGATGAAAGAACAGGAGGAAAAACAGAGGGAGGCAAGGCAGACGCAGAGGCAGTATCAGGAAGAACACCAGAAGAGACAGTCGATGTAGTACATAAAGTCGTAGGAGGTACAGATGGAGCAGGTAGCGAAGTCGGCGTCCCTTGAAGGGGCTGCGCCATAGTAGTAGGAGCCAACTGAAGAGGAGCTGGCGGCTGTGGAAGAACCTGAGGCACAACAACCGGAGGTTGCACAGCTAAAGGTTGCGGAGGTGCTGTAGCATTCTGCGCATAAGGGGGTGGCGACCTCAACAAGTGTGACATTAAAGGATCTTTCTCAAGTTCTTTTGCTGCATCTTGCTGAAGAAGCGGTAAAACTGGATAACATTTATCGGTCACCATTTTACGTTGCCTGTGCAACTGCTCATTTATCTGTTCTTCTTCATCATCTTTAAACTGTATGGCAGCTTGCATTATTGAGATACCCTCTTCCCTCTTATTTCTCTTTGCTAATTTAATTTCCTTCTGTTTGGCTTCCTTACGCCATAGGCGGAAAGAGTCAAACATCGCCGGCCGGGCTTTCTTCTTAAAAAGTTTAACCTCCAGATTATCCAGAATCTCTGTGTCAAAACTACCATATTGGGGCCATTTTAAAACACCATCTTTCCTGGTGTATCGGATCCATACTTAACTAAGGCGAAAGAACCTGGACAGACCATCAGCATTGGCGTGCTCTGTACCAGGACAATGTTCCACCGTAAAGTCCATCCCCTGTAGGGAAATGGACCACCTCAACAGTTTTGGATTCTCACCCCTCATCTGCATTAACCATCTGAGGGGCCTGTGGTCGGTCTGAACTCGGAAGTGAGCCCCAAACAAGTAGGGTCTTAGCTTCTTCAGTGCCCAGACCACAGCAAACGCTTCGCGTTCTATGGCACTCCACCTACGTTCCCTGGGTAGTAACCTCCTGCTAATGAAGGCTACGGGTTGATCCAGGCCCTCTTCATTAAGCTGTGAGAGTACTGCTCCAATACCATGCTCTGAGGCGTCTGTTTGCACAACAAACTCCTTGGAGTAGTCAGGTGCCTGCAGCACAGGTGCTGTGCACATGGCAGCCTTCAGGGCATCAAAAGCGTTCTGGCAAGCCTCTGTCCAGATCACTTCCTTGGGTTGCTTCTTAGAAGTCAACTCCGTTAAGGGGGTAACAATGGTACCATATCCCTTAACAAACCTCCTGTAATATCCTGTGAGACCTAAAAAGGCTCTCACTTCAGTCTGGGTCTTGGGAGGCTCCCAAGCCAGAATCGTGTCAATCTTAGGCTGTAGGGGTGCCACCTGGCCACTCCCCACCTGGTGCCCTAAGTACACCACAGAACCCTGCCCTATTTGGCACTTGCTCGCCTTAATAGTGAGGCCTGCCTTCTGCAGGGCCTCTAACACTCTCCAGAGGTGTTGCAGGTGTTCCTCCCATGTGGAACTAAACACAGCAATGTCATCCAGGTAGGCGGCACTGAACTCATCCAGTCCTGCCAACACCTGGTTGACCAACCTCTGAAAGGTGGCAGGGGCATTCTTCATCCCAAAGGGCATCACATTGAAGTGGAAGTGCCCATCTGGGGTAGAGAATGCTGACCTCTCCTTTGCCCCCTCTGTTAAGGCAATCTGCCAGTACCCAGATGTTAAATCAAACGCACTGAGGTACTTGGCAGCTCCTAACCGATCAATGAGCTCATCAGCTCGGGGGATGGGGTGTGCGTCAGTCTTGCTGACTGCATTGAGACCCCGGTAGTCCACACAGAACCTAAGTTCTGGAGTGGCACCAGGAGCAGCAGCCTTTGGGACCAAGACCACTGGGCTGGCCCAAGGACTGCTGGAGTGCTCAATAACCCCTAGGGTTAACATTTTGGAGACTTCCTCCTTAATGCAAGCCCTGACCCTGTCAGTCACCCTGTAAACCTTATGTTTAACAGGTGTACTGTCCCCAGTGTCCACATCATGTGTGCTCAGGTGTGTGACTCCTTGGATCAGGGAAAACAGCGAGGCGAACTGTCCCAGCACGTGGCGACAGTCCCTCTGCTGTTCCTCAGTCAGGGAGGGGGAGAGGATCACTCCCTCCACAGACCTATCTTTCTCTCCTGCAGACAGAGGTCAGGAAGAGGCTCACTCTCTTCCTCCACCCCGTCATCTGTCACTAGGAGCATGGATAGCTCAGTTCGCTCAAAGTGTGGTTTGAGGCGGTTGACATGTAGGACCCTCAAAGGGTTTCTGGGGGATTGCAAGTCTACCAGATAGGTGACCTCGCTCTTTCTTTCCACCACCTCAAAAGGCCCAGTCCACTTATCTTGGAGAGCCCTAGGCTCCACTGGTGCCATGACCCACACTTTTTGTCCAGGCTGAAACTCAACCAGAGTGGCATTCTGGTCGTACCACCTTTTCATATCCTCCTGGCTTGCTTCCAGGTTCTCCTGAGCGAGGCTCCTGAAGCGGGCAGTCTGGTTTCTTAGTGCCAGCATGTAGCTAAATACATCCTGGGGTGGTTTACTAGGAGCTTTCTCCAAAGCCTCCTTCACCAGACTGAGTGGTCCCCTCACAGGGTGGCCATAGATGAGCTCAAAGGGGCTAAAGCCAAGTCCCTTTTGAGGCACCTCCCTGTAAGCGAACAGAAGGCATGGGAAGAGAACGTCCCACTTACGCCTCAAGGGCTCTGACAGGCCCTGAATCATGCCTTTCAAGGTGCGGTTGAATCTCTCAACCAGACCATTACTTTGGGGGTGGTAAGGGGTGGTGAACTTGTAGGTTACCCCACACACCTTCCACAGAGACTTCATATAAGTGTATATGAAGTTTGTACCTCTATCAGATACCACCTCCTTGGGGAACCCCATGCGGGTAAAACCCCCCATCAAGGCACGTCCCACCACGGGGGCAGTGACCGTCCTTAGAGGAATGGCTTCTGGGTACCGTGTGGCATGGTCCACCAAGACCAGGATGAACCTGTTGCCCATGGCTGTCTTGGGATCCAGAGGCCCCACAATGTCAATTCCTACCCTTTCAAAGGGAGTGCTGACTACAGGTAAAGGTTGGAGGGGAGCTTTGCATTTCCCCCCACTCTTGCCACTTGCCTGACAAGTCTGACAAGACCTACAATAAGCAGCTGACTGCTTGTGCATCAAGGGCCAGTAAAAGTGGGAGACAAGCCTCTTATAGGTCTTGTCCTGCCCTAGATGTCCTGCCAAAGGCACATCATGAGCCAAACCCGGTAGGAAGGCCCTGAAGCACTGGGGTACCACCAGCATACGAGCTGACCCAGGCTCAGGAACCTTAGGCTCACTGTACAGGAGGCCATCCTCCCAATAAATCAGGTGAGTACCTGACGCCTCGCCAGCCGCCTGGGCTGCAGCCTGCTGCCGCAGCCCCTCAAGAGTAGGGCACTCCTTCTGCGCTGTGCAGAATGCTTCCCTGGTGGGTCCCCCTTCCTGCTGCCACTGCGACAGCTCAGGGATCTCCCCCAGTTCAGCCACCTGTTCCCCTGTAGGCTCCGGGGCATCACCCTCAAGCTCTGCCTCCTCCCGGACCGTGGGAACTTCTGGGGATGGTTTCCCGTGCCCCCTGCCCTTCCTCTTCTTGGTGGTCCCCTGGGCCACTGTTTCAGGCTTCAGGGGCTCTTGACTACCCTGATTGGCTGCCATAGACCGGGTGGATACGCATACCCACCCAGGCAGACCCAACATCTCCAGGTGAGACCTGTGTTCCACCTCCTTCCAAGGGGAATCCTCCAGGTCGTTACCTAGCAAACAATCAACAGGCATGGTTGGACTCACAGCTACTTTCCAGGAACCTGAGACCCCCCCCCCATTCAAAGGGAACCTGCGCCACTCTGCAGAGGCGCTCAGAGTTGTCTACCGCAACTACTTGGTGAAGTACCCGGGGATCAATCTGCTCTTCAGACACCAGGTGACTCCTCACTGTAGTCACACTGGCTCCTGTGTCTCTTAGAGCCTCCACCCTCTGTCCATTGATGGTCACCCATTGCCTGTACTTCTTAGTGTTATCAGGCACTAGGTTTCTCTGGACCATCTCACTGTCCCCTAGTGAGACAAGGGTCATTTCTGCTGGTTCCCACCCACCTGAAACCAACTCCTCCCCAAGCGCTACACTGGCCAAACCCTGGGACGGTGCACCAGTGGGTGCCGGTGTACTTTTGGGGCATTTGGGGTCCCCCCTCACATGACCCACCTGGTCACATGCATAGCACTTACGTGGGGGACCACCTGCCACTGGCTTCCCTTTGGACAACCATGGCTTCTTTTCACTGGGGGGTTGGGAATCCTTACCCTGGGAATCAGTTTGGGGCCCTTTAGAGAACTCCCCCTGTTTGCCCTTACCCCCCCCCCTTTCTTCTGAGAGGGACCCTGCCCACCCTTGGCGTGGTTTCCCCCATACCTCTTCTGGACCCTGGTGCTCTCCCAGCGGTCCGCTTCCTGTGCAAGCTTCCTGGGGTCAGTCAGCTTGCTGTCAATGAGGTGCTGGCGCAGCTCTGGAAAACATAAACTGTACAAGTGCTCCCAAGCAATTAAATTGTAAAGCCCCTCATACGTGTTTACCTTACTGCCCTTCACCAACCATCCAGTGACCTGCAAAAAGAATCAACACATTCCAACCATGTTTGGGATTCCTTTCTCTTGTAGGATCTAAACTTCTCCTTGTACTGCTCAGGGGTGAGACCATACCTGGTGAGTAAGGCCTCCTTCATGACAGGGTAGGTGAGATCCTGAGCATCCCCTAAGGCTGTCAGTGTGTCCCTCCCCTCTGCCTCAAAATGCTTCCACAGGGCTGCCCCCCAATGAGCTTCAGGGACCAGGTTCATGTGGAGAGCTGACTCATAACCCTTAAACCACAAGTAGATATCATCCTTCCTCTTATAATCCCTCACAAGGTCTTTTGGGATGTGTACCCTTCTCTCAGGCTGCACTGTAGGATTGCTACCACCATCCCTACTGGGCTGACTTCTCTGATCTATCTCTTTTAAACTGAGCTCATGAGCCATTGCTAACTTCCTTTCCTCAATGGCCAGCCTTCTCTGTTCCATCTCTAGACTGAGCTTTTTCAGCTCCAATTGGTACTCACTCTCTGCCTGTCTGTCCTGTAACTCTCCAGGTGTCAGACCCTTGGAGGATACACTGCTACTTGCCCTAGAGACTCTTTCCCTGGGAATAACAGGTCCCCCCACTATACCATTATGTACTGATTGCTCTCCCTCCTCATCCTCATCCTCCTCCTCATCCTAAGTGTGCCCTCCAGAGCTTCTGGTTGTCACCCAGGCCCTCAGCGCCTTTTTCAGCTCATCCTTCTTGGAAGAGCTCTTAATGGGACAACCAAAATTTTTACAAAACTGCTTTAGCTGAGCCTTGTTATAACTATCCAATTGATTCAGGTCAAAACCAGCTTCAACTGATGCATCTCCAAGTAGAGACATGATAAAAGGTTAAAAGAGTGCAAAGTTCCAAATGCAGAAAAGCAAGTTCTCAAATGAAGTTCCAGAAAAGTCAATCACCGGATCAGCGAAAAAAGAAACTGAATGCAGAGCAAAAACAGTCCAAATAGAAAAAAACAAAAATCACAAGACTAGTAGTATGTGGTCACGTAGTGGTCTGAACTCAAACAGTAGTGTACACTTAATTACTGTATGTCAAGCACAAATACAAGTCCAAATCCCAACCGCTGATCACCAATGTTAGAAATGGGGTCTTTGGTTGACAGTCAGGTTACCCCCTGTTCAAGCAAGGACCCTCACCTAGTCAGGGTAAAAGAGAATCACCCTCAGCTAACCTCTGCTTACCCCCTTGGTAGCTTGGCAGAGCAGTAGGCTTAACCTCAGAGTGCTAGGTGTAAAGTATTTGTACCAACACACACAGTAACTTAATGAAAACACTACAAAATGACACAACACCGGTTTAGAATAATAGGACATATTTATCTAAACAAAACAAGACCAAAACAACAAAAATCCGACATACACAAGTCAAGTTATGAATTTTTAAAGATTAAACTCCAAAATAGCACTTAGAAACAAAAATGCTTCAATGAGATGTTAACACGGCGTCGTGACGGAGTCGTTCCCAACAAGCCGACACCAGCGGCGCCGGACACGGAGTCGTGTAGACCCCCAAGTACAGTACCTTTGGTGAAGAGTGAAAACAAGCCGAGGCGCGAAGTCAGGAATCGCGGCGTCTGTGCTAAATGCTGAATCCGTGCACTTCAAGCGGCGTCGGTCACGACGTGGTGCGGCGACTTCCACGGAGTCGCGGACTTCAGCGGGGCGGCTGCGGCGACGGGCCCGCGTAGAGTGTCGCGTTCCAGCGAAGGTCACGGCGTCAGGTGTAGGCGGCGTTACCGGATTCAGCAGCGGCGTCCAGGGGCACCACTTGTCAGAGCAGGAGTCTCTCCAGAGACTCCAGGTGCTGGCAGAGAGAAGGCTTTGCTGTCCCTGAGACTTCAAATAACAGGAGGCAAGCTCTAACTCAAGCCCTTGGAGATTTCTTCACAAGATGGAAGGCACACAAAGTCCAGTCTTTGCCCTCTTACTCTGGCAGAAGCAGCACTGCAGGAAAGCTCCACAAAGCACAGTCACAGGGAGGGCAGCACTTCTTCCTCAGCTATCAGCTCTTCTCCAGGCAGAGGTTCCTTTTGGTTCCAGAAGTGTTTCTAAAGTCTGTAGATTTGGGTGCCCTTCTTATACCCATTTTAGTCTTTGAAGTCACCTTTCTTCAAAGGGGACTCACACCTACTTGTGAAATCCTGCCTTGCCCAGGCAAGTCATCAGACACACAGCAGGGGGTTGGAGCCGGCATTGTCAGAGGCAGAAACAGTCCTTTCAGATGAGAGTGACCACTCCACCCCTCCCTCCTAGCAGAGATGGCTAATCAGGAAATGCAGGTTACACCCCAACCCCCTTTGTGTCACTGTCTGGTGTGAGGTGAAAAACAACCCAACTGTCAAACTGACCCAGACAGGGAATCCACAAACACGGCAGAGTCACAGAATGGTTTAAGCAAGAAAATGCTCACTTTCTAAATGTGGCATTTTCAAACGCACAATCTTAAAATCAACTTTACTAAAAGATGTATTTTTAAATTGTGAGTTCAGGGACCCCAAACTCCACATGTCCATCTACTCTCTAGGGGAATCTACACTTTAATCATATTTAAAGGTAGCCCCCATGTTATCCTATGAGAGAGACAGGCCTTGCAGCAGTGAAAAACGAAGTTGGCAGTATTTCACTGTCAGGACATATAAACCATTACTATGGGGGTCATTCTAACCCTGGCGGTCGGCGACCGCCAGGGCTAAAATGACGGAAGCACCGCCAACAGGCTGGCGGTGCTTCCATGGGCATTCTGACCGCGGCGGTACAGCCGCCGTCAGAAACGGGAAACCGGCGGTGTCCCGCCGGTTTCCCACTGCCCCAGGGAATCCTCCACGGCCATGGGGATTCCGACCCCCTTACCGCCATCCTGTTCCTGGCGGTTTTCACCGCCAGGAACAGGATGGCGGTAACGGGTGTCATGGGGCCCCTGGGGGCCCCTGCAGTGCCCATGCCACTGGCATGGGCACTGCGGGGGCCCCCTAACAGGGCCCCACAAAGATTTTCAGTGTCTGCATAGCAGACACTGAAAATCGCGATGGGTGCAACTGCACCCGTCGCACCCTTTCCACTCCGCCGGCTCCATTCGGAGCCGGCATCCTCGTGGAAGGGGGTTTCCCGCTGGGCGGGGGGGCGGCCTTCTGGCGGTCACCCGCCAGCCCAGCGGGAAACTCAGAATGACCGCCGCGGTCTTTTGACCGCGGTACGGTCTTCTGGCGGTTCCCGCTTGCCCCCCGCCAAGATGGGAATCACCCCCTATATGTCCTACCTTATCCATACACTGCACCCTGCCCTTGGGGCTACCTAGGGCCTACCTTAGGGGTGCCTTACATGTAAGAAAAGGGAAGGTTTAGGCCTGGCAAGTGGGTACACTTGCCAAGTCAAATTTACAGAGTAAAAATACACACACAGACACTGCAGTGGCAGGTGTGAGATATGATTACAGGGTTACTTGTGTGGGTGGCACAACCAGTGCTGCAGGCCCACTAGTAACATTTGATTTACAGGCCCTGGGCACCTCTAGTGCACTTTACAAGGGACTTAACAGTAAAACAAATATGCCAATCATGGAGAATCAATTACGTACACATTTTAAACAGGAGCACTTGCACTTTAGCACTGGTTAGCAGTGGTAAGGTGCCCAGAGTAACAAAAACAATAAAATCAGGGTCCAGCACCCATCAACAACCTGGGCAATAGAGGCACAAAGTTAAGGGAGACCACGCCAAGGATGAAAAGTCTAACAATTATATATGATGGGGCCTATGCCATGTTTCACATATAGTTCATAGGTTGGAGTTCCAATCGGAGGAACCAGACACGAGTCCTCCAATCGGGAATCCCTATTATAACCAAGACAAAACAAATTTCCATGTCTGCTAAGACCAGGCATCTTCGCTCTCCAGTCTAGCTTCAAACTTCAAAGGATTATCGAATACGATAGTCTCGTGAATACACGAATCCCTCGGCTTTGGTACTTGCAAGTTCCAAATCAAAGATCCCAAGGGGATACCAAACTAAGAACCAAACTAAGGACTGGGAGACGCTCCACTTATACTTAACTGAGGTATCGATGACGTCACCAGAAGACTCGTTTATCGTTTCGCTCTACCAAAACATCAAGGGTCCAAAACAGGGCGATAGTCAGGGCAGCAGTCCTTAGTAGCCGTCGGAAAGCGGGAAACCTCGCAGCAAAGACTTTCGGACCACGTAGACATACAGGGGTCGATGAAGTGGCGGCCTCCCTCCAGAATTTTCACACGAAGCTCCTCACGAATCTCTGGCTTGGACCGGTACCGCTGAAACCGCCCCACGTTGGGCGCCAACTGAAGTACTGGGTTTTTCAGAACCCAGTGGTGCCAGGGAACACACCCTAAGACTTCGAGTCCTTCCTGTTTCAGACTACAGAAACACAGAGTCTTCTTGGTGAAGTCAAAGATCTTGTTTATTGGCTGCAGCCAGCAACAGGTATCCTAGAAGTACAACACGGTGTATATTTTCAGGAGACTGCTCCCTTTGCAAAGCTAATCTTCTCTTTTATACAAAATATTATGCTTTAGGCAAACATTCCTTATTTTACAGTTGACCATTCACATATTTTCACTACAAAGAAATAGCAGGGTTATGATGACAAGCCCATATTTCAGTTTGTCCAGCCCTCAATCAATTACCCGGCAAGGCTCAGTACTTTCATCAGATATCGACGGACCCCCAATATAAACAGGCACCTCCTCCTTGTAAAGCAAGTCATAAAGAAAGAAACAGGGACAGGTGCGTGTAAGATTAGGCATGGTTTGTGTGTGATGAAAGGTTTTATGATGTGTTGTGCCTTGATACTAATCTCATTCGGCCACTGGGAAAGAAACTGGCCGAACAGGTTTGGCTTCAGGCAGTGGAGTCAGCTTGCCCAGGTCACAGAGGAGTCAGCAAAGATGTACGTGTCCTTCAGACTCGTTTTCAGCATTAGTCATTGGCCTATGTGAGGGCAATCACAAAATGGCTGTCGTTTAAATGGAACCCGAGGGTTCAGGATGGAAACTCTGATATTCGGGTGATTTCGTCACCCGAATATGAATACAATGCTTGTGCATACTATTCTAATCATTCTCGGTCTGCTGATACCAAAATCGTTGTGATACGACAATGTTTATAACACGGGTCCAGAATTTTCAGTACCACAGACCCTCCTTTTGCCCTTACATAGGCAATAACCCATACTCACGCTAATCTGAGTCCAGATCTATATTCATAAAGTCGTTGAGATGTTGCTGTAGCATCATCCTATTACTTAGCTCGTTTTTTGATACAGGTTTCCTTACACATGATGTAGCACAGAGGCCACATATTGCAGGAGCACACTGTACACACAGACAGGACAGGAAAAGAATGGCTAAGATCATCCCAATGACTACCAGAGTCTTCCATCCCCAGGCGGATATCAGCTCCCAGAACCACCCCATTAATGACCAATCTCCTTTATCCACGTGAATAGATTCGGAGATCTTATGCAGTTTGGAAATGGCCTGGTAGACTGTCGGAGCGTTATCTGGGATGAAAACACAGCAACTTGATTGGATCACTTTACATACCCCACCTCGGTCTGCAAGTATGACGTCTAATGCGACCCTGTTCTGAAGAGTCATAAGGCGATCCGACTGGAGCTCAGCAGTCAAATTACTAAGGGCACCAGCGGTTTCAACTACTGTGGATTCAACCACCCTTGTCAATTGCCTTATGTTCCTGCTGTTAACCACAGGACCCCATAACGGCAGAAAACCCTTTACAAAATCTCCAAATTCTTGTCCTGTAGTGTCTTCTTTACTTATGACACCTCTAACTATCCTTGTCTTATGGTAATCTGCCGCGGCCGTGTAGGTGGAGGTAACAGGAACGAAACAAAACATGTGCCTGAGAAGTCAGGGGGCAACCATGTGTAGGCTCTATTATGGCAGATGAAATAGGTACCCTTAGCTGCTAAGAACGAAGGAGAAGTCTGAGACGCAAAAACATAGGTTTCAGTGCAGATACTTTTCCCTAACTGAGCTCTGGGATTCTTGCCATTACCTTGCAGACATAGGTGACCCTGATGGGGTACAATCCAAATCGGGGAGGATCTCTTTGCTTGCTGGTTCCCACTCAGAGTAACTCCATATCCTGTTAGGTTCCATCCAATATATGCTAGTGTCTCATCTCTCGGGATAGTCTCATAGGAAATATCTTCCCTAATCATATCTACTATACCCTTAGCTAGAGCACTATTCTTAGGATTATCTTTCACAGAATGTAGGGGGTTGGCTTCATACGCGTATATGAACACCGTTCTATATGCCCACACAGAACCATTATGGCTGAAAGGCAGGACCAGATAAGGGATACCTTTATCAGTAGTATGAGGCATAAGACCACACACCCAACAGTTAGTTGTGTTCACTACTAATTGGTGTTGGTGTAGAAGCTGAATGAATGGATTGTTGACAAATTCTAATCTTCTGGCAGACTCGTGTTCAGGCAGGGGGTGAAAAGAATGCCAGGAAACAGTAGAAGGAGGTATGGGCTGTGTAATGGGTGCAAATGTCACTTGAAAAGAGAATAAAACATATCCTATTAAAAACGTCATTACACTAAGCAACATGAAAATACATAATATAAAAAATTGTTTATTTGTCATTATTATACACATTCTGGCTTTAAAGTCCATCTGTTTGGCAGGTCTCTCATTCTTGAAAAACTCCATCCTCTCTAATTGCTGCTCGCGGTGGTAGGGTGTTCTATGCTAGGGAATGCTTCTGTCAGTCCAGGGCAACTCCCTTAGACCGACCAAAACTGTCCACCTAACGTCTTCAGCTGCACTCCAAAGACTTGGGCAACCACGACCCTACAGCTGAACCCGGATGGCGGTTCAAAAAAAAAAAAAAAAATAAGAAAGTTTCTCAGATGAGAGAGCCGCACTTTTAAAAAAAAAATAGCAAAGGAACGGGAAAAAAAATATTTGTCCTTAGTTCTTGGTCTCAAATTATAACGGCTTTTTCCAGGTACTGTCTGGTTCTGGAACAAGAGTTCAGGCTCTGTAGTGTTCAATCGAATTGACAGTGGCACAGCTTCTTGCAAATTATTGTCACTTTCTCGTTCAGAAATAGTTCCTTTTACACGTGCATCGCTAAATGGCAAAAAACGAGGCACAGTCTCAGTCTCAGAGTCAGAGATCCCCTCCTGGACCCACCGGTCATACGGTAGAGGAAAAGGGACTCTCTTGCAGTGTACGCCGTGGATCCAGTTCTTTTTCCCTTCCACTCGAACAGCTGATCTTGTTGAGAGAAGGACGAGGTGGGGGCCGGTCCAACGGGGCTGGTCATTCTTTGTCCACTGGAAGTTCTTGACCAGCACCCATGATCCAGGATCGATAAGATGTCCTGGAGCTTCAGAGACCTGAGGCAGAGTATCGTGAACCTGTTGATGTAGAACACGCAATTTAGCCATCAATTCATACAAATAATCAAGCAGTACAGGGTGTTCGATCTCACTGAATTTTGTTGGTCTTGGCACTCCCCATATGTTGGCCGGGCGGCCGAACACAATTTCATAGGGACTAAGTCCCACTCGCGAATGCACAGTCATTCTTGTTGATAGGAGTGCTAAAGGCAGAGTGTCAGGCCATTTAAGACCAGAGCTCGCTTGTATCTTTGCCAACTTCAGTTTTAGCGTGCCATTATAGCACTCTACTAGTCCAGCTGATTGGGGGTGATTTGCAGCGTGGAATTTTTGCTGGATACCTAGTCCCTCACATACTTTTTTCATCACTCGACCCACAAATTCACTCCCATTATCACTCCAGACCATTCTCGGCATTCCAAACCTAGGGAAGAATTATTTGGCAAGGGCTTTAGCTGTGGATAAGGCAGTGTTGTCTTTCAAGGGATATGCTTCTACCCATCTTGAAAAGGCACAAACAACTACGAGTATGTATTTCAGATTGTTGCACCTTTCCATGTGGATGAAATCTAGCTGCAAAACCTCGAACGGATACGTTGGAGGCGCAAAATGACCAGCTGGAGTTGGGGTTCCCCTACCAGGATTGTATTTCAGACACACCATGCAATTCTTGACCACATTCTCTGCACATTTAGGAATTCCAGCATTTTGCCATACTGGAGCCAACAACTTACAAATCCCTTTCACACTGATATGGGCCATTCCATGAGCCATTGTTACCACTGAAAGCACATACGCATCGGGTAACAACCATCGCTGATGTTCTGACAAGTCAACCCAACAACCATTTTCATCCAATTTACCCGTACTTTCTTTCCACACATTCAACTCTTTCTCTGAAGCTTCAGCTTGAAGAGACTTCACACCCTCTATCGTATCTTCACGCATTCCAACGTCACCAACCCATCTTGCGGGGCCTGCAACATACATTCGATTCATCACATCTTTTGCTGTTTCTTTTGCGATTTCGTCAGCAAATGCATTGCCACGACTGACATCATCAGTAACCTTCTTGTGTGCACTACATTTCACAATCGCAACTTGTAATGGCAAGGTCAGTGACTCAAGAAGCTCATTCACCAACTGACCATGCTGAATTTTAGTTCCATGCGAAGTCAGGAACCCACGTTCTTTCCACAATCGTCCAAAACTATGGGCCACACCAAACGCATACTGGCTGTCGGTATATATGGTCACTTTCATTCCTTTCGATAACGCACACGCTCTCGTAAGTGCAATCAGCTCTGCTACTTGAGCTGAATTATGTGGTAAACGTGCAGCTTCAACAATCGTATGCAAAGTTGTGACAGCTTATGCTGCAGTCGTATCACCATTCGGAAGCTTGAAGCATGAACCATCCACCCATAAGGTACCATCACACTTTACAAGAGGAGTATCTTTAAGATCTACTCTCCCTTTCATTTCTTCTTCTGTCCTAAGAAAACAATCATGTTGTTCAACATCATCTGTCTCTACTGAAATCGGCAATAACGTGGCTGGATTCAACGTATTGCACCTCTTTATGTGCACATGACTCGCTAACAGTGTCAACTCGTAACCTGACAATCGAGCACTAGTTAAATGCTGTGTCTTGGTCCTGTTTAACAACGTGTCCACTGCATGTGGAACCATCACAATCAACATATTATTCATCACTAACCCAGCAGACTGTCGAATAGAAACAGCTGCTGACGCTGTGGCTCTCAAGCAACTCGGCAATGCTTTAGCTACCGGATCCAAAGTCGACGAAAAATATGCGCATGGGCGCTGCTTGTCTCCAAAAGACTGTGTCAGTACTGACAATGCACAACCCTCTCTCTCATGGACATACAGTGTAAAGGGCTTACTGTAGTCGGGGGTACCCAACACAGGAGCCGAATACAATGCATTACGCAATTCGGAAAAACTTTTCTGACAATCTTCAGACCACCGAACGGGGTTCGGTGTATCTTTATAGGTCAATGCTACCAAAGGTTTGGCCAGCAAAGAAAAATTCGGTATCCATTGTCTGCAGTATGATGTAATGCCCAAGAAAGCACGTACTTCTCTCTGTGTCCTTGGCACACTCAATTTTGCAATTGCCTGAATTCTTTCTGAGGTTAGTTTCCTTCCCTCCTTCGATAAGAGATGACCTAAGTAGGTCACTTCTTGTCGACAATATTGCAGTTTTGAAAGGGACACTTTGTGATGTAAATCAGACAAATGACGCAACAACAACAAGGTGGCTTCTTTACAAATCTCTTCAGTATCTGTAGCGACTAGCAAATCATCAATGTACTGAATAAGGGTAGCTCCGTCAGGTAAAACAATTGCATCAAGCTGTGTTTTTAAAGCCTGACTATAAATTGATGGACTTTCACAGTAGCATTGAGGAGCGCGTTTGAAGCGGAAACTTCGGCCTCCTAAACTGAAGCCAAAAATATCCCTGCTCTCCTCGGCAATCGGGATGCTGAAGAAAGCATTCTTTAAGTCAATCACCGAGAACCAGGTGGCGGAAGCTGGAACCATAGTTAATATGGCAGTGATATCAGGAACAACTGAAAACTGTGGCACAACTATTTTATTTACCTCTCTAAGATCAATCACGAACGGAAAGGAAAGCGTGTTCTTGGGGAAACTTCCACGTCCTCTACCTCTAGGAGTTTGTTGAACACCTCGACCTCTTGCGCCAGAAGCATCATTCGTACGCTGTAACAAAATAGGACAACTATACTTGAAATGACCCTCTTCTTTACAATATGAACACAGATTGGGACCTACAGGAACACGTGGTTGAGAAAACTCGAACCTTTGCGAGTTCCTCTGGAACTGTTGAGGTTGCTGATAGTTACTCTGACCACCACGTGGCGGATACGCCTGTTGTAAAAGAACCTTCGTCTTTAATTCTTTAGTTTTCTTGTCTGCTCTATCCTTCTCATCTTTATCCCTATTTTCGTAGTACTGTGCTGTAGCCAATATTTGTGCTGAAGAGGAAACGGCCCAAGAACTCTCTGAATCCTTCAATTTCTTACACAGCTCTGCAAGCAAATTGTGCACAAACTTGTCGACAAACAACCGTTGACCACCTTCTGTACTCATATCTTGACCACTGTGGTCGATAAACGTTTCCTCAAACCTGGTGAAGAAATCAGACACTGTTTCATCTTTCTTCTGCTTACACGCAGATAATTTATCCCAATTCACACGCATCGCAGGCATTAAAGTCTTCATGTAAGTAATGATCTTAGCAGGCAGTTCTGCTACCAAAGGCTCAGGCTTGGCACCACCAACTTGTCTATCATTTGCAGCACTAATATTAGCCCATGAGTCACCTAACTCTTGCGAATGATCTGTATGGCGAATCAATCCCCACAAAGGCTGTGGAACAACATTCCCAAATAACATGTCTATGTCGGCTAAATTCATAATGCATGGGTCTGCAGTCTGTGATAATTCCTTATAATACCCTGCAGGGTTTTTACGGGGATCAGGCAAAGTCTGCTTATGGGCTAAAACTTCAGCTCGCTTCCACGGAACATGTACCCAAACACGCTGAAAATGAGCTGGGACAGCATCAATTTGATTAGCAACATCAGCCTCAACGGCGTCCTTCCATACCGGAGGGACTTCTCTCATTGGGTACTGTCGCACCTTTTTTTTTTAACAGAGGAGTCATGTTCTAACAATGACTGAGAAGGATCCTTATTCCTAAAGGACAACAACGTCGCAACTGCTTTCTCAACATCGGAACCCACAATCGTGCCCTTTGCAAACTCAAACCGTACACGGCACAAATCAGGCGGATTCGTTTCCAAATTATTATCCTCCAATTCCTCACAAAGGAAAGCACACATTTTCTCAAAAACGTATCTTTGTTTCGGTGCTGTTATGGAAAGACATCCATAACAGACTCTACATCGTATCTTGAAGGGTAAACAACCCATTTACGCGCCATACGGTCAAACATTTCTCTCTCTCGAGAATTAGGCAGTTGACTATGCGACTGCTTACGCTCCGAATCTGGGGTCACACCAGACGACCCAAAGAGAGGAAATATAAGGCTGGCAACAGTATCTGTCATTCTCTGTCGGACAGAAGGAGAAGTTGATGAAAGAACAGGAGGAAAAACAGAGGGAGGCAAGGCAGACGCAGAGGCAGTATCAGGAAGAACACCAGAAGAGGCAGTCTATGTAGTACATAAAGTCGTAGGAGGTACAGATGGAGCAGGTATCGAAGTCGGCGGCCCTTTAAGGGGCTGCGCCATAGTAGTAGGAGCCAACTGAAGAGGAGCTGGCGGCTATGGAAGAACCTGAGGCACAATAACCGGAGGTTGCACAGCTAAAGGTTGCGGAGGTGCTGTAGCATTCTGCGCATAAGGGGGTGCGACCTCAACAAGTGTGACATTAAAGGATCTTTCTCAAGTTCTTTTGCTGCATCTTGCTGAAGAAGCGGAAAAACTGGATAACATTTATCGGTCACCATTTTACGTTGCCTGTGCAACTGCTCATTTATCTGTTCTTCTTCATCATCTTTAAACTGTATGGCAGCTTGCATCATCGAGATACCCTCTTCCCTCTTATTTCTCTTTGCTAATTTAATTTCCTTCTGTTTGGCTTCCTTACACCATAGGCGGAAAGAGTCAAACATCGCCGGCCGGGCTTTCTTCTGAAAAAGTTTAACCTCCAGATTATCCAGAATCTCTGTGTCAAAACTACCATATTGGGGCTATTTTAACACACCATCTTTCCTGGTGTATTGGATCCATACTTCATTATATATGATGGGGCCTATGCCATGTTTCACATATAGTTCATAGGTTGGAGTTCCAATCGGAGGAACCGGACACGAGTCCTCCAATCGGGAATCCCTATTATAACCAAGACAAAACAAATTTCCATTTCTGCTAAGACCAGGCATCTTCGCTCTCCAGTCTAGCTTCAAACTTCAAAGGATTATCAAATACGATAGTCTTGTGAATACACGAATCCCTCGGCTTTGGTACTTGCAAGTTCCAAATCAAAGATCCCAAGGGGATACCAAACTGAGGGCCAGATGTAGCAAAGGTTAGCGACTCACAAACGGGCAGAATCGCAATTTGCGACAGTGCAAAATCGGAAATGGGATGCAAAAAGCCTATTTCCGACTCGCAAAAAGCGATGGGACCCCTTTGCGAGTCGCATCCGTTGTGACCCCATTTTGCGACCCGCAAATAGCAAGTCGCAATTTGCGAGTCGCAAACCATATGCAATTGCAACTCGCAAATTGCGACTAGTCGCAAAAAGCCCAGTTTGCATGTCCCATTTACCACTAACTCAGAGCAGGTGGTAACCATTACCAAAGTATAAAAGGGGACCCAGAAGCCATCTGGGTTACTCAAGATGGCAGAGATATACCTGATAGCAGTGAGGAGGAGAGTCTACGCAGCCCAGCAGAGGAGGAGGAGGGGCCACAGACAGGAGAAGATATATAGAACCAGGCAGACTCTTTTTCAGCAAACTGAAGAGGAGATCTATGACAAATACCGCCTTAGCAGCGCAGCCATACTAGAATTAATAGATTTACTCAAACCACAGCTAGAACACCAGACTCTGCGTGGCTGCGCCATTCCTACGCATGTGCAAGTACTATGCTCACTGCACCTCTTGGCCTCAGGGAGCTATCAGGGGGTCATTGCTGTGGCAGGTGGGGTATCCCAAAGTGCAGTGTCAAGGTTCCTCAGGGCCTTCCTAGATGCCTTAGTCACGCACATGTCTCACTTCATATACTTACCAAGGAATGAGGCAGAAATGAACAGCACCAAGCTGGACTTTTACCGCATTGCCCACTTTCCCCATGTCATAGGGTGTGTAGATGGGACACACATTCAAATATGCCCCCCTGCAAATCTGGAACACATTTTCCGCAACAGAAAGTGTACCCACTCACTCAATATACAGGTTGTTTGTGATGCCCATTATGTCATCACCGACATTGTAGCTAAGTTTCCAGGCAGTACCCATGACTCATACATTTTTAGGCATAGTGGGATACATCAACGCCTGGAACGTGGGGAATTCGGAGACGGTTACCTCCTAGGTAGAGCCACAGACACTTGCAGACATACACACAGGTCACTGTGCACGACAATCTGGACTTCCTAACCGTGTACTTTTGTGCCCAACAGGTGACAGTGCCTATGCTCTCAGGCCTTGGATCATGACTCCGTTTTGAACACCCAGCACTGAATCAGAGAGGCAATACAACAGTGCACATAAGAGGATCAGGAACCTGATAGAGCGCACCTTCGGACTCCTGAAGGCAAGATTCAGATGCCTCCACCGCAGTGGAGGTGCCCTCCAATACACCCCCATTACCGCATTCAAAATTGTAGTCACATGCGCCATCCTCCACAACATAGCCACCCGACGTGGGCTACCTCTCACCCCTGCAGACCCAGATCCAGATGATGAAGAGCAAGAACAACCACATCGCCATCATGGGGATCGGAGTCTAGCTAATCAAGGCAGACTGAGACGGGACCACATTGCAACACAATATTTTGGACGGTACGTGTCAACTCCCACCATACTCACCTATTAACCAAAAACTCCATTTTTTAAGTGGAACAAAAATAACTGTTTTATTAGTGTAATTAAGAAACTATATACAAGTCGAAATTGTCCATGGGCAGGAAAATGCCAACCAGTCATGTGGCACATTAACGCCATGTGCCACATTTAATGGTCCTGGGTGTTCTCTACGATCTTCTGCCCCTCGTGCCAGCCTGGCTGGTCCCTGCTGCATCCGTGGTGCTCTGCCTACCACTCCTGAGCACCCTGCTGTCAGTGGCAGAGACACTGCTCACTGTTGAGCCCTCTTCACTGTCTGGGGGTGTTTCCCCTGTGGCCCTAGACATTTCCCGTGTCTCCATCAGTTCGATGATGTGGGTGAGACGTCCCAGGCCCCTAGCAACATCCCCAGTGAAATGGCCCATCTCTACTTGTAGCCCAACTGTCCTCCTCGACAGGCCTGTGGTATTCATGGCGAGCCTGCCGATGGATGTGGCCATCCTGTCCAGTCTGTGCATTATCTGCCGATCTCTGCGCCTCCCAGCCTCAGCCTGGGCCAGCAGTCCTCCCGCCAGTTCCCTAATGGCAAGGGCAAGGTCCCCAGTGTTCTGGCACATCATGTCCATACGTCTGTTGAGTTGCTGCATGCTTGCATGGTTGTTTCGCACAAAGCGGTGCAGCACCCCACTAATCCTGCCCAATATTCTGTTCTGCAGGCGCTGACCACATAGCAGATGTGCCTCACTGGTGGTTGGAGGAAGTATCCCGGATGCAGACTGCAGCCAAGATGGTCTTGACCTGCGACGCCTGCGCAGCAGTGGCTGCCCTGTGCTCCCACCTGTGTCCTCCCTGCCTGTTGCTGGGGCAGCTTCTTGCGTAATTGTTGCAGCAGGTGTGGCTACTGCAGGGATGCTGCTGACCGTGCAGGTGGGGGTGCTGGCGGGTCCTGGGGTGTCCTCCTGGGCCCGGGTGCTTGTCGTGTTGGGGGTGTCTTGCTGGAGACCTGTGGGACATGGGGAACAGACTGTCAGTGTCTACTATCTATTGCACACTTCCTAATAAACATTTGCCTATGAACTGCCTACTTGACTACATTTCCCATAATGCATCATTCTGGCATTTTCTACCCTGAAATGGAGCTATTTTGGTTGTGCATGCACCTGTGTACATGGTGGGTGGGGGCATGGCATTGATAGGGGTACAGGCATATCACATGGTACTCACCGTTTGATGTGCTGGGCTCTGAGGTGTCCAGGTCCCCAAATCCACACACTGCCTCCTGCTCCAATGTTTCTTCCACCCTTTCTTCCAGGGGTGTGGGTGGTGGCACAGACGATGGTCCCCCTCCTGTGCCTCTCATCGACCAGAGCCTTTCAGCCACCCTCTCCTTGGTCCGGGAGCGGAGGTTATACCACCTCTTCTTGATGTCCTCGATTGTCCTGTGGCTCACCCCCAGGGAATTGATCTTATCCTGAATGTCCTGCCAGAGTTGTTTTTTTGTGGCCTCAGGAACATTGAGGGCTGCTCTCCCAAATAGCTCATCATAGTGCTGACAGCATTCCTCTGTCAGCACCTCCAGCTCCCTCTCAGAAAATTTGAGTTTCCTCTTTCTTGGGGTTCCCTCCATGGCAGCTGCTGTTTGTTCTGTGTGAAAACCGGCAGTTATAAAAGGGTGTGGTCCTCCCTCCTCCCAGGTGTATTTGTAAACTTCCTGGCTGTGATGTCATCATCATGTGCCAGGAAGTGTTTCTAGAGTGTTCTGGTGTGGTTTCTGGAGTGTTCTGCTGCACCTGTAAGCAATTTTCAAGGTAATCGCAATTTGCGACACCTACTCGCTAATTGCGAGTTCGTTTTTTGCACACTCGCAAAAAGTGACTTCACAATCTGCGGACTCGCACACTGCGTTGCGAGTCCGGCTGCGAGTCGCAAATTCGGATCGTTTTTTTTTCTGGCATTACATATTGCGATTTGCATTTTGCGAGTCGCAATTTTTATTTTTGCTACATCTGGCCCTGAGAACCAAACTAAGGACTGGGAGACGCTCCACTTATACTTAACTGAGGTATCGATGACGTCACCAGAAGACTTGTTTATCATTTCACTCTACCAAAACATCAAGGGTCCAAAACAGGGCGATAGTCAGGGCAGCAGTCCTTAGTAGCCGTCGGAAAGCGGGAAACCTCGCAGCAAAGACTTTCGGACCACGTAGACATACAGGGATCGATGAAGTGGCGGCCTCCCTCCAGAATTTTCACACGAACCTCACGAACCTCTGGCTTGGACCGGTACCGCTGAAATCGCCCAACGTTGGGCGCCAACTGAAGTACTGGGTTTTTCAGAACCCAGTGGTGCCAGGGAACACACCCTAAGACTTCGAGTCCTTCCTGTTTCAGACTACAGAAACACAGAGTCTTCTTGGTGAAGTCAAAGATCTTGTTTATTGGCTGCAGCCAGCAACAGGTATCCTAGAAGTACAACACAGTGTATATTCTCAGGAGACTGCTCCCTTTGCAAAGCTAACCTTCTCTTTTATACAAAATATTATGCTTTAGGCAAACATTCCTTATTTTACAGTTGACCCTTCACATATTTTCACTACAAAGAAATAGCAGGGTTATGATGACAAGCCCATATTTCAGTTAGTCCAGCCCTCAATCAATTACCCGGCAAGGCTCAGTACTTTCATCAGATATCGACGGACCCCCAATATAAACAGGCACCTCCTCCTTGTAAAGCAAGTCATAAAGAAAGAAACAGGGACAGGTGCGTGTAAGATTAGGCATGGTTTGTGTGTGATGAAAGGTTTTATGATGTGTTGTGCCTTGATACTAATCTCATTCGGCCACTGGGAAAGAAACTGGCCGAACAGGTTTGGCTTCAGGCAGTGGAGTCAGCTTGCCCAGGTCACAGAGGAGTCAGCAAAGATGTACGTGTCCTTCAGACTCATTTTCGGCATTAGTCATTGGCCTAAGTGAGGGCAATCACAAAATGGCTGTCGTTTAAATGGAACCCGAGGGTTCAGGACGGAAACTCTGATATTCGGGTGATTTCATCACCCGAATATGAATACAATGCTTGTGCATACTATTCTAATCATTCTCGGTCTGTTGATACCAAAATCGTTGTGATACGACGATGTTTATAACACGGGTCCGGAATTTTCAGTACCACACACCCACCGCTCCCCCACGTCTCCAGATCAAAATGATACATCACTTGTGTGGGTAGGCCTAGCGCCTGTGACAGCAAATGTCTGAAAACACAATGTGGACGCATTACATTTTCCCAAAGAAAACAGAGCTGTTTTTTGCAAAGTGCCTACTTGTGGATTTTGGCCTCTAGCTCAACCGGTACCTAGGGAAACCTACCAAACCTGTGCATTTTTTAAAACTAGACACCTAGGGGAATCCAAGGTGGGGTGACTTGTGGGGCTCTCGTAAGGTTCTTTTTCACAGAATCCTTTGCAAACTGCAAAATTTGGCTAAAAAAACACTTTTTTCTAACATTTCGGTGACAGAAAGTTCTGGAACCTGAGAGGAGCCACAAATTTCATACCACCCAGCGTTCCCCATTTCTTCCGATAAAAATTACACCTCTATTCTGTGGGGCGTCTGGTGCCCATGAAAGGAAATGCCCCAAAACACAACGTGGACACATCTCATTTTGCCAAAGAAAACAGAGCTGTTGTTTGCAAAGTGCCAACCTGTGAATTTTTGCCTCTAGCTCAGCCGGCACCTAGGGAAACCTACCAAACCTGTGAATTTTTTAAAACTACAGACTATGGGAATGCAAGATGGGGTGAATCGTGGGGATCTCACCAGGCCCTGTTGCCCAGAATTCTTTGCAAACCCCAAATTTGGCTAAAAAAACACTTTTTTCCTCACTTTTCGGTGACAGAAAGTTCTGGAATCTGAAAGGAACCACAAATTACCTTCCACCCAGCGTTCCCCCACATCTCCAGATAAAAATGATACATGACTTCTGTGGGTAGGCCTAGTGCCCGTGACAGGAAATGCCTGAAAATACAATGTGGACGCATTACATTTTCCCAAAGAAAACAGAGCTGTTTTTTGCAAAGTGCCTACCTGTGGATTTTGGCCTCTAGCTCAACCGGTACCTAGGGAAACCTACCAAACCTGTGCATTTCTTAAAACTAGACACCTAGGGGAATCCAAGATGGGGTGACTTGTGGGGCTCTCGTAAGGTTCTGTTACACAGAATCCTTTGCAAACTGCAAAATTTGGCTAAAAAAACCCTTTTTCCTCATATTTGGGTGACAGAAAGATCTGGAACCTGAGAGGAGCTGCAAATTTCATACCACCCAGCGTTCCCCCATGTCTTCCGATAAACATTACACCTCACTTCTGTGGGGCGGCCTAGTGCCCATGACCGGAAATGCCCCAAAACACAACGTGGACAGATCACATTTTCCCAAAGAAAAATGCTGTATTTTACAAAGTGCCAACCTGTGAATTTTGGCCTCTAGCTCAGCCGGCACCTAGAGAAACTTACCAAAGCTGTGCATTTTTGAAAACCAGACCCATAGGGGAATCCAAGATGGGGTGACTTGTGGGGCTTTCACCAGGTTCTGTTACCCAGAATCCTTTGCAAACCTCAAAATTTGGCTGAAAAAACACTTTTTCCTCACATTTCAGTGACAGACGGTTTTGGAATCTGAGAAGCGCCACAAATTTCCTTCCACCTAGCGTTCCCCCACGTCTCCAGATAAAAAGGATACATGTGTGGGTAGGCCTAGCGCCTGTGACAGGAAATGCCTGAAAACACAATCTGGACGCATTACATTTTCACAAAGAAAACAGAGCTGTTTTTTGCAAAGTGCCTACCTGTGGATTTTGGCCTCTATCTCAACCGGTACCTAGGGAAACCTACCAAACCTGTGCATTTTTGAAAATCACAGACCATGGGAATCCAAGATGGGGTGAATGGTGGGATCTCACCAGGTTCCAGAATCCTTTGCAAACCTCAAATTTGGCTAAAAAAAAAACACTTTTTTCCTCACTTTTCAGTGACAGACACTTCTGGAATCTGAAAGGAGCCACAAATTTCCTTCCACCCACCGTTCCCCCACGTCTCCAGATGAAAATGATACATCACTTGTGTGGGTAGGCATAGCGCCTGTGACAGGAAATGTCTGAAAACACAATGTGGACGCATTACATTTTCCCAAAGAAAACAGAGCTGTTTTTTGCAAAGTGCCTACCTGTGGATTTTGGCCTCTAGCTCAACCGGTACCTAGGGAAACCTACCAAACCTGTGCATTTTTTAAAACTAGACACCTAGGAGAATCCAAGATGGGGTGACTTGTGGGGCTCTCGTAAGGTTCTTTTACACAGAATCCTTTGCAAACTGCAAAATTTGATTAAAAAAACACTTTTTCCTCACATTTCGGTGACAGAAAGTTCTGGAACCTGAGAGGAGCTGCAAATTTCATACCACCCAGCGTTCCCCCATGTCTTCTGATAAAAATTTCACCTCAATTCTGTGGGGCGGCCTAGTGCCCATGACAGGAAAGGCCCCAAAACACATTGTGGACACATCTCAATTTTCCAAAGAAAACAGAGCTGTTGTTTGCAAAGTGCCAACCTGTAAACTTTGGCCTCAAGCTCAGCCAGCACCTAGGGAAACCTACCAAACCTGTGTATTCTTTAAAACTACAGACTATGGGAATCCAAGACGGGGTGAATGGTGGGGATCTCGCCAGGTTCTGCTCCCAGAATCCTATGCAAACCTCAAATTTGGCTAAAAAAAACACTCTTACCTCACTTTTCGGTGACACACTTCTGGAATCTGAAAGGAGCCACAAATTTCCTTCCACCCAGCATTCCCCCACATCTCCAGATGAAAATGATACATCACTTGTGTGGGTAGCCCTAGCGCCTGTGACAGGAAATGTCTGAAAACACAATGTGGACGCATTACATTTTCCCAAAGAAAACAGAGCTGTTTTTTGCAAAGTGCCTACCTGTGGATTTTGGCCTCTAGCTCAACCGGTACCTAGGGAAACCTACCAAACCTGTGCATTTCTTAAAACTAGACACCTAGGGGAATCCAAGATGGGGTGACTTGTGGGGCTCTCGTAAGGTTCTTTTACAAAGAATTCTTTGCAAACTGCAAAATGTGGTTAAAAAAACACTTTTTCAGCACATTTCGGTTACAGAAAGTTCTGGAACCTGAGAGGAGCCGCAAATTTCATACCGCCCAGCGTTCCCCCATGTCTTCCGATAAAAATTACACCTCATTTCTGTGGGGCGGCCTAGTGCCCATGACAGGAAATGCCCCAAAACACAACGTGGACACATCTCATTTTCCCAAAGAAAAATGCTGTATTTTACAAAGTGCCAACCTGTGAATTTTGGCCTCTAGCTCAGCCGGCACCTAGAAACACTTACCAAAGCTGTGCATTTTTGAAAACCAGACCCATAGGGGAATCCAAGATGGGGTGACTTGTGGGGCTTTCACCAGGTTCTGTTACCCAGACTCCTTTGCAAACCTCAAAATTTGGCTAAAAAAAACACTTTTTCCTCACATTTCAGTGACAGAAGGTTTTGGAATCTGAGAGGAGCCACAAATTTCCTTCCACCCAGCGTTCCCCCACGTCTCCAGATAAAAATGATACATCACTTGTGTGGGTAGGCCTAGCGCCTGTGACAGGAAATGCCTGAAAACACAATCTGGATGCATTACATTTTCCCAAAGAAAACAGAGGTGTTTTTTGCAAAGTGCCTACCTGTGGATTTTGGCCTCTAGCTCAATCAGTACCTAGGGGAACCTACCAAACCTGTGCATTTTTTAAAACTAGACACCTAGGAGAATCCAAGATGGGGTGACTTGTGGGACTCTCGTAAGGTTCTTTAATCACAGAATCCTTTGCAAACTGCAAAATTTGGTTAAAAAATCACTTTTTTCTCACATTTCGGTGACAGAAAGTTCTGAAACCTGAGAGGAGCTGCAAATGTCATACCACCCAGCGTTCCCTCATGTCTTCCGATAAAAATTACACCTCAATTCTGTGGGGCGGCCTAGTGCCCATGACAGGAAATGCCCCAAAACACAACGTGGACACATCTAATTTTCCCAAAGAAAACAGAGCTGTTGTTTGCAAAGTGCCAACCTGTGAATTTTGGCCTCTAGCTCAGCCAGCACCGAGGGAAACCTACCAAACCTGTGCATTTTTTTAAACTACAGACTATGGGAATCCAAGACGGGATGAATGGTGGGGATCTCGCCAGGTTCTGCACCCAGAATCCTTTGCAAACCTCAAATTTGGCTAAAAAAAACACTCTTACCTCACTTTTCGGTGACAGACACTTCTGGAATCTAAAAGGACCCACAAATTTCCTTCCACCCAGCATTCCCCCACGTCTCGAGATGAAAATGATACATCACTTGTGTGGGTAGGCCTAGCGCCTGTGACAGGAAATGTCTGAAAACACAATCTGGACGCATTACATTTTCCCAAAGAAAACAGAGCTGTTTTTTGCAAAGTGCCTACCTGTGGATTTTGGCCTCTAGCTCAATCTGTACCTAGGGAAACCTACCAAACCTGTGCATTTTTTAAAACTAGACACCTAGGAGAATCCAAGATGGTGTGACTTCTGGGGCTCTCGTAAGGTTCTTTTACACAGAATCCTTTGCAAACTGCAAACTTTGGTTAAAAAACACTTTTTCCTCACATTTGGGTGACAGAAAGATCTGGAACCTGAGAGGAGCTGCAAATTTCATACCACCCAGCGTTCCCCCATGTCTTCCGATAAACATTACACCTCACTTCTGTGGGGCGGCCTAGTGCCCATGACCGGAAATACCCCAAAACACAACGTGGACAGATCACATTTTCCCAAAGAAAAATGCTGTATTTTACAAAGTGCCAACCTGTGAATTTTGGCCTGTAGCTCAGCCGGCACCTAGAAATATTTACCAAAGCTGTGCATTTTTGAAAAACAGACCTATAGGGGAATCCAAGATGGGGTGACTTGTGGGGCTTTCACCAGGTTCTGTTACCCAGAATCCTTTGCAAACCTCAAAATTTGGCAAAAAAAAACTTTTTCCTCACATTTCAGTGACAGACGGTTTTGGAATCTGAGAGGAGCTACAAATTTACTTCCACCCAGCGTTCCCCCACATCTGCAGATAAAAAGGATACATGTGTGGGTAGGCCTAGCGCCTGTGACAGGAAATGCCTGAAAACACAATGTGGACGCATTACATTTTCCCAAAGAAAACAGAGCTGTTTTTTGCAAAGTGCCTACCTGTGGATTTTGGCCTCTAGCTCAACCGGTACCTAGGGAAACCTACCAAACCTGTGCATTTTTTAAAATCACAGACCATGGGAATCCAAGATGGGGTGAATGGTGGGGATCTCACCAGGTTCCAGAATCCTTTGCAAACCTCAAATTTGGCTAAAAAAACACTTTTTTCCTCTCTTTTCGGTGACAGAAAGTTCTGGAATCTGAAAGGAACCACAAATTACCTTCCACACAGCGTTCCCCCACGTCTCCAGATAAAAATGATACATGACTTGTGTGGGTAGGCCTAGTGCCCGTGACAGGAAATGCCTGAAAACACAATGTGGACGCATTACATTTTCCCAAAGAAAACAGAGCTGTTTTTTGCAAAGTGCCTACCTGTGGATTTTGGCCTCTAGCTCAATCGGTACCTAGGGAAACCTACCAAACCTGTGCATTTTTTTGAACTAGACACCTAGGGGAATCCAAGATGGGGTGACTTGTGGGGCTCTCTTAAGGTTCTTTTACACAGAATCCTTTGCAAACTGCAAAATTTGGTTAAAAAAACACTTTTTCCTCACATTTCGTTGACAGAAAGTTCTGGAACCTGGGAGGAGCCGCAAATTTCATACCACCCAGCGTTCCCTCATGTCTTCCGATAAAAATTACACCTCAATTCTGTGGGGCGGCCTAGTGCCCATGACAGGAAATGCCCCAAAACACAACGTGGACACATCTCATTTTCTCAAAGAAAACTGAGCTGTTGTTTGCAAAGTTCCAACCTGTGAATTTTGGCCTCTAGCGCAGCCTTCACCTAGGGAAACCTACCAAACATGTGCATTTTTTAAAACTACAGATTATAGGAATCCAAGATGGGGTGAAAGGTAGGGATCTCGCAAGGTTCTGCTCCCAGAATCCTTTGCAAACCTCAAATTTGGCTAAAAAAACACTCTTTCCTCACTTTTTTCGGTGCCAGACACTTCTGGAATCTGAAAGGAGCCACAAATTTCCTTCCACCCAGCATTCCCCCACATCTCCAGATCAAAATGATACATCACTTGTGTGGGTAGGCCTAGAGCCTGTGACAGGAAATGTCTGAAAACACAATGTGGACGCATTACATTTTCCCAAAGAAAACAGAGCTGTTTTTTGCAAAGTGTCTACCTGTGGATTTTGGCCTCTAGCTCAACCGGTACTTAGGGAACCCTACCAAACCTGTGCATTTTTTAAAACTAGACATCTAGGGGAATCCAAGATGGGGTGACTTGTGGGGCTCTCGTAAGGTTCTTTTTCACAGAATCCTTTGCAAACTGCAAAATTTGGCTAAAAAAACACTTTTTTCTCACATTTCGGTGACAGAAAGTTCTGAAACCTGAGAGGAGCCGCAAATTTCATACCACCCAGCATTCCCCATTTCTTCAGATAACAATTACACCTCTAGTCTGTGGGGCGCCTGGTGCCCATGACAGGAAATGCCCCAAAACACAACGTGGACACATCTCATTTTCCCGAAGAAAACAGAGCTGTTGTTTACAAAGAGCCAACCTGTGAATTTTGGCCTCTAGCTCAGCCAGCACCTAGGGAAACCTACCAAACCTGTGCATTTTTTAAAACTACAGACTATGGGAATCCAAGATGGGGTGAATGGTGGGGATCTCACCAGGTTCTGCTCCCAGAATCCTTTGCAAACCTCAAATGTGGCTAAAAAAAACACTCTTTCCTCACTTTTCGGTGACAGACACTTCTGGAATCTGAAAGGAACCACAAATTTCCTTCCACCCAGCATTCCCCCACATCTCCAGATGAAAATGATACATCACTTGTGTGGGTAGGCCTAGCGCCTGTGACAGGAAATGTCTGAAAACACAATGTGGACGCATTACATTTTCCCAAAGAAAACAGAGCTGTTTTTTGCAAAGTGCCTACCTGTGGATTTTGGCCTCTAGCTCAACATGTACCTAGGGAAACCTACCAAATATGCACATTTTTTAAAACTAGACACCTAGGGGAATCCAAGATGGGGTGACTTGTGGGGCTCTCGTAAGGTTCTTTTTCACAGAATCCTTTGCAAACTGCAAAATTTGGCTAAAAAAACACTTTTTTCTCGCATTTCGGTGACAGAAAGTTCTGGAACCAGAGAGGAGCCGCAAATTTCATACCACCCAGCGTTCCCCATTTCTTCCGATAAAAATTACACCTCTATTCTGTGGGGCGCCTGGTGCCCATGACTGGAAATGCCCCAAAACACAACGTGGACACATGTAATTTTGCTAAAGAAAACAGAGCTGTTGTTTGCAAAGTGCCAACCTGTGAATTTTTGCCTCTAGCTCAGCCGGCACCCAGGGAAACCTACCAAACCTGTGCATTTTTTAAAACTACAGACTATGGGAATGCAAGATGGGGTGAATCGTGGGGATCTCACCAGGCTCTGTTGCCCAGAATCTTTGCAAACCTCAAATTTGGCTAAAAAACCACTTTTCTCCTCACTTTTCGGTGACAGAAATTTCTGGAATCTGAAAGGAACCACAAATTACCTTCCACCCAGCGTTCCCCCACGTCTCCAGATAAAAATGATACATGACTTGTTTGGGTAGGCCTTGCGCCCGTGACAGGAAACGCCTGAAAATACAAGGTGGACGCATTACATTTTCCCAAGGAAAACAGAGCTGTTTTTTGCAAAGTGCCTACCTGTGGATTTTGGCCTCTAGCTCAACCGGTACCTAGTGAAACCTACCAAACCTGTACATTTCTTAAAACTAGACACCTAGGGGAATCCAAGATGGGGTAACTTGTGGGTCTCTCGTAAGGTTCTGTTACACAGAATCCTTTGCAAACTGCAAAATTTGGCAAAAAAAAAACTTTTTCCTCTCATTTCGGTGACAGAAAGATCTGGAACCTGAGAGGAGCTGCAAATTTCATACCACCCAGCGTTCCCCAGTTCTTCCGAAAAAAATTACACCTCTAATCTGTGGGGCGGCCTGGTGCCCATGACAGGAAATGCCCCAAAACACAACGTGGACACATGTAATTTTCTCAAAGAAAACAGAGCTGTTGTTTGCAAAGTGCCAACCTGTGAATTTTTGCCTCTAGCTCAGCCGGCACCTAGGGAAACCTAACAAACCTGTTCATTTTTTAAAACTACAGACTATGGGAATGCAAGATGGGGTGAATCATGGGGATCTCACCAGGCTCTGTTACCCAGAATCCTTTGCAAACCTCAAATTTGGCTAAAAAAATACTTTTTTCCTCACTTTTCGGTGACAGAAAGTTATGGAATCTGAAAGGAACTACGAATTACTTTCCATCCAACGTTCCCCCACGTCTCCAGATAAAAATGATACATGACTTGTGTGGGTAGGCCTAGCGCCCGTGACAGGAAATGCCTGAAAACACAATGTGGAAGCATTACATTTTCCCAAGGAAAACACAGCTGTTTTTTGCAAAGTGCCTACCTGTGGATTTTGGCCTCTAGCTCAATCGGTACCTAGTGAAACCTACCAAACCTGTGCATTTTTTTAAAACTAGACACCTAGGGGAATCCAAGATGGGGTGACTTGTGGGGCTCTAGTAAGGTTCTTTTATACAGAATCCTTTGCAAACTGCAAAATTTGGTTAAAAAAACACTTTTTCCTCACTTTTCAGTGACAGAAGGTTTTGGAATCTAAGAGGAGCCGCAAATTTCCTGCCACCCAGCGTTCCCCCATGTCTTCTGATAAACATTATACCTCACTTCTGTGGGGCGGCCTAGTGCCCATGACCGGAAATGCCCCCCAAACACAACGTGGACAGATCACATTTTCCCAAAGAAAACAGAGCTGTTTTTTACAAAGTGCCAACCTGTGAATTTTGGCCTCTAGCTCAGCCGGCACCTAGAGAAACCTACCAAAGCTATGCATTTTTAAAAACCACACCCATAGGAGAATCCAAGATGGGGTGACTTGTGGGGCTTTCACCAGGTTCTGTTACCCAGAATCCTTTGCAAACCTCAAAATTTGGCTAAAAAAAAACACTTTTTCCTCACTTTTCAGTGACAGAAGGTTTTGGAATCTAAGAGGAGCCGCAAATTTCCTGCCACCCAGCGTTCCCTCATGTCTTCCGATAAAAATTACACCTGAATTCTGTGGGGCGGCCTAGTGCCCATGACAGGAAATGCCCCAAAACACAACGTGGACACATCTCATTTTCCCAAAGAAAACAGAGCTGTTTGCAAAGTGCCAACCTGTGAATTTTGGCCTCTAGCTCAGCCTTCACCTAGGGAAACCTACCAAACCTGTGCATTTTTTAAAACTACAGATTATAGGAATCCAAGATGGGGTGAAAGGTAGGGATCTCGCCAGGTTCTGCTCCCAGAATCCTTTGCAAACCTCAAATTTGGCTAAAAAAACACTCTTTCCTCACTTTACGTGCCAGACACTTCTGGAATCTGAAAGGAGCCACAAATTTCCTTCCAATCAGCATTCCCCCACATCTCCAGATGAAAATGATACAGCACTGTGCACTTGTGTGGGTAGGCCTAGCGCCTGTGACAGGAAATGTCTGAAAACACAATGTGGACGCATTACATTTTCCCAAAGAAAACAGAGCTGTTTTTTGCAAAGTGCCTACCTGTGGATTTTGGCCTCTAGCTCAACCGGTACTTAGGGAAACCTACCAAACTTGTGCATTTTTTAAAACTAGACATCTAGGGGAATCCAAGATGGGGTGACTTGTGGGGCTCTCGTAAGGTTCTTTTTCACAGATTCCTTTGCAAACTGCAAAATTTGGCTAAAAAAAACACTTTTTCCTCACATTTCAGTGACAGAAGGTTTTGGAATCTGAGAGGAGCCACAAATTTCCTTCCACCCAGCGTTCCCCCACGTCTCCAGATAAAAATGATACATCACTTGTGTGGGTAGGCCTAGCGCCTGTGACAGGAAATGCCTGAAAACACAATGTGGACGCATTACATTTTCCCAAAGAAAACAGAGCTGTATTTTGCAAAGTGCCTACCTGTGGATTTTTGCCTCTGGCTCAACCGGTACCTAGGGAAACCTACCAAACCTGTGCATTTCTTAAAACTAGACACCTAGGGGAATCCAGGACGGGGTGATTTGTGACAGGAAATGCCTGAAAACACAATGTGGACGCATTACATTTTCCCAAAGAAAACAGAGCTGTTGTTTGCAAAGTGCCTACCTGTGGATTTTGGCCTCTAGCTCAACCGATACGAAGGGAAACCTACCAAACCTGTGCATTTTTGAAAATCACAGACCATGGGAATCCAAGATGGGGTGAATGGTGGGGATCTCACCAGGTTCCAGAATCCTTTGCAAACCTCAAATTTGGCTTAAAAAAACACTTTTTTCCTCACTTTTAGGTGACAGACACTTCTGAAATCTGAAAGGAGCCACAAATTTCCTTCCACCCAGCGTTCCCCCATGTCTCCAGATAAAATGATGCATCGCTTGTGTGTGTAGGCCTAGCGCCTGTGACAGGAAAGGCCTGAAACACAATGTGGACGCATTACATTTTCCCAAGAAAACTGAGCTGTTTTTTGCAAAGTGCATACCTGTGGATTTTGGCCTCTAGCTCAACAGGTACCTCGGGAAACCTACCAAACCTGTGCATTTTTGAAAATCACAGACCATGGGAATCCAAGATGGGGTGAATGGCGGGGATCTCACCAGGTTCCAGAATCCTTTGCAAACCTCAAATTTGGCTAAAAAAAACACTTTTTTCCTCACTTTTCGGTGACAGACACTTCTGAAATCTGAAAGGAGCCACAAATTTCCTTCCACCCAGCGTTCCCCCATGTCTCCAGATAAAATGATGCATCGCTTGTGTGTGTAGGCCTAGCGCCCGTGACAGGAAACGCCTGAAAATACAAGGTGGACGCATTACATTTTCCCAAAGAAAACAGAGCTGTTTTTTGCAAAGTGCCTACCTGTGGATTTTGGCCTCCAGCTCAATCTGTACCGAGGGAAACCTACCAAACCTGTGCATTTTTTAAAACTAGACACCTAGGGGAATCCAAGTTGGGGTGACTTGTGGGGCTCTCGTAAGGTTCTTTTTCACAGAATCCTTTGCAAACTGCAAAATTTGGCTAAAAAAACACTTTTTTCTCACTTTTCGGTGACAGAAAGTTCTGGAACCTGAGAGGAGCCGCAAATTTCATACCACCCAGCGTTCCCCATTTCTTCAAATAAAAATTATACCTCTATTCTGTGGGGCTCCTGGTGCCCATGACAGGAAATGCCCCAAAACACAATGTGGACACATGTAATTTTGCCAAAGAAAACAAAGCTGTTGTTTGCAAAGTGCCAACCTGTGAATTTTTGCCTCTAGCTCAGCAGGCACCAAGGGAAACCTACCAAACCTGTGCATTTTTTAAAACTACAGACTATGGGAATGCAAGATGGGGTGAATCGTGGGGATCTCACCAGGCTCTGTTACCCAGAATCCTTTGCAAACCTCAAATTTGGCTAAAAAAACACTCTTACCTCACTTTTCGGTGACACACTTCTGGAATCTGAAAGGAGCCACAAATTTCCTTCCACCCAGCATTCCCCCACGTCTCCAGATGAAAATGATACATCACTTGTGTGGGTAGGCCTAGCGCCTGTGACAGGAAATGCCTGAAAACACAATGTGGACGCATTACATTTTCCCAAAGAAAACAGAGCTGTTTTTTGCAAAGTGCCTACCTGTGGATTTTGGCCTCTACCTCAACCGGTACCTAGGGAAACCTACCAAACCTGTGCATTACTTAAAACTAGACACCTAGGGGAATCCAAGATGGGGTGACTTGTGGGGTTCTCGTAAGGTTCTGTTACACAGAATCCTTTGCAAACTGCAAAATTTGGTTAAAAAAACACTTTTTCCTCACATTTCGGTGACAGAAAGTTCTGGAACCTGAGAGGGAAGGATTCCCTCATGTCTTCCGATACAAATTACACCTCAATTCTGTGGGGTGGCCTAGTGCCCATGACAGGAAATGCCCCAAAACACAACGTGGACACATCTCATTTTCTCAAAGAAAACAGAGCTGTTGTTTGCAAAGTGCCAACCTGTGAATTTTGGCCTCTAGCTCAGCCTTCACCTAGGGAAACCTACCAAACCTGTGCATTTTTTAAAACTACAGATTATAGGAATCCAAGATGGGGTGAAAGGTAGGGATCTCGCCAGGTTCTGCTCCCAGAATCCTTTGCAAACCTCAAATTTGGCTAAAAAAACACTATTTCTTCACTTTTCGGTGCCAGACACTTCTGGAATCTGAAAGGAGCCACAAATTTCCTTCCACCCAGCATTCCCCCACATCTCCAGATGAAAATGATACATCACTTGTGTGAGTAGGCCTAGCGCCTGTGACAGGAAATGTCTGAAAACACAATGTGGACGCATTACATTTTCCCAAAGAAAACAGAGCTGTTTTTTGCAAAGTGCCTACCTGTGGATTTTGTCCTCTAGCTCAACATGTACCTAGGGAAACCTACCAAACATGCACATTTTTTAAAACTAGACACCTAGGGGAATCCAAGATGGGGTGACTTGTGGGGCTCTCGTAAGGTTCTTTTTCACAGAATCGTTTGCAAACTGCAAAATTTGGCTAAAAAAACACTTTTTTCTCACATTTCGGTGACAGAAAGTTCTGGAACCTGAGAAGCCACAAATTTCATACCCCCCAGCGTTCCCCATTTCTTTGGATAAAAATTACACCTCTGTTCTGTGGGGCGGCCTGGTGCCCATGACAGGAAATGCCCCAAAACACAACGTGGACACATGTAATTTTGAAACTAGACACCTAGGGGAATCCAAGATGGGGTGACTTGTGGGGCTCTCGTAAGGTTCTGTTACACAGAATCCTTTGCAAACTGCAAAATTTGGCTAAAAAAAACCTTTTTCCTCACATTTCGGTGACAGAAAGATCTGGAACCTGAGAGGAGCTGCAAATTTCATACCACCCAGCGTTCCCCCATGTCTTCCCATAAACATTACACCTCACTTCTGTGGGGTGGCCTAGTGCCCATGACCGGAAATGCCCCCAAAACACAACGTGGACAGATCACATTTTCCCAAAGAAAACAGAGCTGTTTTTTACAAAGTGCCAACCTGTGAATTTTGGCATCTAGCTCAGCCGGCACCTAGAGAAACCTACCAAAGCTGTGCATTTTTTAAAACCAGACCCATAGGGGAATCCAAGATGGGGTGACTTGTGGGGCTTTCACCAGGTTCTGTTACCCAGAATCCTTTGCAAACCTCAAAATTTGGCTAAAAAAAACACTTTTTCCTCACATTTCAGTGACAGAAGGTTTTGGAATCTGAGAGGAGCCACAAATTTCCTTCCACCCAGCGTTCCCCCACGTCTCCAGATAAAAATGATACATCACTTGTGTGGGTAGGCCTAGCGCCTGTGACAGGAAATGCCTGAAAACACAATGTGGACGCATTACATTTTCCCAAAGAAAACAGAGCTGTTTTTTGCAAAGCGCCTACCTGTGGATTTTTGCCTCTAGCTCAACCGGTACCTAGGGAAACCTACCAAACCTGTGCATTTCTTAAAACTAGACACCTAGGGGAATCCAAGATGGGGTGATTTGTGACAGGAAATGCCTGAAAACACAATGTGGACGCATTACATTTTCCCAAAGAAAACAGAGCTGTTTTTTGCAAAGTGCCTACCTGTGGATTTTGGCCTCTAGCTCAACCGATACCAAGGGAAACCTACCAAACCTGTGCATTTTTGAAAATCACAGACCATGGGAATCCAAGATGGGGTGAATGGTGGTTATCTCACCAGGTTCCAGAATCCTTTGCAAACCTCAAATTTGGCTAAAAAAAACACTTTTTTCCTCACTTTTCGATGACAGACACTTCTGGAATCTGAAAGGAGCCACAAATTTCCTTCCACCCAGCGTTCCCCCATGTCTCCAGATAAAAATGATACATCACTTGTGTGGGTAGGCCTAGCACCCGTGACAGGAAACGCCTGAAAATACAAGGTGTACGCATTACATTTTCCCAAAGAAAACAGAGCTGTTTTTTGCAAAGTGCCTACCTGTGGATTTTGGCCTCCAGCTCAATCTGTAACGAGGGAAACCTACCAAACCGGTGCATTTTTTAAAACTAGACACCTAGGGGAATCCTAGTTGGGGTGACTTGTGGGGCTCTCGTAAGGTTCTTTTACACAGAATCCTTTGCAAACTGCAAAATTTGGTTAAAAAAAAACTTTTTCCTCACATTTCGGTGACAGAAAGTTCTGGAACCTGAGAGGAGCCGCAAATTTCATACCACCCAGCGTTCCCCATTTCTTCCGATAAAAATTACACCTCTATTCTGTGGGGCGCCTGGTGCCCATGACAGGAAATGCCCCAAAACACAACGTGGACACATGTAATTTTGCCAAAGAAAACAGAGCTGTTGTTTGCAAAGTGCCAACCTGTGAATTTTTGCCTTTAGCTCAGCCGGCATCTAGGGAAACCTACCAAACCTGTGCATTTTTTAAAACTACAGACTATGGAAATGCAAGATGGGGTGAATCGTGGGGATATCACCAGGCTCTGTTACCCAGAATCCTTTGCAAACCTCAAATTTGGCTAAAAAAACACTTTTATCCTCACTTTTCGGTGACAGAAATTTCTGGAATCTGAAAGGAACCACAAATTACCTTCCACCCAACGTTCCCCCACGTCTCCAGATAAAAATGATACATGACTTGTGTGGGTAGGCCTAGCGCCCGTGACAGGAAACGCCTGAAAATACAAGGTGGACGCATTACATTTTCCCAAAGAAAACAGAGCTGTTTTTTGCAAAGTGCCTACCTGTGGATTTTGGCCTCCAGCTCAATCGGTACCGAGGGAAACCTACCAAACCTGTGCATTTTTTAAAACTAGACACCTAGGGGAATCCAAGTTGGGGTGACTTGTGGGGCTCTCTTAAGTTTCTTTTACACAGAATCCTTTGCAAACTGCAAAATTTGGTTAAAAAAACACTTTTTCCTCACATTTCGGTGACAGAAAGTTCTGGAACCTGAGAGGAGCCGCCAATTTCATACCACCCAGCGTTCCTCCATGTCTTCCGATAAAAATTACACCTCAATTCTGTGGGGCGGCCTAGTGCCCATGACAGGAAATGCCCCCAAAACACAACGTGGACACATCTCATTTTCCCAAAGAAAACAGAGCTGTTGTTTACAAAGTGCCAACCTGTGAATTTTGGCCTCTAGCTCAGCCAGCACCTAGGGAAACCTACCAAACCTGTGCATTTTTTAAAACTACAGACTATGGGAATCCAAGATGGGGTGAATGGTGGGGATCTCACCAGGTTCTGCTCCCAGAATCCTTTGCAAACCTCAAATTTGGCAAAAAAAAACACTCTTTCCTCACTTTTCGGTGACAGACACTTCTGGAATCTGAAAGGAACCACAAATTTCCTTCCACCCAGCATTCCCCCACATCTCCAGATGAAAATGATACATCACTTGTGTGGGTAGGCCTAGCGCCTGTGACAGGAAATGTCTGAAAACACAATGTGGACGCATTACATTTTCCCAAAGAAAACAGAGCTGTTTTTTGCAAAGTGCCTACCTGTAGATTTTGGCCTCTAGCTCAACCGGTACTTAGGGAAACCTACCAAACCTGTGCATTTTTTAAAACTAGACATCTAGGGGAATCCAAGATGGGGTGACTTGTGGGGCTCTCGTAAGGTTCTTTTTCACAGAATCCTTTGCAAACTGCAAAATTTGGCTAAAAAAACACTTTTTTCTCACATTTCGGTGACAGAAAGTTCTGGAACCTGAGAGGAGCCGCAAATTTCATACCACCCAGCGTTCCCCATTTCTTCCGATAAAAATTACACCTCTATTCTGTGGGGCGCCTGGTGCCCATGACAGGAAATGCCCCAAAACACAACGTGGACACATGTAATTTTGCCAAAGAAAACAGAGCTGTTGTTTGCAAAGTGCCAACCTGTGAATTTTTGCCTCTAGCTCAGCCGGCACCTAGGGAAACCTACCAAACCTGTGCATTTTTTAAAACTACAGACTATGGGAATGCAAGACGGGGTGAATCGTGGGGATCTCACCAGGCTCTGTTACCCAGAATCCTTTGCAAACCTCAAATTTGGCTAAAAAAACACTTTTATCCTCACTTTTCGGTGACAGAAATTTCTGGAATCTGAAAGGAACCACAAATTACCTTCCACCCAGCGTTCCCCCACGTCTCCAGATAAAAATGATACATGACTTGTGTGGGTAGGCCTAGCGCCCGTGACAGGAAACACCTCAAAATACAAGGTGGACGCATTACATTTTCCCAAAGAAAACAGAGCTGTTTTTTGCAAAGTGCCTACCTGTGAATTTTGGCCTCCAGCTCAATCGGTACCGAGGGAAACCTACCAAACCTGTGCATTTTTTAAAACTAGACACCTAGGAGAATCCAAGTTGGGGTGACTTGTGGGGCTCTCTTAAGGTTCTTTTACACAGAATCCTTTGCAAACTGCAAAATTTGGTTAAAAAAACACTTTTTCCTCACATTTCGGTGACAGAAAGTTCTGGAACCTGAGAGGAGCCGCCAATTTCATACCACCCAGCGTTCCCCCATGTCTTCCGATAAAAATTACACCTTTATTCTGTGGTGCGCCTGGTGCCCATGACAGGAAATGCCCCAAAACACAACATGGACACATGTAATTTTGCCAAAGAAAACAGAGCTGTTGTTTGCAAAGTGCCAACCTGTGAATTTTGGCCTCTAGCTCAGCCGGCATCTAGGGAAACCTACCAAACCTGTGCATTTTTTAAAACTACAGACTATGGAAATGCAAGATGGGGTGAATCGTGGGGATCTCACCAGGCTCTGTTACCCAGAATCCTTTGCAAACCTCAAATTTGGCTAAAAAAACACTTTAATCCTCACTTTTCGGTGACAGAAATTTCTGGAATCTGAAAGGAACCACAAATTACCTTCCACCCAACGTTCCCCCACGTCTCCAGATAAAAATGATACATGACTTGTGTGGGTAGGCCTAGCGCCCGTGACAGGAAACGCCTGAAAATACAAGGTGGACGCATTACATTTTCCCAAAGAAAACAGAGCTGTTTTTTGCAAAGTGCCTACCTGTGGATTTTGGCCTCCAGCTCAATCTGTACCGAGGGAAACCTACCAAACCTGTGCATTTTTTAAAACTAGACACCTAGGGGAATCCAAGTTGGGGTGACTTGTGGGGCTCTCGTAAGGTTCTTTTTCACAGAATCCTTTGCAAACTGCAAAATTTGGCTAAAAAAACACTTTTTTCTCACATTTCGGTGACAGAAAGTTCTGGAACCTGAGAGGAGCCGCAAATTTCATACCACCCAGCGTTCCCCATTTCTTCAAATAAAAATTATACCTCTATTCTGTGGGGCTCCTGGTGCCCATGACAGGAAATGCCCCAAAACACAATGTGGACACATGTAATTTTGCCAAAGAAAACAGAGCTGTTGTTTGCAAAGTGCCAACCTGTGAATTTTTGCCTCTAGCTCAGCAGGCACCAAGGGAAACCTACCAAACCTGTGCATTTTTTAAAACTACAGACTATGGGAATGCAAGATGGGGTGAATCGTGGGGATCTCACCAGGCTCTGTTACCCAGAATCCTTTGCAAACCTCAAATTTGGCTAAAAAAACACTCTTACCTCACTTTTCGGTGACACACTTCTGGAATCTGAAAGGAGCCACAAATTTCCTTCCACCCAGCATTCCCCCACGTCTCCAGATGAAAATGATACATCACTTGTGTGGGTAGGCCTAGCGCCTGTGACAGGAAATGCCTGAAAACACAATGTGGACGCATTACATTTTCCCAAAGAAAACAGAGCTGTTTTTTGCAAAGTGCCTACCTGTGGATTTTGGCCTCTACCTCAACCGGTACCTAGGGAAACCTACCAAACCTGTGCATTACTTAAAACTAGACACCTAGGGGAATCCAAGATGGGGTGACTTGTGGGGTTCTCGTAAGGTTCTGTTACACAGAATCCTTTGCAAACTGCAAAATTTGGTTAAAAAAACACTTTTTCCTCACATTTCGGTGACAGAAAGTTCTGGAACCTGAGAGGGAAGGATTCCCTCATGTCTTCCGATACAAATTACACCTCAATTCTGTGGGGTGGCCTAGTGCCCATGACAGGAAATGCCCCAAAACACAACGTGGACACATCTCATTTTCTCAAAGAAAACAGAGCTGTTGTTTGCAAAGTGCCAACCTGTGAATTTTGGCCTCTAGCTCAGCCTTCACCTAGGGAAACCTACCAAACCTGTGCATTTTTTAAAACTACAGATTATAGGAATCCAAGATGGGGTGAAAGGTAGGGATCTCGCCAGGTTCTGCTCCCAGAATCCTTTGCAAACCTCAAATTTGGCTAAAAAAACACTATTTCTTCACTTTTCGGTGCCAGACACTTCTGGAATCTGAAAGGAGCCACAAATTTCCTTCCACCCAGCATTCCCCCACATCTCCAGATGAAAATGATACATCACTTGTGTGGGTAGGCCTAGCGCCTGTGACAGGAAATGTCTGAAAACACAATGTGGACGCATTACATTTTCCCAAAGAAAACAGAGCTGTTTTTTGCAAAGTGCCTACCTGTGGATTTTGTCCTCTAGCTCAACATGTACCTAGGGAAACCTACCAAACATGCACATTTTTTAAAACTAGACACCTAGGGGAATCCAAGATGGGGTGACTTGTGGGGCTCTCGTAAGGTTCTTTTTCACAGAATCGTTTGCAAACTGCAAAATTTGGCTAAAAAAACACTTTTTTCTCACATTTCGGTGACAGAAAGTTCTGGAACCTGAGAGGAGCCACAAATTTCATACCCCCCAGCGTTCCCCATTTCTTTGGATAAAAATTACACCTCTGTTCTGTGGGGCGGCCTGGTGCCCATGACAGGAAATGCCCCAAAACACAACGTGGACACATGTAATTTTGAAACTAGACACCTAGGGGAATCCAAGATGGGGTGACTTGTGGGGCTCTCGTAAGGTTCTGTTACACAGAATCCTTTGCAAACTGCAAAATTTGGCTAAAAAAAACCTTTTTCCTCACATTTCGGTGACAGAAAGATCTGGAACCTGAGAGGAGCTGCAAATTTCATACCACCCAGCGTTCCCCCATGTCTTCCCATAAACATTACACCTCACTTCTGTGGGGCGGCCTAGTGCCCATGACCGGAAATGCCCCCAAAACACAACGTGGACAGATCACATTTTCCCAAAGAAAACAGAGCTGTTTTTTACAAAGTGCCAACCTGTGAATTTTGGCATCTAGCTCAGCCGGCACCTAGAGAAACCTACCAAAGCTGTGCATTTTTTAAAACCAGACCCATAGGGGAATCCAAGATGGGGTGACTTGTGGGGCTTTCACCAGGTTCTGTTACCCAGAATCCTTTGCAAACCTCAAAATTTGGCTAAAAAAAACACTTTTTCCTCACATTTCAGTGACAGAAGGTTTTGGAATCTGAGAGGAGCCACAAATTTCCTTCCACCCAGCGTTCCCCCACGTCTCCAGATAAAAATGATACATCACTTGTGTGGGTAGGCCTAGCGCCTGTGACAGGAAATGCCTGAAAACACAATGTGGACGCATTACATTTTCCCAAAGAAAACAGAGCTGTTTTTTGCAAAGCGCCTACCTGTGGATTTTTGCCTCTAGCTCAACCGGTACCTAGGGAAACCTACCAAACCTGTGCATTTCTTAAAACTAGACACCTAGGGGAATCCAAGATGGGGTGATTTGTGACAGGAAATGCCTGAAAACACAATGTGGACGCATTACATTTTCCCAAAGAAAACAGAGCTGTTTTTTGCAAAGTGCCTACCTGTGGATTTTGGCCTCTAGCTCAACCGATACCAAGGGAAACCTACCAAACCTGTGCATTTTTGAAAATCACAGACCATGGGAATCCAAGATGGGGTGAATGGTGGGGATCTCACCAGGTTCCAGAATCCTTTGCAAACCTCAAATTTGGCTAAAAAAAAAACTTTTTTCCTCACTTTTAGGAGACAGACACTTCTGAAATCTGAAAGGAGCCACAAATTTCCATCCACCCAGCGTTCCCCCATGTCTCCAGATAAAATGATGCATCACTTGTGTGGGTAGGCCTAGCGCCTGTGACAGGAAAGGCCTGAAACACAATGTGGACGCATTACATTTTCCCAAGAAAACTGAGCTGTTTTTTGCAAAGTGCCTACCTGTGGATTTTGGCCTCTAGCTCAACCGGTACCTCGGGAAACCTACCAAACCTGTGCATTTTTGAAAATCACAGACCATGGGAATGCAAGATGGGGTGAATGGTGGTTATCTCACCAGGTTCCAGAATCCTTTGCAAACCTCAAATTTGGCTAAAAAAAACACTTTTTTCCTCACTTTTCGATGACAGACACTTCTGGAATCTGAAAGGAGCCACAAATTTCCTTCCACCCAGCGTTCCCCCATGTCTCCAGATAAAAATGATACATCACTTGTGTGGGTAGGCCTAGCACCCGTGACAGGAAACGCCTGAAAATACAAGGTGTACGCATTACATTTTCCCAAAGAAAACAGAGCTGTTTTTTGCAAAGTGCCTACCTGTGGATTTTGGCCTCCAGCTCAATCTGTACCGAGGGAAACCTACCAAACCGGTGCATTTTTTAAAACTAGACACCTAGGGGAATCCTAGTTGGGGTGACTTGTGGGGCTCTCGTAAGGTTCTTTTACACAGAATCCTTTGCAAACTGCAAAATTTGGTTAAAAAAAAACTTTTTCCTCACATTTCGGTGACAGAAAGTTCTGGAACCTGAGAGGAGCCGCAAATTTCATACCACCCAGCGTTCCCCATTTCTTCCGATAAAAATTACACCTCTATTCTGTGGGGCGCCTGGTGCCCATGACAGGAAATGCCCCAAAACACAACGTGGACACATGTAATTTTGCCAAAGAAAACAGAGCTGTTGTTTGCAAAGTGCCAACCTGTGAATTTTTGCCTTTAGCTCAGCCGGCATCTAGGGAAACCTACCAAACCTGTGCATTTTTTAAAACTACAGACTATGGAAATGCAAGATGGGGTGAATCGTGGGGATATCACCAGGCTCTGTTACCCAGAATCCTTTGCAAACCTCAAATTTGGCTAAAAAAACACTTTTATCCTCACTTTTCGGTGACAGAAATTTCTGGAATCTGAAAGGAACCACAAATTACCTTCCACCCAACGTTCCCCCACGTCTCCAGATAAAAATGATACCTGACTTGTGTGGGTAGGCCTAGCGCCCGTGACAGGAAACGCCTGAAAATACAAGGTGGACGCATCACATTTTCCCAAAGAAAACAGAGCTGTTTTTTGCAAAGTGCCTACCTGTGGATTTTGGCCTCCAGCTCAATCGGTACCGAGGGAAACCTACCAAACCTGTGCATTTTTTAAAACTAGACACCTAGGGGAATCCAAGTTGGGGTGACTTGTGGGGCTCTCTTAAGTTTCTTTTACACAGAATCCTTTGCAAACTGCAAAATTTGGTTAAAAAAACACTTTTTCCTCACATTTCGGTGACAGAAAGTTCTGGAACCTGAGAGGAGCCGCCAATTTCATACCACCCAGCGTTCCTCCATGTCTTCCGATAAAAATTACACCTCAATTCTGTGGGGCTCCTGGTGCCCATGACAGGAAATGCCCCAAAACACAACGTGGACACATGTAATTTTGCCAAAGAAAACAGAGCTGTTGTTTGCAAAGTGCCAACCTGTGAATTTTTGCCTCTAGCTCAGCCGGCACCTAGGGAAACCTACCAAACCTGTGCATTTTTTAAAACTACAGACTATGGGAATGCAAGACGGGGTGAATCGTGGGGATCTCACCAGGCTCTGTTACCCAGAATCCTTTGCAAACCTCAAATTTGGCTAAAAAAAACACTCTTTCCTCACTTTTCGGTGACAGACACTTCTGGAATCTGAAAGGAACCACAAATTACCTTCCACCCAGCGTTCCCCCACGTCTCCAGATAAAAATGATACATGACTTGTGTGGGTAGGCCTAGCGCCCGTGACAGGAAACACCTCAAAATACAAGGTGGACGCATTATATTTTCCCAAAGAAAACAGAGCTGTTTTTTGCAAAGTGCCTACCTGTGAATTTTGGCCTCCAGCTCAATCGGTACCGAGGGAAACCTACCAAACCTGTGCATTTTTTAAAACTAGACACCTAGGAGAATCCAAGTTGGGGTGACTTGTGGGGCTCTCTTAAGGTTCTTTTACACAGAATCCTTTGCAAACTGCAAAATTTGGTTAAAAAAACACTTTTTCCTCACATTTCGGTGACAGAAAGTTCTGGAACCTGAGAGGAGCCGCCAATTTCATACCACCCAGCGTTCCCCCATGTCTTCCGATAAAAATTACACCTCTATTCTGTGGTGCGCCTGGTGCCCATGACAGGAAATGCCCCAAAACACAACGTGGACACATGTAATTTTGCCAAAGAAAACAGAGCTGTTGTTTGCAAAGTGCCAACCTGTGAATTTTGGCCTCTAGCTCAGCCAGCACCTAGGGAAACCTACCAAACCTGTTCATTTTTTAAAACCAGACCCATAGGGGAATCCAAGATGGGGTGACTTGTGGGGCTTTCACCAGGTTCTGTTACCCAGAATCCTTTGCAAACCTCAAAATTTGGCTAAAAAATACACTTTTTCCTCACATTTCAGTGACAGAAGGTTTTGGAATCTGAGAGGAGCCACAAATTTCCTTCCACCCAGCGTTCCCCCACGTCTCCAGATAAAAATGATACATCACTTGTGTGGGTAGGCCTAGCGCCTGTGACAGGAAATGCCTGAAAACACAATGTGGACGCATTACATTTTCCCAAAGAAAACAGAGCTGTTTTTTGCAAAGTGCCTACCTGTTGATTTTGGCCTCTAGCTCAACCGATACCAAGGGAAACCTACCAAACCTGTGCATTTTTGAAAATCACAGACCATGGGAATCCAAGATGGGGTGAATGGTGGGGATCTCACCAGGTTCCAGAATCCTTTGCAAACCTCAAATTTGGCTAAAAAAAACACTTTTTTCCTCACTTTTAGGTGACAGACACTTCTGAAATCTGAAAGGAGCCACATATTTCCTTCCACCCAGCGTTCCCCCATGTCTCCAGATAAAATGATGCATCACTTGTGTGGGTAGGCCTAGCGCCTGTGACAGGAAAGGCCTGAAACAAAATGTGGACGCATTACATTTTCCCAAGAAAATGGAGCTGTTTTTTGCAAAGTGCCTACCTGTGGATTTTGGCCTCTAGCTCAACCGGTACCTTGGGAAACCAACCAAACCTGTGCATTTTTGAAAATCACAGACCATGGGAATCCAAGATGGGGTGAATGGTGGGGATCTCACCAGGTTCCAGAATCCTTTGCAAACCTCAAATTTGGCTAAAAAAAACACTTTTTTCCTCACTTTTCGGTGACAGACACTTCTGGAAGCTGAAAGGAGCCACAAATTTCCTTCCACCCAGCGTTCCCCCATGTCTCCAGATAAAAATGATACATCACTTGTGTGGGTAGACCTAGCGCCCGTGACAGGAAACGCCTGAAAATACAAGGTGGACGCATTACATTTTCCCAAAGAAAACAGAGCTGTTTTTTGCAAAGTGCCTACCTGTGGATTTTGGCCTCCAACTCAATCTGTACCGAGGGAAACCTACCAAACCTGTGCATTTTTTAAAACTAGACACCTAGGGGAATCCAAGTTGGGGTGACTTGTGGGGCTCTCTTAAGGTTCTTTTTCACAGAATCCTTTGCAAACTGCAAAATTTGGCTAAAAAAACACTTTTTTCTCACATTTCGGTGACAGAAAGTTCTGGAACCTGAGAGGAGCCGCCAATTTCATACCACCCAGCGTTCCCCCATGTCTTCCGATAAAAATTACACCTCTATTCTGTGGTGCGCCTGGTGCCCATGACAGGAAATGCCCCAAAACACAACGTGGACACATGTAATTTTGCCAAAGAAAACAGAGCTGTTGTTTGCAAAGTGCCAACCTGTGAATTTTGGCCTCTAGCTCAGCCAGCACCTAGGGAAACCTACCAAACCTGTTCATTTTTTAAAACCAGACCCATAGGGGAATCCAAGATGGGGTGACTTGTGGGGCTTTCACCAGGTTCTGTTACCCAGAATCCTTTGCAAACCTCAAAATTTGGCTAAAAAATACACTTTTTCCTCACATTTCAGTGACAGAAGGTTTTGGAATCTGAGAGGAGCCACAAATTTCCTTCCACCCAGCGTTCCCCCACGTCTCCAGATAAAAATGATACATCACTTGTGTGGGTAGGCCTAGCGCCTGTGACAGGAAATGCCTGAAAACACAATGTGGACGCATTACATTTTCCCAAAGAAAACAGAGCTGTTTTTTGCAAAGTGCCTACCTGTTGATTTTGGCCTCTAGCTCAACCGATACCAAGGGAAACCTACCAAACCTGTGCATTTTTGAAAATCACAGACCATGGGAATCCAAGATGGGGTGAATGGTGGGGATCTCACCAGGTTCCAGAATCCTTTGCAAACCTCAAATTTGGCTAAAAAAAACACTTTTTTCCTCACTTTTAGGTGACAGACACTTCTGAAATCTGAAAGGAGCCACATATTTCCTTCCACCCAGCGTTCCCCCATGTCTCCAGATAAAATGATGCATCACTTGTGTGGGTAGGCCTAGCGCCTGTGACAGGAAAGGCCTGAAACAAAATGTGGACGCATTACATTTTCCCAAGAAAATGGAGCTGTTTTTTGCAAAGTGCCTACCTGTGGATTTTGGCCTCTAGCTCAACCGGTACCTTGGGAAACCAACCAAACCTGTGCATTTTTGAAAATCACAGACCATGGGAATCCAAGATGGGGTGAATGGTGGGGATCTCACCAGGTTCCAGAATCCTTTGCAAACCTCAAATTTGGCTAAAAAAAACACTTTTTTCCTCACTTTTCGGTGACAGACACTTCTGGAAGCTGAAAGGAGCCACAAATTTCCTTCCACCCAGCGTTCCCCCATGTCTCCAGATAAAAATGATACATCACTTGTGTGGGTAGACCTAGCGCCCGTGACAGGAAACGCCTGAAAATACAAGGTGGACGCATTACATTTTCCCAAAGAAAACAGAGCTGTTTTTTGCAAAGTGCCAACCTGTGAATTTTTGCCTCTAGCTCAGCCGGCACCTAGGGAAACCTACCAAACCTGTGCATTTTTTAAAACTACAGACTATGGGAATGCAAGATGGGGTGAATCGTGGGGATCTCACCAGGCTCTGTTACCCAGAATCCTTTGCAAACCTCAAATTTGGCTAAAAAAACACTTTTATCCTCACTTTTCGGTGACAGAAATTTCTGGAATCTGAAAGGAACCACAAATTACCTTCCACCCAGCGTTCCCCCACGTCTCCAGATAAAAATGATACATGACTTGTGTGGGTAGGCCTAGCGCCCGTGACAGGAAACACCTGAAAATACAAGGTGGACGCATTACATTTTCCCAAGGAAAACAGAGCTGTTTTTTGCAAAGTGCCTACCTGTGAATTTTGGCCTCCAGCTCAATCGGTACCGAGGGAAACCTACCAAACCTGTGCATTTTTTAAAACTAGACACCTAGGGGAATCCAAGTTGGGGTGACTTGTGGGGCTCTCTTAAGGTTCTTTTTCACAGAATCCTTTGCAAACTGCAAAATTTGGCTAAAAAAACACTTTTTTCTCACATTTCGGTGACAGAAAGTTCTGGAACCTGAGAGGAGCCGCCAATTTCATACCACCCAGCGTTCCCCCATGTCTTCCGATAAAAATTACACCTCTATTCTGTGGTGCGCCTGGTGCCCATGACAGGAAATGCCCCAAAACACAACGTGGACACATGTAATTTTGCCAAAGAAAACAGAGCTGTTGTTTGCAAAGTGCCAACCTGTGAATTTTGGCCTCTAGCTCAGCCAGCACCTAGGGAAACCTACCAAACCTGTTCATTTTTTAAAACCAGACCCATAGGGGAATCCAAGATGGGGTGACTTGTGGGGCTTTCACCAGGTTCTGTTACCCAGAATCCTTTGCAAACCTCAAAATTTGGCTAAAAAATACACTTTTTCCTCACATTTCAGTGACAGAAGGTTTTGGAATCTGAGAGGAGCCACAAATTTCATACCCCCCAGCGTTCCCCATTTCTTTGGATAAAAATTACACCTCTGTTCTGTGGGGCGGCCTGGTGCCCATGACAGGAAATGCCCCAAAACACAACGTGGACACATGTAATTTTGAAACTAGACACCTAGGGGAATCCAAGATGGGGTGACTTGTGGGGCTCTCGTAAGGTTCTGTTACACAGAATCCTTTGCAAACTGCAAAATTTGGCTAAAAAAAACCTTTTTCCTCACATTTCGGTGACAGAAAGATCTGGAACCTGAGAGGAGCTGCAAATTTCATACCACCCAGCGTTCCCCCATGTCTTCCCATAAACATTACACCTCACTTCTGTGGGGCGGCCTAGTGCCCATGACCGGAAATGCCCCCAAAACACAACGTGGACAGATCACATTTTCCCAAAGAAAACAGAGCTGTTTTTTACAAAGTGCCAACCTGTGAATTTTGGCATCTAGCTCAGCCGGCACCTAGAGAAACCTACCAAAGCTGTGCATTTTTTAAAACCAGACCCATAGGGGAATCCAAGATGGGGTGACTTGTGGGGCTTTCACCAGGTTCTGTTACCCAGAATCCTTTGCAAACCTCAAAATTTGGCTAAAAAAAACACTTTTTCCTCACATTTCAGTGACAGAAGGTTTTGGAATCTGAGAGGAGCCACAAATTTCCTTCCACCCAGCGTTCCCCCACGTCTCCAGATAAAAATGATACATCACTTGTGTGGGTAGGCCTAGCGCCTGTGACAGGAAATGCCTGAAAACACAATGTGGACGCATTACATTTTCCCAAAGAAAACAGAGCTGTTTTTTGCAAAGCGCCTACCTGTGGATTTTTGCCTCT